>NW_026555027.1:34650000-37050000 GCF_021234165.1 Pteronotus mesoamericanus | reverse complement strand
AAAGGAAAAGAAATCAACAGAGACAGGAGTGAAGAAGGGAGTGGGGGTGGGGGAAAAAGAAGGGAAGGGGAAGTCAAGGAACATATAGCAAGGACTCATAGACAAAACCAAAGGGGAAGAGCTGAGGGAGGGAAGGAGGGAGGGGGCAAGGGAAAATGGTGGGGGGAGGCAGAGACAATTGTATTTGAAAATATAAATTAAAATTAAATTAAAAAAAAACTTTAATGTGATATACAACAATGATCTTTCTCTGCAAACTGCCAAGCGATCACAGAATTTTAGATTTTTACCTTTGATTTTCATTTCAGCTCCAATGGTAGACCCCTTTTTAAAGTAGGCCTCTCTTTTTTTTTCTGGAAAGCTCTACAAGTCAGATGGTTCTTCATTCTTCTTAGCCAACCAACACTCTCTCCTAGTGTCCCACGTGGGTTGTTACTCTACCTTCTTAACTACAGTACATCTACTTTCTTTGTCATATGTGAGGGCAATTATCTTACCTGTCTGGAGTCTTTTTCTTCTCTAAGCATAATTACTTCTATTGTATTTTATACTGTATAATGTAATTCGGATGCATTTACTACTATTTTTCTCACCTTTTTTTCCCCTGATTTTATGTTCTTTTTAACGTACATTCTTCAGAACTTGTGCAAATTTTCCAGGATTGCCTGACAAGTAGGTAGTAAATAGAATGACTGTCATTTCCATTCTTTACTCTAAAACGCATTAATGCAGTTTAAGGTAAATTTAGCCTTTGAATAGTCACATAACATTATTGGCTCATATTTAGCTTGCTGGAAAATAGAATCTGTAGAACTTTTCCACAAGTGCTCTTACCAAGACATGTATCCTTCAATTATCTATTATAATGAGAACTAGCATTGGTAGGGATAATTAAAATCCACAGATACTTCTCCAATTATATCTTACCCATTATTCTAAACTCTTTATACTACTAAAGCTCTACAGAATTAGTAAAAAGTATAAAAACAGATTGTTTTGGAATTTGGTATCTTTAATTACATACTTAGCAAAATGGTCAAAAGTGAAGTACAGATTCAGAGTTCATGGAAAAGCTGTAAGTATGCTGTAAATAATCTTACTGATAATAACCAAAAGCATTGAATCTTAATATTTTATACTTCTATTATTTTAAAGTTCATACAGCAGCTTTCCTTTCACAGTATTACTGTAACATACTCCATCTTCTATTTTAGCTAATAGGACTTTAGTGGATTGAATTTTATTTGACTTGCTAACGTTTAGATTTCATCATCATGCTTGAAATACAAGTCTGATCATTTACATTTTTATAGGCACCTCCATAATGTATCAATTTATTAATTCAATAAATATTAAATTGTTATTAGTGCCTTATATGTATCAGATGTCTCTATTTTGTAATCTAATGTGTTTCTATGTATTTGTGCTTAAGTATGCATATTTGATTGCAATGAATAATAGTTCATAAGAGTAAAAAACAAAAATAAAAAGATTAATGGCAGTATATCCTCTTATCATCTGCTTTCTGGGCCTCACGTCAGTGTAGAACATGTGCTCTAATTGATCAGCAACTCAAGAAAATGCAGAGAGTTCATAAATTCAGTTCTTAGTTCTGTCTTCATCTCTCTAATTTCTGAGCAAATGCTATTTTTCTTTGTTAATAAAATAATACCATTGGTACAATCTTCAAATTTAAATGTAGAGGAAATAATATAAATAACAAATTAGTAATTAAAGGTGTTTATATCAAATGATTATATGTGCCAAGAATTTTTGTTTTCATTCTGCAAATTTTTTGTGTGACTTTATCAGAAATAGATCAGAAAAATATTTATGAAATAACAGTAATAAAGAAGCAAAGGTTTCTTTGTATCTTTTCTTTTAAATCCCTGTTACATCTCAAGAACTGTTTAGAGATAACTAATGCATGAAATTATTAAAAAATTATTCATTTAAAGTCATAGTTAGGCCTCATCATTTTTACCACCACAAAAGCCACCATAGTGCCTTTGTCTATTTCTGATAAAATTGTTTTAGCAGATATGAGCCATTATAAGTCTTATTAAGATTATAGATTGAGAGTGGAAATTTTAGAAAAAAACATAAAGGACATGCAACTGTTTTTAATACAACATCATGAAAAATAATATTGACATCAATACAAACCAAAGAGTGTTCCATTGTGCTCAAGAAGAATGGGTCTTGAATAGTGTTTAGAAAGGGAAATAGCTACAGACATGTGTATATAGAAATCAGCTAAGCGTTTGTATTCTCTTCAAAAGTGGCTTATACAGAGTGAGAAAGAGTAGTATCGGCATGATAAAATTTAAGAGATGATGAAAAAATTACTGAAAACAGTTTAAGAGCCAACAGAAGTGACATTGAGCAGATGTCCAGATCTGGGAAAGAGAGCCTATAAAGAAAAGGTTGAGTCTAATTGTCATGGTATTTGAAACTATCAAAATTGAACAGATTCTCACAATACAAAAGAAGAAATAAAAGTCATCATAACTTAGAGCCACCCAGTGTTCAGTCTTTGTGCATTTTCAAATATGCAGATAATCCCCAAGGTCTTTTTCTTTCTCCTAACTACTCTTCAAAACAATACTTGACAAATAAATTGCTTGAATAATAGTTTTCTTTTATTATTTGAGATTTTGAGTTCCAGGGCTATAATCTCAGGAGGGTGATTTGATTATCCAACCCCAGACCTTTAAATTGGAAGTTCTGAACAAAAGTGCATATTTGACTTAAGTTGGCATCATGTACTAGTTTGCAAATCTTATCACAAACACTTATCTCACATATATCCATACATTTACACAAAAGCTTGATGTTAGCTCTTTTGTACTCCTAAGGCAGCACCTCTTCCATATCTATGTAGCCAAGGAAACAGCCTTGTTTCTCAGCCTGAAGAAATGTGGGCCAATATCTAAACAAAAGATAAACTATAGGAATATCTTGTTGCCCTAGAGACCTTCCTGTTTGCTGGTATTCACACTCTTTACTCTCAACTCTTACAGTGACAACAATCTGTGTTACAAACAGCCTCAACAAGTACTAGACATTCCATGCTGCTCTAAGACTTAGTTTCCTGACTATCAAAAAAGCAAATGTGTCCCATGCTCAATTTAGCTAATGAACAAATGGCCAAGGTGCCTTATGAGTGGTTCTATCATAAACATTTTTTCCTTTTTGACTGCATTTCACTTAAGTAACTGTCTCATTTGAAAATAATTTTGAAGTGAAAAATTTTGCTCAGATTTCACCTTCCTCCATGAAAACTGCTCTTGTACTAGGGCACAAATGCATGACTGAGGCTCAGTCATCAGAAGGGTCTACCTGGGACTACATGTACTGAGGGAGAGAGCAAAAAATCAGGGACAGTTGGGAAATCATTCACAGCAGCAATGAGAAGCTGTTGGTAGAGATCCAGGGACGCCCGTACCAATGACAGCTGATCAGCAGGGCGATTTCAGTGAATGCTACCAAGCCTGCTTATTTGATGCCTAACTTTCTTTGATTTCTGGATCTTCCAGTTTTTCCATAGACCCTTTGCTTAACTGTATAGTATCTAGTGTGTTCGCTTTTGCTTAAATTAGCCAGAATGTCATTATTCACTACCAAGACCATATGGAACAGAACACTCTTCCTTCAGATTCACAATAATAATTGAGCTAATTTAACTAAAGAATGGCAAGGATCAAGAACCAAAAGATTCATTAGCAAAGCACCAACCTCTGAACTGTCTTTCTAGGCTACACTCTGAAGGGAGGATGCTAGCGTCTCAATGGTTGTGGTGAAATGGCTAAAAGCAAGGTATTCATTAGCAAGACTGTCTTGCTGGGTCCCTCAGAAGCAGAAACATCAGTCTCTGTCTGATACTAACTATTCCTGCACTGACAGAGCTTTTATACTTTAGTTTATAGTCTATTTCTTTTAGTGACAAGTTGTTGGCAACGCTACTTTTGCTTTCTGCAAATCCACAAAGGGAAAAGTGAACTCATATGATCTGAAGAAGAGAAAAATAGGTCAAATACTATGACAAGAATAGAATCCCTTGGTAGTTTTGCAAGAGATACATAGAGAAGCCCGTGATTTTAAACAGAGATACCTCTATAGGCCTAAACATGATACAAGGTACAGTATCAGAATATTTTGGAGGTGAGATTTAGTCATATCATATATATATGTATGTATGTATATATATACACATATACACACACATGTGTGTATGTGTGTGTGTAGTTCCACAGGTAATTCTGATATTTATCCCTAGAGAAGAACCACTGTTTCATAGAAACTAGACACTCAGGAAAACATGCTTAGAAAATACCAAAAACCTAGCTGTTGACACTTATCTATATGAGAAGAACTAATATTTACAATCTTTTTCACTCTTTTTAGTATGAACTCTACTTCTCATTTTTGTCTGAGTTTTTTTCCCTTTCATTGATCTGTAATCTTGCCTCACAGTAATTGCCACAGATTCTGCTGTTGTGACGAAATTTTCATTCATTTTCTCATTTTCCAATAACAGTTCTATCACACAGAAAACATATCCCTAAGTGCCTATAATAAAAATCCACCCTGAATCGGTTCCATGAACAACTCCTTTCCCTCCACCTGTACTCTGCACACACAACACCAAAGCAGGGGATTCTATGAAGCAACCAGGTAAAAGTGCAAAGATAGAAAATCAAGATTTGATAATTTCATGAGACTTGCCAGAATACCACTTCAGTGTTTAATGTTAAAATATTCATACAGAATGTCTCCTGAAATGCATTTGTACTCATACAGATGAGAAAAAAGGTTTTTAAAAAATGATAAAAACGCTTTTATTTTTAGAGTGAAGTAACCATTTTTTCATTATAAAATTAGTAATAACGTTCTGTCATTTTCTGAGCAACATAACTGTTTAAATCCTCAAGGAATGGATTCATACTTGTACAATAAGAAAATTATTGGAAGCAAATAACTACAAATGTTAATTAAGAAATTAATTGGAATACAACAGTATTATAGAAGCCTTCCATGATCATGCTGCAGCTACCATATCAATCTTAAATTAGGACACCATACAACCCAAAGTTGCTTGTCTTATTTCTGAAAAACAGTGACATGGAAGTCACTTGTACATTCTCATAATCAATATATTTTGGAGAAGCAGCAACATATTCATTCAGTGAAAGCCATCTATGTTGTCCTGTGGTTGATACAATAATCTCATCTTCTTCTTCAGCCTCGATTTGATTCCTGAATTTGTGTTTTTGTTCTTCTCCCCCTTTGAAATGGCAAACCCCCATGTGAGTACCTCTTCTAATTTTTTTTCCTAACACTGACAGAATTCCTTGAATTTGGAAAAATACTTTGTGTTAATTCTGTGACTGTGTTGACCACAAATGTTCATCTCTCTGAAGTCCTGGGGATCTAGGATGCTATACTCTACCATCCATTGCAGTACAATATCGACATCTTTATATACCAGCTGTAAATCTTATATCAACTGTAAATCCTATTTTCCTTCTTGAAAAGAACAGTAATAAAAGATGCCTTTTTTCCATATATTCATCAATTATTCTCCACCACCACCATGGCTAAAATGGGTTGGATTGCTCCAATAGTACTGTATTTATTGCCTATTGGGGACAAAATTAAACTATGCTTCCACAGAATATATAAATTATTGGAATATGCTAGTGTCTAGAACATAACAGAGCTTTTAGCAATGATAAGAATGTTCTTTAGCACTGTCTAGTAGGGTAGACACTATCACACATTAAGGATACCAAAAGTGGCTAATATGGCTGAGGAACTTAATTTTTTATTTTACTTAATTTTCATTAACTTTAATTCAAACATAAAAAATCACATATAGCTAGTAGCTAAACTATTAAACAGTTGAGTTCTAGACTGTGGTTTCTATTAGGGCTTTTAAAAAATATTTTATTTATTATTTTTAGAGAGGGGAAAGGAGAGAGAAAGAGAGGGAGAGAAATAGCAATATGTGGTTGCCTTTTGTGTGCCCCCTACTGGGGACCTGGCCCGCAACCCAAGCCTGTGCCCTGACAGGGAATGAAACCAGCGACCCTTTGGTTCACAGGCCAGTGCTCAATCCACTTAGTCACACCAGCCAGGGCTCTTTTAGGGCTTTTATCTTGTTCTTTTAATACCTAGGATTGTGCTTGGAACATATAACAAACAGGCTCCATTATTAATGTTTATTGGATTAGTAAGCTAGTGAATTATGTACTATGAAATTAGCTTCTAACTTCCAGAGAAACTGAAATCATAAGCATTCAGAAACTAGGACAGAGCACTGCACTCAAAAGTGTGTTCAATAAGTAATAGCTACATGTATATTTTAGAGTAGCCTCTTGTAAGAATGCTTCTGAATATGTTCTTTCACTCTGCAATGCAAAGAGGGGAGTCAGAACAATAGATGAACTCAGCAAACTAGACAAGAGCACTTCAACTTTGAATTAAAAGAATGTGACTTCAGGGGCTGCTGATCCAAGGAAACAAAGGCAAATTGTTTGCCTCTGCTGGCCAACCTTTCAGGTCTCACCCAGGAAAACTGTTCAAAGTAGAAGAAATATGCAGAGGCAGGTGCTATATTTTTCATAGAAGTGACAACAGATAATATTTCATTTGGACAACTACGGTTCCTCTCAAGAACAGCGTACAGTAGTTCAGCCCCTACTTGAGAGCATTCTTTACCACACTGACACCACCATCAATTCTTGCTTTATCTTCTTTCATATGATAAAAATAATTATAGAAAAGCAGATTTCTTATCTGAAGATTTTGTTTTTCTCTCTGTAAAGTACTAAAAAAATGTTGGATTCCATCTTAGTTTTCATAAGATTCGCTTTTTTCTCATACAATTTGAAATACGAGAAATGACAGAACTTTGGAAAGATAACACTGCTATGCCAATAATATATATTAATAATTACAATTATGTAAAAGTTCAGTTATTCTTTTATAAATCATTTATATCATTGATCCTGTTATAGCGTCCATAGACTTGATCCGGAATCATTAACATTTAATAAAGGGCCTCACTGCTCATGAAAATTTCCCCCAAATTTAAGGAAATTATTTCTTTGGCCAATTAGTAGAGAGAAAGCCATTGACTGACATGAAAATTGAACATATCCTGAGTTGAAACATGTTTAATACTAGGACTAGTTCTTTGCACCATAAGTTCCTGACATTTGAATTTCCCGCTGTATTTGAATTAATTTAATGTAGCACAAACTCAGTCCCTGGGATAGTAATAGCCACATTTATGGCTGTGGCAGAATCTGTGGGGTCTGAAGCAAGTCACTAAGTCTCTCAGGCCTGTTTCTACCCGATTAATCAGTGGGTTGATAATGAGAAGCAGATACTATATTAGCTTGCCACAGTTGCTGTAACAAAACCACAGACTGGGTAGTCTAAACAAGGGAAATGTATTTTCTCAGTTTTGTTCAGTATGAGTACAAGATCAAGGTGTCAGCAAGGTAGGTTTCTTTCTGAGGCCTCTCTCTGAGGCTTCTTACCGTCTCTTCTCACGGTCTTTCCTCTGTGCATGCACATCTCTGGTGTTTCTTTGTATATTCAAATTTCCTCTTATAAACACTTCAATCAGATGGAATTAGGGCCCACTCTAATTGCATCATTTTAATTTAATCACTTCTTTAAAACCCCTATTTTCAAATACAGCCATATTCCTAGTTACATGAGGATAAGGCTTCAACACATGATTTGTTGCAGGGGGGGTGTGTGCAAAATCCAGCCCTATTACTGTTCCTATTAGTCTATCCTGAGAGTTTCATGACCAGACTGTATTTAGCTCGGTCAGTTCATCCAGAAACAACCAATTCAGGAATGACTGCCCTTCTAACAATGTGTCAACATGACTTACATTATTTTATTATCTTTTATGGTATGGCTTAACTCACATGTTCTTTTGAATTTGGCTTCTATAATTTTTGAGAAGGGATGTGGGGGGGGGAGAGAGAGAAAGAGATAAAAGATAGAGAGAGAGAAAGAGAGAGAGAAGAGAGAGGTTCTAGTTATAATATCAGTTTAGTCCCTCTTTACCAGAGAGGATCTACAGTGTAATAATAACTAACACTTGTAGAGTACTAACTAAATGGCAGGCACTCTGATAAGAGTTATAAATATACTAAGTTCACTTACATTTCACAAGATATCATGATTTATGTGGTAAAGAAAGGAGGCACAATGCTAGCAAGCGGGGAAACTGGGATTTAAATCCATAGTGCAAGTAGTAGGTTTCAGTGTGAAATCCTGGGTGATTACTTAGTTCTGTCACTTTCTAGCTGTCTTGTGCTTGAATATACAAGGTCTGTCCAGAAAGTATGCAGCCCTGTACTATGAAAAATACACACATTTATTGAAGAAGGTACAAGATACAAGAAACACTGTACATAGGACAGTGATGCCTCAGCCCCCTTCAAAGTAGGCACCTTGGGACCACACACAGTTCTCCCAGCTACCATCATCTACCCTATCATATTTTCCTGAATTCATCAATGGTCTGAAATCTCTTCCCTTTCAAAGGTATTCTAGTTTTGGGAAAAGCCAGAAGTCGCAGGGTGCCAAATCTGGGCTGTGGTGGGGCTGAGTCACCTGAATGACTTGACATTTTGCCAAAATACTGCACAAGACATGATGTATAAATAGGCACATCGTTGTGATGAAGTTGCCAATCACCAGTTGCCCATAGCTGTGGCCTTCTCAGTCACCCAGATAGATTCCTTAGAGGAATGCTCAAGCTTAACACAAAATTTGGTGCAGATTTGTTGCTCTACTTACTCATTCATTTTGAATGTGACAGTTACACGGTACACACACTCACTCAAAGGCGTCTACTGTCCCTACTGACTACCACAGTGAAGTCATTATTGTTCAGCCATGTGCATTCCAATCCACTCTCTGTGGCTGCCAGGTTGCATTGATATCTTTGATGCATGAAAATCTTTCTTGTTATATTAACAATGGTTGGACTTTTTCTGGACAAACCTCATATAGTTAATACAATTTGGTTGTTACTACAATGTAGCTCTTTATAATACACACAGAAAAGAAGCTATTTTATTCTGTTGTTAAAGGAATGGATAGTGAAGACACTGGGTAAGCTCTTGTAGGGCAGGTGGCATTTGTAAGATGAACAGCATATCCTCAAAATGGAAAGCATTAAAGGACAAAGCGTCTTCCTAAGAAGGTAAATAACTCGTCCAAATTCAACCACAGGATGTCTAGATGAGACCAGGTCTAGTCAGGGACCTGGAATGGCTAATGTTAAAGTTGTGGTTATAATCTAGAACTGGGCTGTAAATGATATTGAAAAGAAATGTTACCTTATAAGGACAGGCAAATAATAGAGGCTCCACTCACAGTTCTCTGTTCTTAAAGACAATCTAATGTCAATATTTGGAAAATCCTCAAAATAGACTCCAAGTATTAACATAATTTGAAGGCAATATAAAGTCCTGAATTATGGCAGTGGAAATTGAAGAAAGAGATAGAGGCACACTAAAGTAAAATTAATGGAATCTGGTGACTAGTTAGATAAGGAAGAGGAAAATTAAGTGAAAACTATTAGTTCAACCATATTACATTGCTGATTTCGTATGTCAAAAAGTTGGATATTGGCAGTAAGTGTCAATCTACTATGATAATATCTAGATTTCTAGCTATTGGAATAAGGGGATCAATGACCCATTAACAAGTAATGTATAGAGAGAAGGAGAATAAAGTTTGAGAAGTGATAGAAGAGGAACGGGCATTAATAGAATGAAAACCAAGGTACCTGGATATATTCAAGTAGGTAAATTGGCACACAGGTTCGGGTGATCTCCAGGATGTCTATAGTGTTGACACCATAGGAATTACTGAGATCAAAGAAGTAGAATGTGAAGAAAAGTAAGATCTGAGAATGAAACCATGTGTTTATATTCATACATGAGTGTGGAGGGGAAATATTTAAGGAATACATATGAACGTGGTCTGTGAAACAGGAAGAGACATTAAGAATGATAATCTTATTGAAATGATAAGAGATATTCAGAGAAGTCTAGAAGGTTAAGAGTTGAAAAGAGACACATGGATGTTATCCATTGACCCTTAGTGGAAGCCAGGATGTTCCTATTGAATCTTTTTAATATGCAGAATCAATTTCCATGCAGTAGAAAAATTGAAAATTAGATCTCTGTGGGGGAATAAGTGGTTCAAAGACCTTAAAAAATAATGTACACATTATTAAGGGGGTCAAATATATGGTGATAGAAGATAATTTGTCTGTGTGGTGGGCACAAAATACAATATACAGATCATGTATCATAGAAGTGTACATTTGACAACTGTATCATCTTATCAATGAATGTCACCCCAATAAATTTATTTTTAAAAAAGTTTTATAAAGCAAAGATTAGTAAAACAGTTCCTCTAGGTGTCAGGAGGACAAAAGAGAATAAAGAGAGGGTAACATGCATGGAGACAGTCAGCATTGAAAAAAAGATATATCTCACTTTTGTCTGTGTTTGTTTTCTGAGGGTGGGGAAAAATATCTGTTTACAGGCTGATAGAAAAGAGGAAACGACTAAAGACTAAGAGGGGATTGTGAAGTCCCAAAGGAGGAGGAAGTGGCCACAGAAGGTATGAATGATCACAGTAAATGGGGTTAAAAGTATTAGAAACTCTGTGTGTGTGTGTCTCTGTGTGTGTGTTTTCATTTCATATTTACTTATTTTAGCCTTTCAAGAAGTACTATATAAGAAGAAATATTCTTATAGAAAAATACATATGTCTGAAATATACAGTCCAATGAATTCTTCCAAACTATACAAACCATGCAACCAATGCTAAAATAAAAACACAGAACTCCCTCACTCTACTAAAATATATATTAAAGGAAGTTTTTAGTCAGAAGGAAAAAGATCTTATGAGCAGAAGAATGGCAATGCACAAAAAGTTGAAGAACATCATATTAGGTATGTCTGTGTACATATCAGGAAAAATGGACCCTGCCATGCAGGTAAGCAAATACTATACAAAACAATATAGGTCAAGTTTTACAGATATTGACTCCATAGAATAAAATGCAAGAATGAAAAAAAAAGTATCAGGAACCTTATAACTATTATGCAAAACACATGAATTACAAAGTAGAGAACAGTTTTTGTGAGACCAAAATGTTTATGCATGGTGGTTATACTTTAACATATATCCGTGAGCAGTTTAAGAGATTATATTGGACAAGTCTCTATTTCATGTATTTTTTAAAGGGAGAATTGCATTTTTAAAGTTGGTTATTCTTAACTGTGACTTTAATCCTCCTGGAAATGTGCTGTATTTTTTCCCCCTCCCTATCTTAAGTCTAGTCAAGTGTGACTGAGATGAATTAAAATCTGTTAAGAGAAAGTATGTAGAAGAGTCTACATTTTTTAATCCATATTTGAATATGATTTTTTCATAGCAATGGTATATGATCCCAATCGGCTGATAGCATTTTTATCTTTAAATTTTTACATCAAACATTTAGAGAATGAGAGCTGATAGTTCCTAAATGTTGTACAATATTATCTATCATGAACATAAATTGCATGAACTTTGAAGATTTCACCCATTATAAGATGACCTTTGGAAACTACTTCTGCAGCAAGTAAACTAAACATTCAAGGATGATACATGTGCAGTGCCTTAAGTTAGAAGTGTTTACATGGCACGTACTGTAAATAAATTGGCAGATCTGCAAAAACACTACTCTGTATCAACTATTTTCTTTCCATTTCACCTACGTAAAAGCAATGAAATATTTGATTTAGAGAAATCTTTAAGCACCACAGTTTATAATTTTTGTGCCCTGAGGTAAAAAAAGAAAGTAATGATAGCAGTAGCCAGAATTCTTGGGTCTAAGGGAGACTGCTGGTAAATAACCTGAATCTTGCTGTGGTCTATTTAAGACCTTTGGTTTTCATGTTCACTGGCTATGAGCTCTCTCCATTCACCTGAACCCAGAAGGAGGAGGCCGCAGGCTTACGGTGGCCCTAACACTTTAAAAATTACAAGATGCAAATTTTGTGGAGTAAAGTCTAAAACGAATGAAAAAAATCTGTTATCTTACATAGACATCTCTCATATTTCATACTCTGTACTTCAAATTTTGGTTTGCCTCTTCTTATTTACTCCTCAAAGGAAGAGATATTCATCCTGCTTGCCAAGATGCACCTCCCCATTGGATTTTGAAGACATTTTCCAAAGTCTCTTCAGGTTCTTGCAACATTCACTACCTAATGTCTTTCCTGTAGCTTCAGTTATCTATTTTCTGAATACAAATACAAAGCCTATGTAAATCTCAAGGCTACTTTCCTAAATAAGTCACACCAAAATGCAACAAAAAATAACTCAACATCTTAGACTTTGTCATCACCACAAGTGATGTCAGTTCTGTGTATCTTTTGCTATGAAACAAAGCATAGGGTTTTTAAATAATAACTTATGATTATCACTCATGGTACTGTGGGCTGGCTGAATTCTAGTGGGCAACTCTCACTCAGGGTCTTTCATATAGTAATGAGAAGTCATCTTCACACACATTTACAGCCTGGCATATTTCTCTCTGCACAGGCTGCTGCCGTGGTTAGCCAGGGTTTCCTCACTGATGGCAGTCTCAGAGTAATTGGATTTTTTTACATGGTGACCTCTTTTCTCCAGGGCAAACATTCTAAAAGACAAGTAGTGGACACAATCAGGCAATCAGGATCCATTTCCTAATGAACAGAATGTCAAAGAATTTGTAGCCACATTAAATCTGCCATATATGTCTCTTCACTGTGAAAAGTCATGTAATGATCCTACACTTTTGCTGCTGTCACATCCTCCCTACTCATTGTGTCCAACCACACACTTACAGCTAACATTTTTTGAGAGTGTAATTTGTTAGGTACAATTATAACAAGGAGGGTCTAGGCAGATCACTGGGGGAGCAGGGGGGCCCTGATTCTCTCCCCAGAGAAAGAAGGGTTTGGAGGAAACCCCAAGGTGGTGAGCTGAAATTGCAATTGAAACTACGTGACAGGTTTCCTCCTACCCAGAGAAGGATAAATAACTAACACAGCTCATGACTCAGCTTGCACAGAGCCCGCGTGGCCTGAAGAGGTCACAACACACGTGTATTGTGAAGGTGAACACGGCAGCACCCTGCCCCAGGAAGAGACATGCGTGGCAGACATGCATGGTGGATGTTAGCCTGAATTGGCTAATAGGTTGGATACTCCCACAGTGCATAGGATTGTGGGGTGAAAGATTTAAAATGGAATGCAGGCAGAAACATCACCTCCCTTTTTTTTTTTTTTGCATTCCCCTACCCCTGCCCAGTTGGAGGGGACCGTGAATTCACAGGACCCAGAAGATCCCGGGCCCTGTTCATGGCTCTTGCCTTGTCCTTCTCACACCTTCACCTCCGGGAGAAGGCTTGGGCAGGTCACACAACTCACCAGTGGCAGCCCGCAGGAAGCTGTGGCCCCATGTCACATTGCGCACTGGCCCTGGACCACTCCCATTCTCTCACTCTGAGAGCAGAGCACAGATGTTCAGGCCAGGAAAGTTCACTGGTCCCAATGGTACGAACAGCCTTGGGCACAGGGCCACAGACGGAGCCCCTAGCATGACTGGCTGCAGTGATCTGGCAGTGCGCCCCAGCCCTGGGAGAGGGAGGAAGCTGCAGCAGGGCAACGGAGACATCGGTCCCACGAAGTGCCCACTCCAGAGAGAGAGAACGAGCCTGAGGTTGGAAAGAGAGGGACCTGTTTGTGTAACAGCCTTAGATTCTAAACGTGCAGATAAGTATGGAAGGGGGGATTTGGGCATGGATTTGGATTTCAGTCTTTTTGGCAACAGGAGGATTTCTGTACTTTGCAGAAGAGAATGGCTTGAGCAGGGAGCACTGGCTTCCACAGATTGGGTATCCCGTTACTAAAAACCTTTCCCCTTTCCCACCAAGTATTGTATGATGTGTGTGTAACAGTAGGGGGCAGCCAAATCCCTCTTTTTCTGGTAACACTGTGTCAAGTACTTTTTGAATATAACCTCAAGTAACATATATAAACTAGATACAATCACTGTTATAATGTCTATTTTAAACAGGACCAAACAGAGCAAATGAGAATTTAAAATATCTTTCCCATAGTCACATAGTTAGACACTTCGTAGACTGGTTAGAACTTTTAAGTCCACTCTATTCTGTCTCATTTATTCTTTAATTCCTCATAATGTGTTTTTGATGTACTTGAAGTTTTCTTCAAGATCGCCACTGATTTTCTGTTTTTCTAGACCAAATGGCTTTTAATCAGCCATTCCTTGATCTAGCTGTGCCTTTGATCCTGGGGACCAATTTGTCTTCTTGGAATGCTTATCTCTTCATTTCAATGACAGCATTTGACTTCGGATCTCCTTATATCTATGACAATCATTTTTCTTAATCTCATTAAAGATTGTTTCAAAAACCATTCCTCTACTCACCTGACTCCAAATATCTTACATTTACCATTCACCTTTCTCCTAAACTCAAGTTTTATATAAGTTTCAAACTCTTTGCTAGCCGTATCTCCTCAAGTGTTCTGCCAGTATTTAAACTCAACACGTCTCTTTTCATTCTCAAACTTGTTATTGACCTATTTGCTCCTATGCCTTATTTCTGATAAAGAAAATTATCACACATTGGTCACTAAGGCTTAAAATGTTGCTGAATTGAGTGCTTATTTTTTGTCTGTCTTCTGTTTCATCCTTTTGGGAAACCCTTCTTCCTATCACTCAATTGTTGGGACTGAAAAGAGGTTGATCTAAACTCCTGTTTCTGTGGTGAACAACTGACTTAAACTGAGCTATCGAGAGTCATCCTGCTTTATGGTGAAAGCATAAGGAAAAAATGCTTCCTTTGATGAAGATTTCCTAGCCTCCAGGATATTGTAATTCTGGAGTTTAGGAGCCATCTTCACAACTACACATATGGAACCTGCCTGAAAAGGAAGCCAGCAAGGGAAAGCAGATCTGAGAAACAGTAAAAGACAGAATGTCTTGATTCATATATATGAACCAATAAATTCTTGTTTTTGTTTAAGCAAGTTTGAGATGGCTTCCTGTCACTTGTAATCTACAAAATCCTCACTGATGCCACTGCCATTATATTTGACTCTTGTTCTCTGATCCAATTCCTGTTAATTCTACCAATACAGAATTCTTTTCTGTGTATTATCACAGCTACTGCCCTAACTTAAAACTTCATCATCTGTCATCCAGAGTAAAGCAATAGCCACCCACTTGCTATAGAAGCTCACTGTTCCAATCAATCATTTTGCAGCCAGAATGATCTTTTTAAATTACGGATTTGATTTCGTCATACTTCTTAGCTTGTCCTTCAAGGCCATTCACAGTCTCTTTGTATTTATCCATAGAGATGTAACCCCCAATTGACTGTATCTTGTAGAAGAACGCAGTACTAAGGAGCACAGACTCTGGAGTCAGTTTTCTGAGTTTAAGTCCTGGATCTGCCACTTGTTAACAATGTAAGTTAATCAAGTTCTTTTCTCCATGCATCTGTTTCTACATTTGTGAAATGAAAAAAGAGTGCCCACCTCACTGTTGTTATGAGAGCTAAAGTAATTAATATTAGTAAAGCATTTTGAAAATATCTGGCACATAATAATGTTCAGTTAAAGAAAGTAAAATGTTCATGTGCAGGAATTTTATTTTCTCTCTTTTTTTTTCATGGTCCTTGTGCCTAACACATTCTGATTCATGGGACACCCAATTAGAAACTTACTGAATGAATGAGAACAGTCTCTGCTCTCTCTAAACAAAAATCCTTGATCCCTAAAAAAGTCCACCCTTATGTTTCTACTTCTGTGTCTTTATGCATACTATATCTTTGGTCTAGAAGTTTCTTTTTCTCAATGTGTAGATGGGATACTGCCTTTACTTCAATACCTTACTCAAATGCTGCCTTTATGAGTAACTGTTTTAGATCCTTCTAGCCAGATGTAAATAAAATTCTCCCTTAAAAACTCATTCTCATGTATCTAGACTTCTCTAATGGTACATATTTTTTCCTGCCTTGCATTAGAGTTATTTATGTATGTGCATTACTTTCTTTCTAGAGAATAATGATTACAGAAGATGGAAGAAGAGTTATCTCTGTAGTACCCCATGACAGCCACCACAGGATTTTGCATGGTGTGGACATTTAATGTTTTTTGTGTTTCTATGTATGGCTATATGAATACACACACAAGTGATTTATTGCTAGTTGAAATAGATAGAGATATGTCAATATTGGGGCTCTGATTGAACTAAGAAATGTTGCAATATTAGTGAATCAAATAGGCTGAAGACTTCAAATGCGACTAAACCAGAATGGACTCTATGAAGACTGGCAGCTGCAAAATTGGCTTTATCTTTGTATAATAAAGAAAAAAAACATAGCATACTTACTACAAATGTAAGAAAATAAAATTAAGCATCATTTTGAGAAAATGACTGTTATACTAAAAAATAGTAGATATATGAGAGGCAATAATTTGGACGGTAACTGAAGAAAGAGGCAACATTAAATAGTAAGCGGGGCTAGATCACCTGGTATCAGGCTCAAGAATCACCCTGGAATGGGCACCTAAGGTGCCCATCTCAGGTTCTCAGTCATGGACTTGTTGCATCAATTGCACAAATCAGAATGTAACCTTAACTATCTAGTTATGTGCAAAAAATTAATAGGTATATCTAAAGAACTAATACATTAAATAAATAAGTCACATCCACAGAAACAGAGTAGAATGATGGTTGTAGGGGCTAGTGGGTGAGGGAAATAAGAAAAACCTTAAAAGGAGAAAAAAATTTAAGTTATAATGTGAAGCTCTGAGGTTCTAATATATAACATTGTGACTAGTGGTGATGAAACTATTGTATAATTGAAATTTGCCAAAAAAATTGTGTGTGGTGATAAGTATATTAATTAACTTGGGAATTCTTTTATAATGTATACATATATCAATCATTAGGTTGTACACTGTATCTTACAATTTTATTTGTCAACTAGATCTCAATAAAGCTGAAAAAGGTAGTTAAAAATAAGAATAAGAATAGGAATGAGAAATCTGTCTATTTAGCATTCTGTACCCAAATTTGACAAAAGAGTAATGACCAGACTGTGATAATTTGAATCTTATTTACTTAATTTTTATGGCGACTAAAGCATTAAGAGACTCATATTAGAACGGTTAAGGCATTTCACTGTTTAAGTTTATAATTCAAGTTTAAATGTTTGGTGAAATCTCATTAGTTATATGCAAATTTTATTAGTTGCATTAGTAGCATATTAATAATTAGAAAATGTTAAAATAAATTGGAAATTAGACAAAGTATAAATAGTAATAAGTGCACTAAGCTTTTGCACTAAGGCTGCTTGGTTATTAATAAATCTGTCACAAAATGAAGTATAGATTTTCCAATAATAAATCAAGCTCAAATACCTAATGTTGATAGGAATAAAGTCTATAGTGAAACATGAAGAAATTACACTGTAACTATTTAGAATAGTCTCTCTAAATAGAAACTATTTTGGAAATGAGCAAGTGACCTAAAATACTTAGGAATGTAAATTTAAGCTTTATAATCTCTGAAAAGAAAGTCCTGAAGTAAAACCAATAATAAAATAATTCACAGAAAGCCTCTAAAATATACTTTGCTATTACTGTATTAGTTTGTTAGGGCTGCCATCCTAATAACCTCATATTAACCTGATTAAGTCTTAAAAGATCCTGTCTCCAAATAGAGTCACATTCTGATGGACTGAGTTAGAACTTCAACGTATGAATGGAGGGGACAATTCAACCAACTAACAATGAATTATTTTATTTGATTGGTGTAAAATGACTCTATATGATGTTCCTAAAATGTAAACAAATTGTAAAGCTCATTTTATACACTACTTTAAAAGGGAGAGTCCAACATTTATGCACATCTGTTCATAATATCATGTAAAAATGGGAATATAAAATATAAAAATATCCAGAAGAGCCTAAACTTTATATTCCACAATTACTACAAATTAATCACACGTTTATTTTCTACATCATTAATCAAAATAGTATTCTTAGTAGAATGATAACTTGGATCAGTCATTGGCAAATTTGGGAAGTATCATACTGTACTTTTAATAACTTTTAATTTCCAAATTAGAAAGTCTTCTTGGACAAGGGGTTTGCAATGCTTATTAAAGTTTTCACAGTTTAATGCTTTTAAAAATACAAATTGGCACTGCTTCCTTCCAAGCATTTGGCCATATTTATCAACATTAAATTGACTCAGATATCACACTTATGAAAATTTGTCTTATTGACATACTTGTTGTTGAATAAAATGACACAACTACAGAGATAATTTTTTTGCATTGTTTGTAATAGCAAAAGATTGAGATGACCTAACAGTCTACTAATAGGTAAATAATTACCAAGGAGGAGATACAGAGGGCCCAGAGACATTTGAAAGGATGCTCAGCATCACTAGCCATCAGAGAAATGCAGATCAAAACCACCATGAGGTACCACCTCACACCGGTCAGAATGGCCATCATAAACAGATCAACAAACAACAGGTGCTGGCGAGGCTGTGGAGAAAAGGGAACCCTAGTCCAATGTTGGTGGGAATGCAGACTGGAGCAGCCACTGTGGAAAGCAGTGTGGAATCTCCTCAAAAAGCTGAAAATGGAACTGCCTTTTGATCCAGTGATTCCCCTTCTGGGACTATACCCTAAAAATCCCAAAACACCAATTCAAAAGAACCTATGCACCCCAATGTTCATAGCAGCACAATTTACAATAGTCAAGTGTTGGAAGCAACCTAAATGCCCATCAGTAGATGATTGGATCAAAAAATTATGGTACATTTACACAATGGAATAGTATGCAGCAGAAAGAAAAAATGAACTGCTAAACTTTGCAACAGCATGGATGGAACTGGAGAGCATTATGCTAAGCGAAATAAGCCAGGGGGCAAAAGACAAATACCATATGATCTCACCTATAAGTGGAACCTAACCAACATTACAAAGATGCAAGGAAAATAAGATCAGCAACACTGAAAGGAAAAGAAACCAACAGAGACAAGAGGGAAGGAGGGAGGTGAGGCGGGGGAAAAGGAAGGGAAGGGGAAAGTCAAGGAACATATAGCAAGGACTCACGGACAAAACCTAAGGGGAAGAGTTGAGGGAGGGGGCAAGGGAAAGTGTTGGGGGGTAGGCAGAGACAAATGTATTTGAAAAAATAAATTAATTAATTAAAAAATATTCAACAAAGGGGGCAGAAGCAGAAAATGGAGTAAAAATAGCCTCTTCAACAAATGGTGTTGGGAGATCTGGACAGCTACATGCAAAAAAAAAAAAAAGAAAAAGAAAATTCCACCACCAGGTTACACCATGCACAAAAATAAACTCAAGATGGATAAAAGACTTAAATATAAGTCACGACATCATAAAAGTCCTAGAAGAGAACATAGGCAGGAAAATCTGATATTCCAGGCAGCAATATTTTCATCAATATGTCCCCTAAAGAATAAAGAATAAACAAATGGGACTTCATCAAAATAAGAAGCTTCTGCGTGGCTAAAGAAAACATCAGCAAAATGAAAAGGGAACCAACCATATATGGGAAAATATATTTGCCAATAATACCTTGCACAAGGGTTTGATCTCCAAAATATATAAAGAACTCACATGATTCCACTCCAGGAAGACAAATAATCCAATTAAAAAATGGGCAAAGGACCTGAAGAGATACTTCTCCAAGGAGGACATAAACAGGACCCAGAGACACATGAAAGGATGCTCAGCATCACTAGCCATCAGAGAAATGCAAATTAAAATCACAGTGAAATACTACTTCACACCTGTCAGAATGGCCATCACAAGCAAATCAACAAACAACAAGTGCTGGTGAGGTTGTGGAGAACAGGAAACCCTAGTACACTGTTGGTGGGAATGCAGACTGGTGCAGCCACTGTGGAAAACAGTTTGGAATTTCCTCAAAAATCTAAAAATGGAACTGTCTTTTGACCCAACAATTCCACTGCTGCGATTATACCTGAAGAATCCCAAAACACCAATGCAAAAGAACCTATGCACCCCAATGATCATAGCAACACAATTTACAATAGCCAAGCACTGGAGGCAACCTAAGTGCCCATCAATAAATGAGTGTATCAAAACACTGTGGTACATTTACACAATGGAATACTATGCAGCAGAAAGAAGAAAAAGAGCTACTACCCTTCAGGATAACATGAATGGAACTCGAGAGCATTATGCTAAGCGAAATAAGCCAGGGGACGAAAGACAAATACCATATGACCTCACCTATAAGAGGAACCTAATCAACAAAACAAACAAGCTAGAAAAATATAACCAGCAACACTGAAACAAAAAACAAACTGACAGTAACCAGAAAGGAGGAGGGTGAGGGGTAACGGGGAAATGAAGGGGAAGGGTCAAGCCAAGGAACATGTACAAAGGACCCATGGACAAAGCCAAAGTGGGGAAGGACTGAGGGTGGAGGTGGGGGTGGGTGGGGCAGGGGAAAGTGGTGGCAGGAAAATGGAGACAAATACAGTTGAACAAGAAAAAAATTTTAAAATTAAGAATAAATAAATACAAAATAAAACAAACAGAAAAACAATTAAATAACCATGTTATTGCCACACACTGGAATACTATACAGCTGATCAAAGAATGAAGAATTCATTTTTGTTCAATAGAGAAAGCTGCCCAAGGTATATTGTTAAGTAACCAAAGCAAGATAGAGGCAAGTTTGTGTAAATAAGAATGAAATCTTACCGTGTGCAGACCACATGAATGGACATAGAGGGTAGTATGCTAAGCAGAATGTTAGACAGAGCAAGACAAATACTATGTGATTTCAATTCTATGTGGGACTCTATAGAGCAAAATAAATGAACAAACAAAATAGAAACAAACTCATGCATACAAAGAACAATCTGATGGTTGCCAGAGGGGAAAGGGTGTGGGGGACTTAGTAAAAAAGGCAAAGGTATTAAGAAGTACAAATTGGTAGTTACAAAATGTCATGGGGATATAAAGTACAGCATAGAAAAAATGTAGTTAATAATGTAATAACTATGTACAGTGCCAGGTGGATACTTAGAATATTGGGGGGAACACTTTGCAAATCACATGATTGCCTAGCCACTATGCTATGCATCTGAAACTAATAAAAATAATATTGACTATGAACTGTCATTGAAAATACAATTAAAAATAAAGATTCTATGTTAGAAAATTATATTTTAAAAAGTACCTCAAGAGCCAATGTCTATATATAGCAAAATCATACATATATATGACAGCCTAAAACAACTGAGATGGAAAGCCATGCTTCTCACCTAATAAAATCAATGTTAATAAAACTGAGATAAGAAATTATTTAGCAAAAATGCAAATGTATTTTGTAGGTTTGCCTGAAAGAGAGATTACTAAAAAAAGTTAATAAGGTAAAATACCATGTATTTTTACTACTATGTTATTTGGAATTTCTGAATCCTATTTCGAGTGGGATAATGCAGCTATAATGTTTAGAATTCTGCTTTCAGAACTAAAATTTTTACCACTAGGGACATGCTAATCTAGTCATTAAAACTTGATTTTAAAATCATGTATATTTATGTTAGGGAAGAAATGTCATTTTCAACATATTTGAAGTGTAATTCCTCCAGTGTAAACTTTCTGCTATTCCAAATAACAGCAAGTAAGAAAGTCATCTTGTCAATTCGCTATAAGATTCACAGAATGTCAAATAAGTAAAAAATAAATAAATTATTAAATTCAAATCATCTCAAGTTTGTCAGATCAAAGCTTCACCTCTTAAAAACAACAACAACAACAACAACAATTTTTCTACTCCTGAAGATCTGGATAAACCTCAAAGTTATAAAGTTAAAGTAAAAAAAAAAAGTAAGCTTGCATTTGTACTGGGAAGTCAAACCATTAGTTTTGTTACATTTTATAGATTTCATAGAAGCTGTTTTCACATATACCATAATGTTTCAGGGAATCCTTTTTTTATGTTTTCAATACACAACTCTCATGAAATTTCAATGTGAAAAAAAGTAGCAGTTTAGTTTTCTTTCTTTTTTTAAATGACATCTAATTTCAACCACAAACCAACTTGATATGAATGATAAAATATTTAAGTAAAAAACAAATGAAAGTTTTAGTGTTTTGATCTCTATTATGTAAATGTTATTCTGATAATCTAAAATAATGTTACATGTTACTAGGAGAGAATATTTGGAGTTGTCAATTGTTAGCGAATAGAAATTTAAGTAAGTTTATGAACATGGTTTGGAATAGACAAAAATAAGAAAGCAGAAATAGTTCTAGTAGAGGTTATTTTTAATTTAAATCAGGAAATATTCTAAGAAACCATTGAATCTAAATTTTCTTATTTCAAATGTTAACAAACTGAATGCAAAAAAAAAATCACTCTTAAATTTGTATAGCCAATTAGTAACAATAATTAGAAATAGAGCCCAAATCAGTGAATAGTTAGTGTCTATTTTCACTTAAAGAATAAAGAATTCCAGAAGCTAGAGATTATATGTAGGATTCTGATAGGGGCTTAAGGAAACAAGAGTCATAATAAAGACTAACGTTTGTTTTTCCTCCACTTGATCATGCTTTTCAGCCTGTGTTGGCCACTATAATTTTACAAGACTTGAAATAGAAAAGAATAGATAGATTTTCACATTCTTGATTCTTCCAATTCCGTAACATCTAGTAAATGATGTGCACATAATATGTAAATAATTTCAAAGGAATAAAACATTTGCAAGAGAATGTATGTGTATAACTAATATAAATGGTGCAGACTGAGATAGTCAGCTTATTACAAACTTTCCTGTTTGAGCAGCAGTTTCAAGTAAATACTAGTAGGAAAGACCAATGCGCTGTTTGAAAAATAAAGCCCTTCCTCTCACCTTTCTAAGTATCATGTGCACACTAACATGAATTGAATGCTTTTTGTTTAAGGAACACCATGCCAAATGCTTTCCAAGTATTTACAACACCGTATTTGATAACAAAACAAACAGTTTATCTCCAATTTACATAGGAGTAAACTCAAGCTTAAACATGGTTTGCACTCAGGATGCATGACTATAGGGCCTGTGGTGGTAAGTGACACTCATCTATATTGCATATACATTTTATTTTTATTGTACTTTTTTCCATTACCATTTAGTCCCCTTATACCCTTTCCCCCCAGCAATCGCCACACTGTTGTCCATGATCATGAGTCCCTTTTCCTTTTTGCTCAATCCCTCCATCCTGAATATATTTTAAAATATAAGACTACACTTTCTAATTAAAATTGTAGTTTTTAGTATCATCCTTATAATTTGGTAGCTATTTCCAAAAAGTTAACTTGGGACAGAAAGGAAATAGCACTGGCCTTAGGAATTTATATTAGGCAATTGGATAAACCATTCATTGTCAGCCACTTGTTCTAACTATATAGTTTAATGACTATTGTCTATACTGAAACTGTTTCATAAGCATATACAATTTGCCAAAACAAAAACATCAAAGAGGATATGAAATGGAATTTTATATGAATGACTGCTATCTAAGTATTCTGATCATTAAACATTTGCCATGTGGGTACGGCTGAGTGTACTTAGCCCCACTCGTCTGCTCTCAGTAAGGTAAATTTGGAGACTATCCTCCTATGTGTTTTTTCCATAGTGAAAAAAGCACAGTTTCTTGGAGTTGTAATATGCTGGACCTATGTTATACTCTGAGGCAATGCTGGTACCTGGAAACGAAGAAATTGACCTTCCATTTATCTCTGGCCTCTGAATGATCACAGAGCTGCTGGAATCCAGTAAGTCTCACTAGGAACCTGAGTCATAGTAGAAATTTAAAATTTCCTTCATCTTCTAAAGTGACAGGCTTATTTTAAGAGCTTACAATGTAGTAAAGGCTGAAAATGAAAAAAGTTAGTTTGCCATTCTAATGGCTAGAAATTGGCTGAAATATGCACAAAAACACATGTAAAAATGTTTATCACTATAGTAATAGACAAAGTGAAAATAGTTTAAATGTTCTAAAATACAAATATATTAAAACATACTACCAATTACAGATAAAAAATAATAGACATAGGAAATATTTAATATATTAAGTGAAAAATCAGGTTATTAAACAATATGCACAGTATGTAAAAGATTTATAAAAAAGCAAAATATACATATAAGTGTAATTTGGATTAAACACTAGGATAATTTCCAAAATAGAATTATAAATATTTGTTTTTAATTTTTGTAGGTTTCTTTGTATTTTTAAATTTGTCTATAAGAAGTACATAATGCTTTGAACATAAAACTTTTAAAAATTATTTTATGTTATGTAAAAGGTAGTGGAGACAGAAAGAAATTACACCAAGAAATCCATGCTAATCATATATATTCCAAAATTTTATATATGAGCTTCCAAACTCCTAGAAAAATGAGGAAAGTTTAATAGACTGTACCTCTTTCATTCTTTTGGTGCCCCTCTGCCCCTTTATCTGTCTCTATCACAAATAATTGGAAAGTGTTGGTAATAACTTCTTATGGAACTTCCAAGAAAAGATGCAAAGCAACATAATGACAACAATTACACCAGTAGATTACAAACCAATTGTATTTATTTTACTGGTGTTTATAACATATATTAGTCTTTGGGAAAGACACAGATAAAAAGTTTTTTAAGGGAAAAGCTACAGAGACCAAAGTGGCCTGTGCTGTCATTTGGTTAAGCTATGCAGTTTTCTTGGGCATAATATTAAATTGAAATTTTATAAAAAATACTTGGAGGGGAAAGTTAAAAGTTTAAGTTGTCTTGCTTTCTGGTGAGCTGGCATAATGTGGGAATTGATCTTGATGATTTTGAGCAGTAAATAGTCAACATGTCACATAATGAATGTTTCACCCAGTATGTTTCTTAAGGGTGGATACATTTTGATAGCATATGTAATCCTTGGTTTATTACAATTCTGACTACTTTGGTCTTGATTTTAAAGGAAGCTGAATTCAAATATTGTACAAATGTGAGGTTGCTAGAAATAACAGCTTCTTTTTCTTTTATAAAATAGAAATAGTTTCATTGTTTTCTGATCATAAAATTAATGTCTTTACTACCAAAATTCAGAAAATAGAAGTGTGATATATGAAGTAAACCACTAATACTTTCATGACCCTACTGTTATCATTAAAGTGCATGTGACATTTAGTTATTAACATTTATGTGTATACACATTTATTAGTATGAATATAAATATACACAAACTATACTTGTGTATAAGTTATATGTGTTACACACAAAATAATAACATAATATGTTGTGGTAATGATTTTTTCTTTAAACATATATCATAACTTATTTTTTCCATATAAATAAAAGTTTATACAGGGTGGAAGAAAAAGTAAGTTTATAGTTGTGAGTACATGAAAGAGTTTATTCTTAAATTATTATTTAGTAATTGTATTATATCCCATATGAACAACTGTAAACTTACTTTTGTCCTATCTGGTATTCAACATGGTAAGAAGAGCTAACATATGTTTTTAATTGAAGAAAGATCCGTATGTTCCAGATTCTAGTCTTGCAGGTGATGAAAATAAAGAGGACTAAATGGTCTTCTTACCATACTATATTGCTTTTAAAAGGCATTATTTAGAAATAGTGTAATAAAATTTTATCCAGCAATATATTTATTATATATACAGATGTTTAGATATGAAAACATATAATTTACATCTGTGTATGAATATGTGTGTATATTCACATGTGTGTTTTACAGTTCAGATTTATGTTTAAAATCATGGTACCATTCTTTTTTTAAATTTGTATTTATTGATTTGAGAGAGAGACACATCAGTTTGTTGTTCCACTTCTCTATGCATTCATTGGTTGATTCCTGCATGCCCTGTCTGGGTACTGAACCTGCAACGTTGGCGTACCAGGACAGTGCCCTAACCAAATGAGCTGCCTGACCAGGGCCCACACTATAATTCTTTTAATGTTTGGAATTATTACAGACAATACAGTACACAGGCTTCCCTCAGAATACTCCTTCCTGTCTAAGGCCTTGGTATGTTGGCACAACTATTAAACATTCACAATCATCATCTGTTATATGGATGTTATCTTTCCATTGGAATGGCATCTCCCATCTCACCTGATTGGCATTTTATACTTTGTATGTCTTAATGTCTTCTCTTTCTAAGACATTTAAAAGACAATGATAAAAAGTAGGGATGCAGATGAAAAGTATCCTGTCTCTCAAAGCTGCAAATTTAAGGGCTTTATTTTAGCACATTTCAGAGTTGCCTGATTTGACTGCTCCATACACAAAAAGGGAGTGGTAATTGAGACCAATCATGCTGAACTAAAAGGAGTGTGTAAGGAAACGCTTTTGATGTAGAGTTCAACTGTAAGAGATAAACAGTATTATTCTACATTGAGAAGCATTGTTTTATCTCAAAGCTCGAAAGACAAATTTACCCTGGAATATCTTTTGAAAAATTCTTATTATACTGCCTCCATTGAATAAGTTCTATAAGTCTGACACTTGATGTACTTCTGTAGCTATTACATAGCTTTATTTGGAGGTCAAAATATGACCTGAATGGTGGACCCATTCTGGACAAAGGATAACTTGCTAAGGCCAGAAGACATTGAAGACATTAGTTCTGAGTTTTCTGGTAGTAACTTTTTATTCTGATTATAGTTTTTAGTCAAGGTGATTTCTAACCATTTTTACATTATGGGTCACATTTTTAAAACGCTGACATTTGGATACCAGCTGTAAATGCTGCCCAGAGTTGGAGACCAGACTGAAGGAACTGGTAACTGCCGGCGCTCCCTGGCAATGCAGGTAAGCCACCGGCAGCTCGGCCCAGCAGCCTGGAGATTCTGCTCCGCAGGAGCTCCACGTCGCAGGGAGCAACGTATTGCAGTGCCTGGGCCACAGTTAAACTGCATAATTGCAATGCGGATGGGAATTACGTGATTCAACACAGCAGATTTCATATAAACAGATACATTAAATAACTAGAAATATATACTTGTGATAATTTTTAAACTTTGGGCTGTGAAAAAACTTTACAAAGCTTAAACATAAAGTTAGAATCTTATAAAGATGAAAGTTTAAAAGCTCAAGTCCATAAAAATGTAAAACTTATGTACTTCAAATGGAGAAAAAAATAACAAAAAAAGTAAAAAAAACTTTAACGAACTTTATAGAGTATATAAGTTTGTAGGACAAATACACTAATAGAGAAATGGGAAAACAAAGTGTACCAGATTTGAAATACAAGTAAGATATATTGGAAATGAAAGCAAGTTCCAATTAATTAATGATCCAACAAGAACACACCGAACAGTGAGTTACTTCCTACCAGCAATTAATCAAATAGGATAGCATTCAACATTTGGGAAACATGTGCTCTCATATTTTATTGGTAAAATTATAAATTATGTCTTCAGGAAGACAAGTCTTCAATAGCTGCATACATTTTGGCTAGACATTTCACTTATAAGAATTGTACTTTAGGTGGGAGAATGATGTAGATAACATTTACCTATGAGAATGTTCATGAAAATGAAAAATCAAAACAATAAAAATATACAAAAATAGAAAATTGGTTAAATAATATGTGCCATATATAGGTTAAAATATAGTTCACTTTTTAAAATGATGATATAAAATTATATTTATAAATATTGAAAACAATTTTATATGTAACTAAATAATTCTCTTTTGTATGATAATGTATTATATAATTGTAGAGAAATAAATATAAATATACAAAGAGATATAAATATCTCAATAAATAATCTGGAAGTGCATATACCAATATTTTAATAGCAATTTGGGTGGTAAAATTATTTTCTCCATTGTATTATATGAGCTCCTAATGCATATTTTGAAGAGTACTTTTTGTGTAAAATAAACAAACAAATAAAAGCCATTTCCTTTTTCTTGATCAGTATATGATGGCAGAGTAGCAGATAATTTTTTACATGCATCTGGACTTTTTTTTTAAATTGTCTCAGAACTTACGTTTTTTGCACAATTTAATGAAGCAGATCCAAGATCAGATTTTGATTAGCTAGAGTCTATAATTTAACCATCATGTTCTTTTAAGCAAGAAGCAATTTCTGAATATACAATATTGCAAAGTCATTATTGAAGTTCATAAGGATCCCATTCAATATCTATTGAGCATGTATTATGTATGAAGTATTGTGTCATCTAGTATAAGGTGAAATGAAGAAACAGATATGGTCCCTAACCTCAAGACATTTATAGACTGGCAGAAGAAAATACTATGCATATCACAAGGAAGAGTGTGACAAGTGCCAGGTAAGAGTTTCTGAAATAATGAGTTTACAAAAGGGAGAGGTGATTTTCTGAAGTGACCCTCAAGAATCATAAAATTAAATTATTTTGTTTACTTACGAAAGCAAGTATAAAATTAATACTTACGAAAGCAAGAGATAACACTCAGTCATTTTAGTAGTGCTACAATAAAATGAGTATATACTAAAGGATTTTTTTTGTTTACTTCCATTATTCAGACAAATTATCAGAACACTTCATTCTTCAATATTTTGGCTAATTAAGGCTTTATTTTTAAGGGCATAGGAAAACATTTTCTCCATCATTAGGCTTAATTCTTAATTCTTTATTTTAAAGATTTTATTTATTTATTTTTAGACAGAGGAGAGGGGAGGGAGAAAGAGAGGGAGGGAAACATTAATGTGTGGTTGCCTCTCACATGCCCCCTAATGGGGACATGGCCCGCAACCCAGGCATGTGCCGTGACTAGGAATCGAACTGGAGATTCTTTGGTTTATAGACCAGTGCACAATCCACTGAGCCATACCTGCCAGGGCTAATTTTATTATTCTTAATAGTGTCCTTTATGATTTCTTCTATACATTTAGACCAAAATTTTTTCCAGTTCTTTGATTTTGTCATATTCTTTCTGTGTTAAAAATAAAACTGCCAGTGTCATATAATGAGATTGTTCATCATTTTCCCCAATATTTCTTTGTCTAAACATATCACCGAAATCAGAGAAAAAAATTTGCCCCTCCTCCAATTTTTTTTGCAAGTCCATGTGATTAGGTTAGAATAATATAACTATGGAAAGACTCAAGCATCATCTTTGCAAATAAAAATCTAGTGTGTGTGTGAGGTTTGTGGATGTGAGAGAGAGAGGGAGGGGGAGAGAGAAAGGGAGAGAGAGAGAAAGAAAGAGAGAGAGTTAGTTCTGGGAACCACTTCTTTGAGTAAATGTATTTTTTTCTTCAAAACAGAAAAATAAATTTATAATATGATAAAGAATATAATAGCTAAAACGCTAGTAGGAAAAACAAAACAAACTGTATTATTTTGACAAAATGAACCAATTTCTCTTTTCAATTACTCGTAGTAATTTGGGTGTTAGAATCTCACAATTCTTAGATACAGTTTGCTTTAAATGTGAGTCTCTTACTCTTGTAACCTCATGAACATTAAGAGCCAAAGACATTTAACTGGTAATTTTCCTCAGTGTGAGGGTGCTATTAGCAGGATTTTTCAACAATGCTAAAACGTTAAAAGTAAAAGGGACTTTCAGAAATCACCAGCTTCTCACTGAATGGAGAAATGTCTCCCAACGCTATTTTGTTGGAAGATAAACACTGATAAATTATGAATCAGGCCCTGGAATGTGACTTAGGTACAGAGCATTTAAAGAAATTTATTTTTTAAAAAGAGTTCTCTTATTCACCAGGTTCTAGTGAATTATTGTTTTTTTCCCTAGGTATCCTTCTCATTAGGTAAGAGACAGTATTTGTTCTACTATTTTCAGTTTAAAGCTCATTCTACTTTGTGAAGGTGATATAATTGAAAAGACTATGAAATAGCTTTAATTTATTCTTTTATGCAATGATCTTCCTAGATCATTATATGCATGTTATACAGGGATTATTTTTCTTCTTTAATGAGCCATAAAATAGAATTGTTTCTTTTGTGATTTCTCACCTGATTTTCTAGTAGGTATACATCGGTAGCACGTATAATCACTAATATTTCAGACAGAAATTGGTGTCCAGAACTGGGAGGCATTAATTTCTTGAGACACTCATAAATCCTGGTTGGGAAGGATCTTACTTTATTCATTGTAATACCAAGACAGAATGTCTTCATTTAGGATTGGCTTTTGTTTCAGAAATTTTCAAATAATGCTTACAACCTTGTGTTAACTTTTCAGTTATTATTTCTGCTCCTGTGTGAATTGATACTTTCAGTAAAAAATACTCACATTCATTCTAAAGCAGGAATCAACAAACTATAGCCAGCAAGCCAAATAGTGCACTGCTTATTTTTGTAAACAATGTTTATTTTAAAGTGTCACACCCATTTCTTTATTTTTATCTATGGCTGGCTTCCTGGCAACAGAGTAGTAGGATAGGGACCATGTGGGCCACAGAGCCTAAAATATTTACTATCTGTCTACTTACAGAAAGTTTTCTGATTCCAGATCCACAGTCAGATCATTTTTTTAAGATCCATATGGAAAACTTGTACAAATGTTTTTTTTTATTTTTTTCTCAGGATGTATAACATTAACATATACATACTAGTAATATGTGTTTATATATTTAAGTATGGGCAATAAAAAAGAAGTGACTAACTTAAAATAAGTAAAGTTTATAAAATAGTGGTATATAGTATTATTAGTTAAGGATTATTTTGTTAAATTTTTGATTACTGAGAATCTCTAAAAAATTAATAAGAGATTGATTATATACTTGTTATGTTGCTTCAAAGACTTTTTGGAGTATCTATTTTATTAAATATATGAGAAAATAAATAAATGATGAGCTACAGCCTGCTTTACATATTAATTCACAGAAATGTTTGTTATTTTCTGTATGTTCTATATAAGAAGGAATATATTAAAAGGATAATAGCAGGCCTCATATATTGCTTCATACAGATTATTAGTGAGAGAAAGAACACGTAAAATAGATAAGACCAATTTTTCAAATGAGTCGTCAATATTACATGAATCACATTAGTCACTAAAGAGCTTGGAGCAGTACTTACTGCAAAGAAAGAATAAGGCTCAGTAACAATAGAGGAGTTAAAAATAATGAGTAAAAAATTCTTCTTTTCAACTTTTTCAAAATTTCCACTGAACAGAATCCATTTGGTGAACATTGACCCTTTTGTTCTTTTATGGGGAGAGGACAAATTTGATATGGAAGTGAGAAATTTTTATTATTCAAATGCCATGTCTCTTATTCTGTTCAGAAAGAACATGTAAATTTGAATTAAAGGCGGTTTTTTGTTCTTCTTTCAGGAATTTCCATTTCAATAAAATTAACTCATTTTCTCCACTTTGGAACAGAAGTATAACTTACTCACTTGGCACATGGTGTTTGATAAGTGTTCATTGATCTTTTATATAAACGTATTCTTTCAAAAAAACATCTGAGACAAATTTAACTTTTTTTCTTAAGAATGTGCTAGCATTTAATAACTTTCTGGTTTCCACATAGCAAATGATATCCTACTGAACTAAATTGGAAATTCACTTCTCTGTTTAATGTTTTTTCCTTTGTTAAAAAATAATTGAGCCCAGGGAAGTGATTTTTTCTCCAAAAAAATGTGGGCAAATAGAGATACCACGGGTTTTGAGCCAAAAAGTCAATGATAATCATTAACTATGAGACCTTTGGCCTCAAGGCTTCTAAATTTCCTTATTGAATATGGGTGAGTTGGAATGGATAGACTTTCAATTTCCTTCCAATTGCAGTGGAGGATATTTGGAGACTGTGCAAGTAAACCAAGAAGGAAATGAATTTGGATGTAAAAATAATAATCAGTAAGAAAATGAAAATAATTGGGGGAAATAATCAATTAAAATGAGAAAAACATAATTTCTAAAGTTAATAATTTAAAAATAAGGATTAATCTTTACAAAATATATTCTAAAAGCTATTTAAAATAATTAACAAAGACATAAAGAAATTAATGTGTGGAATGTGTTTAATCCATTAAGTTTTTTAGGTTGCAAGTAACAGGAATTTTTTCTGATTAACTTCAGCAAAAGGAAACTGATTGGAAGACCCCTGGAGCTTCTAGAATAAATGGGAAGGTCTGAGAACAAAGCTTCGCCGGAAGAAATAACTGAGGCATATCTGGAATGCCAGGAACTGGCAGCTACAGAATGTTCTTGTAATAGGGTGCAGAGCAGGGATCCCTAAAATTAACAGAACACATTGCCCACAAACCTTAATTGGGGGGGAAGGGAGGAGTGGATGATACGGTGTTTAAGATACTTTGCATAACAAAGGCAAGTTAATAGCTGTGCTGACACCTAGGGTTAAAGATGCATGTGACTTTAAGAGCATGTAGTGACTCATGACATAGTCAGGGTAGGCAGATTCCCCTGTGTCACAGGAAAGCCTTCTTCTGACTAAAGATGGCAGCTGAAAGAAGGTAAAAGATACAGGGGAACTGACAAAAATGGCACATTATAGGAGGGGCCATATATGAGGTCATATAGGAAGTTCCAGGCTGAGCATTTACAATAAGGGTGGGCTGAAAAGAGAAGGGCCTCTGGTCCATCCTGAGGACTGTTGTATAAGGAGATGCCATGCGGTTTGGAGTAGGAGAAGCAATGCAGTTTGGAGTAAGAGCTGGAACAAGAAGGAGGAGGCCCACTGGGAAACCTGCCTGGAGAAGACGGTGGCAGAGCTGAATGGAGCTGGGCGGGGACCTGCCTAACCAAGCACCAATTTGTGGGAGATGCTTGAAGCTGAGCGGAACTGTGACTGGGAATGCTGACCTGCAGACTTCGGCTTTCCTGAAAGGTGGTGCCTCTCCCTGGGGTATTCTAAAACTGGTCTGGTTTGGCAAAGAGAGGCAGGACTACATGTTTCTGGGTGTTTTAAATGGAATGAGACCTAATGGCAGAAATCTACCATTATTCTAAATCTGATAACCGTTACATAAACAACCCCTTTCCTTTTTCACCACTCGTGCACTGGGAGTCACACTTCTGGCAGCAGGCACTCGAACCCCACAGCTGTTCCAGAACAGCATGGGTGGGGTTCTGTAACATTCTCAAAGCTTGGACAGGTTGTTCTAAATGTTGCTGTTGCTGCTACTGCAAAATAATTCAATTGCTTTCAAAAGCCTCTGTTCATTTTTGCATTCAGTTGTACCTTCAAAGTATATTTATGTTACATAAATGTTGTGAAGGCTATAAAATATAGCCATCATATACCAACATATTGAAAATATTTTTCACCAAATACCTTAACTGTGTCATCTAGGTTTAAATCCCTAAATACAAAATGAAAATTCAACCAGCTATTCACTATAATGGGACAAGAATTGTCTACCTCCCTGCTTGGTGGGAGGAAAGGGCTCTTCATTGTCCTCCATCACAATTTCCCCGTTCATCCACAGACATATTTAGGGTCTGTGTTAGTTACTGTCCTGCTTCTGACAGCACTTTCCATGTAAAGAATTGTTTGTTTCAATGAGGAAAAAGGTCCAGCTAAAGCAATAAAACAGATTCATCACCTTTTTTCACTGAAAGTCTAAAAGAATGCAAGAATTAATCTAGAAGCTTGAACATTATCATCAAGGACCTGGATCCTCTCTGTCTCTCTGACCTCTCTTCCATGCCCTGGCCTGACCCTCAGACTTCCCACTGTTGTCCTTAACAACTCCTGGCTTCCCTGCTGAGGTAGTAAAATGGCGGTCACAGTTTTAACACACACCATCAACAGAAAGAAAGGTGGCGTTTCCCAGCAGCTTAGAAAGGAAAATAAAAAAGCTGCTTTCCTCCAAGACAGTTGGCATCTCACTGTCCATTGGATCTGTTTGTGCAATGTGTCCTTCCCTGAACAGGCTGTTGTTGCTGCAGAGATGGGTTGCAGCGACTGGAGTGAGCCAGTTGGGGTGCACCTCTGCAGGAAAGGGTCAGGACAAGCCCTCCCATGGGGGAAGGTCTTACTTCCCTAAATGAGAGGGGATGAATGGAAAGCAAAAATGGCCATCACCTACTACTGATTTAGGCCTTTATCTTTTAAGTTAGAATTATTTGAGGTAACTTTTGCCTCCTTTGTTCCTCTTTGATTGTTTTCCCTTTCTAATCTTTTGGAAAATGGATAATAAAAAGTAGGTTCCATATCTATACATGTGTGTGACCATTGTATGCCGATTTATTTTCACTTAATCAGTCTATATAAACAAATATAAAATAAGTGGCTTTATTTCCATTATTCTGTTCCAACTGTACCCATTCTTTATTGAGATAAGAGGGCTAACAGAATTTTTATAATACCACTTCTTGATTAATTTGTCAAAATAGTCCCATAAAGTAGTTGTAAATATTTAATACCTTTTTATGTCACACTTAGTTTTTTTAGAATTTTTAGCATTATTTTAACGATTTTTCTATTATTTAAATAAAAAATATCTAAACACTTTGATAAATACAACTGTCATTCTTTCTCCATGAAACTATAACTATTACAGATTTATTTTACTTCTAGACACAAGGGTGAGAGTCCTGGTTTGTAAGTCCCCATCGATTGTGGCCATAGAGATATCTACAGAGGAATCCTGTCATTTTATTTCCAGGCCAATACCCATTAAACAGCAATTCAGATTTGCCCTTCATTACAAATCCTGCTCATAGCCAATACAGTGCTATTCTATAGTGACTAAATCCTCAAGTTCTTCCATTCAAGCAAGAGATGTCCTGGCAGGGAGTATGGTCTAAATAGTCACAGATTTATGTCTTTCCATGCTTCTTCCAGTGTTTTAGTATTTAAAAAATGTAATTTCATGGAGCAGGCATAGAGAATGTAGGCTTAAACAAAATCCCATAGGAAAATATTTAATTTTACAGTGGGTCTAGCTTCTCTGGCCTAAGATATGTTCAAAATTAAAATTAGAATATGTGAGAGAAAAACTTTGTTAGTTATTAATCTGATGGCTTTGTGAGAAACATTTTAGAGCAATGCTCAAGAAAAAATATTTTTAATGAATATTTTATTTACACATAGGTGAATGTGTGTGTAACACACAAGTGCATACAAACGCATATACACCAGTCAAATGATAAACCTGGTATGAAAACTATTTATTAGTAATACTTAGCATATTTTACAAAGATTGGTCAAATAATAAAATGCTAGTTTGTCCTCATACTGTCTACATATTCTAGATCATAGCCAGATTCAACTCTAGTATAAAGAAAGGCCTAGGACTTCAAACTAATTCATGTTTGTTCTCTGATTCATATTATGTCTGCCCACAATCTTTGCTCCATTTCACTAGGAAGAGGAACAAAAAATCACTGTATTAAATGTTCAAAGAAATACCTTTGAAATCAAATTAAATAAGTTGAAGTATTTCAGTGAAGAGCAATGTTTCTCTGACAAGCGAATATCTCAACTATTCATGCTTTTAAACATTATGCTGTTTTCTATGTCAATAATATCAGTTTATCATGTCACTTTTCTTCTTGGCATTTCCATTTCAGTAGCATTTGCTTTGGTTTGGTTTATTAACACTTTTACTTAAATTGGGACCAATCATTCTCAGAGTACAAAGGTATTTGATAGAATATCTTGATAAAGGGTAAAGGAAATAATGAAAATAATTTTAAAACATACACACAGCAAACAGTTGGCAAAAGTAGGTTTACAGCTGCTTGTATAGAAGAGAATAAAATAAGTAATAAATTATAATACAATAATAAATTTTGTTTTATCTACTCACAACTATAAACCTACTTTTGCTCACCTCTGTTTATTTCTAACAATCCTAGAAATGCCAGCCTTTCTATACCTTGCCAAAAATTTATTTACTACATCTGGGTCAAACACATTTTCTGCTACATGCACAAAAACTCCAAAGTAAGCTTTTTGATTAAAATGCATCTTTAGATTAACTAAGTTGCTTAGACCCTTTAAGTTAATTTAGGATGTCGGGCAACTAATTCTGAAGAGTAGTAATGAGATGTGGTATAGATTCCAGAAAGGGGCTTAATCTTTATGGGTTTCATAGACTGCTATGCATGTCAGAGAAGGCAGCTGCTATTACTTCTCCTGATGTAAAGACTACATATATATACGGAGGACAATCATCAAACCTCCAAGTGAGACACTTGGAGGAGCAACAGCAAAATTTGCCTTTAATTCCCTACATAGTACCCTGGATGAGCAACAATTTATGCTTCATTTATTCAGAGTATCTACTGGAGAACCTGCTATGTACCAGGCACTGTTTAAGTTCCAGGAAATTATCAGTGAACAACAAAAAAGGGAAACAACTACCCTCCATGTCCTCATGTGTCTTACCCTCTAGAGGGGAGAGAGTGACAGAACACATGGGCCGATCAATGAATGGATTGCGCAGAATGACATCGATAAGGGGCTGGATTGCAGTACTTTGAAGGGCTGGGGGTTAGATGTTTAAATAAGCTAGAATACAAAGTTCTCTCCATGAAAAACCTTGACTGTAGCAGAGAGAGCAAGGGGGAGAGTAGCAGGAGGTGGGATCAGTTAATTAGGAGAACAAATTCTGTAGTGGCTTTTAGGCCATTATAAGGTCTTTGGCTTTTACAAAGAATAAAATAAGAAAGAGCACAGCATTGTCTGAGTTAGGATTTAAGAATAACTGCGGCTGATTTACTGAGAACAGACTGTGGGGGTAAGAGGGCAAAGGTGGGCAGTTAGGAGGCTATAATAAACATCTTAGGAGGGACCAGAGTAGAGTTAGAAAAGGCAGTGATATGGTTGGATTCTGGCTATCTGTTGACAGCAGAGCCAAGAGGATTTCCTAATGATGTTCCTGAGCAGTATGAGATAAAGGGAAGAGTAAAGGATGACTCCAATGTTTTTGGCCAACAATTGGGTGAGAGATAAGATAAGAGACCATGAAACTACTGACAAGTAAAATGAGTTTGGTGAAGTCATTTCTGTTATGACACTCCCATTACTTTTAAACCAGCTGCTAAGAGAACTTTGCCACATGTAGGAATTTTCATTTTAAGCAATTTTAAAGAGTGAGTGAGGCTTTATTCTTGGAAAACTGTTTAAGAAACGTAGCCTCAGAGGTCGGAGGCATCATTCCATACACAGACAAAAGGTACCAAAGACAGAGATCAGAAAGATGAATATGGACTTTAAACAATCACATCAAATTCATTATTCAGGAAGCCAATAATGGCCAAAAATTAAGGAGACCTCCAAGTCACTGCTATGTGTGCCGGAGAAAGGAAGAGAGTATGTGGTGGGAACGTAGGCCCTACAAGCCTCAGAGAAGAATCTTCTCCTTCTCTTTGCTTCTCCAAGAAGAAAGAGACATGTGAAGGCTAAGATTCTCACGCCTTGTTTGAAGAGCCGGGTAAAGTCAATATATTATTATTTTTTTATTGTACTATAATCAGATGTAATATGGTTTTGTTATGGAAAAATAGGTTTATATGTATGCAATTTTTAAAGGTGCTTTTGACTTGTTAACCAATTACACAAGGAAGCCATTAAGCTGAGCTGACCTTATTAGTTTACAAAATCAAACCCAAATTTAAGCCTGCAATACCTCAAGGCTAAGAAATCAAAATGTAAGGAAAACCAAGCACAAAGAGCCAGACAGATTTTCCCAAGGAATGCAATACTGAAGCCATAGCCAATGAAATAATTTCTTTGTTTTGCTTCTGCCTCTTCTCTATAAAAGTCTTGTCCCTAACTCTTGTTGGTGGAGTTGCTAACCACTTCCACTGCTGCTCAATTCAAATCAATTTTTGCTCAAATAAAACTCTTAAGATTATTAAGGTGCCTGAGTTACCCATAACAGACAATAGATTTTGAGTCTCACCTTAACTTTTTGAAGTAGGTAGGATGGTATTGTGTTACTACCTATTTTACAGATTGACAAAACAAACACACTTAACTGAGGCTGAGAGAGGTTAAGCAATTGACCAAATATCACAAAGCCAATCAACTGCCAAGCTGAAAACGTTCTTTCTAAACCCACATTTAGACATCAGTCCTGTGATCCCCACATTGCTTATTGCTTTCCATTCTTAAATAATATAGTTGGTAAAACCAAAAAATCATTAAGGTAACCGGTATTTCAATTTGGAACTAGTCTACGTAGGCCAAGAGTGCTACTGATACAAACAGCAATTAGCAGTTCAGTTATCATAATAGAGTTATACAGCCAAGCCTTCTACCTTCTCTCTACATATGGTGTCCCCACAAAAAATAAAAAATAAAAGAAAAGAATTAATTATTATAAGGCTACTGGATAAAGCTGACAATTAAAACAATCTAATTTGCTTTTCATAATACAGTGATTAACTACAGTTCTTATCAGTCCTTGGCCTGATTTGCTTTGGTTCTTATCAACGCTTAATACATACATACGTGCATACATACATACATACAATGCTTGTGAAAATAACCTAAATTAATACATATTTTATTTTCATTGGATGCATGGCATTATGCATTAGTAGTACAATATTATTTGACTAATTTTTATATTATAAAAATATAATTTGCTTTCTTTACTAAAGAATGTGAGCTGACTTATATTCCTAATTTTCTTAGAATAACCACAGTAGTTGAGTACATAGAATTCTTAATTTGGAGCATAAAATGTCAATCTAGTGGCATTTTAACTGTGATGACAGGAGTGTTATAACATACTTAAACTACATCTTGTAACATGATTTAAGTTACTTGTAGAGTACTTGCAAATAACTATGTCTTTGAAGAGGCACTTTGTGATTTGAACATATTGACTATTATCATGTTGCTCAAATAAACTATGAACCATTCTTGTAAATACATATATTTTATTAATGTAATGATTAATTTTTCTAACTAGATTTTCCTGAGAGATAAACTTTTAAAATAACAGGAAACATTTTACTCTCTGTGCACCTGTGTAAACTACTATCTCTTAAAGGACATTTATCTACATTGTATTTGCTTTTTTAATTTCACACTTGCAAAAATAGAGCATTTGGCTGGGAAGTGGTGCCTCTGCCGAACTCCGTTGCTCTTCAATACATCTATATGACTGAAAGCCCCAGTTGGCTTCTCTGCTTCCAGGACTGGCTGCTCCGAAAGTGTTAAGTAAGGAAGCAAGCCTGGCTGTTGTTTATGTCTGCCAGTCTAATCTCATTACCAGCAATTCTTTGCTGCAAATTTAAATAGACTGCATATCCTCCATCTGAAATTGCAAGCTTGTAGGACTGTTTAAAGAACACAGTGAAATAACTAATATATGTATGGACTTAGTTCAAAACTTGGCACACACATACTCAATATTCATTTTCCTTTCTATTCTTCTCAGCAAAAGAAGCCTGCACTGCTTTCAGCACTCAGTGCTAAGACCTCCAGTCACCCAGACACACATGCAGCCATGCCTCCCTAAGTCCACTAGCCTAGGTGTTTTAATGATCAACAGCAACCTAATCTTGAAGGACCAAATGCATCCATTTGAGATGATTTTAAAAAGTAAGGAGCACTGCTGTACTCTGAGAATGACTGAGTTGGGATCAATTGCAATTATGAAATAAAGATGATAAAAGTGGGGGAAATTGATTTTCTTTTATTGTATTTTTTTCATTACCATTTATCGCCCTTATGCCCCCACCTCCCCCACCCCTCAGTCACCACATTATTGTCCACGCCCATGAGTCCTTTTTCCTTTTTTTCTCAATTCCTCTACCCCCTAACCCTTGCATCCCCACCACCAGAGCTGTCAGCCAGCTCTCTATCTATGAGTCTGTCTCTGCTTGTTAGTCTAGTTTTTTCATTAGATTCCACATATGAGTGAAATCATACGGTATTTGTCTTTTTCTGACTGGCCTATTTCACTTAACATAATGTTCTCCTGGTCCAATGATTGATTTGGAAACACATTAGGCATTTGATCATGGAGTTCCTTGAAAGACAAGAACAAAAACAAGATAAAACAATGAGGAAAGAGGATTAATGCCGAGGGCTGGGAAGAAGAGGTTTAAAAAGGGACTAAAGAAGAAGAAAAGTAAAGTGTAAGAAAAAGAGCCAAAAAGGAAAATTAACTCTGATTAAATTTATTTTATGCCTGGCACATAGCTTACTATGTGAATGCTTTTAGAAGAATGATTGACTATCTTCTTCAGCTTTTCTCCAAAAATTGTCTACATGTATTTTCAAAAGAATAAGATGTAATTATGATACTGAGGTTGAGAAAACATATTCTATATAGCACAGCAGCTAGATCTATAAATATTTTGTTCAGCTAGTACTACTTCCTAGGAAGCTTTATTTCTCAAGTAATTGTTTTGTGTTCTTGTTTAGGTATATTTATTTTAAGGAACAATGCCTGAATGTAGTGAACTCATCTAACCTGTGTGTTCATATCTAAAAGGTGTTTTTGGACTGAGCAGATACATTTACAAATAAAATTCAATTCCTTATATCTAGTAGAAAGCTTTAGAAAATTCAAAAAGGCTCAAAAAATAACTAAAGATATCAAGTGTCAATCTCAAAAACTGATGCTATGTCTCTACCTATGCTTTCCTCAGGAAACTCTCTAAGACCATCAGAACGTCATCCAGGTAAATGAATGAGCCTGACCTTAATATACCGTTTATTTTTTAGGCTGAAATGGATCAATAATCTCCAAAATACTAATAGGTTCATAAAAAATATAGACATGAATGACTTGTTTTTTAATGAAATAGTGAATCTGTAAGAACAACCATCTTTTTGTGTATGATGAAAAGATCTTTTGAGAACTATCTGAGCACCTCACATGACAACTTACAGAGCACTCTAAATGATTTCCTCAAATGGAGCTGAAAGTCGTATCGCTGTAACAAGTGCTCTTCAAGACACTGACAGGTTAACAGACCACACCATACACCATGGCCTTCTTTGCCAGCTGCACAGATTTCCTGAGCTACTTAAAAAGTTTTTGGCTAAATAAACTCCATGTCTGCATACTATGGTCACGTATTTGAAGGTAACAATTTTTATGATTTTATCTTTTGAAATACATTTGGTGATTGGAAATTTAGCACTGAACAGCCTCTTGAAAACTACGTTTAAGGAGACTTCTGTACAAATTGAAGAATTCACTGAATATAAAATTATTGTAATTTTAACAGACTTAGAATCTAATGATTACTTTCACATGCTGAGATTTTCTAGATTCTGGCTAATGTTAGTTAATATGCATCTTTAAATAAGTATATTTTAGTTTCTGTAATTTTTTCTTATTGAAAAGTGAATAACTTGTAAAGATTTTTCCCAACAGTATTTTATGCTTAGCCTCAGCACTATATTAGAAATTTTATATCTCTAAAGCATGGGAGGGAACATTTTGAAGGTGATTGTTTTTTAGGATTCACACTGGAAAGCTAATGATCACTTTACACCTTGCTGAGACATATCTGCAATCAAGTGCACTGCACCTGCATGAGATTAGTAAGGAATGTAAGGCAGCATCTGCTGCTTCTTCTATGATAGGACAATCACAGAGGTGTTTGCTGGCACTGCATCCTGGTAAAGGAATCATGATCTGTGGCTGCATGGGCTTCAAGAGGCGGATTGTGAGGCACACCATTTCCCTGTATATTATGGTATTGGATATTATGGCTGAGGCAATGGTGTCCTGGAGCTGGTTACTGTGGCCATAACTTTGAGCTCACTAGATCCTAATAAAAGTATTACGGTTCCAGAGTGCGTAGTCAGGGCAGGAGGTTCTTGCTTCCCAAGCTTTCTGATCATGGAGAGAAAGCAGTAAATACCCCTGGAAGGCCTCTATCATCATGCTGTGCTGTGAGTCATGCCTGGAAGACCTAAAAGTGACTCTTGCAGCCCTTTCTAAGACTTTGTAACAACTAATTCCTTATTAAAAACTCACTTCTTAAAGACAGTGGCTTCTGCTACCTGTAGCTATCTGATGAGTGATAAATGACCAAGTTAGAAAAAGGCTAGAGGTATGTGCAGATATGTATCTAGTAGTATTGTTACCAATAAGAAAAAAACTTTAGTATGTAAATGTTCAAGAAAAAGGAATCAGTTAACAAATGGTAATATAGCTATATAATGAAAAAAATACATTATTTATTTATTCATTTAGAAAAATTCAAACTTACAGAATTGTTATAAGTAGATTACAATGAATTCCATTATATTTTTGTCTAGATTCACTCATATGCCAATAATGTTATAATGTATATTTTTAAATGTAAACTATAATATTAAAGGATAAAAACGCCGATCACTGTTTCCTTTTAGTAACAGTATATTTACATGCATTATACAAAAAAAATTCTCAGTGTTTTTTTTCTGGATAGTAAAATTATAGATGATTAATTATGTTTTTATTTTTTGCCCATATATAGGTTATATTTCTTCTATGAATAGAACAATATGGTAATAAACAAAGCTAGATTAATTCTCAGGGAACTCTTGGTAATGTACCTATTTCTTTTATCTAAATTCCTATTTCTAGTATATAGTGAAAATGGCAATTATCCTTATGGATCTTTTCCAAGCTAGAACATGTCATCTCATTTTGAGATCATGCAGTACCTTATTATTTTCTGAATCTCTAATCGCCTACAGGAGATTACTGAAACATATATGTTTTAGATCAGGGGTGTCCAACCTTTAGCGTCTCTGAGACACACTGGAGGAAGAAGAGTTGTCTTGGGCCACACATTAAATACACAAACACTAATGAAAACTGATGGGGGAAAAAAGAAAGAAAAAAGGTCCATGCATAATTTTTGTGATATCTGTCACCACACAGTAACCTTAACTGTGCAGCGGCCCTTTCGATAATCTTTTAAAATCATCAAGCAGGTCCCAATTTTGTGGTCACTAATGTAGAAAATGTACATATCTAAATAATAAAATTTAGTAATAAAACTAAGCTATGTTTTAAGTAACTTTAAGATTAGTGTTGGGCCACATTCATAGCCATCCTGAGCTGCATGTGGCCCATGGGCCGCAGGTTGGACACCCCTGTTTAGATGATACTCTATATGTAGCTAGAAAAGTGTCGTTTTATTGCAAAGCTGACTAAACATAAAGTTAGCTTTGTAAAACATAATTTATAAATTAATATCCTTCATTCAATTTCTGAAATTCCCAAACTAAATAATTCTGGATTACTTTACTTGAAAAAGGATGCTGTAGGGAAGGGTAGAAGCTTTGATATTAAGATTCTGGAATAGATTCTTTTTAATCCTTTCTAGTTTCATGTCTATTTCAGTTTTACATCTAAGTTGCTGCCACCTTTAATTCTTTTTATAGTTATCATTAAGTGTCACTGATAAATGAGCTGGATTCAGGGTGAGATGGTTATAATAGATGAATGTCTAGAGCTACCACCATGTTTATGTATCATAGTCACACTGCCTTGGAAATCAGTTGTGATCATACAGTGAAACTAAAACTGTCATTCACCAATTTTACTATGTATGGCCTATCGATTTAGAGGCAGACTTTGGAAACCACAACATAGGTAAACAATAAATGTGAAGGCTAACAACCGAGAAATCAGAAGAGCTTAGAAAACCAATTGCAGGCTCTCTTATACATTATGAAGCTAAACAAACAAAAACAATGAATAAATGCACAAATAAAGGATAAATTTGGGAGTAAGCTATTATATAAATAAAGATAGTCTGAATCAATCATCTATAACAACGTTTGATCCCACTTCACAACATCTGCACAGTATTTGAGCACCTTCATATAATTCTTCCTATTTGAGAATTCTTCCTTAGGCTGAATTGAAATGATTTTTTCTACTCCTTGCAGACATACAGAAAATTGCTGTCATGGCCTACAGGAGAATTGTTTCAGGGTTAACATAGCTTAATTTCTTCTGCTGTTTAATTTCTTTTTTCACCCTGGTCTTAAAATTATAATTCTGCAACTAAAAATATAGTTAACAGTAGTGACTATGGAGGGATTAGTGTCAAGTTGTAGGACACTGAAGGCTATAACTTCGCAGGTGAAATTCCAGATCAAAAGGAAGGAATAATCAGTGCCTTAAAGTTTTATTAGCACTCTATATAGAGGTGTGTTTCTTGACAAAGTATGCAAATTGTAAATCTTGCCATGTGAGGAAGTCCATTTTCAGAGTGAACAGATCAAACACGCTTCTGTAAAATTTCCAACTTTTACATACATATAGGATTTCTTTAAAGTGTCATTTCTGTGGCCAACCTAATAAGGGACCCAAAGGAAAAGATTCTAGAATACAGCAAGTTTGGGAAGACTGCATGTTCTATTTACCTCTGGATGTTTGCCACACATGGTGACATATTGAAAGTTCTACTTAGTACACATATGTCTCCTATCACACACTGGGAAATGCCAGTTTAAAGCAAGGTTCATTTATATGTTTATATGTTTAACCATTTATATAACATTATTTTAACACTTCTTTTTTGTTTCAGAGAACAAGTTTTTTTTCAGTCAAAGCCTTTATTTCACTTGTTGCTTTTTCTGAGAGCCTATTTAGAGTTTTCATTTTAGATTTAATTCCTTCCTCTTAAAAGATTGTATATAATTAAAATGTACAAAATGATGATTTGATACACATATACACTGTAGAATAATTACCAAAATTAAGATAATTAACACATTCATTATTACATAGTTAACATAGGTCACTTTGTGTGTGTGTGCGTGTGTGCCGAGAATGCTTAAATCTTTTTCTCAACAACTTCCCAGTATACAATACTGTATTACTGACTATAGTCACCATGCTGTACATTAGAGGCTCAGAACTTATTCTTCTTATAACTGAAAATCCTCTTGCATCATTCCATTTCCAACCCCCTCCCCCACTTCCCAGCCCCTGGCAACCACCATTTTATTATCTGGTTTTATAAAGTTGACTTTTTAAAAATATTTCAAGTATAAGAATACCAAAGATCATTTATTTTTGTTATTTTGACTTATTTTACTTAGCATAATGCCCTTCAGATTGATCCATGTTGTAGCAGCAGGATTTCCATTGTTTAGCATTGGATGATTGCATTGTATGTAGGCACATAAGTGTGTGTGTGAATATATATATATTCACATATATATATTCCTATTTTCTTAATCCATTCATTTGTTGAGGGACCCTTAGTTTGTTTCCATACCTTGGCTATTGTAAATAATGCTGCCATGAATATGGGGGTGCATTTATCTCTTTGATATACTAACTTCATTTCCTTCAGATATATACTCAGGAGTGGAATTGCTGGATCATATAATAATACAATTTTTAATTTTGGGGGGAAGTGCCATACTGTTTTTCATAATGGCTGTACCATTTTACATTTCCATTAACAGTGTATAATGGTTTCTTTCTTTCATAGTCTGCCAACATTTGTTATCTCTTCTCTTTTTCTATAATAGTCATTTTAATAGGTGTAAAGTGACAACTTATTGTGGTTTTGATTTGCATTTCCCTAATTATTAGTGATGTTGAGCACATTTTCATATACCCAGTGATCATTTGTATGTTTTCTATTGACTTGTATGAGTTCTTTATTAGGATAGTATCTTTTGTCAGATACAGATAGTCCCCAACTTATGATGGTTCAACTTATAATTTTTCAACTTTACCATGTTGCAAAAGCAATATTCATTTAGTAGAAATTGAACATTAACTTTTGAATTTTGATCTTTTCCCAGGCTAGCAATATATGGCATGGTACTCTCTCATTTTGCTGGGCTGTGGCAGTGAGTCACAGCTCCCAATCAGCCACTCAATCACAGGGTAAACAACCAATAATCTATGGTATATTCATTGTGTTGGATGATTTTGCCCAACTGTAATGTAAGTGTTCAGAGCACATCTAAGGTAGGCTAGGCTAAGCAATTATTTTTGGTTGGTTAGTGCATTAAATGCTTGCTTGAATTATATTTTCAACTTATAATGGGTTTATTGGGACATAATCCAATTATAAGTCAAAAAGTATCTGTATACTGTTTACAGATATTTTCTGCCGTTCTGTAGGTTGCCATTTCAAGTTTATTGATTTTTTTTCCTTTGCTGTGTAGAAGCTCTTATTTCAATGTGGTCCTGCTTGTTTATTTTAGTTATTGTTGCTTGTGCTTCTGATGTCTTAACCAAGAAATCATTTCCAAGGTCAATAAAAAAATCTTTTTCTCTATGTTTTCTTCTAGGAGTTTTATGGTTTTAGGTTTTACATTTAAGTGTTTAATCTATTTTGAGTTAATTTTTGTGAGTGGTGTAAGATGGAGGTCCAGTTTTGTTCTTTTGCATTTGTACCTCTAATTTTCCCAATGCCATTTATTAAAGAGACTACCCTTTCCCCATTGTGTGTTCTTAGCATTCTTGTCAAAAATTTGATGACTGTATATGAATGGATTTGAAACAAGTAGTGTGAGGTCTCCAGCCTTGTTCTTATTTCTTAGACTTGCTTTGGCAATTCAGGGTATTTTGTGGTTCCATACACATTTTAGGATAGTTTTTTTTTCTAATTTTGTGAAAAATGCCATTGGGATTTTGATAGAGAGTGTACTGAATGTGTTTATTGCTTTGGGAAGTATGACCATTTAACAATACTGATTCTTCGAATCAAAGGACACGGAGCATCTTTCCTTTTATTTGTGTCTCCTTCCATTTTTTCCATCAATGTCTTATACTTTTTAGTGTACAGGTCTTTCACCTTTTTGGTTAAATTTATTCCTAAGTATTTTACTGATTTTGATGCTTTGGAAAAAATGGCATTGCTTTTTAAATTTCTCTTTCAGAAAATACATTTTTAAAGCATACAAATTATTTTGTTAAAGAATCAAGTGAATCATTCAAATCCCAAATATGAACACAAATACAAAATTAATTTTAAGATACCACTTAAAAATAGAAACAACAAAAACACAGTGAAGAAACCATAACTTATACAACTTATCAAAGGTAAGCACATGCCAATGGCTACTAAAATCACCCCAGTACTTATACATGATAAACAATTCCTTATTTTTAAGCATAAAACCACATCTATTTAAACTAATTCCATTACTCATAAAAGTTCTACATGAAATGTCATATGTCATAATGACAAAGATTTTACTATTGTGGTTTTACTATGTAGAGGATTAACTGATGATATTAGTGCTAGGTGTTTAAGCAAGACATATTAAAAGTTAGATAGGGAGAAATGGCAGTTTATCAGAGTAGGTTTCATTTTTTCTAAATACTTTATTTGTTTATTTTTAGAGAGAGGGAAGGAAGGGGGAAAGAGAGTGAGAGAAACATTGATGTGAGAGAGAAATATTGATCAGTTGCCTCTTAAAATTGCCCCAATAGGGGACTGAACCCAAAACCTTAGCATGTGCCCTGACAGAGAATCAAACCAGTGACTTTTCACATGATGATGCCCAACTAACTGAGACACACTGGTTTTATTCCTTAAATGGCAAACTATATTGGGCTACATTAATAATGCTGTGTAGGTGAAACCATTTTATCTAACCTGCTACCCATGATGATTCACTAATACTAGTCCTGAGTAAATGTTCAGCTTTTGAGTCCTGTAGAGAACCAGTGTCCAATATACCAATCAAAATGTCACAGACAAAACTAAATTAGTTAAAACCATTTTCAGAATGTGGCATTAATTTTGCTTGTGTGTGTAAGTCTAAGCTAAAATTGTTAATATCTCAAAATGTTTGAACTGCTCTTTGGCTACGTAGTTCAAATATTTAAACCAGCTGCCTTCTGAAATTTAAGGTTTTACCCAGAATTTCACAAAGACTTCCCTTGTTATTTAGATTTAAATAAGAAGTAATTTACAAGTTCTCTGTACATACTGAGCTGGAAACTTTGTAAAACAGTAACACTCAGAGGAATTGCTTGGTTTTAACACAAAGCAAAGGCTTGTAAATCTAAGAGATAGATGAACCTGCCAACAAAATTACAATTTCAAATGTGAGATTTTTTGAAATATTAAATTAGTGTAAGAAAGGGTTTTAAATCAGTTTATTAGTCTTTATGTTTATTTCAGTTGACTCTAGTAGAAGCAGCAGAAAGAAAGATAAATTAAGTAGACCCCACTGAAAAGAATTCACTCTGAAAAAAATTCATAGTGAACCAAAAAGTACAATTTCTCTTCTTAAAAAACCAAACAGAGCAAAAGGTAAAAAACCAAAACAAAAAAACAAAACAAAACAAAACAATGCAAAACAACCTATACCATATACCATGAAAGGCAAGTTAGTAGAAGAAATTTTCGGTCAATTTTACTTGTATATTTTATAGCAAGCAGAACAGAATTTAAACTTTGTTTTAGTTAACTGCATTAAAGTGATCAATAATAAAGAGAAAGAAAATACAGCTTTTAATTCTACAACCATACCTTCTATACTCTACCACTCTGCCCATTTTTAATAATATTATGAACTAAATGTTTTCCTCTCCAAATTCAAGGGTTGAGGCCTAAGCACCAAAAGGGACTATATTTGGAAAAAGGAACTTTAAGAAGGTAACTCGTTTTAAATGAGATTGTAAGAGTGGAGCCCTAATTCAACAGGACTGATTTTCTTACAAGTAGAGGAGAAGATACGAGGAATGAGCACATAGAGGAAAAAAGACATGTGAGGACACAGTGAGAAGGTAGCTGTCTGCAAAGCAAGGAGAGAAATCTCAAGAGAAAACTGCCCTCCTTTACCTAATCTTGGACTTCCAGCCTCTAGAACTGTAAGAAAATAAATTTTTGTTTTTTAAGTCACTCAACCTGTGATATTTTGTTATGGCTTTCTTAGATGACTAGGGCTATTTTTTGAAATTCCACAGTGTATAAACATACAATTTTTTAAAAAATTAATTAATAATTCTGTTATTTGAAAGTTGGGCTTTGGGTAACTCAAGAATTTGAACTAATTAGCTTTTGGGGCTAAAATATCACACATGGTTTGTTTGTACCCCTTATAGAACAGAGGCTAGTTTGGCAGAATAAAAACCAGCACTGTGGCAGTCAGTAGCGATTGTACAAGGACCATGGCATACATAGCTGTGGCAATTCAGCACCTTTCAACCCAAGAGGAAAAGAGCAGAAGCATAAATTGTCACCCTTGATTTCAATCAGGAAATGGAAATATATGTCAGTTTGTGTGATTTGAAAACTCTCTTTGGTAGAGCAGTAAAAGAGGAGTTTGTTTATATGACTAGAATTTTGAGCTTTGGGAAGACTGGGGGTTAAATTTCTTCAAGATTATCAATACATTCAAACTTTTTGTCAATGTTCTACAATGCATAATTCTAAATTAAACCAGTCACATTGTCTGTTTCCTGTAAATTCCAGTATAGCACATATCACACTTGCCCTTACATTTTAGCCTTTTATGCATGTCTTATGTTCATGGTAAAATATAGGTTCCTAGTCAACTTGGGTATTTCATATGCTTATTGTGTACTTACACACTTAATGTCATACCCAGTTGGGTTCTCTATAAAAATTTAACACATAATAGAGCTCTGTAACAAACGGGGCATTCATAATTAAGTGATACTATAATATTATTGTAGCATTATGGGCTCAATACTCTAATGCATGTATTGGGTTGGCCAAAAAGTTCGTTTAGTTTCTTTCATAAAATAAAAGATGCATTTTTCATTTTCACCAATAACTTTATTGATTTGGATATTTTGAGTATATCAGCTATCTCCCATATGGTGGCACATTGATTGTTCTCAACTAATGTTTTTATCTGATTGCTATCAACTTCAACTGGTCTACCTGACTGTGGACCATGGCCCAGCAAGAAATCTCTAGCACAAAATTTGGCAATCCACCTTTGATACATTTGATCAGTCACAGCACCTTCTCCATATACTGCATAAATCTTTTTTTGGGTTTCTGCTATGCTTTTACCTTTCTTGAAATAATAAAGCATACAGGCCAAAAATATATTGTGTATTTTCTTCCATCTTAGCATTAAAATGGCTACACAAAAATTCAGAATTTTGATGTTTTTTAAAAATGCACACTGATATGAAAGCTGTCACAACACAACCTAACAAAATTGTTTCAAATGAAGTTACAGATAACTAAGCACTACTAGAGCCATCTTACAGAAAAAAACAGTTGAACTTTTTGGCCAACCCAATAGTTGAGATATATGTACCATATTTTCTGGTGGGTAGTTCTTGGTATATTAAAAAATATCATTTTTATAAAATACCCTATAAAACAAATATATCTTTGCTACCTTATTAGACTTAAAAAACAACAACACTCTTTATCCTGTGGACAGTTTTACAATATTGATGCAATTGTTTAGTTTTGATTAGGTTTCCTAGCTTCTGGCAGGTGCTTCAAAAGTAACATTTAAAGAGAATATAGCTAGATCGACTACTTTCATATGTACAAATGCTTCAGGCTTCCCTAAAATGACTTCTTAGATATTGTATCACTATTTACTTGAGACATACAGAGCACTGACTAATATATGAATGATAAAATTCTATTTTTCTACAGGCAAAATCAATACATTCTGTGATCTATGAAAAATGATTTCAAAAAATAAAGTTGGAACAGCAATATAGAGAGAGAGATGTGTTTGTATTGCATCCTGTTTAAAATTATTATTTAGGTTAAATCTGTATTTTACCTTTAATTTCATAACTTATTTTGCATGAGGGCAGTTTCGTTTTTTTTAAACTAAGAGACTACTGATCTGTATACCCATTATTGTACAGTTAAGAGGCCAAATGAAAATTATTTTCAAGAAAGAGCTTTTTTACCCATTTCAAAGACCCTTTATTCACTACCCAGGAAAACTGAGTACACCATTCATCTCTATAGAACATCCTATAGTCGCAAGTAGAATGGAAAGCATATATATATATACACACACACACACACACACACACACACACACACTATTCAAATGTTTATGAATGAGAATGGATAATAAAGGCTTATAATGCTCCTTAAACATCAATACTAAATAAATTAAGTTCAACATGTTCTGTGTAATGAAATTCTGGAACAAAAAATGCATTTAGAAGACTTCCACAAGCAAGATTAATAATTAAAGATATTGTTGCTACTAGTAAGAATGCAAAGTCAAGCCACTGACTGGGAGAAGAATTCATAATATGTAACCAACAAAAGACTTGTATAGAGAATATATTAAAAACTTCTACAAACTGATAAGAAAAATATGAACAATTCTCTTTTTAAAAATAGGCAAAAGGCTTAAATAAGCCTTCATAGAGGAAGACTCCCAAATGACCAATTAGTATATGAGTATGAAAGAAGGTATTCAATATTATTAATCATCAGAAAAATTAAAATTAAAACCCATAATGATACCACCATACACCAAATGTTGGTGAAGATATAGAACAACTGGAGCATTTATGTGTTGCTGGTGGTAGTGTAACTGGTATAAGCACTTTAGACAACTTTTTGGCAGCATCTACCAAAGTTAAACATGTGTCTATCCCGTGACCTAGCATTTCTACATCTAGAAAAAAAAAACATCTATTCAATCCATGCACAAGAATAATTATAACCAATATATTCATTATAACTAAAAGAAGAAAAAGATCATCCAAATTCAAATAACCATCAACCATAGAGTTAAAATTAGAAAATTCACATCTAGACCTCTTATGGTACCATGTAGGTATTCAGTTAACTTTTAAATATTTTGCTGGATTTTGTCAAAAATTATTTTTATATAAAGTGACATACTTTTTTAATCTATGATGCATATATTAACATTACCACTATAACAAAATTTTTAAAAAGTTATTTCACTATTTTATCAGTAGAATATAAAGTAAAATATTAATATGAAATTTACAAAGACAGGTAATTTATAATTTGAAAATACATATTCATTTCTTAAATGTTTATGGATTTTTAAAGAAATACTAATATTTGTTTTATAGCTTTTTGAATTGAGATATTTTCTAAAACTTAGAAGCTAATTTTAAGTCAACTGGTTTTTTTTTTACTTAGAAAGATATTGGTAGTACAAAGGGAGCAGAAAAGCATATTCAAAATAGTAACAAAAGTACCACGATAAAATCACTCATAAAAAAGCCTTGGTTATTGCCCCATATTTACCACTCAATGGTACTAACTCATTGGTAGATCGTTGCTCCTTTCAGAAGACAAACCAATTGATTAGCTATCAGTGTTTTGACTTAGAAAAGTAAAGCTTTTAAATTATTTTTAAAGTTATAATAAAAAATTTGAAATAACTCCCCCAAAAGGAGACTAGAACAATGATCTTTCATGTTTCTATTACCCAATTAGTAACCATCCAATTTTCACTATTCTTTTCACAATTTTTTAAAGGTTAAACTTTCATTAACTGGAAGAAAATGCTATAATCACTAATGGTAGATTCAAATTCATTAAGCACTCCTGAATCTTCAAAAGATTCCATTCTCTCCATTCAGGATGATTTAGTTTAAATTTAGTGGGTTACCCTCAGGGAAATGGTTTCTTTTCTTAATGTCAATGGTTTAATTCTCTTTATTTCAAAATCGAAGTTAGAATATCAAACTAGAAGGAAAGTTCCAAAGGTAGTGCATTTGTCCTAGTCAAAACTGTCTTCTTAGTGGTCTCGAAGATGTCACAGAACTGCTGACATGAGTAACTACAAGAGTCACTTAAAAATCATTATGCTAAGTAAAAGAAGCCATGCACAAAGGGCTACATACTGTATGCTTTCTTTCTTTTTTTGTATTCTGAAAGACAAACCTATAGGGGAAATATTGGTTAAGTGTTTGCTAGGAACTAGGGATGAAGGGAGGAGACTGAATGCATAGGGAAAGGGTGGGAATTTGAGAGTTGATGGAAATACTGTGTATCTTGACTGACGGTGTTTACATGACTGCGTACCTTTTTCAAAATTCATCAAGCTATACACTTAAGAAGGGAAAATTTTACTATATGTAAGGTATATACCAATTTATCTAATGAGTCTAACACTAAAACAAAGTATACCATTCCAGCTGTGATGGACCAAGTAGAGTAGATTATCTTTCTAGTTTTGGAGAACATATAGTTAATGAAATTGGAACTGGTGTTGGATTTGGGGCCACCATTTCACATTTTTGTTTTTTATCAAGCTTGTAATACATTAAAATATCCTATATGTGTCCAGTTTTTTTCAATAAAATACTGTATATTACTTCAAGATGTTTTGGAATCTGCACTTCTATATATACAAGAGTATCTAATAGTCTGTATAGCCTCTGTCATCTACAACTTAGTCAACATGCTTTCTATATAGAAAAGATTGTTACATGTAAAAAAATATTTAAAATTACTTTTATGTTTGTGCTAAATTATATGCAACATGTGATTTGTGTATGATAACAGAATCTAAAGATATTGAAGACTGATGACATTTTTTTTCTGTAAATGAAGTTACACATGTTCTGAAGTTATAGTTAAGATATATTTTAAAATAAAAATGTAAAGCTTTCTTTTAATGTCACTAGTGGTAAATTATTTTAATTTAACTATACAAGTTACTGAAAGGTTTTGTTTTTTTCATATGATTCATATAAAAAATGATTCTTTTTATGATTCAGAGTGTTTATGTAACTTAAAGAAAATATATGATTTTAAATATTTGTATGCAAATATACCTTAAATTATCATATATATTTTATTTTTAATGTTTATTTTTACAATATATTTTATTGATGATGCTATTGCAGTTGCAATTTTTCCCCTTTACCCCCCTCCACCCAGTACTCCCCAATCTCTCCAGCAATCTCCCTCTTAGTTCATGTTCATGGGTCATGCACATGAGTTCTTTGGCCACTCTATTTCTTATACAGTTCTTAACATCCCCCTGTCTATTTTGTACTACCAAGTTGTGCTTCTTAATCCCTGCACCTTTTCCCCTATTCTCCCCCTTTCTCCCCCCAAATGATAACTCCCCAAATGACCTCCACTACCTACAATTCTGTTCCTTTTCTGCTTGTTTGCTTAGTTTGTTATTTGGATTCAATTACTGATAGTTGTGAATTTATTGCCATTTTAATGCTCATCATTTTGATCTTTTTCTTATATAATTCCCTTTAGCATTTCATATAATAATGGCGTGGTGGTGATGAACTCCTTTAGTTGTACCTTGTCTGGAAGCACTTTTTCTGCCCTTCCATTCTAAATGATAGTTTTGCTGGATAGAGTAATCTAGGTTGTTAGTCCTTGCTTTTCATCACTTTGCATACTTCTTGCCAGTCTCTTCTAGCCTGCGAAGTTTCTTTTGAGAAGCAGCTGACAGTCTTGTGGGAACTCCTTTGTAGGCAACTGTTTGCCTTTCTCTTGCAGCTTTTAAGATTCTCCCTTTATCTTCAACCTTTGGCATTTTAATTATGATGTCTCTTGGTGTGATTCTGTTTGGTCCTTCTTGTTTGGAACTCTCTGTGCTTCCTGGACTTGTATGTCTATTTCCTTCACCAAACTAGGGACTTTTTTTTTTCATTATTTTTTTAAATAAGTTTTCAATTTCTCGCTGTTTATCTTCTTCTTCTGGCACCCCTATGATTCAGATGGTACATTTAAAAATGCCCCAGAGGTTCCTTAGCCTGTTCTCATTTTCTTTGAATCGCTTTTTCTTCCTTGTGTTCCAAATTATTGATTTGATTCTTGGCTTCATCCCCTCCACTGTTGGTTCCCCGTAGATTGTTATTTCACTTGATGCAATCTTCATTTCTGCCTGGCTCTTTTATATGTTTTGAAATACTTAATGAGCATCTTGACAGCAAGTGTTTTGAACTGTGCATCTGATAGATTGTTTATCTCCATTTCATTTAGCTCTTTCCTAGAGTTTTGTTCTGTTCTTTCATTTGGGCCATGTATCTTTGTCTCTTCATTTTGATAGCCTCCCTGTGTATTAGATAGAGCTACTTTGACTACCTGTTTTAGTAGCGTGGCCTATAGCAAAAAGCATACCTGTAAGTTCTATGGGGCAGAGCCTTAGGTAATTACCAGGGTGGAGCAGCCCCTGTCACTGTTTTCTTGCTCTGTATGGGTGAGGGCTCAGAGAGGGGACAATGCCACTGCCTGACCTCTGGAGTTTTGCTCAGGAGGAAGCTGTCTTCTAGCACTTGTCCTGTTGCCAGTCATTTCACTTTCTCCCCGTATGCCACTGGTGCCCTTTCAGCTGTTACCCTGGTGCTGAATCCCAGAGAGGGTAGGTCTGTGCAAGTCCTAAACTTGTTGTGGGCCCTATAAGAGGACTCTCTTGAGAATCCCACAGTTTCTTCCACTGCTTTTACCCCCACTGATTTTTATAGCCAGAAGTTACAGGGATTTATGTTCCTGGTGCTCGAGCTCTGGGCTGTGTAGTCTGTTCTGGGGCTGGAATCCCTTGCTCCTGAGGTAGCCTTCTCAAATTTTATCTACCACACATGGATGTGGGACTGCCCATTCCAAGTCTCGGGGCTGTTCTGCTCTTCTCTTCTTCTTAGTGCCTTCCCTGCATGTCTCTGCATCTCTGCCCCCTCTCCCCTCCGCCCCTCTTACCCATTTGGATGTATGTGGCTTCTTTAAATCCTTGGTTGTCAGACTTTCAAACAGCTTGATTTTCCTGACACTTCTGGGTGACATTTGTTTTGTAGTCTCGTTGTATCTTTTGCTATAGTTGTTCAAGGAGGCAAGGTATAATTACCTACACCTCCATTTTGACCAGAAGTCTCAAATTATATATTTTAATATATAAAAATAAATAATCTCCATGTTTTAAAATTTCATATGCTATTGTTTGTTTGAACTTGTGATAATCTTATTCTAAAGTTTCCTAAGAAACACATACACACATATACACACAATCTCAATGGAAAAAAATTTGTTTTCCAATTTGTTCAGTTGTAGGTTTTTTATGTAAACATTTTCAATATAGAACCAAAACTCCTCTCCCATATTAATAAGGAGGTACATCTTCTATGCCACTATTCATTACTGAGAAACCATGCTGTACCTTTAGATACTAGTTAGATTTAGGTAGCGATATTTTCCAGTGCTCTGTTATAAATGTGGCAAGACATTTTTAAAAGAATTATATTCTCAGATATTTCTATAAACATGAAATTCTTACAGATGGGTATGATACTCCTTAAAAGTTTATGTTTACCTATAAAGTTCATTGATTACATATATCTCAAGAGTCGCAAGTTAGGAAACATATGAGAAGGAATGAACACAATTTTTAAACTAACTTTCCCCAATTTCTGGATAATTAAGCTTACTTATACTTTCTTGTTCTTGATCACCCACTTATTCAGAAATTTTAACTTCCCAAGGACGACATCTACCCTGATTTTCCTCTTTTGAGTATTTCCCAGGCAGATAAATTTAGAGAAGTCCAAGCTGTAAACTGATTAAGAGGAATTTATTAACAGATCTGAATATAACTTAAGGTATGTATATTAGGGTTTGGCTTATTTTAAATGTACTGATTGATTCATTTCATCTTTCACAACATCTTCTTTATTTCACTACATATGGAAATGTCAATAAAAACTATTAAACTAGAATATACTTTATGAAAGTATTAAATTTTAGTTTGCATTACATTTCAGTCAGGAATTATGGCTAATCCAAAGCACTGCTCGTTATCTCTTTCTGTTTCTAATTCAGTTTCTGTGATATTTATCGGAAACTCTGTGGGCATAAAAAGGTCATCTCTGATATCCACCCATAGCCTTTGCTTGGGGTTGAGAGGAGATCACCTTCCAGCGGTGGCGTGATTGCTTCCATTCTGAGCACTCACAGAGCATTTTATCAGAAGGGAAAGTTATAAAGAGAATGCAGAAATAAAAGTATAAACTCTGCTTATAAAACAAAATGTGCAAAATTTCTTTGAAACAGGTGAGAAGTGACTATAAATTGTTGAAAATAAATAATTGCCTGAATTTTTTTGAAGTTGCTTTGTAGTAATTACTTAAATTTTTTTGAAGTTGCTTTGTAGTAAAATGCATGGTTCTGTTCTCTATGTTTTTTTTAAACATTGTTTTCTAAGTATTTTGACTTTAGTTATCCATTTATTCTAGCAGTTAAGACACAGATCTTGCTAACAATGCAGTTGAAAACATAGGACAAGTCCAAATTTTCTCAAAACATGAATGAAGGGGAAAAAATCCTAAAGAAACTAAGTTTACCACAAAATGAAAAGAGTGGCAGAATTGGGAACTTGAGAGCCAAGTTCAAATTTTACAAAATAAATTTCCATTTGTACATACCTTTCCTGTAACTGTACAATTCATACATATAACTATAACCATAAAAGAGTAGTGAGTACAAAAACTTCAGGACATAAGAAATTGGTTGAAGGGATATTGATAAAAACTCAACAGTACACTGACAGATGATTTTACACATATAAAATATATCAAGAAATGCCAAATTATAGAAAAAAACAGCAGTTTTGCCCACTCATTTTATAATGAAGCAGTTCCTCTTACCTCTGCTACGAGTTGCTGAAGAGATGGTGAAGCTACAGAGTGTAGACTTGAGTTACCCCTTACGGGACTATGGAGACTTACATAAGCAACAACATTTCTCTGCAGAACCTTCTTGAGATCCTGAAGTCAAAAAAACAACAAAACAATCTAACATAAGTAAAAATAACAGATTCTCTTTAATCAGTTACATATTGAATAATAAATGCTCTACTTAAAATTGTTACATTGTACTTTTTTAAAAAATAAGTAATTTCATGCTATTTAATATGAGTACAAAAAGTCATAAAAGGATTTTAAATAAATGTGGTGAGGAGTTAAATATAATATTTTGATGAAATATTTTAAAACGTGTTTATGAGAAAAGTCAAATTTTAAGAGAATATATTCTTAAATGGTTAATGTATGAGATTCACCTCCAGAATACAGAATGGAATATTTGGTCTAGTGATGGAACTTAATTTTATAGTCTTTGAGTTAGAGAACAGACAAGGGAAAACTACTTCAGTGATTAATAAACCAACCTTTTCCCTTGAAGCAATAAGCTACTTTTTGCACAAAGTGGCTCTTTATTCTGAGCAAAATGGAGCGTAACATAATTGTGTCCTGGCACATTTTACCTGAAATAAAACCTGATGCATTTCATGCACATTAGTAACATGAAATGTTTCAATAGAATCATTTCTTTTGACTTTTCACTTTTGCTTTTTCTTTGGCTTTTTCACTTTTCTGCTGAAACCTACCCCCCAAAACTGAACACAAGTTATCCTTTTAATAATGCATCACTACCAAGAAGTCCATCTAATATTTTCCTCCTTTTCTTGAACAAATATTTAATGAGTGATTGCCATGGTGGCAGTCCTAGAGAAATATCCTAAAAATCATATTATTTCATATCTTAAGTTTATGTATTTCTTTTTCCAACGCTATCAGAGGAAAGACTGCAAGGACTTCTAGTACCTAGGAAATCAATGTTACTCCTATTTTATATTGAAAATTCAGCTACGCCTCTATAAAAGGGGTGAAAAGACAATTGATTTAAAGGGAATAAATATTTTGAATTGAGGGTGAGAGTGGGGGTGGGCGGGGTGGGGAAAGTGGTGGCAGGAAAATGGAGACAAAAGTACTTGAACAACAATAAAATAAAATTAAATTAAATTAATAAGTTTTTACAAAAAAGAATTGATAGACTTTAAACTTAAGTACTCTGCTTTACACATAATATTTTTAAAATGTCCAATGTTACACAAGCACCTATAGAAAAACAGCTTTTACTTATACACTAGCTCATAGATACTGTTTATATGTTAGTCCATTTAATTCTCAAGGGATTGTTATGATATAGGCCTAAGTGTTCTCATTAGATAAATCAAGTCTTGTAAGCGACTATGAATTTTATAGCCTAGAAGATTTGAACTCAGGCTTCTTTGACTGTAAAATTTGTAGTATTTCCACAATAGCCTGTGAAAAATAAAGATTCTTCACAGAAGAAATGGTATTTTTTTTTTTAAAGAATCTATATAGTGAAATGTTGTCATTCTCCCCAAGGATCAAGATGAGTATTGTGTCAACTCTCTCATAACACTTTCACTATAAAATTCATTTTTAAGTTTATTGACCAAAATCACCTAATTGCTTTAATTATATCTGTGGATTTCAAGGGGTTTCCATGCAAACAAAATTAAATAGGAAAATATAAAAGGTCAACAAAATTTTTTCCTCACTCAGTTTCACTTGGGAATATATTTTGAGCATAAACTGGTTTCAGCCTAAAAGAAAGTGTTTCATAAGAGTAAATTGATAAGAGTAGACAGAATAAGAAAACAGTTTTCTAAATTCCTTTTCAACTAGATACAAAATGTCTTCACAAACTTTACTGAAATAATCTTCTAAGATAGAGTAAGTTATAATAGTATGTTTTAAAAGCTAAAAATTAAATCTATTTAGTATTAAACATCTTCTTTACTCATATATCTTTGCCCAAAAAGTCATGAAAAAGTCTAGAAAATGATTGAATGCATGATTAGTTGTCAAATATGTACACGTGCATACATATTCTAGGGTATGGGTTCCTAATCCTGTCAAATTGAAAGACTTTGTAACATAAACATTTTTTCTATGGACTCCCATATGACTATGAATTGTAATTTTAGTATCTGTTGATTGAGAAAATATAAAATCACAAAAATATACAACATATTGGGCAAAACTTAAAGAATTTGTATTGTATTAACCACAAAAATATATACTTAATTTTAAAAATATAATTGTTCATATTCAGCCAAGGTCACATTATTGATTCAGCTCACAGGCTAAAATGCCTGATTGCCCAAATAAACTCAAGGACTTTTTGCAATATACTTCCCCATAAACAAATGCTCAAGATATTGAAGTTAGTAGCTATTAATATTAAATAGATAAACCTACTTTGAGAACATAGCTCAGAAGTATACATATTACTTTAGGACTAACATAAATTAATTGTGAAAGTTACCAGATAGATATCAAGAAGACTGCTTAATACAATAGAATAAATTTTGGAGATTTAAAAAGAATCTTCAAGACATTATCTTCAAGTGTGCCTTATTATTATAACAAAAACTACATTTTCTTTCTGATAAATATATTCTGAATTATTAAGGCAGCCCAGGTCACAAATTTATCTCCCAATTTGTTAAACTTACTTATATTTTAAAAGTAAGTAATTTGGAATAGAAGTTTGGGAGGTTGTTTTAACTATTACATTTTCTGTCTTACTAAAAATGTGTTAATTTATAAAAGTTCTTTCAGTAATGGAATTCATATATTTGAATTAGCTTTTCTGAATATGGAACAGCATTCACTTCATTAATTTATATATGGAAAAGCATTCTGATTTGTAATGTGTGAATCTTGACATATTTTAAACTATAAATTGTTTTCTCAATTTTAAGACTTTCCTTCAAATTAAAAAGATACTTGCTATTTTCTTACATATACTTTTTTGATGTTTTCCTAGATATTCAATAAATATTTCATCTTTTCTTGAGTGCTTAAATAAAAAAATGAAACAAGAATATTTCTCATTAGATATTTCCAATTTTTTCCTCCAAAACTGAGGGAGTGAATAAATTAAAATGGTTTTATTTTCCTAGCTAAATTTGTAGTTTTTTTTCCTATATTTCCTTTGCACTTCCTTTTTTCTTTTTTCCTAACTTTCCTTTTTGTTGAATATATTGAGGTGAAACTAGTTAACAAATTTATTTAAGTTTCAGATGCATAATTCTATAACACATCATCTGCATACTGTATTGTGTGTTTACTACCCAAAGTCAAGTCTCTGTACATCACCATTTATTCTACCTACATATTCTCCTCCACCTCTTCACTCCACCTTTCCTCACTCCCCACAGTCACCACACTGTTGTCTGTGTCCATGAGTTTTTCTCCTCTTTTTTTCACTCAGTTCCACCCTCCCTACCCCCGTACCCCTCCTCACAGCTGTCAGCCAGCTCTCTCTGAGTCTGTTTCTATTTTGCTTGTTCTTTTTATTCATTAGATTCCATACCATACCGAATGCACTCAATGTTGTTTACACCTCTTTTTTAAGAAAAAATCATAAAAGTAAATAGAATACCTTAGAGTTTTACAATGTTTTCATTGTTGTTAATATGGCATCAACCCAATAATCAGCTGTCATATTCCATTAAAAACAGTGCATCTATGAGACACAGACATAGAAACATTCGAAATTAAATACTCCCATTGTTTTCTAACCATGACCCATTCATTGGGACAAAGGCTTCTTAAGGTAGGTAGGAATTTACGCAGGTAGGAAAGAAAGATCAGGGAGATAGGTGTGCAAGAGTAAGGAATGGTGGGAGGAAGAGAAAAGAGAGAGGAAGAAATAAAGACAGTATATTGAGTCCAGTCTCCATATTTCATATCTAAGTTATGATGCTAAGGTTATAGACATTAACACAGGAGATCATTTACTAATTTTAGATATTTGCTAGAAAATCTTAAAAAGAAAGGTAATATTATGTATCACCTTATCTTTTCTTGTCCTGTGCCCAGAAACCTAAGGAGATACACAATAGCCAGGTAAAGACTATTGTCAGTATATTAGAGTCTGTAGATCTGGAGGAAACAAGTACAAGAAAGTGTCAGATCATATGCAGTTCACTGTAGTCTAACTCAAGTGTCCCCAACTGCCAGCTGCAGCATGTTAGGAACCTTTAGGAACCTGGCTGCACAGCAGGAGGTGAGTGGGAGGTGAGTGGCAGGTGAGTGAGTGAAGTTTCCCTTGCATTGCTGACTGAGCTCCGCCTCCTGACCCTTGCCTTCCTCCTCCCCCTAACCATGGAAAAAGTGTGTCCATGAAACCAGTCCCTGGTGCAAATAAGGTTGAGGACTGCTGGTCTGATTAATCCACCCCCCTCCTTTGTTTTTCTAGAGAGAGGAATAGAGAAAAAGAGAGAGAGAAACATCAATGAGAGAGAGAAACATTGATCAACTGCCTCTTGTAGGAGTCCCAAACACGGATGGAACCCTCAACCTAGGTATGTGCCCTGGCTTGGGAATTGAACCCACAACCTTCCAGTGTGCCAGAAGGCACCCTAACCAACTTAGCCACGGCAGCTAGGGCATTCTCCTTCATTCTTGGAATGATTTCAGCAATCTAGCAAATAGGACATCCAGGTTGAGATGCACATTTTTTGTCCTTGGCTTCAGCAATTTCACTTTGTCTACTATAGTTAGAGAAAAGAGAGAGAGAGAGAATACTAATAAATATACACTTACCTCTCCCCATTCATATGAGCCAATATTGCCAAAAACTGTTCCTCCCCAGGAACAGAAAACAATGCTGCGGTCTGGTCTCCACCCTCTCTTAACTCTGAACATCAAGGCCTGGATCAACGCTGTAATTACGGCAGTGCCACTGGCCCATTCTTGTCCACTATAAATGGATGCTGTGTGATGGTGGCTGCCAACTATGATATACCGGTCTGGAAATAGAAACAAACAAGAGCCATTAAAACAAAATATAAACCTTAACAATAAATTTAATGACATTTACATAATCCTATTGCACAACTGAGCAACAATTATGCAAAATTGTTCTAATAGTTAAGTCTACATTTTTTCAGCCTCTGTCTTGATTCACACATCTGTGTATATCAAAGCAGAGGCAGCTGCTGAACCCAATTATGAATCCAAAGCTTAGATCCATATTGCTGTCCTCTGCGACATGCATATTAATTAATGAGGTATACAAATAGGCCACAATCAAACATTTATCTAACATTTTCCCAGAATCATAGTGGGAAGTGCCCTGTAAACAATGTGTGTATGCTCAGTAAATATTAATGAACTATTAATACATTGAGGGAGCAGTTATTTAGTAGCTGTAAATATTAAAAACGTGGTAGTCATGTATGGATTTTGCAATAAATGACGTATTTAGGGAATTAATTATAGTTTTCAACTTACAATTTTAGCCTCTCTTTTTTCTCTAAAGAATAAAAAATCAAACAACATCAAAAGGCATCCAATTATTGTAAAAGTTTCCTTTTCAGATGTTTTATTTTACATAATTATACAAAATCTACTGGATACACTATTAGAAATGTCTCAATGACACATGGATGTGACTACTCAATGTACTTTACTGACTACAGTCATCAATAAGGTAGACTAAAAGTACTCAGAGTTTCCTCTTTCTCGTCAATGAATGTTATTGGTACAGAGCTAAATTTCTTTGCTCAATGAGCTACACGCTTGTCTTATAGCTCGGTGCTAGAGTGTGCAGACTCTGAAGCCTGCCTGCATGGATTTGAACCCAGGCTATTCAATTTATTAGTTGTGTGACCTTGGAAAGCTTATTTAACCTTTCTATGTCTTAATTTCATTCAACTGTAGAATGGGAATAAAAATAGTACATACATCATTAGTTGTTTTGAGTTTTAAGTGAGTTACTATCTGTAAGGCAGTTTGAATAGCGCCTGCTACATAATAAGTACTATGTATGTGTGGAATAAATTAATCACTAGTTGACTTATGGTATCAAAAACCTACCTTCTGCAAAACATCACTGTTTGAAGTTATTTTGGTTTTCCACATTGATATTGAAGCCAGCAGTGACTTTTATCTGCCAACATTTCATCAGATTTAATTAATGGTATTCATAGTGTGTCTGCAAATGTTGGAACCCCAGGAATTTATTCACTCATATTCCAGATGTGCATGAAATTTCTGTTTGGAATTGTCTTTACTCTAAATAAACATCTAAATTCCTAATACTGATTGAGATTGTTTCTAAATTTCAGTGTCATTAAGAATCATGTGATATTTTTGTGTAGAATTCAAATAAAAAAAATTTCACTGATACGCACTGAAAAATACCACTAGTAAATTAATTAATTTTTTCTATATTGAATTTCAATAAAACTGTTTTTACCCTAAAGCTAACATAATACTGTACTATAATTTTTCAATAATAATTTGTGAATGCAGCAATTTTGATAAATACAAGGGTAGGTAAAAGTAGATTTATGGTTGTTATGGAGAAAGACATTAGGGAATTACTACAATAGCTTTATTAACTGTGTTTTGTGCACTAACAAATGTAAACCAACTTTTGCCAACTTCTATATTTCTAGTGCCCCAATTAGAGATCTTTGTGATGAGAATTTGTTAAATGCAATGGTAACAATTTTAAAATTTATTTGCATCGTGTGTTTTGAACAGAAGTTCCGTATTACTACAGGAAGAAAATCAGAGAGAATATATACTTCCCATTAATTTTGTGAGAATTGGCTGGCAAGAAACTGGGCAGGTATAAAACTTGATCTTAGTTAGTAATTATACAGTCACTTTGACTAATGTCATAGAGAACAATAATTGTCCAAGGAGAACTTGAGCAAATATCCTAACTAAATTAAAAGAAGTGGCACAAGTATATTAAAAAGATTGTTGCATTCTACACTGTTTAACAAGCACATCAGACAGTAATATGTGATTCAGCCTCACAATATATTGGGAAGTGTAGCTATTAATCTCTTAATATATGTGTTTGTTATTTCTACTTTTTTATAAGTTTTTAAAAAGATTTTACATTTATTTATTTATTTATTCTCTTTAGAGAGAGGGGAAGGGAGGGAGAAAGAGAGGGAGAGAAACATCAATGTGTGGTTGCCTCTCATATGCCCCCAACTGGGGACTTGGCCCACAACCCAGGTATGTGTCCTGACTGGGAATTGAACCAGTGACCCTTTCGTTTGCAAGCCTGCGCTCAATCTACTGAGCCACACCAGCCGGGGCTATTTTTACTTTTTTAGCCTTTACAACATCATCTCAAGATTCAATGAACACCCTTTAACAATTATTAAATTATTTAAAACTTAACTGGTGATCATTTTCATAAACACCTTCAATATCTAAAGCCATGCTAACAATAAGCAGAATTGTCAGTGAACTGAAAGTCAGAGATGAGATATAGATTGACATTAAAAGATTAGATCTGAAAACAAAAATTTATTTTAAAAAACACACCATTAAAACATAAATATTTTATGTTTTAATGCTTTTTTTAATAAAAATGTTTTCAATGGTATTGTGGTGAATAAAGAAAGAAAAAGATAAACATTGGGTTTTATAGCTTTTCCTCACCAGGCACATGCCAGTTTAACACATCTAAACTTTGTTTTCTATTTTGTTTCTATTTTCCTCTTACACTCTCCACTATGATTTGTTTTTGAAGATACGTGCTTAGAAAGAAAATTAAGGCCTATTCCTTGGTTTCATATTGACCCTCTGAGAGTGGTATAAACTTCTGTTTAAATAAAAGTGGGATATTTAACTGTGCTATTAAATTATTATAGAGCAAATCTTTGTGATATTTCATGTAAAGTGCAGATTATAAATTCTTTACCCTACTTACCTGGAGAAGTCAAGCCCTTTAAATATCCAACAACATTAGTAACTGTTTTGAATTCTGTGACTGTCCGAACTTGCATGTTGACAATTATTTCTTCTGAGGGAAAAAAAAATTACAAGATGATTTTTTTCTATATTTTTGTGTCTTTTCTTAAAACTTTCAAATTATTTATCTAATATCACCAGCAAGATCATTTTGAACAATTAAATTTTTGTAGATAACCAGCTATACTTTTTTGACAAATATTTGTTCAGTACTTTGCATTGGCACCATTTTAGGTGCTTGCTGTGCTGCGCTGACAAAGATACAATTGCTCAGGCCCCGTAGGACCGCAGAGCTATAAACAGGTGATTCTGAACCTCACCTTTAGAGATGCAATGGGGTTCAACATGAGAGCACACAAGAGACAACCTTGGGGGAATGTGGGTGACTCACATTTTTAAAGAAATAAAAGAAATTAAAAGTCAGATAAAAATATTTCCAAAGAATTTTAAGTACTTTCCTAACATCAGAAAAAGAACATGTGAAAGATAAACTTTCCTATATGATTCATTGTTACATTATCACTTTGAAAACTATAACGTATTACACAAATTAAAATAATATAGATTCTTAAAGCTATACATATTTTCAAAAATTGGATTCTTCATTTCTACCTGTTTTTAGGTCTCCATCCGGTATTCTAAATATTCACCGATTGCTCTGACTCTGAGTTCTTCTATTTATGATTGATATTCAAAATTTTGATAACAAATAAGACAAAGACACCAATTAGTAGGGGCCCTAGTCACAGCCCTGAAGTGATCTTTAAAGGCTTTTGGTGGTAACATCGGTTAATCTGGATTTTAATTCTGTCAGTCAAGGAGTTTTGTAGGGGAGGTTCAAGGGAAGCCAGGTGGTAGTGTTGGCATGGGGTGGGAGGCAAAAATAAAACAGCTAATTCAAAACAGACATGCTATAGTACCAACAAGCCTTCAAATGTCACTTCTGAATACTAGGTGAAAATTGTTAGGATAAGTAGTTGCTTCCTCCTTGAATGTACCCTCCTAACAACATAAATGGAAAATCAGTACACTGAAACTGTTACAATTATAACTGAAATAGGAGTGAAGGGACACTGAGAGAATGCCTGAATGTCTCATGTATAAGAATGAAAAACTGTTTAAAGCCTGAGGATTGTAGTTTTAATTTAGATGCTATGCATTTTTTTTAGAGCAGCTTCAGATTTCCAGAAAAAAAACTAACAGAAGGTAGAGTTTCCAAATTATCCTCTCTCTCCTCTGCCCCCTGCTACTAACATCTTGCATTCACATGACGTATTTGTTGCTATTGATGAGCCAGTATTAATATATTATTATTACTGAAGTCCATAGTTTCCATTAAGGTTCACACTTTATGTTGTACACTCCTAAGGGTTTTGACAAGTGAATAATGACATGCACCATCATTAAAGAATAGGAAATCATATACCTCATACAGAATAGTTTCATTGCCAATATTATCTCCTGTGCTTGACCTGTTCCTTCTTCCCTTCCTTACTCCCTCCCAAGCCCCTGGCAACCACTGATCTTTTAAATGTCTCCTTATTTTTGGCTTTTCAAAAATATTATATAGTTGGACTCATATGTTTGCTTTAATGTTGGTTTAATTCCTTGTTCTAAGTTTGTTCCAAATAGCCCAGAAAAGTAAATATTAAATAAAAATCATTAACATATAGTCTTTAAAAGCCTTTCCAGCTCATTTCTGAATTAGATATGGATGAAGAATTTTCTCTGGGTTTCTAAGGTTCAATTTTTTTTTTTTTTTGGTAATTCGGCAGTGAGGAAACCTTATAATATATACAAATGTGCATTATAGTGCTTGGAAAATAACATTACATTAATAGAGTGCCTTAAAATTTCTAATAGCTATTTTCATACACATACAGTAATTTTCATTGGATCTCAATAATTCTTGAAAGCACCAATTTAAATAGCTTCTACTATCTTCATTTATTGAATGAAGCACATAGAAGCAAAGCTGGGACTCAAACCCAAGCTTTCATATAACATTTTTATCTAAACAAAAATAAAATGTCTTTTACTTTGACTGTATTTTTTTGTTATGAGACATTCCTCATATATAAAAGAATAAAAAATAATACAACATACAATGATGACCTATATCTAGTTTTAACGTTATTTTACTATATTTTCTTCATCAATACCCTTTTCCAATGAGCAAATATAAAATGTTATACATTTAAGTCTTACTCTGAGGTTAATGTTAATTATTTCAAGTTTTTTGTTACATAGATATAGATAGATATAGGTAGACATAGGTATAGGCATATATAGAGACATAAACATTCAGTTATTTTACAGACCATGCCATTTTATACAAATTATGATTTTTTTCACTTAGCTTTATATTTGTATAAAGTGAGGTAATTGGCACACTTTTAGTATTACATTGTGGCAAAGGTTGTTTTTACACTTCTTGTGCATGTGCACTATACATTCTCAGATAACTAGAAGTAGAATTTCTGAATTATAATATACTATGGGTAGCTTCAACTTTATTTGGTATATAGAAATTGCTCCACAGACTTTTAAAATTCTGACATTTTTTAGTGTATGAGAATCTCATTATTGTTTTATTTTGCATTACTTTGATTACTAGTAAGGTTCAGCAATTTTTATATGCATATTCATAATTCTAGCTTTTTATTTACAATCTTTGACCATTTTCCTTTTAGTTGTTTATCAATTTAGGTATTTTGAGGGGGGTTAATTTGAATATTATTCACTTATTAATTATATGTATTATAAATGCTTTTCAATCTGTGGTTTTTATTTTCATGATATTTCTTATATTTTAAAATATTAATATGGTCAAATTTATCAATATTCACCTTGAATATTTGAGGGGAATGTTTTATGTTTGTTTGTTTTGTTTTGTATTTGCTAGGAGACTCCTTTTCATTTTGATGTCAGAAAACTTTTTTTTACGTATTTTAAAGTAGACTTTTTAAATTTGTGTCTTTAATCCACCCACAACCTATTATGAAGTGGACTTTCAGCTTTACCTCTGCCTTATGGATGGCCAATTATTCTCATGTAATTTATTGAAATATTTTTTTTTTTTTTTTTTGTTTTTTTTTTTTTTTTTTTTTTTTGTGGGGGTTTTTTTTTTTGTTGTTTTTGTGTTTTTTTTTTTTGCTAATGAAGCTACTGTCATATAATAAGATCTAACTCATAGGTGGATTGGTTTACAGTCTTGCTATTGCATTTTATTTTAACTGGTGCCATACCGTTTAAATTAATATAAGTTTAATGAATGAAACGGTGGATCTTCTATCATCATCATCATCAGTATTATAATCTTCTAATATTATTATTCAATATTGGGGATATTTGTGGGCCATTATTTTTATATGAACTTATGTATTCGTTTGTCATGCATCATGAATAGGCATTTCGGGATTTTATTGGGATTGCATTGAATTAATGGATTCATTTGAGAAAATTACATTGTCTTCTATCCATGAATGTTATACCCCTCAATTTATTTTAATTATTTTTATGTCTTTTAATAAAGTTTTTTTCTTCATAAAAGTTTTGCACAACTATTATTAAATTTATTTTTACAGTTTCTCTGTTAATATAACATACTTGTGCAGTCACAGGACAACCCACTGATGTTTCTCATATCGATGTTTATCAACTTCCCTTTCTCCTTCCCTTCCCCCCTCTCTAAAAGTAAATAAATAAAATAATTTTTTAAATCATTGCCATTTAATATTACTTTATACTCTTTCCTATACTAATATTAACTTACTATGTCTTTTTTCCCCTTTCATCAGTTTTGCCAGAAGTTAATTGATCAATATTTTCAAAGAACTAGTTTTGGAATTTGCAGATAATTATACTAATTTTTTCACTTGAATGTTATGTTCCATGTCTATTATTGGCATTAATAAATTTTACCTAAATATATTCTCTTTTTTCTTTTTTACTTAACTTTTTAAGTTAAAAGCTCAGCTCATTGCCTTTCAATATATACATATATGCATTTATGGCTACAAATTTTCTATGTAGCAGTAGCACATTAATTTTGGTCTATAGTCTTATAGGATTTAAAATTTTAAGTTTCTACTGTAATTTTTCTATAATATATTAGAGTAATTTTTAAAATATTAAAATATAAGGTCTCTATGCTTTGATATTGATATCCATATTGTATGCAAAAAGCAAAATCTAAGCTGCTGATAATTTGATATTAGGTGAAACTAGTTTTGTGTCTCTACATGCAATTACACCTGATAAATAGAGAATAAACATGTTTATAAATGCTCTGTATAAAGAATGTGCATTCTCTATGATATGACTGGGCTGCAGCATTCCATATATGTGCCCGGTAGATCAATCTTAAAATTATTCCTAATATCTTCTCTTTTCCAATTTTTCTCTAAAGTCTTTCACCCTCCTTTGATATTAATGTGATTACTCCAAGTTTTTCTGCTTAATATTTCTCTGATACGTATTTTTCCAGCATTACATTTACTTCTGCCAGGCATCCCAGGGACATCTCTGGATTAGGAACAATTTTTATGAGAATTTCTTGGCTTGGGGTTTCTATACTACAATGGTAATAAAAATTATGAGCCAAGATTTTGATTTCTAAAGGCAGATTCCTTTTTTTCATCCAGACTTCAGGCAGAAGGAGGCTTCCCTCCACAGTAGGTGGATTTCTTTCTAGTCTTCCTACTTTCACCCCAAGGTCCTGGCTTTAAAAAGATACCTCAGTTACAACTTCCTTTTCCTGATAGACATATAGTCACGTCTTTGTCCCAGTGTGATTGCTGTGTTCCCATCCTAACGTAGCAGGATCCATCACCTTCAAATGCCAGGCAAACTTAATTTTTTTATTATTTTTTGTTCTATTTTCATTTTTGCATTGGATACTTGACAATCTTTTTTTATATATTTGTTTTCTGAAATATTTTTCCTTCAATATTATAGAGAGTTCCTAAACATTTGTATGGAAGGATTTCATATTATTTTTATCCTACTGTCTTCTACATTCTGAAGTGTGAGAAAGTGAAGACAACATTTTGTTGCTGTATTTACATCGGATCTTTCTAACTCACAGGATTTCCTTATCTATCATTGAGCAAAGATTGTGTCCACTTAATGACTTATAGCAAGAAACAGATTTTATATATTTATTTACATCTAAACATATTATATTGATTCTAAGTATGTATTGTTTTCTATTTTTCTACCTATGACTAAAAACAAATATGCACAGAGACTTTTTCTCCTTCAACAAAAGCAGCACTATGATCGCATGTTCAATTTTAATAATGAATATCAGTAAAATCTTGAATACACTTTCATTCTTATAATGTATCTATTGCTGTTGGCATTGCTAAATTGAACAACCTATTGGTTTGGCAGAATTACCCTTCATAGAAATAACAATAGCAATCGTGATCTTTGGAAATTATCCTATAAGAATAATTCAACTCTGCAGCGTAGTTTATAATATCAATTGTAAACTATCAACATAAGTATTCCAGACAGGGAAAATACTTGAAAGAAAATTGTGATAAAATATGTGGCTGTTAAAATGTAAACATAATATTTAGAAACATGGTATACTATAAATGACAAGGATAACATACAAAGAGATATATAATAATTGAACTAAGGTAAAAGATGTGTGTATTTATGGACAAAATATTTAAAAGGAAAGATTAATAAATGAAACCAAAATTGGTTTAGAAAGGTCTCCTGTATCTGCTGGAATGAAATATTTTCATAGAGAGACTTAAGCATACCTGAACTCCAGGGTATTTAATTCTCTCTTCCACCTTCTCAGGGGTGGTGAAATTAAAATCTAAGGAGACTATCTCTTCCTACTGCTACAGCTTGTAACTTTCAGTTCCTGAAAGTTAAGGATACCTAGTGAATTGGCAGAAAATGAGGGTAGTTTAGAAAAGTTTCATAGTACCTGGGAACACATGGAATCTGCATCACTGTAGGAATCACGGAAGATATAAACTGGGCCTGACTTCAACTCTGTCTTTCTATAAGTCATAGGCAGTGTAGCTGATACCTCCAAGGCAATATAAACTCCCACTGAAATGCCAGCTTATCTGAGCTTCACAACCACATGAAGGAAAGTTAACACAATGAACATTTATATTACCCAAAATAAGGATGTTGAAAACACATAGTACATTATTAATTTAAAAGTAAGCATTCTAATTAATTCAAAAAAGAAGGGACTGTATTAGCAATAAAAAAAAATCACAAGAGAACATTAAAAAAAAATAAAATAAAACAATAGGTATGAGAGGGTTGCCGGTTCAAATCCCAATCAGGGCACATGCCTTGGTTGTAGGCTAGGTCCCCACTTGGGGGCGTACAAGAGGCAACCACACCTTCATGTTTCTCTTCCTCTCTTTTTCACTCTTTTCTGCCTCTCTAAAAGTAAATAAATCAAATCTTTTTAAAAAATAGGTATGGGAAATAGAATATTGAAAGAAATATACTAATAGAAGTAATAGGTAGAGAGAAATGGTAATAGACATAACTGAAAAGCAAACAAAAATTATTTAAATAGAAAGATACTTTGAAAAATATGAACTCTCTAGAAAAATATCTTTTACCCTCTTTATAGCTCTTATTAATAGTAAAAAATGATTAATAGATTTTCCATATCTGTCTACCATACCATTCTACAAAACACACATCATCAAATTAGTCAGAAGACTAATCAGCTGCAACGCTATCTGTATCGCCTATTTCCCACTTGTCCATCTGACTGTTTTCACTCATCATCTAGCCCCGTGCCCCAGTAGGTGACCTCTGTGGAGTAATCTACCTGGCTCCTTTACTCTTGACTTTTAGTTGTGTTTAAACAGTAGAAGGCACCAACAAGTCATCAACAGGTTGTAACATAAATATTATTTATTTTTCATCATGCTCCCTGATTGAAATGCTGTCTGTGACTGCATTTGTTAAAAATCATAGCTCCTGTTAGAACACCCTCTCTTACAGCTCAAGGGCTTGCCAGTTCTTATAACTATGCTCTCTTCCTGTCACTTCATGTTTAGAGGTAGTAACAAGTAACTAGCCTTATTGTATTCACCATTCCTTTTTTGTTTCCCTTTACCCTTTCCTACTTGTGCATAGGTCCCTGACTACACTCCCTGAAATTGAATGGTTTTAGTGTATCATTGATTTCCTTATGGCAACCTGGTTTATATGTCGATCAATCTAGGCGTCATCCATACGTATTGCCAGGAAAGAAGTGGTTGCGGAGGAGTAGACAAGTTCCCTTTCTAGTAATATGATGGACTTGGATATTCACACCAACTCAAAAGAATTTACAATGAAGGATAGCATTGAAAACAAATCTTGCTAATAGTCTCTAAGAACTAGCAAGTAAATAAGGACTTGCTAGGTAAAATTTAAGTTGTGACAGGACCCTGATAAACGGAGCAGGAAAGCTGAGTTCAATCTGAGGGAATTTACTGAACCTGGAGAACCTTTCATCTTCATGGCCTCATAAGATGCAAAGGTTAGGAGAAAAAGCAGTGGGCCTACCCAAGATGGAGAGAAGAAAGTAGTTCTGAAAAGCAATTCTTCCTCCATAAAGTAGAAACCCTAGAGAATTGCACTCCCCATTCCCTTCCAAGGGGCTGCAAAGAAAATTACCTGGCACAAAGCAAAGCAGGAGCAAGGAATCCCTGAGAAGTTATAATTGTGCGGTAACACTAAAAGAATACAAAAACATATAATTTCTAAAATAGTAGAAGGAGAAATATTATGATAAAAATCTAAATCTAAAGAGAAAAGAATAAAACAAAAGGAAAATATAATAGATGGTGTGAAGAAGGAAGCCAAATTTAGATGAAAAGTATAAGCATACATGCATCAGTAATCACATTAAATGTAATGGACCATATGTTCCAGTTAAAAATAATCAGATTGTATTTAAAATACAAATTAGTAGCTATTCATTTCACATGTTAAAAATCAAAGATACAGAAAGGTTGGAAATTTAAAGATATAGCTACTAACCCTAAAAAAGCTAGTGTAGCAAAATTAATATCCGATCAAATCAACTTTAAGACAAGCTTTATAGATATCAAAAAGATCACTTCTTTTGATAAGTACTAAAACTAACTAGGAAGATATGCTATATATTTGAATTAGTAAACACCTAAGAAATTACCTCAAAATATATAAATCAAAAATTGACGGAACTACAAGGCAAAATGGACAAATTTACACTCACAATAAGAGGTTTTGAAACTAATAAGATATAGAATATCTGAACAACTTGATTAAGGAATTTAGTCTAAATGAACGTATACACAATTCTATGCCTGACAACTGCACAGTACATATTCTTTTCTCCTGGGTCATAAAAGAGAACTTAAAGAATTGGAGTCAAATATAAATAAAGGAGAAACAATACATTCTAATGAAAATCCAAGTTGTTTATACTCTACCTCATTATCATACCATGATGTAAGTGCCAAAAACATGGCAGAGGGAGTCACGAGAGGCTATTCTATCTTGAGTAGAACTCTGAAGGGCTATTTATGGAGAAGATGGCATTTGAACTGAGCTTGAGGGAATACTTGGGTTTTGCAACACAGAAACACAGATGTGTAAAATATATTTGGATAACACTGAATAGAATAATAATGAGAAAATTTGGATGCCTGAAGGAAATAGCAGAATACAGAACCAGAAAGTCATGGAAGAATCTCTGGAAGGTTTCTAGACTAGTGAATGACAATGTTAGTCCATTGTGAAAAAGGATCATTCAAATATAAAGATAAAAATATGCTCTAAGGGATTTTATCACATACATACATACATACATATATATATATACACACACACATTATAAAGTTTAGTTGGACTTTCTGTCATTTGAAAGGAAGGACAGGTATGGATAAATAATGTTAGAAGTATGTAAGAAACTGTAAAAATTGCTGAAAACATTGAACATTGAATAACACTTGTTAAAGTAATTTTTCTTCAAAGTGTACATTTCAAGTCTAGGTCTTTTAGCAAACAAACCTAAAAAACTCTAGACTGAATCAAAGCTGAATCATTTCCTAAAATCAAAACTGTCAAGACACAAAGCTGAAAACTTGAAACGTTCTAGGTGAATGACAGATCTGTGTCACCTTCAGTCAACCCAACCCGCACTCCCCAGGATATAGAGAATTGACTGTACTTTCTGTTGACTTTGGACAATAGGTTTCCCACCTATATTCACTCTGTTTAAGACCCTTGATGAATAGTCCTTCAAAGTGATTTCTGAAGTGTTTTTTTTTCCCTTTTGTCCAAGAACTTCAGACTGGCAGCTCATGAAGGCTAATCTTTAGTTCTACGAATCCTCTGTTATCAGCTTCCAGCTCAGACTCCTAGGTTCACTGTGCAACTGACTACTTGAAGAGCCATCAAATTGGCATTTCACCATTGCACAGTTCAGTGACTCCTAACATCTAGCCTGCATTTGTCACAACACCATTCATTCTTTCCTAAAGTATTCTAGCTCACTGGATTTTTCTGTGTAAAGAGTGGCCACCATATCTGTATGCCTGCTATACACAAGTTGTCTGAACACATTAACTTTTTATATTATATTCTTCTTAATAATTTCTTTCATGTATTTGGCTGGTGTTTATTGAAGTTCACTATTCTCTAAAACAAAATTTCAATTTCTTTATTTCTTCCTTTTTTTTTTTTTTTTTACATATCCTGAAGAATCCTCTCTGGGAGTTATTCTGAATGGGTTGATTGGTCTCACATGTAACAAAAATAAGTAATGCTCGATTCAACTGTACTAACATTTCTTTTTAATGGATATTTCCTGAAAATCTAAAATGTACTACTTGCCAATAAATTTTAGTATAGCAACAATTTGTGGATAAAATGTTCAATACATCATTTTAAATCTCTACTCAAGAAATGATAATGTGTACTTTCAAGTAGCTGTTAACGAATTAGAAATATAAATCTTTGAAATATGTAAAAATTATAAACAATATTATCAGTAGACATTATATTATTCTAAGTAATGTTTTTAAAAGTGCATAAAATCTTGAAGAGGAAATAGTAACTATATATGTAGGTATGTGCATATGCATATACATTATATGTACATCCATCTGAGGAGATATGACCCAAATTTACTTATATAAAACTTGTCATCCTGTCATCATTGATGACATTATGTTTTATGCAACTTAGAGCCATTTTTCTATTCATTAAAAATTATGCCTAAAATATGAAATTGTTTCTTTTAACTTGATGCATTTATATTTTCACACTAAATTACATTAATAGATTTTATACTTTTTTCTCTTCTTTTTAAAATATATTCATTGTTTTTAACCAGAAGTTCATATTGATATCTGATCATTTAAATGTCCATGTTTTATTTGATTCTCAAAGATTGACAATACTCATATATTAGACCAGTGGGTAAGACCTACAAAATATAAGACTATAAAAAATGATACAGAGTTGATATTCAATTACCTAATTAACGCAAATTTTCTATCTATTCTATCTATCAATCTATCTATCTATCTGTCATCTATCCATATACAAGAACTTTTATCCTGTTTTTTTTCTACGCTTCATACAATGCTTAGTCATCTCAGTGCTTTTTGTAAAAATGCCATGCCACTTCACTTCCCTGAGCCTGTTTCATGAAGGCAGATAATTACTTTGTTTAAAGTTTTATGGTCTGTATTAGTTACACAGCTTTTTGTTATAAGAAACTGAAATACTAACATAAATTGACTGAAAAAAAAGTTGGAGAGAGAACATATTAACTCATATAAGTGTCCAAGTCAGTAGATTTGGTTTCAGACAAAGCTTTATAACTCAAAAGATGTGGACAAGATTCTCTCTCTCCTTCTGTCAGTCTCCCTCCATCCCTAGCTCGCTCTCTCGCTCTCTCTCTCCCTTTCCCTCCCTCCCCCTCATTCACTTATCCTTCCTTGTTGGCTCCATTCTTAAGTAAGGCTATACTCTCAAGGTTCCAAGAAAGCTACCGAAAATTCCCAAGGCTACGTACTTACTTGTTCAGCTCTAGTGTTATAGTGAGTCATTGCCAAAAGTCTATAAATTGAGTCTAGGGCATTTTTGGATAAAATTAGATCTTGAACCAAACATAATATGCTCGATGTAATATGTCAATAAACTTGAGCTAATTGGAATATGTTTCTGTAGCTTGGGTTGTGGTGTGGTCAAACCTACTCACACTATATTGCTGAGTAATGTAGGCAACAGTCCAAAATGGAAGAGGGAGGTATGATTTGCAAGAAAGCAACTATGGTAGGCAAATTTCACTACACTGTTGTCCAGACTTCAGAGAGTTCTAATTCAGTTTTATTTGATAACCCTGACATAGGGTTAAAAAGGTAAGAAATAATTAGTTGATTTGCACACATATTTAATACACTTTTGTCTGAACTTCTGAGTGAAGATGTTCCTATACTAAAGCTCAAGACTAAATTTAGATCACTAAACAGATATTAAAACTATTTTTTAATCCAGAAACTATAAGCATTGCTCTCATTGCTCAAAAATCAAGTGTCTCATTTTGTATCTTTTTCATGTTCTATCCTGATGTTTATCGTAGTGAGCAACCAATGCGTTTACGTGCTTATGAGAAAACTTACAAGTTAATTACCTTGGCTGTATCATGAGTATTATTGTCTAAAACAATGGGGTAAAAGGTCATTATCCTATATTTACGTATAGTTTAAATTTGACAATTCAGACTGCTCAATCAGTATTTGGAAAATCTAAATGTAATATTTTGTATTAAAATTATAAAAGAAGGACCATTATAACATGCACTATGATCTTAATTTAAATAAATCTGTTTGAATTTTTCTAAAATCAATGATAATTACTATACCCATGAGAAAATGTTGGTATGGCATAATTTCTTGCAAAGCAGGCCTGTCTTGTTGCCTCTTTAAACTAGAGGTTTTGGGGGTTTTTTAAAGATTTTATTTATTTACTTTTAGAGAGAAGGGAAGGGAGAAAGAGAAGGAGAGAAACATCGATGTGTGAGAGACACAGCAATCAGTTGCCTCTCACACACCCTCAACTAGGGACCCAGCCCACAACCCAGACATGTGCCCTGACTGGGAATCAAACTGGCAAACCTTAGCTTCTCAGGTCAGCACTCAATCCACTGAGCCTCACCAGTCAGGGCTAACGCTAGATTTTTAAACACATTTCAATACATTTCTTAATATTTCTTCTAAGCTTCATATACGTTGCTAAATTATTGCAGAGGTGTAGCTGGAGAGTGCTATTTTGCTTAGTTATGCCATTATTATGCAGACATTTGACATAGCATGGAGAATGTTGACATAATTATTTGATAAGGAAGGTAGTTGTTAATATAAAATTTTACAGTATACAAAAGTACTCAGATGTACATCATGATTTAATTCTCAGAACAACTTGAGATACTAGGAAGTCAGATACCCTTCTCTCATTGCAGACACTGAGGTTCCAGGCAGAGAGGAGGTATATGGTGCCAGCGTGGAGACTTTCAGCTCACTGAGGGCAGGACAGCAGGAACACAGAGGGGTTCTGAATATTTTTGGATTAATCAGTTAATTAAACCTGACCTTAAATCTAGTCTTTTAGAAGTCTAGTGCTTTCTTTACAACTGAATTATTATTACAGCATTGTTAACATATTTTAACAAATAGGAACCCTTTGTGTACTCAAAATAAAAGACAGAAAAACAAAAAACAAAACAAAAACTCCTCAAGGACTTCATTTCACTTTGGGGACACTGGTTTATCATTGTTATTTATATTTCCCACTTTGATCAATCTGTTTAGGAGGCTCTCAATCTAGAGGACTTTGAAAATCTACTACTAGAGGGAAATTCTGAATGTATTCAGATGTTTTTTAGGCTTCTTCAAATCATTTTTTATGCTTTTGTAGTCGAGAGGAAAACAGATGAGATAAAAAAAGAGTAGTTGAGCCTCCAGGTCTAGCCACAAAAACAGAGTCCCCCAAGTTGCATTTCACAGAGAATGGATACAAGTTTAACAATACGTGAAAGAGAATTTCCTGTTTGGAACTCTAATGCAGAGGCTCAAGGCAGAAATCAGCGGCAGCATAGTTTTCACCCTACCACGGGTAGCTTAACTGCTTCAGTTTTATCCTACGTGGCCCAACAAGGCCTGACGATCTGCACCGCTGAACAGAAGCATCTATCCAGCAATGGTGCGTGAAGACAGAGGGGTTTTTAGTCAATTGCAGGAATTAGGCTTTAATGCGTTCTATGAAGGGACTTCATCCCCCAGCACCTGACTACTGTCCGCTGAATCTTGGCAGGCAACAAGACTGCTGAAGCTGCAACTGGGAAGCTATGTGAAGCAGATTTTCATGAAACAACAAAATGCTTTTTTCATAAAGCTGCTTTTCTTTATTGCAGTTCAAAATGTGTCTCCTCTTTTTTTCAGCCTCTCAGTTTGCTCAACTCTCATTGTTGATCAAATTACCTTCCAAAAATTCCCCTTAAAGAAACAGAGGATCATAAATGCTCATTTCATCAAAAAATAAATGTTTTTTTTAAAGCACAATCCTAAACATGTCAATTGAAGAGATTAAAAGTAATCATGTTCCTTAAAAAAAAAAAAGAACAAACTACAAGACAGAAAGACATTAAATACATTACCATTATGTGTAAGTCCTAGAGGGGTACAGGCACCATGTTTGGTTCCATCTTTCGATGAAGAGATCAGTTTTGCAACGAGTGCCGCTGAGACAGGCTGCACTAGTAGGGAGGTGAGGTTCGATCGGTTTTGCCTCAAGCTTCCAACTGTATTAAAGACATAAAGGGACAGAATCCTTTGTCAAGAGAAATTAAAAACACTTAAGGAAAGTTTTTTTCATCAGTATTTAAATTATGAGTGGTAAGTTTATTTTGTTCATTTATTTGCTCCTTAGTTATATCTGTGTACTTAATGATCTGAGGTACTTAATAAAAATTCAATCCAAATACTATTATGTATCCTAATTAACGCTAGCAGATTGTAAACACACACTTACCTCCATTCTCCACTGAAATGACAATAAAGGAATAAAAAAAGTATACATCCACAGGGGCCAAGAAATAAAAGAGACAATAAGACTCTACAAGCTGAATAATTGTCAACTGAAATAACAGATATAGGAGACTAAAGCCTAAGCCAGTAGGGAGGGGAAGCTGAAAAACAATGCAGTTCGCACCACAGAACCCAGAAAGGATTAGACAACACCAGCAACTTATTCAAGTAGTGGTAAAAGAGGGCCTGGAAATAGGAGGGTTTGCTGACATTCTGACTGTGAGGGGGACCTTGCCTCCTGAGCCCCCCACTCAGCCTGTCAACAAGAACAGCGCCTGTTTTTCCCGGTTTCATTCCAGCAGAACACTGAAAGCGGGATGCGGAGCAGAGAGACACCAGATAAAGTGGATGGTGTGCCTCATACTTAAAATGGGATGGTGTTATGATTGCTGAGGCTCTTCAGATATTTCGGTGTCCTGGTGCTTAGAATACTTCCTTCCAGTTAGGACAATAGAAAATTTTCTTCTAGTAAATATGACTAGGTCAATGGAGAATATATAAAAATACATACGGTCTGGAAGTCTACCAATAAAACAAGTCACCCAAAACAAACCTATGTTAAGACCCATCAGACAATAAATTCCAACCATACAAAGAACTTCAAATCAACTTAATTAATTTTGTGACTCTTAAGTGGATATTCTCATCCAAGGACAATGCTAAATAAAATGGCAGGGGCAGCAGACGTACTGAGCATAGGGTTATGGGGTCAGGAGGCTCAGGGAGGAGATTTCCAGAAAGACAAAAATAACAGAATAGTGGCTACTGTTAATTTATTGGGAGAACATTTACAGTAAGATCAGAAGGTTAAAATTTGAAGAATTTAGAGATACAAAGAAAAATAAGAAATCTATAAAATGAGACAACTGTTAGATTTAAAGAGAATAAAAGTTTTTCAATAAAGAAATGTAATAATTGCATAATATAAATATTTACATAATCATAATACTATAATCCATGGCCTTTTAACACAAAGTTATATTATTCTATAGGAAAAAAATACAAATTCAAGGGTGAGATACATGGAAACTCATGAAAGAAAATTAAATATTTTTCTTCCATAGTGGTAAGTCAATATAATAGGTAAAACTGAAATAGGAATTCAACTCTTTAAAATGCTCTTTCTTTAAAAGATTTTATTTATTTAATTTTAGAGAGAAGGGAAGGGACGAAGAGAGGGAGAGAAAAATCAATATGTGGTTGCCTCTTGTGTGCGCCCTACTGGGGACCTGGCCCACAACCCAGGCCTGTGCCCTCACTGGGAATCTAACTGGCGACCCTTTGGTTCACAGGCAGGCACTCAATCCACTGATCCGCTCCAGCCAGGGCTTTAAAATGATCTTGAGGCAGAGAAAGGTAAATATAAAAGTAGTTAACAATTGAAAATGTTGAAAGCAATGAAGTATTTGCCTTTGGAAAATAGAGTTGAAAGGATGCAAGAAGTATAGGAGAAGGTGACATTCATCAAGCTGGTTATGATTTGTATACTTCTTTCTGTATTTGTTATACATAATAAAATGTTAAAGTATATGTGAATACATGCATGTAAAAATAAAAGACTATTAAGAGAGGTTATATTTGAGCATTATGGCCAGTTTTTAAAATTTTATTTTCTTTGTTCTTTTCTATAATGATCATGGGTTCCTTGTTAAAAAAAAAAAAAAAGGACATAAAAGAGAGACAAAGAATAAAAAATAGTTTTATAAATTAAGCTTTGTAAGAATATTTGACAATATTCCTCTCTAAGTGTGAGGGAAAAAAATAAATACTTGTGATAACAAAAGTAAGGGAAAATATATAACTATTCGGAGTAAAGAAAATGGAGAGAATAAACTAAACTGTGCTTAAGGAAAGAAGTAAAAGATAGCTTATTCAGTTTATATATTTATCTTGACTCAGAAAAAGAAATACACAACAGAATGTCTTTATTGGACAGCCAATAATGTTTGTGAACACAGCTATATTTTTCAGAACTTTTATTAGGGAAAATAATTGCCAAAGGTTTTCTCAGAATTTAATTTGATAAGACTGCAGGGGGTACAGCATTCAACGATACTGGTTATCCAGGCTCCAGGAGGCAAATTATAAATAAGAAAATACATTACAGAAATTTTTCCTTAATCCATCAACTGAAAAACCACAAGGTTAAAAAATGATATTTAGCTTAGGCCTGTGGCAAGTATAGAAGCCATGGCTTTAAAGAAAAAAATAATGAAGATTCAAGCTTAGAATCGTTTTTGTTATATAAGCACTCTGCACCCTCATAATTTAGTAAGACCTTTTATATGGATGTACGGCGATGCATTTTTCCATAGTGCAGCTCATTGCTCCCTAATCAATTTCTTGTCATAGTACCAACACTGGCTATGCTATTTGCAGAGCCCATAACAAAATGACTGCATAGAACTTCCCAGTCAAAAAGTATGAAGAATTTCAATATGGCAGTAGCAGAGAGTTAAATTAGCTGTGGAACCACCTAAATGGGAGTGTCCTGGAGATTATACAGGTTGCATGCCCATGAACCAGGTCCTGGTTCACACAGAAGATGCTAATAGCAATACAACTTGATGAGATAAACTAAAGGGGACTCTCAGACCACAAGAAAATTGTCCTTAGCCGCAAATGACCCGCCCTGAGTCTGTTGCTCTTGCTGCACTTGGAGACATAGTGATAAATATCTCAAGGTATAAACAGCATGCACACCAGCTGGAAAGCCTTGGTATAGCCATTGCCTTTGCTTCTCCCAGAATGTAGTATCTTCCTCAGTCATTACCTTTGAAAGTTTTAGTGTACACGAGACAATAAAATACAGTGGTCTCCCCTTATCTGCTGTGTTACTTTTTGAAGTTTAAGTTACCCACAATCAACTGAGGTCTGAAAATATTAAATGGAAAGTTCCAGATATTTAAAAAATTGATAAGTTTTAAATTTCACACCAATCTGAGTAGAATAATGAAATTTCTCACATCCCTCCGCATCCCACCACAGGACGTGATTCGTCTCTGTGCAGCATATCCACACTATACACACTACTCTCCTGTTAGTCACTTAGTACTAGTCTTGGTTATCAGATCAGTTATCAGAGAGAGAGACCATATTCACTAGACCTTTCTTACAACATATTGTTATGATTCTATTATATTATTATTATTGTTAATCTCGTAGTGTTCCCAATTCATAAATTAAACTTTTTGATAGGTATGTGTGTATAGGAAAAAAAATAACATCACATATATGAGGTTTGGTAATATCTGCAGTCTCAGGTATCCGCTGGGGGTCTTAGAATATATCCCCCAAGAATGGGGGGAATACAGTAGTATTTATGAGAAATGGGCAATCTGTTATTTTGAAGTTTTCATGGATGTTGGGTGTTGACACATTACCAACACAATATGAAACTTCTTAAAAATCTGCATAATTTTACCTTTCCCAAGTTCAAATACTGATCTCTTTAGTTTGCCATTCAAGACTCCTTACAGTCTGAGACATATTTCCAACATTATTTCCCATCATTCCTCTCCATCTTATCCTAAAACTTTAGCTGTCCCCCTACATGTTCTGCAATTTCCATCCTCTACGTTCTTGCTTAAGCCCTTCCTTCCATTCTACTTGCTCTTCTCTTGCATCACACACATCTGACCCCAACTCACAAGTCGCTTCCTACAAGCTTTCTCTGACACCCTGTGCTCTGTGTGATATACCTGTACCTTTTTTTGTGGTGTTCACCATTTCTAATTAACATTATCATTGCATGAAAACATTTTGCTTTCCCTTCTTAATTCTATATTCCCTGAAGGCAAATCCCAAGCCTTCTCCCTCATTGTGTGATACTCAAAACCTCCCAGATTGCCAGGAACATAACAGGAGCTCCATAATTAATGGAAAGACAAAAAAAAAAGAATAAAAATTCTTTGAAAAATAGTTTCAATGACTCTATTTTACTGGTTTTTTGAATGACTAGAAAATGGAGCAGAGGTACAAGCAAAGATTAAATTATGATTTTATTAATCCCCTGCTTGCTACATGTTTATGATTTCTCCCCACCTAATTGCCCTCCCACAGCAGACATATTGCATAGGTTTTCAAAACCACCCATCCCCATCAACTCACTGATTAACTTGCTCTAAAGTTACCTTTTGTGGGGAAAAAATAGTTCCATAAATAAAATCATCTTTGAGATATATTTATCTGTTAATAAAAGATCAATAGTTGCATTCCCTTTTCCTCTAAAATGTGCTATTAATCATATGAAACAATACATTTAAAAGTTAAATATGAAAAAAGTTAAATATGCATGAACCTTAAACCATAACTGAACATACACCAATCTTTGATTTGTTGTGCTGTATAACTAACATAATTGCATTACTTTTGAAATACCTGAAGGAAGTGGTTCATTAATTTTTCACCTTCAGCTTAATGGAAATTTGACAAACAGTTCACTTCTGAGAGCTGGTACTAAAAGCAGGACTATACAGGACACTAAGGGGCTTTGAATAAAATCAAACACATGTACACTTTTTATTCAGCTATATTTTAAAACATTAATTAACTATAAGAATCCATTAGATAGGAGATGAAAATCAGGAAGATTGCATACTAGATGAAAAATGTGCAATACTGAAAAGATTTTGACATTACATTCTAGCACTCTTTTAGATTGGAGCATTTATATCATATCCTCTACATTGTGTTTGCTCAATAAAGTCTGATTGACACCAACTTTTATTTTACTAGATAGCTAGTTCTCTCTTCACCTTATGCACTCTTTGTAATTCAGATAAAGATCCAAATTGATCCATTTCTTCAGTAATCCAATTCATGATACAATTCCATATTCATCTATGGAAAGAAGAAATTGGATATAGAGTTCCCAGTTTGACTCCGTCACTGCCTCACTGTTTCAAATGTAACATATGAATAATTTCATTACGATAATACTGCCATCCCATATACAATACCTGAACAACCAAAGCGATACTGAAGAGTCTTCATAATGATAACTTACTGAAATAAAGAATGTGTTAGCTCACAGGCCCAGAGCCTGAACCATAGTGGTTGAAATTTAGGAGTAATGATGTTGAAAATAAGTAAAATGTTTTCTAATTGTATGTATTTAACAGCTTTTGCATTATTCTTTAATATTGTTGATGCCCACTTCAATCATATCTGGCTATATGGGTAAAGAAAGCATGTGCTCTGTTTGCTGCCAGCACTTTTTTTGTAGAATTATTATTATTTTTAATCCTCACCTGAGGATATATGTATTGATTTCAGATGAGAGAAAGAAAGAGAGAGAGAGATCAATGTGATCAATTGGTTAGCTCCTGCATGCATCCCGACTGGGGATCAAGCAGCATCCTAAGTATGAGCCCTGACTGGAATCAAACCCTTGGCCTTTTGGTGTATGGGATAGTGCTCCAACCAACTGAGCCACACGGCCAGAATGCAACTTGAAATTGTTTTAAACTCAGTTGAAAAGTCAGTGTATACAGGAAATTCCACTTACACAGATTATCAGGAAAAACGAACTTTCAGAAACTAGTATCTTAGACACTGGGATCCTCAGAATTAAGGCAACATTAAGGTGAGATAATGTACAAAAAAATGTGCTGGTAAACAAAGATCTTGTGTGGATCAATGATGATAATACATTCGAGAGGATAGAAGAATTTCTTTATAACTTTTAACCCTTAGTACCTGACTATGAAAGTGTGTGTGTGTGTGTGAAACATGAGTTTTGTGTGATGTAATGTAAGCGTAGATCCTTTCTATTCAATGTGTAGTCCTTGGACAAACAGCATTGGTGTGACCTGGGAACTCATTACAAATGTAGAATCTCAGACCCTACCCCAGACTTTCTGGGTCAGAATCTGTAGTTTAAGACTCCCAGGTGACTCATTTTTACACTAGATAAGCACTGGTCTAAATCAATATATATTTTACAAAAAATTTTATAAAAAGTAGGATGAGAGAACTAACAAGGAAAATGGGGACAAACTCATAGATAGAAAGCAGGATGACAGCTAGTGGCAGGGGAGGTGAGGGGGTGGATGGATTGAGCCCAAAGGAAAAAGGACTCATGATCATAGACAACAGTGTGGTGATTGCCGGGGACCAGGCGGTATAAGGGGACTACATGGTAAGGGAAAAAATACAATAAAAATTAAATTAAAAGTAAAACCAAAAAAAATTTTAAGAAGTTGGATGAAGGACAATAGACTTGTTACCTTACCCAGAATTAAAGATGTCAGAGCCTTTGACTATATCAGTAAATCCCAAATCAATAGTTTCCTCAGGGAGTTTCCCTCAAAATGGGGAACACGTCTGTTCAGATGAGTCTACCAGATAACAAGTTTAAATTGGACTGAGAGCATTTCTTTTTGCTTTTGTTCATCCCTCAAAAATAAGTTTAGTGATTTAAAGATCAAAATTTCATTGACAACTCTTTATTTCAATCATGAATAAATGTTTTAAAAGCTAAATAGTTTGACTTTTTTTTCTTTTCTAGGTTTTCAGCTTTATAATTAATTATAGCAAATGATTGGCATAGGTTTAAATATTTCCCACTTGCTAGAAAACCAAACAATCAGAAACCTTAAAAAGCAGACATTTTTAAAACACATTTTGTGCTGCATTTTTTGGAATGGCCCAAATACCAAATGAACAAATTGATATCAATGATGTTATCTCAGAACATGTATTTTATTTGGCTATCTCCAGAGAAAACCGCCACTTTGACAGAAATCATACCATTAAATAACTGGCACAAATATTGTTTCATTTTTATATTAGCTTGCTAAATTTATAGTTATTTCTCTAAACTGACCAGTACATTAAATTGGCTATTTTGTTGTCCTTGTAAATATAGCTACCTGATCCTTTATCATTTTAGTACCTCATAACCCAGTGGTTACAAATATCACCATCTTCCCTCAAGCTAGTCAAATTCAGTGCAGTGTTGCTTCAGTTATTATTAAAAATAAAATTCCTAACACTTCAATGTGCTTTGTGCTGTGCAGTCATCTCAGTGTTGGTTTGCACTCTCCCTATCTCTGTACAGATATAAATACACATATACATATATAAACACATGCACATATATACATTTTTACCATATAGAAATTTTATTACTGATAGTTATTCTCATAATTAAAATGAAAATTACTATTTTTAAGAAAAATACATCATATTTCCTATCTCCTCTAAAACTAATATAAATGGTGGATATAAAACCTGGCTGTTGTTAGTTTACTCAGTTCTTCGATGTCCCTCACTCTGGGAACTCAAGTTCTTGTGTGTGCCCCAACATAAATCCCTGCTTACCCATTTAATAAACACTGCTCTGTTCTAATTTCCTTTTTACTTTCAGGTCACTAGGCAGAGTGTAAACTTCTTGGGGGCTATTTTGCTGCTGTATTCCCATGGTATAGCAAGCACAGTGCATAGTAAAAAGTAGGGGATCTGTGGCTATTTATGGATGAATGATCATCCCAATGTTCAAGTGAATGATTTTGTTTTGTCTAATCATAAGCGTAAAACTCATGATATTAAACTTGTAATCACAAAATATTAAAAGTGATACAGATGGTTTCATTTTATTTCAAGAGCTAGACAACTTTTCTAATGATTAAAAATATTTTATGTTTATCCATATAAACTCAAGATTTATATGGTGAAGTAAAATGTGTGGGGGCAAAAGATCTCAAAGTATAAATTGCCATTATTCTCTCTCCTCAAACAAATATGCTTTTGATCATAAGCATATTTGTGGTTGTGCAGTCTTAAAATTTGTTCTAAATTTGACAAATATTCAATTAAAGAACAGTTTTTATTATAATATTTAAAAGTTTTTTTAATAGTAAGGTGCTATTATTCATTTTTTTAATTATACAGTCCATAAGCATCATATTTAATTATACCGTTCATTGAAATCTGGTGTGCAATGTAACTAAGTTTATTGTCATTTACAGAATTATGGGAACATATCTTTATAAATATTTTAAACGTTTTATGGTTTAAAAAATATTGATGTAATTACTTCAAAGACAAAGTCCATTCCCATGTTTCAGGTTGATGACAGTCATCATCAGCATGTTCTCTAAAGACATTTCTGTAGTCTGATTCCTTCTACTCAAGAAACAGGGCTTCCTTTGGTGTAGGCTTTATCTCACTAAATTAACAGTTATAAATCCGTCTCTTTAAGTAAATATTTAGATGTACAACAGTAGTTGTAATAGTCAGATATTGACAAAAGTTTTCTTAGTTCTAGTTCCAAGGGATAATTGGTCATATAATAACTGATTTCCTATTTCGTATAATTTTAAATAGTTCTATTCTTTTGTATTCATTTATGTGCTCCAAGACTATTTCATTCCCAAAGCATTTCAAGAACATGAACATTTGGAAATAAACCATAAACTATATCATAAAAAATAAACTAAGAAACAGATAGAACATCTAGTTTGTGCTTTACTTGAGGAGAGTAGTCTAGATTCATAACTGGAATAATTGGCCATCTGTACATAACTTACAATATAAGCAAAGCAATCCTCTTTCCAGGCATCCCCCTGAGAAGCTTCTCAATCTCAAACTTGAAGGGTCTGAACATTGGAATGATTTGCAAAGTTTATAGTTTTAGAGAAAGAGTAGTTTGCATTTTTTTAAAGATAGCAAATAAACTATGTAGATGTGTCTTGCTTTGTGGTTGTTGTGAAAGTATGGAAGCATTAATTTACAATAAAATTCTTCATACAGATTGTAATGAGAACACATTATTTTATGAGGCTGATTAGATGAACAGGCAGAAAACCAGTGCTTTATTTCTGGATTTATGTATTTTTTCGGTTGTTTTCTAATAATGTAAGTGAAAAATTATTAGCTCCTTCTCTCCTAACCTAGATGTTAAGTTACATGAGCTTTCACATATGAAGTGCTTCTCAGCTCTTCATGGTTTCTTGTGCATTTTCTGTTTCTGACTTGGAAATACCAACCCAAGTAAGGGACCTTGGCCAGGAGTCCAAGATACCAATACCTGGTCCTTAATCTGTCTTTAACTATGGAGTGATTCTGGGAAAAATTGCACCATTTTTTGTAGCTTTAAACTCATCATCTATACAACATCAAAGGATTTCCATTTCTAAGACTTTGTTTCTAAATTTGTCCATGAGTGATTATTAAATAAACTTATAGTTTCCTCTGCAAAATGTGTTTCCAAATACTATACAGTACTTAACAGTTCTGACAGGAATTTAAGACAAAACTTTCTTGACGTTGAAAAAGGCTGCTTTTATTTATATAGTTATATCTAAATTCAAGGTGGATATCCAATGGTCATTATAGAAAAATCCCTCATATTTAGAGTAATATGGAAAATTCAGTAAATTTTCCTCCTGGATTATAATTTTCTTTACAATATCATTAAAATTACCCTTTACTATTAATAACCCATAGACTTGAGACACAAAAAATATTACTTTGGTGTTTTCCTGTAGTGCTAGTGTATTTTAGGAGAAGATACATTTGGGAAAAAGCTGAGATTTATAAACACACACCACAAAACAATTCCCTCAGTTAATAAGGACTGATGAGCCATCAAGGATGTTTTTGTGCATAAACTCTAGTTAAAATATTCTATCATTAATTTTTCTCCGCAATATGGGCATATGGGAATTTTCTTACAAAAAAAAATGCCTATAATTTCTTATTGCAATTTAACAGTTTGTTATGGATGCATTTCTTCAAAGTACTTTATGAGACCCAAATTCACATTCAAAAATCCTAAAAATAAATGTTTTGCTTATTTGCCTATTTTCTTACTAAGGTAATATTTTTTAGTGTATTGGAAGGTTATTTCACTAAAAAATAGGTCTCCTTTGAAGTCACAGCAAAGGCTGTAATGATGCAGTGGGAGGCATGGCTATATGACAGTGCTCAGTACAGTGCTAATGGTCCGGTTAATAAGCGAGGGTGTTCTTTCAGGACAGGCATGGTGTCTTTGTTAGGTCTTTTATGTAGGACTTCAAACAGCACCATGCAGAGTCATCTTTTAAAAGCTTTTCTATGATAATGAAGGTTGAACAAAATTCAAGATTATTCACTTTGTCCTAAATTTTCTTTCTAGCTCCTTCATTTAATCTTCCTAAGAGTATAATGAGGGAATATTATATCCATCCTGTACTACCTATCAAGGACCTGTTGGGTAACTCTTATTCAACATCATGAGTGTTTCTTAGAAGAAGTACAAAATAAAAAGAATCTTAGATGACTGGATAAGGAAAAAGTCCTGACGTTATTCCAGAACAAGGACAGATTCCTGCCCGGCTACTCTATTTAATTGTCTTGCTGTAGCCGTTGTGTTGGGATGAGAAAAGGGAGCCCAGAAAAAGAGCTGGGAGGGTTTAGAAGATCCAAAATGCCCAGCTTTATGACTTAAATTATTCAGTAAATGAAAAAGTTTCAGAGTGGCCAGAAAAAACAAGGTCTTCACTAAGTATGTGAAATGAACCACCAAGGCAAAGAGGCATCAGCAGACCTGAAGAGAATTGGTACACGTGAAATAAGGAAGTGCAGATATTGGTAAAGGATGGTGCTGAATTCGGTGCAACAAAAAAATGAACTGCTATGGGTGTGTGGCCCAGCATTGTCCCATGGCTGATCAGTGGTCAGCATGTCAGAGCTCAGCTCCATGAAGCAAGGTTTCTTGATTCCTCACTGGCATTAAGTGATACTTTAAAAATACTGGCCAGAGCCCTAAAGCACAATTACTAGGACTGTTCTCTCTCTATATATATCTGGTGGTGTGTGATCCTTGCTTTAAGAGCATTTCTTAAATAACGTATATGTTTCAAACTATTATTACATATATATATATATATATATTTACACACACACACACGAAAGATGATTCCAGGCAAAAGAATCCATATGAATAAATTAGCTGTGGTAGGAAAATAAAAGTATGAAAAGGAATGACAAATAGCTGATGTTTCCTGGAGATTACCCTATATGTTGTAGATTAAGGCAGAGTTACAGAGTCCTTATTGTGACAGGCTTTAGATAATTGATTAAAAAGGGTGGGAAGTAAGTAAATACTGGGAACTTTCATAGGGTTTTGAATAGAGAATGATACCATAAAAGTGGATTTCAGAAATATTGATCTGAAAATGATCTGTGGAAAGGAAAAAACTAGGAAAATATGCAATTAAAACAACAAATAAATTCTATTCATGCCAGACAGAGCTTGGTATTTGGCATATGTTATAGCATTCCTTTGCCATATTTTATATATGATACAACTTTTCAAACTAGTTCTAAAGCCCAAATATTTTGAAATGCTTAAAGTTACATGGCTGGTAAGCAACAGAAGTGGGCTCTTTTAGACTCTTTTAGACCCCCAAATTAAGGGTTTGGGGTCAATACTGTTAGAAGCCAGTGCAGTTCCTCAACAAGAAATAATATGTGCATGAAGGATATCTCTGGAAGAAGATAGGTCCATGTCAAAAGCCTGGACAATTCTGGATAATTGTCAAGACTTGGTAACCCATTGAACAGAGTAGTGGCAATGAGATAATAGGGTAAGCAATTAAGTTTTCAGTAGTGGATGCGTAGAAGAATGAAAAGTCCTATTAATAACACAGATTTGGTAGGAAAACTCTCTTGGAGGTGAAGAGAAGTCAAGGTATTTTAATAATTACATTTAGCATTTGGCTTCATCAGACAATTGTTACTATAAAGCTTTTATAAATAAAGCAAAAAAAAAAAAACTATACTGTTCAAACTATAGTTAACCCCACTGGTTTTTTTCTGAACATTTTGCCAATGCCTGCACAAATGATATCCTTTAAACGGCAGTCTCCCAGGCCATAAAGTGAGGACAAAAGCTGCCAAATACCTAGCTCATAGCTAGTCTTTAGGATTAATGGAAACACTCATAAAGTGCTTTGAGCTCCACAGAATAGGTACAATATAAATGAGCCACATTATTTCAGTGACAAATACTATCCATATACTGTCCAATAGAACTGAAACAAATGCAATCTCTTGTTGCTCGTTTTGATAGTTCATATTGTCTTGCTGTCACCTCTTTCCATTCTTTTGAGGTTCCCATGGGAAAAAAATAAACATTTCTGCTTCATGCCCCACTTGTGGAGCATAGTGAGATACACAAATCAAACAGATAATAGGACAGTCTATGTTCACTTTCTCATAGTGTTTTTTGTATAAAATGAAATAAAAAGAGCAATACACTTGCAAGGTTGGTTCAAAGAAAATATAAATCATATGAAAGCAAGATGGTTATTTTTAGAATGTGTTATGTTAAAGTTAAATTCATTTTTCAATACAAAAGAAGACATTAGCTACAGTACTTTTTATACCCATTCAGGATTTATTTGAACTATTCAAAATTTTAAAATTATTTCAAGTTTCAATGAAAATATCAACACATGCTCGATGTATAAGATTCCATCTTACAGCTCTACAACCCTTTCCAACACAATGTTGATATTAAAATTGAATAGTTCTCCAAAAGCAATAAGATATCCCCAAAGCATTAGCTAATGTCACACTAATGCCATATCATAGTATATAGATTCAACAGTCTAAGTCTGTTTTTTTAATTTGTCAACAGGAAATGGATAGACTTTTAAAACACAGTTATAAGACATTTTCATGAATCTACTTCTATGCTAATCTTACATGTTTATTAATTTATGTAATATTCAGATGAGGAAAACTCAGTATGGAAATAATAATGTATAGTACCTGCCTCTAGTAATCAGAGATATAAGTAAGATATAAGTGAGACTCACAAATTTTAGCTAAAAGACAAATTAGTTATATGTAATTTAGTTAAAATATGAATGGGAATTAGAACAGAAATATTAAAGATTCCCTTTAATATTGAGTTTGAAATATCTAAATTCTGTATGGAATACTTTAATTCAAGAATATTTCAAAATAATACCATAGAGATGATAACAAGAAGGAAAAAGGGCAGGGGAGCTAAAAGAAGGTAAAAGAAGGATAAATGGTAACAAAAAAGAGACTTGACTTTGGACAGTAAACATACAATACAGTATACGACGATGTATTATACATAATACACACAATACAAGACACACAATACAGTATAAGGCAATGCATTATAGAATTGTACACCTAAAACCTATATAATTTTATCAACCCACATCACCACCATAAATTCAAATTAAAAAAATCCCAAAACATGTTAAGTGGGAAATGGACAGATGGAATATATGTCCAGCAAGTATCCAGCCACAATTAGAGACATATATTGAAGAAGATACAAGAAACATTGTATATGGGACAATAGCACCTCAGTGCCTTTAAATTAGGCACCTTGGGACCTCACACAGTTCTCCCAATTACCATCAGCTTCCTCATCATATTTTCCTGAATCTCATTGATAGCCTGAAATCTTCTCTCTTTCAAAGGTGATTTTAGTTTCGGGAAAAGCCAGAAGTCCCAGGGCACCAAATCTGGGCTGTAGGGGGGTTGAGTAACCTGGGTGATTTGATGTTTCATCAAAAAAATCTGCAGGAGATGTAATGCATGACTGGGTATGTTATTGTGATGAAGCTGCCAATCACCAGTTGCCTGTAGCTGCAGCCTTCTGAATCATCCGAATAGTTTCTATGGAGGAATGTTTAAGCTAAATGCAAAAATTGATGCATATTTTTTGCTCTACTCACTCAGTCGTTTTGATTATGATGGCCACATGGTATACATGCTCACTCAACAATATCCACTGCCCCCACTGACCAGTACAGTGAACTTGTTATTGTTCAAGCATGTGCATTCCAGCCCACTCTCTTTGGCTGCCAGGTTACATCAATGTCACACAACCATTGCCATTATATCAACAATGGCGGGACTTTTTCCAGACAGACCTCATATATATCGTTATCATTTACATAAAATTGGGGGGGAAAAGCAACACTAAAAATTTTACAGAGTATGTAAAGATAAGATTCAGGACTCTGAAAGTTCCTTCATACTATATCACAGAGTTGAATGGAAGTTATAACAGAGGAAGCAGTGAAATCAGGTAGCAGTTGCAACTGTCTAAGTGATAATCACTATTGGATTTGACCAGATGGAAACCATGTAGATGTAGAAAAACAGGACTTATGACTCATTTAGGAAGCAGATTCCACAGTACTGGCATAAAAGATTTGGAGTTGAGAGACTGTTTGCAATCTAGAAAACTTCTGGCTTCAAGGTGTTGGTCAATTTTTCACCCTTCAAATAATTAGTTAACTCTCTCTGGGCTGAACTCCTCAGTCCCATCCCCAACTGTCATTCAGATATATCTCTCCCTTCCTGCACCAGCATAAACTTTATGAACTGAGAGAAAGTTTTCTGTTTTGCTGGATGGCAAGCATTACTAGGTGGCCTGTAGACTGGATATTTTGCACTTCTATAATGGAATGAAGTGTGAGATCTTTGAGAAAATGCATACATAATACTGTATTAATTAATTCTTTCATTGCAGTATTATACAACAAAGTATATTTTCTTTTCTTACTTTTCAAATAAGCTTCTTTTGTACACTTGTCATTCCAGCTATATGCTAAAGGTGCAGTAGAGACACTGAAGTGAAACTACCTGCCATCATGGAGGCTATGATCAAGTAAGCAGGTAGTTTCTACAAGTAAATGATGATTTTAGGGGTTGGAAATTTGGGGGATGCTAGATATGTTCTACACTGAGAGCTAGGTGATGAATACTGTAAACATGAACATTGAGTGACATGTATATGCTGGTTAGTGTCCTTTATGCCCTTCATTGTGCATATGGTTCCCCTCTACCAAAAAATAAGTGAAAAAGATCAAGTCAGAAATGAAATGACCCATATAAACACAGATGAACAGTTAATATGTAAATGAGAACTAGATTACAAGCCCATGTTTCTACAACTTCCACTCAACCAATACAAGTATTTATAAAATATTATGTAAGAGTGTGAATCTAATAGCATGAAGAACACTAAGCAATATTTGGGTAAAGATAGATATAAACTGAATGACTTGAACATTTTCCTACCTGAGAAAAAGAGATGTAAAAGTAAATAAAGTTAGGAAATACATCCAACGAAAAAGGCTAAAGAGGTATTGATCACATTGTCTGGAAAATAAAAAAAGGAAAAAAAAAAACTAATGTTTTTAAGGGTGTGAAATGTACATCAAGTAGAATGAAGAACTATTTAAAGACAGAAACAGAAGTATGAAACTATCAAGCTATCAATACTAAGTAAAGCCTTTGGTACGTTAAATAAAAAAGTTTCACAGCTACAGCTTTTCTAAAAGAAAGGGTTTATTGAGCCAAATGCCAGCCTGCAAAGGATCCAGGGCCTGAGGTGTGCAGTGTGAACCCCCAGCTGCGGGACTACATGAAAAACACAGACCTGTCTGCTGTCTTGAAATGTATAGGTTCTTTCATGGATGAAAACAGTTTGGAAAGAATGTACTGTATTTTGCCATCTATAATGCATACGTTTTTGCCCCAATTTTTGAGGGAAAAAATAAGGATGCACATTATACATAGGTAGTACTAATTCCATATCTATATAAATGTTTTTACTTTTTTAATTTATGCTTATGCATTAAAAACGTAACTCTAGAAGACAGTAGTGATATTTGTATGCAAAATAATACCCTGGAATATGATAATCAGTTTTGTTTCTAAAAATAAATAAATAAATTTTAAGTTGTTAAAAACAGCATTTATTTAAGAGTTCATACAGACTAAAGTTATACTTCTGAAGCAGGCAGTGTAGTGGTAAAAATAAAACATGATTTAAATATATATACATATATAGTATATTGATGTATACATATTTAAATACATGCTGTTGTGTCTCAGTGGAGACATGAGGAAGTAGACAGTTCCTGTTGAAAAGTTTCTTTCAATTAAAGTGCCTGATATCTCCATATCTAAAACTAAGATTAGAAAAATGTCATAAGAAGTGTCCTAGGCCTTCAGACTTCTGAACTATGAAAGTGTTACCAGAGTCAAAGAACATTTCTAGATGTACATCCAGTGGCATATATTATGGAAAAGAGGAAACCTTCGTGAAATATTTCATACCTTTGGTCAATGATTTACCTTTTGTCCATGTTTTGATAAATGTACATCAAAACGTTGAATTAACATCCCCGTGGCTATTTACCTGATTATCTAAAAAGAATAGTCAGGCACCACCGGTCACCAGGTCCCTCTACTTCCTGCTTGCACAGAAGCGCTGCAGAACGTCACCCACCGCGTGTGCAAAGCAGCAAATGCCTCTTCCCTACGGGCGTCGCACCTATCACAGAACTAGCCCCACTTCATCTTCTCCCTCCCCTTTTATCTAGAGTCAATAAAAATTCTTTCAATGTTTTTGGCCCAAACTTCCAGGAAAAAATTTTTCATTTTAATTTTTCAATCATGTAATTAATTTATTTAAATAAAATAAACAATATATTAATTAATATATAGATAATAATTGATTTATTTAAATAAAAATAAATATCAACTAATTAATTAAAATATAATGATTGATAATTTATCTATTTACTTAAATAAAAATAAACATATATATTAATTAATTAAAATGAAAGTTTTATAGCACTTAGCATATTTTGTTTCTCCTTAACATGAAACCAAGGACAGACATGTCTCCTATAAGTGTAGTGCTTTCCCTGTGCTCTGTCAGTTGCACAGGTGTTATTAAAAAGATTCAGCTGCTGATCAGCTAATCCTTTATTTTTAAAGCAGCAAGTGTGTATAAAGATATAAAGTTGAGAAAAAATGATATTTTTAGCAGAAATGATAAATATATGTATTATTATATCAGAAATTTTATACACTGTGTTCTATATGTGGGAAAAGTAGGAATAAAGTTTTATCATAGCAAAAGTTGTCTTACTTTGTAATTGCAACTGCAGATTTGAATGTTAATCATCCTAAGACCAATTGCCATAAATATTATAACACTACATAATTGCATTCATTCTTGTAGACATTTATATGCATACTCATTTATAGTCTATATCTAAGTGTGTGTGGATGTATCCATAAGTAAAGAGAAAGAACATGAGAAGAAGAAGTTCATAAAAAACTTTGTCTTTAAGTGGGTCTAATCTTATAGATGCTTAAAAATGATGACACGTAAGTCATTGCCAATCCATGGTATTTTTCACTTCGTTGTTGAATATTAGCAGTAGCATTTCACTTCTTTCTATCAGACCCTATGCTCTCTTAGATTTCATAAAACAAAATCTGAGGTTGCCCACACCCAAAACTCTCAGGTCAACTGAATCTGGCTCAGGATTCATGCCCACCAGAAACTTTTCTTTCCTCAGCTGCAAAACAAAGAGTTGGGTCAGAGGATGATTTAGATGCATTTCTATTTGAGCAAACATGGAACTTCGAATATCTCTACATATTTATCCACTATATGGATGATCCTGGGTGTACTATTTTATTTCAGTGTGGAGTAAAATTATCTTAAAAACACTGGAAAATATTATTACTTTTAACAAAATAGCAGTCATGCTATGTTATAGGGTGCAATTTTACAAGATTTTTTTTTTGTAGCCAGCCATCATAAAATCACAGCTATAAATAGAAATGGATATCAGAGGCCATAGACTTAAAGACCTATAAGGCAAACTGATAACAAGAGGTGTAAATCAGGGTGCCTATAGAACTACGAGCTATGGTGGGGCCTGTTACAGCTCAAGTCCAAAGAACCTACTAAAGCATTCAAAGTCAATTTTAGAACAGTGACAACAATAACAACATATTCATAGTCAACCAGAACACATCTGTGGTTTAGACTTGCTTTTAAGTTAATAGTTTTCTCATGAATGCATTGTCTGCAGTTTTTTTAAAAATGAAAGCTAAATGGTCAAAACAAACAAACAAACAAAAAAGTTCTGAGGAGCTCGTCCCTTGCATTGCTCTGTACAAGGCATGACTGTGGGCCAGTCCTTTTATCATACAATTGTCAGCTATTGTTTCTGACGTTGGGTTTGCAGATTCTTTATCTGAGTTGATATTTACCAAGAGAAATTTTTCCTGTATTTACCAACAAAAATTTTTATCCAAGCTATAATCACTGTCATTATTCCCAAGCAACGGATCAGGCAGAAAAGGTGTCACAATGCAGATTGTTGGACATGTGTGGTCACCAACGCTTACTAATTTGCTGTTATTCAAAATTTCACTGCACATTCAACCATGACAGTCACTATCCCTGAATGCCAAAGGGATTCATTTATCACATTTATCTCAGCTGTATTATGAGAAAAAAATCATGGCAGATGTTTGTTCTAGGTAAATATTTTTTTTCTTTATTATGGAAATATTATATTATCATGATGAATACACTGTTTCATTTATAATTGTACTTTGATAATGTAACTCAGAAAACATTAGTACTTGCTGTAGCAGAATGAGGGAGGGTCCAGGAGAGAAATGATAAAGACATAAGGTTACCAAAATAACCTGTTTAAAATAAACACCATCTTGGACAGATAGGAGTCACAGGAGACCCTTCTCACACTTGTACATTTATTTGCATGTCCTATAGAAACTCTCATCACTGTATTCAAGTTCATCTCATTTCATTGCTTCACACCTGACCATGTTGAATCTGCCCTTCCTCCTCTACTATTTCCACATCAGTGAATGGCTCTACAATGCACTTAGTGTCCAAACAAGAAACTTCTATATCATCACTTGATCATTGAGTTTTTATTACTCCATACATTCCATTAATTCCCCAGTCTAACAGATCCCACCTTCTAAATATCTCTTAAAGCTGTTTATTTTTATCCATTCATACTTCTCCACAATGGTTAGTCCACCACCATGTATCGAGCTTCAGGTTGAGAAACAATCACTTCGGTGTCTTTTTAAGATTATAGGCATTCCCCTAAACCCATCACTGAAGGAACATGGAATCAATCGGTAAATACCCAGATAATTCAGTGGTAGTGTCAGACCTTTCTACATTGTTCAGCAATTACGAGTGTAAGCACAAATACAAATTCAACAAGAAAATTAAATTGTCTCTAGTGAAAAAAACAAAAATGACTACGCTTCCTGTTCTCAGAGTGTTTACCTTATACCTTGTAACTGTGAATTTTTTCTCTGTCTCTTTGATATACATGTAAATCTTTTAAAAAGGTAAATACTCTTCTTGCCTGTTTCACAAACTGGAATATTTTTTTCATTGAATTTTCATGTGTTGTATATGTCCTGCTGCATAAAAGATTAAAATTTCTTTCTATCTTTATAATCACTTTAGCAGATTGCCTGCGATGCACATCACATTCTGCATTAATGCTTATTCGATAATACAATACTTTGCTATTCTATATTTGTGGAGAGGATTTCTAAGTTGGCAGAGGATTTTGTTTTCAATTATATTTCACCTCAAAGACACAATCTTATGTAAAGTTATTTTGCTGCTTAAACTGGGTAAATTAACTGAATGAGGGTATTATATAGAGCAAAAAGACAATGTAGTTTAATGTAGGTATATTGAATCTGTTTTAAAATTATTCAATCCATGCATCATATGTTCTTAAGATAAGAACAAGTTTTAAGATTTGGTACTCAATTAATAACATTTTCCATCTCCAAATTTGCCCTTCCCAATATCTTAGTAAAGACTTATATAATTTTATTACAAAATATTTTGAAATTTTATTTTGTCTTCTTAACTCCACAAAGTCAATAACAAGATTTGCTCCCTTTTTATTCATTCCTAGCCTGTTGTCATACTCAACTAAGAGTTCAAATTTTTATTTTAGGGTTAGAGGAATCTTAAAAATCACCTATGCAAATCTCTCATTTTACAGAGTCCTACAGAGGTTAATGACATGCAGTAAAATCCAGCATCCTTACTGTGGCCTACAATGAGGTACACTCTTCCTTCTTTGACCTTATTTTCTGGACTTTTTTACTCTCCTCAAGCCTTGCTTAATGTTTTTGCTCTTCCTCAGGCCCAGCAGATAAACTCCTGCCCCAGAGTGTTTCATTTCCACCCTGGAGCTAGAAATGTTTTCTTTCAAATGCCTGTCAGTTACTCTTTTATTTTCCTCAATTTCCCCTCTAATGTTATCTATTCCATCAAGGGCCTCCTCAAAAATACAATCAAAACACATAAACAATACCATCCGTAAATACATTAGGGTCTACTTGTTCTACTTTAGTTTGGTCGTAGTACTTAATATGATCTGAACTTGTATTTATTTGCAAATAAATAAGACTAATTGTAGGGTGTGACTAGATTTATTTTCTATGTTTACTTGCATTCTGTATTTTCACTCATTTGCATGTTTGCATATTCCTTCTTAACACATGAATTTTTTCAAATAAAATCAAACAAGAATCCAAAAGTTAATCCAGGGGAAAATAAAAGTTACATCTTCACTTTACAATCAAAGATATAAAAGACAGATGATCTAGAAAAATAATGCTCCTACTCTAGCCATATATTTCATTGGCTTGAAATAAATTCTAATGGATAACAAATACTGGGAAACAGACTCAGTCAATTCTCTGTCCTTCATAATCTACAGTAGTAGGTCTCACACTTATTGTGTGACATAATTATATGGAGGGTGTATTAAAATATAGATTTCTAGTCCCTATCATTAGAATTCTAATTCAGTGAAGCTGACAATTTACATTTTTTGTAAGTTCCCAGGTGATGTTGATGTGGCTGCTTTACGGACTACATATTGAGGAGCATTTAAAAGATAAAGCACCTGTAACTTGGTATTTAGTATTTATGGCCTCTTTATCCACCTTAGGAGATGAGTTTCATGCACAATTAATGCCTAGGTCTGAACTGTACATGGATTCAAGCAATAACAAAATGCATACATATTAAGGATACATTATTGATATATTAAAATATAATTTGTTTTATTTTACAAAGAAAATTAAAACAAAAACTGAATGCTAAAGCAATGAGGCAAAATTTATTCCAAATTTGTTCCTAAATGAACTATAGATAATTACTTACCAAATACTTATGACCTTTAAATATAATTAGAAAATTTCTACTCTTAAATTTATGTAAAGAAAAAAATGAATCACCTTTTTGTGGGATGTGGACAAGCAAATATATTAGAAATTAAAGGTAATAATTGGTCTCTTAACAAAAGTATTTCAGTGATTTTTAAAACTGAAGCATAGTTAATACGAAAAATATTACACACATTTAATGTATACATCTTGATGAGTTTAGACATATGGATACCCTTGTGATACCATTACCCCAATCAAGTCATCACCACTAGGTCTTTTACTGATTTTATTCCCAAAGTCAATCCTTGATTCTTGCTTTTTAATTCCTTCCTCAAATAAATAATTGTGAAATATTAAATCCCTTAGCAGAGACAGAGGATGGAAAGTGCTACACTAAAGATGGCAGTATAGTAGTCAGGCCAAAAAATCAGAAGAGACAAGAATCACGTAAAGGGTATTAGAATACTTCCCCCTCAATATGACATTTTGGCATATGGACCATTTTGAATGGAAGGCAATTAACTCTCTGCCCTCTCCTATTTATTTAAAATCAGGACACACATTTTTCTTTGTAAATATAAACAAATGTCCATTTGTAAAGATGTCTTTCTCTTTCATATCAGAAAGAGAAGAATGATTTAATTACCAAGTTGAATCTGCAAAACAAACCTTACTCAATAACCCTTATCTTCTATCAGTCCCCATACATTTGCCTTCCCAAAATTTACCATCCCTAGGAACTCAACTGCTCCCCCTTCCTTTGTCCAGTTACTTATTGTTCATTGTTAAAATTATATAGAATGGTATATAAACCCCAGATTTATCATCATTCTTAAAATTGTTTATAAAACCCAGATCTAACATCATCTCTAGAGTTTTCACTTCTTTTCTTTGAGGCCCTGTATGCATACAAATAAGCCTTTTCTCCTTTTAATCTTTTATTAAATTTTTTTTTCAGTTTGTTTCATGGACCCTAGGCACTGAACCTAAGAGAGTAGGGGAATTTTTTTTTTCTCCTCTTCTATATATGCAAGTACTTCAGAAGAAGAGCATTGGTTATTTTCATTATTATAAAGCTATATATCAGAAATTGTCAAAATCTTGCATTTGTACCTTTACAAGGCTCATCATTGGTCCTGGTGAGTAGCTGTAGATGAACACCATTCATTGGGTTAGACCAATGTCTGTATTTCATATATTATGAAGCAAAGCCAACAGCGTCTACTCCATAACTGACTTCCATTAATAAATTCACAAGGTATTTCTTTTTATTTTTCAAATGGACTTTGCCTGGCTCATTGTGACTGGGTCCAACTAAGTTTGTGAGTTTTCACTATAACTGCTGGTTTTATTGCTTTATCTTTTTTTTTTTTTAAGTGGACGAGTACTTCCTTTATGATGTATACAGTGATCTTTCCTACTCTCCAAACATCTCGGCAAGTTTAGTTTTCCTGCCTTCATTCCCCCATAAACACTCTTTTCATATTTCTCTGTTACAAAATTGGTAGTAATTTCTTAAAAAATACTAGATTATCTAGAAAAAATATTCAGATCATCATGAAAAGAATAGAGCAGTAATAAAAATACCCAAAGAATGCACAGAAGAACCAAAGTGTAATATACTGATATTATTTTTTCTACCTTTATCAGATCACTGAATCAAAATAAATGTTACCTCATTTATTTTGCTAAAGAATATATATGCTACCCTAGAAGAAAAATGGCTGAATAATTTCCTGTAGGAGGCTTTCAATGCATGATTCTTAGAGAATCACTCCAGGCTTTTGTGGATTTTTTTGATTGAGAAACAGGAAACAAAAGATCTATAACTAAGTTATTGGCATACTTGCAATATTGACTTGTATCCAGAATAAATCTAATTCAATTTATCTACACCCTGAAAGACAAAAATTCAAAAACCCTCTTCATATAGAACTGAGAAAGCTGATTGATCAGATATGGCCTCTCCCTCAATGAATTTATTTCCAGAAGCAACATGTTTAATGGTTAGGAGAATTCACTGAAACTGGAATATATGGGTTTGGATCCCAGCTCTGGCACTAAATGTTGAGTAACTGGGAGAACTGGAGTAAATTATTTAATCTCTCTCTGCATCTGTGACTCAAAATTTTTTAAATGAAATAAAAAATGGTGATCACTAACGGTATTAAAGTTTAGCCCACTTAACACAGGTGAGCTATGACAAATAGGCTTTCAGTTATCTGCCATTGCTTGCAATAGTATAAAAAGTGAAGTATTTTCAGGCTTAACACAAGCTACAAAACTATGACAACTTAATTTTAGTGCCTTGAGCTGAACTAGTGTAGATTCTTTCCTTTTTAAAAGCAATATCAAACCAAGTGGAAAAAACAGACAACTCTGAACTATGTTCCTCTTTCTAATTATCTGCCCACTCAACTACGAACGTCACCGTCATTGACCTTACCATTTTTTTTAATCAACCAAGAGCAATTAGACTATTATGTATCACTCACTTCTAAATTCAAAATAAAGGTTGACACACTGTCTTCCATAGGTAATAAGAAAGTAAGCAACCTAAGAGACATTACAGATTTTCTACTTTTTTTTCTTTTATATGCTGCATTTCTCAGAGGGAGAAAAATAATGATTGTCATTCAGCCTCATAAAATTTCTGCTTCTAAGAACATTAGTGAAGGATATGAACATTCAATGCACTTTAGAAATACAATCTAATCACATGTTACTTATATAAGAATTTCCATTTAATCCAAAGTCAATTTACTTTAATCTAAAAAAGTGAAACTTTTGAAAAAAATTTACTCTGAATAATTCAGCCTTTGACTCAAATTAGAAAATTGTGTTACCCAGCATATCATTCCTGCTCCCATATTTATGCTTGAGGTTGATGTTCAACAAGTAAAACAAAACACACAAAAATGAACCTTTACTAAAGTAATTTTGCAACACAAAAAGATTTTCATAATCTCAAAAATACTTCTTAATATACCCTTTATTTACTTCTGTTTTCTTGTCTCAGGCGCTTCAGCTCTCCACCTCTCCTGATTTCCACAAATCCTTCCCAAACTGAATCATTGCGGGACTCCAAATACCTTTCCTCACCTTCCTTTTACTTTTCCCATCAATTTTAGTTCCTTTCAGCACAATTCCCCACACTTTCCAGTGTAAATCAAGCAAGACCCTGAGGCTTTCCAAGTACTGTTTTATTCATTAATCAGATCTGCAGAAAAAGGCTCAGGAGCCCATAAGGCAACAAACATTGTCCATACATGATGAGACTAGCAGACTATGCCACCCTGAATTATGCCATTTAAACATAACAATGATGTTGAGCTCAATGCAATTGAGAAGAAACATATACAAGAAAAGCTCTCTGACCATCCTACCTGTGTAAAAGTAGGACATAAATTTATAAAGGTGTCTTCCCTCCTCTCTTTGCCCAAAAAGACAGAAGTTAATAACTATAGACAACTGTAGATCCTTCATCAGCCCAGGGATGGCATCAAAGAAATATCTAGCCCTTACATTCTATTAGTTCCCTCATTTATTTATCAATCCACAGTTTGCTGTTCCCAGAAATTCAGTCCTTTTCCTTTGTCACTGTCTACAAATTCAGAGTTCTTTTGTTAAGATGCTATATAAGCTCAGTTCTAACCACCCCTTTGAGATATTCACCAGTGGTCATTTACAGATGCATGGAAGATGTGTGTATTAATAAATTTCTGTTTGTTATTCTTAAAATAATCTTTTTGTCAGTCTAATTTTCACAGCCCTGAGCAAAGAAGAAAGTTTTTTATATCCTACACTACCTTTAAATATTCAGATGTTGTGTACAGTCACCATGTTTATAGACTCATTACTGAACATCAGGATTTTTCATAACAGATAAAACTAGCATTACACACTAAACATTTAATTTTTTCCAGTCAGAGAGTTCTAAAGTGCCTTTAAAAAAACTGATATTATAATTTCATTTTATATATGCTCCCTCTCCCTTACTTCAATATTCTATTTAGAATTTTTTAATTAGTGCCAATAAGTTAGAGCTTCTGTGGGGGTGTTGAGAGCTAATGGATTTATATCTAATAGAAATTCTAGAACTGAAATAATTACTGAGCTGACTTTCTTAAACTCATTATCTTTCAGTAGAAGTAAATGTAACCTCATAATATTAATTGAACCAAAACAGTTTTTTTTAAATAAATATTTGAAGGCATCATATATTCCAGTTGACAGCATTATGATGATGAGTTTTAAATACAAGTGACTATAATACTAATTTTTCTTTCAGGATTATTATTGAATTAAATAATTTATGGCCAATGATTAATGGTACTAATTATATTCACTTTCAGAATTACTTCAATAATAATTTATTCTCTTCTGCCTCTGAGTAATTAATTGGAGTAGATGCATCTTAGTTTACATTGCCTCGTCTCATAAAAAGGAGTTAGCATTGTCTATTAAACATTTTAGAAACAATTATGTTTTGGACAGTTAAGATGACTAGATAGACTATTTTTCTTTTTTCCTCTATATGTTGTCTGCTAGTTTTCTAACTAAAACTTCTTAACTACCATTCATTATTCAGCTAGGTTCCAGCTGTAATGAAATTTATGAAGGTTTTCATGACTTAATGTATCCTGAAAAAATTGCTTAGCACTCTGTAAAGTCCAACTTAACATTGATTTACCCCTTGCTTTTATAGCTTAATATCTTTTTATATTTCCAAGATGATTTTATACAATCCTTTAATGGAACAGTTTAAGTGACATAGTCTCCTATCCTTATTTGTTTTCACACAGTATCATCCACGTGCACTCATGTATCATCAAGTCACTCTCCTAATTTTCAAACATTTTTTTGCAGTCATCTTATTTAATACACCATCTCCTGCATAACTAAAGCCTTCAGTTATTTAAAAGTCATGTAATCAGAACTACTTGAATAAAGAAAAGAGACCTAGGGGCTAGTTTTCATGATAGCAGTAACTTTTTTCCCCCATAAGTTTAAAAGCTGGCTATATAGACTGGTATAAAACCTACACATCATTGAGAAAATACATCATTTTATTACATCTAGTTTATTTTCAAAAGTAAAATAGACAATCCTTCCCCTTAACACCAGTGATCTTGTCACTAGCACAATACTTCTTATATAACCTTTATAATTTATTGTTGTGATAAACAAAGTCCAAAGCTAAAGATGTTTCAAGTAACTGAATTGCTGATTCAATTACAACCAAATCCAGTCTTCAGATGCAAATTATATTTCAAAATTAATTTTACTATAATGATTGTGAAAACTAATGCTTGGGGAAAATTTCATATATATACCTGGTACTTGTGACATTTTGATGAGAAAAAGTATTTCAGCACTTGGCACCTGCTAGAACTTGTATGAGTCAAGATGCTGCCCCGCAAAAGAAAGCGCTTCATCAATCACTGCTTGCTCGCCATTCATTGGAACAAATTAACGATGAGTACCAAAACTTTTTACATATATATACAATTTTTAAAAAGTACCATTTTCTATTTTATTTTTGATCACAATATTCCCTTGTATATAATAATCCACTGTTAAAGCACTGAACATTTTTATTCCACTTTATTGCTATTTTAGAAACTCATTGAAAGAATACATTTGTAAAATTGTTCTGCATTTATTGATGAGTTTACTTGAAATATATATATTTTAATCCTCACCTGAGAATATCTTGTTATTGATTTTAGAGAGAGAGAGGGAAACATAGATGTGAGAGGGAAACATCAATGTAGGAGAGAAACGTCAATTGGTTGCCTCTTGTATTCATCCTGACCAGGGTGACTGAGGATGGAACTCACAACTCAGGTGTGCCCTGACTAGGGGTCGAACTTGCAACCTTTTGGTATACAGGGCAACACTCCAATCAACTGAGAAACCTGGCCAGGGCTTGAAATGTATTTTATATTGGAGTTATTTTCCTAATATCTTTATTTTTCTGACTATGTATTGCCTTAACTCTAGTCTTTTAGCTTTCTAAGAGAATGTTGCATTTATTTATAAAATCAGTAAGAATGTTTTAGCATACACATTTGAAAACAAAATTTGCTGTATGGGTTTTCTTTAGTTTTGTTTTATATTATGTGTGCTATTTTGGTGGTTTTAAAAATGACATTTCAACGCTGGATAAAATTATATGAGTTAATAATGTCTTAGAAGAGTGTTTAGTCTACTCTGTTTTAGTTTCAGTATTTCTCATTATGTTAATTTTGCACATTTTATATTTTCTTCATAAATTGTGGTTAAGCTCTTTTGCTCTGTTAGCCATGTTATATAATATTTCATTTTATCTTATTAAAACTATATGAGTATATAAACATGGGACATAGGCCTACATTTATAAAGGTTCAGGAGAACAAAGTCAAAAAGAAAAATTAAGAAGAGAAGTTCATTTTGTAGTTATAATCCCATAAGAAAATTTTCCTACTTATAAGTGCTTCCTTTTGATCAGTGGTATTGTTAATCATTTATTCTAAGTTTTCTCTATCGGGTGTCCCAAAAGGATAACACATCGATATTCATCTGTAAAACTTTTCCCACACTATTTTTTAGGCAACTAAACTGTAAGCATTTTCCTACACAACTTCACATTATTTTTTTTTATCTTATAGCTCCATAGATCCTTTACCTTAACCAATTTTGAACTTGGATCTAAAGTAAAATCAAGGCTACTTTAATGTTCACTCTTTTGATACATCGGCATCTATTGACTCATTACTAGATTTGAAAAATCATTACTTTAGTTCATTTCTAAGTCATCTTTTGAATAATGTACTTTTGAACAAAACCTGCACTAAAATTTCAGCTTTTTTTCTGACATGTCATAATAAAGGGAATACTTTTGGCTCTAAATTTTGGCAATGTCTTTGGGTGTCCAACCCTTGGCCTGCAGGCCACACGGCGCCCAGGATGGCTATGAATGCAGTCCCAACACAAACCCATAAACTTACTTGAAACCTTTTTATTGCTCATCAGTTTTTGTTAGTGTTTGTGTATTTAATGTGTGACCCAAGACACTTCTTCTTCCAGTGTGGCTCAGAGATGCTAAAAGGTTGGACACCCCCTGCAAAAGTATATTTAATTTTTATTTAATCTAATGCATAAGCTTGTGGTTCAGAAAAATAAGCAAAATGTTTCAAGGTATGTTAAATATAAGTAAGAAGTTCATAAGCAGACCATGTATATTAAACATAGAAAAAGATGGAGACACAAAGAGATACTTAATTTTTAAGAGGCATTGAACACACATGAGGTACCTGTGCATTAAACACACACACATATGAAAAATATGAGTATGTAATATTCCTTAAGACTTTAATTCTGCTAGCCATTGCTGGCAAAGATTTTGGCTCTACACATCTTCTGGCCAAGAGGCACAAGTAAGATTGGTGGCTGTTCAGCAGGTTAATTGGCAAGCTGCAGCTATTGGCCAGGCATACTTGTCTGTGTGTTTCCCATAGACAAACATATGCATTGGGCCAGTATATATATTCCTTCATGAGTCCCTTGCTCAAAATACAACTTTGGACCTTATAACTACATGATCATTGGGGAAAGTAATGTGGCAAAGAGATAGAACACATAAACACTGCATACCTCAGCATTCAGGTATGGTGGTCTTTCCGACCTGCTTGCACCTTATCCTAAGTATGCTAAACTATCCTACCTCCCTCCTCTTTGTTTTTTCCTGTGTGTTTTAAATTAATGTACTAGACAATGTGATTGAACAATTTAATTTTGTTTGTGAGGCTCTCTGTGTATGATGTCCGGGATAACTTACCCAGTAGTATGATTGGAGACTATCTTTGCATCTAGGTAATTTTCTAAGTTTCATTTCAATTACTAAGCATGCCCTTAAGATTAGCATATAGAACATATTCTGAGTTTTTAATTCAAACATAGTCATACCTTGGTACTTGTTGGCTTCAGAACTCGTAAAACCCTATACTTGCGATTCAATGAGGAAAAATATGTTTCAGCACCGGATGCTTGTTCGGGACTACAAGCACTTGCTAGAATTTGTATGAGTCACAACACTGCCCCATCCCAAAAGAGACAATGCTTCATCATTAGGTTTTGGAACTCCTCACAAGTGTGAATGAATTAATGACAAGTGCCAACCAAGGTACCACTGTAAATTGTATATATGTGTGTATATATATTCTGTTGTGACCAAAAATGTCCCACTATTTAAAGTGATCAGAAGGAAAATTTCAGGAATGGGTGATGTTTAGAAAGAATTTGACAAAAGAAAAGAATGATTCTGTTTTTCAAGAACTAATTTTGATTTTTATTTCTGGTCTTGAGATAAGTGCTTACTTGAGCCTTATGTGGGGAAGAAGTGGATTTATCAATGGGAATATTCACAATACCACCTGGGGATATTTTCTTTCACATTTTGATATTTAATAAAGATATTGCCAACCAGTAAGGCAAAACATAGCTCTTTTCTTGGAAAGAATAACTGATGTTCAAGACATTACCTCCATCCCAAAAATAGCAAGCAAAACTACAACTTTGCTTGGCTGAATTGCTCTTTAGAGAACAGCTATCCAAATAATAAAGCTTTATTTTTTCCTCCTTTATCATGTAATATACATTCAAATTTTCCTTATAATAAAGCCCAATTTTAAAGATGTCCAACATTCATTTCCTCATTGAATGTGCTGCTTATTTAGAGTAATGTAAATTCCAACACAACAAAATTGACATGAACTACACACACACCCTTCAAAAACACCCACGTTCATAATATCTTTTTTGTCATCTTCAGCATGAAAAGGGATAAACAAACTAAGGATTAATAAAGTATATTCTAATACTTGTTCACACATCCATTTCAAGCACAAGCTGAATCTGGTTTAAATAAAAGAAAAATGTTGAAATCAGATAGTGAAATGGCTTCTACCAGTATTAAGACTCAGACAGGTTTAGGGCAGAGCCTCTGGCATTTAGAAGAAACTAGCTATCACAAACCACTGTTTACAGAATTTATTTAGGCTTTTAGAACCTGGCCATTTTAACTCATTACTTGGCTCCATCTTTCCTGCACTTGGGGCTTGCAAATCAGGCTCTGGCTGCTCGCCCACAATCTTCTCACGGCTTCTGAGCTGTTAATCTCCCAGTGGCCCTGACAGCTTGCTCTTCTACTCTCGGACAAAAACGCAAACCAATTAGTGATTCTGAATAGTTGTTTTTTAAAATGTAACACATTAACAGAGAAAAATTAACCACTTTTTTCCTGATTTTGGGGTCCTTTAGCTTGTGGCTGCTTTTCAAATAGATATAGTCATATGCTACTGCCACCCTTTTTTGTTGATCACATGAAACTGCCCCCACGGAGTCATCTTGGATCCTGAGCATTTCCCCTTCTGGTTTGCTTAATCAGCTGTTTCCATACACATTTTTATCACATGTTGGAGATCCCTCAGTCCTCTAAGTCCGAGTTACACTTGACTGCATTTTGCCCCATGAGAAAGCTCATAATACCCAGTCCTTTAATTTAAATCTTGTAATACCCAATATAGATGGAGTTGACTCAAAATTTTACCTCCAAAGCAACCTTTGCCTCTGAATTTCAGAGAAGCATACCCAACACATTATTTTACCTCTCTTCCTGAATACTTGCCAGTATTACTCTATACACAAACTAACTGAATTAAAAGCAGAATCCAAAGCTCCCTCTCTTTCTGTAGTTCCTCCTGAGTGCAATGCATGTCCGTTTAGTCCAATTGCAGGCCACCTTCTATGTCCAATTTAATGGAGAATGCTGCTGTCTCTTCCTGACAGATACTTGTTGATGTCATCTACTTGCTTCCATTTCTGCTGCTCCCATTGCATTCTGCAGACCAGAATGGCTTTCCTGGGCTGTTAACATGATCTTCCACTGCCCCACTGCACCTGTTCTGTCTTTCTGATGTATCTTCAGCACTACATCCAAAAGTGAAATTGTGAAACATAAATATGTTCTTCTAACATTTCAATACCTACTCACAGCACTTACAGTAAAGACTAGAATCCTAAACATGCCCACAAAGCTTATCCTATTCCCTTCTTCCCGTGCTCTTTCATACAACATGCTCTCCCTCACTTTCTCCAAACAGGATACAAAGAGCTTCTTTAATTTCCTCCAGTTTTCAATGTGTGTTCCTTTCATGGGATCATAACCTATGCGACTACTCTGCACCCGAAACACCTGCTAGGTTCTCTAAGTCAAGGTCTACTTAGGCCTCAGTGATCTATTGTGCCTTTCTCAGAAAAAGTTCTCTATGACTTTGCCTCTAATAACAAAATCTGAGAGCCACCTGCTATATGTGCTTACTATACCATGTGCATATGGTAAGATTCTACATTTATTTGGGAAATCATTTGATTCATCATCTCCTCCTATAGACTGGAAGGTATGTGAGTCAGGGATGTAACATATTTTTGTTCATAATATCTCCCAGTGTTTTAACAGAATGCCTAACATGAAAAGATGCTGTATAAATATTTGTTGAATAAACAAGTGAGCACAGAAGAATTTTCGTGCATCTAGTACTTACTTACATAGAACCATTCCCAGATTTATCAAATATTTTTATATTATAAATTGATTCTGGATATAAGAAAATGAAAACTTAACTTATGCTACTCTGCTCTATCTCTTTGCAAAGCTTAACACATACAATTATGTTTAATTTTTTAATTGTTTTTTCCTACTTTTTAATAAAATATGGCCATTGATATTTCATCAGTATCCTCTAAATTTTTCCTTTGAGAGGTGAGTTTTATTTTTTAAAAATTCAGTTTATATTATTACTCATATATTTTCCATTTTTCTGAAAAAAGGTAGTTAACAAATTAATAATCTGATTAAGTCATGGTATTCCTTCTGCAAATTTACATATTAAAATAGGCCTAGAAAGAAGAGAAAGAATTGCTCCCAAAGTAAATTGGTTAAAATTTACTCAATAGCACATGCATATTTACTTCATTTTTTATAAATGCAAAATATTTAACTATGAAAATTAATTAATTTACAAATCATCTGAAATAACTTAGTAGCTTTTCAGGGCAGGAAGGTTGAAATAAAAAAGGAAAAACTTTTTCCCTTGATCAAATAAAGCTAACTTTTACCTTAGTTTGCTATAATTTTATATCAATGCATTATTCTGCAAATAATTAATAATAAATTCCACTTGAATGTAAATGTATCATTGGTGATATTAACTAAACCTATGAATTTATTGAGGCAAATTACTCAAAGTGATGGTTGCAAATAATGTTGGAAGTAAAAATAAAATATGTTCCTAAATAAATGAACTTTTAGGTAACTTTGCAAGAAGTAAATAGGTACTTAACTCAATTCACTTGCCCTCTTTCTCTCTCCCTCTCTCTTTTTTCTTGATTTTTTCCTACAAAGTAACACAATAAAAAAGAAAATCCCTAGTGACTTTTGAAAACTTCTCTATTAATATCTCAACAAATACAGAGTTTAGGGTTGAAAAATATTATGCATATCAAATTAATTATCTTTAGTTGATATTCAAAATATACAGAAGGTAAAATGATGTAGAAGTCATGGGGAAAATGTCTTCCTGTGTAACAGGATTATTTAAGAAAATAAAATACTAGATATATGCATTTTGAAATTAGAAATCAAATGTAAACACAATGAGAAATTAAGTTTTGACTGTATGAGTATGCTGAAAATACACACAAACATCTGAGTAAATAAGTAAAGCTTGGTTTTAGTTTATGAATAAACCTACTAAGTTTCCTCAAAAACTCAGCAATCCACTACCACAATTTGCCCAATTCTTTTAATCTGTTTTACTATCCATTCTACTGTATAATTATTTGCTGCCCAACAAAAAGTCTCTATTGATACTTATTTATTCAAGTAAGAACAGAAAAGAGAAGCATATTTTAAAATTTTGATAAAGATAATACAAAGTCATTGGGAAGATGATAACATCTTTTATATTGAAATAAACCAGACCAATCCATTTATCATAGACACCTACCTCTATGATTATTCAAGTGTTCATTGTGGAACATTCTGTACCTCCTCAGTTTATTCAATCTTTTGAAACCTATGAGAATGGATTCCAAGTGGTATCTGAATTTTTCATTATTTCAAAGGCATCAAAGAAAATGGTCACACCGTAGCAGTTATAATGTTATCTTGGTTGTGAGATTTCAAATATTTATCTTAGTTTTAATACCTCTTAAGATTTCACAATGTTAAGGATAAAAAACTCCTAAATTAGATATTATTAAAATAGTGTTCAATAATCAAATCACTACCAAGTAAATGAAAATTTTTGGCAGACCACTGCAAAAGTAACATCTCATGACAAGTTTCTAACATACCTCTTTTAGATTCCCATTACAACACTGACAGACAACTGATTAATAGACTGTAAACATAAGAACAATGGAACTTAATCATGAAAATCATTTGAAGGTCTCACTATGGTTTATTGGCAGAAAATAAAATAAACACAAAATGGTTCAATTTTATGCATTTGAGATTGGAAATAAAATCTATACTTTCCAGAAACTATTCATCAGATGTATGTCTCTTGATGACTCTGCCTTCTAAAGCAAGTAGGGTGCTTTTCTCACTTTCTCCTTCTACTATGTATCTCTTCCTCTGTATTTATTTAGAGAACACAATTTCTAGAAAATGAATAGATGGAAAAGAAAAGGGAATCATATTGCATTATGGAAATATATTTTTACCAGGCAAAGGAAAAAAATATAGGGAGACATCACAGAAGCAGTATATATTGAAGTTTGTAATGTAGAGATACATATTACAAAACATGCAAAGTCTGTCCTGAAAAAGTCCAGCTATTGTTAATATAATGAGAACAGTCTGCATGACATCAATGTAACCTGGCAGCCAAAGAGAGTGGAGTAGAATGTGCATGAGTGAATAATGATGACTTCACTGAACTACTCAGTGGGGGCAGCAAGTGCTGTCGAGTAAGCATGTGTACTGTGTGGCTGTCATATTCAAAATGATTGAGCAAGTAGAGGAACGAATTTGCATCAAATTTTCATTAAGGTTGAACATTCCTTCATGGAAACTATTCAGATGATTCAGAAGACCATCGCTAGGGGCAACTGGTGATTGGCAGTTTCACCACAACACATTCATTCATGCAACACATCCCTGCAGGGTTTTAGTGAAACATCAAATCACCCAGGTGACTCAGCCCCCATACAGCCCCTATTCGGCACCCTGCAACTTATGGCTTTTCCCAAAACTACAGTCACTTTTGAAAGGGAAGAGATTTCAGACCATCAATGAGATTCAGGAAAATACAATGGAGCAGCTGATGGGGACTGGGAGAACTGTGTGAGGTCACATGGTCCCCTACTTTGAAGGGGACTGAGGAGGAATTCATTGTCCTATGTACAATGTTTCATGTATCTTTTACCTTCAGTAAATGTCTCTATTTTTCATGTTACATGCCTGGATACCTTTTGGACAGACCACATTGTATATAATACTTTCTTTAGCAACAGATTATGTAAAAAAACAAGAAGATAGACCATTAAAGGATTCTTCTTCAAAATGAACCAAGCTACACTACACAAATATTGGTGCTAAGAATTTGGGAATGGATTGGGCATCAGTCAGTTATCAATCATATAATCTAGGCTTTGTTTCAGTATAGCAAATACAAGGGAAAATGACTTATAGAAATCAGAAGAAAATTTCCAAGAACTAGTTTTCATCTTAAATAGAATGTAAAATCCTATGGTTTTTATTTAATAAAAACAAACAGAAAGCTATAACAGAGGAATAGAAAAAGGGCACAAAATGTGAAGAAAGTGGGTAGGAAAATAAAGTGTGGGAAATATATCCACAAAATAGATAATTAACTTCAAAAAGAAAAGGAGTTTAAAGCAGGGTCAGATTAGATGCCATACACAGAGGACAGAGGACAGAGGGCCAAAATTGATATACTATGTGTTTAAGATGCAGAACCAGATCATTTTAAAAGGAGCAATATCTAAGATATATTGAATGATAATGGTACTAATATGAATAAACTGTGCCAAAACAAAAATTAATGGAGAATTTCTCCCTTTTTAGATCTTCTGCAAGACAGAAATCACTTAAATAGCCAAGTGGTCCCATCTCTTTACTGGACAGGATAGAAATTCATCTCAACTTACCACACTTTTCTTTAAGTTACCTTGTAACTTTAAAGAGTTATTAAATATTGTACCCCAGCAAGGAGCAAAAATAATCAAACAAGAACATGCTACCCATTCAGGTCACACAGTTGTATTTTAATCCAAATTTTAGAAAATTGTCCTTACTGAATTAAATCCAAACTTTAAAGCTCAAATTTACAAGTTGCTGACAAGTTCCCTTCCTGTCCCACTTTATAACTTCATTTCCTATCTTTCTCCCTCTAATTCACAAAGTCTAAGTCAAAATGCCAGTGTCTTGGTTTGTTTCATTGTTAACAAAAGCCAGTCATTTCTACACAGTGTTTTTCCCAGGCTTTGCCCTTGGGCACCCTTGCTGTGTCTGTCTTAATGCAACTTCAGATAATATGTCTCCCATCACCCATCCAATGGAACCTCTATATTTGCAAAATTCTTCTGTTATGTAAAACTTAAATTCATCTCAGTAACTTAACAGTTTGGCATACTTACTGACAATGAGGAGAGTCAAAGTATTACTATGTGCCTTATTCAAAATGAGCTCAATAAAGTACACATGATGTCTCCCCACTTTTTTTCTCAACTTAAAATTATGCCTTTCTTTAACATCCCATAATAATTCTTGACTACATTAAATGGAAGAAAAGGGTCTTATAAAAATAACTTATAGAAATAAAATTATAAGTCAAAGCACAGGAAATGATGACACAAAAAACTGATTTCTAAATTGACTTTATTTTTAAAAGGTTTTTTAAGTTGCATTTTAAATCTTTGATACTATCACTTCATATTGCTAATATAGACATGCTACACAAGCTTAAAATGAATCAAAATGTGTGTAGCTATATATGCATGAGTTTCAGTAAAATTAAGCTTCACTGGATAAAGCTGGATTTAGGTGATTGTGTAGATTGTGATCTTAAGTAATAACTTTTTTGAAAATCCATTTTCTATTTTAAGTCATTTAATTTGTCTAGTGGAATAATAAAATATACAATAAAATTAAAATATTTTCCTGGAAACACATTTTATTCAAATATAAATTTAAGTGATTAATTGCTATTCTCAGTAAATATGATGTTCCCAGAAATGTGTGTTGTCAAAGTAATTTATCCTACCACATGGATAGTAGTGAAATGCTGATGGTCCTTGATATATGAGGCCATTTCTCCTTGGTTCAATTGTAGCTTGAAAGGAAATTCCATTTAAAAGTGTAAACTTAGACTTTTTCAGCCATTTAGAGAAGCAGAGATAAAGGGTTTTGTATTATACATTTCTCTAACTCACCATACCTATTGCTCTTATTTCTATATCAAAGGTCAATGCTACCTATTAAGTACAGACACAGACACCAACAGATTAAATGCACTGCCACTCAACATACACACATTGTGACCTTCTACATTACTTTACTGTGGCTGTGCTCTTGTATGGAGGAAGGCTTAAGCTCACATGGCCTTTGCAAGAGATCTTCCTTGGTAAATTGTGGCCATTATATGATTTGAACTACAGATGAAATGGTGGTTATTTACCGATTAAGGGGTAGTTTTCATTATCAAAGTATAGAAGAGGTGGGAAATTCAGCCACTGACCCAGAATCGCACGGCCAGTTTCTGGCAGCGCTGGAGAGATCAGAGCACGGGCACCGCTGCTCCAAAGCCAGGGCTTGCTGTTGCCGCTGCCCTGTGCTGCTTCAGGGCTTGCCAGGCAGTGGCTCACAGGTGACTGTGTGAGGAGTTGTGATGTTACGCAATTTGGACGGCGTGCGGAAATCAAATGAAGACATTTTAATTTACATCATCTATTCCCCCGGATGATTCGAGGACCTACAATTAAATGCACGACCGTACAGAAATATCACCAACAAAGCTGAGGGAGCCTGAACTTAGGAAAGCAATAGGCTCTTCTGACACTGCTATGCCCAGGCCTAAAAGAATGTAAGGCAAATGTTTGACAAGTGATAAGTATTTGTTGCATCAAGATATAATTGAAATTTAAAAATTAATCAATTCATAGGATAGCCTTCAATCCTGGTTCAGTTCTAATATTAAATCAGTTTAGGGTTTCTGCATAACTACATTTTTTGTGGCAGCCAATTTTTTTAAGTATGTCAATAATGTGTGATGAGTTCTTTAAAATGCACTCTTAATAAACTTAGTAAAAGGTCAAAAATAACATTTTTTCATCATTAGTTATTTGACTAGACATTCCTTTATTTCTGTAAAAAATAACTCAGATATTTCCTATTTTCTTATTTACTCTACTAAAGACTCTATAATTTTAAAGGAAGTCTATTGACCACTAAAGTAAAAAGAAAGCTATAAAAACTTATATTTGGTAATCAATACAATGTTTAATTACTAATGAAATATCTGTTTTAGTACTAAAGTTTAACGATTTTTTTTATTTGTTGGCCTATCTACCTGCATAACCCACTCAGAAGGTTAAATGTATGCGCACACACTGGCCTGACCTGACATTTTATGGCAATAAAATAAAAGCATCTCTGGTCTTCTACAAAAACAAATAGTTTATCTAGCTCCAAGGGACAATTCATTTAGGATGCCTCTACTGTGTATCCTCAAAGAAAGACTGTGAACTGCAAAAGTTCTAGCGTGTGTCAGACAGGATAGAGGGAGGTGGGGAGTATGCAGGAAAGACTGAGTGAGTACAAAATAAACCATCAGACAAACACACAAAAAGCAAAGAAAACCTTACAGAAACCATCTAAAGGAATGAACTCATTTACACCAAACCACCTTCTATCCTGCTTTCCCATTCAGTGCCATGAGGACACACACACACCGTGCATGTGAGCCAAAACATAACTAAACTAAAATTAGAGCTCAGACCAGAAAATAGAATGTGAGGTAAGTTTATATGAATGGGAGCTCATTCATTTGTTAATTTCAAGAATATTTATGAAGGATTTGCAAGTATCGGGTTCTTGGTTAGGTGCTATGGGTACAAATTTGATGTCCTTCTCTAAAAGAATTTATAGAAAAATAGAGTAAACCAATCATTTACACTTCAGAGTGGTAAGTTCAAAAAGAAATGCACAGGATTCTGAAGGGGCCAATTTATTCAGAGCAGCATATTACAAAGGGTTTCTCAAAAGATGTTCAAACTGGATGCTAAAGGAAGTGGCCGTTGCCTGGAGTAAACTCAAATAATGGGTGGAATAGCAGGTTGAAAAGCACTCAAAACAGAAGCAGGATGACATCTTTGAGGACTAAATACCAAGTATGCTATGGCTGGAACAAATAATGGAGACCTGTCTATGTAATTATAGACCATTATCATACAGATGAGGCTAGAGGTAAGCAGGACTTAAAAAAGTCTGTGTGTACTATCTTGAGAAGTTTGAATCATTCTAGTAAGCAGTGGGGAGCCATTCAAAGATTGAAAGCAGATCATTTACAATGATCACTTACTCCAAACCAGTTTCTCACAAAGGATTGAAGGAGACAAGACAGGAGGCAGGAAGAAATATTGGTGTTTGACTCAAAGAATCAGCTCATTTTAATGATGTAAGCATGATTTGCCTTCTTAAAAAGTAATCATCTGTCACATTAAATTAATTTTGTCAATTTGTTTTTTATGGCTTTGTAGTTTTGTTTGTATTTAATATGTAAATTACATTGTATTATGTTTCCCAACTCATTTTCATTCAGTGTCTCATATCTCACACACACATACACACATTTGTAGGTTAAATATTAACATCTGGAAATTTTACACATATTAAGAAGATATAATATATTTTCTATCAAGATATTAATTCAAATCAATGTAGCAGCATGCTTTTATGTGTTCAGAAATCATAGGATATGTGTTTGATAGATTTGAATGGGAAAGAGAAGTCATTCCATGGGAAGCTTATTTCAATTAAGTTTTATAACATCTGCTACCAAATAAACTAGATTACCAAATGACTTGCCTTAAATACTCATGATGTTTTACTGGACCCTTATACTTAGAATGTCAGGGACTGTACCAAAAATAGCTATGCTCTAGGAAGGTGCTCCACAGAGCAATGTATTTCTACTCCAAGTCAAACTAGTTCAATCTCACAATGAATGATCTATAAGATATATATATATTTATGTGTTTGTATACATATACATTCTATTTTTATATGTAAATCATCAATGAAAATTGACCTCTTTATTGTGATACCTTCAAAAAAATAACTAACATTTTGAAGAAAGACTTTTAAGCAATGAAACCACCCAGGCACTGAAAAATGCCTCTGATTAGGGCAGGATTAGTTGGTCTACAATTTAAAGCAAATTTTTTCATCTTTTTCAGAGTATGTATAGGAAATTTTAATATCGGTATACCAGTGTATATAGATTTGGCTACGTAAGTCCAAAGATGACAAAGGATGATTTCTGGAATTTTAGCTTCCTGGTAACACCCTACTACTGAGACATCAATAACTTTTTACATATACATACGCATTTTGACCTCCTGGTATGTCTCTGTATCCCAATGATAAAGCTCTGTCTTAAGGAGTACTCAAGAGCTGGGAAAGGTGATCATACCAGAAAGCTGCTGACTTTAGGAAAAGGATCAATTTTTTACACACAAGCACATTGGTGTGTCTGGCTCTAAGTTGATACAATTGCACATGCCTCTAGCAGATGTGTCAAGCACTGAGATGGTAATAATTTTTCCATTTACATGCCAACTGCTTGATTGATAGTAGCTACTTGGAGACTTTGTTGAAAACATTTTAAGGTTTTTCCTAGGTCCAGTCAGAAAAATGCTGAATTGATTAATGACATCTATAATAGGTACAGTAGGTGAGAGTAGCATTATTAGCTGGGCTAGACCATAAGGTCGATTGTACAACATGGATATATATTCTGCAACCCTTTCATTAAAAGCATTTTATGACTTGAACAGCAGGTTTTACATCCTAAATTTGTTATATTGTTTTTGATTATAAATTATTTAGATGACAAATCAACCTTAATCTATTGCCATTATTCTCTTTGGATGGCTCCATGCTTTCAATGCAGTAGCCTATTTTTATTTTTTTAATCTCTTCTCATTAAGTAAATTCTAGCTTATTTTATTCCCCTGTATCTTTTCCTTTTGGATAGAGATGAAGAAGCAGTCTCAAAAGAGGTTTGAATGAATGGAATTAATGTAGCCCTGGCCCTAGAGGAAGCGGGATCCATGAATTCTGGACACAAGTTTCAGAAGCATAAGAGAGCAGAAGGCCCGTGTGAACAAACCCTTGGTCTCATGCTCACTCATCACCTCACAAAGATTGACGATAAGACCTTAACCATCACTCAGCTCTCCAATTTAGGAGAAACAGATCCAATTGTTCACGACAAAGTGTAGTCCAAGCATATTGTGGAAGTAATGAAAATTGATCAGACCTTTTTTCTTTTTTCCAAGTTCACATATGTACACTTTTTCCAGTATTTATTTAATGCTCATTTCAGTCTTCCTTTGTGTAAAGAAGGGAAAAAATATTTCCTTTGTTCAAAAATGTAAAAAAGTGAGACTGTTTATTTTTTTAAATAAAAATAACTTTGCTTCTAAAATACTCAATTTACTGGAGCATATCAATTGGCAGCCCAGAATACCTTAATTTTAGAGACTTACCACTGTTAATGCTGAATTACCTGCTAGAGCATTATTGTAAAGAGGTAGAGGAAACAACACAAAAAATATGGGTACACTAATTAGAAAAGTGGGGATGATATGAACAGTCTAGTCATAGAATGAGAAATAGAAATGGCTAATAAATGTGAACATTCCACATTGCTAGATCAAAGAAATGCAAATTAAAATGAAACATCTTTAGAAATGTTTATAATACAATAATGTTGAGACTCAGAGAAGCACATACTCCCCCACAAAGGTATAATCTTGCTAGGAGCTAATTTGTCAACATCTATCAATACATTTAAGAGTCATATAATTCATCCCAGAAGTTTCTTTACTGAAAATGTATCCTAAGAAAACTTTCTGCAAAGGCCTTGCTTGTATGTAATTTTGTCAGTTGCCTTAAAGCATCTTAGCTTTAAACTGAGTAATAGAGGTTGAAAACAGTGCAATGTGAACTGCTCAGTACCTCCTCATGTGAGTGTTCCAGTTGAGAAGGGAAGTTGGAGGATTATGGAGGACAGGGGCAATGAGTGTTTGCAAAGGACAGGAACCATCAAAGTAGCAGAAGCATCAAGAATTAAGAATACAAGTGTCCAGGACATCAACTTCACACCACTGTTGAAGTTCAGCTCTGGAGCTGTCTTTTTATACCCTTCTTTGTCTCTAATTAATGTCTTTTTCTTGTCAGTCACCTGGAAATCCAACTTGCATGTGTTTCTTCTGTACAGAGAGGTGGCCCTCAGCTTTGTCTATGTCACAAGCATCACTGGTGACATACTCACTGTATATGAACAAACCCTCTCACTGAAATATTTAACAAGACATAATCATAGTTCTGTCTGCTTGTTTGGGGGACAATACCTTTAAAAACATCCAGCTCTTAAATGTTGTAAGCAAAGAAACAAGGTTAAAGAAGTTAACTGGTTTGACTGTGTTTATGCAGCTTGTTGTTAATAATATGGCAGCAATTACAACCTGAGTGTTTAGGGAAACTCTTAGTCAAATCCCTCCACAAAGAAGAAAGGCCCCCTAATGTTCACTATAAAATTAATGCATTGCCTCTTTCACACAGGTTGTGAGACTGTAAAAAATAAATATTCACAGTTGACCCTTATACATATATACTTATGTAAGTCACATAAAAATATGTGTGCATCTTGCCAAGAAAATTAAAGAGCATGTATTATAGCAAATGGAATATGCGATGCCCACAAAAATCTCATGAGGACCTCTCTGTTCAGGAATTATCCTTGTGTCATGTTTTTATGTTGTTGTTAGAGAAAAAGGAAGGACTTCTTCTGCCCACTGAACTGCTTTCAACTGAATGTCATTGCTGCCCATCATTTCTTTCCTAGGTAAAATCAACAAGATCAAAAACACACATGCATCCCACTAACCTGTGACTCCATTGTGAACTCCAAGACTGGCTGTGGGTTGTGGGCAAATCTCTTAATTATAGCTTTGCTCTGCGCCCTCCTTACACATTCCTCCCCAGAACAAGAGAGAAATTAAGATCTGTTAAGAAATAGTGGGAGAGAAGGAAGGATCAAAGCATCTCACCAACCGAAGATTGAAATTAGAATGAGCAATGAACATAGTTTAGCACTGTCTTAAAGAACAAATAATACAGAATAATCATTTAACTAGGATCTCTCTCTCTGTTTCCCAAAACTTTTATCTCAGCACTTACTATAAGGATGCAAAACTAGACCTATTTACTTGAATATTTATAATGTGTTTGGGTCAATATGTTTGGAAAAACAATTTAACATATAGCTAATTCAGATGAAGCTTGGATGCCACCTATTACTCTTCTCTGAAGTTTGAGGGATTCACTATGGTAAGAAATCCCAGGATTTTTTGCTATGCACTTACACATTCATATGAACACTTCAAAGCTCAGGGAGTTAAGAAAGGCAAGGACTACAAGTCAGAAGTGGTGCACATATAATAAAAATGTTGAACTGGACTAAATGAATAATTGCGGTTTCCCCATGAAGTGGTGACCACTCCTAAATGACAAAGTAATATTAAAATGACTCTGGGTAGCAAAGCACTATAATATTATTCTTATTTTAATGTAAGACGAGTCTCAAGTGCAGTCAATAAATGTAATTTATTGTAAACAGGCCTGGTTTTCTCGCTCCTCTGGTGTATTACAACAGTTCCTTTGGGGTTTAGTACAAGAAAAAAAAATCTATTTGGTAATGTTTGCTTCATTCTACCTGGTCTAATAACTGTAGGTCCCACTGGAAATTCATACTGAAGAAGTATTATCCAGAAGAAAAGAAAGTAATAAAAGGTTAGTTATGGATCTGTGAATAACAAACAATTTAAAAAAAACACAGAATTTATACATTAAGTGTTTTTGGTGTGTTTTTTAAATATACTAAAAAATACTTATCAAATATTGGTTATATTAAACATCTTGGCATTTTGGATAAAGATTGTAATACCTAAGATATATAAATCTGTAAAGAGGGTAAGAATCAGAGGCTGGAATATTTCTAATATCAAAGTTCTGCCAATGGTATTATGAGGTATAATTTGGTATATAGAAGGTACTTATTCACTCAATACTTTAAATTTATTATAAAATAGATTTTTTTAGGTGTTCTTTTCTTGATTGCCTGTAACTCAAGGGAGCTAACTTCCAAAATGAATGTCTTCCTTAACTTTCTATTTGGGGATAAAAAATGAATCTTATTTACCCAGTTTTGGGTAGGCACAGAATTTAATGGCTTCTCCTCTATTCAGAAGACAATATTCCTACAGGTGACAGAGAGAGAAACATATATTAAAACATTTTTAAGTGCATGATTTAATGTTCCTTAAGAGGAAGACCTTCATACTAAAGTTATAACCAGCTGAAATTTATAAAATCGAGTCAAGTCAATTTGAAAAGTATGTATAAACCTACTACTATGTATCAAGTAATGAGCTAGGTCTTAGTCTAAAAGTGTGGTCCAAGGCTCAACAGTCAAATAGTATTAAACTCTCTTAATAAATAGACCTCTTCATTTTTCTGAACTTCATCTGAGCCTCCTTATTATATTAAGGTTCTTTTATGATAGAGAAAAGAAAAAAATTACATAGATTGGAAAAAATATATTTAGAATATGCTTGACAACATATATAGTTGTCATTGAAATTATGCAGTAATAATGATTATATTGCCAATATTTATTAAAAGTTTACTGTGTGCTACATACGGGGCTAAATGCTTTACGTGATTTATCTCATTTAGTCACTACATTAACCCTTTGAGTAATGTAATCTTAACAATATAATATTGCATCTAAACACTATGTAGCCCAGAGATTTTTCATTTAATAATGAATGCATAGAGTATCCTCATATTAAAAAGAGAAAACTGATTAGTGGTCTTTCTTGGTCAAAGTCACCTGACTAGCAAGATTTCAGGCTTTAGTGTAACGTGGTAAACCCCATAATACAAACATACAGATAATCACATAGACTTCCAGAGAAAGACCCCCTAACCTAAGAATGGGGAGGAGGAGAAAGTTATAAAGAGGAAGAAACTTCATATTACTTCTTCCCAAATTGGGGAATCTGTGCATTCATCACACTGTGTTCTGATCGTCTGCTGATATGTCATCCTTCCTAATTAAACTGTCAGTCCCCTGAAGGCAGCAATATGTCTTAATTCATCTTTATTTTTCTAGTGTCTTCGATCATATCTTGTCCAATGTAGGTAATAGATAAGATTTTGTTGACTGAATAAATGACCAAGAGAGTGTGTATTTGATTAACTAACAGATCAAATCCGTACTGGGAGGTGGGCTAGTCTAGGGAGTTTTTTCTAACACTTTATTGTAAATAAACTACATTGTAGTAAGATCATGCCTTACATCATCATTGTGCTTTTACCCTGTATGCATAAGGTCATAAGAAATATTCATCTTTCATATTATACATGGTTACCTAGAAAGATGGTCATGACAGGAAAGATATTTTTCATATGTATGGGTTTTATGTTATGATTTAACTGCAAGATTCCATTGCTATTCATCAGCAAATAAAATTTACACGTCTATGCACAGAGTTGTTTATTGAATACAGCAAGATTGATTTTAGCCATTTTGGCAGGTGAAAATTAAAACCATGTTTGCTTTGTTCCAATGCTTGGTAATATGCAAAGTAACAAAGAGACTAGAACAACAGAAACAGTTCATATATTTCTTAGGAGTCAGGGGTCAAGGATTGATTCATAGTGCTATTTTAGTGCCCCCAAAATACAGTATAATACAGAAAAGTTTGGTGCGAGGCTGGCAGATGATAGTATTGTACAATGTGTGATATATGGAAACAGCGGTGTGGGTTTGTGTTATTCAGAGATGGGTTTAGCAGTGATTGCTGTTATGTGTAAGCAAAGATTACAGAGAAGTCAGTAATTTATAATTAACAAGATTAAATGGAAGGGCATCTGAGGTTCTTTCTTGGTCTTTGCTGAATTTACATCCCAGGAATATGATTATCTTGAATTTTTAACTAATGAAAGTGAAACAGTTTCCTAGAGACTCTGGGGTATTTGGATCTAGGACTCCCTAAAGAAGTACACCCTTAATATATTATCCTCTCTTTCAATTACTCTATTTCAACTTGCCAAAGGATAGCTACTGAGAAATGTAGCTGCATTTATCTATAGTATGACACTTTATGGGAATGAACATCTCTTTAGTGCTTGATGAAAAAGATGAATGAGGATAGTACAATATAGGTCTTAAGGCTATTGAAAGCATTAGATAATATAACTACCAGCTTATAAAAATGTGAACAAATCTAGTTTCTCTTTCTTAATACATTGAGTAAAACACAATGAATTTCAAGATGGTGTTATGGTTCATTGTTTATTTTTGTTTTTGTAAAAATTCTAATAGCTTATAACAAGAAACCAGGTGAAACGTTTATTTAAAACCTCTAAATAAATATGCACTACTTTTTTATCATGAATAGCAAAGTACATATTGCCTCTCCATTCTTGTGTGTCATCAAAAATAGCTTTAGAATTTTATCTTAAGAACTTTTCTGTAGATATATAAATTAAGACATGGTACAGACAGACAAATTGAGGGATAGTTTACAGAATAATCAGCTTGTACTAAAAAAAATATAAGACCATGAAACCCACAAACATTGTTAAAAGGCTGACATTCCCCTCTAAAGAGTGGTTTCAATGGAGAGGTTGATATAATAGACATTTTTAGGACAATTGTCAAAATTCATATATGATCAGTGGGTTGGAACAAGAGTATTATATCAATATTAAATTTTCTGGTTTTGATCACTGAAATATAGTTATATAAAAGAGTGTCCTTTTTCTTAGGAAACAAACACTGAAATATGTAGGATAAAATACTGATATCTTTAATTTACTTTCAGATTAAGGCAATTAACTCCCAAATAATTCATAAAAAATATACCTGAGATAGTGCATGGAGTGAGCATAAAATTATTAAATAAATGAGACAAAATGTTAACAATTGGTGAACCTAAGTAAAGTGTGTATGTTTTTGTGATACTCTTGCAAATTCTTGAGAATTAAATATTATTTTTTTAAAAACTTAAGAAAGAAATCTATAACAGAAAAAAAATAATTAATTACAGTAATTAAGGCAATATTTTGAATTTGTATATTAATTAGCCATAAATGAAGCTTCTAAATGTGGTAATTTATTTGGCATTGTCAGTGTAACAAATATGATTATAGATGCCCTTACCCATATTAAAGATGAAGAAACTTGGAAACAGAACTACTTCAATCCATTAGTTTGAAAGACTATGATTTGTAGTCCTTTCTGAGGTAACTATACCACACACTGTGCAAATTGCCTTCATTTATGTCACGAAGGCAAGCTTGTGGTTTGTCCTGTGCTCACTAACCAGCTGTCAAGCTGTAAGAATTTGGGTGGTTGCGGATCAGTAAGCAGCTCTATAATTTAGAATCAATCTTCTAAGCTGTCTTGTCTCTATTTTCATAGCATGTTATTGGTTTATATTCTGAAGCTGTGCTAGCTCTTCTAGGCATGATCGATGGGGCAGGTGCACTGTTTTGAGAAAGAAACTATAGTAAACCCTATTGGTTTATGTTGCATCACAAATAGGAGAAAAAAATCAATATTAGACAAGTAGAATTGAGAAAATCATTAGGGAAATACATTTTATATTCATGCTTTCAAGAATTACATCAAAGAGTACATATTTTACTTGAAAATGTATAGGTGTTCTTAGGGGAAGAGGGTGAGAACAAAAGGAGTCTTTAAAAATTCATATTTCCAAAATTCCTATTTTATGAGAATATGAGCCTTATCTTCTGAATTTAAAATACTTTTCTTTATTTAAAATTACTTAATACATATCTGATTCTTTTTATGTGTGTGAGGGCAGTGGATATGTAAAAATAAAGTTCTCTAGATTAATGGTTTTTTAAAAAGGTTATTATGTTCTGTTAAGTGGTAGTCTCCAAAGTTGAATGCAATTCAGTGGCTGCTATAAAAAATGATCCACTGAGTTCTGGGTAAAAATAAATAAATAAATAAGTAGGTAAATAGGTAGGGTTTTTTATTCTTTTTTTTTTTACATCATAGGTTAATTTAATAGTACAGTAGTGTTGGTATATGAATTACATATTAATGTAATGGAATGTAATTTTCTATTTTTTTAATTAGGTTAATAAATACGAGATCTGTCTGGGAAATTCCAGCCATTGTTAATAAAATGAGAACAGTTTGTGTGACATTGACAGAAGCTGATAGCCAAGGAGAGTGGGCTGGAATGTGCATGTGTGAACAATGACAACTTCACTGTACTGGTCAGTGGAGGTAGTAGATGTCATTGAGTGAACGTGTGTACTTTATAGCCATAACATTCAAAATGTCAGAGAGTTAAATAACAAATCATCAAGTTTTGCATTGAGCTTGAACAGTCCTTCACAGAAACTATTTGGATGATTCAGAAGGCTTTTGAGTAAAATGCAATGAGTGCAGCACAAATAAAAGTGTGGCACAAATAATTCAAAGGTGACCAAGAATCTGTTGAAAGTGATTCACATTCTGGAAGGCCTGCAAAAAGCCGAACACTTGAGAATGTTGAACGTGTATGGGCTACAATCAACAAGGATTAAGACTGACAATACGAGAACTAGAAGCTGATCTGGAGATTCTAAAAACTACTGTGTTCACAATTTTGATGCAGGATCTTGGCATGAAACATGTCATCTCAAAATTCATTCTGTATCTTCTGTTACCAGAGCAGGAGAAACATTTTGCTATAGTTGCTAATGAGTTGATTCAAACTGTTACCAATGAACCAGAAAACTCCTTAAGTAAGTCGTGTCAGAGGTGAATCATGGGTCTACAGCTATGACCACAAACAGAGGCCCAGTCATCCCAATGGAAGCCGCTTGGTTCTCCATGCCCAAAGAAGTCATGGCAAAATCACAGCAAGATCAAGACCATGTTAACTGTGTTTTTGATTGGGAAGGTGTTGTCTATCATGAGTATGCCCCTCCAGGCCAAACAATTAATAAGGAGTATTATCTCAATACTCTTCACTGGTTGAGAAATGCAATTCAACAAAATTGGCCACAGCTCTCGACAACTGGTGATTGGCAGCTTCATCAGGACAATGCGCCCACTCATGTATCATGTCTCATGCAGAATTTTTTTGCAAAACATCTAATCACCCAGGTGACTCGGGCCCCTTACAGCCCTTATTTGGTGCCCTGGGACTTCTGGCTTTTCCCAAAACTAAAATCACCTTTGAAAGGGAAGATAGTTCAGACCATCAATGAGACTCAGAAAAATACAACAAGGCAGCTGATACGATTCCAACAAAGGATTCTGCAATGTTTTGAACAGTGGAATAGGCTCTGGAAGAACCGTGTGAAGTCTCAAGGTGCCTACTCTGAAGGCCACTGAGGTGTCGTTGTCCTAAGTAAAATGTTTCTTGTTTCTTGTATCTTCTTCAATAAATGTCTCTATTTTCACATTACATGGCTGGATATATTCTGAACAGACCTCATATACGTATATTGAAATTACTTTGTCAAATATTTTTAAACAAATGATGTGTTCACAAAAATAGTTTGGAGACCACAGATTTAGTGTTCCTATATATCATGGGGAAATAAAAGACACTATAATATAAATGTAAATTTGTAAGTCTAAGTGTTATATATGGTCAGGTGATTCATTCTTTTACTAAGCAAGTGTTCATTGATTCACAAAGAAACAGCAAAATGTGGTAGCTAAAAGCACTATATATTGGTGTTAGACTACCTAAGTTAAATTATAGATTCTGCCACTTAGAAACTCTTCTTGGGCAAGTTTCTTAATTCTTGTGGACCGTCATTTCCTCATTTTAAATGACTAAACTCTACCTTACAGAACTGTCATGATTAAAAGGTGAAATGCATGTCAAATACATAAAGATGCTTGGTGACACTGTTAGCATGCAGTAGATTTTGATTGTTATTTTTCATAGGAATAACCTAACAAATATTTATTGAGTGTGTAGTATAGTTCAGATACTGTGGAAGCATGGGGTTGTGTGGTTGTCAAGCCCTAATGGGAATAAATAGATGATTCAGAAGGAATCGGCCTTGGCATTTCTATTAGTAATCTATTGTTGGGTAACTTGAAGGGGTTCAGAACAGACCCTCCAAAGATGTGTCACTTTGGCAAGAGAATTATTTTGATATGAAAGTAATTGAGATCCTGTGGATTCAAAAGAAATTTCTGCCCCTCCTTCACATACCTATAACGATTTAACCTATGGGGCTTTAACCATTATGAGTTATTGCCAGAAGTAATATTTTATGACCTGTATCTTAGGCAGGGTGACTTCTAATTGCTGAACATCCACTAATCTTACTGTTCTGCTAATGACCTTCCTCCCCTCTGAAGCCCCAAAGCCCCTCAGCCCATTCCTTACCTCTGAATGTCATATACATCTCATTTCCCCTTCTGTCTCTGAGCCACTCTTGTATGTGTAGTTCTCATATATACAGATATAATTAAATTTAGTTATTTTCTGTCGCTAAACTGTCTCATGTAGCTTTAATTATTAGACCAGCCAAAAACCTGGAAGGGCAGAGGGAAATTTCTTCTTCCTTCACAAGCTTAGACAATAAACATTTATTATCTCACAGTTTCTGTAGATCATAAATTGTGACTTAGCTGGGTGCCTCTACCTTGAAGTTTCTCATTATTACTTATTTATATGTAATGAATTGTAAAAAACGTGCAGTGAATTCTACTAATTAATACTGTCCTGTTCTTTCTTAATAATCCAATAGTAATGAGGTTGATTTCTGTGAATAAGGTAATAATTTTTGTTCTGTCAGTAATTTCACTGTGCGGTTTATATTGTTCTTGTTCTACATAATTCTGTTTCCACTTGTATGGCTGTTTCTTGCCTCAAGGCCCTTATAACTAATCAAGAATTTTTATTATTATTTGCCTATTTATTTTGGTAATAGCTGAGTAAGTATGAGCCCTTTTCTCTCCAGCTTCAGTGTTCTGTGGCTATATTTGCGCACCCTCCAAGACCTTGTCCCTAGTGCAGGCATTCTCTCCATGGGATCATCAAATGCACTCTCTGTTTTCTACAGTAAATATTCCTACTCTTTGTATTCTCATTTTTAGTACAATGGTAATTTCCTGTTTTGATTCTGAGATGGAAAAATGTCTTTGTTGCTGTCCAAAACTCTCTGAGATTTTATTGATGGCATTGATTACATATTCATTTGAGAAGTCCTCTTGAATGTTACACTGAAAAACTTGAAGAGTACTTTCAACTTGGGAAGATGCTTTGTTTGGTTTCCTTGATTAATTTAACTTCATATTATAAATTAGGTTTTCAGTTCTTTTGCTTCCTCCATTAATGAAATAATGAGTAGAGAAGTGCACTTCAGCCTTTCACTTTGTATATAAACTTTTTAGTTTATGCATTGCAGATTAAATAGGAATTATTCATACTCACATTGGTAAATCATAATCTCTCATACTCTGTACAGTGAAACTTCATCGCTATCACCAAACTTATTTTCCATAAGGAAATTAGAAATAAGCCTGGGAGCAGGGAATGCAATGTGTTTTTTTTTCCTCTCACTATGTAAAAGGGGAAAAATAGTGAGCTACTCCTCTCATGCCTTACCTAGGTCATGTTGACCAGACCATGGCAAAGGTCAGAGTCCAGTATTAAGTTGGGGAACACCCACCAAGTCACATCTATTTATGACCAGCAGTACATTTTGAGTGTGGTCATTGAATGACCATTTACTAATCTGATTAATCTAATCACTCAAATTCCAATCTCCCATTTCGTCATCTTACTCAAATGTACATTAAGACAGAACATTGATGTGTATAAATAGATCTAATTTGTATAAATGCAAAACACCCCACAAACCTCTTCAAGGCATAAGGAAGACAAAATACAAAAAGGAAAAGAAATAAAACTCACTATTATAAATATCACTCAAATTGCACCAACTTTGCTGGTAGATTTAATTTTTGTAGACTGTACCTTGAAATGTAAAGAAAATCTTCAATAATAGATCCCATTTTGAAATTCTGTAATACTTGTGTCTCCTCCTATTCTTAGTTTTCCCTTTTTGTAGAAATATGCAATCATATGCATGCTTATTTACTATACTCACCACTGACTTTATACATAAAGGTATAAGACAATCTATACCTGTAATGCAAATATATAGGCTATATTTAAGTATATAAATATATAGATAAAATATCTATATGCTGACTTATTCACCATATAATTTTTTAATAGAGTGTTCTGTATGTTTATGTGTTATTAAATGGAAAAATACATAAGAAACTCCTTCATAAAACAAGCTAATGTAACATTCTGAATAAAATAAAATATAATCACTGAGCCAGCTTTGGTAATCATTCACAGAGTAAAACAATTTCATATCTAGATCACGCATTGTGTACATAAACCTTATCTTAGTGGTATATAGACATGTTCTTTAATATGCCATAGAAAACTTCACTGAGCCTATGACAGGTGTGAAATTTAGTGTTAGTCAATTTTTATAAAAATTATTATAAAAATGTTTAATGTACAAACAAGTAAAAAGAGAGTAGGACAATAAAATTTTAGGTACCCATCACCCAGCTTTAAAAACTCACCAATTTAGGGGCTTTCCATTTTTTATCTATAGTCTTCTTTTATATTATACCTGCAATGCTACTATGCCACTGCAAAAATTTTAAGATAATTACTTAATATTATCCTTTTTGTATTTCTTGTTTTGTTTTACTTAACTATTAATTTCATCAAATCATAATCATGAAAACATCACATTTGGTTGAGAGATGTTTCGTCTCTTTTATTCTATAGGTCCCTCTCTCTTGTATTGTTTATTGTGATTTATTTTCTAAGAAGATGGTCATTTGTTTCACAGAACTTTTACAGTATGGCTGTTGCTGATTCTATTCTCTTGGCATCATTTAAAATACTCACCTGACTTTTGTGTTCCTTGTAAACTGATTAGAAATCCAGAGTATTGATATAATTAGATGCAGGTTTCACAAGAACACTTCATCGGTGCTCTGTGCACTTCCATCAAGAGACACATAATGCATGTTTCTCTCTCTCTTAATTTTTTCTCTCTTCCTTTCTTTTTCTTTTTACTGTACAGTGTTGGTTATTGCCTAGATTCGTTATTTCATTGGGAATTACAAAATTGGGATATTTTATTTCTACCATTCCTTCTTCATGACTTAGCTAGAATACTTCCATAAAGAGAAAGTTTTCCTGTGGTACAGTTTTTATAGGAAAGTCAGGTTAAGTGCTTATTTTTTTTTCTTCCATTTACTCATTTTCAGACCTCCTATGGTCTCCAACAGATTTCTATTTTAGTATAATTAAATATTCAAGGATTGTTTCATTTTTTGAATATGTGAAACTCATTCAAATTTAATTATTTAGGGTAAAGAAAAATATTAAATGAGGCTATACCAACAGTTGAATATATAATAAAATGAAAATAAGAGAAGATTTGTCCAAAATACTGGAAGTGTAATCTGTGTTCAAGGGCAGACATTCCCCCATTTGAAAATGCTAATAGTACTGGAAAAGTGGACAATAAATGAAAGAGAACAATATAATTCCATAAAATTTTATTTTAAAAATCTATAATGCATTGTCCACTTACTATGTGTCAAAGTGTATTCCAAAACTTTACATGATTTACCATGAAGAATACTCACACTATTACTAACACTTGACCTTTGATAATACCTAGCCTTGTTTGAAAGGCTGAATAACACTTCATGTTGTAGCTATGGCTTGTTTAACCCCGAGTCCCTAAAACCCTTAGGGGTCTGTGGACAGCTCCAGGAGAGTCATTCACCTTCTGAACTCATCTGTGTACATGCACACTTTTCTGAAGGGCCTCTGCAAAGGTTTAAGCAAATTTTGAAAAGAAACCATAATCTTTCTCCTGCCACTAAATGTCAGGAATCAATACAACATTTGAATTGATCAGTGAGAGTATGATAAAGACATTGAGGATTGAGAATCTGGTCCTTTTTATTTGTTCAAACTTTCCATAGACCTACCAGATATTAGAGATACTGGCTAGCTATTATTTTTTCAATATATGATTTTATATCTAAAAACTTACAGAAATGCAAATATACTCTACCCTAATTTGGAATATGTTATCCTAGTGCCGTATAAGACTTAGTGACAGATATTGCTGGGGGTTATGCACTCTTGATACTGAAGTTTCAATAGGTATACATTCATCAATGCCATGAAATACAAAACCCTATGTTTCATTTAATTATAAAACTGTTTAAAATATTGAGAAAAAAAAGATCTCCAAGGAAAATGTCACAATCACTAAATAATATATAAAGATTGCAAGTAAATGCCATTCATTTAAATGTACACGCAAGGCAAGAATACTAGGAATGAACTAGACTAATCTCTACCCCTCTACCCCCATCCTTAACAATCAATTTAATAGTAATTGTAGACACACAATGCTTACAGTGATTTTCTCACATAATTTTCTACAGTATTAATATCTATTTTAGTCAGTTTCAGCACTACTATTGGTATGATTTAAACTCTTTATTGAATTTATTGGCATGGCACTGCTTAATAAAATTATATATGTTTCAGGTGTATAATTCTACAATGAATCACTTGTATACTGTCCTGTGTGTGCACCACCCAATTCAAGTTTCCTGTCGTCATAATTTCTCACCGCCGTATCTCCTTTTACCACCCCCCACCTCCCTTTCCCTCAGGTAGTCACCACAGTGGTGTCTATGCGATATTTTCTTCCCTTAATCCCTTCACCGTTTTTACCAGCCCAGCAACCTGAACTGTTTTTCAATGGGTTGACCATTTTTTTCAGGATAACTATATGTTCTTTATCCTAGACTCTACCTCTGATTGTTAGAATTAAATCACAAGATCAGATATTTGCTATTGATAGAATTTCAAAGGTACACTCCTCAGTTTACTGATAGTTTTAATACTGTATTCTAATCACAGATCATTCTTTTATTAAAAACAAAACAAAAACTTTTTTGCCCTAATGGATATTCTATTTCATTTCTGCTTAATAGTATTTTTCATCACTGTGTCATTAGGATAATCAGCCTAGAACCATAAACACACTAAATAAAATGCTGCAGGGGACAGATTACCAATATTTCTAATTAAAGATACTGTGGACCATAAACTAATTAGAGTAAGCAAACTATAAAATATAAACTACTGGAATTAAAAATAATGTGTTAATTGAAATTTTATCAGGCTACATAGGTATTCTTACACTGAATTCAAAATAATTTGGGTTGTATTTGTTTCAATGAAATTTTATTTTAGTTTTTAGCCCTAGCTGGTGTGGCTCAGTGGATTGAGCACTGACCTGCAAACCAAAGGGTCTCCAGTTTGATTCCCAGTCAGGGCACATGCCTGGGTTGCAAGCCAGGTCCCCAGCAGGGGGCACACGAGATGCAACCACACACTGATCTTTCTCTCCCTCTCTTTCTTTCCCACTTTCCTTCTCTAAAAATAAAAAAAATAAATAAAATATTTAAAAAATTTTATTTTATTTTTTAAATTCTCTAATTACTGGCCAAGAGCACATTTGGCAGAGTGAATATTTAGATTCAAGAAGGAATAGAGACCAGGTCCTTGCTAATATTCAGGGTGAAGGGTAACCTGAGCAAATAAATGGGTTTTCATCTCATTACATTTGTGTAAACAAGATAACTGTGAATAAACCTTTTTTAAAAATTGTATCTTGAGAATGCAATTCTCCAAAGGGTTAATAGAATAGGAGAAGAGCTATGGAGGGTAGAGGTCAGGCCAAAGAGCAGGCTTTTTTTGTCAGGATCGTACACTGACACATCAAATACTGGCTTCAGGGAAGAGAAAAATGTTTCCTACAAAACAATAAAAAGAATTTATTTGTCTGAAGCTAAAGCCAAAAGGCTTTAACTGAATTCTAAAATAAAATGAAGCCCTTGAGATTTAATAGTAAACTGAGACTTATTTAGAAAGCAGAACGGAAGTAGTTACTAATAACCCTTAAATAATTCTCAAGTTAGTAGGGTGTTGAACTAGACGTTAGATTAACAGCCTTTTATGCTAATGTATAGAATATGGAACATACCAAAAAACATAATTTTTATGTGATGCATGAAACAAATACCTTCATAATGGAAAATTATTTGTCCATAAAAAGAAATGAAGTACTGATACATGCTACCACAAGAATAAACCTTGATATATTATTCTAAGTGAAAAACACTAGTCGCAAAAGACAATATGTTGCATTATTCTACTTATATAATTATTATATTACTTAGTTTATATGACATGCCAGAAATAGATAAATCAATAGAATTAGAGAGTAAATTAGTGGTTGTAAGGTACCTTCACTGACCCCTCTCCTAAAATGTGTGTTAGTTTCTTCTTAAGTGATCTTACAGCCTCTGTGTTTACCTCTATTGTGTGCTTTCTATACAGAGCTACTAAAGCCTTCACTCTCTAAACAATTAGAATACTGAGACTCTTTCTGGTCATGCAGATGAGTCTCTACTGTTTAGAACCATTTATTCATTTAATGTATAGTTTTGGGTACCTACCTATATGCTGGGCAATAGGGACACAAAACAAGATCACCACCTTGAATTTACATTCTAAAAGGATGCGTAGTAAAGTCTCAATAAATATTTGTTTAATAAATGAATGAATGGATTTGAAAAAAATATTTAAAATCAACTGACAACCCATAAAAGAGTGGCTAATTTTAAAATAAAATGCTAAATGGAAGTAAATATTTTGCCTTTTTGAATTTATATTCAATGAGGGTTTTTGAGATTCAATAATAATTTTGACCAACGCATGCAATGGATGCTAGCTCTCTTACTAAATGTTTTCCATCACACAGTATTAAAAACATCATTCTAGATTTAATTGATTCTATTCACAAACAGTGATAAGACGCACTTAAGCCTTTAAAATGAAAGTGATATCCCAGAGGGAAATTAAAAATCTACTTGGATTATCTGCATAATTAAACCTATATAACCCTTAAAATAACAAAATATATAGAGGGTGCATTCAATGTCTTAGTCCTAAAGTAATCTGGAGGTAGTATATATCCTATCAAAATTAATTATAGCACTCACCAATTTAATGCAACATGAAAAATCAAATTATTGTATTATTTATCATGGTATAATGATGCCTTTCACCTACAGTGAGGGAAGCAAACACAAATGTGAAGTCTACTAAATGCATTTTGTAAACTTTGAGGTACTCACTGTTAGCCATTTCCTCTACAATAAAATAAGAACAGCATACATTCTTTATTGAGTTTCTTGTTTTGTAATCTGCTAAGATTGGCAGTTGCATTAAATATGCTATATGGCTCTTTACAATCTACAATTTAGGATTCTATGACTTCAGTTAAACTACTTTAACCTATATATGTTCACTTTTGAGAATTACATATTTTTAGAATAGCATTTTTTACCACTTTCTCCTGGAAAACACTGATGTCCAACAAAATAATTTTTAAAAATGATATATGGTAGGAGAAGGAGAGATAAAAGAAATTTAGTAAATGGTACATTTAAAACATTTAATGGGTTTATTTATTGAATACATTTTCAGATTCTTATTATTCTGAAATATAACTGATTCTCAAGAAGGGGAAAAGAGAAATCACTTTCTTATTCAACTACAGGATTTTTTTCAAACATACCACAACTTTTTCATAAAACTCAGGTTCACTGCTTATTTATCTGCAAAATTTCTAAGTAAAAAACATTGAACATAAATTTTTATAATACCCATTCTCTTTAGTTTATAACAAATGTGAGCTTCAAAATAGATGTAGTTTTGTGATTTAGTCCAGAAGTTATCCAAATTTTTCTGTAAAGGCAGATAGTAAATATTTTTGTGAAAACAGAGGGTGTCTGGTAGAACTACCCAATTCAGTTGTATCATGAAAGCAGTCAGAGACACTAGGTAAATAAGGGCATGGTGATGTTCAGATAAAACTTATTTTCAAACACAAGCAGTGGGTCATACTTTGCCAATCTCTGTTTCAGACTGGAAATTGGTTCCACAATAAATGAGAAATTTAAAGCTGTTATGAGAAATTACATTAAACTATATGCCAATGCCTAAGGATAAATTAATTGTGGTTTTATTCAATTTAGATTTCTGGCCTTAAAAAATATTTTTAAATCTAATGATCTTAATATTGTCATGTTTTGCTCAAAGAATAATACTTTCTTAAAACATAGGTTACTGTTTTGTTGAGCTATTAATCATTTCTGAATTTAGTAAAGAACAGATATCAAAGTCCTATATTAAATGTTAATATAGCTAAGTTTGATGTACACTAGGTATATGAATTCTCATTATGTTATCAAAATATTGCATTAAAAAAAGATTTCTGTCTACAAGTGTTTATTTAACAAGCATGAGGATTTCCCCCTTAGATCACTTGGCACGTGTTTACTCTTCAAAGTGTTCAGTTTTTAAAGTTTGAAGTCATGTCATATTGTTTCACAAAACATTTGAAAAGATACCTTAACATGACTTATTTATCTATTTTTATCTAGTACTATTTCTTAGCATCATTTTCAGCTTTTATCCAAACAGCATGTCATGGAAGGTAGAAACATATAATAGTACTTTAGTTCTCTAAGGCACTTTCCTCCTGTGGTACCAATATCCTAAATTAAGAGCTTCCACTGAAAGCGTTTAAGATACCATATGAAAGTTAGGACAAGACTCAGCAGTCAGCCCAACAGAAGAGCAAGTGAGCAGTGTGGGACTAAGTGGGTTAATAGGAAAAGTAGGGCACTCAGGATCATCTTTCAAAACAGAGCAATCTTAACGCACTGACAGGTGGCATCAAAATTCTGACAGTGGGTGTTGCTGCCAATGCCTGCTGCTGGTCTCGCTGTCCCTGATCTGCGATCATCTGTTGCTCCACAGATGAGACATCCTGAACAGAAACTTACTCCCCATTGGTCTTCGAACCTTATTCACACAAAATTTTACAAATTGCTTACCTTCTATAATAAAACATTAATTTTTAACCATTTAAATTAGACCATTTACATTTTGGGGTGCTCTTATTAAGAGAACTGAAACACTATCTATAATACTTGCAGCTCTAGAATGTTATCTTTATAGACATCAGTAAACATACTAAGATATTAAAACATATTTTGTAATATAGAATACTTATACACACTGATTAATTATTAACATTTTTATACTTCTTTATTTTAGAAGATTAAGTATAAATATTCACATGCTTAGAAAATTATCAAATGCAGAAATGGTTTTAGAAAAAATGCTAAATTTACTTGTTACTAAATTTATTTAAAATGGAGAAATATATCTTGGATCTGTCTGCTTTTCTATCTCCAAATAAATCTGAATTGTCAAATAAAGCTAAAATAATGGTTTTGCAAAGAAAACAACTATGAACATATTAAGTTTTAAATCATTACCTGGAAGAAATCTTCATCACTGAAATTATGTTAAAAATGTGTAAGAAAAAATTATGTATTTTACCTCTGTAATTACAGTAAACATATAATAAATATTAACTATATTTTGTTATATTGACCTAAAGTGTAAGATGCTGACAAAATATTTCAGTTCTGCAATAAAATATTTTTAGCTTGTTTAGTTTAAAATCTGTTGGTTATTTTAACATTTTATATAATATTAAAAATGGTATACATTATTATAACTAATGTCTTTTATGGTAAAGTGTGATTTTTATTAATTCTCCAGCATCTGTTTCCTCTCATAAATAAGAAATATCTACATAGAAAAATTTTAAAGATGTAAAAATCAACACTGCTTAAAATTCATAATTTAACAATATTAATGTTCTACTATTTTCAGTTCCCTAATGCAGAGTTGCTATACTCTGTAAAATAAAAAAAAAATTTGGCACAAACATAGATAAATCAGGTCTATATCACCACAGACAATGTGTACTCAGTAGTTTAATAAAACATGTAAAGCTTTAAAAATCTGTAGTGCATTATTAAATATAATTTCTGAATATCTAGAAACAAGGGACAGATATCTAAAATACAGGATAAACTACAATGAAAGTATATAAATGTCCTTGTATTTTCCACGTTCATAAGTCTAATCAGCTGGTAGATAGAAATGATGCTGCAGATACTGTATAGAGGGTGTCAGCAAAAAAATTGACATTTTTTTGCTATGTGATATCTCTGCAGAAAAAAACTAAAAAACTGAGACATAAATGAAAAAAAAACAGTAGGTACACAAATATTTTATTTAATGCTAGTACTGAAAAATGTCAAGCTAGAGATAGGTGTTTGCTGCTATAGTTTTTAGTGTAAAGAAAGGGGGAAATGCGTATCAGAAACACTGGAACATACTTTTCAAAATTATATATGCTAGGGCCACCTTGTTGTGTGGATGAGTGTGATGATGGAATAAAAAGGGACGTGGACATAGGTATCCAGGTGAATACATATAACCCTCCAATTACCCATGTGCTTGCTTATTGTAGCTTTCCACAAAGATAAATTCCCAGTCCTCTTTGATTCCATATAGCCATCACTAATTTGGATGAGAAATATAAAGCCCTCTGGACCATTGTCTTGATGGTGTTGTCCATCAGAAACATATTTGAGGAAGATTCACAAAAATAGTGACTTGAGACCTAATTTGTGAAGAATTGTTATTGGAAGGCATATGGTGTATGCAGGAATTTTGAATTAGTTAGGTAGATCAGAGGTTAAAATATGTCCAGGTCATAATTAATAATAGTAGCAAAGTGCATTGAAGATATATCACAGACACTGTTCTATACACTTTATCATACATACTGTGTATATAGCATATATACTACTTCATTCTTCACATGAGCTCGGTGTAATAATTATCCCCTTTTTACAGATAAAAAAAGGAGAGGTTAAGTAACCCAAGGCAATAAGCTAGTAAGTGGTGGGTCCAAAACTTAGACCTAGACAATTTGTCCACAAAATTCACACTCATAATCACAAGGAATTGTAGCATTTGCTTTTGTACTCAGCTTGGCCACTATTCACAGGCCTGTTCATAACTGACAAAAACAAGGTGGGCACTTGAAAATATGTAGCCCATAAAAATCTTGGAGTTAGCTAATGACATAATAATCAAATAACATGGACTTATTAAAAAGATTAATTTTAACCTATAAGGTTAAAAATTATTAGGATTAAATGTCAAGTCGTGCATTTAGATGCCTAGTTGATATACACTTTCAGCTGTGATGAAGTTACAAGTACAGGATTAGTTCTCTACCTATTCTTTCTGGGGGGTATAATATTGTAAACTCTGAAGAAAGTAAACAAACAAGATGAGTTCTAGGGTTGTCCAAGCTTTCAGACAAGAAATACTTTCCAGAAGATTAAGGAGCATTGTAGGCATGCTCAGCTGAAAGACATCAAACTTTGAGGATACTAAGGCTGCTGGTATTTGTAGGACAAAGTACAGGGAAGGAAGGCCTTCACACAGAAAGACCTCCAGGTATCTGTATAGATGTTCCTTTGAGCTCTCGGATGCATATTAAGTTGTGCATGCACATGATGAAACTCAACAAGTCCAGGTAAAGAACACTATCAGGAAACACAAAGTGAAGGACTGCTGGTATTCATGAATAAATGAACTGCCTGCCAGTGAAAAGTACAACATACTTTTAAAGAAATAAAAAAAAAATCCAAATGTGCAGCCATGTTACAGTCAAAAATACTTAACATGTGAAGAGGAATACAAATTTAACAATAACAAGGAGATAAATAAGATAATAGAAACAAATTCCAAAATGAGAAAGATGATACATTTAGTTGACGGACATTAAAAAGATATTATAAATAAATTTAAGAATTTTAAAATAAATATGGACAGAATGAGCAGATATTTAACTATAATATATTTAAAATAATCAAATCAATCTCCTAAAACAAACAAACAGAAAAAATGCAATGCCTACAATGGAAAACTTGCAAGGAAGTCTTAATAGTAGATAAGAAACTGCAGAAGAAAAGATCAGTAAATTTAAAATTATAGTAATAGGAACAATCCAAACCATAGCATGGTGAAAAATGAAAGGCTGAAATAAAAGAACAAACTCAATAACCTGTGAAAAAATGTGAAACTATCTAACGTATGTAAATTGGAGTCCGAGTGTTTTGAGGTGAGAAGGAGGAAAATATTTAAGTTGAAAATAATGGTAGAAAAGTATCCAGATTTGATCAGATTTAATACTCTATAAATTCAAAAGCCTAAGCAATACCACATTGGGTAAATACAAAGATAACTGTACTTGGACATATAATAATTAAAATCTTAAACTCAATGGTAAAGAAAAACTCAAAAGCTTTCTGAGAAAATAAATACATGTTGCACATACAAGAAAATAAACATAAGAGTGATTTATCAGGAAAAATGTGAGCCATGAATCTGTAGAATTACACCATTAAAGAGATTAAAGACAATTAAATGGAAACAAAAGGTACTTTTGTAAAAAGTGAAAACACCCTTTAAAATGAAGAATAGAAAAAGCAAGAAGAAAAATGAAAAATAAAAGAATTTATTATCAGTAAACTTATATTTATAAGAAATGTTAAAACACATACTTAGGCTGAAAGGAAATAGCTACCAGGTTGAAACTCAGATCCACAGGGGGAAAAAAAAATGGGGAGAACTAGAATTGAAAAATATGTGGATATATAAAAAATACTTTTCCTTTTCTAATATTTTTAAAAGACAGATGGTTATATAAAATAAGAATTATAATGTATTACCTGGTCTATAGCAATCACAGAATTAAGTATTTTATAATAGCACAAATAGTTGGAGGGAAAGATGAAAATATACTCTTTTAAAGTGCCTACATTATATTTGAAGTGGCTCAATTGTACTTAAATGCAGTTTGAAATAAGTTAAAACTGTAAAGTGTAAATCAGAGAGTAACTACTGGGGCAAGAGAGAGAGCAAAAAAGAATGTATAGCTAATAATTTAAAAGAGGAGATAAAATTAACACTAAAAATAATAATCAGGTGATATAAAAGAGGGGACAGAATAGAAAAAAAATGGGAGAAATAAAATACAAGAATATGGCAACAGGAAACCAAACATATCAATATTTAGATCAACTATAAATTAAAACAACATATAAATAAAAAGTTAGAGGGGTTAAGGAAGCAGAACACATTATATACTACTTAAAACATACTTTAAGCATAAGGACAGACTGGTTAAAAGTAAAAGCATGACAAAAACTGGGGTGGCTAGGCTGACATTAGACAAAGTAAGCTTCTGGACAAGAAATATTAACAGGGATTTAAAAAAGGATATTTTTATAATGTTAAAGAGGGTAAATTATCATAAAGCTATAAGAGCCCTAGTCCTGGCTAGGTGGCTCAGGTGGTTGGAGTGTCATCCTGTGCACAAAAAAGGTTGCATGTTTGATCCCTGGTCAGGACATGTGCTTAGGTTGCAGGTTCCATCTCCAGTTGGGGAGCATACAGGAAGCATCCGATCGATGTGTCTCTTTCACATCAATTTTCTCTCTCTCTCTCTCCCTCCCCCCACCCCTTTCTAAAATCAATAATAATATAAAAAATCCTCAAATGAGAAGTAAAAATATATAACAGTCCTAAATGTATACACACATAATAACAGAGCTTTACATTTACGATCCTGAAAAAATTAAAGAAGATATAAATAAATGAAGAGGTTTTCCAGGTTGATGAGTTGGCAGACATAACATTGTTAAGGCTTCACACCTCCTCAAATTACTTTATACATTTAACACCATCTCAATCAACATTCTACTTGGCTCTGTTGTAGAAATTGGCAAGTTTACTCCAAAATTTATATTGAATTTCAAAGGGTATTAAAAATCCAACATAATTTTGAAAGAGAAAAATTGGAGTACGAACATTTCTTGATTTCAAGACTTATTGCAAAGCCAGTGCAATCAATTGAGTTATGCTGCTGTAAGAACAGACAAATAGACCAATAAAACAGAAGAAAGTAGAGTTAATAGATTTGATTTTATATAATCAAGTAATTTTTGACAATGTTGCTAAAGTGAATGAGTAAAAAGAAAATCTTTTACCAAATCCTGTTGGCCAGTTTGATGTCCATAAGAAAAAGTAAACAAACAAACAAATTTTAACTTACTCTTATTGTGCTAACAAGCAGATAAAAAGATTCTCAAAGTCACTGATTATCAGAAAATTAAAACTACAATGAAAGACATACATTAAAATATTAAAATAAATAATGGCTGACAATGCAAGTGTTTTTAATCATATGGAGCAAGGAGACTCCCAGGTATTGCTATGGTACAACCACTTTGTAAAGCAAATTGATATTTTCTTATAAAGTTAAACATATACTTGCTATATAACCCAGCAATCCCACACCGAAGTATCTGCTAAGATAAAAGAAAACCTGGGTTTAAAAAAGATCTGTACACGATTATTCACATCAGATTGAATCATAATAGCTCCAAACTGGAAATAATGAAAATGCCAATCATCAAGAGAACAAATAAGCAAATTGTGGTATGTTGCATATATGCAGGAGAAATCAAAGACAATTTAATGTTATACACATCAATGCTCATAATTTTTTTTTAAAAACTGTGCAAAGGAGGCCAGTAACAAAAAGAATATATGTATATAATACTATTTATATGAAGTTCTAGACCAATCAACATAAATCTGTAATACTGGAAATTTGAGCGGCAGTTTTCTGGGACAGGTGGTGGTGGGATCGAGAAGGAAGGAACATGTGAGAACTTTTGGAATGGTGAAAATGTGTTGTCTTGCTCATTGTGGTCACATAATTGTTTCTATTTGTCAAAGCTCAACAAATTGTACAATTAAGATGTGTACATTTAATCATATATAAATTATACCCCAATAAAGTTGATTAGAAAATATGAAATAAGGTGATCATAACTTTGGTTTATTCCATTTCAGATGACACTGGTTGTTTGCATGCTCGATTTCAGCCAAACAGGTACCAAAAAAGATTTCTCAATGAGAGGCTGCCTGAATAGAAATTCAGTAACTGAAGGACAAAATTCAGCATTGCCACTGTCTGAGCGCAAGTGTAATATTATGTCCAGTTCTATATGCCATATTTTAAGAATTCACTTTGTGAAGATGGTGATGTTCTTAATGATGGATGTCAAAAATAATGTCCAACATAGCCCGGAAAGAGAACACCTGGGACCTTGTAGCTGTCCTAACATACCTGAAGTGGCAAAGGGTGTTCAATGCCACATCAATTTCCCCTACTTCATATCAGAATTTCAGTTTCATTGGGCATGGCAATGTGCCCAGATATAAAAATTGTTTTTCTCAAACATCATGTTAGCTAAGACCAAGGAAATATAAGCAATTTTTTTGGTCAAGACTTTACAGGGGGAAAAAAAAAAACCTTAGAAGATCTTAGAAGATCACACAAACTTTGTAGGTATGTCTTTATTTTCCTCTCTCCAAACAGGATAATGAGGTAAAAGATATGGCTTGTGGCTCCGTCAGCAGCTATACAGAAAAGACAGAGACTTCAGGTCTACTAACTTTGAGATACTGAATTAATTCCACGCCTTATATCACACTTCTCATTTTGAAAGAACAATTCTCTATTTGGACAATACACTGTTGATTTTTGTTTTGTTTTGTTTTGTTTGTTTTTTGTTATATGCAGAAAAACACAAAACCCCTGATATTAGGTAGATAGGAAGAATGCACAAATATAGTAAATTTGATTTCCAAAGGCATGGGGTCAGGGAGTGAGTTACAGACAAGTAGATATTTGATCAATATAAGGAAAATTTTAATGATGGAGCTTTACAGCAACTGAATGGGCTTGTTGACAATGCAGTGGCTTCTTCTGTACTATGGCTCTTCATTAGAGGCTGTTGGGCAACACGTCAAGCCATATTAAATGAGGTCTGTCTATAAAGCAGTGGCTAAGAAATTATGCAAGCTAATTCCTAAGGGTTATTGCTTTAAACACTGAGATACTATGACTGAACTTTTTTTAGACTAATTGCATTTGCTTATTTCATGTTGTAACAGGAATTTGGCCTAAGGAAGTAAAACTATTTTATCTCAGTATGGTAATATTTCCTCTAAAAATTATTAGGAAACTAGAAGTAATATTTTTTGTGGATGTGGTTTTCTGAAGGTTCATTTGAACTCCCAGGTATTACAGATTTGGAAAGATGAATGATTGCCATTTTAGTCGTCATCAAATCATTTACAAAGGACTTGTGCAGCACACAGAATGGTTTCTAAGTAATATTATCCTTAATATTAGTTGACAGTCCCTTCACAATTTCAAATTTAGCATTTCATAAAACATTACAAATAAAAGGAGATTTTTACAATGAAGCTACGTGCAGAAGAAAGTTAAGATGTGAATTGCCGCAAATGACCACACTTATCATTTGAAATTTTGTTAACATTATCTAAGCCAAATCATCCGTTGGAATACTTCATGCCATACTTTTCAAACTACCCTTCACCTTATAACAGCAAATATGGCCCGATGATTCTCATTTTTAATCGACAGTCTTGTCGGACATTTCAATGACTCCAGACATAACAAAATTATGACATTCAGGGCCAGAGAGCAAGGGTTCCCTCTTTGATTTCAGTTGAAAGCAAAAAGGTTCAGAAAAGCTGTCAGCTTTTCTCCTTTATGTTCTGAAAGCTGCCTAAACTTGTCAGTTTGCTTTCACTGAACTTTTACTAAAATAATGCAAGAAAAAATGTTATTACAGCATTCACACCTTTAAATTATATTTCTTCTGCAATGGGGTAGAAATGTCACAGGTCCATAGAATGTTGGGATTGAAAGAGGGTTTGGATATCATTAAGTCCAGTACTGGCATTCCACCCATGAGGAAAGCTGGAGAGGACCTCTCAAAGCCACACAGAGCCAGTAGCATAGCAGGCTTAAAAACAGCATACGACTCTGAGGGGCATTAGTTTTCCTTTCCTACCATACAAATAGATAAAGCTATTTTTAATATAATCTCCTTTATGTACTGACAATAATTGTAAATTTTAGTCATTTCTTTTGTAACCCTTGAAGCATAAGATTAGAAGTAGCAGTAATAATGAAAATTTCAATTTTATATAGAGTTTCATGGTCCACAAATAAGTTTGTAAAACAACTTTCCATATTTCATTTTCTTATAGTGGATGTTTTAAAAAAGAAATAAAACTAAAACATACCTTATTAAAAGTTTATATTTAAAATCAGAGATACAAATAATGGAAGATTTCTCCCATTATCTTTCCCCTCCTACTACTATAGTACCTATGTAAATGACTTCCCTGAGTAACTGATAGATTCATATAATAATGAAACATTTTTTCCACTTTGTTCATCGTTTCACAGTGAATGATGTGGGCATAATCATTATTGTATCTTTTGTAGTCTGGTTTACTTTGTGCAGTGGCAACATCATCAGAGAAGTTGTTCTCAGATGACATGTGACAATATTAAATGCAATCTTAGCAAGAAGCTCTGCAAGTTCACACTAGTAGCTGGGTTAACGAGTTATTTTTAGAGGTTAAGGGAAACTTTACATGTACAAAACAGCATCCTTCAGAGACCATGAGGTAGGATTTTGTTATTTCTTATGGAGGCTAAAAGATCAGTTAGTTATTTATTAAGTTTTAGCATGCAATCAGATAGCAGCTTTAGAAGAAAGTAGAGAGGTTTCCCTAATAATGATTTCTCAAGCCTTCGATTTGATTCTCAGAAATATCTGAAATTTGGAGCTTTCATTTAGCACACCTGTCAGGAAAAATATTTCCAGTGCACCAGTTCCAGGCTCTTGGTTCCACAAAGGAAAAGATATGCCCAGCTATTAATGTCCTTCCAAGATGCACAAAGAACTAAACCAAAAACATTTAGAGATTCAAGTTTATAAAATATACTGTTATAGTAAGTTTCAATATTTTTTAACATTTTACAAAATCATAATAAATTCCATTTAAAATACATCATAGTATTATCCCTGATGTTAAACATATCTTTATCTTTTATATCTCAAAATTTTTTGGACCTTCCCATTTCAAATTCTCTATCTCATCCCACTCAGAAATACATACTCTCAGACCTGGTATTTTGATTTTTGGACTAAGAAAGTTTGATACTCATACGTGTTATTTTGATTTGATAAAATAGGGAAAATTCACAAAATCTAACTTTACATAAATTTATCAGAGTTCATGGATAGTTTAGGTTGTGGATGATTTATAATCTTTATAAAAATAGAATTGGGAAGCACAAGACTCCTATTCTTACTCTGCCATTAACTAGTAGTGTAGCATAAGGAAATTTACCACAACTGTGAATTTGGATGTTTCCTGTTCTGTAAAATGGGGATAATAGTACTTCTAAATGACTTTTTGTAAAAATTTAAAAGAGAGAATCATATAGTCTATAAGGATGCCGTGTCAATATTTATTTCAGATTACACTAAGTCCTCACTTAATGTCACCCACAGGTTCTTAGAAACTGTGACTTTAAGCAAAATAACATAAGAAAACCTATTTCATCATCAGTTACTTGGTGTTAACAAGAGTTAAGTTCCTACGACATATTTCTGGTCACAAATACATCACCAAACTTCTAAATAGAGACCCAAAACACCTCTAATATGAAACATCGAAACAAATGTAAGCTATGCATAGAGTTAAGACAGATTAATAAAAATAAATAAGAAAATGATTTTGTAACATATTAATTCCAGTTCAGGATCACAGGTTGGGGAGCCTGTCCTGGACCCTCCGGGCACAAGGCGGGAACCTGCCTGGGCTGCCGCCCGCCCATCCCAGCGCACACTCACACGGAGCCACACTCACTCACTCAGGGACAATGTAGACACACCAATTCACCTAACATCATCTTCAGGGTGTGGGTGGAAACCACAGCACCCACAGAAAAGCCATGCAGACATGGGGAAAGCGTGCAAATAGCAATGGAGGCCCTGGTTGAGAATCAACGTTTTTTCTCATTAACTTTAAAATGAAACATCATTGAACAAAAGCAACATTATTCAAAGACCTACTATAATATCTAAAGCAAATCCACATAGTAATAAATCGTCATTGAAATTAGCCCTCAAAGAAAACTTTCCCCATGTTTTCTAGACTAAAATCTAGAGCAAGTTCTGCATATATTCACTACATAATTTTCAGACATGCTTGCTTTACTTTTCTTATTAAACACAATGCTAATGATATGCAAGGAAATATATCGTCCACCCAATTATCCCAGAATGAATTTCTAAATAGTGAATGGAATAGATGAAAGGGAAGGAAGTGTTATATGATAACATAATTCTCCTGTAGCAATTTAAGAGAAAGATTATTTCATTGCACTGAAAATATCAGATTTTCTAGCAGATATGCATTTTCTCAGTTATCAGAAGGAATTATTAAAAATGTATGTCAAAAAAGTTATTAAAATTGTCAGTTTGATTTTCCTCCCTCTGTTTCTCCTTTTTCTAATCTAATGTGATATGCCCTTTGAATGTATCCTTATACTTATTGTGATAAATACTTTAATTATAATGATACAGATATAAATTTATAATTTGCTTAAAATGTAGAGCAGCACACCCCTCTACCATCTTACAGTTGGTCCAAAAGATCTTTTTGATTTCACAAATGGAGATTAGGACTGCATTACATTAGGTAAAAAGTAACTGGGACGGTTCCTTATGCTTTGGGGACATCAAGCATGGGTTTTAGCTGTTGTGTTCCAAAAATAATTTCCTTCCATTAGCCTGTGTGTTATTTGACTCAGAGAAGTATTAAAATGTTCAATTAATATAAAAAAAATTACAGCATGGTGGATAACTGGAGATATCACTCCCAAATTTATAACCCAAGGGAACCATATCATTCTGAAACTTCCAATCTCAAAGTTGATTCCAGATCCTAGAATCTGCTCCATTTCTCATCATGTTTTCTTTTATCTTCTCTTCCCTTCACCCACTATCACCTTTTCATCTTTTGACTTTTAATCTTCATGTTCAGTAGTGTTAAAATGAACCCTTTCTTTTGATTTTGTTTTATGCATGGGGAAAAAGATTTATATATTATGTTATCTTAAAAAAGAGATGAGTCAGGCCTTAATAGTTTTCTAAGAAGAAATGCATGAGAGAGAGAGAGAAAGAGAAACGTGTCCCTCGATTTCTCTTTCTCTCTGTCTTTGAATCAGTAAACCTAATTACATAGAGTGGTCAGGAAGAAGGCTTGTCACTGTTGATCTAACACAGGGCCACTTTCCCCCTGAAATACAGCCAGGAAAAAAAAAAAAAAAACAACAAACCACTTATAACTACTTCAAATCAAAGGGAAGTGATGAAAATGCATTTGTGTTAATTCCCAAAAGACTCAAGTCAAATGTCAAATCAGTCTTCAAAGGAGCTTCTAACTAATGAACTGATTTTTAGTAGATAGGCCATTTCCATATGCATTATTTTTCATGGCTACAGTTTTATATCCTGAATATATTTGAAAGATTAGACAGCTCAAGAAAATACTTTGAGTTAAAATTACACAAATATTCTAGTTACTGACTGACAGACTTGTTACAGATTCTCTAGTTTATGTTATTAGATTCTCTAGTGCTCTCATAAAAAAATAGCAGGAAATGTCCTGACTGGTGTGGCTCAATCGGTTGGGCATTATCCTGCAAGGCAAAATGCCACTGGATCAATTCCTGGTCAGGGCACATGCCTAGGTTGTGGGTTTGATCCCCAGTTGGGGTGCGCATGAGAGGCAACTTGTCAATGTTTTTTTCTCTTTCTCTCTCTCTTTCTCCTTCCTATTCTCTCTTCTCTAAAAATAAATAAATTATTTTTATAAAGAAGGAATATGTTAATTTCATAAAAATAGATTTTGGGGCAAAAATAAGAATTACACAGAGATACTTAAAGATAAAATGATTTCATATTAAGGCACATATATGTGTATATTTAGTTTACTATGGGAAATTAACATTTGACATTTTGAAACTTGATAGCAGCTATATATATTATTATATAGACCTATTACTTGACTGTGCTGAGAATACACAACAATAAAGTAGCCATATATATATGGTATGTATGTGTATATATGTATACATATATGTATTACAGAGAGAGGGAGAGAGAGAGAATTTCCTATAATAAGTTGCATCTTTATGGTTGTGCACAGATTCTAGTTGTATTTTTGGTCATTTATTTTTAAATATACTGGTCATGATAGGGTAAGCAGGTATTTATCAAACATAAAAATGCATAAAAACAAAAATTGCATTAAAATAACTAGGAAAAACAGTAATAACAAATCTTATGGGAAAATTTTTACATCCATTATAAGACACAGTATATTTAAGAAAAAAGTACGTCAGAGTTCAAAAAAGCAGATCCAGAAAATTAAAGGTATCATGGCAGAAACACAAATTAAATAGAAAGTTAAGAAGCAAAGTTGAGGCATATTTTCTTTAGAGAAGAAAAAAAAAGATGGATCATGGGAGAGAAAAATAGAAAAGAAAACATACTTAGAGGTCAGTGTAGGTAATCAGATACCCAAGGGAGTGTGAGGAAATTGGAGCAAAGAAAATGAGGGGAAGGATTTAATCAAATAAATATTTAAGAACATGCCCTTAAATTGAAGGACATGTGTATCCAAATTGAAAACACCCACTGAAAAGTATAGGAAAATTAATGGAAAAAAGATTCATACCAATGAGCATCATTCATATATACAAAAAAATCCTAAAAAGTTTTCTGGGGTAACAAGTAGCAAAATAGGTTATTCCATAAAAGGATTGTTAATTATAATAGTCCTGGATTGTTCAATAGTAACACCATAAGTAAAAAGCATTATAAAATTCAGAAGAAAATTGATTTTTAACTTAAAATTTTATACCTAGACAAATACCACTCAAGTAAATGGCTGAAAAAAGACATTTTAAAATATGCATTGCCTCAACACTTTTACCTCTTACCCACCATCTCTCAGAATTTACTGGAGAATATTTTCCTCTAAAATGAAGAAGCAAAAAAGAAAGAATAATACATGGGATCCAGGAAAAGAAGCAAGGGGAGAGAGGCAAAAGGAGTTATTAGGCTGGATTTAAGAAGGAAATAATGAAGGCAAAGAGGGTAAAAACGGGTCACATGCCAAAAGCATGTCTCCAAGGAAAAAGAATGGATTTGAGAGGTCATCTAATATGTCTGTACATGTTTAAAGATTTCACAGTAGGGCTGAAGATTTGGATGTTTATGACAAACATCTTGAAAACTAGACAGTTTAAGGAACAAAGCAACTAAAAAGTCACACAAGAAATGTGCATAAATAGATTATACCATGTGGCTGAGTTGTGAACAATGTTTACATGGTCATAAAAACAAAAACACTGAATGCAAATTTATTTAAAAATTTAGAAATGAATAAAATGGGAAGATACAAAATGAAGTATGGAGTGTATTGAGTGTAAAGATTCCAGTCACCTACATTCTTAAAAAGACATCAATCCAATATTCATTAAAAAAAAAAAGTCCAAATATAGTATTTGGAAACAGAGCTAAATGACAAATTGTACAATTAAAATAATTTGAAGCGGTTTCTCTAGGGAGTAGGCTGGGGGTTTTAGAAGAGGCAGGACAACAAATTTCTCATTGACTTTTCCTTCATCTCCCTCCCCCGTTTCTCTCTCCTTCACCAATCTCTCCTTTCCTTTCTGTTCCTAGGTTTTATAATTCTAACTCACTTCTTAACTCTGTACATATTATTAATTTAATTAAAATGTAAATAAAAGATAAACCCATACAACATATGTTAATGATATGTCTCTATTTTGTATAATTTACTGTTTAATTTTTCAAGCATTCTAATGCTGTATAATCACAGAGTAATCATGCAAAGGGAACAGAGAACAGTTATGTAATAGGGACTGGTGAGTGCTTTCACTGTTAAGATATTAAGTAAAAGGTACATGGTATGTGCAAATAAATATCTCTTACCTGATCAAATTAAATTAATAGTTTCATTATTTTTCTCTATCTCCATTTGGTAATTAATGCATGGAAGGCATACATTGCATTTTAGTTATTATCACTCAGTATTTTTTTTTTACCCAATTACACATAGCATAATAAAGTGGTTTGTTGTAGCTGTTTTAATTAAATTGCATAATCATAGCATTTTTTTTCTAAGATGGTCTTTGGACAATCATTAATTCCAGGGGCTATTTGCCCTTGTGAAATCAAGCCACTTAATCATGTAGTTTTTAGGGAGGTAATTTATGTAAACTAGATGATCATTAGCTAATTATTTTAAATAATGATTGTGTTCTGGTAAAAATTGAATATTTAAAGGTAATGAGCTTAACTGATAGTAGGAGATTGCTACTTTCAGGTTATACAATAGCTGCTGATATTCATTCACTGCTTGCAGTAAACACTGGTAGACAGGAATTAAATCTGCATTTTCAATGTGTTAAAAAACGATTACTCTTTCAATGAGAAGTGTTGAGGCAGCATTAGAGCCCTAGAGCAGACCCTTGTGTTTGTCCGTGTGAGAGCTCCGCGGGCTGTCCCTTCGAGGGAGCTCTGCATTCCTCACAGCGCTTGAGCTGGTGAGGCCCATTCTCTCCCAAGACTAGTTATCCCAAAAGCGCAGTTCCATAGCTTTTTAAATTATTGTGCCGCAAATTTGGGAGAAAAAAAAATGTGTTTTGGGTTTTGCTCGAACATTCTACTTATCTCTTGAAAGTGTGGACATTAGGGTGGTAGCTATCAGCATATAAAGTAGTTTGCTGGACTATCACTTTGTCTTATCTGTGAACTATTACTTCGCTGTGTTAGCAGCACACAGGAGTAGGGAAGCAGGATACAGTATAATATAGGGGGAAATGGAGCTTGCCTCTCACCTTTGGAAACATTCTAAAATATTGCTATATCTTAATTCTATTCAAAGAAAATAATATTTAGTAAACTTCATAGGTTAAAAGTAGCTCAAGCTCTGAATCCCTTTAGTCCTGTATGGGACCATTTTCTCTGGCTTTACAAAGACATTTTATCTTGTTGATTTACAAAATCAGTCAGCCAACCAACTGGCTTTCTAATCCAGTAACTTAATGATATTCCATAAGGCAGTAATCATTTCTATAAAGAATAGAAAATGCAAAAATGCTATCATAAATTGGTGTGGAGAGCAGGACTGAACTAAGATGACGTCAGTCTTGTCAACTAAGAAGCCATGTTTGGAGTATGTGCAGGACAGCAATGACTCAGAGGGATGATGCAGTCTCCTGAGCATGCACAGTACAGTGTGGCAGACAGCATGTGACTATCAGAAGGGTAGCACCACCCTCTCAGAGCATGCACAGTAGAGAGACATAATCAGCATGTGCTTATCAAGGTGGCACAAAACAACATGTGTTAATCAAAGGCTGATGCAACATAGCATCATACAAGAGTATGAAAGCAGAAGTCTTTGAAAAGACAGGTGACAGACAACCAAGAGGGGCTGAGATGGCAGAGATATGCTCTGCTCCTCTGACCAACCCTGCTATAGCTGACTCTGAGGGCACCATACACTCTGCCTTGCAAGATGCTGATGAGGTGCCTCCCAGACCCAGAACTGATCTGGACTCTCAGGATTTGGATTTGTTATCTTCCAATGCTCTTGTGTGATTTTATTGCTGGTTGTTTCTGAGTTATTATTATTGTTATTGGGTTGTCATAGATTTGGACTGAATCTGCATTAATAAAAACTGAGTGAATATCATAGTCACCTGTGGTAACTCACTGTTATTCGTTGGTGCCTATGTTGCCTGTAGGGCTGATGGCCATATAGGTGGCCTGGCGCCTCTGCTCTGTGACAAATGCTGGATGGAGGTTGGCTTATAGGAAAGACTATAGTGTGGATACTTGTCAGGTTAGAGTATTGCTCATGACAACTGGATATTCTGAGTCAAGGTAATAAGGTTAGAAAGGTAAAAAAGAAATTGACTGCACAGTAAAAACTAGAAAAAAACTGTACATGTATATACAGATCCAGAAAAGGAGACAGAGAGTGAGCTTGTGAGCTAAAATCGTATAATGAACAAAATCAATAATCTTTTTCTTCTATTGCTTAGCTCTAAAGCTTTATGAAAATTAATTATTTTTGAATTTACTTCCCTTGGGAATATTGTGGTTTTTCACATCAATGGCATGCATTTCAATTTTGAAGTTCTTCCTTTGATAATTCCATAAGCTAAGCCCCTCTTCTGCCCATAGATGCCAGGCTTTGTACAGTGTTGTTGGAGGTCTCAGCACCTCTGGAGCCATTTCCCAGGCTTCTTGCACTAACAGCTTCCTGCTGTTATTAGCCTCTGGATTTCCTCACCATCCTCCAATTGGCTTTTCCCATGTGTTGGCCTCTGCAAATCCTTCATATAGATAGTATCTTCATGCAGAATACTTAAAGTAGATCCTCTCCATCTACTACCATTATATCTTAGCCGATAATCCACATTATTATTATTTTTTAATGCGACGAGGACAGAGGATTCATTTTGCTGTACTTCTACCAGAATCTAAAATTAAGCTCAGAACTATGAGCCACTGAATATGTAGATGCTTGTTGCAAATAGTGTGTAACAAACTTGTCAGCAGAGAGAATGGTATGTTTGTAAGGTGGCCATGAGCATAAGAATTCACAGAAAAATATGATACCCAACAGGGAAAAGAGAAAATTTTATGAGCCAATTATTTTATATAAGAAAGAAATATTTTTCTTTTTAATTATAATTTCCAAAATATCTACAATTCTAGGTCTCTGCACAAAGATAACTAGTAATGATACTTACATTTAGAAGACAACTTATAAAGAAACATAATGTAGTAAGAATGTTGGCAGAAGTTTGTTTCATTTTCCTATGAAAAACTCTTTTTTCCAATAAATTCTTAGTTGTCCATGATAAATGTAACAAACTTAAGATGAGTCAAGCCTAAATAATGCAGAAGCGTAGCCTGTCACTTTCCCTCAATTGATCTTCATGACCTATTCCTTAGTGTAGGTTATTTTTCTCATTTTTCAAAGAGTAAAGAGAAAATGGATTCCATGTGGATGGAATGTGTCTATTAAAGCAAGCCAAGCAGGATAAAAATAGTAAGGAGAGGATGTAAAATTTTTAAAAGGCTTATTTTTCACTTTATAACGAAAAGAATCTATCACTCACTGAGAGTAGTGAAAGATGGTTGGCTGGGAAAGCAACATGGTCTGAAAATACTGTAAGCAGAATACTCCACAGTGAACTTGAGGGATCTAAGGAATTGGGGCCATCCAATTCATTCAGGGGGACCCCTTAAGAAGAATAGCAATAACAGGAACACGTTCATAGCTCTTACATAGGTCAATAGATCATTTCAGCAACAGGATCCCTGCCAGAAATTAAGTCAGTGGTTCCAAAATCACACCTGGCCAAGATCTTATACCTGTCACAAGTCTTCATCTTGCATCACCACAAGACACTTTTTCCTAATGGCTTCAATTTATCCTTCATGACTCTACCCTCTTCTCACCTTCCCTTCATTATGCACTCTGTTGCCCGCTTTGTCGTGTGGCAACACCAGTTATAACTGCTTGAGAGCCTCTTCATGAGCCCTGATGTTTCGATGCTCAATGTGAATGGAATATTTTCTCTCTTTAGGGCAGAAGGTTATATATGCCATTGATATTCCTTACAATTCTAATGGCCATTATTTTAAGGATTTCTGTCACATCAAGCGTCTTAAAGAACATTCCTTTCTCTGCGTCTTACTGCCCACTCCCATCACCAACTTACTGCAGAGATAAGTCACTTTGTAAATACTATGTAAGTCCTTCACTTATTTTTAAGGTACCTATTAGCACTGTTTTTTGTTATCCAAACAATGGAATTTTCACTCTAATCCAGTCTGTCTATTTTCATTTGTTCAAAAATTGTATGCTCTCTCTACTTCTGCTTATTATTTCCATCATGGGAATAATATTTTCATGATGTCTCCAGCCATTTGTCAAATTCTTATTCAAATTCCACTTTTCACATCAGGTAACACATCTAGTAATTATTATACTCATCAAAATTGAAATCCGAATTGTTTTCTATTCCATTTCTCATAATAACAACAACAGCTACTATTCATTGAACCTACACTGGGATTCAACAAGGTTAAACAAGGCATTGTGTTACAGTTTTGTTTACATTGTATCCTCCTGGGTACCTCTTGGAGTAAATGTTTCTGTTATTATTACTACTACTCTACAGGTGAAGAAACCCAGGATTATTATATTTAAAAGATTCCTAATGACACAGTAAGAAGCAAGAATAGACTATAATCATAGGTTTTTGATGTCCAAGCTGGGATCCCCAAGAATTCAAAAACAGAATGGTAATATCATAAAAACAGACACAAAGAACAATGGAACAGAAGAGAGAGCCTGGAAATAAACCCACAACTTTATAGTCAATTAATATTTGACAAAGGAGGCAAGAACATACACAATGGGGTAAAGATGGTATACTCAATAAATAGTGTTGGGAAAACTGGACAGATACATGCAACAAAATGAAATTAGACCACATTTTTAATTACAATACAAAAGAATAAAGTAAAAATGGATTTAAACTTAAATGTAAGACTCAAAACCATAAAAATCCTAGAAGAAAACATAATAAAATCTTGGACATTGTTCTTTGCAATATTTTTTTCTGATATATTTCTTCAGGCAAAGGAAACAAAAGAAAAAATAAACAAATGGGAGTACATCAAACTAAAAAGTTTTTGCAAAGCAAAGAAAACCATAAAAAAAATGAAAACACAACTCACTACTGAATAGAGGAACATATTTTCCAATGATATGTCTGTAAAGAGAGGGCAATGTACAAAATTTATAAAAGACTTATACAATGCAACACCAAAAAGCAAACAATTCAATTTAAAAAATGAGCAAAAGACTTGAATAGACACTTTTTCAAAGAGAACAGGCAGATGACCAATAGACATATGAAAAGATGATCAATGTCACTAATCATCAGAGAAATGCAAATTAAAACAACAGTGAGAAATCACCTCACACACACCAGAAATGCTATCATCAATAAATTAACAAAAAACTTGTGTTGGAGAGGATGTGGAGAAAGGGAAACCCTCATACACTGTTGGTGGAAATGCAGACTGGTGCAGCCACTGTGGAGAACAATGTGGGGGGTTCCCAGGGGATTAAAAATGGAAATACCTTATGATCCAGCAATTCTACTCCTGGGGATATACCCAAAGAAATCCAAAACACTGGTTTAAAGAATATATGCATCCTCATGTTCATTGTTGCCTTATTTACAATAGCTAAGATTTGGAAGCAGCCCTTCTATCCATCAGCAGGTGACTGGATAATAAAGCTGTGGTACGTTTTTTGCACAATGGAATACTACTTGGATGGAAGGAGAAGGAGAAGGAGAAGGAGGGGGGAGGGGGAGGGGAGGGGAGAGGAAGGGAAGGAGAAGGAAATCATACCCCTGTGACAGCATGGATGGACCTGAAGAGTATTATGCTAAGTGCAATAAGGCAGTCAGAAAAAGACAAAAAACATAGGATTTCACTCATATGTGGAATCTAATGAACAAAATAAACTAAAAAGAAAAAAATAGAAAAAGACTCATAGGTACAGAGAACAGACTGACAGCTGTCAGAGGTGAGGAAGTTTAGGGGGCTGGGTGAAAAAAATTTAAAGGGATTAAGAAAAAAGAAACAAGTCATAGACACAGATAACAAACAGTATGGTGATTACCAGAAGGAAAGGGGTTTGGGTGGACGTAGAAGAGAGGAATAAATGGTGATGGAAGGACTTGCTTTGGGTGGTAAACACACAATATAATATATAAATGATGTATTATAAAATTTTATACTTGAAAGTATATAATTTTATTAACCAATGTCACCCCAGTACTTTCAATTAGAAAAAGGAAATAAGGATTTTGATATTTTTCTCACTTGATAATTTCATCAATTTGAAAAGTCAGTAAAGGTAGCTACAATGGCATAATTCTTTCTATTTGTCTTCTATAGTGGGTACACTATTGATTCTCATGTACTTGCTGTTTCATGACTTGAATAGACACATATCTCATTTTATAGTAAACAATTTATTATGCTCTAGAAGTCAATTAAACTCAAAAGTAATATATACAAAGTTTAAATAATTCAAGTACAATTTTAAAAAATGTGAAACAGTTTTGTTTTAAAAAATCCAAGTCTTAAGATAAAATATAGATAAAATATACATACACACATGTGTATGTATATGATAGAACTGTCCTTTTATAGGAATTTTTAGTATTTTTAGAAGGTGTCAAGAAGTCTTCAATAAAACTAGATCCTGAAAATAATTATTTTCTTCCTACTATTTCCTGATTATTACTGATTTCTATCTTCATGCATTTCATTTTTTACTTGCATTTTGGAAAAGCTATAACAAATTTCAGAATATCCTTTAGTTTGTTAAGCATTAATGATTTATTTTTAAAAATATTTTATTTTTAGAGAAGGGAAGGAGGGAGAAAGAGAGGAACATCAATGTGTGGTTGCATCTCCTGTGCCCCCTACCGGGAACCTGGCCCGCAACCCAGGCATGTGCCCTACAGTGGGAATTGAACCAGCGACCATTTGGTTCACAGACCGGCACTTGATCCACTGAGCCACACCTGCCAGGGCTGATTTCTACATTAAATTTAAGATTCATTTGGATTTTATCACTAGTCCTTTCCTATCTCAAAGTATCAGTTGTAATCAAGGTGTCATTGATAAGATACAAGAGATATATATGAGATCTATATCATATATATATATTATAGGAACATATATAGGATATAATATTCCTATTGTTGGATAATTGTATTTAAAAATCATTTATTAAACTTCTAACAAACCAATGGAACTGAAGGCTGGGACATGAAGGTGGGCATGAGTCTAGAAAGGCCACAGCAGGGTACAGGTTATAAGTATGAAATACACCCCTAAATTTAATTCTGGCAACAATTTTCAGGTATGCAAACGACCGATGTTTTATATCTACAACGCCAATCTCCCTGTTGTTGAGCAATTCCAAGTGATGAATTTCCAAGATTCTTGGTTATCATTAAGGCACATTTTTGATGGTTTTGTTTTCATTTGGTTGTTTCACAGACACAGACGCTATTTTTATATGCTAACCTGTTTGATAAAATATATTGAATGAAAATTCACTGAAATTGAAAACTAAATTGGAGGGAATTAAATGTTTCAAAATAAGTGGTTGTTATATTTCAATTCTCTTTCTTCAAAGCCAGCTTGCAAATTAACAAAACCTAAATTTACTTGGAAATATTTTAAGTTTCTATGACTCTGAAAATAAAAGAAGAATAACAACTATTTGAAAAGCAAGAAACCAGCTTTACTGTTTTGTACCCTTATGACCTTGGGTAAATCACTTTAAGTAATACTGAAAACAATCTCTAATGTATTTATATAGAAAACAATGGTGTTTTATATTTAGATTTTTAAGGGATTTGGAATAACTTGGGGATCAGTAAATATCCAAAACATGAAGTGATTATAAACTGAATACTTACATTTTTATTGAAACTTTTTTCTATATTAAAGGAAAATAAAGCACATAATCAGATTATTTAATTTGGAAATGAAATACTTCAGGATTGCAAATAAATTAAAGAACAAAACCACGCACACACACACTCTGTCTTAAAAGAAAATAACAGAAACTTCACAGCATCATCTTTCGAATGAGTGTGTATGTTCTATCTTTCTGAGTTCATTGATTTCAAGAAAACAATAGCTAGAGAAATCATGAATATCTGCTTGAGTCCAGACATGTGAAGAATATGTGGCAGATTTAACACTGAGTTATCTGTGAGAGCATACATTGGACTAAAACTTCTTTCCCACCCCCCAACAAACAGATTGACACAAATATAATTCATCAAAATGCTGACATAGATAAAATATTTGTTTCTTTTGACTCTTCCCATCACGTCTTTGTGCCCCACCTATTGAGGTGCAGCTCAATTCTCTGAGCTTCATCTTAGTGCAAAAAGCAAATCCTGAGCTTCATTCCTTTGTTAAAATGATCTATTGAGATATTATTTACTGAGAGTTGTGCTTATTTCCTTCTCTCAAGACTTGGAAGGCACTAGGGATAGGTTTCACACGGCAGCACTTTATATCCTATGACTGGCAGAAAGAAAAATATTTGAGGATTTGATAAACCTCAACTAAGAAGATGAGAAACTTGAAGGGATGCTTTAAACCTCCCTTAACTCTGGACTAAGCTTCCTGCAATGGGGATTTTGCAGTCGTGCATTTGTGAGAAGAGGTCTCAGTAGATAGTACATTTGGATGCCTTTGTGTAACAAAGAATCTGATTCCAGTTTTGGGTGTTTGTTGACAGCTTTTAAGCCTTACCTTTCCTTCTTCTCTTCAGCCCCTACATATAGGCAAGCTAATAAAAATAACAATTAAAAAAATAATTAACAAAAACAACACAACCTTGGTGCTTACTCCTTTAGTGGTTGCCATTCAGATCACATGCAGGATTCCTCAGCATGGCTCCATCTCTAAAAAGATCACCAAAAAATTCCCCAAGCCAGTCTCCAGTCCCTGCTCTTTAAGTCATGGTAGACCTGTTTGCGAGTTATCTGCTTCCTGCAGAAAGTTTCATTATATGAGCAAGAACCTCTTCATACCCCGCTAGTGCATGCGTGACATCCCGAGTCTCGTGCCCCAAACCACATTTCGGGTGGCAGGTTCCATCCCTTTGCTGCTGTGTCCACCACACCCTGCTAGTTCTGATAAAACTGATGGAGGGTTAGTAGATTATCTGTTCACTTCAATGACCTAGTATCTCTAAGGTCAGGTAAACACATTCTCCACCCTAAAGCTGCTGACTGGGAATTCCCTAGAAAACCCAAACTGTAATCTCCTGTTCATGTTCCCCTTTCTTCATTACCGTTTAGCACATTGTCATCATTCCCCGAATTTGTTTGTTTAGATAAGTTGTTCCAGATTTATTAATATTTTGAAGGCATCTCAACTCCTGTGGGGACCTACCTGATATCTCTGCATATATCTGAATTTATCTGCATATCAGCCAGTCCAATTTGGAGAAAACCTATTGCGGTCAATGTTTTCTATATCCTCTTCCCTCAATCTTATACATAATTTCTCTTCTTCTATTGTCCAAAGAAAAGATAAATCTTTTGATTTATTCAACATTTTTAATCTTTAGTACTAATTACATATGAGAAAAATATTTACATATGGGAAATATCTCTTTTCATTTTGAGTATGCATGTACATATATAAACTTAGAATTAAACATATGAACTCTGGATTTTTCACAATGCACATGATCATATAAATATTGTATATGATGTCTGCTAATTTATATAGTTATGAATATTTATTATTTGAGAAAAATGTATTGCTATTTTTGAACAGAAAGACATCATACATACCATTAATAAAATGAATGGAGTTTTGCCAAATAGAATCCAACACATTACATTTCACCTTCGTGGCTTTAGAAAGTAAGGTTCACTCAAGTCATTATATGAGACAAGGTATACAATTTATAGGTTTGTAGCACATTTACTGAACATATTAAATCACACTCTAAACTATGTGTAATTCACATTTTATTGTTTTAAAGCTGCTTTTTTCCTCCTAAGGATACCTATTTATATGCTAAGTTAGTTATTCTAAGGGTTATCTCTTTCTATTTTTCATAAAGAAAAGAGTACCAGGGCTGTTGGTATGTGTGTGAAAGTACCCATTTTGAAAAAAGAAAAAGAAGAAGAAGATTTAATTTATAGCAAAGATAATTGTATTTAAGTTAACTTTATTTTAGGAGTATAGAGTTTCAATAAAAGACATGTTATTTTTGAAAACTGGTAATTTTTTTTCCAGAGGCCATTGAGTTAACAAGATGCATGCAGGGTAGAGGAAATAGTCCAATCTAATCCTTGGCTCTCCCACACAGATGCCTCATATTGAGAGATACACCCCTGTAGAAGAATTCCCTGATATCGTCATCTTCTCAACCTCCTTTCCCATGTATCAACCCCAGCTCTCACCCGAAACCTTAGTAGGAGGAAAAGAGACCCATGATATGGGTACAAGGCATAGAGGATGACATGGTAGCATCAATGTCCTGATTTAAAAATCCCCCACCTTAAGGCAAAGCAAGGACTGCTACTGAGCCCTTTGAAGCATTGTTGCTCATTGGTGTTTCAAGGATTGAGGTGAATTCTCAGCACATCTTCCAAACCAGCCAAGTGGACCAGCAGGAGGAGAGGCCCTGCTCAACCTGTTTGGCACTTTTCCCTTCGCTGCTCTCCCTGCACCATCCCCGCAAGGTAAGAGCTTAATTGGGTGCGGACTTAATTTCCACTGGGTTATAAGAAAAAATTGTTAGAAACAGCAACATATTTTTATTGAATTTACTGGTTTTTCTTGCCTAATATTTTAGTAAATAAGGAAACTAAATGAGTAGGGGGCAGGGATGAGCAAAGCAACAGAAAGAAATAGAAAAGAAAGTAAGCCAGCCTATTAAAATAAGAGGAGTTATTACTGATAATTTTTTTTTCTGAAAGGCTTTGTTAAGAATGAACAATGTTATTTTTTTCCCCATCAAGCCCTGGATGTGTAGCTAGGAAGTATGAGATACTATAAGAATAATGTAAGTGCTTCTTGGGAAATCAAAGGTATGGAAAAAGGCAAAGAGGTTAATGATACTGATGTCTTTTTGAGAGCAGGATGTGGTGATCCATCTTTTCACCCACCCAGTAATTATGTGTCAGATCCTGTGCCATGCAGAGGGTGCACAAAGACGGAAAACAAAATCCAATCCATGTCCTCAAGGCCTGGAAAATTCAGCCAGGGGTTTCTTCTTCCACTTGGCCCACTGCAAATGTGAACCTGGCCCTAATCTGAAAGGAAAACAAATGAGTAGCTAGGAAGTCCCCAATGATTAACCTTGATTTCAGGACTCATCAGGTTCTTGACAGAGTTTAAAATGGAGGGTTATGGTAGCAGTGAAACAGTGTGGTGTTTGGGCTCTCTAGCCTTCCTGCTCCAAATGGAAATGACCCTCTGTCTCCCCAAATTTTCTTAAGTTCATGTTCACAAACATATGTACAGAGAAAAAACAAGAGAAAAAGACATCAGAGAAAGTGGTGTTTGTCTCTCAAAGGAAGAACTATATTTTATAAAAGCAAACTCTGCATAGACACTTGCCACACCACTTGCGAGGAAGACGACACTCACCCCTACGATGGCCTCCACGCCACTCCCCTCTTCATCTCAGCCTGTGCCTCACTGCTGTCTCAGCACACCGCAGCCTGCGGGGCGCCGCTGACTTGGGCCTTTGCCATACTACCTCCTGCCCCAGGGCCTTGGCACATGCTATTCTCTGTGTCAAAGGACTCATTTTCCTTATTCACACAATCGCTTCTAAACATATTTATGATCTGGCATTAACTTCTACCCTGGATTTCCCATTAGGGTTCTGATGCACTGGGCATTTCTTTTGTAGCCCCTGTCTAGTAGATAGATTAATTTGGGTTGTACTGTATCTCTCTCTCATTCTTACTTTCTGAGGATGGGGCCATGGTTGTTTTTTATTATCATTATATCACCAAAGCACAGAGCAGAGCAACATGTCTGGGACAAAGGATTCATTTTTGTTGTTGTTTTCTGTATGTGTGTCCCTCTAGGTATAAGCACAGAAAAAAAAAGTAAGTATTAAGAATAATCATCTCTTTGGTAGGATGAAAGTATGGCTTTATTTTTGCTTTTGTGTTTTTTAAATATTATAAACAATTATTCTGTAATAATATTTTAAAAGTTAATAAAAAAGAAATAAAGCTTAGAATGAGTTGATTGTATCCCTAAAAAAGATATAATGGGTACATGTCCTAACTTTCAGTACCTCTGGATGTGACCTTATTTAGAAATGTCTTTGCAGATGTAATTAAGATTTAAGATATGATGAGGTCACACTAGCTTTGCGTGGGTCCTAAATCCAGCCACTGTAGAGACAGATGGGGAGACACAGTCACATTCAGAAGGAAGACAGCCACATAAAGATGGAGGCAGAAATCGGGTGACGCTGGTAAAAGCAAAAGAACAACAGGGATTACTGGCAACCGCCAAAAACTAGGAAGAGGCAAGGCAGGGCTCTCCAGAACCGTGAGAGAATAAATTTCTCATGTTTTAAGGCACCCGTTTGTGGTACTTTGTTATGGCAGCCCTAGGAAACTATTACAAAAGAATATGACAATCTTCCACAAATATTGCTTTTAAAATTAAGAACATTGCTGAGTAAATGAGTAAGTTTATGGATTTTGTATACAGAACTGGACTTTTGAAATCTGCATTGGTTTCTTTACTCCGTTAAGTCTTGCTTTGTTTGTTCTCTTTGTTAAAATACACTTATTTTATCTCTTTAATGAAGCCTTGACATCACGCCATGGTGAAGCAAGCACACAGACAAAAACAGTATTATAGTCATTATTATCATATTATTGTTACTACATGTATGCGCGTTGTGATGGGAGTTACCTATCTAGATAGCAGTGCCTGCTTTCTTTTTCCCTTTTTCTCGTGAACAAAACTGTGTGATTGTGTAGTATATACCCTTGTAAAAAACTAAAAGTGGCTAATTCTATCACTGTTTCTTCCTCTCTGTGCTTTGAGTATAATATGAAGCCTTAGGGGTTAGACCTAGTATATTTAGCTGTAAATATTCCGCTTAAGTGCATAGTCAATAGTCAATTTACATAGCATCAATTCTGCTTATAAAATACAAAGCATAAACTTGTTTTATCAGTTAGTAGATCCTGAGCTAGCCAATTGGAAAAAGATCAGACAATCGAAGGCCTATTTGGCTGAATTCATCACTTGACAAAAGGGAGATATGTCAGCAGTATCAGCTGAAAGCTGAAAACTGATGCTGAAGGTAGCTTAACAAGCCCTGAGTCACCAGCCTCCTGGTTCCGGGCTGCTGCTATGGGAAGGCAGCCCAGTATAACAGCAGCGGCACAGACTCTGGAGTCAGGAGCTGCTTGACATGAGCGAATGACATGCCTTCGATGCTCCTTATTTCCCTCATCTATAAAATTTTAAAAATAGTGTGTATTAACATTACTTACCGGTGATTACTACTTGTTAATTATTAACAAATCTCGTGTTAAAATTTAGCTATACTAAGTTTGTATAAAGGCCCAACACAGTTTCTAAGATTTAATAGAAGATCAATAAATGGTAATTATTGTTATTGTTTCTATTTTGTTTTGCAAGGTGGTTGTTTAACTCATAAAGCATGCTTTGTTTTCTGGATGCATTCAAATGGGATAAGCATGCTTTCTGCTTCTAACAAGCTATTTAAAAACTTAACTCTTGACCTCAGTTTCTTCAACTGTGAAATGAAAAAGTTGAAGCAGGTTCTTGACAGCCCTCACAGTGTATGATTTAAGCACAGCACACAGGACTGAAAAATGCCACTTTTCTTTCTGTCATTCTGTCTTAGAGGCATTGAACCATCTTGACAGAAAATTTAACCACTCACATATATAATATATGTAATGTTTACTTCTCTAGAGTTGTGAGAGTAAACCTTTAGCTTTTACTATGCATTTTTTGTGAAGTGAATATGCATTTTGATTGAAACTTTTAAAAATTCCCATTGTCTGTAGCGGGGTGAGAGTGAAGAGTTTTGGGGGTAACAGTGGGCTAGTACCATAGCAGAAGAGATAACATATTAAATATGCATCATCCCATTAAGTAAAATAATACTTATATACATATGTGTCTATGTATAGACACATATTTCTATGTATTATGAGTATATTATAGAAAGAGTGACCAGTAAATATCAGTGGAGGTTATCTCAGTGGGGCAGAATTGCAGAAGGCCATAACTTTCTTCCTCATGTTGTTATGTACTATTTGAATTTTATAATGAATATACTTTATATGTTCAGTAAAATGTAATACAATTACATCCTTGACATAAGAAAAAATATTTACATACTATGCTCAAATAGGAAAAAAAAAGGAGGCTTGATTTTTAATTTTATTGCAGCTGATACGCACTTTCTCATGAATCTCTTTTCTCTGGACAATTGGAAGACCAAATTTGCCAATCAGAGAAACATCAGTCTGTGTCCTTCATGCTATTTCAAGGAGGGTAAATTTTCAAAGAGAGATTTGGTTCAATCAGAAGCTTTTTAATGCCATTGCAGGAAAGTGGATCTGGGACCCATACTAGATCATGTTGGGGTTTTCTAGAGTTATTTTAAGACTCACTGGTAATTTTGCTTATGTCATCTTGTTATTAAATGTCCTGTTGATAATTGCTATGAGATTCGCTGGAGGTAAAACATTTATATAATCTTTTCAACTTTCCTTGAAATCTCACATTTCACTTAAGAATTGAACTCACCTCTGATCTAGTGTAAACTTCCCAGCGCTCAGTCATACCTGCCTATCGAAGATTTTCTATTATGGTGCTTTAGGATCACATGGTGTCCAGGCCAGGTCAACAGATTCAAAGCTCTCCCATCCCTCACTCCACATGGGCTCTGTTGCATGCTGCATACGTGCTGCGGGAGACTCCTCAGTGCCACGGTGGGATTTCTCTTTGCCAAACACAGCAGACTACCATTTCCTTTCAACTGTGATCCCAATGTTGGATCAAGTTAGAGCGGTACCAGGCAAGTAATTTCTTTCTAGAAGACATTCTAGAAGTTGCTCTCACATTCTCTCTCTCTCTCTTTTTTCTCCCTTGCTGTCTAAAGAAAAATCCCTCACATCATATGCTTGTTCTCTAAGTGGCACTGGACATTCCCATTTCCTGGGTCTAATATGGAGGGAGGTTAGCAGAAGAGAAATTGATCTCAAAAGGAAGATATATCAGATTTTTTAAAAAATAGTATCCTTTTCATATTTCTCTTTAATATTATTTAATTATCAAATGCCTTTTCTGCATCTATTGATGCGATCATGTGACTTTTGTCTTATTAAATGCACATTCAGAGTACTTCCTAAAGGTCAGGTATGGTATTAAGCAGCTATAGTATTAATCATGAGTCAGTATAATACTGAAGAAAAGAATACATATAGTACTTTAGAAAATTTACTCAATGTACTGAAGCATCAGTATTATTATTATTATTTCAAAATGGTGACAATATTATCTGATTGACTATTTTGGCTGCACAATATGGTGAATAATGACATAGACTTTTGAATTCAAATATTAGCATTCAATCTCAAATCTCCCACTTATTACCTATGTAATTTTGAAGAAACCTACTTAATCTCTTTTAGCTTTAGTTTTCTCCTCTGTAAATTGAGGATTGATACTAGCAATAACAATGAAAATCCCTGCCTTATATATTGTTGTGATGTTCAAATAGCAAATAATTGTAGAATATTTATAATAGTGCTAGGTATATAATTAGTGTTCAATAAATGATTTTTCAAATATTAAATGACAAAAATGAATATGAAATAATGAATTAATCACTGATATGTTTTCTAAACCTAGTTTATAACACTGCCAAAGTTAATATTATACTATCCATACCTACTTCTCCAATATTGTTGGTTAAGTCAGGAAAGGTATTTAAAATTTATTTTCACAATATATTCATGTGGCTACAATCTGTAATTATCAAGTAAAGCATGCAAACTGAAATACAAATGCATAGGCATTACCAAAATTTTAAAATCATATCCAAATTATTTCCATAGTTCAAATAGTCCATCAAATTAGAGAGAAAGAAGGGGAAAATATTTTTTGGCAGAACACATGTTTCTCATAACCTCTACTACAGACTTCCTTTGGGCAGAATAAGCATATGTCGCTAACTGAACATCATGTTGTATGGGATACATTGGGCTTGGCTTCCTCCTCTTTCTGCTGATGAATTCCATGCATACTGCAAAGTTGAAACATATAAGGTAAAGAAAGAAAATGCTGGTCAGTTGGAGGCTCCTCAACCTCTCCCCTGTTTTTGGGATGTGCTTTTTGCTTACATTTTCCACTCTCAAAGCTGCCCCAAAGGACACAGCCTTGAAACAGCAATGTGGTATTGAAGCTTTCTGAACTGGATACAAAACTAAACCCAGTTAAAACCCCCATATATAAACTGTGACGATTTAGCAGGCAGGTGCAGATATCTACTTGTCTTTCAGCTACCTAAGAGAAGCCTTGTAAGTTCCCTGCCTTAATAAACCTGCCATCTTCCTACCTGAAATGGTCTGCCCCCTTTTTTTTTTTTGGTCTCTCCCTGCCTTCCTTTGGCCAGTTTTGGATGGCACCTGGGAAGCGCCCAAGGATGTTGTGACCCAACAGAATTGCTGATTTTTGTGCACCTGCTAAAGACACCGCCAAATGTAATGGGATCTGCCTGGATGTCAACACAAAAAACTTTTGATCTCTTTCTCAGCACTAGTAGAACTTTTCTGGATTTTATAAACTCAGTTCATGATTATGAGTGACCTTGGCAGAGAAAATAACAGAGAGCTTGTCACTATTAAACTGGTATTTTTGCAGAACTGGGCTTATACAGCAGGTATGACATTATTTCCGAATTGAGAAAAGCTTTAGAATCTTGCAACACAGGAGGTAGAAGTTTGTTTGTTTAGTAAATAAAAAATGGTTCAATGCCTTCTCTTTCCATTTTACAGATTAAAATGTAGGTCACTCTAACACTGTTTCCATTCATTATACCTTCTCATTCAATTTTTTATTCTATCTCTTGCCCTTCTACTGCCCTTTTGCACTCTTAATACTTTCTAACATTTTTTTAATTTTTTTAACATTGCCTTGCATATATTGCATATTTTCACTGTAAGTTCTTCTTCATCAATCTCCCCCAATTATCACTAGGAAGTTTGATTATTCGGAAAAAAAAATAACCAATACATAGGGCCTTCCAGTAAGCATGTAAAGATGCACACAGGATGCATAAAAACACGGTGCCTCAGTGAACTAAACTTAACCAAAGAAACTTAGATTGTAAAGGGTTTATCTTAGGGTTTATCTTAGTCTCCTTGGTTAATTTTCAAAATTTGGTCTTTTATTGGTTTCTTGGCTATCAAATTGAACTATCAACACATTCCAGAAAGTTACTTATGCTATTGTAATTTATAGCAAGCCATTTTTTAATAAATATGTAGAATTTGTTACAAAAATAAGATGGAAATGGTTTCTAGGTGGAGGGAAGCAGTGTTCTAACTAATCCAACCTCAGTTTTTTGATCTCTGCAATGGAGAAACTTGATACACCGCAGGGCTTTTACTGCTTTGAAAGTTATTTGGTGTGAGGAAACTGAGAGAATGAATAGTTGTTGCTATTTACTATTAACACAATTCTACCACTCAAAGTCTTTGATGTATATTATAGAAAATGTCTAGTTAAAATTATGAAGTTGTTGTTTAGTCTGGAGCATTTAAAATATTGTGCTGAATTCTCCTGCACTAAAAACACACATATAACTGATTGGTACCTTATTGTACTGGACTTCTCTCTAGGGAAAAAATACAAGGCAAGCTTCACTCACACTGTGTGATTAACTTCAAGCATGACAAAAAACTGCATCTAAGGACAATACCAGCTGTGTAATTTGGATTAAGCATCAAAGCAAAATAAAACAAAGAACAAGCAAAATACATAAAGAGAAGTTATAAGATAGAAAGAAAAGAAAAATAATAGTGTAGGGTAAGTAGAGGCAGTCTGGCTCCCTCACCCAGGTGTCTGGGTCACCAAGGGAAGCAGCTTCACACAACCTTGAAGGGGTCTCATAAGCAGTGTTCTCACGGCCTTGAGACTGGGTCTCAGAGCCTGGAGTCTGGGCCCAATAAATGGTTCCCATACCACGAAGCTGGCTCACATGCACAGCTCATGCTATGTTACCTAACTTTTTGGCCTGAGGTCATTTTTGTTTCTTCTAGTACTTAAGGAGGTCAGGGCTTCAGATTTGGGGCGCAGACATAGACACGGGCTTGTGGCCTGCATGGCTCCCTCGAATAAAGGCATGTCAGACATGCCAACAGCTCCATGAATAGTCTTCCGTATGCAGGAATCCCATGAACCTGCCCAGCCCTCATCGGTTGCAATGCAAATGGGGATTTTTTTTTTAATTCATTGTTATTTCTTAGGCTTCTGTCAATGTGTATAACATATAGAAGTCGGAGTCAGTGTTACAGTTTGGTGTACTTGTGTATCTTTAGGAGTTACCTATAAAATATTGAGACTATCTCCTGAGACATATTTTATATAAGCAGAACTTTGTATTATTTGGAAAAGTGATATTAGTTTAAAATAGATGACATAGCCATAGGCATAGGCATAGGCATAGGCATAGGCATAGGCATAGGCATAGGCATAGGCATAGGCATAGATAGACAGGTCTCCAAACATAACTCCAAAGTTTCACAAGTAACAAGAGGGAGTATTTACTTCACCACTGGAACAACAAAGAAGGCTTTTGCCATCAACTTCAGTGACTCTGCTGCCCACAGGATAAGACTGCTTATAAAATCAAATGTTTTGTGGCCTGACCCTGCCAACATAATTCCCTATCCTCAACTTATACAATTCCCTGTTGCGGCGACATGCAGTCTCAAAGTACCCACTCCTCTTTGTTCTGTGCTTGTGATTGCGTAGCTCTTTTTCTGGAACTCATCTTATACTTAGACTTTAGATATATGCCTTTTTGTTTCCACTCTGACACTTCTGTTTCCTAAAGCATTTCATCGAAAAAAATTTGATCTGTCTGGCTACCACTCACTTTTCAAAATTTAGGACAAACTTCATATAGAAATGAAAAGCCCCCTGAATAACTGAAATGAGTAGAAAATTCAAGGACTAACACTTTCCACAAAGTACAGAAACTCACTACAAAGTTGAAGTATCAATACTTTGTGGTATTGGCATAAGGACAGACAAATAGATCAATATAAATAAAACTGAGAATAAAGAAATAAATTTATATATTAGTACATAATTGATTTTCAAAAATTATGCTAAGAAACTCTATGGAGAAACAATAATCTTTCAACAAATGATACTAAAACAACTGTACAAACCTTCATGATCTTGGACTACACAACAGTTTCTTAGATGTGGTATAAAAAGCATAAGCAACTAAAGAGAAAAATAAATTGTATTTCATCAAAATTAAAAACTTTCTGCAAGACAAGACACTATCAAGGCAGTAAAAATATAATCTACAAATTAGGAGAAAATACTTATCAAATACTAATAAAGAACTCACACCACTTAACAGTGAAAATGTAATTATTCAGTGAAAAAAAGTAGACAAAGTATCTGAATAGACATTTATCCAAAGACATTATATAAATGGCCAATAATGACATGAAAACTTGTTCAATATCCTTCGTCATTTGGGAAATTCAAATTAGAACCACATGAGCTACCTATAACTTTATACCCACTAGGTTAGCTATAATTTTTTTTAAGAACATGGGAAGGCAAGGATATAGAAAAATTGGGCACATATATTGCTGTTGAAAATTTAAAATAGTGAATCTGCTATAGAAAAACGTTTGGCAGTTCTTCCAAAAGTTAAACATAGTTACCATATGACCCAGAAATTTCACTTCTAGGCATATACCCAAGAAAGTTGAAAGCATATGCTCATACAAATACTTGTGTATGAAAATTTATAATAGCCAAAAAGTAAAAAAAATAACTTCAAATATTCAGAAATTAATACGTGAACAAATGATCTGTGGTATATCCATATGATAGAAGATAATTCAGCCATGAAAAAGGAACGACGTACTGATATATATTATGACATGGGGACACTCTGAAACTATAATGCCAAGGGAAAGAAGCCACTCACAAAAGACCAACACAGTATATGATTCCATTTATATGAAATGTTTAGAGTAGGAAAATGCATAGAGACAGAAGGTATTTCTGATTGCCAGGAGCTGGAGAGAAGAGAAATAGGAAGTGATTTCTAATTGGGTGCATTATTTATTTTTAGGAATGATGAAAATTTTTCTTTGCGATTAGATAATGGCGATTGTTGCAAAACTGTGAATAAAGTAAAATAATAGTAAACTGTATGCTTTAAAATGGTAAGTTATATGGTACATTAGATTTCTATAAATATTTTAAAGTTAGTCAAAGCCACTCTTCCTCTGTAAGTGGCATTTTAGGCTGAGGAAGGTGTCTATTCATTTCCTATAGCAGTTTATTCTTCTTTCCTGGACTATTGTTACATTGTTTTTTTAAGTGGTTCTCACATATCCCTGATCCTTCTGGATCTTTAGCTTCTTGATTAAGGACTCACTTCCTTGTGCTTCATTTAAAAGAGTCACTTGAGAAATGTTTATTGATTGAATAAAGGAGGGCACTTTTATGGTACATAAATACATATATCTTGAGAAAATTAAGAAAACATGATCATGTATACTTACTTCTCCTTTACTTCAGCAACCAAAATGCTGCTGATAAGCTTCTGGAGCAGGGTGGCAGGCTTGCAGTCACAAGAAGCTATGCTGCCACAAAGCTACTGCTAAAACTCCCCCCTGAGAGCCGCCTTCTCCACATAGAACTAAGAAGGAGGCAATAGGTTGTCCAGCTGCTCTAGGTCCTAACAGGAATTCCTCAAGTAAGACAGGGTTAGGAAGTATCAGCAGGTATTATCCCAGGCACTAAGGGCTGCTCTATCATGTAGGGGACAGTAATACAGCACAAATTTAGAGAAGCTGTACAGTTCGGTCATCGCCAGCCTTGTTTACCATCCTGATGTAAATCACTTGGCCATCCCTGCCACGTACGGCCTGAGGAAAGAGAGTCGTGTTTCACCATCAGTTTCCCCATTATATTCAAATGTAATTGTATAGCAGTCCTAATTATGTATTATCATATTTACAAACTTTGCAGCATTTCTTCTATGTTTTATAACTACCTACTAAATGGCAATATACATTTTAAACTTATATTTACCAAAATGATTCCTAGCCTAAGTTTAATTCCTGGTTTAGAGAAGGGAAAATAAAAAAATTAGAGGTTTAGCAGTAATTGTGAATATCATATTAGACACTTGAATCTCTCAAAAGGCTAAAAATAATTGTCCTTACAGCTTAATTATAGACTGTTAAACAATGATGTGTAGAGGTTACCTTTCTTCCAGAAAACGATGCATCTCTTTGTTGAAATATCACCTCAGTGTTCAGATTTTAACACATCTCTTTATTAGTTTTAGTTACTTTTCTTCCAAGAAAATGTTATCCCCCCAATTAAATTCTCCTTCTTTTACTTCTAAATATAGGGTCTATCCAGATACGTAATGGATACTTTGAGGAAAGGAATTCTAAATCTGGTTTCCATAAGCCCACAAGGGAGTTTATCTAAAGACATTTTTCTAGGGGATCCATGAACCCTCTAAAATTACAGGCAATTTTTAAAAGTTTTTTTTTGTACAGTTCTTTGGAAAGAAGATACATTTCTCAAAGCTGTCAGCACCTCAGGTAATGACCGCCCCATATTTTGTGCCCATCACCATTAATAACCATCACTCTTTTGTTCAGGAATAGCGTGTCCATAGTATCAAACTAGACACTAGAAGGAATTAAAGACAAATATAAGGCCCCATTCATAGACTCAGGTGTTTAATTGTCCATTGAATAGGTAAGTCTTCTACTTCTTCATTTTTATGTAAAACAGAGTACATTTGTGACCTCCAGAAACCCTTCCAGTGCTAGAACTCTAAAACCATAAACCATTATTCATATATGGCAGTGAAGTTAAAGAGAGAAAAAATAAGTAACACAGAACCTTTGAACCTTTCTCACTGCACTCAACCAACTGAACCTTACGATTCCAACCCGAAAGCTACCTAAAGCAGGATCTTTGGCACTACCCCCTCATTCCACACAGGCTCTCTGTGATTAGTCAGTGTGTGTGACCTGACTGCCACTATCTGCAACACTGACTCTGAGATTTACCTTGTCCCCCTGAAGCCTGCTGGCAAGCAGCTCTGAACCACGCGCCAGCCTGCGGTGCCCGCACAGCGCTTCCCACCCCTCCAGGCTCCCACGGTGTTGCCAGCCGTTGTGTTCCAGTCTTTCAAACTCTTCCTGCCCTGTTTCTAATTGCCGCACTTTAACTCTGTATAACACCAAATAGCTACACGGCTGCCTTCCCGCCCTTCCGTGCAGCGTCCTGTCTAGCACAGCCGCGGTAATGACGCCCTCCCTTCCTGAGCACACTTCCTCTTCACCTCAGTTGACTTGATGGTGCCCCAAGGCTCATTCCCGCAACAGATCCAAACTTTGTTAGGGGGAACCCCAGGAAGTCTTACCCGTGAAGGGGACCAACGTTTTGCTTTTGGGGATATTGAGTTTAAGCTGCTTCAAAAGAAATAAGATTGAAAAGAATGTTTGCTTCTTCCCCTTCTCTGCCCAAGAGATTCAGATGAAAAGACCTGTCCTAGGAAAGATATAATGTTTTTTTTTTCACCTTAGCCTGATTTGAATTAAGTTTGGCAGACAAGAAGACGTGAACGAGGGACCTGGTAGCTAGATCACCCGCTGTGTCATATTGAGGAAAAACTTTACCTGCCACGTATGTTCTGTTCTTCCCTCAACTCGAAGATGCCTCCTTCCTTTGAAATCTTGGATTCTGTTTCCCCATTTTCTCCTTTGTTCAATAAATGTACGTACACATATTTATGTACATATGTATATGTGTGTGTTTATATACACACACCAAATTTTACCTCACTGTTTCACTATTTTTGGAATTTTCATCTTATATGAATTCCCTGTGCACATATATTAAAATTTGTTTTTTCTTATTAATCTCCTATATATCATTTGACTTATTAACCCAGGAACTCAGCAGGTGGAAAGAAATGTTGCATTTTTTTGTTTGTTTGTTTATCCCTGACATTCTATGGTTTATGTTTTAGTGACAGGGATTTGCCTGGCACTCTTTGTACTGGTTCTAGGAACTTGGCCGCTAGTTTCTTTCTTGGTCCCTCTGCCTCTCTTTAATGGTGCCTGCCAGCGCCTCTCCTGCCGTGAAACCGGGCCCTGTTAAACTCTGTGCAAGTTCCTCATGGGGACGGGCCCTGTGCAGATCCCTGGTCTTCAGGCTGCCCCAAACTCCCTGCTTCTTTCCATTCAAACAGCTGCCCCTTTCCTGTTACATCCCACAGCAACTAAATATAAAGCCGGTGCCTTATTAGATGGCACAGACCAAAAAAAGGAAACAATTTAAAATGAATCATCACTATCCTTAAAAATGGATCATTTTCCTTCCATTACAGGGACTTTTTTCCAAGTCATGTCCTCCCTTGGAGTTAACTGATCACAAACTGCTCTTCTTTAAGAACCTCTCTCTTTTTTTTTTCCAGCTTCTGCCACAGTATCACACCTGTCATATAGTTTTGTCTATCTCAAAACTTATCTATATCCATTACTAGTACAGAAGTTGTGAAAGTCTAGTTTCTGCGATGAAGTACCAGGGTTAATTTATTAGGGTTCTATGCCTTTCTCTCATCAGAGCTGATATCCGGGCTAGGGTGCTAGTTTCTTCCTGATTATATCAGCATATGCAAATGATAACATTATCAAGTCATAAGCCAAAAATTTAGTTAAATTTAATTAGGAACAGAGAGCAGGGAACTACCATAATAGTTATCATACTTAGCATTTTATGTGTTTTCTTCTTGATAGCGGGGAAAGCAGAGACATATTGCAATTGATCTCATTCTGCTATATTTTTATAATAATCAAGTCAAAGAAGGTATTTTTATCATTTCTTCTTGTATTTGTTTGCTAGAGCTGCTATAAGAAAGTACTGTAGACTGAGTGGATTAAACAAAAGTAATTTATGACCTCATAGCTTTGAAGACTAGAAGTCCAAGATCGAGATGTCTGTAGGGTTGAGTTTCCTCTGAGGGCTCTCTACTTGGCTTGTAGATGGCCGTCTTCTTCCTCTATCTTCCCTTAGTGTTCCCTTCATACATGTCTGTGTCCCTATCTCCTCTTCTTAGAAGGACACAAGTTGTATTGATTGAGGTCCAGATTAATGTACTCATTTTAACCAAAGTACCTCTTTAAAGACACTATCTCTAAATACATTCTGAGGTACTAGGATTAACACTTCAAAGTGAATTTTGGGGGAATACAATTCAACCCACAATACCTCTTTACTGACTATAACTTGGATTCCATGGTCAACTCTACTGAAGAACCTTAGCTTTACCACATTACCCAAATGCCTGCTATTTTCCATAGTTATTCATATCAATCCTTTTTACTCTCACAAGTGCCCTGGTTAGTCATTGCATTATATAGTTACCCTAAGTCTAAAGAAATTTTCTTGTTTTGTGTCCTGCTTAGTCTCTGTATTATATAGTTACCCTGACTCAAAAGAAATTCTTGGTTTTGTCCAATTGTCCCTAGTATAGCAAGAGCCATTCCACGAACATCAGACAACACTTTGAGTAAAGTTACTGATTAGCAAACTGGCCAGTGCTTTATGGTCTTTTTAATTTAAGTTCAATTCTTATTAAACTTATTAAATAATATTTATTATTCAGTTTAATATTCATCATGGATTCCAGGCTTTCTTGGAATAGGAAATTGACTGAGACGTTCAAAGAAATGCCATAGTAACAACTTAAGTGTGCTTGTGGATTAGATGAAAATTTCAGTGAGATGTATTCTAGAAATAATTGCCTAAAGCATATTATCCTTTGGCCTATTGCTTGAAAAATTCACATATCTGAATTATCTTTTAAAAAAAACTGTCACTTTATCATTCTTCACAGGATAAAATTGCATTTTTTATTCTGTCACTAATATGGGAAAAATCACCTACGGGACTAGTTAGAGAAGGCTGTTTAAGAGTTTTGTTCAAATTTAATTTCAAAAAAAAAACAACAACAGATTTTTGAAGATGGTTAGCAATGAATTGGAACAGATCATGCTGTGTAAAAGATTAGTTGGGATACACTGATTTTCTAGACTGTAGCCTACACCAAAAACTCAATTATAAACCTAATTACAACTTTAATTGTTAAACAATCAACCAGACTAATTTTTGTTGCTGGGTGTTTTGTTTCCCGCTGACTCATAAGCAGGTGCACCTGCAGGTGCTCACTCTGCCATCATCATGTGACCTAACAGCCCCACTCTTTTCTGCTTTCTGTATTAGTACTTTTGACATCATATATTAAGTGAAAAATATGCAAAAGCTGAGGTACAAACCATACGTCTCTGTGTAGGGTCATAAAACTAAGAAAGAATTTGTGGCAGGAAGGTAAAGGGGCAGGTGCCCCAGGCCAACAATCCCACAGTATATTTGAATAATAGTCCGTTAGCTCTTCTAACACCAAAATTCGTTGTAAATAAATTTGGGGAAATTTTCAAACTATGGTGATTTGGAATTTGGAAAACACATCATAATAATAGTAGATTTTAAAATTCTATATTTTTAAACCTTCATTTTTATAGTAAATTTACTGAATATAATTTTGTAAGTTTATCAAGTAAAAATTCTGAGTAATTAATCAAAATGTTAAGGAGAAAAGAAAAAGAAAGGCTTTTAGGAGTCCCTGTGGCGAGTATAAAGACAATACAAGAGGCATTCAATAACTTTATGGGTTAGCTATATGTAAGTTGCAATCTTTGTGAATATACAGGTGGCATCATTTTATGTCACTGAAGTGTCATGGAAAGAAAGTTAATTATCTGACTGATTCTACTAGACAGAGCTAATTTTACATGCAAAAGAGATACCAAACCCTGGAATTTGGCTTATTACAAAAGCAGTCCATGTTTATATTCCTCAAAAGTCTAACACGGAGAAGATTATTTCTCAGAAAATAATATTCCAAAGATTTATTTTTTTAATTTTCACAAAAAGTTTAGAACTGAGTGGCTGCTGATATGCAAAACAGAAGAACACTTTTTTTTTTTAAATCCAGGATGTATTTCTCAAATGAAATTGTATGGGGCTGAAATTTACAATGCCAGCAGCTGGAAGCAAATACAGAAACACTTTAAAGTAGCATTACAAGATTTATTTTTACACACTTAAAATTCAAAAATTCTTCAGAGAATATTGGAAATGGAAAATGTTTACTTTAGGAGCACTCAACTATGTGTTGGTTCAATGTTAAACTGTAAAAGAATTCATGAAGCAAACCCAACGTGTGGTTCTTAGTTTGCTTTTAAATAGATTTTAAATAATTCGAGTGGTAAAAAAGAAAAAAAAACTTTAATTATCTAAGACTATATACAGAAAGTGTCTCATGGATGATCTAAAATGGTAGAGAACCACCTAATTTTGTATAAAATTACATTGTTTTGGGCATTTACTCTGCAGCACTCATCCAAAAGAACTTTTCTTACTGAAGAAAATGCTCTAAATTAACCACATGTGGCTATTGAACACTTGAAGTGTGACTAGTGTAACTGAATTTTTATTTTTACTTAATTAATTTTATTTAAAATTAAATAGTCACATATAGCCAGGGTCTACTATATTAGATAGTGCACCTGTAGTCTTTCTAACTTACAACCAAAAGTGGAGGAAAAATCAAATTTCTGTGGTATACATAGTGATATCCTGTCCAGATGTTGCATTCTCTCAAGGAAGAGCTGAAGTATACATAGTTGCATATCTTGATTTACTTAGCTATTTTTCCAATTGAAGTTTAAGTTTATTTTATAGTAAATTTGAAGTGAAGCTATAAAGAAACCAAACGTCTTCACTGTAATAGGAGATAAATACATAAAGGTCAAATGCTATATATATATAATTTCTTAATTCATAGAAATGTATATTATTCATATACATTTAAATAAATATGACTAATTTATATATAATTAAATATGTATTAAAACTAAACCAGTCAAACTAGAATGGGAACAGAATCACACATGGAAAGTTATCAGCGGGGAGGGGGTGGGGGAGAACAGGGAAAAAGGTACAAGGAATAAGAAGCATAATTAGTAGGTAGAAAATAGTTGGGAGAGGTTAAGAATAGTAGAAGAAATGGAGAAGCCAAAGAACTTACAGTGTAGCCCATGGACATGAATTAAGTAGGAGGAGGGAATGCTGGTGGGAGTGAGGGTGCAGGGCAGAGGGGGATAAAGGGGAGAAAAGAAATGGGACAACTGTGAGAGCATAATCAATAAAATATACTTAAAATTAAAAAAAAACCTAACAATACACCTTTATGTAGATGATGAGTACATCTTAGTTGACATTAGGTAACACATATTAACATTTTTATCGATACGTAAAATCAATTAATTAAAAGTGAATTATAGAAAAATATTTAGAAAACAAATAAGATTGTTAATAAAAGTCAATACTATATTATCGGATGTTATTAATTTAGGGGATTAAAGAGAGATTGTTGAAGGGACCAGAGACTACTATGAGCAATTTTATGCCAACAAACGGACAATCTAAAAAAATGGATAAATTCCTAGAAACATACAAACTAATAGAACTGAATCATGAAGAAACAGGAAATGTGAACTGACAAATTACTAGTAAGGAGGTTAAATTATTAATCAAAAACCTCCCAGCAATGAAAGTACAGGATCAGAAGTCTTCACTGGTTTATTCCAATAATAAACCTTTATTTTTCTTTCTTTAAAAAAGAAGTAGTACCAATCCTTCTCAAACTTTTCCAAAATGAAAAGGAGGGAATGCTTCCAAACTCATTTTATAATATCAGTGTTACCCTGATGTGAAAACCAGACAAGTACAGGATAAAGGAAGAAAGGAAGAAAGAAAGAAAAGAAAAGAATAGAATAGAAAATAAAAGAAAAGTAAAGAAAAAAGAGACAAGAAAAGGAAAGAGAAGGGCAGAAAGAAAGAAGAAGGAAGGAAGGAAGGAAGGAAGGAAGGAAGGAAGGAAGGAAGGAAGGAAGGAAGGAAGGAAGGAAGGAAGGAAGGAAGAAAGGAAGGAAAAAGAAAGAGAGAGAAAGGGAGGGGAAGGGAAGGGAAGGGAAGATCATGGGTCAATATCCCTGATTAACACAGAGGCAAAAATCCTAAACAAAATAGTAGTGAACAGAATCCAGAAGTATACTAAAAGAATTATACACCACAATCTAGTAGGATTTTATTCCTGGAATGCAAGAATGGTTCAACATATGCAAATCAATGTGATTCACCACATTAACAGAATGAAGGATAAAGATCACATAATCACCTCAGTAGATAACGGAAAGTCTTTTTTACAGTTAAAAATCTCAAAATTCAATATCATTTCATGATTTAAAAAAGACTCCCAACAAATTGAGTATAGAGACATATCTCAGTGTAATACCATATATTAAATAAGACCTTCTATGACAATCTCTAGCTAACATTATACTCAGTAGTAAAAAGCTGAAAACCTTTCCTCTGAGGTCAGGATATCTACTCTCGCCACTTTAATTCAACATAACACTGAAAGTTCTTGCCAGAACAATTAAGCAACAAAAAATATTAAAGGCATCCAAATCAGGAAGAAAGCAGAAAAAATGTCTCTATTGAAGATGACATATATGTATCTCCAAAAAAAACTCCACCAAAAAAAATTAGAACTGATAAACAAATTCAGTAAACTTTCAGAATACAAAATGAATATACAAAAATCAGTTGTGTTTTTATACACTAACTACAATCTGTTGGGAAGAGAAATTAAGAAAATAATCCCATTTACAATAGCATCAAATGAATAAAATATTTAGGAATAAATTTATTCCATGAGGTAAAATACCTGCACACTAAAAATCATAAGAAATTAATACAAAATTGAAAAAGACAGAAATAAAATAGCCCACCTTTTCTGGGTTAGAAGAATCAATATTGTTAAAATGTCTATAATATCCAAAGCAATTTACAGATTTAATGCAATCCCTAACAAAATTCTAATGTCATTTTTCACTAAAATGGAAAATACATTCCTAAAATTCATATGAAATCACATATATCCAAAACAACCTTGAGGAAAAACAAAGAAATTAGAGACATTATACTTCCTGATTTCAAGTTATATTACAGAGCTACAGTAAGGTAACAGTATGTTATTGGCATAAAAACAGACACATAAATCAATGGAACACAATAGAGAGCCCAGAAATAAATCCATACACGTATGTTCAATTAGTTTAGGACAAAGGAACATGGAATATGCAATGGGGAAAGGATAGTCTTTTCAATAAATGGTTTTGGAAAAACTCAATATTCACTTGCAAAAGAATGAAACTGGACCTCTTCTTAATCATCTACAAAATATCAAGTAAAAATGAATTAAAGATGTGAATATAAGACATGAAACCATACAACTAGTAGAATATAATATAGGGAGTAAGACCCTTGACATTGCTCTTGACAATGATTTTTTTAAAAAACTTTACACCAAAAAGAATGGCAGCAAAAGCAAAAATAAACAAGTGGGATTACAACAAACTAAAACTCTCCTGCACATCAAAGGAAACAATCAACAAAATGAAAAGGCAATATGTGGAATGGGAAAAAAATTACAAATCCTATACCACATAAGGGATCAGTATCCAAAATATACAAGAAACACATGCAAGTTATTAGCAAAAATGAAATAAATCCAATTGAAAAATGGGCCAAGGCTCTAAATAGACATTTTCTCAAAGAAGACATACAGATGGCCAATAGGTATGTAAAAAGCTGTTCAATATCATTAATTATCAGGAAAATGCATAACAAAACCACAGTGAGATAATGACATTACACTTGTTAGAATGTTTATTACCAAAGAGTCAAAAGAAGCAAATGCTAATGGAAATGTAGGGTAAAATAATTCTTTTACACTGTTGGTAGGAATGTAAATTGGTACAGCAACTCTGGGGAACAGCATGGAAAATCCTCAACAGATTAAAAATAGAACTACCATATGATACAGTAATTTCACTTCTGTGAATGTGGGAATAAGACAATAAAATCATTAATTCAAACAGACACCTGTACTTTTATGTTCACTGCGGCATTATTCACAATAGCCAAAGAATGAAAAGCTCCTGTGTGTCAGTCAGCACAGGAATGGATAAGAAAAATGCAGTATACATATATTGTTCATTTTAAAAAATAAAGAAATCCTGCTACTTGCAACACCATTGATGAAATGGGAGGGCCTTATGCTAAGTGAAATAAGCCAGACAGGGGAGACAAATACGGCATGGTATCACATATATGTGGAATCTAAAAAAAAAGAAAAAGTTGAACTTATAGAAACAGAGTAGGGTTGGAAGACAGAGGATAGAGAAAATCTGACAAAGGGGAACAAAACTGTAAGAGTAAATTCTGAGGACCTAATGCATAATATGGTGACTATAGTTGATAATACTCTATGTAATGTATAGCAGAAATTTTCTTTGACAGTAGAACTTGTGTTCACATGTGTATATGTCTGGACAGGAGGTCTGTCCTGAAAGTATCCAGCCATGTACTATGAAAAATAAAGACATTCATGGAAGAAGATACAAGACACAAGAAACATTGTACATAGGACAATGATGCCACAGTTCTCTTCAAAGTAGGCATCTTGGGACAGGACACAGTTTTCTTAGTGTCTCTCCCACTGTTCAAAACACTCTGCAAAATCCTTTGTTGAAATTGCCATCATCTTCCCCATTGTATTTTCTTGAAACTCATTGATGGTCTTAAATCTCTTCCCTTTCAAGATGATTTTAATTTTGGGAAAAGCCAGAAGTCATAGGGAGCCAAATCTGGGCTATAGGAGGGCTAAGCCACCTGGGTAGTTTGATGTTTCACCAGAAAAATTTGCACAAGATGCAATGCATGAACTGGCACGTTATTGTGATGAAACGAATTGTGCCATAACACATTTCATGCCAAGATCCTGCATCAAAATCTCAGACACAGTTGCTTTTGGAATCCCCAGATCAGCTTCTAGTTCTCACACTGTCAGCACGAATCTTTGTGGATTGCAGCCAGTGCACATACAATATTCTCAAGTGTTCTCCTTGTTGCAGGCCTTCTAGAACATGGATCACTTCCAAAAGGTTCTTGGCCATCTTTGAAGCGTGCATTTGCTCCCCACTTTTATTTGTGCTGCACTCATTGTGTAGTCCCTCAAAGCCTTCTGAGTCATCTGAATAGTTTCTGTGGAGGAATGTTCAAGCTTAATGCAAAAACTGATGCAGATTTGAGGGTCTACTTGCTCAGTCATTTTTAATATGATGGCCACATAGTAAACAAGCTCACCCAACTGTGTCTACCACCCCCACTGACGAGTACAGTGAAGTTGCCATTGTTCTTGCATGTGCATTCCAGTCCACTCTCCTTGGCTGCCAGGTTACATCAATGTCACAGAAACCATTATCCTTATATTAACAATGGATAGACTTTTTCCTATATGGTAATGGTATTATTAATTAACTTAATGGTGAAAAATTTTTACACATTATACATGTATAAAATCATCATGCTATATACCTTAAGTGTACTGCAATTTATTTTTGAAGTATACCTCAACAAAACTGAAAAATAAAATAATAATAATTTTAAAAAGTAGTTAACAAAAGTCTTAATTACCTTGACTTATTTGAGGGGAATTAAGCAATTAAAAGAGCATAGCATTTAACATGGATATAGGAAATTTTTATACAGCCACTATATAACTAAGAATTAATTTCAGAATGATTTGGCATAATACAGTTTGTTTATTCCACTAACTGAAAAATAAATATTTAAGTCCTAAAATCCCATCCTAGTTTCTGAAAGACATCAACAAAGGATAATTTTGGGTCAACCATGATTTCGAAATCAACTTCTTAAGAAATGGAGACTTTATATATAAGACTATGAAAATTCTGTGTGATACTTCTGCAATATAATTGGCCATATACTGAAAGCCCATTCTTCAGAAATGTTAAAAGTTGCTGTCATTTTTATGTCGCTTTTGTCATTTGACAGTGAATGTAAAAACAGACTGTAATGACTTTTATTAAGTTTATATGTGACCAGTTTAACAGATGATGTTTTCTCTAAGAAATGTTTGTGAAAAGTAAAATCTGATACTCTTGTTTATAGGTCCTGACCATAGCAGACAAGAAAGTATGAAAACTGGCTGGGAGGAGTGAAATTAGTTATGCTGATCAGCATGGTTTATTGTTTCTTGGGTTTATTTCTGTTTTTTTAATGCTCTTTTAGGTGGAATTTTTTGATCAACTACTGCCAGCTCCTTGAAAAGATGGGTTGTTCTAAATTGTAACAATAATATGAATCTTTGAGAAAGACATCAGACGGTTATACGTTCCACTGTTTAAAGGTATTAAATAAAAAGTTTTATAAAGTTGGGTAAATGACAATGTTTTGAATATATTTCACTAAAATAATCTACATAATTTTGTAGGTTGAAAAAAGTAAAAGTCTTTTTGTTCTTGTTTTTTTCATATTTTTTGTTGATTATTTAATTTAATTATTTTTGTTATATAGCACTTCCATTTCTATAGGTAAAAGTACAAAACTGTAACTTTTGGAAGAGTATTGAAAATTGCATGTAATTCAATATAAATTTGTTCTGATTTTATATTGATACAGTTTAAACCTGTAGGCAAGTTTTATATTTTTACCATTATATTTCATTTTCAATATTACCCTCAATCAAGCATGTATTGAAAATGGGAGAAAAACAAACAAAACTGATGCTAAACTTTGTTCAGCATTAAATTTGGATCATTTGCCAGCTGATATCAAATAAATGCAACTTATTTTCTTCAATCTCATTTACCTCAGTTGTATGGTGGTTGCAACATAATATCAATGGTATCCTCATTGTTAGAAGTTAGGTTTAGGATTTGAGTGCTGCTTGTTGGTCAAGTCACTGTGATTAAGGCTCAGTTTCTCTAGGGATCCTTTTAATCATGTATAAAATGGGGTAGGAAAACCTTCTCTTTTCAAAAACCTAATAGGATAAAGAAAAATACTACAAAACTAATTCTACTTTTTTTGATTAGCTTCTTATTGTAAAAAAAAAAGTTGCATTTTTGGTTGTTATATGAGTTTTTTACAAGTTTTGGATATTATGGGGTGCCTTTTTGAGATATGTCATTGGCAAATAGCTTCTGTCACTCAGTAGGTTGTCTTTTCATTTTGTTTTGTTGATGGTTTTCCTTGCCGTGCAAAAACTTCTTAGTTTAATGTAGTCCCAGTTGTTCGTTTGTTTGTTTTAATTGTGTTTCCCTTGCCTGAGTAGACACATGCAGAAAAATATTGCTGAGAGCAATGTCAAAGAGTTTACTGCCTGTGTTTTCTTCCAGGAGTTTTATAGTTTTGGATATTACATTTAATCCAGTTTTAGTTTATTCTTGTATATGGTTTAAGAAAGTGGTCTAGTTTCACTTTTTTGCACGTACTGGTCCAGTTTCTGGATACCATTTATTGAAGAGGCTGTCTTTACCCCAGTGTATATTCTTGCCTCCTGTGTCATAGATTGATTGACCATATAGGCATGGTTTCATTTTTGAGCCCTCTAGTCTGTTGGGCAGAGGACCCGAATAGGCATTTCTGTAAAGAGGACACAGAGACGGCCAGTAGACACAGGGAAAGACATTCAATATGAAGGGATTGAGAAGTACAAGTTGGCAGTTACAAAGTGGTCATGAAGATGCAAATTACAGGAATATAGCCAATAATATTTTAATAATTATGTGTAGTGCCAGGTGGGTGCCTGACTTATGAGGGTGATTGCTTGATAAATTATGTGAATGTCTAACCATTATGCTACATACCTGAAACTAATATATTTAATGCCAGCTGTAATTAAAAAATAAAAATTAAAAAGAAAATAAAGAGAAAAGAAACAACAGTCCCGAGGTGAAGCCCCTTGTGCTCAGCACAGCAAACCAAGACTTATTTGCAGTTTCGTCCCCTTCTAGGAATGTGACCTTAAAGCAATCAGTCTGGAATTTCCTGACAGACAGTAGAGAGGTATCTGCCTGATGAGAACCCGCTTTCTTTCTGCCAAAGAAAGGTGACCTTGCCTGAAAGAAACCTTTCCTTTCCTTTGCTGATAACTTTCTTTTCCTATAGTTTTGCCTATGAAAACCTTCCATTTTGTAATTCTCAGAGCACCTCTTTATTTACTATGAACACTGCCCAATTCGTGAATCATTCAATAATGTCAATTAGATTTTTAAATTGACTTGGTTGATTTTTTATTAACATTTTATTCATTGTGGCGGAAATGTATTGACAAATTATTTTACTTTTAAGCAGTAGATTTTAGCATCCTCTTAGAATCAGAAAAGATTTCTGTGGAAACTTTGATTTTTAAAAAGATAGAGTATGTCTGTAATTTAAAATAGAGACCTCCCAGCATAATAATAAGAGCATTGTGAGTGACTAATGTACTCTATGACACACACTTCCTATGAACAATAATGTTCTTTGAGAGAACATAATCTTAGACATTTCAACAGTCAATTGGAAATTTCCCTGTTTGAGACCAGAAAAAAAATCATCAAAATTATTTTTAAAACAATGATTTTTTAAAAGAGCGGTATGACTTTATATAAGTTCTCTTTTCAATATGCTGTGAATTAAAATTTCTGAAAAAATTCTAACAGCTTAACAATGAGCAACTTTTTAAGTGGTTCAAAGAATCAAGCTCAACCACAATTTGATGTAAATATGAAGCCTTCAGGATACATATAAGAAGCACCAGTTACAGTAAAATAGCAAAAATACAGACTCTTTCTTTTTTCCTAACCAATTGACAACAGATTTCATGCTGTGAATATCTAGCATTTGCTTTGACAACTAGGCATATATTTATATCTATTGTTGTTCTAGTCAGGGAATACATTAACATTATCTCAGTTGATTTATTGCCAACTCATCAGTCTTCTGACATTTGTCCAGGTAACTGGACCAAGAACACCTAGTGAAGACTGGTAATAAAAGACACTGATATTTTTTTGTTCTTTAAAGGGTTTTGGTTGGCAGAGATGATGTTGAACAGGCAGTAGGTAAACAACACACAGACCCACTGAATTGCAACACTGGGGATATTAGATAAACGGTGCCATTTGATGCCTTCTACTAGAGTAAAACCACAGAAATGACTGGCTTTCCTCTCTAGAATTCAAAACAAAGAAAAACAAAAACAAAAAGCCACCCAACAGGATTATAACAAACAGGAAGAGAGACATAGACACAAAGCTTTGAATCAGGATGGAATTCAAGAAATATAGTATAAAGAGAATTAAGTCTAAGTCAAGATAAAAGAAATATCTTGGATTTCAATTTACTAGTAGTCCATAGAGTAGCCAAGCAGTTATCTGAAGATGGTACTAAAATTAAAATCAATTCTGTAGCCAACAGAATTTCAGAAGGTAAATTATTAAATGAAATGAATGAAAAGGATTTATAACCCCTATTACTATTTCTAGTCTTTCAGATATAAGAGAATCTTAATGCTTAGATATTGTAAATAATTTTCTTTGCCATTTTTCAACATAAACCAAGTAGGATACTCCTTAAAGATAACAAGCGAAAAAGAAGAAGAATGTGAGAGAGGAAGGACTCATGGGCACATGGGCACAGACAACAATGAGGCGATTGCAGGGGCGGGATAGCGCGGCTGGGTCGGGGTGGAAGAGGATATGGGGGGATGGTAATGGGAAAATACAATAAAAATAATACAAGAAAAGATAATCCATGTCTCACCTCCCTAATGTGTGTTTGTCTTATAGTTTGCTGATTACATGTTTGTTTTGAGCCTCATCCTATGTAGCTGATTGATTAATAACTCTAGGCTAAGTACCTTTGGATAAGTGATCACTGATGTATTTAATTATGACTAGTTACTGTAAATATCAGTGTTGTGCCTTATTTGCCTGTGTCCCTAAGTAATATGTTCTAGTTACTTGTATTTCATCGCTAAGAATAGAATTGTACTGTATATCCATTAGAATTCTAAAATTATATGGCTATAGATGAGATTCCCTTGGATCATATATTAATGCAGTAGAAACATTTGAACAAGTTGTTAAAAAACAGTTATGATGAAATTTTTGATATTCTAGACATTTAATCTTTGACATATTTGCTAAATTAACAAAATATTTAAGAGAATAGATTAAAGTCTTGATATCCTAATATCTTAATTAGAATTTCAAAACTTTTTAATCAGTGGATTTTTTGCGATTTTGAGTGGCAGAAGAGATATGACAGCATTGACAAAAACATGTAAGGAGGAAGGAACATATATTCCTAAACAAACCTATCACAATAAAGGTTTATACGGACTTTAAAAATGAATTTTAATTAGGTAAATTAAAATTAAGATATAATCCAGGATACGAATCATCAAAGAAAAGTAGTCATGTTGACAAAACCAGTTATTCACTCAATAAGTATATACTGGAAGCCTACTGAGCACAAAAATCAGGTTGAGGATCCCAAACACACATATTTCTCAGTCTTCACTGAGGTGAAGGCAGCAGTATTAAAGGTTGTAATACAAGTTGCTCAAAGAACAACAACACGAAGTCACGAAGTTTAGGTTAGGATCCAACTAAGTTGTGGTAAATAAAGAATATATTTCTGTAATTTAGTGGCTCTCAAAATTCAGTTGTATTAGAATTACCTGGAATGTCTGTTAAAACACAGTTGGGTGGGTCCCTCCCTCTGAGTACCTGTATCAACCTGGGTGGAGCTCGAGATTTTTCTTTTTCTTAATAACAATATGTGAGCTACAGATTAGATATTCCTCCTTTTTTTTGTTTTGAAGAAAATAAGGCTCGGAAAGGATAATTAATAGGCCAAGTGAAATTAAAGCATTGTTTTTGTTAAAAGTATAGTAAAACATTTTTTGTGTGTAATAAAAGCAAAGGTCATTTTAAAATTTTTCTTTGCTCTGATTCTATAATAATCAAGAGCTTACTTAGATATGCCATGAGACTTCTGTGCAGATCTACCTTATAGGAAGTTCCTGTATCTTGTTTGGGAATTCCATTTAGATCATATTTTATGGAAGAGTGCATCAGCATCCTTGTTTAAAAAGTACCTACTTGAATCAATACAAAAATTGTGGTATACTTCTCAACAATCAAAGGCAAGGAACTACTGATACATGCCACCATGAATCAACATTGCAGATATCATTCTAAGCAAAAGAGCCTGCACAGAATACACATATATTTCATGTTTCTCTTTTTTGATGTTCTAAATTTCTGTACCATGAGAAAAGTGAGCTGGTGATTAGCTAGGGCTAGTGACAGGGAATGACTCTGAAGGGACTCAAAACTTTCAAAGGTGATAAAAATGTTTTTTAGGTAATAGGCACGGAGATTACATGGATATAATCTTTTGTCAGTGAAGATGTATGCATTTCAGTATATGTAAATTTTATCTGGAAACACAGAAAGGGTGCTGCAGAGTATAAGGACATATATAGACAAACATCCCCTGGTAGAATGTATAAAGGTGATGAAGTGGAATGATGTATACCGAGAGTTCATTGTAATATTTTTTTTTATTTTGCATATATTAAAAACAAACAGACAAAAACAGCTCCTTGGATTTTTGTCATGCATCCTATACTAGCTATCTGGAACTTAATCATCCTTAGGTTAGTTAAGAAAACAAAGTTCTTAAAACTGCAAAAAGAGCTAGTTTTGTATTAATTCTTCTAATAATTATTTACCTGACAGTGTTCAAGGGGGTTAAGTCAGATATTACTGTTCACTTTGAACAAATTATTATTTGTAGATCTGTTTACAATTCACAACCTGCCTTCTCCTTCTTTCTCTCTGCAAAAATTTTGAAGGGGGTTGTATTTTTTTTTAATGTGAATAAAACTGTAAGATATAGGCATTTAAAACAATTTCAATAAGGAGAGATAAATAAGTGGGGGTAGGCTGGATGGAGGGCACAAAGAGGGAAATACTGGGACAACTGTAATAGCATAAACAATAAAATATTTTTTGACAGGGAACAGGAGTAAAAGTCATTGCAGTTAATCAGAGATTATTAGCATCCAGGACAAAAGTAGAAATACAATGCGTTGTATCTTTTCCTCTCCTGTGTGTTATCTAGACATTCATGTGTTCAAAAGAGATCCTCTCCCCTCCTCACTCTGGCATTATATTTATAAAATAATTGTTCATCTGAGTCCTCTGTAAGTACCTGAGTAATATATGAGATAATGTCATTTATTGAAATGATATTTTGTCATTGAATCTAAAATCTTTCTGACATAGAGTTTGCCCAAAATGATTAGTAGTTTCATTTTTGTTTAAGAATAAAAGCAGCAGCTAAGACTACTCATATTGCAAAAATTGTTCTTAAAAAGTATTCTAAAAGAATGATGAAAACAGAAAAATTATCATTTGGCAAATACCACAATAATTGTAATATACAAGAACAATTGATGGATGCTAACTTTTATGGGGGAAAGTATGATAAGAAAGAGGTGTTTACATAGTCACATAGTATCTCTCTAGAAGATGTTCATTAACTACAAAAGAAAAAATAATAACCATACAATAGAGAAAACTGTTAGACATTACTATAAGCAAGGGATTATAGTTAGCATCACAAGCCATGAGACATATCCACTGCATGTACATTCTCCTATGATGCACTGAAGAGGACATACCATTTCTTCTACAGCATCTCTGCCAAAAATGCATAACCACAATACAATCACTACAAATGACTGAGCACGCTCAGCTGAGGGACATTCTATAAAATCACCTGCCAGTATTCATGAAAGGGTCAAGGTCATAAAAGAAAGACATCCAGATCAGACAGCATTAAGAAAACAAGGCAACTAAATGCAGTATGGAATTCTGGATTGAATGTTGCAGCTGGAAAAAAAAAAAAGTAGTAAGAGACATAGGGAAATTTGACAAAAAAGTCTGTAATTGGTTAATAACATTGTATTAATGTTAATTTTATAACTGATAATTTTACTATATTATGTAAGATGCTAATGTTAGAAGATGCTGGGATAAATGTAAATCAATTAACTTTATTTGTAACTTTTTTGAGTGGAAATTATTTGAAAATAAAATAAAAACACATACTGAGATTGCTTAAGATTGACAAACATTTTACCAGATATGACTGAATTCTACATTTATGAAATGACCTGGGTTAAAATAATGTCAAAAGTATATGTTGTCCTCTGGGCAGCTTGCCAACTTCAACAGAGTATTCATAAAGTATCTACTTTTTGGCTGCATTGCAGACCATTGATTTGTCAGGAAGATTTAGCTGCAGGTGTAACCTCCTGAAGCTGAGGCATCCCAATCCAGGGAAGTTAGAGCATTTTTGTAAGAGAGCTGGACTGAGTTTTTGGGGATGGCCAGAAGTTATAGATGATCACTTTCTAACTTTAATTCCAAATTGTAATAATCAGACAATAGGCTATACAAAGTATAGATTAATGAGGTCCCAGATAATTTTTTTACATGGATTAAAGGATTAAAGGGGTATTTTAGAAAACAAAGCAACAATCAATAGACTCCCCCCACAAAAACAAAATCAGAAAGTATAACTCATATCTCAATTTATGTCTTTCTTGGAGAAAGTTATTAGTTGATTTGTTAAGTCAGAACAGCTGGACTTGAGTAAGATCATTAGTAAAGTCTTTTGTGATATTTTGTGGAGAGCAAGGAAAATATTGGCAGAACACATAAATAACTGCATGAATTTTTTGTTAGTTTAATTACTGAATAAAATGTCATGGTTAATGTGTTAGTATCGCCCTGGAAGAAGGTCCAAAGAGCTTTCTCCTAGCCAAGTCTGTATAAATGTAATATTTGTCAATGACGCATTGGACAGAAATTCAATGATGCAGTGAGCGCTTGCCAAAATCACAGTTGTCTTCACTCTGCCACATGACCCCCATTATTAAGAACCCAGCTTACAGGGAAAGAGAAAGAAGTTTGATGCAAAGATGACCGTCTCTGTGCTGCCAGAGACTAGCCAAGCCAATGAGATCTCTTATTATAGGGAGCAGCACTGCAATTATATTAACTCCACTTGTTTTCAGCATCATTTCTCATAACTTTATTCATCTAACTTGACTACGTGTACCCACAGACTCTGGATTTAAAGTTAGTACAGCCACCCCAAAGCAGCAGGTATTCATGCTTTTAGGTCTTTGTACACGTTTTCTACCTACACGGAGTGCCCGCCAATTAATAATATATAAAATAGTTCTTCTTTGTTCATGATCTTGTAATTTATTAAGACATAATATCTATTATATAGTTTTAAAAATATTTATTACAACAAATGAGTAATCCGTAATTTGAGAAGGTAAAAAATTCACTTTTTAAACATGGAGTGGTAAGATTTTTTTTTTTTTTACTTTAGTATCCCTTGTTTAATTTAGGTAGCATGTACTTATAAATTGCAACCTTACAATGCTTACAAGAATAATTAATATTATCAATGAACTTACCAACACTTGGATAACCAGGTGTAGAAGGATCTCCTCCTGGATTCAATGACACCATGAATGTGTCATAGTTAAGATTTGCAGTGCTTGGTAAGTCACAAGGATCAACATACAGAAGGACACCTCCAAATCCAGCCTTTTCCAATAAGGAAAGCTAAAAGAGAAGAATGAACTATTAAAAATATTGCCATTTGCATTAAAAGTTCATACACTGCCATTTCATGAATGTGACTGACTTCCCTTTCTGGGTTTTATTTTCCTTTTAAAATAAACAGATACTTCAGATTTCCCAGTTATCAAGCACAGCCAGAGAGTTATTCTACTGACCTCTCCCCTTTATTCTCCATCTCAACAATATTTAAGCAGTATGCTTATAATGACTATCTATCTTTTACTTGTCTGAACATGGACTTTCTCCCTCTCTCCTTTTTAATTGGCAAACTGGATATGGAGTTTCCAATTTCATGAGATTGGCAGATATCGACCACAGGCAAGATTCTGTTGTAGACGGAGAGCTGCTGTGGCCATTACGTCGTGTCCCTCCCCAGAGCAGAAGTCCCTAGACTATTCCGGTGCATTTCCTCAAGGGCCTAGTTCGTCATCTCAGTCGTTAAAATGTTAAAATGCTTTCACACTGTTTGGACATCAGCCACTTTCCTGAACCTCCTGATGGCCCCCACTATGCTAGTCACTCTGGTCTCTGCTCAGGGTGTCCCACCTAGATCGCCCAGTTAGAGCAACTGAGGGGTATACTCACAGGAGAGGGAGAGGCCTCCTTTTGAATGGTGAGTCCCTCCCTACTCTGTCTCTGTCTTTAAACGTTTTGAGAATAGCCTCTGATTACTTTATTTGAGACATATTTAATGTAAACATTCCTCTCTGTTTCTTAGTAAATATACAATAAATATGTATGATGGGACAGTGAACTTGAAAACATCCCATGTTCTCTTTGTTTTAACCTGTTATATTAATTTTGGAGGATAAAGAGCTTTTTCATCTTGGTGAAACTTAGGAAGCACTTGCATCTACAACATGATTGTAACTACATAAAGGAAATAATGTATAGATGTATAGCAAAATAAAAACTAATAAAAATGTTCTGTACTTTCCAATTTTTGGTGTAATAAACAAGTGGGTATCGTTTTTATTTTTAAATCCTCACCCAAGGATGTATTTATTGACTTTGGGGGAGGGAAGGGGGAGAGAGAGAGATCGATCACCAATATGAGGGAAACATGGATTGGTTTCCTCTCTACATTCCCCAACTGGAGATCAAATCTGCAACCTAGGTGTGCACCCTGACTGGCTATTGTGGAGCTTGAACCCGCAGACTTTTGGTGTACAGGAGGATGCTCCGTTCAACTGAGGCACCTTTTCAGGGCTGTATTATTTTTGTAATAAGAAAAGCATAAGACGAACACTGAAAACCTAAACAAAATGTAATCGTCTTTTACATGCCTTCTATAACAAATCACTCTCTTCAGACATCTGTGATTTTTTTTTACCCCATCAAGTGGGCAGAATTTTGAAAGAGTGGAAGAATAAAAGAAGAAAACAAAGAATTTGTAAACACAGGGCCAGATTTAAGAATGACTCTCCAGTGCTCATACAAAAATCCTTAAACAAAGCTTCTAATGTGTCTAAATGCTGAAATTACTATTCTTTAAAGAATGATCAACAGACTGATTTTGAATGTTCTGCTCATTATGAGATAATACATTATGAAAAAAGAAGAAAATTTACTTTTTTTAAAATTACTGAAGTAATTAATGATTACTGGAGATGGAAAAGATACAGGGGAAAATGTTAGCATGTTAGAGTTTCTAGACCCTCTTCTTAGGGCTTATGCTCAGACGCACTTAAACACTTACAAAGTAAAAGCATATGTCATAAATACTATTTTGCAATCCATTTTTACATTTAACATTAGATGCTAACCATTTGTCCATGTTGATATGTACATTTTTATATAATTTTAATAGCTGTATAGTAAACATATATAAAAATATTATAAAGAGAGTCCATCAAATGTTATTTAATCGATCCTTATTGGTAATACAAATTGTTTTATTTTTTAAAATATTGCACTGCAACAAACTTCCTTATAGCTAAATCATTGCACAAATATTTATTTTCAGGAAATAAATTTCTATAAGCAAAAGTTCTAGTCAAAATATTCCTGTTTTTATTATTTTTGATAAACTAAATTCCCTCCAGAAAATCCATTATGCTATATTCTTTTATATATATGTGTGTGTGTGTGTGTGTGTGTGTATGTATAATTTTTAAAGATTTTATTTATTTTTAGAGATGGGGTAGGGAGGGACAGAAGGAGAGAAATATCAATGTGTGGTTGCCTTTCATGAGCCCCCCAGTGGGGACCTGGCCTGCAACCCAGGCGTGTGCCCTGACTGGGAATCGAACCAGAGACCCTCTGGTTTGCAGGTCGGTGCTCCATCCACTGAGCCGCTCCAGCCAGGGCGATAATGTTACATTCTTACCAGCCATATACGTAAGTACTTGTTCCCCTTCATATAACCAACATTAAATACTAGTTTAAAAAAAAACTTGCCAATCTAGCTAAAATTATTTGTCCATTTTTTTTTAAATTGTAAGTTAAATTTATGTGTGCTTGAGATTTTGGCCACTTAAGTATTTTGTTTTGAGAATTATCTGCTGGTTAAAAACTATTTTTTATGATTTTTAGATTACTTTTCTATTTCCAACTTTATTTTGAGTGTTGCTTTGTGCAGGTCATATGTTGGATTTAAGACATAAAGATGGATAAGTCTGGCAAGGTCCCTGCTCTCAGGAAGGCTAGTTTATCAGTGGAATAACCAACAGTTTTCATTGAGTACTATGCCCAATTACAAGGCAGGGAGTGGTTTCCAGGAGAAGGATGTGGGGCCAGGTTCAGGGTCAGGGGAAAGGGGAAAATGGTTCTATGAGAAATGTCTGTTGTGGACACAAGACAGGGATGTGGTGATCTCTGTCTTTAATTAAATTTGCTTACCTTGTTTTAGTGAGATAGTTAAATTATCTTCAACACCTCTCCTAAAAAAGTCAATATGCTAACTATTTGTTTAATGTTTATGAAATCTAGTAATTTAGATTTAACTTAGTTCAAAATAAAATGCTAGAGTTGCATATTTTGTCTCTTCTGATTATATCTGGTACTATATTTTGATCCCTTTTAATACCAATATATATTACAGTATTTTTTTTTCACCTGATGACCTATAATGAAGCAATGTAGCCTGGTAATATACTGGCTTTAGCCAGAGTTGATCACCTTCCTACAGCCCCGAAAAGGCAGTTTTATAAGTGATTTTATCCCCTCATCCCATTCTGCCTGCAGTGGTTGTACTTGAAGTTGATACCTTTTCAATGTTGTCAGATCTGGTTCCTGGTGCCATCCCTACTGGCCATTATATCTTTTAAATAAGTAGATTAATTTAATGACTCAATTTCAGAAACTGTTAATTGCTGGATTTCCAATGAAGTTGTCAGAAGAAGAAACTGTCTATATTAAATCAAATAAAAAGTGTTCCTCTGCATTGTTAGTATTGCATTTTGAACATGGTGAGGAGGGACTTGCCTAAAATGTTCAAATGATCCAGTATTCTGGTGGGATTCTATTTTTAAAAATGCATTCAAAGTCAAGTCAATGAAAAAAGGATGAAGCTCATAGTCAGTTGGGATGTCTGCTTTAGCTGGGGGCAGAATGTCCTTGGGTGTACAAGTGAAAGTTGTTAGCTCTTCTGATCACCTCTCATAGCTTGAGTCTTAGGATGACAAGTATACCGGGGGTGCGGGGGGTTCTAATTTTCTAATTTATGAAAAAGAGGGCAAATGTAAGACCAATATTTCCTGACATCAACTTTCAACTCTCTTTTGTTTCTCTTGCTCAAATATACTACGTACATAATAGGTTTTAGGTTCTTTGTCAGGCTCACCACCTTGTAAACTAACATTTGACCTCAGTAGGGCAAGTCAGAAATTAGAATGGAGACAGAAAAATGGGGCAGGCAGGTGGTGTTGGGTCCAAGGGTGGTAAGGTCATGGAGAAGCAAGCCATGGCCACTGGCTAGTGTGGCCTACTGACACGCAAGGCTGCATTCCCTTGGAGGGGCACAGTTCTGAATTCACACAAAGCATCATAGGAATGAGGTGGTTCTCTGTTCAGAATCAATTCCCTGACATCTGCAAACTAGTCCATGAAAAAGGAATTCAGAGAAAATGGAGGTCTGAGTAGACAAGAGAGGGAATAGCATGAATAGACTCCATGTCCAGCTGTGTTCCTTTCACTTTGACGGGCTGAAGTTTTCCTCCCTTTCTTTAAACAAGTGAAAAAGTACTAGACTGGGAGATGGTACTGGATTTTGATATCCACCCTGACACATACATAGCTATGTGAGAACCCGTAAGACCTTTCCAGGCCTTGGTTTCACCACCCATAAAATGCAAGAATGAAACCACATTCTCCTTAGAGACCCATTTTGTTTTAAAGGAAAACAAAAACATGCAATCTAATCCTGTGATTTAAAAAAAATGTTTATTAGCACATTTATTGTACTTTTAAATATGTTGTCAGGTATGACATTTGCTTCTATTTTTTTATTTTATCTTTATTGTATTTTTTCTTACCATTTAGCCCTCTTATATACCCCTCCTCCCAGCAATCACCACACTGTTGCCCATGTTCATGAGTGAGATTTTGCTTTTAAACTTTGGTCAGGAATATACTTTTCAAAAATAATACAATTTCTAGGATTAAGAAAATCTTTCACATAGTTTTATGATACGGGTTCTTACAACAAGAATAAATATTACAATTTGCATTAAACTTTTGTTAGGAAAAATTAAGGAAAATTTAAATTCTGCACATTAAAACTCTTATGAGTAATTAAATTATTGTGTTCTTATCAAGTATATTGAAATATTAATTTCATCTTTCAAAACTCTTTACACTGCTTATACCCTGAAACCTGTTGCATAGCTATGACAATTGCAATAAATCATACAAGGTTAAATAAATAGTATTTTAATGCAGTTATCAACATTTTGCTTATATTGGGAATATTTCTACTTGAATAAGTACTTCAATCAGTATTTTATTTCCATGAGAAAAGGTAAATATTCTGTAAAGTTACTGAGCAAGTTCATTCAAAACATCCATCGTGATAATTACTTATAACATGAAGCCAAGGATTCCTCCTCCCCAAAAGAAAAAAATCACATTATGTTTCCATGAAAATAGGAATTATTAAACCAGCATCCTCCACAATGCCTCCTACCCTCTTTTATTCACCTCAGAGAAGCACTAAGTGCTGAGAGCCAACATAATCCTTGCCCGAGTTTCCATGAGTAATAAAATCTCAATGTGCCCTAGGTGACTCATATAGCTACTAGACTAGTAACAGAGATGGTTCTGCTCATTCCATGATACTTTTCTGTTTCTACATGTAGTCAGTCAAATTCCCTCAAGTTATTTCTTTGCTGCACCAATAAAGAAGTCACCGCATAAAGCATTTATGATGGCTCCAGTCCCCAAACTGAAATTTTATTTTTTATCCCCAGAAATTAAAAAGGATTCGGTGGGTAACTTTGGTAGCACTAGATTGTGACCTGCCTGAAGACAGAAACTTTTTAGCTTCATTTTATATCCCCAATGTCTCAGATAGTGCCAGTACCAAAAACTTATTCTATTATTCGGTGAATGAATGAGTGAATGAATGAATGAGTATATGAGTATAAGTGAATTACAAGAATGTTATTTTGCTCTATAGTTCATACAGACTGACTGAAAAACTTATGCAATACATTTTCTTGTGGCATAATATATGCACATTAGAATGTGTGGGCAAGTCTTAAGCAATCGTGTCTCTGAAAAAAAAAATACCACTATATGTGTCACATTGCTTCCTTATACTTCTCTAAAATATATAATTAAAACACATTAATTTTTACTTCTTTTATTTTGTTTTATGTTTTATCTGAAGGTAAAGTGTGGTAGAGACTAGCCCACTGGGATTTGAACATGTGAATTTGTTTTGTTGATAGTCTTGGAGACAAAATGTCTTTGTCAACTTCAAGGTGGCTTATCCCATATTTCTTCCTGTGAACCATAATAATACATCTCTCCTTGTATATAGAATATAAAGCTAGGTTTTATCATTTTCCAAATAATCACTTATGAAATAAATGGTACTACGAATCCATGGACAGTATAAGCACTTGAACAGATTTTACAAAACATAAAACTCCCTGGAAATTACTCAGTGGTAGTAGTCCGATACCTGAAAATGGTCCAGCATAGGTTTGTATTCCCAGTGCCTTGGGAAGCCAGCATGTAGGTACCAGGTGGCTGTATGGTATTCAGATAATTAGGGGGAAAAAAAGACATTAAAAATAAAATCATAGCCAGGGAGAGTAAAAGAGAAAGGGCTCTGCTCTATTTCCTGCAACTTAAATTGTCTCATTGATTTCTATTCTTACTTTTCAACTAAAACATCTTTTCTATTCCAGAAGGAGGATGCTATTATTGTCATTTAGATAATTTATTTCTTCACAGAATCCAGGAAGGCAATATCAGTTAAATTCCACAGCTAAATTTCAATCCATTCACCAATGCTCCTACAGTTTTCAGCTTACCCATTTGAACCCATTGAATGTCAGCCCTGCCTGCTTTATTTAGTTTCACTGGTTAACAATGCATGGGATCCCCGATCTACCAACTGCAATCAAGAATCAAAGGAGAAAGCTTGTGTTTTCCTCTGTCATTTAGCTTCTTGAAAACATTAGTCCAGAACTAGAATAATTTCTCTGGTCTCCATAGCTAGAAATGCTTCCTGAGTCTTCATGTGGGAAAAAAAAGGCGGGGGGGGGGGTGTCAAATATAACATAAGAAGACCTTAGATTTACAGATAAAATTAAGGACTGTTGTTATGGGCTGAACTTTGCCCCCCTAAAGTATGTATGTGTGAGTCCTAACCCCCAGCACAGGTCAGCACTATATTTGGAAATAGAAACTTTAAAAAGGTAACTAAGATTAAATGAGGTTGTATGGCTGGCTTTAATCTAGTATGACTAGTGTCTTTATAAGAAGCAAGAGAGGCATTAGACATATTTGAGCACAGAAAAAGAAGCATGTGAGGACACAGCAGGAAGGTGGCAGTCAGCAAGCGAAAACTAAAGGTCTCTGGAGGGATCAAACCTGGGGGCACCTTGGTCTTAAATTTTCAGGCTCTAGAACTGTGAGGAAATAAATTTCTGTTTGAGCCACCCAGGATATGGTATTTTGTTACGGCAGCCCTAGGAAACTAATACTCCCACATAAATTATATATCTGCCAAACTTTATATAATGATTCAGGGGAAAAAATCTGGATTATATTCTAGATATTCTGAGTCATCTTTAAGTGAAATCATTAAGTACTAATTGTACATCTACTATGAGAGAGATATTGTCTCAGAAGCTATTTGCTGATATTTATTCAGAGCATTTGATATGTCATTTCTATTCCCATTATATAGTTGCTGAAATTGTGATTCAGGCAAGTTAAGAGCTTGATCCAGGGTCAAAGCTAATAAGTGATAATGCCAGGGATCAAACTAGAGTTTTCAGAATTCAAGTCTGGCAATTTTTCCATTAAGGCACACCTTTTCTTTCAATTATACAGCCATCCTTTACAAAGAAAAATAAGCCAGTGAAAGGGTGAATTTATATAACACATCAGATGGTTCTTGCTGTGATCTGTTCCTGAGAAGACACTGAAATCAATACTGTGTGAATTATACGTCTGTTTATTTAGATTGCTAAAAAGACCTGGATTTTTGCTAAGTACTGTTATGGGGGTTATAGGTATTAAAACTGCAGATTGTGTACATTTTAGATTAAAGATTCATGGCAATAGTAAGAGAAAAATAAAAACAAAATTTAAAAAATATGAATTTAACATTTCATAGCACATTCACATTCATTTAAGTAGCTATGTTGTATGTGAAAAATAAAAATAGCAGACATAATTCGTGACCATTTATTAAGCAGATATGTTGACCTGAGAGCTCAAATTTTATGTTATTCCTCCTTTTTGGACTTGTTTTCCCTAGTAATAGTTTTATTGTTTGACCCTTTTATTATGCATTGCATTGTTAAGATGCCATTAAGGAGGTTTATAGATTCCAATTTGGTTTGTTATGTTTCATAAATAAACTCATCTTTCTTTGTTAGTGAAAAAATAAGACTACTTTTGTGAGGAATATTCACTGTAATCAGACTGAGTATATACAAGGCATAATCACAGCATATTTTTTGATTTCGCTGAATATCTTTACTTGGATTTCAAATTGCTTTACTTGATGTATCCAAAGTTATTTAAATAATTCTAGTGACATTATTACTAAGTAATGACCCCTGCTTTTGTAAAAAAAAAGTTTAATCCTGTTGCCAGAGTTCTAAAAAGTATCCTCAATTTTCATTATTACAATTCATAAAGGAGGGAGGGAGGGAGGGAAGGGCGGAGGGAGGTGGGAAGAGAAGGAGAACTGAGGGAAGGAAAGAAATCTCTTATTTTATAAAGTATCCTCAATATAGAAATATATATATTTCATTCCATTTTAAACTAATTTCTCATTGTGTCCTGTGGAATTCTGTCCACAAATGAAGTAACTGTACATAAAAATAACTAGATAAAGACCACATAGTTAATAGCGGATTTTAGACTAGATAAATATGTCCTCATAATTTATTTTTCTGTGCTTTTACCATTAAATCATACTATCTCTAAATAATATAAAAATTAATGTGAGTTTTCAGACTTCTTATTTTTAAGTTCATGTTATTTGGCGAACTTCATAATGTTTTATGCATGGAAGAAGCCTAATCTTTAAAAGAAATCTTTAAAAATAGGAACCTATTTTTTCTAATTGTAGCTTTAAAATTTTGAAAACACTTAACTTTATTTCTCTGCTCCTATCTCCCTATCCATGGTGGACCCATCTGTGTAATATGGATCCATTATTTTAGGCTCTAGGTTGAAAATACAATGATAGAGTGGGGATCAGAAAGTATTAACCAAAATTCTTGTATTTTCAGGGACATTGGAATGAAAAAAAACTCAGTGGCCTGCGTTCTTTTCCTATGTCAAGGTAGTTCATGCATTGAAAACATCAAAAAACATTTGTCTTTAACAACTTTTCTAACATGATTTAATTACTTACAGCCAATATTGGTGGGTACACAATTTTTATTAGTTAATATATTGATAATATTATGAAGTGCTTGTATTTATCTTTCCATTTGTACATATTCTATTGCTTTAAAACCAAACAAATCATATTCATACAGAACAGAAAACATTATCAGGACCATCAATATTTAGAAATTAAGTAAAAAAGACAGAAGCTTCTGATTTAAAAATTACTATTTTTGTGTTTATATGTGAGTATATGAGAGAGGAAGAGACAGGCAGTGGAGAGAGGGAACATAACTTCACATAACCACATGCATGCTTCTCCGGGATTATGCAATTTTCTAGTTGAATAAACAAGGTCAAAGAAAAAGCATAGAATTCTTCACATCATTTAGTCTTAGAAAATTCACTTTCTTAAAAGTTTAAATACATGTTACCAATATTTTTAACTAAGAATATATTTAACTGAAGCTGTAATAAATGGGGAGAAACCCATCAATAATAAAAAATAGACAAAATATCTCTAAAGATATTGCCAAAATTAGTTAATTGTTTAAGTTTATTGCCCTTTCTGATTTTTATATGTTGATAAGAATTATTTCATGTTTCTATTCCTATTGTCTACATAATTGCTTCTGTATCAAAAATGCTAAACAGGGTTCCCAGTTTTCTTGCACATAAATAGAAAAAAGAAAACCTCAGTGACTAGATGTATGTCTGATGTTAATTATGTTCTAATTTTTATAGCATTATGAATTATCATATAAACATTCAAAATAAAGTCAAGTTTTAGGATTTTTGTTTTTTAACTGAATTTTTTGTATATACCTTTTCTCCAAGGTTGGGCATATGAAGGGAATATATGAGAGAAAATTAAATCAATATTAACACAAGAAAGCATATGTCAAATAACCTCTAAAATTTCACTTTAGAAAGACTTCAAATCTTGCACCACTTGCAAGTGTTATATGACGTTTAAAGCTGTTAGAAATACATCTACATTGGTCTGATTATTTTGATGTAGCTTGGCTTGCTACCACCATGGACTAAGTGTAAGAGGTCTTGAACTTGATCAGCCATTAGCCAAGGGATGTTGGTTATGCCACTGAAATGCTATACAGTTCAATTTTCTCATCCATAAAAAGAGATGACATTTGCTCTGCTAGTCACACAACATGACTAGCAGATTCAAAAAAGGTAATGTGTCTGAAGGGTTTGAGGAGACTAAAATGCTACATAATGTGTGAGGTATTTTGTTTTGGTTTTCTGTGGTGATGATGAGAAAGAAGAGAAGAAGGAGAAATGAAGTCATAATTGAGGAAATGGAAATTTTTAAACATCTGGGGTAGAGAGTGGTATCAAGAAAGAAAAACAAAACAGCCTAGTTATCCTGAAATAAAAGTTTATTGACATAGAAATGATGAAATTTCATGGACTTACTTCCAAGAGTAAATATTCATATAGTCTAAGGTACTCTTTCATTGTTGTTCATATATCACCAGGCTCCATTCGCTTTTGTTAGATTGGAAGAATCACAAATAAATAAAAATACTAAAATATTCCAAGTCATAATTTTTTTCCAAACTGCATTAGGGTTTTTTTTTATAATTTCATCACTTAAAATATTAGCTTTACATCTTTTAAATTTAGGATAATGATTATTACATGTTTCTTACCAATCAAGGAAACTGTATTTTTATTATTTTATTATAGATTTTTCTTCATTATATAAGTCAGTCTACTTACTGAGACATAATTTCTCCACTCTTCCTGAAATTAACTTGTTCATTGATATGAAACCGGAGATTTTAGCCAGGCATAGGATAAGAAACCAGACATGAATAGCTAAGGAATGTTCTCACTCCCGAGCATACTTACGGATCACACATACCAACATGGACATAAATGAATATAAATTATGTTCATTTTGGGGGGAACTAATGCAAACATCTGGCAGAAAATTCAGTCAGAATAAAAATGACTTCCACATTATCCTTTCTGATGTCACAAATTAGAAAGATTTGTGCCAAACAAGAGCCATAGTATATGTATCTTGTTACTGTGTAGCTTACAGGTCATCTTTGAATTTCTGCCTGGTAGAATTTGACAGTCCTTTTACAGTGCAAACACGTCAGATGTCACAGTTAGAGTTTCCACTTCCTTGGTCCAGAAAGGCTTTTGATTTTCTTGAGAATCAGTATTCCCTTTTGTTGAAGAAAAAAAAATTCTATATACACATTTTCATTCAGTAACTTTAGGATAATTTTTAAATAAATAAGGTAGCAAAGGTCCATTCTGACTCTGAGTTACCTTTTGAACACTATATTAACTGTTAAATCAACCTGCTACATTTTTCATTACAGATGTTTAGGAATATAGTTCACAGCATTAGTTCAGTGAACTGTGTCCCAGGTGGCTGGGCCATCCACTGCAAACTTCCCTCATTCCTTTCTCTCTTTTCTACCACTGTGTAAAGACAAGATGCTGGGCCGAGAACACATCCAGTTTAATGCTTGAATGAGCAGAAATGAAGAGGAAAGATACATTGGATGTGCAGTTCTCAACTAGCTTCAATGCAATGAACAGCAATAGCTTACCAATGAACAAACACAAAATAGAAACAGGTATAAAAAACCGAAAGAGGAAAAACATGAACACAACTGACTTGATGTTTCAAGGCTTCCTTCAATGGGGGTTCATCACAATAGAAAATGTTTCTTTTCTCTCATAAGAGAATGGTTTCCTATCTAGAAATGTCTATTCCATATAACTACACCCATACATTATTAAAGAAAGAGTATTTAAGCAGAAATGATTTTAAGCAAATATACCTACCTCTCCTAGGCATTCCTAAAACTTTTATAAGCTATTGTGCACATCAAAGGAGAGTGAATAATTATTTTGTTTTCTTGTTTAATTGAATAAGTTTTCCTCATGTTGTGATAACAAGTTTATTTGAAGGTGAAAGCAATTTGTTATAGAATGGCAGCTTTTATAAATGGAAATTTCTGCATCAGAACATTGTGAGATGTTTAAATATTAACCAGACATATTGCTCACTCTCTGCACTAAATTTTAGAAACTTAATACAAATTAAGTACATACTTTATTGCTGGATCTTGCTTACGAGAACTAAGAAATCCACAATGTTCAATTCTAATTAAAAATGAAATTCAACTACAATTCCCTTGAAAACAAGGGCTGATCAGACTCAATAAACTTTACTTAATTTATTTCAGAACCAAAAAATTGAGTTGCTCATAGACAAAGAAAAATATGCTTACATTGTTAAAGAAACACATGCTTCCAAATCTTTTGCATTTCTGTTATATTCCGCAGCTATTTTAATGTTCACAGTTGATTACATATCCCATACATATATATAATTCAAGATATTTAAGGCTCCAAGAATACGCAAAATACCTTTACCTCTATCATTAATAACTTCTATATGCATGCTTACTAGGACTGCATCATAAATTACATACTTGAACTCATTTTTAATTTTAAAAGAGATATAAAATATTATTATTACTTTAAAAATTAGATTAGTTCTTTATAAAAGGACTTTCCCAAATGCTTGATTAATATCTGGCATTAATTTCATAAACATCCCAGGAGATTTTTAAGATTACTCATTATTTTTCCTTTTTGTATTTGTCTTAAGAAAACTGTGGCTCAATGAGGTATTGTGATTTTTTCCATAGTTATGAAGCTTGCAATACTAATGTGAATGTTGATTTTAACATAGTAGGAAAAAAAACAGGAATAAAGAGTATACTATTGGGAAAAGAGCAGAGCAAATGATTCCTTTTAATTTTTAATTGTTTTATGTAAAAATTCAATTTGAGAACACAATGGTTGTAGCATGACTAAGCCAAGAAGTTTGAAAATTAAATGACTTCATCTTCAGAAAGTATGCTTTGGATAGGAAGTTAGATTAAGGAGCAATATTTCCATAATGGTCCTAGACAATTATCTCCATGGAGCTCTGGACTTTTGTATAAGAACAAATATTGTAATAATTGGAATTGCCCAACAATAAAATAAGTAAAAATGCTTCTTCAGAAGATAGAGTTCATGTATGAGAAATGTTCATCTCTCAAGGAATTCATAGATATCACCTTGGCACTAGAGAGAAATTTTATCAAAATCTAGTCCTCTAACAATACTTGTTTGGTACAGGTCAAATAAATAAGATAAATTAAATAACGTATGATAATACTTAGAAGCAGGCATGTGTAAAATAGTATCACTGTCATTATTAATCTGCAATATGCTTTTTATCCGAAGATCTCAAAAAGGGTTAAGAGAATAAAACAGTGTGCAGGTAGCAAATTTGGATGAAAACATCAAATGAGAACATAGCGAAAGAAACAAAAAATAAGACAAATAATGAACATCAAATAAAACAGAAAAAATAAATCATATAAATTTTTATTCTAAAAGAAAACACATAAATTATTCTATTAATATTAGAAATGTCTCTAAGTTAGAAATGCATTAATTGAATCAAAGGGAATGAAACCCTAGTAATATTTTTTTAGGAGAAACATTCTAGAAACAAAATAATGATTTATAAAATGATAAGCAAATAGACATCTGATTAATAAATATAAAAAGAGACAAATTCATAAAACTATCTGAAATTAAAAACAATAAAGATGAAAGATGTACACTATAGGAAGATGAAACCTTCAAATAAAGGATATGCCATTAATCTGAGTGCAGTGAGCAAATCAAATGGCAAAGTAAAAATATATTAGAAAAACAGGATAGAATTCTAAAAATGAAATTATGTGGGGGATCTTCTTTCAGAACAGGAAAAACTGTGAAAGCCAAAAAATGTAAGGATATACAGGAGTTTAAAAAATTAAATTATAGACTAAAGATAAATAATTATGTTTGTAACAAGCAGATATGCACCCACGAATAATCTTTTAACATGTTTTCTGCTAAGAAAATCTTTTTAAAAATTCTAAAACTATAATTTTATAGGATATTTTATCTTAATCCATTTAGAAATAATAAAACCATTAACAGAATCAAAACCCAAATAACTTTGAATCACAGAGCAATTATAAAGTCAAGGAACATATAGTAAGGACTCATGGACAAAACCAAAGGGGAAGAGCTGAGTGAGGGACGGAGGGAGGGGGCAAGGGAAAGTGGTGGGGGGTGGGCAGAAACAAATGTATTTGAAAAAATAAATTAAAATAAAATTTAAAAAAAAGAGTCTGGAATGTAATAAATAGTAGAACACATTTTGGAAACAGTGTAATTCATATTCACCTAAAAATGTATAACAGATATTAGTTCACACATAGTTTACATAGAAATGCAGATTTCATTTTAATAAATTTAAAAATTTTAACAAAATTAGGAAGATAAAGTATTTATTATAATATAAAAGAATAAAATAATAAAAGAGAAAACAGAAAAAGAGGAAAAACATATAATTTTTTGACATATGGATCTGAAGAACTATTTGTACATTGCCATATCTGCAAATATTAAGTATGAAACAAATTCATCACAACTGACAGCAAGTTGAAGACTGTGGCATCTGGATGAATTAAATATTTCGAAAGCAGCCTGACCATGTCCCTAGACTCAAATCAGACAAAGTATCCAGCCGTGGAGCATCTGGTCGGGCAGCTGCCGAGCACACCCCGTGAGTAGAAATGAGCACTGGCTTCCCTCAGAAAGTAAAGAGCAAGCTGTCAAGGGGAAGGGCCTTTAATAAAGCCAACAATGGACAGAAACAATACCAAATTAATATAGAAATTAGTACAGGCATGTGTCATTTTGTCACAATTACAAAAATCAAATCTGCAAAGAGGCAAGTCCTATCAGACTTTAATAGAAGGTTTCAATTGTTGAATGTTTAGTTCTGAAACATTTGGACATGCATATTTGAAACCTCTCTGCACAGGAGATAATGAAAAATAAAGGAAAGCTGATTTCTTCTATATCTGCACATTTAAATATAAGAGACTGCCCACTAACAAGTTCATTTCTGCAAATTAAAAAGCTTACAACTCTTGATTTAGTACCAGACACTGAAAGGAAAGGAACCAGACACGTGGTGATAACTCACATGGAGCAGCATTTTTTTTAACTTCCCCTCCTCTCTCTTCTTGGACAAAGAGTAATTTTTTTCCTTATTGAACTCACAGTTTATATAACTCCATGTTATTCTTAAAATTATTAAAATTAAAATAAGACTAAGAAAATGGCCGTCATTATTTCAGGAACAAAATGAAGAACTCTACACTAAACCACAGACTGCTGTCCATTGTTGCTCTATTGGCTTCACAACTAACATCTTGAAAGGAGTATAGTAAAGTGAGGTGATAGATAATTCATAAAATAAAATGAATGAGAAGCCACACCATTTCAGATTTAAAAATATTTTCATGGAAACTGCTGTAGTTCTCATCTCTAACCAGGAAAAATTACCTAATAGAATCATTGATATTACCTAGCTTCTCCAGTAGTACATCCTCAAAGAAAACGTAAGAATGAAGATGGAAATGGAAAATGGGAAATAAAAATGGAAATGGAAAAATTATAAAAATATAATTTTCCTCTGTAAATCATGATGCTGGAAACACTACGTGGGGAGGTTTATCAAGATAACCCAATTTCTATACAAATCTTAAAAGGAAATTAGCAGTATGTAATGATGAGATTACCTGATAAGGAGAGTCATGTCAAGTCTTGGCATACATTTTAGGCAGTTAGAAAACAGGAAAAAAAATGGGTGAAGATCGAATATATGGGAAATGGTTTTCTTAGTGGTACCCTTTGCTTATACTCTGCAAATCCCAAAAGATTCTTAAGGCATGAAGCTAGTTCCAGCAGCCTCAAAAATTCCATGACTTTTATACAACCTACTTATTGGTGACCAGGTTTTATCCTTAAAAAGTGATAACCACTATTTATTATTTGGCCCATATCCTGACATATATTTTGCAGGTAGATCTACGCAGTAATGCAGATATATGCGTGTTACCATTTCCTTTTAAAAATAAGAAAACTGCGGCCTAAGTTTAAGTAACTTGTCAAATCTCTTAGCACAAACTGGTTAAACTTAGAGAACACCTGTTATTTGTGTCTTGACAATCCATGTTTTTTCCATCATGCTATGTCACATAAGACCTTTTAAACACATTCTAAAACATATGATTTCCACCTAAAGCTGTGTTTCTAGATTTTTCATGGTACCTGTCAATATCTTATATTTTCATTAATTTTCCTATTGCTTTTAATATGTCCTTTAATCTTTGAAATATAATTTTTCTTCTGCAATCGTTTAATTTCTTAACTCTACTCACAAATATTTATGAAAGTATTTTATACATGCACAGAGAGAGAGGAGAGAGACAGAGTGAGAGAGAGAGAGAAAGACAGATACATTGTGGCTAAATTTGAGTAAGCACAAAACCTACTGCCCAGAATTTACAAATCAGCTCTCTGCTACATATTTTCTAACATACTATGATAGAAAAATCTCATGTTAAATTACAAGATATTTTTATAATACAATATATTCAATACATTAAAAGTGTTTTGCCTTTCTACAATATGTTTTATTAACTCAGCCTATGTATGAACATTAATATACATATTACTTGCATTTTCTTAAAGAAGGAACATATTCAATATTACATATTTAAAACTGTAAAAAATGTTTCTGGAAAAGTTTACTATCTTAAAGAGTGAGTACTGAATCACTATCATTATTCTAAAACCACTTAAGACCCAGCTGGGCTATTATTAATTAAGGTAGACAAATAAAAATGGCCTAAAAGTTAATCCACTGAAATATGTCAGTAAAACAAATGTGTGCCTTTGATTCATTCTTGCCTGTTATTTGCTTTAAAAAATCATTAATTTTCTTCTTTCTCCTTTAAGTATTCCTTAATTCTTATAATATTATATATTCCAAACTATACTTTCTTGAATATTGTAGTAGTTAATAACTTAGGTTCCACAGGGAAAAAAATTAAAGGAGAATTATAAATTAGATAACTCAGAGTGCTTAACTAATTACCCACATTAAAAAAATGAGAAATTATTTCTTCTTCCTCTTACCTTAAGATCTATTACTGCTTTCTGCATCCTCATGATCAAATTCATTCTACAGTTTATCTTCTTAAAGTAAATTAAACTATCCCTCATGCCTCTGGCTAACAGCTGGACGGTCACAAGAGCAGATTTAATCAGTTAACAGCATCCTCCACTAGAAGGGCACCTGGATTTACCATATCTGCACATCATTCTTGTATTTTGTTTCAATTCAGATTCAAAGCAGAGTCTCAGACCCTCAGACTGTGAAAGCGTCAACATTCTTCAGTAATCCACAGTGAATATCCACTGCAACTGGTGTTTAAATTTAGAGCAAGATGCCATTCTTCACTTTACAATAGGGGAGAATTATTTTGGTCCAGTAGAATTTCATCATTCACTTTCTGGTATATGTCAGTCATTATCAATCTTGCCAAAATTCTATATTTTGGTAATTATTTTGTTCCTATTTTCTCTTCTTTACCCAGCCTCATTACATCAATAGACTAAATCACAGCTAATTGACTGTGCTTCCGTATGAGTTTTCATATTCAGTGAATGAAAAATGTGTAATAGAGAAATTAGAATTAACAGTGTTTTAAGAATGCAAAGCAGAAAAGGCAGCTGCATGCATTTTTGTAGTAATATCTAAGCTGCTATTCATACTTTGCAGATGCTTACATTGCTTTCATTACTTTGATAGGATTGACTTGAAACAATCTCAATAAATAAATACATAATAATGTGCCGCATTTAACTTGCACTTAGAAATATTCCAATACATAACCCCAAAGGTAGCTTAAGGGAAACACAAAGATTTAATGAATGGGTAAGAATAAACAGTGGTTCGATCTTGTTAACACATGCGGTATTCCACAAAAGTGCATTTTCCACATACATGAAAGTTAATTGTTTAAGTCATGAAAACATTTCCTAGTTAAATTCAAATAATTTAGCTTTATCCTGATTTAAACAAACACAATATAGAAATGCACACCACATAAGAGAAGAAAGGAATGAAATTTACTGAAGATCAGGTCTTAGGAAAAAAAATAGGCATGCCCGGCTGAGAATCAGAGTGTCCTAGTAGAACTGGGTGGGAAGGACTTGAGCTAGCAAAGATATTTTAAGATTCAATGGCTTATAAGACTTAGAGGGGACAATATGAACCTAAGAAATATGGAGGTCAGAGGAATGATAAGCATTTCTCTTTGTTTGTAAGATTCTTGTTTTAAGCTTAAAGAAAACATTTTTAGAAGTTTGTTCATTAGGTTTCACCAGGTTCACGAAGAGTCATCTGCATTCTCCATACAGACATAACTAAGATTCAATAACTTGAGCTCAAAGGCAGTGAAATGAATGAAAGTGTTTGCTCAGGAATATCACGTTTAAGCATTTATACTAACAAAATAACAAAAGCTGCCAAGTTCACCCAGTTCATTTCATTGTTCAATAAGATGAATGCAGAGGTCCTATACCACAAATTGATTTAAAGTGGGCAAGACTATCATTACAAACTGATGTAGAACTAAACTAAAATGGAGCCACTTATGTCAGAGACAAAATGGAAACCGTCAATGTCGACTCATAAAGGCAAACTAACCTTAACTTACAGGAGCTTACAGCTCTTCACAGAAATCAGCAGACACCAGACAATCCCCAAACATCAAGTCTAATCACATCATGTATGGATAATCTGTTCCCCTGACTCAGCAACCCTGGCCCAAGTATGAAAGAAAACCACTAGGCAACCAGTCATCTCTTAAAAAGACAATCCCACAAAAGTCCCACAGTCTGTGAGCAATCCAGAACTCACTGCTCTCATAACCTTCAGTTTCACAGTTTACAGGTTGAAATCTGCAATAAACTCATCTTTCTGCTTTGTTTTGTTCAGTGTGCAGTGTTTGATTTTTGACATTTACCCAAAGACCAAGAGAACGTGGAAAACTCAGTGGGTTGATATAAGTATTTTGTTGCCTGGTTACCCAAGTCTTAGTTGTAAAATATATTATTCATTTATTTAACTATCATTCAACACGTACTTACTGGGGAATCAATATATATGCTAGGCACCATACTAGGCTCTGGGATACAATTAGCAAATATTAATGTACCTATTTCCAGCTACTTTTTCAAGGGAAGACGATATATTCACAGGCATTAAATTTTAAGAATCTATCATATGTGGCAATGACAAATTTTAACATAGAAAACATTAAAATAATATTTATTATGTAAGAAGGAAAATGCACACATTAGTTCTCTGCAAGATAAGTTACCCAAACCTACATTGCTCTTCACCTACAGGCTATATGATCTTGGACACGTTGACACAACCCCGCAAAGCCACAGTTCATATCTATAGGTGACTGAAAAGGAAATGTAGTAAGCACCAAATTTACCACCTTATTCTTTTTTTGTCTGGGCTAACCCTGTGCCTTTAACATCTTCTGCTCTACTATGTTCTATGCCTTCGGGGAATGTTTCCAGAATTCTGCTCTCACGCATTTAAATCAAATTCCCTGGCTAACATTTCATTTCCATGGATCCGTTTTCTTCCTAATACATGTTGTTACCTCCTTGTTCAGTGCATCTGATCTGGGCTTCCGGATGTCCTCTACCAGGCATGGTTGGGCTTTGCCCTAAGGGACCTTCTTTTGTACCTCCTTATACTCATGACCTAAAGACCAAAGGCCAATCAAGTCTAGCTCTGTGTACTACTTGAACTATCAGACCTGAGGCTACATGTTGTGCTTTTCAAGAAAATTTTCTATACTAAAAAATGTAAGTACTCAGGACCTAAAGGTAACTTGCTCATTTTTCTATATTAATAGTGGTAATGATAGCTATTAATTATGAATTGCTTTCTATGTGACATGCAGTAGACTAGGTAAAATGTATATGTTATTTAAACCTCAAAATAAATTTGTGGAGATATATATGCATGAATATGTACGTATGACTATAAATACAGGATACATGTTACAGATATATGATATAGCTATATGAATGCATTCCATTCAGAAGACACGACTGAAGCTCAGAGCTCTGTCTAGGCAGCTATGGCTATGTGACGTCTATTATGTAACTTTTTATCTGCAATGCTCATCTACTTTGCAGAAACAAACCCCAGTCCAAGAAAATTGATTGGGTCTAGGGTCTTGAAAGGATTGTATCTTCCCTTACTGGACTGAACACAGCTACAATTACACTAAATTCTTTCAAACAGTAACCAAGTTCTCTTCATTTTTACATCCCTCCTCTCCTGCACACAGCCTTTCACATCGATGATCAAGAAACATTTGTTGAATGGATGACTGAATAATCAGAATGACTCCAGAATAAATCTTCCTAGAATCCCCTCAAGTGTCAAAAATATTATTTAAGTCCCAACTCACAATCAGATGACTGACCATGCATTTGCAGAGGCTCAATTTATTGCATGCAATTGACAGATAGTGTCAATTAGTGAAAATGATTATCTATAGCCACATGAAAGAGTTAAGCATTTGTAACTAGAATTTTGTAAATTCTAGTTACAAAAATAACAGGCCATGAAATCACTCTCTGTACACACATACATACATACACACACACTAAGTTTCTATCATTTAAAGTGCAGGTATATTTTAAAGCTGTCACCAAGATAAATACTAGCTTATATTCCCATAACCTAAAACTATAAATCAGGGTAGTCCTCAAAGACTTTAGGCAAGAAGCCTAGTGTGGAATTCTTCATAATGCCCAAAAGTCATTTGCTGGAATTTGTTTTTTCATTTTTTGTTTATTTTCATTTAAATTGATGCAGGGATTTGTGTATGGGGGCACACTCAGTATATACAGCCAATAGGCAAAAGCCTCATTTTTTTTCAAATGATAAAGGCATCAAAAATAATATGTCTAATAGGAAAGAGGGAGGTAACACATTTCAATATATGTGAAGGAAGGCAATGTAAATTCTGTTGTACAAATAGCATTCTTTGCATAATTTTATAAAATTATCTGCAAGGTCAATATATAAAGTACACTGAAGATTAATAAGAGAGTATAAAGAATTTAGAAATTTTATGTGAACAAAGCTGATTGCCTTCCCTACTGTGGGTGGACTCCTCTGTGGTTCAGGTCCTGGATAGAACTAAAAGGCTGACCTTCCTCCTAGTAAAAGAGAAGTGCTCCTGGTTGAACAACCGTTTTTTCCTGCCTTGAAACTCCAATAGAAATGTTGGCTCTTCCTGGGTCTCAGACCTGCCAGCTTTGGAACTGGAACTACACAATTGGTTCTCCTGTCTCCAGCTTGCCATCTCACCTTGTAGATCTTGGGATCTTGACACTTTTCAACCTCAATAATCACACGATCTACCATATACTAAATCTCTTTCAATATATGCACAGAGGTCTGTCCGGAAAAATTCCAGCCATTGTTAATATCAGGAGAACACAACATCTCAACATATTTGTACAACATCGATGTAACCTGACAGACAAAGAGAGCAGACTGGAATGTGTATGTGTGAACAATGACAACTTCATTGTACTAGTCAGTGGGGGCAGTAGACACCCATTGAGTGAACATGCATACTGTGTGGCCATCACATTCAAAATGACTGAGCGAGTAGAGCAACGAGTCTGCATTAAATTTTTCATTAAGCTTAAACATTCCTCTGCAGAAACTATTTAGATGATTCAGAAGGCTGCAGCTACGGGCAACTGGCGATTGGCATTTTAGTCATGACCATGCACCCACTCATTCAACACATCTCTTGTGGAGTTTTTGCAAAACATCAAATCACCCAGGTGACTCAGCCCCACTACAGCCCAGATTTGGCACCCCACAACTTCTGGCTTTCCCAAAATGGAAATCACCTTTGAAAGGAAAGGGATTTCAGACCATCAATGAGATTCAGGAAAATGTTACAGGATAGCTGATGGCAATTGGGGAACTGTGTGAGGTCCCAAGGTGCCTGCTTTGAAGGGGACTGAGGCGCCATTGTCCTATGTACAATGTTTCTTGTTTCTTGTATCTTCTTTAGTAAATGTCTCTATTTTTCATATTACATGACTGAATACTTTCTTGTATGTACACACACACACACAAACACACACACAAACACACACAAAACTATTGTTTCTGTTATTCTGGAGAACCCTAACCAATAAGGATAGATATTCTACTTAAAAGTTTCCAATTTAGGCAGATACATAATTCCTACAGCTTTATGAATATCTGGGGTTGATAACAACTATTGATTAAAATCTACATGTCTCATCCACTTCTTTTCCTCAACTTTGTGGTAAGAACAGGAATGGATCATGTATAAGTCTTGGTGAATTAAACACTAAAATTGGTTAACTTTGGTAGACTTTGATGAACCAAAGGCAAATGCTGTATAATAATATAAACATACAATGTTAATTTAAAAGAAACAAATACAGAGTTGATAATATAAAAATATCAGTATTAATTTATGTGGAAAATTTCAGGGACATGAATCAAATTTTTCTTATTCCTCTACTTATTTGTTATGAAAAATATAGATTTATTCCAACCACATTTACAGAGAATGTATTCTGTCCTAGGCACTCGCCATTGTGAATTCAAAGGCAAATGTCTCCTCTCCACTCCTCAGGGATCTTTTACTTTCTCTTTGTCTGATCTTGCAAGATAGGGACTTGCACTACCCGATGTGGGCTTTGTAGATGAGGCTATAGCCCCACCTGTAAATATTCAGTTACTTAGAAACCCAGAGCATGTGGGTGAGGATGCAAGTCTTGGGGTCAAACAGCATGGGCTTGAATTCCAACTCCCACAGCCATCAGCTGTGTGATCTGGGCAAGTCACGTTGCCTTCCAGTTTCCTCAAATATAAATGGGGTACACTTGTACTTTCCTTAGTGTGTTGTTATGAGGGTTACTGAGTTAACTCATGTTAATACATATTATAAAGCATTGATAACAGTGCTTGGTATATAATAAGCACTTAAAAAGTGTTGACAGTTTTTACTCTCTGAAGTAGTTCAATGTTTTCTCCTCTAGGACTTATAGGTGTCATTGATGTCATTTTTGTACTTTACTAGATACCTGGAGTTTTTTTCATTAAAAAGGAAAAAAAAGTAAGATAATGTTAAGTATTATTCTTAATAAAAATCAAACCATAAAGTAAATTAGAATTAATTTGATAAACAACTCATAGCACTTTTATGCAGAAATTTTTAAGACTCTATTAAAAGACCTGAAGAAAGGCTTGAATAAATGAGGAAATACAGGGACCATGCATGGAACAAGGCAACATTGTTAATGTGAGAATTTTCTCTGCAATAAGTTTTAAATTAAAATTAATTAAAAAAATATTTGTAAAGATATAGCCAAAATTACTTGGAAAAATAAGAAGACTGGATTATCAAATATAACTACCATATGACAAAGGCATAAAAAATAAAAGTGTGGCAATGTTACAGAAACAAATAACAAAGCAGAGAATCCAGAAGCAGATCCCTAGATGATATAGAGAAAGCTCCGCAAACACGGGGAAAATATGAATTTAGTAAATAGTGCTCGGAAAGCGGACTAAATGTTTTGGATACTGGAGACATATAAGTCTTCAAAGCTCAAGTTCTGCTGATTCTCTACTGTAAAATCCTTTGCCACACTACCTGAATAGACATGGAGTCCTTAAAGAAGTGCCTATGATAATGCCTCAGCTCACAACACAACCTACAAATAACAACCGCAGCCGGCTGTGGTCAGTTGTGGCCTGAAGAACACGCATAGAAAGTCTCCCTTGCAGCCTCGTCTCCTACTTTTCCCTGATGCTCCCTAAGGTCTGAATAAATTTGCCCTACTGCCATAGAAATTGTACCATAGAAATTGTACCATTCAAGACAAAAGTTTACATCATTTGACATAACAACCTGCAGCAACTAAAATGTTTATAATAAAGCTATTCTTCCATTTTAATCTCAAAAGATAATCCCCATGACTCTCCATAAACCCACTTGTTTTCATACAACCTATGCCTGGTTTCTCTTTCTGAAAAGAAACTCAAAACTCTTTTGAACAAGTTCATAAAGCATCTGGAAAATTAAAATTACAAATGAAGCATGCAGTTTTAATCTTCAGTTCACTTTGACATAATGTATTCTATATAATGGACTCTGAATATATAGATCTTATTTCTCAATACATATTAATATCTTCAAAAGTAGAAATAATTGGCATGATTGTGTATTAGGGATTTAATACAGTAAATAAATATACAATATATGATGACATGTTACAATAACCAACATGTTAATTTTTGCTTTTAAACACATAAAATAATAAATTATTACTAAATATATAAATTCAAAGAGCGTGGTTTATAAATGATGAGAGAATATAATTGCTTTAAAGATAATAATTATTGTAAAATAAAAGATGCAAATATTAACCTTAAGAAAAAAACTAAGTTGAAGGCAAAACACAAATAGGAAAAAAAGCAAAACACATCACTTATTTGCTTATTTTTAAATCTATTTCCTCCCATCACACTGACACATAAGCCACACTATTTATTCAATTGAACCTGAATCATTGTATCTACTTCTCTATCTTAGAAGGTGATGAAGCTTTTCCCTAGAAATAAGGAGCTAATTATTTAAGAAGTTTAAATGTTTTCTATTTTAAAACAAATAATAAACAATATGAGCTCTTGATCTTTTTTTTAAAATCTCAAGATATGATAATGTCATTTTAAATTTAACAAGGAATGGGGTTTTCTATTGCAACATTATGAAGCATTATGTATAATGTACCTACTGTAACATATGGTACAGAGGATACTACACCTTTAAAAAAATAAATAACCAGTCTCCCTAGGAAAAAATGCCCTTGTTGACTCAGTTAACTATAACTGAAATGTTTTGTAAGATTTAAAATATGACCCCTCATCATTTGTAGAACCTGTGTTAATGCATCTTAATTTTTTCAGAAAGAATAAAGGATACAAAACATAGAAAGCATAAATATATCAAATAGCAGAGACTATTAAGACATCTGTAATTATTTACAAAAGTAAAAGTAGACATACCGTAGAAGAAGTATCCAATATAAGATGAGGTTTCCCAAGTTACCTATATACCATGATTTCATGAATATACTTCCTCTATTTATGAATTTCCTCTGAGGAACACTACAACTCTAATCTGAGCAGGTAAGCTTGCTAATTCTTAGAAGATGCCTGTGATTACAACTAAGAAAAACATCATATTCATTCATAAAGCTGAGGAGGCTGTGTGAGAGTCTAGCAGTGCTTGAACTCTGTTCTCAAGTTTCAATTTATGAGAAACTTCCATTGATACCCACTGTTCCAGTCCAGTTCGGTATTCAAAGTATAGTAACTGCATAGCAAAGAATACTCTAAAACCTAACAATTCCACTCCTAAATTTATACCCAGCAGATATTGATATATCAATTCATCAAAAATGTACAAAAATCCTCATAACACTTCTCAAATAGAAAGGATCCAAATATCAATCAGCTATAGCACCTATAAACAGTTTGTGGTATATATTTGTAAATAAAATATTATATAACAATGAGAATGCACAAAACTACAATGACATACAGCCACAACATGGATAAATCTCTCTCACAAATAAAAGATTGAACAAAAGAGGCAAGCACTAAGGGTACACACTTTTGGTCTTACTTAATGTAAATTAAAGACAGATGAAATCAAGCTATGCTATTTGCAGCCAAGACAGTTGTTATTTTTAGGGCTTAGTGATTGGTAGCGGGGTGTAAGGATGGCTTCTGGGTTGCTCACCACATAGGCACATGAATTTTATTAAAGTGATTTTGCTGTATGCTTGTGATTACTCTCTCTCTGTCTCTGTCTCTCTCTCTCTACATGGTACTTCAATAAAAATATTATTGAACAGAAAGTTTAACCACATCAGAATTATATATTAATGAGTTTTCTAAATGGTAATGACTTGTTAGGTTTTATAATGTAAATCATTTAATTATGCCTTAGTTCCATCTAAACCAGAAGTAAAGAAATAAAATTGTTTCTGTTTGGAGATGCCATATTACATACATTAAAAAAACTCCACCAAAAACGTTAGAACTGATAAACACATTCAGTAAAGTTGCAGGACACAAAATAATATACAAAAATAAGTTGTGTTCTATACACTAACAATGAAATATCTAAAAGAGGAATAAAGAAACAATCCTATTTGCAATAGTATGAAAATTAGAAAATATTTAGGAATAAATTTAACCAAGGAAGTAAAAAAATGTGTACATTAGAAAATATAAGACATCAATAAAGTAACTAAAGAAGACATAAATAAATGGAAATGTATCCCATGTTCATGAATCAGGGAATAAATCTTATTAATATAACCATACTATCCACAGTAATCTATATATTTAATAAACCTTCCATCAAAATTCCAATGGCATTTTTTAAAGAAATAGAAAAAAATACTAATATTCATATGGAACCACAAAAGACCTCAAAAAGCCAAATAACCTTGAGAAAAAAACAAAGCTGGATTCATCACAGTTCCTTATTTGAAAATATATTACAAATTTATAGCAATCAAAACATATATTATTGGCATAAAAGCAGACACATAGATCGAGGGAATAGAATAGAGGCCTCAGAAATAAACCCATACATACATGGTTAAATAATTTTTGACAAAGGATTGCAAAATATACAATGGAAAACAAATAGTCTCTTCAACAAATGATGTTGATTAAACAGCACAGCTGAGTGCAAAAGAATGAAACTGGACCCGTTCTTTACATTATCCACAAAAAATAAATTCAAAATGGATTAAACACTTGAATGTAAGTCCTGAATCACAAACTCCTATAAGAAATTATAAGAATAATTTTACAACTTTACATTGGTTTTAGAAATATTTTTTATTTGACACGAAAACAAACACAATAAAAGCAAAAAAGAAACAACTACATCGAACTAAAATGCCTCAGCAGAGTGAAGAAAAGAATCAACAAAATGTTTTTTAAAAAAACTATAGAGAGAAAATATTTGAAAACTATATTTTTGATAAGTGGTTAATATCCAGAATACACGCACATATTTTGAACTTACAAAATTTAATAGCAAAAATTTAAATAACCGAAGGAAAAAAATGGGAAAGTCTCTGAAGTAGACATTTTTCAAGAAAAGACATACAAAGGGACAAAAAGTACATGAAAGGATGCTCATTGCTTAACATTAAGAAATGTAAATCAGAACCACAATAAGATATCACCATATACTTTTTAGGATATCTATTATAGAAACAAAAGACAAAAGGAACAAATTCTGGTGAGAATGTAAAGAAGAGACAAGCCCTGTATACTGTTGATGGGAATGTAAATTGGTACAGCCACTGTGGGAGACAGTCTGAAGATTATTCAAAAAATTAAAAATAGAACTTTCATATATTCTGCTCTGAGTATGTATTCAAAAGAAACAAAATCACTATGCTGAAATGATTTCTGTACTTCTGTGTTTATTGTAGCATTATTCACAGTAGACAAGACATTGAAACAATGCAAGTGTATGTTGACAAATAAATGGATAAATAGTAGTATAAATATATACTATGAAATATTATTCAGTCTTAAAAAAAGGAAACCTTTACATTTGCAACTATGTAGATGAACCTGAGGAGCATTACATTAAGTGAAATAAGCCAGGCAGGAAAAAAAATACTCTATGATATCACATATGTTGAATCGTTAAAACTAAAAATTATAAAAAAAGAAGTTGAACTCAGAGTAGAATAGTAGAAGTTTCCAGGAGCTAGTGGGTAGGAGAAATAGAAAGACACAAGACATAGGGTATGCATTTTCAGATATAAGCTGAATTGAGTCTCAAAATCTATAGTAAAGAAGGCAGCTATGGTTGATGAGAGTAGAACTTGTGTTCTCTTGAAAAAAGGTAAATACTATGTGAGGTAACTTCACATAGACATACACTGCTTTTGAAGTTACTGCCATTTATCAACCAGCAAAATCCTCCTACTGAACATATCAGCAATTATTAGGATGTCAGAATAACTATTCAATTCAGTTAAAATCTGAAACATTTGTCTAACTTCCTGAATTAGTAAATATTTTGAAATTAATATTTGTATCTTGTCTCTTCTTAAGTGCTATTGGTCTTCCAGGCCAGCAGAGGACTTACATTTATTTTAAAGATTGACAAACAGAATCAAAGGACGTAACTCAGACTTGAGGAAAAAGCTTCTAGACAAAACAGACATTTCTAGCTTTTTTCTGTGTCCATAGATTAGGCTCTTTGTGGTACATTCTTGGAGTTTGAGAGGCAGCCAATAACAGAGATGCTATTGCACATCTCCAGCCTGATCTTTACATTATTCACACACCTGAATCCAGACACGGAACACATGAGAATACTTTTCTTATCAAGCATAAGGACAGTTGAGCTAATGCTCAGTTATACATTACAAAAAAATAAAAAACAAACAAGTTCCATTATTATTATTATTATTATTATTTTAATGTAGGAAATTTTATCCCCTTTTTCTGTTAACAAACATTGTTTTATTCTATCAGATGAAAGACTCACTCTTAAAACTTTCTGAGAATAGGGACTGCCAAATGGTTGTGAATTCTAAGTCATTATACAAATTTTAACTGAAAAAGGAAACAATTTGTTGAGTTGATAAGCTAACTAATTAAGAAGTCAGCTTCTCTTATCAGGTCCCCACACAACTAACCCTGGCTTCTTTTAAGTGATATGCTAATTCATGCATATGTAAGAATATTTTTTCTTTCCAAATGGAAAACAGAATGTAATAGTATAAAAAAAGAAAATATTTAGAAATACCCCTTTCCATCCCTGCAAGTATTTAACTTTCGGGTGCTGCATGTTTCATGATTACATTCTCCAATTGTATTCAACTTCTAGAAGCAGGACCGGGAGGGTCAGTGAATGTTATCCTTACACACACATCCTCTGACACACATGCACACAGCAGAACAAAAACAAATTAAACAAACAAAAATCTTAGTAAAGAGAGGGGGAAAGTCCTTGACTATTTTCTTTCCCATTTCTAAAGCACCCTACCTGCGTTTACTTATGAGTATGTTTCCCATACAAATTAAACTAATTTTGTGGGGGAAGAAATTCATTTTGTTTAAGGATGTACATGCGTTGTTTGAGAATGGGACTGTAACATCTTGGGAGGGCAAAGGTAAATTTAAAAGATGTTTCTCTTTTTAAAGGACATTTACAGACTATTTTGCCCATCTCCTGTTCTGTAGTGTGTTTTCTTGGGAACATAGTGAATATGGGCCCTTCCTCAAGGAATATTATAGAACTTTTGGGCTAGAGATAAATGTCTCTAGAGATAAAGCCTAGTCTCTAGTTGAACTATACAGAAATATCTCCAAGGTGGCAACCAAATAAGCACTAGATATGTTAAAGCATTCTCCCCAAGTTAGCTCAGGGGTCTCTTATGAGATGTTCAGGAAATGGATACAAGATGTGGGCGCTTGTCCTTTAAGCAGAAAGAGAAATTACTTTTTTCTTCTGCTTGGCTGAATTAAATGTGTAAGACTTTATCCTAAGTTTGTAGTGAATTTTGTGCTAAATTGCATGCAAGTAAATCTGTTAATGCTTACAGAATGATAAAGTATGTTCTCTCTCTTTCACTTTAACATTGATACAGAGGGCTTTTTTGTTGGTGGAATCATTTTACTTCTCTAACAGAAGAAAGAAAATGAACATAAAATGAGTGCCAAATACATGTGAGACTTGTCTGATGATACAAAAAACATTTTTGTAATGTATATTGAAGAAATAGTTAACACCACAAATAGTATAGGAAGTTTAGATGATAGTATCAAATATAATGGGCATCTTTCAAGTAGGAAATGTAAATTGCAGTCATATTTTATTTTAGATTAATGCTTTTCCTTGCTTCCTACCTGCAAAAGCATTCTTTAAATGTGAAGAAAGAAGTGATTATGTAGTGTTTCATGTACTATAAACTGAATCTCAGAACGTGCATGCAAATGAATATTGAGTTCATCTGAATCCTTAGAAAAAGTATTATCAATATATTTTTTGAGTCTGCTTCTCTTAGCTTATTATCAATGTTGGAAAAAATATGTCCATGTCACCATGTGACCCTGTTTTTTTTTTTTTTTAGTTAAAAAGTTTGTTGCTCTTCATTGCCGTGGATGATTCTGCTACTTCTATCAAGGGAAATTTCAGATAATGAACAAATCCTGAATAATTGGAGGATCAAGAAAAGTAAAGCAGACACCAGAACAGAGACAGTAGCAGTGTACTTCATTCTTGGAAGTAAAGCCAGGTTCCAACTCCCCTTCCCCGCACTCCAACTCCCCGGGAGAGGGGGAGGAAACTGAGTCACAAACCCAAAGTCATTGGAACAGAGGCTAAAAAGAATCAAGATTATCTTCAGAACTACAGCATGATTGCATGATTCTTCCCTCCTCTACCCAGTGAAATTTCCTCTGGTCAAAGCGAACGAGGGGAATGATTGAGGGTGGGAGGTGGGTGTGGGTGGGGCAAGGGAAAGTGATGGTGGGAAAATGGAGACAAATGTATTTGAACAATAAAGAAATTTTAAAAAAAAGAATTGCTGAGATGCTGAATACATGTCATAAATATTACCCAAACTTTCCTTATAAGAAATACTTATTCATGTTTCTGGTGACTCCCTAGGTGGTGAGGACATCCAGACATTGTGGGTCAAGAGACGGGTTTTTGTAAGTCACTATCTGAAGATATTTAAAGTTGATTCATTTTTATACAAATGTTTTTCCTTTACTCTTTCCCTCTGTCTCCTTCTCTCTGAGACATTTAAGAGAATTTAAAGTCTACCGTGGTGGTTTTAAAGATGTAAAAGTAGCTGATGCCACGGGCTTTCAAATGGTAGAAAACTTCTAATAACAGTAGTCTGTTAAGTGCTCTAAAAAGCAAATTAAAACTTGAAAACTTTCCCTGACCAACTCTTTTCAAGTAACACAACAGTAAAAGATAATTTTCTGGTAACCTCAGTCATACGATATTCATCACAGATTGATTTGAGAGTTAATAGTGGGACTCTAAGTCAGGTTTTAGGGCTTCTAATATGTGTTTTAAAGTGCTCCAGCATTTTCATTAATTTGTTCATTTTATAAATTAATTATTTTTTCAACTACATTTGTCTCTGCCTTCCCCCCACCACTTTCCCTTGTCCCCTCCCTCAACTCTACCCCTTTGGTTTTGTCCATGAGTCCTGGCTATATGTTCCTTGACTTTCCCCCTTCCCTTCCTTTTCTCCCGCCCTCCCCTCCCTCCTTCCCTCTTGTCTCTGTTGGTTTCTTTTCCTTTCAGTGTTGCTGGTCTTATTTTCCTTGCATCTTTGTATTGTTGGTTAGGTTCTGCTTATAGGTGAGATCATATGGTATTTGTCTTTCGGCCCCTGGCTTATTTTACTTAGCATAATGTTCTCTATTTTGTTCATTTTAAAATACATGCCTATTAAACTTCTATTATGTGTTAGTATTTATTGTATTGTAAAATCACTCAATTATAAGATATTTGAAGGTGAATTAAGGTGTCTGTGCCTCAATTTTGGTGGAGAAAATGAAAGATATAAAAGAAGTATGAAATATGATCCCTGTACTTATCTCGTAAGGATACGGATGAGTGTATGAAGCAACAAAAATAACACAATTACGGTGTATTTTAAATGAGAGACCTGAGTCAGCTTGAATAGCAAGAGAAGGCCTTATAAGAGAAGTGGCGCTTGAGGTAACCTGAAGTGTGACACATAAAAGGTTGAGCATTTCAGATGGAAAATGAAACAGAAAATATCTGGAAAACAAGAGCAAAACAGGAGTCTTTGTCTAAACAAAATTGAAATATCCACAAGAATAAATGAACTTTTAGTTACACAGTTACAAATTCAAATTCTAAAATTAAAAATAAAATAAAAGCCTAATTATGTACTTGATATATTTTGAAAAATCCAGTATTGTGGAATAAGATACTAGATCAAATAGAGTGTTCAGCTCAAAGATGTCAATCCCTTGCACAGATACATAAAGAATTTGAACATGTTTATATTGTCTAATTAAAAGTCTGTTTTAATATTCTTTTAAAATGTGTTACATTTATCAAATTGATTAAGAAATTTAGATAAAACAGTTTAACATTGGAAAAATAAAAACAATGAAAAGGACTTTATAATCTATTATCAAAACCAATAATATATAAAAGTGAATCAGCTTGCAACCAACTTTAAGGAGCTTGAACATGGAAAATGATACTAATAGAGGCAATTAAACCTTAATTTGCAATAAAAAAAACTGTAAGATTTTTTTTAAAGGAAAATATATATATATATATATATATATATATATATATATATATATATATATATGTAGCATGTCACAATCTTTTAAAATGAATCCCTAAAGCTAAAATTATGAATTAAAGGTCTGGAGATAGCTTTAGAAAAGATGTTCTGAGATAACTAAATTTATTGAGCTAACTTAAATAAAATAAATAATAATCATTTGCCTACTAGGTTACATATTTTTACTCTCATTAAAAATATTTCTAAAATATGAATCTAAGAAATATGTAATGCTAAAAGAAAAACAAAGTTCTATGTTATTCATCTCATTGCACCTCAAACTATAATGTGTATATGAATGACCTAGAGAGCTTATCAAAATGCAGATTTTGATGGAGGAGTACTGAGGTGGGTTCTGACCTTCAGCATTTCTCACCGGCATACACACGGCGCAGCTGCAGTTGGTATAAGGACATTTTGAGAATCAAGAATTTATTTAATTATTTTCTGGAAGAGGAAATTTGCATTTACTGAGTATGTCTAAACTATATAATTGCTTTCAGGGTTTAATAGTTTAAATTAAGGACATTTGCTTTTAGAATGAAACAAGACTATTGCATCTCTCCAAGTTTGAAATATTGCAATATTTTACCCTAATTTAGTTTTCATTTATTTTTTAATTATAGAAGAAAGCAATTTTTCTTCACAAACTCAAAGAAGACAGAATTTTTTTTTGTTTAAACATATACAGTGATGTGGCATCAGGATAAAGAAAATATAAAATCATCAAAAGTCTTCAAAAATCAATTATAAAGAATTTTTTTTTCTGAATAAACCTAAGGCCAAATGGTCCAAAATTATATAACAATCAAATGCCTTGCCATTTATCTATAAAGATGTTTATAGGCAGAAAGAGTTGAAAAAAGAATATGAAGCAATTATTAGAAAAGCATCTCTTTTTATACATGAAATTAATTTCTTTAAAATGTTTTTGATATAATTCTTTTCCTTAACTATTCAAATAATGCACAGTAAGCCACACTCTATATCTAGAGAAGTGTCTGGTCCAGTTCTTCCCACCAACAACTCCCTCTCTGAAGTGGCTGCACATCATTTATTGTTGCAGTAAACATTTATGTTTTTAATTTCAGCTCTAGCGATGTATAATTGACATATAAAATTGTAAAATATGTAAAGTGTATGTCATGGTTATTTGATATACAGGTACATTATAAAAAAATATTTTTCTTCTACTTAATTAACATGCCCATAACCTCACAAACCAGGTGGGTCAAAAGTAAGTTTAGTTGTGAGTATGCAAAACACAGAGGCCTTTTTTTTTGTATTATTACTTATTAAATACTGTATTATTTTCCACACAAACAACTGTAAACTACTTTTGTCAGAGCCTGTATTTACTGTTGTTTTTTTCCCTTGGTGAGAACACTTCAGTTGTACCCTTAGCAAATTTCAATTACACAATACAGTGTTATCAACTATAATCACCACGTTTTACTTTGGGTCCTTAGACCTTACTAATCTTACAGTTGAAAGTTTGGACCCTTGTACTAGTCTCTCCCTAACCCCCCCCCGCTACCACTTCTAGCCCCTGGAATCCATCATTCTACTCGGTTTCCCTGAGAACATATAAGTGATATGAGGTAGTATTTGTCTTTCTCTGCCTGGCTTATTTCACTTAGCATAATGCCCACAAGATTCCATCCATGCTGTCACCAATGGCAGATTTACCTTTTTTAAGGCTGAATAATATTCTTGTGTGTGTATGTAGCTAACATTTCCTTTATCCATTCTTCCACTGACACTTAGGTTGTTTTCATATCTTGGCTATTGTGCATATAATGCTGCAGTGAACACAAGAGTGCAGATATCTCTTCCATATCTTGTTTTCATGTCCTTTAGACAGAAACCCAGAAGTGGGATTGCTGGATCACATGGTAGTTCTATTTTTTAAAAAAAATTTGAGGACCCTCCATACTCTTTTTTCATAGTAGCTATATCAATTTATATTCCATCAGTGGTGCAGAAGTGTTCTCTATTTTACGCTAAGCTCCAAATGATACAGCCAGTGTTTATGTGGTCAAAGAAATTTAAATGTAGCAGGAAAAGACCAATTTAGTTCTCTCAAACAGAAGTTATCTCTCCATTTCATAGAAAGATTGCTAAGTTAATAATAATGTTTTCCATGGTAACAACATATATTTCAACTAGCATTTCCCATAGCATTCACTGAGATGCAACACCCTGCCTAATCTTATTCCTTCATTATTTCCTAGCAGGGTGCATAAGCTTTTTTTCCCCCCAAAATACAGCTTATCATGAATGCAGAGGAGTTAAGAGGTTAGTCAAAAATGAAACACATTAAATCTTTTTGTTCTGATTACACAAATTTCTCCATAAAATATTTAATGGTTTTATGTATTCCAGTAAGAAGGTGGGGGAATATACTGTCCTTCACCTTGTTCTTTTTCCAAATAGATTATAAAAAGTAGAAACCAGTTTCAGGATTGTAAGCAGAGGTAATGGCTAGATGGAGAAAATGAAAAATGAGGATAAAACCAAAGAATTAGAAAGCGGTGACAAATTGGATAGCTAGTGGAAGAGCAAGAGGATACAAAGATCCCTCCCTCTCTCTTCCAGTTCCAGGAACATCAGATGCCTGTCGAGAAACCAATGGGTGGCCGCAAGTGCTGTTTCCCAGGATTCTCTCTAAAGATAATGTCCGCAAGTCGCTAAGATGAAGTAAAAACAAAGAAAACTTCTAGTTTATACCATAAAGAAAAAGGAATGAAAGACTTTTATTGTCCATAATTTCTTAACAAATTTGCATCTTTTTTTGCTAAGATTCTAGTAAAGTACTTATCTATTGGAGATTAATTCCCATAAACATTGGTTTGATATTTGAGTGTAGCTTGTGGTAAACATCTTTATTTATATTACAGACATATACTAATGTATACAGGGTCTTATTTAGAGATTTTTATAAATTTCAGGAGCATTATTTATCATGTTGGCCTTCCTGACATTATCACTCTAGATCACTCTTCTATCTCCAGATTTCATGAAGTCATAAAATATTATGTAATATATTCTGCTATAAAAAAGCCCAGATGGTTTGTACTAGAAATTAAAGTATGTGGTTTTGAAGAGACATAATATATGGTTTCATGTGTAGAGTATATTCAAGCAACAGATTTACTATGTGTTTTAGCCCAAATGGGAAGATTTTTTTTTAAAAAAAACCTCTTATGTTTTTAATTAAAGATACATTTTCAATCAAAAGCATCAGCATTTTACATTTGAATCTAAAATAAAAACTGACATTAAAATCCACATTAAGGAGCTTTAGCCTTCATGCCAAATTATAAGCAGTACATTCTTTTAGATGGTAGGATGAACTTTCTTTTCCTAGAGCTGTTGCTAGAATATTTTAGTCATTTCAGTGAGTACATTGGCAATGATAAGGATGGATTTCTGCAGTTAGCTACGATGAAATATCCATTTGCCCTGGGTGTCGTATAAAATGAATCCGAGTCGGAGAGTTCCTTTGGTGTGTGACTTGTCACTGTCAATGTGCATTACTTGTAGGGAGTGTGTCTGGTGATTTATCTACTTCTATGACCAAAATAAGGCTCTAATTGCAACTGGTAGATTTATTCATTATTGAAGAGTTAAACTCTTGTGAGATGAAAGACAATACAGTATGAACCTTTTCAAGAGGAAGGGAGTATACCTTCATTCCATCTGTAATGCAGAGCTGTTGCACAAATAGCACAGCAAAAATAGAGTCTTACTTTTGGAGAAGTTACATTGTAAAATGACAACTCCTATCTTATACAAAACTATTACTTAAGTTTACATTAATGGAACTATTACAATTTGGAATAGGAAAAATGCATGAGTTTCTCAGTCCTGGATTCCAATCCTTCAGTCTAAGTTCTGCCAACTATTAAAGTGAATAATTGCAAAATAACTAATCACTGAGAGCCTCAGTTTACCCATGTGTCTGGTGAATGTAATACATTAAAAAGCAGGCTGTTTTTACACTTATGATTGAATTTAAATGCAGTCAGATAAGTATATCATTTGGTATATCACAAAGTCACCTTCTCATCAGAACAGATACTTAAATCAGATTTTTAAAAAAGGAACATTGTTAAACAAAAAGGAGAGGTAGATGACTGCAAGTCCTCAAAAAAAATTGGCACACTATGGATATGTTCCTATTTTCAAAACTACTCTTATCAGGGTTTGGCTAGTCATACACTGGCTGAGAGATTATTCTTTTTCCCTTGAACTTTAGCAATATAAGATAGAGCCAGCTACTCATCCAGATAATATGATGCAGCTTTAGAGCTGAAGATAGAGTTAGTATTGAAGTTTCTCTCTGATATACATTCATTACTTATCCACTTACTCAATATAATTTTTGAGATATACCTAGCATGTGTCAAGGACTAGGTAAGGTGTTAAAAGTTAAAGATGTAATAGTGGAGAGAAAGACATCTTTTCCTTTATGAATTTACCATCTAGTAGGTCACATTCTAAATAACATTGGACAAATGCATACAATTATAAACAGTGATATTTTGAAGACAAGGGGGGCTTTTTACTTAGAAGGTCTAACATACAATTTGGGATCAGGGAAGCATTACCTCTAAAAGCAATATTATGTGATCTGACATCAAATAAACTTGTGTAGGAAAAAGGATAGGAGGAGGAAGATCCAGGCAGTAAAAACTAGAATGAATAAATGTTCTGAGGTAGGAGGATAAATGGTATTATTTTAGAAAATAAAATAAAATTAAAATTAAAAGATATAGCTAAGAAAGTTGTACAAGATGAGTTATGCAAATGTCAGATCACTAAGGGATATGTAACACTTAGCTCCTTATATCAGTGGAGAATGTCTTTCTGTAAATAAGAATCCACTGGAGAGTTCAAGCATGGATTGATATGATGAAATTTGTGTAAGAAAAAGGATCACTTTATTGAATGAAGGACAGACTGAAAAGGAAGAAGCTGGATGAAGATACTTCTGTATCAGGAAATGCAGACATTTTAGTAAATTAATATATTGGTTCCAATTCTTCATTTCTTGATAGGATCAACTGCATGGAAATGCAGTGCTTGTGTTTAAGCCACCCCACAGGACCCTAGTGCTACATTACAATGTCTGTGTCATTCACCTCACTGCATCTCATCACACCAGTATTTTATCATCTTACGTCATCATCAGAAAGATGTTGGCATTTTTACCAATTCAAGTCAAGACTCTTCATTGGCAGAAGGTTACAACTTACTAGAGAGCGATACTGGTTTTACTGAGGTGGCCTGGGACAGAATCCACAATATATCTGAGATACACCTGCATACATAGGGTTGTTGGATATCATAGGGAGGTGTAAAGTTTTAAAAATGTATCAACTTCTACACTTAAAATTGCAACTTTCACTCTATTTTGACTTACACTAGTACAAAAAACACACACGTAGAGATGAAGGAGAATGCTTATTCAGCAGTGATGAAGATGAGGACATTTCACTTACAAATCTCCCACAACCCCAACCATACTGCTGAGGATCAGTCAGGGTGGCCTTTGATGGCCAGGCTCCAAGTGGAATGTTGGGGTGTCACTGGGTCTGTAGTGGCCTGAAGCTCCATGGTGACCAGGCAGTCCCTGGGCCGATGGCCCATGGAGAGGTCTTTGGAGAGATGCGTTTTGGGCCCATCCTCAGGAAACTGGGCAAAGTGGTGGTAGAGCTGCTGTCCAATAGCCTGAGTCCACACCTCCCTGTCCTCATCCAACAGTGGGAGGCATTAGTGTGTCCACCTGTCATTGGCTTCTTGTTGGGTCTCATATTTACAGTCATTTATTTGGCCTGTTTGGAATAAACTTTATGAAAGTCATGAAGTGCAGCTGGCGAAAGCACTGGCCTCACAGATTGAGGAGAAATGTCAACTATTTGACAAGGTGAGCGCAGCAAGAGAAGAGTGTGTAGGGATTGAGTCATTTTTAGACAATGCCAGGTGTGAGAAAGAGTCGTTAAGAACACCCAGCCTTAATGACACTTACAGAAGAGTGACCACAACCTACTGGATGCTGAGGCAGGAAATTACATCCCAGTTCACGAACTGCAGAAAGAGAGATCCAAATGCTCAAAGGCAAGAGGATTTGATGGTGATGCAAAAGATACTCAAGTCCCTGAAAGAGGCTATGAAAATCACAAGCTGCTTTTCCAAACCTGCCAGGAGGCCAAGAGCCAAGCCCTAAGGGTCCACTCCCCAGGAGTGGACCTGGGTCTTAAAAGGAGGGATGTTTCCTCCTCTCCATTCAGGCCTCCCTGGATGCCAGGTATACTGCTTGCCTCCTTCTCCACCTCCACCTCCACCTGACAATCCCTGAGGCCAGTGGATGGATGCAGGGGAGCCCTCTCCCTGGGCGGGGATTCTCCTCCTCCACAGGCCACAGGAAGCAGGCAGCTCCTGCATGGATCATCTCTCCAAGTGTAAAGAATACGAGACTTATTCTAACACACCATGAAATGGCGGGGGCTTCTCTGCAGTCATAAGATGTTTGGATACTCAGAAATAATGGAAGAAATGCTGTACTTAAGAGATGCATCTTGCCTCAAATGGAATCTTCATCACACAACATCTTCCAATTTTTGTGAGCATAGAGAGAGAGAGAAACCTTCTAAGTAAGCATTTATATTTTATTCTGTCCTTAAATATTCTATTTTAATCTGAAAATATATGTGGCTTTACAATAAAGACTTGTAATTTTTTTTTAAAGTTCTGTTTTCTCATGCATTAGTTCACAAATCCAGACTTGCCATAACCTTATGGCTTTCAGAAAAGAGAGAATAAATTAGGAACTTCATCTTGATGATCATCTTGTAATTCAATTTATTGTCTATGTGAGATATTTTAGTCAAAATATGGGCACTCGTTAACAAAGCAGTGTTAAAATCTTATTTTATGTGACCAAACACAAATTTTAATGTGGGAATGTGGGGTACAATACATGGCAAATATAGGAAAATATATTGGCTTTAGTGGTTCCGCACCTTTGGTCTTTGAGTGAACATACTGGAAGTTTTATAAATATTTTTTGGTTGAATTGACTAAGGTTGAAAACAACTTTAGTTGATTAGATTTAGGACCAGCCACTAGTTTTCACACCTTAGCATCTTTGGAACTGGGGGTAGGATGGGAAAGTGAGGTGATTGGTAAATAACAGGCTTAGTCAAATAAGTTTGATTGTACTATTGAGGTTGGAAGATGAAAGAAGTGAAATTTTTATGTTTATGAAAACTTAATCTCCACATTACTCTAAATTCAAAACCTTTATTTTTATAGTTCCATTTTTACCTACTCCAATTATAAAAGTTCTATTTAATTTTTTGACATTTGTTTAGTCATTTTAACTTGACTTGCCTGAATGCTTTCTTGCTAAAAGCTGCTGAAAACTATGGGGTTAAAGTATACCTCAACAAAGGGAACCTCAAAAGCCTTGCTAGGGAAAGAATTATGTTTTAATAATACCACAAAGAGAAATGGAGATCTTGTTAGTTTAATAAACTCAACAATGAATTAATCCATGTTATTCAAATGATAGATCAAAACTACTTTATGATAAATCTGTTTTTCTGTTGTTTCTTATGTTTAGTCACATTATACAAATTTATTGAACACGAATATTGGTATGATGGTTATAAAAAAGTAAATTTTTTATGTGGATGTATTTTTATTGAAATGTATTGCTTGTGATAATAGAAATAAAAGAAAAATGACTGGAATGGTTTACATACATAAGTGTCATAGTAGCTTCCGGTGGACACCAGAGTTGCAATCATGAATTTTAGAATAGGGAATAGCTGAGTTTCCTTATTATAATTATTCTATTCTTAAATGTTTTCTTATAATTACTACTTTTGATAATGATAAAAAGTGTTAATATATTTTCTTGAAAGCTTAGGCATAGTACTTAGAATTTTCATGTGTTACCCTATTTGATCTTTCTATTTTAGGATCAAAATATGTCATAATTTTATATTGGTTAAGTTTTGACCTCTTACTAATACACATAAAAATGTTATATGTATAGAGATACATATGAGACAAGTGTCCTCAAGACACTTGACTTCCATCTGGCTAAAATTTGTCATCATATACTGATTTTGTTAAAAGTAGACATTCTACTGCTGCCAGAAAGTGGTTGTAAAATCTGCACAAATTCCTCATGTCTGTGTAGTGAATGTTAACACTTAAGATGTAAACTGCAGAACTGGCACAACTATATGCAGTCTTTCTGATAAATGAACTCTACGATTGTGCATAAATGGAAAGGCCATGTGAGATTCTAGGGGTTTTTGAAATATACAATAAAAGAAATCTATTTATTTTTTGACAATTTTAAGATGTTCTTGAAAAAAATCAAGAAAGTAAACTACTCCTATATGAATGTATATTCTTTATCAAACTATTTGGAATGACATTCTCAGGAAATTGCCCAAGTTTTCTCTTTACACAGCTTCAATTAGTAAATGCCTGTTTGCACATAATGAAATTGGAATGTGATCTTTAATTTTCATTTTTTATTTCTACCACCATGTCACTCTGGCTACTTCCTGATATGAGGATAACTTCCACATTGCTAACATATCTTTACTGCCATCATTTCAAAAGGTAGAATTAATCTATAGCCAATAAAAAGTGCATGACCATCAAGAAGCTGGCTAATAAAGTGAAATAAAGGGTCAGAAATGACAGAGATTTGACATTATAGCACCTTAGAATTTTGTGACAGTTTTTTTGTATCCATCACTCTGACAATTTTTAAATTGGTTTTAGATAGAGGGAGGGGGGAAGGCAGGGGGAGAGAGAAGCATTGATTTGTTGTTCCAATTATTTATGCATTCATTGGCTGTTTCTTACATAGGCCCTGACAGGGGATCTAACCTGCAACATTTGCATACTGTGATGATGCTCTATCCAACCGAGTTACCTGACCAGGGCTGACAAGTACTTCTGAATTAAATAAATAATGCCTTTTTGTGAATTATCTATAAGATCATGGAAAGGATAATTATCAATAGAATCTAATATAACTCTAAATATGCAAAATTATAGGCGCAATTTACCAATACTTCAGAAAATGGGCTTGTATCACTTTGAAGTTAATTCAGTTTAAATTCACTTAGTGAATGCTTTGCGGAAAGTATATTAACTTTATAGACAAATAGATAAACCTGTAGGTAAAGCAGTTTTATCAATGCCATAGGTTGAATTAGGATTTATGCCTTAAAATATCTGCTTCCACAGACCAAAGTACTAAATTCCCCAGCTCATTGGTTAATTTTGACATGTTATTTTAAATGGGAGAAGGGAACTGTGCTTTGTTAATACAAAGAGTTCACATAGCTTACCAATATTCTGAAATCTGGCCATGTAATCTCTGAATAGTAGAAGAGCATTCAGCTTGAAATTCAAAATACTGTCAATGTAATATATATTTATTTTATCTTGTTTTGTTGTAATATGCTATTCTGTGTATTTTGTAAAACATTCTTATTTATACTTTAAAAACTGCATTTATTTAAAATATTCACATAATTTAAAGACATGCTTATTATTTAAAATATTTTAAATTATTAAAAAATTAAAGTCATAATACATATTCATTATAAATTACTTTCAATAGACATAAATTTATGAGGAAAAATAATAAAAACTGCCTGTACACCCATCACAGATATATATCCAAGAAATTGGGTGGAAATGTCAGTTCTTTACCAGACACACACACACATAGAGTATTTATTACAAAATGCTCTTATACTAGTGTGAAAAAGGAAAATAAATGGTCTCTTCTTGATCTTTGCAACAACTGTTTGATCTGTGCAAGTTTCTTACCCTGCTGGTAAATCATCTTAAAATTGAGAATTTATTATAGATAATCCTTAGTGATAATCTTTTCTAAATGAATAAAAATGCAAAGTTCTAATAAAAAGATAACCCAGTCTAGCAATTAAAATGCTTGGCTAATAGAAGGATAAATTACCTTGGTTACTTGCAAATATGCTACCAAATTAAATTTGGTGAATTATGATGGTGAATTTTTCATGTCTATAGACAGACATATGTGTGGAGATAAATTATGTGATAACATAAACACACAATAGCTGCAGCATTCTATCAAACACTTCATGTTGCAATTTACAATAAACATTCATGATCATATATATTCATGAACCTGCAAGCAAAATGTCAACAATGTGAAGCCTAATACTTTGCAATTAAAGTGAAAAATACATTAAAATAGTTACGGGAATCTCAGGTTACATAAACCGTGATTTTAAGTAGACTAAATGTTTAGAGGTAGACCTATGAAAAATGAATACTTTATAGGTGAAATATAAAATATAAATCAAATATTATACCTTTTATTATCCTAATGCATAATTTATTTACATGCTATTATTGTTATGGTGCTATGATTTATTTACATTTTTCACACTTTTATTAACCTTATTTTTCCCTCTATAGAAAAAGATGTACTTAAGTGAAACTTAGTGTCTTACCTTAAATCAGATAAATAACTCATTTATTTATCTGATTAAACAATTTATAACACTAGGTGTCTATGGACCTAGAATACCAAACAAAATAATCATATTGTTATGAGAAATGGAATGCACATTAGTATGATTTTTTAGTTTTTCCAAATAAATTTTCTGCTGTAAAAAGAAATAATACTTTATATTGTGGGATAGAGAGGGCAGTACCTGAGATGATGTATTATAGCAGAAGTAAGCCTCTCAACCCTCAGCATTTATCTGATGTCAAATACAGCAGGTTAAATGCATCATATATTTATGTGATCAAGTAAATTGCTAGAAACAAATTTGACATTAAGATGATAAACACGGTTATTAGCAGAAATCATGGTCTACGGTAATCAGATCCAATAAGCTAATTAATCTTAGCTCTGACACAAAGATTCCATGAAACTGGAATAACATGAAGCTTAAGTAGGCCATTTTAAGTGATTTGGACTTCCTTCTCCTGTGTGAGAAGGATACGAAAAGGACAAAGGTCTGGGGTTAATGCTTTCTCCTTTTTAGAGTCTATCCTGGGAATTAGCATAGGACTGCATTCTTAGGCCAGTTTCTTTTGGGGCAATCAGAATCATGAAATTATCAAAATAACTGATGGTTATTATAAAATGAAATGTAATCATTTTTGACTCTGCTAAAGTAACAAATGACTTTACAGAAACAAGAAAAAAATCAAGTCGAGTCCTCATTAAAATGGTCTCCACAGATCATGCAAGGATGATAGCAGTGAGCTGTGGCAACGTTCTTTCCTAAATACCAGCATAGTCCATGTGTGTTGGGATTTTATTAGCCAGAGTGTCATAGACACTAGTCAGCTACTCAAACGAAAATAATTCATCCACTCACAGTCTTTTTACACTAAACATTAATGCCTCACATGATTTGATTGAAAACATTAACTTTTCTTAATGAAATACATAAAAATGGTCCTTTGACTTTTTTAAATATAAAGACACATGTTAAGCTGACATATTCCTAGAACAGACTCCTCAAAAAATATAGAATTTTCCATAAACTGAATGAAAAGTTCCAACATTTTACTGTTTTACTAGGATGAATTAAATGAGTTTATAAATGCCAAGTACTCTGCTTTCAGAAAAGACAATTTTCTTAGTCTCTTAAATCAAAAAACAATTACTAAGCTGTACCATTCTTGGTCTTCTTACATTTTATTTGTAAGTTTTTTTAACAGGCTAAAGTAGTGTAAAGATAAAGGTAGACAGCTAGTATAACAACATTTGTTAAACATAACCTCATACCTTACAGTTGTTACAAGCAGTGCTTAGCTAGAAAAGTGAACAAAGGCAACTAGACATTGAGTTTAATAAACTGGGAAACAGAAGCCAGTTTGCTTCCTAACCAGGAAGCTGCATCTTCACACCCCGGAGATTATAATATTTCTCTGCCAAGAGGATTAATACTCCTCTCTCCCTGCTGGTACCAGATGGCCAGGTGGGTAGAGGAGAAAGCGGACACGTGCACAATAAAAGTCAAAATGACTGCAGGGGGTGGTGCTAGACCATAGATGCCTCTCAGTCTAGCAAGGGGAAAGAAGGGATTGGTTAGGAGGTAGAGCCAACAAAAGCACACGAAAGTTGGGGAGTTGATTGGTCATTTTGAGAACACACCTGCTCCTAGCGGCCACATGGCCCATGACCATGCAACCTGCAGGCCGGCTCCCGGAGGAAGCCTGAAAGGGACTACAGCTGGAAGCACGTGCTAAGCAAGTTGGCTGTTGGACTGGACAGTATTTTGATATGGTGCATAAACTCTGACCAGTGACCTTCATCTTGGCCCCACTGAAGACAAATCTGGACATTTTCTGTGGTAAGACAGATGGAGATGGGACATTGGGAAGCCAAGAGGGTAACTCCCTTAATTTTAGGTCATCAATAAACCACATCCTCCCATGTGGATATCAGGAAATTCCTTTCCTTCAGATACTGCAAGAGCCCCACGTCCACCAGTAACACAGTGAACTATGAAAGATTAAAATACATATTTTAATTATTAAAATATATATATATATACACACAGATAATACATATAAACACTATGTAAAACATTAGGTATTCTAAAACTTTTAGAAGATAACGGGAACAACCATTTTTGGAAGACTTTTCTAGTATTTAAGCAGCTTTATTCTAAAAAGTGATTTATGTGTAACATAAATGTATTTTGCTACAATTTAAGCCCATGTTTTATATCTTTAACTCCTGAAAGATTGGAACAGATACTAATTTTAGGACACTTGGAAACTCCATGTGATTAAAGACTATTTAAAACTTTCTCCTCCCCAGCCTTCCTATGTTCACATTAACTCCCAGTTAAATAACTCATCATATTTTCCTGATCCACCAATCATTTCTAAATCTATTCCTTGATTTCTTCTACCCATTTTAAAAAGAGCAAATCAAACTGAATCTTGCATTCTAATTAACAATGCTGTTTTTCCACTTTTGTATATCTTTCTATTACTAAGATTAACCTAGTAAATTTTTGTTTGTTTGTTTTTAATGATACCATCCTGATTTCTCCTGGTCTTTGCTGCTCTTCAGCCAAACTCTTCATATTCCTCTGTAACTGTGAAATACTTCTGGGGTCCTGAGACATCAAAGCAGCAAGGGCATATAATTAAATAGGATCCCCACATGGAAAAATAAAAATGTGTACTCCTACTCATTACGATCTAATTCTCTCAGCTATCTGTATTTTTTAAATGTTTTAATTTTTTAAAAAAATCATTGGTTCTTCCTCTAAATACATTTCTAATAGGCCTAGTTAGTGCAATATGCTAATCCTGTCATTTAAAACACATTAACAAGAAACTATCATTCCTGTGAGGATTTTGTTAATAGCCAACAAAAACCAGTACAAACTGAAGATTTCACAGCAGCCCAGCACACACTTCCTACTTTTCCATTAAACATTCCATATGCATCCCTCAACTCATTACAATATTCCACATATCTGTCAACTTTTGCCAGGCTATCACGTACAAGCATGCACCCGAAGACAATTCTTATGAAATATTCATAAACATTTTCAAGTTACAAATTCTTGCTTTTCAAGATAAGATTTAATGGCAACACTTTCCCAGAGAAGTTAAAGAGAATGATCCTCTAATAATAAATGAGCTCAGATAAACAAATGCCCTATGATTTCACCAGGTACTCTCGTCTGGAACAAATTTAGCACCAATTTACATTTATTACATTCATCTGTCTTTTTTGAGGGCTGACTAAGGCTATGTCCTCCTGGCTGTCAGTAACCTGATAAAAATATCAAAATTCAGTCAATGTCGATGGAGAGTAATTTGGCCCTAATGACCATATCAAATCCACTGGTTGGTTATTTCACCATACCTTCCATGGAAAATATGTGATTTTTTTTAATCCCTTAAATCAAGTCAAATTTAGATAGCAAGTATGTAATTCTGAATCGTCTGGCTAGTATGCTTGATTGACTAAGGGCAGAAGCTTCTGAAAGATGCCCCAAGTGGAGAGTCCTGTGAAGTCCACTCTCACTTCCCACCTTCATCTGCCCCACCTCACACATACATTTTTTATTTTGAAATTTTTGTTTCTATGATTTCAATGGAAATGATAATGTATGATTAACACTCATATGCTAGTCACCTGACTTCTCCAGATGTTATTTTTTTCCCACATTTGCTTTATCTTTCATGTGTATGTTCCTCATTCTGAACCATTTGAAAGTAATCTGAAAAAACTGTTAAGTTGTAAAGTGTCATGGGGGAATGCTGCACAGGGCACTCCTGGATCTGAGTGTTATTGTCTGGAGCCAGCTAAGGAGGGAGCAGGGTTCTTAATCCCACAGAGCCCATTCTGGGGTTGTCACAGATGGGAGAATAAACACGAGTCATTGCAAACACTTCTCTGTTTGCCAGGAGAGGTGGTATGGCTCTTCCATCTAGTGGAGAAGGCCTCGAACCCCGTGTCGAAAGGCTTTTATTGAGAACTATAGGCACAGGGGTATGGATGCAAAGCTCATCAATCAATGTCAAAAGGCTATGTTTACAGAAAACAGATAGAGAGCATACAGAACAATTGAAGGAACACAAGAGATCTGCCTCAGGTCAGGGTCTATGAATAATGTAAATCTTCTTCCTGGTAGAGCTGGTTATAATAGCTTTTGAGGGAATAACAAAGCATGCCTAGAGGAACTTACTTCTAGGCCTAATTGTCCTCAGGAACTGCCCAATTCAGTTTAGGGCTGTACCTGCCTTTAGTATTGTTTCAAGCTTGAGCCAGGCAGACAGGGCAGAGCAACCAAGAGATAAGGAGACTTCTTTCAGATAAAATGAGGACCCCAGCCATGTCCAAGTTGAGCTGAGGGGTGTGGGTCTTTTTGCTCTTTCTCTCTGTCCCTCCAAGTCCTTGTCTGCTGCTCATACCGCTCATGTCTATCTTAGGTCGTTCCTCCTCTTGAGGAATCTTACCCGTCAACCACCACCAACCATCACAGGGCCAAGCAAGGTGACTTGAGGGAGGCAGGTTTCATCTCCCCAGTGACCTGTTTTCCCAAAGCCTCCTTGATTATTTCCAGCCTTGGGGCCCTCTTCCCTGTTGGTGAGGCAACAGTCCTTGAAATCAGGCAGGACGGTTCCCAACAGTAAAGAACCTTGAAGAACCTTGATTGTAGCCAAAGAAGTGCTAATGTTTAACAGAAGTCATCTTAAGTTAAAGGCTCCTCCATAAACACAGATAAATGCAGGAGCTATAGGGATCAGAAAGGGTTTGGATTAATGGCTTTTGCTCTCCTGTGCAATATTTAGTACAGGCATGGCATTGGATAAGACATTCAAACTCTCAGAGATTTAGTTGCTCACTGTGGAGCAGTGACCACCCCTACTTCACGGTAATTTTGTTAGGATAGTGAGTGTTTACAGGACATAATGTACCTGAAAATAAATCACAGTGTTTGAAATATTCAGGTAGCCATGTTTTTAAAAATCTCCAGTGAAAATAATTGTTCCTTTATCATGGTTACATCACACTAATAATAATAAGGAACAATTATTTAGCATTTACTGAAAGCTAGGTGATATATAGACAATGCTACTATACTGGTATAAGGAAGAAAATTGTCTTGTAGAGGCTAAACAGTTTGAAGATTGATTTTCAGTGATTAAGTGGCTGAGCTGGGATTCAAACCGCATATAACTGATCAGACACTAGACTTTAGCCATTGGGATATGAGGTGAGAAATTTATTATAGGTACAAATAAACAATTGATACAAATGTCTATAAACAGACAACTCGGGTCAGAATTGTGATGAAATCAAATCTGTCTTTTGCCACCTCTTCTAAACCTTGCCCCTTCACTCAGATAATAGTATTCTTATACTATTTTCTGTTCTAAGATTACTAAATTGATAGGATCACTATCCTATCAATTACTTTTCAATAAAATCTTTATAAATTGTGTAGACATCTTAACAAATTTCCCACTGAATATATAAAGTAGTAATTTTTAATTTTCAGCATTTAATAAATATAATTTATGTCAGAGACACTATGCCCAAGCTTCTCAAATCACTGCATGCAGTATCATATTGAACTTGTAGTGTGATCTATGTGTATGCATTTCTCAGTCTCAGGGAAAAGACTCTAGAACTGCACTTTCTAATCAATATGAATTTTAAAGATCCTCAAATTAATTGTAAAACAAAATTCTTTTGCCTTATCAGTTTCTGGTCTGTATGATAGCTTATTTTGAAAATGGATTGTACGTGCCTGTTTTGTAATTAATTAATGCACACAAATGATAGACCATGCAAAAAAAATGAAATCTATATATTTATTAAGTCATAATAGGATTTTTTTTAATCCCAAGGAAAATATTTTTATATATGTTTTGCAAACTATCATATACACTATTCCATTTATAGCCATGTTTCATTTCAGGTTATTCTGCCATTTTTCCCAGACCTCTTTGATTCTGATCTAGCATTTCAACACTTTGTTTTTTAGCTTTGTTGTCTACGAATGACAAAAAATAAAGAATCCAGACTATTGCAGACAATTTTGAAAATTTTAGAAATTAAATTATTTTGTTAGTGATTTTGTTTAAAAAAATCTTTAGATTCCCTCAGAATCATATCCTGAAGTTAGCCATATCTTTGTTTTACTTTAAAATAGACTATTGTCATCAAAACATGCTGAAAGCAATGACTACAAATATTGGAACAGAGAGAATATATCAATGCATATTGTACCACAGGAAGCCAAAGTGGGCTCATTTTCTTAATTACGTTGAATAAAGAGTGGGGGGAAAGTAGGTTTACAGTTGTTTGTATGAAAAAACAATACAATAATTAATAAATAATAATACAGAAATAAACTGTTCCATGTATTCACAATTGTAAACCTAATTTGCCCCTCCTTGTATTATAAATTAAAAAATAATAATTTTAAACTAGGCATTCTATAAATGTGTGAAATGTTTAGATAATCCTTTATGGCAGTCACATAAAACTTTTCACAAGAGAGGATTTTAATTGGGTGGAATATTTGCCTATGTGTAATATAATAGTGATTTGGGAGACAAGTCAATTTCATTTAGTCTGCTAAATATCACTATGTCATGTTTTTGGCTTTTTTTACCAGTTCTAGTAAAATGTTAAAATTGTCCTTTTCTTAATAGAACTGAAAATAAAGTTTAGATTACATCACAGATATTTCAAAATTCATAATACCATCACCAGATTATACTATTGTTTAATTACAAATATGCTATTATTTAAAGGCAAAGAATTATATTAGAACAGGCCATTGATAATTCGGGTATTGGAACAATGTGAAGTAAGTGTGGCACGTTAGAATTATAAGGGCCCCTCCTGAACTTTATTCAATGACTTATTTTATATATGATGAAATTCATCCTCAGACTGCTTGAAAACTGTCTTCGTATGAGAACTATGAAAGATGTTTTATGTAAGTAATTTGTATACTTATGAAAAACAAGGGTGTTCTTTACTTACAGGTTGGAATAGTAATTTTAACAATCTAATAGATTTAGATTAATGCAAAAGGAAATTATAACTGTAAATTGAAGAATAAACATGATTACCTTTGAATAATATGCAGATAGCTCTTCCATGATTGTGAACATTAGTCAAAATTTGTCTTCTATTTTACTGTATATGTTTCTGTAATTATATAGACTCTTTAACTTTCTAAATTTTTCAATAGAAAATTGATTTAAAATATGTAATTATTCCAATAATGATTGGAAATATTGTTGTAACAGTTTTAAAATTTAGATATTAGATGACTATGATGTTCAAATAATGTACCTATAATTTAGGAAAATTCATAAGACGTTAATTATACTAAATGAGGTTTCTAGATATAATCTATAATGTAGTACAAGAGAAAATATACAAAACTTATAAAGATTTAATACAATCTGGAAATGTAAAAATAGTAAATTAAGGAAACTTTTCTCTTTTTTCAAATAACACATTATTAAAACCTCAAAAACTGTAACCTTTGCTATAATATACACCAGGCTATAAAACCTTTCTAATTTCTTTTGCATAAAAACTGTACATGTATAGTTTCTGTTTAAATAAATTTAATGAATGTTTATAAGAATAGATTAAATTATGTTAATATTATTTATATAATATTTTGTTGAGTGTATATTATTTTCAAAGTTCAAGTGAAATATTTTAAGCTTGTTTAGCTATATTAAGGTTTTACAGCTTATAAAATGTTAATTTGTTATAAAAATAAAGAAGTCAATTGAATTTAAAACCAGATACCATACATTGTGTACCTGTTATTTTAATTACATAAATTTTAGGGAGAGGCACTTTTTTTCCCATGTATTAAAAATTTTAATGATGTTTCCCTTCAGAAGTAATTTCACTTGTCTTCACATATTTTATAGCAACAACAAATTAGTATAATGCAAGCTTCTGCTCAGGACTCCTTACCAATGTGCTATGTGCTCTCGAGCAAGATAATAATTGATCTATTTTTATCAGAAAACAGTGAATGAGGAAAAAGAGTGAGAGAACTTAGAGTCATATAGCTAGTGATTAGTACTTAGACATCAAGTGGATTCTTTTAAAAATTTGTTAGTATAGAGCCAAGAGTTTACTTATTTTTAAAAATGAAAATATCAACACTCATTACCTTTATATAATATCTACGCAGAAGTGAAATGAACTACGCAAAATCTTATAGGTAGATTTAGGATAGTGTATTCTAAATTCAAATGTAAGAAAATTTTGAATTAAGCTTTCAACTCCATAATCATTCCTGAAATAATCCAAAGAATTTACTGAAATACTGAGCTTTTACTTAAAATAAGTCAGGGGTTATACCACTTAGCAAATAATAAGATACTTTGATAACATAGAATAGTGGCCATTAAGAAAATGGAATACAAGTGAACATGCAGTACTTAATACAACATTTTGGTGTGATTAAATAGAATATTAGCTTACTTTTAATGAGTGCTTAAGATACTCTAGGGATTTGCTAAGTATTTAACATGTATTATTTCAATTAACAACTATAGCTTTATGATATTGACAATTTCACTCTGTCCTTGGAGCCACACATAATAGCTCAATTTTTTAATAAATTTAAAATTGGTATTAGATGCTTATAGTACTACTCTATAAATATAATATAATTTTAATTCCCAAAATAATATTATTTTCTTAATATTATTTAACTCCATGGCCTCAAAAAAAACTACATGCATAAAAATAAATACTAAAGAATATAAAAATTGATACCAACTACTATCCTGTTAGGTCACTGTTTATATTTCTCTTTAATAGTTAAGTTATATTTTACCTTTAATATTTTTCTCCATTTATGCTTATCTGCCTTATTCCTCAAACAACAATAAAGAGGCATTTTCATTTTTGTTTAATTGAGATTCAAATTATGCTACCTGGTATCAACATAATCTTTATATTTAAATAACATGACAATACAATCTTGAGAGACAATATTTATGTAATTAATTTATCTAATAAGTTTATTACCTTCAGTTTGGTTTCACAAGTTTGAGAGAGTTGTCATTTTCTCAATTAAATTCATGCCCTTTCTTTATAGAATTTCATTCAGATTTTAAGGCCGTAATAATAATAACATTTATTAAGAATTTATGCATGCATTTGCAGAGATGATGCTTACACAACAGTGGGAGTTACTTTTATCACTAATGCACAGACAAAGAGAAAAAAGGAAAAAGAAAAAAAACAACTCTAAGGCTTTAGAAGGGTTAGATAGTACTTTAAGGTTGCATAATCATTAAGAAGAGCTTGGACTTGAGCTTGTCTCTACCATCATTGCATGCTGCTGATATGTTTTACTGTTTAAAAACAAATTACCTGTTGAACACAGAGCAAATACAGAAAATTGGAAAGGATGGGAAACCTATCTACAGCAGAAGCAATGAAACTATCAACCAGACAGGAGGAGAGGGAAAAGTGGAAATGTGAAATTATTGCTTAGGCTCATCACAAAGCCAAATATGATTACCATAACAAACATTTATATTAGTGCATCCAAATAATTGCCAAAAACTTAAGATGTGTCTAAAGCTTACTCTTTCAGGTATTAGAGTAATACATAATATACAAAGAAGATTGCTGAAACATATTATTTTAGGGAGTAAACTAGAACAGATCGGCTGCTGCCTACCTGCCTACCTGCCTTTCCTTCCTCCTCCCTCCTTTTCTCTCACTCTTCTGTCTTTTTTAATTCTTTCTTTCTTAACTTATTCTATAAATTTCAGTTAGGAGAAACAAAATGCTTGACACCATTTTTTATGGTGTCAAATTTGCATGCGTACGAGATTATTTATGCTGACCATATACATGCAAAAATGAACCATTTTAAAACCTGATGCCACTTGTTACGACTTCTTAATATTCAAATAGTCAGTAAATGTAATTAAGTTATATTATTATTAGATATATTATGTAGGTATAGTCAAAAAGCATGGCATTTCTTTTTCTTCAAGTAATACCACTCATTCTTAATTTGTGAGAAGCAATCTATTCAAAAGTATAAATACCTAACAGTTATTTCCTACCTTTCATTTCCCTGCAGGCTCTTCCAAAAGACCTACCTATATAAGCATGCTATGGATTTAAGTGGTAGTTGGTTAAGTTATACAGTGGACAAAAATTACACACTTGATAATCAATATAAATCCTGCCTAATGAATATATATAAAACTGTTTTATTCATAGGAAACTACAGAATCATTTGGGCTCCTGAATCATTAAAGTTATAAGGATAAACATATATATAAGAAAAAATGTAAAAATCTGCTAATATATACTGATATTTTACTATATAATAGTGAATACAAGGAAGGTGTTGTATGTTACTTGATTTATTCTAAAAAAAAAACTAGCAATAGCATTTGTAGATTTTTTGTGTGTAATTCACCACGCTCCAAAATCATAGGACATGTATTCATTGTAACTTTACTGCCTAAAAAATTGACTCCTACAAGATATGGGGCCGATATGTGGGGTGGACCCAGACAATGGCCCAGTCTTCACATTTCACTGGGATTTACTTGATGTCTAGTTGTCATGGAGTACACAGTAAATTTCACTATTGCTTTTTTTTTTTTTGGTGTGAAAAGGGCTTTAAAAAGAAAGCCAAATGTTTTTTATTGCATTTTATAAAATAAATTCTATACTAGAGTGCTATTCAGCAATTTGGGAATTTGTGAGGATCTTAGAATCTGTTTTACTGTGTCTCAGATTGTCACTGAGAGAAATCTAAGTGAATCCATTATGACATATAAGAGAATATTTTGTCTTAAATCTTGAAGAGTTAAAGCACTCTCATAAAATAAACTGCTAGAAATGCAACATTAAAATAAAGCCTTTCCTCTAAGTTTTAAGCTTAAGGGAACTAGTCCAAGCCAGCTCTAGAGAATCCTGTTGGCTCTTTCCTGCATATATCTAAAAGCCACTTGTCTTTCACAATTCCTGCTACACAATGTTGGGATTTTCTCATCAATCCCTTTCTTGGAGACTAAATTAAAACACAGATAGTATCTACAATGAAACTAATGAGATCTCCTCTTTCTTGGCTGCAGACTATTTTTCTACTCATTTAAGAGATAATTTAATATCACATTATGCTTCCCCTTTGACCTTCCTACCTCAGATTCCTTCCCAAATTCGTTTCTGAACTATGATTTAGGAACTACTGTACAGCTAAAATAACATTAACTTTTCTCTTTACTCATTCAGCTGCATATTCCCAGTACAAGTGCTCATTTAGAATCATGATTAATAGTTGTGATTCACATAGAAGTCAATTGGTCCTCTGCCTTTTTCAGCCTAGCTGTTTTACTGTACTTCCTCACTTTCAAATGCCAGCCCTGCAATGTCAAATGATGAACAGGTGAAGTAAGCATGGCTGTAGTCATGCCGTGTAAGCTTGTCCAATCCATGCTTGATTTCTCTTTACTCTGTGAATGTGCGTTAATAGCTACCGTATCAGTGATTCTCCCAAAGCTCTGGGACGATTCACAGAAAACAAAGATGGCTAGACTGGAAGCTGAAAGAAAGAATACCTTGTCTCGCCTAGAAGATAATTCTAACTTTGTGGCAAGCCTCACTGTCTGGAGGGGGATTCTGCATGGGCCTCTGTTAAATCCATTCATAGACCTATGAGGAAGATGACAGGGAAAGTATTCCGGGTTCTTAATAATTGTGTCCCATTCTAGATAAACCACTAATTCGCTACTTTGTAGATATGGCCCAAAGTTTTCATAAAATATTCTCTGGAGCAGTCAAATACAAATAAAAAACAGCTTGCTTTTTCGAAACCCATTATCTACTAGTAAGGATTTTGGCTATTTGGTCTGTAATCATGATTAGAATAATTCTTAAATTTTAGATGCCTTATGTTTATTTGAATATTTAAAGCTTTTTTTCCTTCGAAATAGTGTATACACAACAATTGTAGACCACTTAGAAATTCAACAAAATATAAAGCAGTAGAAATTATGTATATTTCCATCTACTCAATTTGCATAATTGGCCTCTGCCCACAAACAACATTGTAGTCATTATCACTGGTAGGCTGAACCAATAGGTTTCATGTAATGCACCCAGAGCAATGTTACTTTTTTCTTACTGTCCTTTTAAAACATATCTAGAGAGGGAAAGTGTTCCCCAAATGCCTAGAGGAAGATTTCTTCTTTTTATTGGTAATAAAAAGTCCAATTTGAGTCAATTGTCTTAAGAAAATAATTAGAATGTCTAGTTCTCATATCATGATTAAAACTCTACTCTTGCCCTGGCTAGTGTGGCTCATTGGATTGAGCACTGGCCTGTGAACCAAAGGGTCGCCAGTTCAATTCCCAGTGTATGGCACATGCCTGAGTTGTAAGTCAGGTCCCCAGCAGGGGGCATGTGAAACGCAACCACATATTGATGCTTCTCTCCCTCTCTTTCTCCTTCTTTTCCTCTCTAAAAATAAATAAATAAAATATTTTTTAAAAAAGAAGTTTATACATGTAATTAAAAAAATAATAAAACTCTAGTCTTGATTTAAATTTTATCTTCTTGCCCCTCCCTCCACAAGATCAGCTCTGTTGTTGGATAAGGAGGAAACTCTGTTTTATATCCTTCCCCATTCACTAAGGACACGTACCCATATGTTGAAAATAGCAATAGTCCCTACCTCAATAATATAGTTGGTATTAGGATTAATATTATAATACATAAAAAGTACTTAGAAAAATAACTAGCTCATACTACTAACAAGGTTACCAGGAAAACAAACATGTATGCTTCTACTTCCAGCTCTGAGGACACGGGCCAGTCCCAACACAAACACTTCTTTGTGCTTATCTGTTAAATGCTAAGCAAAACAATCTCTTATCTTTAGGATTCCCAGGTGAGTTAGACACCAGTCTGCAATGTCCCTCATACTGCAAAGGATATTCATTAATCTGTCTGTGTGGTGCCACTGAAGCCCCAGTCACTGGATTTGTGGTGAAACTTAAATTTCTCCAAAATTCCTATTCATAAAATCCTCTCCCCCAAATCTTTAAGCCTTTTTTATTCCATATATGAGTAAGGGGTTTAATAACAGTCTAATATGTTTTTAACTGTTTCCTTTGAAATAATGGTGTTGGATAGCTCATTTTGAGATATCTATTATTTTATATATTAAAAACTCAGTGAAAAACTCCAATTTAACATCTTAGTTATCTATCATCTGTCTATTCTAACTATGCTACATATACATATGTATACATACGCACATATACATATACACATATACATACACATCAAAGACTTAGGATCTGAGATGAGACTGATGAGTATAAATCCTGATTGTTTCATGTGAGTAGCTGTTTACCTTTGAGCTATATTTCTTCTGTTTATCCTTTTTCTGCTTTCGTTACCTCATTTATAAATAGAAGGTAATAGTAGTCTTTACCTCAAAAATACAGCTATTGTGAAGATTAATGTTATAACATATAAAAAGTGCTTAGAAAAATATCCACCCCATATAACTAACAATGTTATACTTACAAACAACAATAACATAATAACCATTATTATAATTACTATACACATCCTCTTTATAACTTGTTTGACTTATGAGAATGTCCACATCATTATTCTTCTTTACATTGTATTTGTTTTATAGTATTCAGCTGTACAAATGTAACATAATTTTCAATACTTAACTGGACATATATATAATTTCTAATATTTTGTCAGAATCATTGGTCATCATTGTGTTTATCAACTCTGTTTTATTCCCCTTTAGAATATATTAATTAAACTGGAATTACTGGATCACAGTGTGATTATATTAAGGCACTTAATATATGTTGACATATTATCCTGCAGAGATTTATATCACTGTGTATTATATTTTCATGACCATCTTAAAATTCCAGAGAGTTATGTACTATCAGACCAAGATTTAAGGGTAAGGGCATCCTTGAAAGATAATGAAAAGCAGGCACAGGGTGTTCTCGTCGCCTCAAAGAGCATGCCAAGAGATTTCTGAAAACTTTTTCAGACCTGGCAATTAACAAAGCTCATTGAGGGTTGGATGAGGATAAATCCAATATATCTTCCGAAGCAGAGAGTTCCCCTGACATAACTACACTGACCGTTCTTTTTTAACAGAAACAGAAAACGGAGTAAGAATGAGCAGCAGTGGCTGCCTATTGTGGTGGCTCATTATGTGATACTTACATCAAGCTGCTTTAATTATGTAAATGCTTCTAGTGAATGAGTGTTATTAAACTTCTATTTAAATAAAATAAATCAAAATTCTGCTTCTCCTTAGTACATTATAGTTTAATTAAATTCCTGAGCACAGTCAGTAACTATGAAGTTATACAGTTGACAAAATCAATCACCAAGGAGTGTAAATCAGCTAGATACTAGTCTAACATAAAGCACATAGTAATTAGTCAGTTTTGGTAATAGATTAAAAGTTTCACATATATCATAAGACAAGGAGGCCGTCATTCTTACTTCTAGCATTCCAAATAGATACTATGATAAGGAGTACGCAATTTTATCAAAGTCCCACAAACTCAACAACACTTGACTTAAGGTATCTACTGTCTTAAATAATAAGGACATCAATTTCTTTTTTCTTAAGCATGTTAATTTAAAATATTCTGTTTTGGAAAAGCCATTGTCCTGTGATACGCTCTTTCTCTCGGTGCCCCTCCCCCCACCACCCTCTTTCACCCACCCACACACACACACACGTGCACATTACACAGAGGAACGTAACTTCAACAGAGCAAAACAAAATATTCATCCCACCACCAAAAAAACAGCCATTGGACCAACCTTATAGAGTAGTGGCAATTTTCCTAATTTCAGGAGTGCAATCTGGTTTGTTACATTTCTCGTATTTTTAATCCTTTTTAAATCATCTATATTTCCATAACTCACATCAATGACTGTAGCCTGAAAGAGGAGAAGAAGAAAGAAAGCCTTGTAAGAGGAATGATAGCAAATTGTTCATTTGGTATGACAAAATCATTTTGTAGTAATTTGAATGTTCAAGGAAAATGAATTCTCTTACCTTGTCCCAATCACCGCAAACATGACCTTTCTATTTCTATCAGGTACAAAAATTCTTGTAGTCATTTGAGAAAAGATTTGAGAGCCATGTTTGCTTAGTCCTTTCTAACTAAAAAATGACAAAACCAGTTCATACCTCTAACAGACAGACTACCACCTTTATTATAGCCTAGATTTGTATTTCTGGAATTTGTATCCTTTTACAAAACATTGTAAGATTCATTGCCTTGAAGTTCAACTACACTCATACCATGCTCAGGCTTAAAAACAATTCAAAGACTCTGTACTGTATCCAAGCTCAAGTCCATCATGCACAGCTGTTCAGGTTGTCCATGTATCCAGATGTGACTAATAACCCCTTGCGTTGTGCTGGGTGAAACCTGCACCACCCCCTGTGTCAGTCTGGCATTCAAGGGCTTCAGAATATGGTCCCAAAATACTGTATCTGTCATATTTCACACTACTCCCCAACAGTTATATTCTGCATCAAGATTTCTCATTTTTTAACCCCCCTTTTATTAATGTAAAAGTGGCGTGACTTTCCAGAGATTTGAATGGGCATCCCTGGCATAACCGCTCCTTTCTTCTTCCTTGGAAAGTACTGCACTGCAGGTTTTATCTAACACATATTCCTATGAACCGAGATGATATATTTCATCTTTACTTTCTGTAATTTCTGGTATCAATATAGTTGTTATGGTTTTCAGTGATAAATTTATATTACAATGCAAAATGTGCTGTTTCAATCTAGAGCATATTTACATTGAGGTGTTGACAAGGAGTTAGTTGTGGCAAACAGTGAAGGTATGAAGGAGGATCCAGATCTTGAACTTCCTGCCCTTTTCAATGGGGGCTAATGCGCCTTAACCAGTTTTTTAAAAGGGTGTCCCATAAAGGTCTCATTTCAGGAAAGAATCCTGGCTTTAAAAGATCATATGAATACCGTCAAGAAATTGTTAAGTCTGCCCTGACTGGTGTGTCTCAGTGGGTTGGGCATCTTCCCACTGACTAGAAGGTCACCAGTTCAACTGCTGGTCAGAGCACATGCCTGGGGTGTGGGCATGGACCCTGGCTGGCAGTGTGCAAGAAGCAACCATTCGATGTTTCTCTCACATGACAATGTTTCTCTCTCTCTCTTTTTCCCTTACTTCTCCTCTCTCTAAAAATAAATAAATAAAATGTTTAAAAAATGGGCAAGTCTGTTAGAAGAAATATTTCTGGCATAAAGTATTTCCTTAGCAATTACATTCATCTGCAATTGTAAAAACTTTATAGTCCATTAAAACTAATATCAAGTGTTATCTGTCTGATGAATTGTATTTCTCTGTTGTTCAGTTATATGTGACTTTCTTTACTTTGAATCCTAGAGTGATGTGCTTCTGTCTTTCTTAAGGCCCTTGTGGGACCCATAAACTCACACACACACACACATACACACACACACAAACGTGTGTGTGTATGTGTGTGTGTGTATAAATATATATATAATCATCCCCAAACAACTCATACACACACACACACATCAGACAAAAATATAATATATATGTTTTTCCTAGTACAGGAACGGTTTCTGAGTGATTGACTCATCATGCAACCATTCTCATCCAGAATATACATTTAGCTTATCTGTCTTAAACTAAAATGATTAGAGTTTATAAAATATCTCTGAAAAGTTAAGCTGTACTTTGAAATGGGTTTTCCAAGAAAACCTAATTCTTAAAAACACTTCTGTCAGAATGGTTTTGATTATAATTTTGTTCCAATTAAAATGTGATTAAATCAGTGCTTTATTACCACAACTTTTGAATTTGCTAATACCATTACTGTCAATCTATGATTTTAAAGGCCTGATTAAATGGTCACAATATTAATGCATTAATTATCACATCAAAAAATAAGAGAATTCATACTTTCCATTTCAAATTTCTAAGCTACCCCCTAATTATTTGTGATTCACTGATAGCATCTTAAAACAGGGCCATTACTCAGTTGGTTACATTAATGAATATATTTTTCTTATTTAAGAAAGTATGGGGAAAGTCATACTGGTCTGAGAGGGTACAGGCCAGGCTTCAACTTTTGTGTGTGTGTGTGCATACCAGAAAGATATGGCAGCTACAGAAATAGCAGTTCTGTACAATATGTTTACATTACCTGAAAACAGCAATAACTTGTATCCACAATAGCAGTTTTAATTAAAAAATTCTTCAACTCATCCTCTATAAATAACATATCAATAATTAAATCATTTTACTATGTAATACGGCTTTTGTCACAAAAATATTTTCAACGCAAGCGTTGTTATATCAGTTTATTTTGGCTGATGCACTTTGAGGCTATACATTAAAAAGCAGGAATTACAGAAGTCTCAATGTTCAGATGATTTGACAGGTGATAATACACACGTATTTATTGCCTTTGAAGGATGCCTCTAAACCAGGTCCTTTCTGAATGTCTTTCCTATTTACCTTCAAGCAAGCTGAAAATCACAGCTGCAAGAAAGCACACTGAATTCTTCTTAGACACAAATAAATATACAATGATATTATAAAATGTCAAGTCATTTCTTTCTACACATTCTAGTTGAAGCAGTGAACCTCTTCTTATTGCATGTGTCCTGTCACACTAGGAAATTGTCCACTCAACTGGCTGGGCTACTATGATTAATTTACATCCAAATACCAAGGATTCAGTCAATCTGACTAGTCCCTTTGGGAAATGTCAAATGAGCAGGAAGCTAGATACCTGCTGGACTATTTACTCTGTGTGCACTTGTTTTTCCGCTGTGGACTTCACAGACACACAGGAGAGAAGACTGAGAGATATAGAGCAAGTGGAACTAGATCTTTTTGTTTTAAATATTTTTTAATTTTTTACCAGAGAGAAAAATAAAAAGGGCCCATAGTAATTTTTTTAATGGCATAGTAATTTTTGAACAAAGAACAAATAAAACAACAGACACAGTTCAGACAGAATACCAAATATTTTATACTTGGTAAAAAAAATAGTATTGAGATGACAACAGAAGGTGGTGGGCAATATAGAAAAAGCTGAGAGGAAGACTGGCATACTCTAGAAACAAATATTAAATATTAAAATACAATTATCCTCTACCTATGCCAAAATATGTGTTGAGAAGGAATCATGAGCCAGACAACTGACAATGACTAAAAATCAAAATATTAAAAAATGATACTATTATGTCAGCAATTCTGTGGTTCTATACAAAAGTGGAGGAACATCCTGAGCAGAAGCAACAGAAGACAGAAATTAATACATTATTTCCTGTGGTCAGCCAAATAAAATGAGTAGAATCATCATAGAAAGTAAGTAGGTCAGAGTAGTTTCTCCAGGGACTTCCCCCTGTGGGTGGGCCCCACACTGAGGAATAATCCAGTGCCATGTTTCTCTTCCGCCTTGAAGGAGCAAAAATTATTCACACATAGGAAATTATATATGCTTTGAAATTTTTCAGACTTGACATTTTCAACCAAATCAATCATTCTGAATCTTCCTAGTTCCACTTTAAGAGAGATTTTAAAGGTACAGAATGTTTGAAAAGCCTGCTTTGACTAAAATAGTAATTTTATCTTCAAAATTAGATATGGTAAACCCAAGCAGTTCTCATACTGACAAAATACATTATCAGAGGTATAATTCATCTCAATACAAGTTTTACTTTAGAAATTTACTGATATCTTATATAATCTAGCTCTTGAATAGTCTTCAAATTTAAGTGCTGATGTTTATTAAATATTGGTAAAATTAAAATGATCTCTGATGGTCACCTTTGTCCTTTCTAAATCGCATGAATATATTAGTACTTATGGAGACTTCAATATTCAGAGATTGTTAGAATTTTATTAGTACTTATTTTTCAAGTTCATGCAAAGGCTTTCACCATGCACATTATCAGGAAAACCACAACATATTGAAGCATGAAAACCAGTGCTGATTCCTCCCCTAGCCCTTGGCAGACATCACTAATCAATCATAGTTTTTCACATTCCTTCTATAAGTGGTATTCTAGCTAATTAAGACCAATTAGAGATCAGAATAAGAAGGGAGCTATATCAAATGTTTAATAGTGAATATTATATAACTATTAGCTTAAATAACTAATATTTAAACTGAAATAATTTCTTTAACATATATAATAACTGAAACCATATGATTATTAATTGGTTAAAATGGACTCCTGAACAACCAGCAGACACATCAACTAGTGTACAAAACTAGATATGCCAACTGAATTTAGCATTAAGCATGAAAAACACAACCCATTTTGCTGTGTTTCATTTAAGCAATCAGATAAAGGGCTAGCTTGTCAAATTTATCACTTTTTTCCTTTAATGAACATTTGCTGAAGAAAATATTTGCTACAATGATATGCTAAATGCACTGTCTTGGCATACAGTAATTATTTAACATATTTGCAATTTTTAAAAATAATATAACATGCACATCAATTTAAGTGATAATAAAATTAAGTTAAAATTATAATATAGAAATTTAATCAAAATGAAGCACCATTCTGTCAGAATTATATTTCCATATATTAAATCTATAGTCTCCAAGTCAGTAGACAAAATCATGCAAGATTTTGTCTTAGAATAAGATTGCATACAAGATTACAAAAACATAGATTGTTGGGATACTTTTTCAGTTGTCCCAAATTTAACAGATAGGTCTTTAGAGAATATTCAGATACTCATTTGTATTATTTGGCCAACATTTTAAAAATAACAGTCAGCCAGAATATTTTTCCTTTTTTACATTTATATTATACAGTCATTTCAAAAACTAAGATATTATAAAAAATATGTATAGAGGTAGGAGGAAAAAAATAGGAAAAAAAAGAATTATGGAAATCCAAGGAAGAGATGGCACTAGAGAGAGAAATTTTTTTATTTTCTAAAAACATGAATAGTTTTAGTTTCTGAAGGTATAGAGGAAAATGAGTTATAAAAAGTGGCTTTATACTGCACTTAACTTTCTCTTGCTGTGACATCAACAACAAAAAAGTCAGTAAAGACAGTAACAGTTCAGAAGACTTTCAGTTATGCTCTGTCCTAAAGAAAATGTAGAAGGAGTAATAGAAGAGACTGATGAGGAATTATTTAGATAAGGAAGTCAGGGAAGGAAGACGTTGCTAGGAGATCACATCCATGTGATGAGAGGCCGCCCACTGACCTGGGGAACTTTTTAGGCAGAGCTAAGTCTACACTGTGGGAGAACAAAGACCTGTGCAGATGAAACAAAGACATCAAATATGTTAAGATGTAAAACATGACCTCTTAATTTTGAAATAGGAATTTATTGATTTTCTTATGTGGGCGAGGATTAGTTGAGGGTGGAATTTCAGGAAATGTACACGTAAAGGAAGGAAGAGCAGTCAGGTGGTACTCAGCCTTTAGAAGGAACAGTTTGCTGGGGGCTGTACAGCTGAGAGAGTTGAGGATACGTTGATTTGTTAGTCAGCTTCTACCAAAACGAAGACTGTTTATGTAAAAAGAAAGTGTATAGACCCAAAAGATTTAGCTTCATTTGGTCCACAAATCCTGGAAACAAAAGGAGTATAAAGAAACTGGATCTAAATAAAGTAGTGTAAAAGTGATTAATCCTACTCCGTTTATATTTTCATGAACAACTGTGATAACTGATTATGAGAGTCTCCATAACCTTGTCACTTTTACCATGTTAAGCCTATTTACTTTGTTTCCCTATAGCAAACCAAGAAGATTCTTAAAAAATCAACAACAGCAGCAGCAGCTCTGGTTAACTGGTCCAGAGACAAGCACCCTGGAATGAAAGACCCAGTCATCTCCCCTGGGGTGAGGTTGGAGGGGAATAGGACCATTGTCTTCAAAGTCTAGCAGGGAGCTGCTGGTAGATCAGCTCCAGGTGCTTGAGGACAAGGAAGTTAACTCAGCAGATAATTTTGCAAAATGTTCCAGGAGCCAGAAGTATCCCCCAAAAGTATATACAGTGGTAGGCAAAACAGGCTTTACACTAATTGTGAGTATGGGAAGTAATTTATTCTTATATTATTTATTAATGATTGTATTATGTATTTGTATTACAACTATAAATCTACTTTTGCCTATTCTAGTATCTGACATAATTTGAGGAAATTCTTGATCTTCCATTAGCTTTGTCTAGAGGTAAACTGTGAACATGGAACTTCCCCTTTTAGGGGGAGAAGAAAACAGAAGGAGATTTCCTGCCTCTTACAATACTATTAATTAATTTTTGAGTTGCTTCTGTGATTGAATGGAAGGTATTATGTGTGGGGTTTGAAGTCAAATCTGAGTGCATCCTTACTTTCTACCCAATGGCATTGTTCTGGTCTCTGTCCAACATATACTGAAATTGTAGCTATGCTGTAATTGGCATACCTGTCTCGTGCTGAATACTATGAAGGTGTGTGGTGGTAAAACTAACCTCTGGCACACACACACAAACACAAACCCTGATGTGTAGTATTTTAACACTTCTGTGGTTTAAGTATGAGACCAAAATTAGATAGATTCATAGAATCAACTTTCACTAGCAGGAACAAGCTGACTTGAGCTAATCCAGAACACCACTGGGGCATTGACCTGCTCTTTAAAGTAGAAGGGCAATACACTGTTTAGGGGTTTGGTAGGTGATTATGCATTTGACTTATGGATTATGCATTTGACTTATGGGTTGAAGCTTTTGCTTAGGCTTGGCAATGTGGGAAGGTTCAAGAAACAGGAGATAAGAGATGGGTAACAGCAAGAGTAGATAAGGGCAAAAAGTAGAGAGTCACAGGAAACCCCAGCTGTTAGAAAACTGGAAATTGAATATAGGACCTTTGAGCCTGTGTGTGTGTATGATTTTGTTTGTATATATCCATGTACATATGCAAGTGTGTATTATAAGAAGAGTAAATTGGATAGGACTGATGACATCATATGAAGGAAAAAGAATATCAGTACATAACTAAGTATATCCTCTGTGCTAAACATTTTACTATGGAGATTATATCAATTGTTTCAGTTTATCTTCAGAACATTCATATTCAGTAGGTATATCAGCCCATTTTTCAGATGAGGAAACTGAAGTTTAGGATATTTAAATAACTTGCTAGTGTGTTGAGGCAGTGGGATCGAGTCATGGAGTTTTGTAATTGTTTCCCTAACTTCCAGTTTCTCCTCTTAGACTGATCGCTACCTATGGGCAGTGTCCAAAGCTTTCTTATTAACCTCTTTGTCCCCCGTGATTGGCATATAAAGGGAATCAGTATATGCTGAATGCTGAATGATTTTTGTTATATTAGGAAGAGCCAGCTAAATAAATTCTATATTAGTCAGTTAAAAACTCCCAATATCAAATTAACTATAAGGAAAAACATTAATAATCACAGGGCACTTTATTTAATAAATGATATTCTGCATATTAAGGTAAGGATATTAAAGGAGTTGCAAATTCATTCAAGAGAAGTCTTCTTGAGTTACCTAAAGTAATATGACAGAATTTTGTCTTTTAAAATCAATAAGATTAATATATCAAAATAGTGCATAAACCTAAGGACCAACTTTTGCACAGATCTCTCTAGTTCTAAAGTGAGGTAATCTTACTTATAAACTACATATTTAATATTGGCATTTTATGGAAATTTAAATTAAATCTGCTAAGAAAGTTACATTAACACTTAATTTTGTAAGTGGTATACTTTAAGTCATATCAAACATAAAAATTAAAAAAAAACTAACCCAGATTTTCTATCATATAACAATTATAGAGATTCAGAACCTTTACAAACAACTTTAGTCAAATTAGAAGTCTGTAATCTGTTTTCTCACTAAAACATCCATATTTGTTCTAATTCAGCTATCCACATTTTAAAACTTTCATTTCATATGCTTTTGTTTTCTTTCCCAGGTAGAAGATACAACCTTTCTAACAAATATTTAACTATAAAATATGCTATGATAGATCACTTCTTTATTTGTAAATTCTTCCACCTTAATTTCAAATACTATGAAAAAAAATATATCTTAAATACATGCAAACTATGGTTATTATCTCCAAATTAGGAGAAGTTATGGAATTGTTTTGTTAACTCAGTGCACAAAGCTCCTGATCTCAGAAATGGACTGGAGTTGGGAACTATATGTATTTTTTAAAAAGTAGTAACAATTAAATAACTTTATACACAATTGTGTTCACATCCACCTATCTCACAATATTCATTGTTGATCAAAAAATGGATTCCAAGAGAAAAAAAGGGAAATAGAATGCCAAGTCATTTTCAACATTGAAAAAGTGCTCCAAGCTTACATTTGTCTGATGGTGAGACAGTAGCCTCATCTTTACACAGACAATAACACAATTCCATTTTATTCCTTTAGCTTTCTGATATTTTTGTCGATAATAGGAATGTTTCAAAGCCAAATACATGTAGATTTGCCTTTTGCTATAACACTGAAAAATTTGTTTTTGCTTGAGTATATTAAAAATAAAACAAGAAGACAAAGTTTTCCTAGCCATGAGAAAATAGACATTTGACTGTAATTTATTCAAAGATCCCATGCAGAGGTTATATTTTTACACTTTAAGACAATTTAACAAAATATTTGATAGTGTTCAGATTTCATATATTAAACTTACGTCTGGTACTTTGCAAAACAAAGATAAGAATGCTCTTTGGCCCAACTTGACAACATTTTGTAATTCTGAATTCAAAAAGAAAACAGTTCATCCCTAGTTTTTTTTTGAGTATTCAGTTTTTAATTGAAAATATGATTATGGGCTTACATATAGTTTATTATTTATTCATATTTATCAAAGCATTTTTTCTCCCTGATGATTAGTATTTGTCATGTTAAACAGGAGATAGCAAGATTAGATTCAGACAATAAGGTAAAAGTTCAATGTTTTCCTAATTTATCCCATTTGAATGTGTCTACTTTATACATAATAATAAAAATACCTAACATTTCTTAAGTGTTTTCTAAGTGCAAACCATTTTACATGGTTTACATAATTTCTTCCCCACAACAGCCACTTGAGATACTATTATTCTCTTTATACAAATGAGAATATTAAGGTTTACAGAATTGAAGTGACCAACCCACAGTTGAGCAACTGATAAGGAAGGATGCTAGTCTGAGTTCTCTGAGGAATGGAGTAGTGATAAATGTGTGGTAACAATATTTTAATCATAGTCAATGAGTTGGTAAAAATAAATTTCTACATAAAATCGCATTATTTGGCTTGTCTTTCAAAATATGCCCAGCAGAAAAAAAAACTAAAATCCATAAAATGTATTGTAAGGAAAAAAAAATCTCCTGTTCAAAAATAAGAACCTGGCTGACCCAATCTGACCAACCCATATTAAATATTAATTGTCCCCTTTGCCTTTCTGCATCTGTGCATTGTTCACAAAGCACAAAAGAAATAATTGCACAAGAATTACATAAAGCCATGTATTCTATTTATAAAACTGACTAGACATTGCCAACACTCAGTACCAATGTCTTCAACATTATCATGACATTATAGCCATACTTTTTAATAAAAATATAAATTACTGTTTACTCCCTGAAGCTAACCTCACTCATGGTAAATTATTTATGTATCCATTTTAATATGCATTTTGCATCTGACAGGACAACTCTCCTTAGGACCCTTTTACTGACCCACCTGTCACTCTGATGGGGTAAACAATGTCACCTTTCCAGTGCACAATGAATTACAAAGAAGTTGCAAAGTACACCATCCATCATGCTGGCACTAAGCAGGTTTCCAAGTAGATCTCAGATATCACAAATGCTGTTTAGACTGCTACCAGAAAGCCAAAATTGGAAGCTTATACAAAACAGTCATATGATGAATGGACATGACAGCTCTTCAAAGAAAAGGGGCACTCCTCTTCTACAAATAACCTTGTCAAAAGCAAAAGTAGCAGGGAGCTTTGCTAGCAGTCAAACTAGAATAATTTAGGAACTTGTTAATGGCTCTGCTGGGTAGAAATTCATGCAAATGCGATGTACTCAAAATAAAAACTAGGTATGCCGGAATCAGCAGCAACAGCAACCTCTTGAGTCTGATTTGAATTAGAAAATGATCTGAAGGGATACAGAAAAATTATCAATGTTATACTAATTAGAAAATGTGAGTTTCAAAAATATACCTGTCTAAAACATGCATATAAAATATGCATGTATTCTATATGCATATAAAAGTCACCTATAAATTGCTTTGCTTTTGAAAATCATAACACAAATATAGATATTTAAAAATCAATATCAATAACTTATTATATCCTTTATTGAATAGACATTTATTTTTTGCCAACAAGTTGGGTATTTATTTATTTTTATTTTTATTATTGTTTAATTACAGTTGTCCTCATTTTTCCTGCATTACTCTCCCCTGCCCTAGATATTTAAATTAATATGTACTTACCATAACAAACTTAAATTATTATTATGATTTTAAAAAGCTATTGTCAGTGTTTACATCAAATTTGTCTAGTTAATTTCTCAAATTCTCCATATTGCGGTGTTTGTTTTATTCATAATTGTACTTTAGTTCCTTCAATACTACTTCCTTTTATTTAGGCCTAATGTCTCAGACATGGAGTGTATATTTCTGAATCTACAGCTAACTTTATTTCTCCTGTTTAATAGCTATACTTGAAGTCTTTCCCAACACTTCTTTATTAAAATGGTAGCTTTTATAGAATTTATAAATGTTAGGAGTGTCCTAATGACTTATGACTTCATAGGTATTTAAATACAGTCATACCTCTGTACTCATTGGCTTCAGAACTTCTCAAACCCTGTACTTGTAGCATTTTGACAAGAAAAAGATGTTTCAGTACTCGGTGCTTGCTGGGAACTCATCGCTTGCTCAGAACTCATCACACTTGCTGGAACTTGTATGAGTCAGGATGCTGCCCCAGCCCGCGAGACGAAATGCTTCATTGTTAGGTAATTCAGTACTTGTTGGATTCCACACTCACTCACCACAAGTTCCAGAACAACTTAATGACAAGTACCAAGGTACTACTGTAATTCCATGATTTTGTAGTAGACATTGGTTTACTTTTTTATGAAACAGAAAAATTTAAACATTTCTAACTTATAAGATAAATGTGTAGAAAACTCTCAGAGGAATGGTCACATTGGAACATTAAAAAAAAAAATCCAGTGGGCCCAATGGATGATTAAAAGGGGCCCCACAGATGAAACAGAGGCACAAGTTATAATTTCATGGCTTTTCTGTATCACCTCTTTCAAAGAATATCGAATGCTTATCACAGAAAATTGAAAAGCAAATACATGGGGATGTTTCCAAGGACCCATTCAAGTTTCTGGGTTTTGTGTGCTTGTTTGGGACATGCTTTCCTTTAGGGGAGGAGATGGCTATGCTGAATTTCAGTCAACTGGGATAAAGAGGAGGCTGAAAATGTATGGGGCTTATGCAGAGGTAGGAGTCTGAGAGAAAATATGTGGGATAAGTTTAGAATCTTAATGATATCAAAGCTTCTGAACAAAATAAATAATGCTGGCAACCTTCCCTCTGTTTTTGTTAATACACAGGTGTGTTTCCATTACTGTCTACCTGAAATAGTATATATTAATCAGAGCACATTGTATGAGTCCTATACTAGAAACACTGCAGACATTTAATATTATAGTAACTTTTAATTAGTGAGAAGGCTTTTCAACGCTGTGCTTTCATATACAGTCCTTCTGCTAAAACAGAGAATAATACAACACAGAACACAATGTTGAACAACTGGAAAAATGCTCCTCCCCACCACAAACCTCCCAAAATACTATATGTGTGTATAATATATATTATATAATATATCTGGAATAGACATATATTTCTGCAAAGCAACTTTAAATGGTTTAAATATTTCATATATCAATCAGAGTTGATAAGTAGTTATATACTTCAAAATCTGTGCCAATAATGAACAACAATCGGAAATATAACATTATCTTATTTGTATTAAAAGAGGCAATCTACTGTTTTCTAAAAGACTAAATATGCTTATTAAATTAATAGTTTACATGGAGATAGAACACTTGCTAATTAAGAAAACTAATGACTAATTATATAGTGTACCTAACTGGTATATTGTTTTTAGTGTGGCCTAGGCTCTGCCCTCCATTAGCAAATTTAATTCTCAGAGAAATATTATGATGTTGGAACTATAATTATCCACACTACAGAGATGAAGAGATAGCCCTCCATGGATAAGTGACAGTGGGTATTGGGGAGCTGAGGTTGAAATTAGTCTATGTGGCTCTAGAAGCCACGCACACAACCACAATGCCAAAAAATGACCACACCAAAAAAAGAAAGAAAAAAACAACAACAGCTAACCCAGGAACAGCAGACCAATAATCCATAGCTGGCCCTCTAGCTCAGGTATTTTCCATTAAGAAAGTAGATGTACTATATTTCAAATATTAATTATGTGAATAATCATATCAATTTTGCTCTATTTCTTGTGTGTGTACACAGTTTCAAAGCACAATTGCCTCCATTTCTATTCTTTCTGTCCATATCAATCTATTAAAATTTACCTTTAGAAACCAAAGAAGGAAATGAATACAGTCTCTATGATTTAAGCAAACTGTGAACGACTCAGTCACATGTTCAACACTTTGAATTAGATTATTGTAACGTTTTTTCACTTTGATAATATAATGAGAAAAGTGTCAGGCAGTCCCAGTCTTCCTTTTCTTTTCCTGGCATCTCCACTGAGAACATATAATGGTTACTTTTGTATGTTGCATCTTGCCAGTTAGTTCAATTTAGATGAAAGCTGTTGTTTTCTAATTCTATTTCACCGTAAATGACAGAGACAAATGGTCATATTACCTTGAGGGTTCCTTTGGCAGAATAGGCTGCATATGAGTAGAGCAGATCTTGGCTGCTCTGTGTTCTGGCGTCTTCACTGCAAGGCTGGCCATTAGGATGAAAGCATTGGCCACTGCGGCTCAGAGTCACAGAGCTGGGAAAAGGGCCCGGCAGATTAAGCAGCACGGAGTAATTTACAAACTGCACATCTTCAAGGCCCAAAGAAGTCCACTGAGTCTTAATTGCCGTTGAAATTTCTGCGTCATCTTCACTTCTGTACAGTTGTACCAAGTTTCTGAAAGAAATTTAAAAAAGAAAATCTTTATTCTTTTTAGTAATGACTGTTCCATATATAAACAATCATTAGGAGCTGTGGGATATGAAAGATGAATGAGATGGGACACTATACAAGAAACTCACGGTTAGTTGGACGTGACGAACTTTCACAGAAATTACACTAAATCAAAACAGAATGAACTCAGTTCTTAAATTAAGAACTAATCAAAGCACTATGGGACTGCAGAGAAGAGAGGGATTAATGCCAGTTAGTTCTTTCATTAGTTCTGATCCTTCTAGCAACATCAACACTCAATCCATTCAAAACTCAGTTCCAAAACTAAGAGTCACACTGGCTGATAGAGTTCTGTATTACAGTTACTATGATTGCCTATAAAGCTGTGTGATTAATACATAGCTGTTGCTATTTAAAATTATACAGGCAGAACTCTTTTTTCATATAAATTGCATACCAAATTACATGATGCTATGACCACAATGATATGCAATAAAATCAATATATCATGGTAAAACCAACCACAGATTGTCAAACCAATATGAAATTAATTGCTGTGTGTGCTTGATAAAGACTATCTATTTATTCCTATATCTGTGCCATAATTCATACTGATACTTTCTATTATCTGCTTATGATGTCCTAGAAGCCAGAAAAAATATGTTAAAATATGTGTAGAACCTATAACAAAATCAGACATGGGAAATTAAAAAAATAATAATCCAGTAAAGCTTTGGTTTGTTTGGTCGGGGGGGAGTGGAAGCTGGAACACAAAAGGACAGCTTTCACTTTTAGCAAAAAAAAAAAAAAGTATCTTCTTATGAGAATTTTATTGCTATTCAAACTATTACCTAAATAGCTATTTTTATATCATTATTTTTGCCCAGCACATTATTTTTCTCACATGTACTTACTACTTTTTGGATCTTGTTTATTCAAGAAACCCAAAGTAAAATACCTTGGAAATGGAATAAAAATGCACACAGTGGAAAAAATATGGAGACAAGAGGTAGGTCTACTGACATAGCTTGAAAAGATGTAATGATATACAATGTCCCAGCTGTTTTCTACCCCTTTAAGGCTACTTCTGTTCTTTTTAAAAAATATCTAGTTTGACCAATCATCAGTGCTATGTACATTTTATGGAAAAGTTGATTAAAGAATCCCATTGTTTTTATTTATATTCTTAATTAAGACTGGGAGTCTACATTCTATTGCATTTTTGTATGTGTGTGGTGAGGTGAGGTTTTGAAGGTATAATTGGCAAGTGAAATTTATATTTAAAGTGTACATGATTTAATACACATGTACATTGTAAAATTATTATCACAAATTTACACATCCATCACCTAACATAGTTACCTTTGTGTGTGTTTGTATGTGTATTCTGTGTTGAGAACACATAAAATCTAATCTCTTAGCAAATTTCAACTACACAATACAGTATATTAACTATAGCCACCATATTGTACAATAGATCCTCAGAACTTATTCATCTTGTAACTGAGGGCTTGTGTCCTTTGAACAACATCACCCCACTTCCCACAGACCTCAATTCCTGGCAACTATTATTCCACTTTGTTTTTCTAAGTTTGACATTTTTCTTTTTTTTCTAGATTCTACATGTAAGTGATACTAAACAGTGTTTGTGTTTCTCAGTCTAGCTTATTGCACTACTGCACTTATGAAAGATCCCTCAAAATTCATCTGCATTGTTGCAAATGGCATAACCTTTACTAAGGCTGAATAATATTCCATTGTACATATATCTTGCTTTTCTTTATCCCTTCATCATCTGTGAATACAGGGGCTAATTTCATACTATGGCTAATAATTCCCATTATTTGGGGTATAATGCCGCAATGAACATGAGAGTGCAGGTATCTTTTTTACATACCAGTTTTATTTCCTTTGGATATATATCCAAAAGTGGTATTGTTGAATCATATAGTAGTTCAGTTGTCTTTCTTTTTTTTTTTTGAGGAGACTTCATACTGATTTTCATAAAGGCTGCACTAGCTTCCATTCCCTCCAACAGTGCACAGTTTACCTTTCCTTCCCATCCTCACTAGCATTTGTCTCTTGTTTTATTGATAATAGACATCCTGACCCGTGGGAGGTGCTATCTAATTGTGGTTTTGCTTTTTATTCCCTAATGATTAGAGATGTTAAGCACCTTTTGTGTATCTGTTGATCATTTGTATATCTTCATTGGAAAAATGCCTACTCAGGTCCTTTGGCCATTTTTTTAATTGGACTATTTATGGGTTTTTCCTACTGAATTATATGAGTTCCTTATATATTTTAGATAAGCCCTTATCAAATACATGGTATGTGCATATTTATTTCCATTGCATAGGTTGCCTTTTGTTGATTGTTTCCTTTGTTGCACATAAGTTTTTTGTTTTTTTTTAAATTTGAAATAGTCCCACTTGTTTATTTTTGCCTTGTTGCCTGTACTTTTGTTATCATATCTAAAAAAAAACTATTGTAGAATCAATGTCAAGAAGCATTCCCTTTTGTTTTGTTATTTTCCAGAAGTATTTCAGTTTCAGGTCTTATATTTAAGTCTTTAATCCATTTTGAGTTTTTTGTGAACAGTGTAAAATAGGGACATAATTTCATTTTTTTTTTTTGCATGTGGATATCCAGTTTTCCCTACAACATTTATTGAAGAGACTATTCATTACCAAGTGTGTGTTCATTGTGCCTTTGTCAAAATTAATTGACTATATATACCTCAGCTTATGTCTGGGCTCTCTGTTCTGTTCCATTGATTTTTTAATTTTTATTTTTTTTAGATTTCATTTATTATTTATTTTTAGAGAGGGGAAGGGTAGTAGAAAGAGAGGCAGAGAAACATCATTGTGTGGTGTCCTCTCATGTGCCCCCTACCATGGACCAAGCCTTCAATCCAGGCATGTGCCCTGACTAGAAATCGAACGGGTGACCTTTTGATTCACAGGCTGTCACTCAATGCACTGAGTCATACCAGCCAGGGCTTTTTTATTCGTTTTTACGTGTGTTATTGTTCATTACCATTTATCCCCCTTGAACCTACTTTCTCTCCCGCAGTCGCCACACTATTGTCCATGTCTATCAGCCCTTTTTCCTTTTCACTCCATTCCTCCACTCTTTAACCCCTCCCCCAGAGTTGTCAATCTGCACTCTATGAATCTGTCTCTGCTTTGCTTGTTAGTTCAGCTCATTCATTAGATTCCACATATGAATGAAATTCTATGGTATATTTCTTTCTCTGACTAGCTTATTTCATTTAGCATAATGTTCTCTAGGTACATTAATGCTGTCACAATGGGTAAAATTTTCTTCTTTCAACAATCCAATTATTCAGGGCAAAAAACCTGAACAGACACTTTTCTCAAAAGGATGTACAGAGGGCCCATAGATATATGAAATATTCACACTGGTCAGAATGGCTATCATTAAAAAATCAGAAACAACAACAACAACAATAAAAAAACAAGTGCTAGTGAGGATATGGAGAAGGGGGAACCCTTTTGCACTGTTGGTAGGAATGCAGATTGGTGCAACCACTGTGGAAAGCAGTAAAAAGATACGTCAAAAAATTAGAAATGGAACTGCCTATGATCCAGCTCTCATACTTTTGGAAATGTATCCAAAGGAACCCTAAACACTAATTTGGAAGAACATACGTGCCCCTATGTTCATTGCAGAATTGTTTATACTTGCCAGGATATGGAAGCAACCCAAGTGCCCATCAGTAGATGAATAGATAAAACAACTATGGGACATTTACACAATGGAATACTACTTGGCCATTTATCTATTTTTATCATTGGATCTGTTTCACTGATCATGTTTAATCAAAGAGATCATTAATCTGTTCTTATGCCAATACCACAATGTTTTGATTACTATACCCTCATAATATAGTTCGAAATAAAGAAGTGTGATGCGCCCAGCTGCATTCTTTTTTCTCAAAATGGCTTTGGTTATTCAGGGTCTTTGTGGTTCTATACAAAGTGTAGGATTGTTTGTTCCATTTCTATAAAAATGTCATTGGAATTTTTATAAGGATTCCATTAAAACTGTAGATTGCTATGTATAATTATGTACATTCTAAAAATATTCTTCTAATGCAAGAACAGGAGATATATTTTATTTATTTGTATCTTTTTCAATTTTTCCCGCCAATGTTTATGGTTTTCAGTACTGGTCTTTCACATCCTTAGTTAAATTTATCTCTAAGAATTAGGTTATTTTTAGTGTTTTTGTAAATTGTACTTAAAAAAATTAATGTAGTTTGCTGTGTGTAGTAGCACAACTAATTTTTATATTGACTTTGTATCTTGCAACTTTACTAAATTCACTTATTAGTTCTAATATTTTTTATTGATACTTTATGGTATTCTGTGTATAAGATCATATCATGTGCAAACACAGACAATTTTGGTTTTTCCTTTCCATATGGATCTCTTTTATTTCTTTTTCTTGACTGATTGCTTTGGCTAGAACTTTTGGTAATATATTGATGACAATGCAGAGAGAATGAGCATCTTTGTCTTGTTCCTGATCTTAGTGGAAAACCTTTAAGCTCTTCACTATTAAGTATTATGTGATCTGTGGCCTTGTCATATATGGCATTTATATTCATTCTAAAATTAATTTTTCTTGAGATATTTTTATCATGAGGGATGTTGAATCTTATCATACGCTTTTTCTTCATCTATTGAGATGATCATGTGATTTTTACATTTCATTGTGTTAATGTGGTATAAAGATTTATTGATTTTCATATTTTAACCATCCTCGCATCCCAGGGATAAATCACATTGATTATGGTGTATGCTCCTTTTTAACCTGATATTGAATTCTGTTTGTTAGCATTTGTAAAGATTTTTACAGTTAGGTTCATCAGGAATATTGGCCCCTAATTTTCCTTTCTTGTGGTATTCTCACCTGGCTTTCATATTAGAATAATGCAGATTTCATAACACAAATTATAAAATTTTTTGAAGAGTTTGAGAAGAATTGGCATTGATTATCATTTAAATTTTTGGTAGAATTCACCAGTAAAAGCAATCTGGGTTTTTTTTGTTGGGAAGTTTTTTTAGCACTGATTTAGTCTTCTTTCTAGTTGTAGGTCCTATCAGATTTCCAGTTTCCTCTTGATTCACCCTTGGTAGGTTGTATGTTTTTACAAATTTATCCATTTCTTCTAGGTTGTCTGATTTATGAAAGTATAATTGTTCATAGCAATCTCTTGCATTCTATTTTTGTGGTGTTAGTTGTTTCACTTTATTTCTGATGTTGACTCTTCTGTCTTCTTAATATATTTGTCAGTTTTGTTTTCCTTTTCAAAAAAATGCTCTTAGTGCCATTGATCTTATCTATTGTTTTTCTAATCTCTATTTCTGCTCTGATATTTATTTTCTTACTTCTGCCAAATTTGTGCTTGGTGTATTCTTCTTTTTCTAGTTCCTTGAGGTGTAAAGTTAGGTTTCCTATTTGAGATTGTTTTTCTTACTGTAGGCATTTATTTTTATAAACTACCTCTTAAAACTATTTTTGCTTCATCCCATAAGTTTTGATATGTTATTTCTATTTCTGTTTCCTCAAGGTATGTTTTTTTAAATTTTCCTTATGACTTCTTCCATGACACACTGGTTGTTCAGCAGTATGCTGTTCAATTCCTACATATTGTTTAACTTTCCAGTTTTCTTTATGCTCTTGGTTTCTGGTTTTACAACATCGTAGTCAGAAAATATATTTGATGTGATCTTAAAATTCTTAAATTTATTAAGACTTGTTTCGTGACCTAACATATGATCTATCCTGGAGATGTTCCATGTATGCTTTAAGAAAAGTGTGTTTGCTGCCCTTGTGGATAATGACTTACATATGTCTGTTAGGTCCATTTTTCCAAAGTGCAGTTCACATCCAATGTTCCCTTATTGATTTTCTCTCTGACCCATTGTTTAAAGTGGGGCACTGAAGTTCCATACTCTTATTGCACTGATACCTCTTTCTGCCTTAAAATCTGTTAATATTTGTTTAATACAGAGGTTTCAATGTTGAGTGCACATGTATTTACAGTCATTATATTCTCTTGATGAATTGACCCCTTTGTATATAATGATGTTTTTTTGTCTCTACAGTTTTCGACATGTCTATTTTATCTGATATAAGATTGCAAAGATCCTCAGTGGCAAAGGCTATGGGTATACACGGTATTATTGATGAAGGCTGTTGGGCTATTGGTGGCAAAGGCTTCTGGGGACACACTGTCATTTTTTTCCTTAAGGGGATGTCACCTAGGGGATCCCTCTTGGTGGTGCACTGTGAAATCACAGGGGACTGGTGAGAGAGAGAGAGAGAGAGAGCATGAACAGGCCTGGGGTTCTGCTCTTATCAGGGTTGAGTGTAGGCACCTAGGGTTTCACTGGCTCACACTTCGTGTTAAATTTAAAACTTAACAGCAGGAGGAGAAAAAACAAGTAGTCCATATGGTCAGTTACACATGATCTCCAAAACAAAAGAGCCTCAGTGGAGGGAGGTTGCCTGGTTCTTCATTCAGTACACGGCCGGCAATGTGTCTATTAGAGATTGCTCTCTTTCAAGCAGATGCCTCTTAGGAGTGGGTGTGTCAGCAATCAAAGATTAAATCAGGAACTGGGGTTATGAAAAGAAAAGCCGTTATTTTCAGCTTTATTGATATACCTGATCTATCCAGAAGGTATACAGGCATGTGACATGAAAAATAGAGACATTAATTGAAGAAAATACAAGAAACATTGTATGTAGGACACTGATACCTCAGTCTCCTTTAAAGTAGGAACCTTGAGACCTCACATGGTTCTCCCAATCATCATTAGCTGCGCTGTCGTAGTTTTCTGAATCTTATTAATGGTCTGAAATCTCTTCCCTTTCAAAGTTGATTTCAGTTTTGGAAAAAGTAAGAAGTTGTGGTACACTAAATCTGGGCTACAGGGGGTACTGAGTCACTTGGGTGGTTCAATGCTTTGCCAAAAATGTCTGCACAAGACTTGATACATGAGCAGGCATGTTGTCTGGTAAAGCTGCCAACCACCAGTTGCCCATAGCGGCAGCCTTCTGAATCATCCCTAGTTTCTACAGAGGATGTTCAAACTTAATGCAAAATTCCATGCAGGTTTGTTGCTCTAACTGTTCAGTCATTTTGAATGCAATGGCCACACAGTACACATGCTCACTCAATGGTGTCTACCAACCCCACTGACTAGTACCATGAAGTCATCATTGTTCGTATATGCACACTCCAGTCCACTCTTCTTGGTTGCCAGGTTACAGGAGTGTCTCCCAAACTGTTCTCATATTAACAATGGCTGGGCTTTTTTTCAGACAGACGTCCTGTATTTGACATGTCACTTTATTTTAGTTTAAAGTGTACAACATGTTGACTAGATACACTTACGTTGCAAAATGATTACCACCATAGTGTTAGCTAACTCCTCCCACATGTCATAACTTTTTTTTTTGTAGTGAATAGATTTAAGGTATACTCTTCTTAGCAACTTACAGCATGGTGATTATAATTAATCTGTATATTCTTTTGTGACCTTTTTTTTTTCACTTAGTATTTGATTTTTGAGATTTCTCTAGGTTTCAGATTATTTAAAAAGTTGTGATAGTGGACATCCACATTCTATTCAAAATATCAAGTTAAAAATGTGCCTCTCATTCTTATTTTGATAGAGGTATTTTTATGAATATTTAATTTTATTAGAAATTCTGATGCATTTATTTAGACAATCACATTATCCTTTTCTTTAACATGTTAGATTACATTAATTGATTTATTTCACATTCACTCAGGCTTCCATTCCTAAGATTATCTCTACTTAGAGTGCATTATGATTTTTAGCTATTATGTGGTTTATATTGCCAACATTGTGTTTACAATTTTCATAAGTAAAGTTGTTACGCACTGTTTTTTTCAGGCATCATTTCTAGTCTTTTTTCCTAAAGTTATACGAGCCTCATAAAATGAAATAGAGTGTTCCATTTCTTGATCTGTTCTCTGAGAGAGCTTGAATATGTTATAATTTTTGAAACTGAAATTATTCTTAAACTAAAAATTGTTTATACTTCATATTCTTATTATGGAGGAAATATGAACTGCAGATTTAATGTTTCAATCTTATAAGAATTTTATTATTTCTTCTCTGAATCACAGATCTTTTACTGCTCCCTGTGCCATCTGCTATTAATCCTTAAAGTGTTAGGTTTCTGATTTCATCATTTGCTACAGTACTTTGCTAAGTGTTGGTTTCCTTGCAGATATTTTTACTATCTTCTCTGCCTAGGATAGTGGTGTTCTCTAGGAGATTTATTAAAATGCATACAAGATTGGTGTTTTCTTTTCAGAATATATATTTTAAAATAATACCAGAAAGGAAATGCACTGTTTTGAGCGCCGAACTCTGATGTATGGCTTAATTTCTTTCTAAGTACCAATTGCTATTTCCACTAAATCCAAGAGAGTAAACTCTGGAAAAGCAACTAAGAATGATGAACTGAGTTCCTCCATCTCCATTGACTAACAGAAATTTGTTCAAAATTTATTGATATGATATCATTTTTACTATTATCTCTACCTGATAGATATTATATGTCTTGTATATAATGGTGGTTTGTTGAGAAATGCCCCCCCTAGTTTCAGGAACTCTAGCCCCACCAACAGGCAAGAGGGCCCCAAGGCTGGAGCTAATCAAGGAGGCCTTGGGAAAACAGGCCAGTGAGGAGACAAAACCTGTCCCCCTGGCAAGAGCACAGGCCCTGCCTCCCTCACATCACCCTGCTTCACCTTGTGATGGTCGGTTAGTCAAAGAAGGGTAAGATCATTCATGAGGAGGGATGATCTAAGACAGGCATGGCTGGTATGGGCAGCAGACAAGGATTTGGGGGACATGGAGAAAGAGCAAAATGGCCTATACCCTTCTGCTCAGCTTGGACATGGCTGGGGTCTTCATTCTATTGGAAATAAGTCTCCTTATCTCTTGATGGCGCTGCCCTGCTTGCCTAGCTCAGGCTTGAAACAATGCTAACAGGAGGTACAGCCCAAAACTGGATTGGGTGGTTCCCAAGGGGAAAATCAGGCCCAGAAGTAAATTCCTTGAAGTATGCTTTGGTCTTCCCTCAAAAGCTATGATAATTGGCTATCCTGGGAAGGAAATTTACATTATTCATAGACTCTGACATGAGGCAGATCTCTGGTGTTCCTTCACTGTTATCTATGATCTCTATTTGTGTTTTGTAAGCATAGCCTTTTGACATTGATTGATGAGCTTTACTGTATACCCCTGTGCATATGGTTCTCAATAAAACCTTTTGGACACAGGGGCTCAGGGCCTTCTCCCCTAGAGGGAAGAGCCATGTCCCCTTTCCTGGCAAACAGAGAAGTATTTGTAACGACTCGGGTTTATTCCCTCCATCTGTGACCACCCTGGGACAGGCTCTGTGGGATTCAGAGCCCTGCTCCCTCCTCAGCTGGCTCTGGACAGTGACCCTCAGATCCAGGAGCGCCCTGCATGGCACTCCCTGTGACAGTGGTTGACTAAATTTAAGGGGACATGAGAACTCCTTTACTGTAATCTGAAGTTATTAATTTTATCAATATAAAAACACTCTAAAAGATGTTAATTTTGGTATACACATGGTTATACAAATTCTAGTCTCTGAAGATGATAGAGGAAACATAATTTTCTTAATAAATATTTCCTCAAATTCCAAATAATTAATATGTTAATAAATACCTGCTCAAGTCCAGTCTTCCTAAGATTATGTTTTAATGTTGCTGCCTTTAGAAGGGTATTTTAAATTTATCAAATTGTTTACAGCAATTTTGCTGCTCCTCTATTCCCTAGGGGGAATAAAGATTTAAAGATAATGACCCATGGATACAGACAGCAGAGTAGGAACTGACTATGGGAGCAGGGACTGGGGGTGGGATGGGTGGAGGGGGGAAAGGGGTAAAAATTGAGACAACTGAAATAGAATAAACATGATTTATAAATAAAAAAATAAAAATAAAAAAGATTTAAAGATAACATAAGAGTTCTATGTTCTGAAATTATGTAATCTTTAAATCTAAATTGTTTCAAATAAATCAGAGGTCTAAAGTAAACCCTTATTGATACAAATGGTTTGGTCAAAGTATTCTATTCATTAATTATTTCAAATGACTTAGAATGTTAAAATGCTTATGTTTTTTTGAGAATTTCCAGTTGTCTGAACATTTTTGTCCCACAGTACATAGTTTGGGATAGTTATGGTAAAAAAACAGTTCTTTTCTAATTAGGCAGTTTTATTATATTCAAAGAGAAATGTTATTAAGTAATTAACTGCAATGTGATTTCAATTTACTAATTTCAGAAAAAGCTGAGAAACTAAAAGTGTGTCACCTAAAACCACAAGGTGTTCTTTTGACAAAAAAACAAAAAATTATTCTGCCTTAATTTTTAAAATTCGAGTCTATGGGTTCATTGTTTTGGCAGGCAGCATAATGAAGTCACGCCCGAGACTTGAATTTGGAAGGAAGTTTGGCATTAGTGTTCAGTTGGCCAGTGGAGACTGGAAATGGGAGGATTTTGGCTTTGGGAGAAAAAATTCTGCTTATATCAATGTTCAACACCTGCTATGGGATGAGCCACAGTGCAACACTGATGTTAGAAATGAAGGAAGTGATGCATGTAGTATTCTTAGCGCCAGGGAGAATGCCAAGATTATTCTGTAAATGAATAGGAAAATTGCACATCTAAGGAAACATACTAGCATCACACTGAAAAAATATAGCACGTTTACTAATCTCCACTGGGATTTTCTTATGTGTGTATACAATAACATACACACGCACTCATACTGTACCAGTTGATATTTCTCACATATTAAAAAGGCAAAAGTTTCCTTAAGGATCCTATTTGACTTGGTATCAAATGTAGTGAAACTGTGAATAACGTACTCAATGTGTGTAGTGAATTTAAAGACTCTGTAGCATGAACTGACTTTTTATCTCTTAATTCTGCTTTGGAAATATTAAGACTAAAATGCACAGTAAAATGTTTTCACATAATAGCAAGAAAGTAGGAGGGAAAGGTAGCATCCCTTCGCCTTCCCTGCCAGCCAGCCACTAATGCCATGCCAAGTAAAAGCATGATCCATTGCTTCTTGCTTTCTCAAACAACATACTAACCATAAACATATGGTTTTTATGTTTTAAAGGGTATTGATTGTGCACCATAGGTACTGGAAATATTGTGCATAATGATCACACACACACACAAAAACCCTCATGTAACTACTATTATCATTTTAAAGATAAGGAAAATGAGGACCAGGTAATGTAATAAAGATGTAAAGTGTCAGATTTCTGCCATGTTACACTGTACTTTAGATTCCCACTATACTGCATTGCCATTTTGAAGGGACAGATAGTCTCCCAAACTTAGATGCTTCCCAAAAGCAATAAAAATGTTGAGTGTTAGAAAGCACTGTATCTGGGTAAAATAATTAAGTCTAGTGGTGTTAGTTAGTTCATGCTCATAAATAAGACAGAAATCAAAGTAACTACTTCAAAAATATGATAGCCCAAATTTTAACATTGGAGAATCATGTGAACAAGAAAGACAAATTTGCTTCTTGTTTATTTCATTTTTTAAAAACTAGCACAGAAGTAGATTATGTGAAAGAGATGTTAGTACTCTTTGTCTTCATGATTAATGACAACATGGTACATAGTTGTCTGATTTGCAAGATATGGAAGGAATGCTGATGGGTTTGGACCTCCAGCTAAGTCCCAATACTCATTTAATTAATTTGAAATTTTTTTCAACTAATGTTGTATAAATGGTAAAATAAACTTGATTAAAAATCAGAACAAAAAGAAATAAAATAAACTGCCAACATATCTGTTACTACATGACTCAGAAAAAGAAAAAAGAAAACAAAAAACAACAGTGTCCTGCCATATAATTCTAAATGTTTTACCCTTGTGCATATTTGTATAGGACAAAAATCTCATCTCTGGTTAATATAGAGTGCATATTAGAATTGCAAGAAATAAACAGTATTATCTCATGAAAAGACATTTTAAAATACATTTTAGAAGTAAGAAATATGACTGAATAAAATAAAGGTTATGACGGCATGGAAGCTAATAAGAATTTACAGAGTGTACCGGTCTTGAACAAGAATACTACACTCTTAACAGTGCCTGGCTTTTGATATTCTCTTTATCTTTGTTTTTCAAGAATAGTTTCAAAAGGTCACTTTTGAGATTAAGTCACTTTAATTTATCTAAACTAAATCTAAGAGCGGATTCACAAAGGAGACAATTGATCCAGTCAGTAAGACATGACAAGTCTTCAGTTTTATCTGTTTGGTTCTTTAATGCAACGTCATTAAGTTGGATGGTACCAAAAGTTACAGAGACCCTTGATTTAAAGAGTATGGGTGAAAACGGGATCACATAGTAAACCCCACAAGACCAAGGGAGGCTAGCATGGCGGCCTTATAAATCCAGAGACTAAAAGTAAACACTTCTACTTTTTGGTCTGAAATTAACACGTACTAACTAAAAGCGAGTCATAACAGGTAGTAATGTCCTGGGCCAATATCTCCCTTGACAAAGGTCAACCTTCACCTTAACTGAGTCTGTCTATGTTCTTTTTGAATCTATCACAATATACCTTTGGAATGTCCGAGTAATCCCCTTCTTTTCAAGACTCCTCATGGCACAAATCTCCCACCAGAACCCGAGACCACAGAACCTTTCCTTTTTATCTTATTCTTCCATATACTATATCCATGTGCTGTTAAGTGTTGTTAACTATCCTATATCCACCAATGTAAAACAAGTATGTGTCTATACATTTTACTTTCTTTTTAATCATATTTTCTTTATTTTTAAATATATAATCTTTATTATATTTTTCCATTTCCATTTAGTCCTCTTATATCCCCTCCCCCCAGTAATCACCACCCTGGTGTCCATGGCCGAGAGTCCTTTCCTTTTTTTGCTCAGTCCCTTCACCCCCTAACCTCACCCCCACCCTACCAGTTATGATCTGTTCTCCACCTGAGTCTGCCTCTGTTTTGCTTTTTAGTTCAGTTTGTTTGTTAGATTATATCCAGTCTCAGAGATTTCCCCACTTTGCTTTTCCTTGCCTCCCTAATTTACTACCAATATTTCTACATAACCCCCTAGATTCTGATGTATAAAATAAGAGGTAAAACTGTTATTTTTTTGAAGCATTTTCTCAATCTGTTGAGATTTTGCTTCCTTGCAATTGTCATCAGTTTGGCTGAAATAGACTCACCAAAGTTCTCTATGGGTTTGGATGTTTTTTATGTCGACAAGAATCACTTACTCCATGATCAATATTACTTCAGGTAACCAAAAGATTACTGAATAAATATTGGGAGGAACTATTGGGAGAAACATTTTCCCCAATATTTAGTCACAGAATAAAACATTCTATTTCAATAAAATCATAACAAAAATGCCAGCTCTTTGTCATAATTTAAAATAAGCATATTTACTGAGAATTTTTATATTACTCAAAACACTAACAATTTTTTTCTTAGCATTAATACAAAATTATTAATATATTTTACTAATTAAAAAACACTTAAAGGACAAATAGCCTTATCCCTTTAAGCACATTCTGATACTCTAACTACAGTGTCTTGCATCTAGTAAACAGTGATCATAACAAATATTCAGTAAACCATTTTTACTAAAGAAATATAACTTTAAATTATAGGTATACCTTTCTATATTGAAATATAATTTATGATGATATATAGTCATTTTAATTTATTTTTCAATATATCTAATTAAATATTGAGTACTACTATAAGATTGTCTAAAAGAATGAAGGCAATTATATAGAATGGAGGAATTACTATATTTAAAAATAAAGATATCATCCTTCTGTGACACTGCAAACAGGTTAAGGCTAATTTCAGAACAATGAAGGTAATACCTGTCAGGACAATAATCAACCTCAGTGAGAATTTAAATGTTACTCATCATTATTAATCAAGTCTACTTTCCTTCATGGGCAGGCTCATTTCAGCACCCAAGAGTGAAATCTTCTCTATTAATTTATACTCATTATGTGACAAGTCGCATACATCATGAGAAAACCAACTGTTAATACACCCAATTTTATCAAATGTATTGAACTCAATCTGTGGAGATGTCTGGTCAATCATTGGAAGTCAGGACAGTATGGAAACAAAAATGAAACCTAAATATTAAGAAGACAGAAGACAGAGTTTTGGCAAGGAAAACAAATTTCACATTATGATATTTGAATAAGCTGTCATTTAAGTGCTTCATCTCCATTGTAGGCATCAATTAAAAAAAAGAGTCTTGTTGCTAGACGAGAAATTAGCAGCGTTGATGTTGGTGTATTTTTGACATATACTATTCCTCATGGACCAGAACCTAATCTACGGAACTTAATAAATAGCCCAGGGTATTTGGACAGCTAAGTGTCAACAAAACATTGGCAGAGGAAAAGAGGTAGAGGTTGTGAGGGTGGTGAAATTGGACCTCTGGTGGAGTAGGGAAGAGAGGGGAGATTCTGGATTTTGGATTCAGCAACAGAGAGCTTAGACTCTGGTTCTCCAATACAAGCTAGATGACCTTGCTCATAGCAATATCTTTTACGCTTCAATTACAACATTGTAGTATGTTGAATATTAATACTTTATGGGTTTTTTGAAAGCATTAAATGAGATAACATATAAAATGTTTATCACAGTCTCTAGCACCTCCTAAATGATCTGTCTCACGTATGGAAAAAGGAGTAACAGTGCCTACTTGATTATAAGGACTGCATCAGAATATACACATGAACTTGATTTTGATTCACAATTGGAATTATAAAGCCCTATTTGCCATCTTTCTCTTCTTTCTTTTCAAGGAACTCATGATATCTGAATATATTACCACATGATATTTAAATAGAAACACTAAATTTAAACTTTTATATATTTTTGTTCTTTGCTGCAAGCCATTAACAGTTAAGGATAGGAGCACTGTTGGAATGTTAAGTTTAGAAACCATGGTCTCAGGTTATTGATTACTTAGTTTTCATAGGAAAACTAAAATCACCTCCTTTTTAAAACTTTGTATTTTTTTATTATGTAATTATATTTACTACAGAAAAAGAAAAATAGAAAACACAGATAAGCAAAAATTTTAAAGAATTCAAGAAAATTATCCCAACAGAAAGATACCCTATCACTGATAAAATAACTGTATTACCAGTGCCAAAATTGAATTTACAATTCAAATGCTTTTGAAGGTAAATATCCGTACTAGTTACCTCTACTTACAATGTCATCATTACCAACATTTTCTGAGTATCTGCTGTGCTAGCCATTGTTTTGGGTAGTTTATATTCATAAGTTCAAATTCTGTACACAAAATTTGAAATTATATCAAAACGAGCATAGAGAAGATTTAGAATAATTCCCAAGGTTTAAGAAAGGAGCTCTAGAAATTTACCTCTCTGCTCTGACCCAAGCCAAACAGTTGAACCTTATGAGGTGGCTTTCTAGTGGTTCTCAAAGTGTGGTCAGACAGGCCCTGAGAAGTTCCACAGGCCCCTTAAGTGATCTATGAGATCATCACATTTCGTTTCATAATAATACTAAGACTTTATTTGCCTTTTTCACTGTGTTGAAATGTGAAGTGATGATACATAAGGAATGTAAAACCAATGACCTCTTGGCACAAATAAAGGCAGTGGTAACAAATTCCGGTGACAGTCATTGAATTCCCCACTATCATCCACTTGCAGAACAAAAGAAAGTCAGTTTTACTCAGCGCTGATAAAACTGTAACACTTACTGATTTCATTAAATCTCAAACTTGAGCATATCTTTTTCACAAGCTTTGTTATGAAGCAGGAAGTACACATGAAGCACTTTTGCTGAGTACTGCGGTGTGACAGTCTCCAGAAAAAGACACTTTACGTTGTAAGCTGATCTAGTATTTTCTTTCATGAGACCATTTTTATTTGAAATTACTATGGATAGATAAATTCTGGTAGATCAGACTTTGGTATTTAGGAGACATTTCCAATGTAGCACTTGAAGAAAATAACATGACAGTCATTTTTATATTCAAGCTTTGGAGTATAAATTTGAAGTTTGAAAAATTTGCATTTGCCACAGTTAGCTGTTCTGGTGTCCAATACATGAAAATGTTTCTGATGAGATCAGTGGCAATATGGATAAATGTGATTTTTAAAACTGTTATATAATGGGCTATGTCAAAATTGGGAAAATCTGTATTAGTAAAACAATATTTTTTTAATTTATTTAATTTTAGACAGATGGAAGGGAGGGAGAAAGAGAGGGAGAGAAAGTTCAATGTGTGGTTGCCTCCAGCACACCCCAACTGGGGACCTGGCCTGCAACCCAGGCATGTACCCTGACTGGGAGTTGATCTGGTGACCCCTTGGCTCACAGGCCAGTGCTCAATCCACTGAGCCACACCAGCCAGGTAAAATGATATTTTCTAAATGAACAATGTATGGTGCAAAATTATACATGGAAAAATCCAATTAAAATGTAAAATTGGCCATTTTATTTTAATATAATAAAATATGAAAAGTTTATTGACATGGTTTCAGATTCCACATTACAACTATTTAGAAACTACCACTTGTCGAGTTTTGGTATAATTTTGATAACCCATAATTACCTAAAAAGTCTTTTAAAATATATTACCTTTTTCCAGCTACGTATGTGTATAAGGCCAGATTATCTTTGTATACTTTAAAAGATAACATTGTGACAGACAAAATACAGAAGCAAGAATGAGAATCTAGCAGTCTTCTATTAAGCTAGACATTAAAGAAATGAAAAATAGACTACAATGCCACTCATCTCACTAATTTATTTCTTTGAAAAATATTTTAATAAAATATTTTATTCTGATTAATATGTTATAGGTTTTTTAAATTATGTTTTACATAAATGACTACATCTTTTTTTAAAATCTCTCAGTTCTAATCCTAATATAATCAATGGGGCCTATATAACCTTCATAAACTTAAACCCACAGGAGAGCTCAATAATATTGAAGATTTTAAAGGAATTCTGAGACCAAAACATTTCAGAATCTCTGCTCTGGTCCATTTTTAAGTGCAGATGATAATGAGAGATGGCGGAAAACACCTAAAAATACACTAAATGATTAGCATTTCTCAGGTCTTGAAACTGGAGATGCCAGTTAATGAAGTCTGGCAGAGCAAGGTGACAGCATCAAGTCTGGAGAATAGATCAATAAGCTATGTTTCAAAGAATTATAGGTTTTCCAGTAGAAACTGAGAAGGCGAACATTTTTTTAATCTAGGTCAATGATGTCATTTTTATGTGTTGGTGTTGGTGTGCCTGGATTTTTACTATTGGCTGCATATCAGCAATGATAGTCCAGTTGATAAAAGCTCAAACAGAAAGCTAATATGCTCTGAGACTGAAGAAGAAACAAAAATATTCGTACTCTCAACATTAAACACCTGCTACATACAGGAAATGCAAATGCTTCCCTCTATCGTGGCGAACCTGGCCAAGCCACCTTACTTTCTTTGTCCAATTACACTTTATACTGCCCCATGCATGTTTTCTGGAATTTACGATTGGATTCCTATTCTCACATTCACACTCATATGTCTACTGTGTAACAGTCACAGTGTGGCTGTCATGGATAAACCAAACAAACACAACTCCCTGATATCTAGCTAAGTGAGATAGGTGTCAAAACTTAGAAAGCAAAAATTGAAAGTACAATAGAAATACACAAATCCAAGTCATAGTTAAAAATTTTAACACACCTGTCTTAGTAACAAATAGAATAAGTATACAAGAAATATAAGGGAATAGATGCTTGAATAACAATGTGAAAAATTGGCCAATTTGACATATATGGAAAACTATGCTCAACAACTTTATAAGTGCACATGGAACATTTAATAAAATTGCCCATATGGCAGGCTATAAAGCAAGTCTCAACAAATTTTAGGGCATTAAAATCATATAGATTATATGTTCTTGAACACAGAGAATTAGGCTAGAAATCAATAACACAAATATAAGCAGAAAATCCAAGTGGTTTAGATTTAAACAATACTTCTAAATAACCAGTAAGTCAAAAATAAAATTTAAATCAAATATAAAATATTTTAAAATTAATGGTCATGAAAACAGACAAAGCAGTACTTACAGGAAGCAGCTAATATGATTCTTAAAGGAAAATATATTGTTTAAACAAATATAGAGGAAGAAAGGCACAAGTTCAATAATTTAACTTCTATTTCAAGAAATTTATAAAAACAGAAAAATAAATAAATATTAAACAAGAAGAAAATAATAAAAACAAGAACAAGAAATGACAGAATACAAATGTTCAGAAAATATCCAGTGGACTCTTTGATATACATTTTTTATGTAACTCATGAGTTTTGTCTAATATATTATTTAGTTATCTAGTATGAAATATTTATATAATACATTAATATTATATGATATGTAAAATATACCTTTATATAATACATGTATTACATAATATATGAAATAAATACAAAGTAAGCTTCATATTATCTTAAAAATTCAGCTTGTGAAGAACTGAAATATACCATAGTGATATCCAGATATTTGTTGAGGCTACTTATTCAACCCAGTTAAATTAGCACAGACGTGCATTTGTGTTTCCTGCTTAGTCTCCACCATTTCTATGGGCCTATATACACAAACTATTGTTCAGTTCCTCTCATTAACCAGTATATTTGAATTTTGCTAATGAACACAAACTCCAATAAAGACAAAAACCAACAGATGATATAAGAAAAAAAATGTAAGGGTAATGAACTAATTCTTTAGAGCATGATACTCCGAACCCTTGTTTTAATTCTTGGAAAATGGACACAAGCTTATTTTCACATGGGTTCATGGTTGCTCAAGCCTACTAATACTTAAGTTGCTAAATAGTTAAAACTAGACCTCTGGTTTTTCTTACTGTCAGTCACTGCTCTTTTAGAGCCATAATAATGTTACATAATTATATTGAACTATGTTAAGCTAACTGTGATAAATAAATACCAACCAAGCAACTTCTGTTAATTGCCACATTTAGTGTTACTTTCCATGGGTGGCCAGCAGACTATTTTTAGAGACTTTAAGGATATATGTACACATTTCCAAATTAAGTCATAGTGCTTGGGAATACTTGAACTAAATTTTGGTCCATGTGAAATTTACAGAACAAAACATTTAATTTGAGTCCTAAGCAAGAAAGTGGTGCCCAGTAGTATTCCATTGTGTAAAAGTGAAATAAGCCAGGGGTGAAAGACAAATACCATATGATCTCACCTATAAGTGGACCCTAATCAACAAAACAAACAAAGTAGCAAAATAGAACAAGAGATGTGGAAACAAAGAACAAACTGACAGTGACCAGAGGGAAAGAGGGAGGAGGGCAACAGGGGAAAGCAGGGGAAAGGGCAAGTCAAGGAACCTGTAAAGAGGACCCATGGGTATGGATAAGGAGGCGGGGACTGACTGTGGGATGGGGAGGTGGGGCAGGGGAGAGCAATGGGGAAAATGTGGGACAACTGTGCTTGAACAACAATTAAAAAATTAAGAAAAACAAAAATAAAGTGGTGCAAAGCAGAGTTCCTTTTTTGCTTGGTATTTCTGAAAAAAAATAACACACTTTGCGAGGACTACAAACTGGAATCAAGCACATGCTGTTGCTGGGCAGGCTTTCCTCAATATTTCTCTCAAGGAACTGAAAAGCCCTAATTTTTAAAAATATATTCTTCTCTACCTCCCTCTGTAGGTTTTGGGTATACATGTTTAGCTGGGCTTTACTTAGCATATACATGGCCAGAGATAAACAAAGCCAACAAAATTGTTCAGAGTTTTTAAATTCAATTATATTGTAAACATAATCTGAAAACAATATACAAAACACCTAAAGAACATGTAAATTAACATTGAAAACTTGTTTCCTTCTGAATTTGGTATTCCCCTATCCTGAGTTTTACTAACATTTAAAATTGATTATTTTTTAAAATCTATCACTTCTTCTGCTTCTTTTTCCCACAATTTATGTTCTGGTCTCATGTTTAAATGACAAGATCTGACAATCACAAGACTGGAATTCTTCCTTCTCAACACTGTTGGAATAGGAGGACACTTGGCTATTTCAGACAAGGCATAAGGGCTGCCGTTCAATATATACCTCAATTCCCAGTAGTCTAGCACTTAACTCCATTTATTTTATAATATCTAGGTGGTCCAAAAAGGCTTTTTTAGTTATTTGACCCCTCTTTTTAGACTATATTCTCTAGAAAGATAGCAATTTTAAAGAGCTATCTCCTTTTCCATGAATCTGTTGCAATTATTTGCATCCCTCTTTAAATGAAGAGTATTTTTATACCCCCTTTAGGCCTCATTAAGCCTGAGGTAATTTAATTTATTTCCTAAAAGCTAATGGAACCAACAATTATGCTAAGGAAAACAACCACAGCAAAATTTAATTTTGTTTAATTAATGACACTGGTATATGTGAAGAGTTAAGATAATAAGGAACAAAGGTATGTAATATTCATAACTGGTCATCTTTTTTGTATGAATGCATTTATACTATTAGTTATCATATGAAAAGTCAAAAATTAATTTTTCACACCAAATAAGAGTCCAGACAGTACACTCGTGACATATTATTGGCAGACTTGAAAACACATTTAGGTTATCTTTGGAAAGGATGATTACAAATTGACACTAAAATTATTCATCCATTAAGGATCTACTGACATGTCATGTCATAGAAATTAATGGAAAAGAAATCATTCTATTTAGAGATATTCCATTTAGCCCAACATTTTTCTCCAGAAATATGTTTATTATCACCCAGCTTGTATCTTTGACTAAACTAATCCTCACAGTCTTACCTTCTTGTCCATCCAGAATGACTACTTTAAGCACAAAAACGAGTCAAGCCCTGAACTGATACATTGCTTTAAAACTTTTCAGTGGAGTGAGTGCAGGCTGGCGTAGATGACAAGAAATCAAGAACTGAATTAATGAATTAGATGTACAGAGACAACTGTATCACCTCCAAGAGTGAAGAGGGTAGCCAACTAAAATGACATCTGACCCAGTGCTTAAGGGCCATAACTTGTATTATTCCTTAGGCCAGGATCTTCAAAAGAACAGTAAGAAAGCCATAGAAGTGACAAAATCCTGGCAATGAAAAACCTAAAATTGGACAATGTGCAAAACTCCAGGTGGGCAGTCAATTGTCAGAGAAATAACTAATAGATAAAGAAGACTCCTGCAAAAGTTTGTTATTCTGGTGCAGATCTACAGTCTCTGGGCAAAGAAGAATACAAACGCAAGACAAAGAGGTACGAGGAAAAAGGCCCCAAGATGCATCCGGTCTGTGATTCAGGAATTGGCATTTCCCAGAGGAAAAGAGACATAGAATTAACATGAGTGCAAAGCTAAATTTTCTTGAAGACACTTCTCTTATTATTGATGACCTAGCATTAATAATAATGATGATTTATCAATACACACATCAACCCTGAAAAGCACTTGCACTGAAACCTTAGAGATGAGGAAGTAGGTTCAGAAAAATTGAGTAAAATAAGAGACTCTCTTATTGCACCTTAATAGTAAGTTGTCTCAGAGGCTGTGATGGTGACTTGACTACATGCAGATGTTGACTCACTTCAGCCAGGAAAGAAGAGAGCATTGGTCACTGGAAACCATGGGATGAGCTCATATACAGGAAAGCAATTTGTGTTATCTAAAGTAGCAATAAAAGTAAAAAATAAATTACCAAAACTCATTGATTGACAGAAATGCATTCCATTATGTGTGTGTTGTGAAGTAGCCACCACAACAAATCCAAGGTTCATATAAAAAGATCCAAATTAATGCATGAGAATATCTATACTGTTGAATTGCAGGTCTTAATGTTTAGGGGTTAAATTAACAAGGAAGGTGCACAAATGAAATCATACAGGGTAGGGTAAAAGTAGGTTTACAATTGTTTGTATGGGAAATAATACAATAATCAATAAAAATGCAAGAATAAACTTTGTGTTTCATATACTCACAACTGTAAACCAACTTTTGCCCCACCCTATATCCTTAATTGCATTTCATTTTGGTATGCATCGTTTAAAGTTGTAGATAGTAATAATTAAAAATGTGCCTCGAATTGTATTCTTAATATTCCTACTGCCTTCATAGCTCTATCAAACAACACAAGGATATCTTGGTTGTCTCTTGAAGACTCAGTAAGAAAAAGAATGGTTTTTCATGACATCTGATTTTTACTTTTCAGGGGTCAGCCAAAGAAGACTGATGATGAGCAATACCTTCACTCACCCAGAGCTCGGACGGGACACAAATAGATTTATCAAAATGAAATCAGTAACTGACATTAGTACAAAACATGCAATTAATTCAAAGGTCTATAGCCTCTCAAGATAAATAACTGTCAGGAAGCCATCCTTTACTGAAAGAATATTTCATCTGAAACGCACAGAACAATCTCCGGCGCTGCCGTGAAAGCCAACACAATGGCAATGACTGGTTTCCAAGAAGGGTGTCTAATTTTTTGCAGGTTTTATGAAAATTATAAATTCAGTGCATTGTTTATTAGGCAAAAGTGCTGTCAGATACATGACATTAATAAAGATAACCTCTGTACATAAAAACAATGTCAGTGTGTCTTCTCAAAATGTCTTGATATTTGTTTTGAAAAATAGTTTTAGTTATTTATACAAAATAGGCACGTTGGGTCATGTTGAGTGTATATTCCTTATAAAGTACAACAATGAAGTTCTGTTTTCAAATTTTCACAAGCTTTCTTCCCATAACTCTTTTAAAACCATTACAGGATACTGCATTTTTATTAAATTATAAGAGTTACCTCTTATCGTCCCTAGGTATAGAGTTATAAAGTAAATGGGGTATTACACTTCATATGAGCAGGGGACTGCAAGGGGCAATGCAGTGAAGGGAATTAAAAATGCAGCTCTAGAGACAAAATATGTTCAAATCTCTATTATTCCACTGACTAATTAAATGACCTTGGGCAGATTATTAAAGCTCTTTAAGCCTCAGTTGTTTCACTGGAAAATGGAGATAATAGTACATACATTACTAAAAGTTGCTATAATTAAATATAATAATCCCTATAACGGATTTAGTTCTATGACTGCTCAATCCATTACTCTGTCTTCTGTACCTACTAAACTACATAAATGCATATACCTATCTAGATTGTTCTTGCCCACATAACAACTATATCATGCATAGATCTCCATGCCTTCAATAGTTGCAGATATACATTTCCTTATGATATATCAATTCGCTTATTTCTGCTATCTAATTTGTGACTAGCAGATATCACTAGCTCTTTTGTGACTTGACCCCTATAAACCTTGTTAGCTGAGGAAAGACTCCAGACTTGGGAAGCAGATATTTTGTACTGTTAGCATGATGATCCCCACAATGGTATATGCATTGTCTCTTATTGTCTATAAGACAAAGCCCCGAACCTATTTTTCAGCGTCTAGGTTCAGTCGCAACCTTGTTGTTACTTTCATTTCTGATCTGACTGCATACTCCCATCTGTTGGATGGTTCAGAGGCAGCAACCACAGTATTTAAGAATAGGAACTGGGAGCCAGCTTGGCCTAAGTTTTCCTACTGTCCACACCTGAGATCATGGACAAGCTATTTAGCCTTTTGGAACCACAGATGTCTCATAACGATTCCTACTTCACCGATTTCCTGTTAAAATCAAAAGTTCTGTTTGTAAACTGCTTACAGACTGCAGGCATACCGTAAGCACTCAATAAGTCGTTTCTACCCTCAGCTTGCTCTTTCCTCTGCCAGGCCTGCCCCTTGCCTCAGGCTGCCACGCTTTCTCCCACAGCCACTGCTTGCTCCCCTCACCTGCTCCAGGAAGCCATTGCTACACAGGCCAGCAACTCTGAGCAACCTGCCTTTCCTATGTCTGGCATCTGGCTTGTAAAGCATTACACTAATCTCTATGGTTATTTAAATATTTCACAAAACTTTTAATATCAGCAGCTCCTTCGTTATTTCCATAAGCCTAGAAACAAATAGGCATTTTAAATTTCTTTTATGGCAGCTCATTTTTTGGAAGGACTGGAAGGACTAGAAATTATCCTTCCAGTTGGTGATCAATAAATTGATATTGAGTTAAGGGAGGGAGCAAACTGATAGAGGGAAAGAAGGAAGAGAAAAATGGAAGAAGGAAAGAAGGGAAGTGGAGAAGGAGGAAAGAAGAAAGAACAGAGGAAATTAATTTACAGTGAATAAGTTTTTCCTAATTCCTGAGGTGTATCATTACTTATACTTGGAAATATATACTGTTTTCATCCATGACTTCTCCAAAAAGAAGATGCATATGTTCAGAAGAGCTGATTTTATTCAAAAATCAATCTGTAACATGATTTATACCTAATAGACACTTTTAGCTTTGTTTCCTTTTTATGAGTACATGTTACACATTAATAGAACATAACTCATTTTTTCATCTCACTATGGCTTGGTTAACTAGCTCACGTAGACAATGTGATTGCCAGTTAGTAGTTCCCTGGTGTGTACATAGGTGTTCTACAAAATACATTTGATATAGACTAGCATTTATTTGCTCTCCTAATGGGCGTAGACATGAGGTAGGAATCTTAACTACTGAAAGTAGTAGGAAAAATTCTAGATTGATGTGTTTCATCAGCTCTCCTTCTACTGCTATTATTTTTCAGGGGAGAGTGATAAATTATCCTTATAATTACTTTCCTGAAAGAAAAAAAGAACTTTGAGACAGTTATCCCTCAGATGTGTCTGAATAATGTCAAATATCCTAATAAAAAACAGCCAGCGTGTGGCTATTTCATTACTTAAGTAAAATGTTTTTGTGAATGATTGAACTTCGCCTTTGCATTAGTATGCCTGGAATTACAAAATAATAGGGCTGGCTATTCTTGGATTAGGCAAATATTTTTTTAAATGGACACATTATTTTAAGAACAAAACTTGAAAACTCAGACTCCTTCCTTGTGCACACCAAGGTTTCTCATTAAGAAATATAATTGCACACCAACATGTGTTAATTTAACATTTAACTATTGTTTGTTAATCAAGAAAATCCCATAGATTAAAACACACTGGGTTCACTTGGCACCAGAAAGCATGAGGCAATACACCCCAGGATCTACTTTAATGACACTGTCATTTCAGGGAAAGTATGGCACGCCTATTATTTTGTAATGAAAGTAATATGTAAATGTTTTCAACATGGGGTTACTTTGCTATGAAATAGAGGCAGGTTTCTAAAAATAAGGTAAACAAAATATCTCTAAATATATAGATTATACTAGATTCAATAGGCAATGCCAGCATTAGATCAAAAATAATCACTGAGCTACTTCTCCTTGGGTTTATTACTTATTTCCATCTGGAATGCCTTTTCCCCAAAGTTACACTATTCAAATTCTGCCCATTATTCAAGTTCCTGTTCCCCAAGAGCATTTTTTTTTAGCATGTGCATAAGACATAATAAAGACTACAGAGTACCAAGTTTATTTGGTATGTTTCCAAGACAGTTTCAATAGATTAAATTAAAATGTGTATCACTTTAGATTAAAGCATTCTCTCCCACCCCCAGCGTTACTAAAATAAATTGCTCTATTTTAAATGTTTAATCCTTTAGCCTAATTAAGGGATTTCTATCCTGGTTTTAATATAAAGGATGCTCAGAGTAATGGGGCTTTTTGTTTAAAATGTTAGATTTAATTTACTGTGAATAAAATTTTACAACATGGAAAACATTAGGTCTTATTATTGAAACACTAGCCAAGTATGGTAATTATGGAAAATGCCAATAAATAAATAAATCTAGCTCAGCCTCTGTAAGTAGAGTAATATATAGGTAGATAAGTTCCAAAATAAGTATTGCAATTTTTCAACATTTTTAAATTTAAGATATTTAAAAAATGATATAGGCAGTATGGCATAATAGAACACGAGAAAAAACTCAATAGTAACTATCAACCTAGGAGCTAATATTTTATTCTTAACCTTTATTATTTAATAACATATACAGACATAATCATGTAAAATTGGCCATAATTTATTAAGATTTATTTTTTACTTCCTCCTTTTTCATGTTTTATTCTTATTTCCATTTTGATTATTTTGCTTTTCTCTTATTCACTTATATCATACTATCTCATATTCCATGTTAACAACCTATGTTATCTTTACATGTAATATGAACATAATTACACAAATGTAATATATGTCAATGTAATGTAATGGAAAAGTACTCTCCAGTATTTTTCCCTGGAACACAGACATATGTACACATGCACACATAAATATAAGGACCTATGTATAAACTGTTTTACAACAAAAGATATGAAATCAAAATGTTCACATTTATCTATATCCTAAATATTATTCTTAATTTCATCTCCTGGAAATTCCTTCAAGTCATTGGAAATGTTTCTAATTATTATTTTTTTACTGATTGAAAAACTAATATTTTAACTTTGTGGCAGTCAATAAAACTTAATTGTTCTTCTATTGATGCTGATTAACTTTACTTTTAGTTTCTACCAATATGAAACCAAAATCCTTGTACACATATTTTTATGTATGAGTAACTTTATTTTACACACATTTACTGAAGTGGGATTGCTGAGTATGAATTTATCTTTGCATTTTCCTGAAAACTACAGAATTTAAGAAGTATCTTTTCACATTTTGTTTGTGGATTAAGACTTTCTCTTAGAGAATGCCCTATTTAATTATTGGCTATTTTTTCTGTTGGTCTGTTTGGCTTTTTTTTTTTTTTTTGGAAATCCAAAACAGCGTTCTATATATTATAGATATTTACTCTCTCTCTGCCATTAGTATTTCAATTTTTAATATCTTTACTATATTATATGAAAAATTTAATATATTTTACTGTATTTATATTTATAGAATTAAGTGTGTTACTATTTCTTTTCTGGTTCCTAGTTCTCCTCATAGATTAAAACTCTCTCCCTAAGTGCTGTACTGAAAATTAAGAACACTAGTTTTTATCCCTAAAAATTTTCTAATAATTGCCCTGGCTGGTGTGACTTGGTGAGTTGGTCATTGTCCAGGAAACTAAAATGTTAGGGATTCGATTTCCTACCAGGGCATGTGCATAGATTGTGGGTTTGGTCCCTGGTCAGGAAAGGTGACCCATCAATGTTTCTCTCTCACGCTGATGTTTCTCTCATTCTTTCTCTCTCCTCCTTCCTCTCTCTCTAAACATCAATAAGCATGTCCTTGGGTGAGGATAAGAAAACAAGCAGATAATAAATAAATACTTTTTGTTCTAACAATGATTTTTAATACCTTGCACATACATGTGTTAATCTTTTATAGAAATGTATTTGTATATGGTTGAAGTTAAAATTCTAACTTATATTGTGATAACACAGTCTAAAGTCATTTATTAACAAATTTTTCAGTTAGCCAGCAATTTGTAATATTACCTTTATTTTAGGGAAAAAATTCTTATTTTTATAATCATAGTTTACTATATTTTTGTTCTATTTCATACATTTTTTTCTTTTTAAAAATCTATTGATGTTATATTTTTATCTGGATTCCATTCCAGTGTTTTTTCTTAATAATGTTTATCTATAAGTTATACCTCCAATATTATTATTCTGTTTCACAATCTCCTTAGCTAGTTCAGGCATTTGTTATTCCATATAAAGTTTAGGAATTTTTCAATTAATAAGAAAAATTTTTCATACTCTAAGACTGCATTAAATTTATATATGGATTTTAGAAAAATTTATCTGTTTGATATTATATCTTCCCATAAATGAAGACAAATGTCTTCCCATTTGACCAAATCTTAATGTATATTCTTCAAAATATTTTACAGTTTTTAAAAATAAATATCCCATTTGCATATAAAATTATTAACTATTCTGTTTGCTTTTGTTATTCTTAAGAATTAAATATTCCTCCAAGAATTGGTTTTAACTGCTTGTGTGGAGAAATGTAACTGGTTTTTTTCTGTCTTTTAAAAATGGAAAATCAGTGCTCAGGTTTCCATTAAATGTGTATGTTAACGTTTAATTTGTTGTTACCAAAATGTATATTGCGAAATAATAAAAATAATATTACTGAAAAATAAATTAATAGATACAGATTTATAAAACCACTGAAACAAAAGTGTTCCTATTACATTACATACAAGGTCTATCAGGAAAAAGTCCAACCATTGTTAATATAAGGGGAACAGTTTGCACAACATGGATGTAACCTGGCAGACAAGGAGAGTGGAATGCACATGTGTGAATAATGATGATCTCACTGCAATAGTCAGTGGGGGTAGTAAATGCCTTTAAATGAGCATGTGCACTGTGTGGCTGTTGTATTCACAATGACTGAGTGAGTAAACAACAAATCTGCATCAAATTTTGCACTAAGCTTGGAAAATTTACATTCCTCCATGGAAACTAGTGGGATGATTCAGAAGGCTGCAGTTATAGGCAACTGGGGATGGGCAGCTTCATCACACATGACAATGTGCCTGCTCATGCATCACATCACATGCAGAGCTTTTTGGCAAAATATCAAATTGCCCAGGAGACTCAGTTCCCATACAGCCCAGATTTGGCACCCTGTAACTTCTGGCTTTTCCCAAAACTAAAATCACCTTTGAAAGGGAAGAGATTTCAGACCTTCAATGAGATTCAGAAAAATATGATGGGGCAGTTGATGGTGACTGGGAGAACTGTGTGACGTCTCAAGTTGCCTATGTTGAAGGAGACTGAGGAGTCACTGTTCTATGTATAATGTTTCTTGTGTCTTGTAACTTTTTCATTAAATGTCTCTATTTTTCTTAATGCATGGTTGGATACTTTCTGGACAGACCTTGTACTGTAGATAGAGATTGACAGATAAACCACATTACCCCCACTTATTTCAAGTAAATGCAATCTACAATTCCTCATGTTTCTTTCCCCTGATTCTGCTGACTGGTAGCTGCTGGCTTTGTGCATTCGTCTGCCTTTGCCAGAAAAGGCCATGGTTTAGAATATTTCTCTCACTACCTCTTGGGATCAGAGAGAGCCGTTGGCCCCTTATCTCATAGCTCACTTTATGTTACCTCGTATCTAAATGGGGTCAAGCAAAAGAAATGTAATCCCATGTCAACCACTCACTTACATGACCAAGATGAAGCTGGAAACTTTTTTAAAAATGTAATTGTGGGTAATATTTTTGAAAAGGAAGGAAGGGGAGAAGGGAGGAAAAGAAAGAAGGATGGAAAAAGCCAAGAAGAGAGAAAGGAAGTTAGTGCTAAATTTGACAAGATGACAAGTCAATGGCACAAATGAACTTGTCTCAGGCCAATGAGTATGCAAAAGTCGACCTATGATAGCACACAGCCTATGCTTCCATAATCATGTTTTTCACATGGTATTATAAAAGTTTTCCTGAATTTTTTATCAGGTACATATTGCTCTTGCAGAAGAGAGGAAATGTCTTGTTTTTTCCCTATAATTCTGTCATCTAGCAAAATTAATTGAACAAAAGAATTAAGCGATATGAGAAGTATTCACATGGATGATATTTATAGGTAGTCAAGTCTTTAAATAAAATGAAAAAGTTTGCTTGGTTTCTATAACATATATCTGTATTATCATAATTTGTGAGGTTAAAATTCTATTTGTGGTAAACCACCAAGTATGTAAATCCAAATAACTAGTACATAGGTCAGTAGCATAACACTGAAAATTGACAGTTATTTTATTTACTGTGTGCTTAAATGTAATTAACATTTTGTTTTGTTATATTATTATATGATATATTAACATGCGCAAAGCATCAACGAATTTTTCTATCATAGGCCTTCTGAAGTTGTAGACATTTCTCATAAAGCATTGTTATTCTTCATTACATATATGGCACAATTACCATGAATATTTTAAAAGACAAGTAGCCATTTTTGAGACATTGTTTTTATTTTTCAAGAACGCTTGTTAACACTGTAATATAACCATGTATTAGTTTTGCTTCTACTCTTTAGGAAAATAAACTTCTCCCTGACTAGTTTGATAGTAATTGGATAGAAGGAAGATAGCATCACTTCTATACTTTCTGAATTCAACTAAATCCTATTTTTTTCTGCTGCTTTTATCGTTGACAATACCTATTGTAGCTACAGAATAAATGTAATACAACTGTGCACACTGTTTGAAAAAAGTGGGAAACAAAATTTTGTCACCATTTTAAGTTGATTTAGGAACTGACATGTTTTCTTTGATGTTCTATTCTCTACTACAGCTTCTGTTTAAGACCCAGTAAAACGAGGGAAAGGAGATCAAACGTTCAAGAAAATAAAGGTGTCTTCTTCAGTTAAATGAACCTTTGGTTTTTAGTGTCAGAACTGGAGTCTCTTTGTAAAAAATACAATTCTGTAGCCATTGAAAAGACAACAGATTTTTTTAAAAAATTTAAATATTACAAGTTTTACCTATAACTGAGAAGGCAAAACATTCTAAAATGCAACCTAGCTAGTTCAGTCTATGCCAGGACTGACCCATATGATCTTCAAAGAAAATTTATTCCAAAACCAAAAACAATTCCTAGGTGTTCTTCAAATAATATAATCTATTGCACTTGTTCTAGCATTAATACACTTCCTGATTTTCCATATTACTTACTTTATTTTCAACTAAATTGAATTTAAAAGTTTGACAATCGGGAGCCTTGTGTGCCTAGTGAAAAAAATGCATTAATGGGAGAATCTTAGGTTGCATCTTTAGGAAGTGGAACAAACCCATTGTATCCACCTTCATGTCAGCCAGGTCACCTGAGGTTGGCTGTTGGCATCCTCTTCATAACACAGCTGATTCATTAGCCACACACTGACGGACTAGCTAGTGCCGATGACAGAGGCAATCATGGTCTCAACAGGCAAAGAAAGCAAAAAGTTTTCTTAGAGGATTTTCATGTTTTGAATAAAAGTACAAGAAGAGCATACACAAGAGAGTCAAGACAGAAGTTTGTGCGTGCTACTCCATTATAAACCTCCAGGCGCCTGTCAAAAACAGTGGAATATGCAATCCCAAAATATACCATTTTGGCATAGGAGGATTTTGAGCTGAAGACAATTGAGAAGAAGCAAATCAAAAAAATCTATCTGTCTCCTCTTTGCCTAAAAGTAGGACATAAATGTGTAAAGGTCCTCCCTCCCCTCTCTACCAGGAAGGACTAGAGACAATTCTAGAGCCTCAACAACCCACAGACTGAGGAGAGAAACCTACATAACAAGCCCAGCTAAAACTAGCCCTATCTACCATTAGTTTCCCCATACTGTATATTTTTTCCTCAACTTGCTGTCCCTAGAAACTCAAAATTTGTTCCTTTTTTTGTTACTTCTCTAGATAAATATTGTTATTTTGTGAAGAATGCCATATGCAAGGGGGGTCCCAAAAAACCATAATTTATTTATGAAAATTGTGTATTTTAAAAAACATGTTTAAAATTCAGTCACCTTCAAAGTACTCTCTGTTTGATGAAGTACACCTAACAAGACTTTTATTTCCACTGCTCAGAACCATTTTTGAACTCACTAATTTTGATGCCTTTTAGTGCTTCCGCCATTTTTTTATTTCACCTCTTCCACGTTGCCAAAACATTTCCCTTTGAGAACTTTCTCTTTCCAGGGAAACAAAAAAATAGTCACTTTCTGTGAGATTGGGTGTAGAGGGAGGGTAGCATGGAGATCATGCCATTTTTGGTCAAAAACTGCTGAACACTCAACTCAGCGTGGTCAGGTGTGCTTGTAAATCACTCATCATGAAATAGGCAAACCACAATGAAAGAGTCTTCAAAAAAAATTCACTGAAGTGAAACGCAGCCTCTCACAATAATACCAGCTGGATCATTGTACAGATGGGTTCCTAGAACACTCACCTAGCAGTGGAAGCCTGTCCTACAAGGGGCCCACCCTCCAGAAGACAATTCCAGTTTTTCAAGGGAATCCCCTTGTAAACCCAAGTTCTAATCGTTCCTTTCAGTTACTCATCACTGAATACTCCCAGTTTTATTCATGATCCAAGTGCTAATAAGCTTGTTAGTTTTCTCTTATGAATTGGCCTTTTATAAGCCCAGTCTGGGGGGGGGGGTCCCAGCTGATGAAGCTAATATAGACAGAGGAAAAAATATTTTTTCCTCACCTGAACCTGGCAGATCCGATGGCAGTACAGACAGCTAACCAAGAGAACTTTGGACAGATCGGATGAGACTTTACCTAGATTTTCAAAGAATTAACATACCCAAATTGGTAGGACAAGGGTGAGAAATGTAAACTAGTTAATAGCAACAATATATAAGCAGGTTGGGATAGAAATATTTGTAAGAGAAGGGAATTAATTTTGCTGCAGCTGAGGACAGGTTGAATACTTTTGATTCCCTAAAGTATAGCCAAATGGAGGACAACTGAAACCAGCATAATCATACTGGTTGGTGCCCCAGGTGAGGGAGGGTCAGCAGTAGGTGAAGCTGTGCTGCCTGAGGAAAAAAAAAAAGCTAGTGCTGCACATGACGACAGATTTCCTCACACTGGGTGGAGATGTGGCGAGAGGAGGAACTGTGCTGAACACACATGAGGCTAGTTAAATTTTTGGCTAAGGGAAATGTCCTTCTACTCTTTTTCTGGTACATGGTGGAAGGGGGGGGTGCTGTGCTGGGAAACACATGTCAGTCTAGCCTGAGAAAAGGATGGGACTAGTTGGCAGGCCAGGCTCTCCCAAAGCATGCAGAAGTTTGGGCTAGGAGATTTAAACAGAGGGAAGGGAGAAATGTTCACTTCCTCTTGGACCCATGGCACAGGCAGGCTGGCCGGGGCTTGCAGGACCTTTTCGGTCCTGGAACCTGCAAGATGAGTGGCAGCTCCAACAATACATACAGACTTCAGGAAGGAGCCCAAAGCTGAAATGAAACCTGGGGCAAAATTAAGCTCCTGGATGATCATGTTGCAGCCGCCTGCAATTCCCAAAAGATGGTGTTTTAAAATGGGAGAAGCAACTCTGGGCCTTGCCTTAGACTAGTCTGGCAGAAGGTGGCTGGGCTTTCGTCTGGGTGTTCGGTGGCGGGGTGGGGGTGGGGGCTTTGAGGCAGGAGCATGCCACCCTCCCAGATTGTGCAGCTTTTGAATAAAAAACTTCTTTCCTTTTCTCATCAAACCTCTGCCTCCGGAATTTGCCTATGGGTGGTAGTGGGCTGCTGAATTCCACTTCTGCTCAATAACAGTGGAAAAAACAAAACAAAACCAAACAAAACAGCAGATATTTTGTTTCTCAAGAGATATGTTGTCTATTTTTGCTTCCTTTACATTCATTTAGCTTCTAGAGCACTTTATATTTCTTTCCAATAAGAGTTTTTGTATCCTTGTTCAGTTTATATTACCTTAAGTAAATCTTTTGCTCAAGTCATTGATTCTGTGGTTTCTAATATATATTCTGTGGCACAGTTTGCTTTTCCTTTGAAGTCAAGTCCATCCTTTCATTTATCAAATGAGAGACAAAATATCACTGCTTTGCCAGTGCATTAGATTCTGGATCTCTTTAGAGAAGCCCTGTTTTTCTTTTTTTCTTTTTTTAGATGTTTAAGCACTTAAATGGAAACATTAGATAAGGGGAAGATTGAGTACATCTCATCTAGCTTAGTTTGCCTCCAACTCCCATTATTGAAGCATTAAATGAAGGAATAATCAAACAAAGGAAAAGGGAAAAGAGAAAATGAGTGGATAAGCAACTAGGAGATACAGATGTCGAGGAATTACAATTAAGCTGAAAGATGCCCCCCAGTAACAATGTGTTCTAATGTGCAATCACCTGAATTGCCGACCAAAATATACAAATTGGCTGTTTTGCTTTATGAATGTTTAATCGTGAAAACCAGATGTGAGAAACTATTGTTGTGAAGTAAGAAGAAATTAAGACACTGAAAAAAATCCAGCATTACATCTTGGGAAACTAAAGCCAACTTGTAACTTGATGTTCGGCATTACCTTCCACCTGTTTTTTGTTTGTTTATTTTTAATAAAAAAGTCACTTATGGTCAAAATTCAAATGATCTACTATACATAAAAACCCACCTATGTGATTTACCTGCCCTCAATTCCAAACCTTCTGAAGCCTCCAGTAGTAGTTTCTGAAAACAGGGTTAATATTTATACAAGGCTCTGCCTAATATAAATACTTTGAATTAATCAGATGTAGTATTGACTTGTTCCACTAATTTAGCTATTCAATCATTAATTCATAAATAGATTGTGTTGTGTTCTCAGATGCAACTCTTTTAATGATAGCACTCATCCCAATATTCCTTAGAATTTTTCCTTATTTTTCATCTTATTTATTCTAGTATTGCATTATTATTATTATTATTATTATTTCTCTGTTGTTTTTCTTATTTTGTTTCCCTCATTTGGTATATATTCCTTCAGTCTTATCATACTTCATTCATTGTTTTCTTTCCCATATATCATCTTTTCAGAAGTTTCCTTTATTCCTCTCAAGTTCTTATTCATTCATTCTTTATACATGTTTTGCTACTCTTCCTGCATACTTCAAGGGAAACCTTGCTTTCACTAATTTATTCCTATATTTATTTACTTTATAATACTTCTCTCCTGTTTCTATGTATCCTCTGAAATATACATATGCTCTAATGCTCTGTAACATCTATCATTCAACCCATCTATCTATATCAACCTACCTCTGTCTATATCACAAATATATGTATATGTACAATACAGCATACATGTATAATACAGTATATTTATATAATACAATATATGTGTAATTGTAATACACATTTCCTTCATTTTCTGAAAGTAGAACATTCTTATGAAACTTCTGATAAGCCAAAATAATATAAAGCAAAGAAGCAGTTACCACTAATTTATGTAGAAACATTTTCCAGCATTTCCAGATCCCAAAAATAACCTACCAAATTATACTAAATGCACTTAAATGTGTCCAGTTTTATGTTAAATGTAATATCTTTCCAAGTTCTCTAAGGCTTTTTTGATACCTTAGGGCACTTCTTGCTAATGAATGCACAAAATAAGTCAAATGAAGCAGAGATGTGCATAGACACACTTAACACCTCTGGCGGCTGAATGATCAGGTGCAGAGCACGGTTCCCAGGGAAGGAGCAGAGGTGCCGCTCTCCCTGCCCTCGCTGCACACCACCCCTGTGAGGGATCACTGTAAAACAAGCACCATGCCATTTTTGCTTTTTGTCTTTTTTCATAAAGGCAAAACTCCTCTTTAAGTTTCTTTTTCGGTGAGCAAAAATAGCTGGTAAAAGTGAAGTGGTGCAAAGCAAACTTTTGATAAACAGGTGAGTGAGGGTATACGTAATTGTAGGTTTATATTTGTGTTTATTGCATATATCGATGTTTCTGTGCTTTTACACCCACTTCTTATTTGCTCACCTTTCCTCTTTTTCATCATGAACGAGTATTCAAAGTCTTGTGTAGGTTCACTGAGTATCAAAAAGGAGGTGATCGAACTGGGTTCCTCTGCCACTAAAGATGCTGGGTTAACTTAAGCTAAGACACATTCCAGTGGTCCTACCCCTTGGCCCAGCTGCCATTGACATCCCGCATCATTGCTAAATGGCAGGTCTCTATACTCCCCGAGTCCGGTTAGCCATGCATGCTAAAATTCATTCCTCTTCAATCAGTGGGAAAGCTGTTGGCATGTTGGATAAAACTATTCTGCATCACTTGAATGCAGAATGTGAGACACTTCTAACTTACCTGCCCTAATGCTGAGAGGAATGGCACACCCCGAGACTTGACTTTAAACTGCGGGAAGACATGCATGGAACAGGGAGGATGGACAAGGGAAGATCAGGATTTATGTTACAGAACATTTTCCTTCTGGAGGAGAAAGGAAGGTGCTTCAACAAGGCCATCGTAACTTCTGTGACCAGAGACCCCCACAACCATCACTCGGTAATGAAGCCTGATATTGAGAGAATAACTCCTGCCTGGCAAAGAAGCTCATCAGCTGCAAAGCTCACTTCCTTATGAAGAATTCAGCTTCTCAAGGAAGCACTAGGACAGAATGATTAAGGCACACACCCTTGACCTTGTGTACCAGTGGGGAATTGTAACCCACCCCACTATTCTTTTGATATTGTTTCTGTAAATACTAACTCTAGCTAATATGTAGCTTGAATATATTTATCTACAAACAGGTATTTATCTACATGCTTGTAGATAAATAGCATGTCTATATAAGAATCTTAAGAACTTACTTCCAAAGATACAGACTCTGACCTTCAGGGATCCCAGCTTCGGGAGATTTGCTGACCTTCAACTGTGGAGCCAGGGCAATGAGAAGCCAGAATGACTGAACCAGGAAGATGCGCACCATGCCGTCACTTCTCTCATTGAAACGGACTGTATTAGTCTGCACCTAGAGAACTTCTCAACTCCTTGCCTTGAACTCCTTGTTCTGTTTCCCCTCTTTCTCTTTTAAAAACCTCTGCCTGCACTGAGGCATGAAGATGCGCTTTGAGACACGATTCCCCTTTCTTTCCAGGAGATGGGCTTTGAGACGTGAGTTCCCCATCTTCCACTTTCCTTTTTTTTAAAGATTTTATAATACTTATTTTATTTTTACAAAGAGGGGAGGAGAGGGAAAGAAAGGGAGAGAAACATCGATGCAAGAGAGAAACATCAATCGGTTGCCTCTCGGACGTGCCCTGACAGGGCACCAAACCCACAATCCAGGATTGTACCCCAACCAAGAATTGAACCAGTGACCATTTGCTTTGCAGAGCAATGCCCAACCAACTGAGCCACACCAGTCAGGGCTCAGCAGTGCATTGGTCTTGAGTATTGACTTTCATATCATCAAGCGGCAGACCACATTCAGTTATACTTGGGAGGTTTCAAACATTATTTATGTATTATATGTAGAGAGAACATTGCAACCTAGCACAGTATGAAAAATTTAGATAAAGAAAATATGGTATCAAGATCTACTCCCCATACCACTCCAAGATTTATTGAATTTAAAATGTGAGAAAAATGGGAAGATGGAGAATACAATATGGATATTCCAAAAATAAAAGTCATTATGTGAAATTTTCACCCTAATACCTAAAATAATCACCCTTCCCTGACAAGAGAGCAGAGAGCAAAAAGAGTACAAGATGGTAATAAGGAAAGACAAAATCATTGGAAGATACAGTATAAATACACATTATTTTTGGAAATGTACACTTAAGTTAAAATATAAAAAAACAATATCAACCTTGCAAAAAATATTGTGAAGGGGAATAAACTACATGACATTTGAAAGCACTCAAAACCCAGGTGGGGGATTGTCGCATAAAATTATTTTAAAGAATTTGTGAAACAGGCAACCTCATACATCATATGTGACAGTAAAAATTAATGTAGCATATCTTGATGGCAATTTTGCTTTATTCATTAAGTGAATAGAAATATGTACACCCTTTGACCCAGCTATTGCATTTCTACTCTAAAAAGTAGAAAGTAAACAAAAATATTCACTGTAGTGTTATAATTAGCATATCAAACAAAAATATCCAATAATAAGGAGGTAATGAAATAATGGAATAATATATTTTGCATTTTTGATGTTTATCAAATTTGAAACACAATAGAAAAATAATTAAAACACAGTAAAATGTAAAACAGAAATTACTTAACTCTGTCTCCTTTACATATGACCATATGTATGTGTATAAATAATATATGATTGATAGAGAAAGATTAAATGGAAATGCTTCAACTGTTAATTTGGGGTTGGCTGATCTGAGTTGAGGGATAATCAGTTATTATTATGTTTCTTTTATTTTATAATTTCTAAACATTTGGCAATGATCTATGCTAATTTTATATTAGAAAATTTAATTACATAGTATAATTGGATCTTGAAATGCATTTTAGGCAAAGATAACAGACATTAAATTGTATAAGATAGGAAGTCTTTGGGGAAAAATTAAAAATTAAAGAATATACAGGCTTATGGGATTTTGTAGGTGTTGACATGAAATATCAATAGGCTTTCCACTAAAAATATTTTTTAAAAGAAAAGACTATTGAACAGTTTTATCACAGAAAAACAAAAATTCTTAGCAAATGCGAACTTAGAAAACAGTAGCCAATTAAGAAACATTGTTTTGTTAAGGAGTTACTCCGCTACAGGAGCAATTTCTTTTGCTTTGCTGTAAACTCTACAAAGAAAATACTTAACTTACAGTTATATTTACATATAAGTCTGTGATCAGAATGTCCAACAAGAGTCATATATGACTCCTGAAGACATAAACAGAACAAGATGTTGAGACTATTACCTGCTTTCTACCTTCAACCCATGTCTAACTACAGTTCAACTTGTCTCCTGCTAGATGAAGCATAAACCCATAGAGAAATCCCTACTTGAGCCCAGGACTATCCTACCTTCAATGTCATTCGAAGAGGTCTAGAAGAAAGCTCTGTGCTCTTTTGGCAGCAGGCCCTTGCTCTTTCTGTATTCAGACTTATAAAAACACCGATTAGACTGTCTCGCTGGTCAACGCAATCTGCCTTTCAAAGGCAAAACGATTCCATAGCCTCTAACAGAATGCTTAGCCTAAAATGTTGAAACAGCCCTGAAAATATGTCCTGAATTTCTTGATGTAAATAGTTCTGAGCTTCCAATGGCACAACCAATAGATCCTATTTTTGAGATGCATGAATCAATGTGTCTAACTAAGGTTTACATCTGGGTACTACCTAATTACTAAAGCTCACCAGATTTCTTTTACACAAAAAAATGATCATGACCTTATGAAAACCCCTAGCATTTGGGAGGAAAAAAAGTTAAAAATTTAAAAACATGGGAAGTACTCTAGGCTATAGATAAGTTTCCCATCAGTAAAACCGAAAGTTTCAGTCTACAGAGCTTGAAGAGCTTTTGTTTAAATTTTATGCATCCTCATCATGTTTATTGTTGAAATTCTTCTAACATTGTTACATCAAGCAACATGAGGAAGGACCTCAAGCATATAGAGACACTGCTGACTACATTATGGAATTACATGAGTGTATAAATCCTGAGTACAGAGGTGCTGATGCATCTAATTTTATGCATCAGATATAAATTTGGGGGGACTAATATTACATAAAGTTCTGTACATGTGAATATATACTTTTATGATAGGTAAAGGTTATCAGATATAAAGTGATATATAGAAATAGAAAAATATATACTTAAAGTATAAAAAAGTATTTTTAAAAACTTCAGTTTTTCCATTTATATATAATTTCAAGTTCTCTAACTAGGAAAGGTATTACATTTCTAGAATTTAAAATTTATCACCCTGACTAGTGCAGCTCAGTGGACGAGGGTCTTTCTGCAAACCAAAAGACAGCTGGTTTGATTTCCAGTCGGGGTGCATGTCTGGGCTGTGGTCCAGTACCCGCTTGGGGACCTACGAGAGGTGGCCAATGGATGTTGCTCTCTTGCATTGATGTGTCTCTCCCTCTATTTCTCCATCCTTTCCTATCCCTCTAAAAACAAATAGATACAACCTTTTAAAAAAGAAATTATAAATTTATCTTGAGTATAAGATTTCTCACACCCATGTTAGGAGAGGAGCCTGGGGACAACTCTAAAGCATATTCTATACCTGTGTCATTCAAAGTAGGTTCTAAGAACAGTTTATTAATCCTTGATCAAGTGGACATGCTGATGCTACAAAAATTGAGAGCAAGTGATTAAAAACTTTTATAAAGCAACTGTATAGGGTAATTTTATGTCTGTTGAATCTAGTAATAAAGGAGTAACAAAGAATCTTCCCAAATATATTAAATATTTTATTTAAAAAAACTCCCTGACAAACTCCCCAGAGTGTAAGAAGCTCTGTTCTTTTTTCCTTCTTAAATGCAGATTGATTTTATTTATTTTTTAAATGTCAAAGTTAATTATAAAATATTTAAAAAATTAAAATCATTATAAAGTCTCAGCAATTAAACCAGCATGACACCTGCACAGAAATAATCAAGTAGATCAATGAAATATAATGAGCATTCTAGAGACAAATGTATATACCTGCCTGACAATGTAATATATGATTAAGTTGATATTTCAAATCAATGGGTAAAATAAGGTTTATTCAACAAATAAGGTGCATGGACCACTATTACTTGAAATAAAACAAATATAGAGCCCTATTTCACACATTATACAAGAAATATTCGGGTGAGTTAAAAATCAATATATAGAATCTAAGGAGTTTTAGAAGAAAATAGAACTAATATTTTTCATGACCTGAAGTAAAATATTCAAACCCATAAGCTATAAAGTAAGTATTGACAATATGACTATATTAAACCTTTAATTATATAGCAGTATACATATAAAAAAAGTTAAAAGAAAAGGAATAGAATAGAAAAGTATTTGCAACACATCTAAAAAACATGGTTAATAGGGGTTTTTTTAATGGAAAAAAGTGCTACAAACCTTTAATCAATAAGTGGATAAAGAATACCAAAATGTCACTTAAAGCTTTTTTTTTTAAAAAAAAAGAATAGAAATAGGGAAGAAATACACTAAAACGAGTTTAGTTTCAACAAATAGTAAAGGAACAATTAAAATAACATCATTGTCACAATCAGATTAATGAGTATTAAAAATATTGGTAATATCAAGTATTGGCAACTCTTGAAAGGAACTGGGTATTCCTAGAAACTTTTCCTTCATCTTAAAGCAGTCTCTTTAGCATATTTTGCAGTGCTGGTTGGGTAGAGGGGTAGTCTTTTAGCTTTATTTTGTCTGGAAAACTCCTTATTTTGCCTTCCATTTTAATTGAGAGCCTTGCTGGGTAGAGCAGTCTTGGTTGCAGACCTTTGCTTTTCATGACTTGGAATATTTCTTGCCATTCTCTTCTGGCTTGCAGTGTTTCTGTTGAGAAGTAAGCTGCTAGCTGTATTGGGGCTCCCTTATATGTTACTACCTCTTTCTCCCTTGCTTGCTTTAGGATTCTCTGTTTGTCTTTGATATTTGCCATTTTCATGATGATGTGTCTTGGAGTGGGACCCTCTGTGCTTCCTGGACTTGTGGGACTTTTTCTCTCCTCCAATTAGGGAAGTTTTCCATCATGACTTTTTCAAACAGGTTCTCTATCCCTTCCTCATCCTCTTCTCCTTCTGATATCCCTATTATCCAGATATTATTATGTCTCAGGTTGTCCTGCATTTCCCTCAATGCCTCTTCATTCTTTTTGAGTCTTTTTTCATTTTCTTGCTCTTTCCGGGAATTTTTTTCTACCTTGTCCTCCAGCTTGCTGATTCGGTCCTCAGCTTCATCGAGCCTGCTTTTGGTTCCTTCTACTGTGTTCTTCAATTCCAAAATTGAGAAGCTCTGTTCTATACTGTGTGACAGAGTCTACTAGCAAGATGGAACCCCAGTTGTCCTCAGCAGTAATCTTCTCGGCACTGTACCTCTGTTCACTTCTGGTCTTTCCTCTCACTTTCATACTTCACTACAGGGGCTTCCTGAGGTTATCTCTTAAATACAACACCGGAATTCATATTTTTGTCATAGAGTCTACTTCTGACATGAGAGAGTTCAGTCTACTCCTGTATCTCTGACATCTATAATAATGCCTGACATATAGTAGTTGTTTTACATATCTTAATTATTCAGTTAATGTTCATTATTAGAGGTTGGATAACCTTGAACAAACTAGTCAGCTTCCCTGTACCTCAGGCTCCCGGTGTATATATAAATTATTCAGAATAAATAACCCCCAAAGTACCTTCTAAGTTCCAGTTCTATGGTTGAATAATTTGTTTTCTGAAGAATTATTGTGAACAGTGTTTTGTAAGTTCAAAGAAGAGACAAATTCCAGTGGGCTGAGTCAGGTGCACATAATAGTGATAAATTGGGACGGAGAGAGAGAAGGGAAGAATCTCTTTGGACATGCTGATGTTTAGGAATGAGAAAGCACAAGCCATGTTGAAAAGCTAGGATGTAAACCAGTGTTGCTTTGTAAGGTGGATTTGTTTTGGACAGTGGGAATTATCCAGGAAAAGCATTTAAAGGCCAGACTAATGGTTTCCTCTTGTCAGGCAAAAGCCTGTAATATACAAGTCTACATAGAAAACATTATGGGTCTATAACTAACACTTTGGGTGGACACCACAAAAATTTTCAATCTACCTCTAGATGAAATTAGTTTCAGTAGAACACATTAAGCATGAAAAGTCCATACAGATAATAGTGTCAAGTTAACATTCATGGGTTGACTATACTCTGGACACTATGTTTTACATATGTAGTCTCACCGAGTCCTCATAACAACCATATGAGACAGTTAATTTTTATTCTTATTCTTCAGATAAGGACACTCAGGCATACTACGACTAACATCACACAATTTGAAGCAAGGAACATTTAAACCCTCCAGGGCTAGGAGGGTTTATTATCATTAAACAAGAACCGTCACATTCATTGGGTACCTAAGATGTCACTGTCTAACCTTTGGATTTAGGTAAATTTGTTCAGCACAGAGAAGAAGGCATATTATGGGTTACACAAATCTAAACTAGAAGAACCTGGGACAGTGTTAACATGGCATTTAGGGCTGAGTGAGGAGTTCCCTAGACAATAGATCTGAGAGTTCATATCAGGAAGTAAGAGAAAGGAGGCCAGATATAGCATATGGGCGACTTAAACACACCCACGCACTGTATCACCTTTGAGAAAAGGTGAGTATGGGCCCACATGCTAGTCTTAAAAACACTTTGGAAAAGAAATGAGCATCTCTGGAGCCTATTTTTCATTCTATATATTTATCACTGTATGAAATACTTTCATCATCATCTTATTTAATATTAATATTCCTCTATAAATTGGCATGGTTATTCCAATTTCCAGAAAAGGAACATATGAAGAACTTTATATACAATCGTTTGCATTGCTAAAAGAGTCGCAATCCTTACTGACTAATAACCAGTTCACATCACATTATCTTGGACATGTGAATTCTTATTCCCCTCAAATATGGTGCAGGCATCTTGAGGGGAGGGAGCCTATATTATCTGTCATTTCATCTTCATTCTCTATAATGATGTTAGGGGGTAGTAGGTGAAAAATAAATGAAATAAAATTTTAAAATGATATAGAAGGTTTTCTTTATAAATCTGCCGTCCTTCCAAAAGGAAAGTGACATTAAAGAATTTTTGAAAAGTAATCAAGTTTCCTCAGACACTAAGGGAAGTCCTTGAACTGCACACACTTAAATTTTTTTTTAATGTTAAACAAAACAAGCAAAACTTTCTCCAAAAGAGATATTCTTAAAAAAAATAAAAAAGAAAAGAAAAAGAAAAACTAGCCCACCTCTGCTGTCTCTATCTCATTTGCAAGCTCCTTACTATCCCCTCACCCTGTGAATGTTAAGATACTCCTACTCTTGAATGATATTATCCAGGCTCACAGCTGGATCATGGTGCTCATTCCTAAAGTAATATTTTTAACCCAGACTTCTCTCCTCAGCTCCAATTGCAAATACAGAACTTCACACTCAACATCTCCAACTGATTTTATAATAAGGGCCTGAAAATCAGTATGACCAGAGCTCCTGAACCAGCCTCTTGTGCAAAACATGTTTGTATTTCAGTCTTTTTTTCTTCAGCTTTGTGGCCATTCTATCTTTCCAGTAGTTCAGACCAAAAATTTCGAGTCATCATCAACTAATGGTTTTCTTTCTTCCCAATTTATAATCCACTGGCAAATACTGTTGGCTGTAGTTTTAAAATTAATTCAGAATGTAAACCTCTACCTCCAACAACAGTACTCTGGAATAAAGGATCGCTCTTTTGGACATGGATTTCTTTTTTAAATTAAATATCTTATTGTTGTTCTATTACAATTATCCCAGTTTTTCCCTCTTTGCCCTCCTCCACCCAGCCCACCCCCATCAGCCCAGACAACCCCCACCCTCCTGTCCATTACCACGGGTCCTTTCCACATATTCCTGGACTAGACCCTTCCCCTTCTTTCCACTTCATTCCATACTCTGCTCCTCTTTGGTCACTGTCAGTCTCTCCCTTGTTTCCCTGCTTCTGGTTCTGTTTTCTTGCACTGTCTGTTTTGTTCATCATGTTCCTCTTACAGGTGAGATCATACAGTATTTGTCTTTCCTGCCTGGCTTATTCCACTTAGCATCTTTCCAGTTCTACCCATGCTGTCGTGAAAGGTAGGAGTTCCTTCTTTCTTTCTGGCTTGCAAACAGCTGTCTTCTCCCTGTATCTTCACATGGCAGAGAGAGGAAATTTTGGTGTCTCTTCCTCTTAAGGGCACTAATTCCACAAGGTGGGAGGCTTCACACTCATGGAATGACCTCATCTAAAAGTAACTACTTCCCTAATACATCATGTTCCATTGCGTAAATGTACCACAATTTTTTGATCCACTCATTTACCGATGGGCACTTAGGGTATTTCCAGCACTGGGCTATTGTAAGTAACGCTGCTATGAACATTGGGGTGCGTAGGTTCTTTTGAATTGGTGTTTCAGGATTCTTAGGGTATATTCCCAGCAGGGGGATTGCTGGGTCAAAAGGCAGTTCCATTTTTAGTTTTTTGAGGAAATTCTATATTGTTTTCTACAGTGGCTAGACCTGGATATCCACAATAGCTTTATAATTTGTCTCCCTGCTGCTATTCTCCTTGCTCAGCTGGTGTCTCATCCGGTAAGTAGCCAGAGTAATTCTTTTAAAATCTATCACATCATATAATTCCTGTCTCAAACTATCTAATAGTTTGCCTTTCATTCAAAATTAGAGCCAAAGCCTCAAATTGCCTGCAATTTCTGTTCTTTTTTCCGCCACTTTGACTTTACCACCTTTATGTTCATGCAACATCTGTCACTTACACAAGCCTACTCCCACCCGACCATGCTGCTTGAAACATCACTCAGTTGTTATTTAGTAGATGTTCAAAGAACACCTATCAGAAGGGCCTTCACATATTATCTTATATAAAAATTACTTTAAACCCTCTCCACATCACTGCTTGATTGCTTTTTTAACTTATTTCTCACAGCTCTGCACCATCTGACATATGATATATTTACTCATTTATTTGTTGATAGTCTGTGTTCTCCCACTAGAAGGTAAGCTCTACAAAATCAGCGAATTGTTTCATGCACTGTTCCCCTCCCCAACCATCATCTCCTGGTCCACAGTAAATTCTCCAACATATAGTTTGAATGAATAGATAAATGGGTGAAGGGGGTCATTATCTAGCTCTCTCCTATCGTTATTATCCAAATAAACTACCATTATTGGCATAAATCAGCTTTCCTTGCTGCATTAACCTGTTTGTATGCATATTGTAACTTTATGGTAAAGGAGAAGAAATTTTGAAACAATAGTGCATGATCATTTATGCTGGGGAATTACATAATCTTGGAGAGACACGGACAAGAGAGGCAGGGAAGAGGTGGGGGAGGGAGGAGGAGAAAGGGGAAAGAGAGACAGAGGAACAGAGAAAGAGAGAGAATAAATTAGAAGCCAGAGTTTTACTTAGCTTAAGCTTTAAGGGAATAATGCTACATTGTTTAAATAGTGACTCCAGCTAAACCCTACTCCTATACAATAGCAGCTTCTTAATTTTTAACATGTTGCCCATATTAAGAGGGTCAAGAGGAAAAACAAAGTCCTTCATTACTGAATGATTTGATGCTTAGTATTATGACTATTTCAGAGTTACAAGGATGTGGTCCTTTAAATAGGAAAGTATCGTAACAATATAAACTAAATAAAATTTTTGCATCCATATACAATAATAATATTGTTCTTACACAATGATTGAACCATGCCCTGGCTTTTAAAATATCTCATCTCATCTGCATAATAAATCTCTGATTAATAATAAGGCCACCTTTAGAAAAGTTAACCCAGTTACAATTCAATATTTATAAGGGCAAAGATGTTTTAAAATATTCAAAAGGAGGTTTTCACTTGGACTTTTTTGTTGCCAAATCATGGCTGAGTTGCTGTAGCCTCTCTTTCATTAAACGTTGATGTGACAGATTGCAGTAATTTTCAAATTGCTAAATACTTCTGTCAAGCCCCTTAAGGCATTTTCAGAATTTAGTTCTTGGGTTTGTTAGGAAGATTTTCAGGCTCTCCATTCTGGTGGTGATGAGGTAAGCAAGGGCTTGAAACTCTAATTCATTTCTGTTTGAGTTTCTGTCAGATACTTGCTGGAAAAAGAAAATGACTAATCACCTACTAAAAATGGCAACAGATGCCATAAGCAAAATTTCATTCGACCTGTTAACTTTGGTTCCAATGTAAGAATCGTTTAATTAAAGACTTAGTTTTAAAATATCATTTTTTAAAAATAACATCTACTCCTAAAATGAGGTAATGAAGTTGTGCTCAATATTTTAGTATGTTCTACATTGACCTTCCTCTGAACTTCAGTTTACATGCATCACACATATATATGTGTAGGATATATTTTGCAACCACCTGAGGATATACATATAATATACATGCATTAAGAAAGGTCTGTTAGCATTTCATACACAAATTAACCACTTCTGTCTTTTAAAAAGTCCTAATGGTATCATGTTTACCACATTCAGTTCATATAAAATAGGGATTCGTGTTTTATTTAATTCTTTTTATCTTTTCTATTCTAAGTACATTCTTGTTCAAACTCCCTGTGACTTTATATCTGTAAAACCAGGACCAAGAAACACAGTAGATAAATTCTGTGATTCAAAGTATCACATCGACAAGATAGCAGAACTCAAAGTTCTTCCCAAACCAAGCAGTGCTTGTTTGTTTTCATGAAGTGCTTTGGGAGATTTTGCCCCCAATTCTTGAAATACATGGTGTCCTGTGGAAGTAGGTAAAGATAGCTAGATCCTGAAAGAGAAGAGAGTGGGATAATTGTAAGATTGTTTCTTATCCAGCCCCTGTGTCAGAAGAAGGAGACTTAACAGTGCAGGATGAGTCCGTGTCTGTGCGGAACATTCACGGAGACCATCATCCTTTCGGCCTAGAAGTAGGGCTGATGCTGGAGTGGCTACTTTTTCCCCCTCTTTAACCATTATACAATCATAAAGATCCATATAAAGGAATAGCTGTGTTGTCATTAAGGGAAAAAATGCTCTAAAGTTAATACTTTCACACCTATCAATCCATGTGCACTTGAAATAGTTCTGTGAGTTATGTGTCCTCATTTTACAAGGAAATCAAGGTTCAGAAAGGATAAATAATTTGACAAGAAACACCTTAATAACTGGTAGAGCCCAAATCTACTTAGGGTTTCTGACATTTAATCCATTGTTGTTCTATTACATATACATAAACATGTATCTCCGATATTTTATAAATGGAACATATAAAGTTCACAATATCAGGTGACTTTCAAAACATCAAAAATCTAAGTAGGTAGTATTCTCTTATTTCAAATCAGTGATATATTTATGACTTAGAAAACTCTCTTGGTCTTTTTGAACTACATTTTATGTGAAAAGGAAAAGATATAAACCAGGTAATCTCCAAGGTGTCTTCCAGCTCTTAAGGGTACATATTTCTTAATCCATATTGTCTATAACTAAAATCTTAAACTGACTGATATAATCAGGAATAATTCCTAATTGCCTTAGATAATGTTAAATGTTACTGATATGTTTATTAGAGCATTTTTTCAGTAAACAAAAAACTACTTACTTGGGGAATACACAGTGGATAGGAGCCAATAGATATGGTGCCAAAAATGTATGACTAATATCAATGTTAGCCATGAATCAGAAAAAATCCAGAAGTAATGACTTTTGTCATAATTAAAATGCATACAATTATGTTTTAATTTGGAAAAATAATTAATATTTATTTCCTTTCTATCTCTGATGGCCAATTTTTTTTGAAATTTAGGAGGCAAATTAGTAAATGTTCTACACTTATTATGAACCAAATTTTAGCTGCTAATTTGTCAATGGATGGCAAAATATATTAACCTCACAGTGAGTTATTTGAATGCGGCAAGGTAAAAACAAACCTTCTGTTCAATTGATATAATAAAATGAATTTATGAAAGAAATCATAGAGGACCTCTCAGGGCACAGGAATCATACTCTTAAGTATTTTAAAAATCATCCATTTGGGGAAAAAATGGGGACAACTGTAATAGCATAACCAATTTTAAAAAGACTAAAATATAAAAAAAATCACCCCTTTGAATCTTGAAAACCTAAGGCTGTAAATTTAATTTTCTAATGGTAAATCTGTAGATGTTTTAATTTAACCACTATTTTGGAAACCAGTTTTATGTGAATTTATGTATACACATTGTATTATGAGATTTTGAGATTTTTTTCTTTGACTATCTTGCCACAAGATGGAGTTCACCCCTTGAAACAATTCTAGGAGCACGGTAGTAAAGCTTGATGCATTTGCGATATTGTTTCATCTACTTTAGGGATAATGCAAGTGACAATAAAATATGGCAAAGTGAAGTGACATTTCTTACCAAATAATTAATCAATTATATAAGTAATTGCCACTTTCAGTATTTATTTTTCAAATATATGTTAAAATTATTTTATTTTGTGAAAACAAACATGTTCGTATGGGATACCACTGATTATATAACACCCCAATTACGTTGTTACAGAGGAAGCTGTTCATTGGGGTGCTCTGATGCCCATCCTTTCCTTGGAAATGGACATGAGCTATCCTATAACTTCAAGTAGAATCTAAGTGGGGATTAAAAGAGCCTTGTGCTTTCCATCTACATCCACAAATCAATGAGTATATTTGTTACATAAAAGTTTTATTTTTACACAGCATCTCCTCAAAATAATGCTTGCTATAAAGTACAATATACACAGAGTACTGCAATCTTTTGGGATTCATCCAAAACTTACTCCTTAGTGAACAAACTTTCCTTATTTTCCCCCACTTAGGCCTCTCTTCTCTCTGTACCTGTAGAGCACTTTACCCATAAACACATATACTGTTTGATTCACAGCATACTTTCTGATGTTACTGTGGAGATGAATCCCTGACTGCCTTTGGCAACTGTCCTTCCATTCTGTCAAAACCCTGAAAATCAGAGCATTCTTATGACCAGTAGGTCCAAGGTTGCCACTCATATAATTATTGACCACACTTGAGCTTCACTGAGTTTATGATGCTCTTCATAAAGGCAAAAGAATGTCCATCATTCCCAAATTACTTGATTATATTCACATTGATTATTTAACCATTCCAATGTGGTAGGAACTGGCATAAAATTTGTATTTTAACATCATGCCTAATATTTTTCCTTTGTTTCCCTGTGCTAGGTCCAGCATCAGAACTACTGTAGTCAGGTATTATGGGTCAAAATTGCCAACCAGAGTACAAAATTACTGACAGAAAGAAAGTTCATAACAGTCAACAACCTGTATTGCAGAATAAAGAGAGTTTTGAAATGCAAAGCACTAATCCTTGCTGACCTAGAGTCAGCAGTTAGGCTTGATGCATTAACCCATGTTATGTAAGAGCATATGAATACACTCAGCCACAGGAAAAATAAATATCAACTAAGAAAAATATTTAAAAGACAAATGGAGGAGCAGTAAGTAAATCTTGTAAGCATCTGTGTGTAATTAAAGCACTCACACTTCACATTAATATTTTGTTTATATATTTATCTTCTTGTTCAGGGCATGGACTATGTACAGTCATCTCTATAGTCTCCCTAACTCCACTCAGGGCCCAGAATGGTAGTTGGCACATAGTATGAAAGATAATCAATGGTGAACGAGTGGGATCATATCTTACTCGTCAGAATGTTGTCATATATCTTCAGGGGATAGCCATACTGTGATTAATAACTCATAGTTGCCTGACATACTGAAAATTATTTTTAATTAAATTAGTAAAATATCAGTCTTTATATAATTGAGGCAATATAAATATATAGAGTAAAATAATAATTTGATATAATTTCATTCTACCATCTACAGTGTTCTGGGCCAAGTAAATGACTCATGAGAAAATTAAAAATAAAAGGGAGAGATTCAAACCTAAAGCTTATGATATATGGTGAGTAAAATAAAATGTAGAACACATCATAAAACTTAAAGCTATAGAAAACATGTAAATTCTAGGATCCATGAACAAATAAACAAAAAAAACTCAGGGCTAGGCAGTAACCAATGCTGAGTCTTTACATTGTGGTACCAGTCCTTCTGTTAGGGCACTTGCTGCTGTTATAAAATTGTTTGTATCTATCTTTATTTCTATTCCTGCTAGTTTCTGTGGGACAACAATTACAAGATGCACAGTAGATATTTGAAAATATCAATGAAATAAATGACTGCATGCAGGAAAGAATGCATGCATGAATGCATGCATGAATGAATGAATGAATGAATGAATGAAAAGCTACCATTGAAATGCAGAAAGATGCTTTCTGGATAAGTGGTAATCCAGCCATCAAGGCCTTATCAACTGCAACAGTTAAGGAGACAAACCAGAAATAGGGGCTCTTGGATGCTACCAAGCAGTGTGAATTTAAATTTTATACATTATAAAATAAAAAGTCAGAAAATAAAATAATGTCTTAAAGAACTGTGAAACTGATCTTTTTTTTGTCAATGTTTCATTTTTGCTTGCCCCCTCTGTTGGAGAATTTTCCCTCATTGTTCTTCTATTACAATGAATTAATACCTAGTAACACTATGACTATTGGAAAGAGACCCTCTTTGAACAGAATTGGGGACATACAAAATCTACTTGTGTTAGTAGAGATCAAAAAGACAACCAATTCTTCAGAGATAAGCAGTTGAAGGAATTTGACATTGAAATAACCAAAAGGTTAGAATATTTTGCCAGAAAGTCTTCTATCCTTGGTGCTAACACTTAGAAGCAATATGGAAACAGCAAGTTATGTGTAAGACAGAAAAAATTGAACACTTTTGGTGTTGATTTCTTTATCTCTTTCTGCAAGGTAATATTTAAAAATAATAGGCCTTTAATATTTTATAATCTTGGATATTTTCTAAAAGATTTAAACAAAGCAGAAAATTGGGTGCTTTTATTTTTCTATCTGCTAAACAATAATTATTTTTAAGTCAAAAGAAAAGTAGTAGGAAAAGGCAGGGACATCTGATGAAGGTCTTACATCAGGTGACTGCTCCCTGGGAGCCCTGTGTGACAATGAGAAGGTCACAGTTGCCAGTGGAGGGCCATACCAGGAAGAGAGTTTGCTCAGAACATAAACTGGTCCTATGCAAGATTACTATACAATGAAGACTAACACTAAAATTCAGGTAATTTTCCTCATTTTAGTTCTCTAAGTTTCTCTCTTCAACATTTACAAAATTCCAGACATCACTCAAATGGTCAAAATTTAAACTCATGCCTTAGTAAGTTATGCCATTCAACATCACAGACCGACACCACCAACTGCTTACTAAGTATGTTGAAAGAAGGACAGAACTAGGCTTACTAAAAGTGAAAATTGGATGACTGCTAAAATTTGGATAGTGAAATCACCCTCAGTGAGTACAACATAGAATTTTAATTTTTTTAGAATAAAAATAATTTAATATATAAGGTATAAATTCTAAAAGCAAATGATGTGGTAAAATAAAGAAAAGAAGAATGAGCAAGTTACAAAGCTTATTTTTGGCTGTGTATTTATAATTGACATATTATACTACATTATTTTATTAAACATTTTAGATATTGAAAAGATTTAAAAGAATTATATAATACTAGCATAAGAAATAATACATTTCTACTTCCACAATCACATTCCTGCTTCCCCATAGAAAATTACTGTCTTGAGTTTGATATTAATTATTCCCATATATGAATTTATGCTTTTATATATTTGTGATACATATCTATAACTTATATCTATGTAATACTGCTTTGATATATTAAAACATAAATATGTCATGCTGCATGCATCCTTCTGCATATAGCTTTTTTATTTGGTCTTATGTTGGTGAAATTCATCAATGCTAATACCAAAAAAATCACTTCATATATTTTCACTGGCATTGTATGAATATATTAAGATTTACCCACATAGCTAGAGAGAGACACATCTTACTTCATATTTTTTTCCTATTATAAACCACAGTATTAAGAACATTCTTGCACACATCTCATTGTACATATTTGGGCAGTCCCTCTATGAAGCACAACTGGAATTGCTGGTTTATAGAATTCATACATCTTTAGCTTTATAGTAGTATTGAGTATTGTCCCAATTTACCAGAATACATAAGAATTTCTGTGGTCTCCCCAGTATTCCATTTAGTAGGTCTTTATGGATTTCAATTGTTTTATAGAATCTCATTCTCCTTTGCCTCAGAACCTCTTCCAAGAATGACATGTGGCAGGTAATAACAGTATGCTTCAAAAATGGAACATCACTCCTCAGTCAAGAAACACCAAAGAATTTTCCTATCCCTCATCTATAAAATGGTCAGAGGCAAAGGGACAAGAGTCCTAAACAACAGCCTAAATACGTAAGCTATCATGCAGTAGTTAAAATGACAATAATAGCTATTATTTACTGCGATGCAATTATTTGCTAAGTGCAGTAGCAGGTCCCTAGTGTGCATTTTCTTATCCAGTCCTTAGACTAAGGCTGCCAATATAGAGGTTATCTCCTAGTTTTGTACAAGAAGAAAAAAAAGTCAGAAGCCAAATGAGAAGCTCAGTTACTTGCCCAAGATAACAGCTAGTAAATGACAGTCAACATTCAACTAGATTAGTCACGTTCCAAAGCCAGAGCATTTTCACACTATATTCTAGCAGCAGGCTCTAGGTTAGAACTCAAAGTATACACTAAAACAATCAATTAAGCACTGTGAAGAGTAAGCAGCTCTAATTAACTCCACTTATTTAGGGACTATTGTTCACACATATGGGATTTTTTTTCAACTGCCTGTTGTTGCTTTTTTCGGGGGGCGGGGGATAGTAAAATTTCAGTACTCCTTGGGACTTTCAGAGGAAGGAGAGAAGGGAATCATGAAATAATATAACTTAGTAAAACAAAACACTCAATTATATTAAATAGTCACAACATTGCTAAAAAGCTGTAGCACTGAGTAAACGATCAGTTAAAATAAATTTGGGTCATTATCTGTGGATTTAACTATTTATAACACCCCATGCTCACATTTACTTAGGTGACTCAACTGTTCATTCAGCACCTTAGGCTTTAATGTTAAAGGAAAAAAGAATCCTGAGGCTCTTACGGAGAATTAATCTAACAGAATTAGATTCATTCTCTTGCAAACTCTATTCAGCCAGATGGCATCTGTTGTACAATAGGAGTTTTAAGACGGGGCACACAAGAGGGCCAAAAGAACTTCCTAAGAACATACAGAGACAACCTCAAGCACAGTGTATCAGACACTGTTTCCTGAGAAGAGACAGTGGTAGAAAATTAGGTAATCAGAGAATTTTAAAATATAAATTTTAATTTATATTAGTTTTAATAAAAACTAATAGCAACACAGTATAAAGGCAAAAACCTGAAGAGCTTAAAAGAAATGAAAAAAACACATATTCTCATTTTGAGGATGAAAAAAAGATGGCCACTTGGTGACTGAAGCAACACTCTCAAAATTAGCCTTTTCGAGGAAACAGATAAAATACAATTGTTTGGCACATGCTGGGCTTCATACTCTATTAACAAAGTAAGACGCAATACAGCTCAGAACTGTATTAAAGTAAAAGGACTGTTTAGCCTGGAATATGGAAAACTCAAGGATGCAATGTGAAATTAACTGTTTTTAAATATGTTAGACTTTTTTTTTTGTACTGTACCATGTAGGAAACCTAGGATCAATGGCTCTAGCTCATAGAGAGTATATTTTGGTTCAGTGCTATGCTATACCCCCTAAAAAATGATAATAGACAAAGGTCTTAAAGAACATGGGTGCTTCCAAATATCATGGAAGGTGTGAAGCACAGCAGAAATGCTCACTTGGTCAGGTATTCCCTCACAGGGAGCTGCGTACCATGGTGATTCAAAGAACTTTGGAGCTCAATGACTTGGGCTCATGTTCAGCTCAATCCTTTCCTATCTATGTGACTTTAGGCAAATTACTTAACCATTTTATACCTCATATTTCTTATCTGGAAAATGAGGATCATAAAAGCATCTACCTAGTACCTCCACTAGGAGGATTAAAGAAATTAGAAAACTGTCTTCCACATAATGCGTTTATTAATCCAGAATAATGCATTTTTGGAACAATATTATCAATAACTATTATATTATAAGTCATAATTAAAATAGTATTCCCAGTGATAGCTGGTAGCTGGAAAAATGACAGAAGTCTTCTTTCTCATTCTAGGGATAAATGGTGCAAATTTAAAACTTTTATCTCTTTTCTACTTATTACCAAGCATTTACCAACAGATATGCTACCTGGGAGCTGAACTAAGATGTTTCCCAGAGGGATCCCTTCTGGGCTTGATTTTACTATCTCATTAGCAATCATTAAGCCCTGAAAATTCTCTTATAATTGCATGCTCATTTTTAGTTGGGCTTTGCTGATGGTAACAGATTCACAAATAATACCTAGAACAGTGAAAACGTAGTGTTGGAGACACAGCTATAAGGATAACTCTATTACAAGGTACTGATGTGTAATTGTATTAGACATTTTCTTATGTCAAGATAAAGAACAGCTGATGTTCTTTTCACTCTTTATTCAATTTAATAAATTTAAATAATAAATTCTCACTACATACTGCTATGGACTGAATGTTTGTTTTCCTCTCCCAAATTCCTACATTGAAGACCTAACAGTCAATCAAACATGATGTATTAGGGAAGTCATTACTTTTAGATGAGGTCATTCCATGAGTGTGAAGCCTCCCACCTTGTGGAATTAGTGCCCTTAAGAGGAAGAGACACCAAAATTTCCTCTCTCTGCCATGTGAAGATACAGGGAGAAGACAGATGTTTGCAAGCCAGAAAGAGGACCATCAACTAGAACAGAATTTGCCACCATCTTCAGCTTAGACTTTCCAACTTCCAGAACTGTGAAAATAAAGGTCAGTTTTTTAAGCAACCTAGTCTGTGTCATTTTGTTACAGAGCCAAAGCTGACAAAGATACATGTCACAGCATAATTATAATTTAGCAAAATTCAGTTATCTGAATCAATGTACAGTTGACTACTGAAAACTCAGGTTTGAATTGCTCTGATCCACTTGTAGATGTATTTTTTTTCAATAAATAGACAGAAGTTCTTCTGTATCCCCAGGTTTTGCATTTGGGATTCAACCAACTGTGGATGAAAATGTTTTGATCCACAATTAAAACTTAGCTGATACGTGGAGCTGACTTTATGCATTTTATGTTCTACACCATTTATATAAGGGTAGAGCTCCCATGGATTTTGGTATCTGGGGCATGAGGGAGTTCCTGGAATCAATCCCTTGTGGATACTCAGGAATGACTGTACTTAAATCAAAGTTATGTGTAGATTTTCTATTGTGGGGTGGAGCTTGGCACCCCTAACTCTCACATTGTTCAGGAGTCAACTGTATTCTAATATATTCAAGTGTATATGTTAATATATAATATATATTATATGTATTATATATTATTATATATTATAATTATTATATTATTATAATGTATTATATATTATAATTATTATATTATTATAATGTATTATATATTATAATTATTATATATTTATATTTAATATAATTTAATATATTTAAATATAATTATAAACACTTATGGTCTGCAAAATGAGCCTCAAAAAACTAGTCTAAACAATTAACACAATTGTAGAAATTGAAATGTGCTTATAATCTAAATTCCTGTTGTCAGTGAAAGTGTTTGAATGCAAACAAAAAGCTATGCATACCCACACTTTGTCAACATACTGACTGTCAAAAATAGTTTTTCAATGCTCAGCCTATATCAAACTAGAATAGCTGATAAAGTAGTCTAAATGCAACCAAATCAACCACAATAAATATAAAAATAAAAATGTAATGCCAGCAATTCACTCAAAGTTTTTACAACAGTGACAGTAGCTAAGACAGTTCTCTCCAAAGGTAAACCATGTCTATCGAACTACAAATAGCTGCAAAGTTTCCCAAGTGCTTAAGGGTTTCCAGGCAACCGGTAGCACTACACAGATGTTCATGTTACAAAAGAAGGTAATATGCAAGTATTTTGAATTTCTAAGAAAAACCTGTGAACTACTTTGGGATAGTGGTTTCATCATACAGATCCCATTAATGTGAGATAATATTTCTTGAGTAAATAATATTGAATAGCTTTCTTAGTCTTGATAAAGAGTACTCTGATAGCCATCATACTTCCCTCCCTCCCTCTCTCGCGCACTCCCTTTATGTGAAGATAGATTGATAGATATAGATCATTCTCTTTATATCTGTATCTATATCTAGATATATAAATGTATATAATTTTTGTTTGTATATCATCTCTATATAAATCTATGTATTTATAAATAATCTCTATTTATATACAGGGTCTGGCAGAAGTAACGCCTGCTTAAGTGTGTTTGGTAGGGTAATAATATGGATGTAATAATTTATAGTTTTAATTTGAAAATTTCACCTAAAATGTCATATGGTGTGCTTGAGGATGATATTATATTGTTACGGAATTGCATACTTATGATTTGCAATAAAAGATTTGGTAATAAAAAATCATGTGGGAGTTGGGGTTGGGCAGGGCAGGGGAGAGTCATGGGGTAAATTGGGAACAACTGTAATTGAACAACAATAAAAAAAAATCATGCCTATGATTTGGTTATTTGTGCCAGATACTGTGTGTGTATGTATATTTGTGTGTGTGTGTGTGTGTGTATGTAAAATATATCTCTATATTTTAAGCTATCTATCTTTAACAGATGTCAGAAATTACCACAACATACTAGGTATAATTTACGTACTTAGTCATTCATTTAGCATATATTTAGTATCTGTCATATTCTGGCATTGAGCTAGTTGCTAGAATTATATAGACAAATACAGGGGAATAAATGTACAAATTAACAAATTAAACTACAACTCAGTCAGTGTAAAAAATGGAAGTATATTTCATATGTCAGAAGTCAGAAAAGGAGAACAACTACTTGTGTATCAGAGAAGGCACCCCAGAAAAAATATTAAAAGTAATTCTCAGAGAGATTTTAGCTAGAAGGTCAAGGAGGGTAGATGTTTCTAGACAAAGATATATTATAGTGTTAAAATGTAGCTAATAAAAATTCATAATCCTCTTTGTTTTCAATCACTCACTCAACCAAGTGACATTTAAAAGTGACTCAATCTCTCACAATAGAAAATCTACTATTAAATCAATAATCTTCATATACCGATAGGTATTAATATGTCCAAATCTTATAACATAATGAAGGATTCACTACTCTAATTTAAAGTGGAAGCCAAGAAAACAAATTTTAAGAATTATGTCTCTCGCAGAATTGGTTTTGATAGGGCTTGAAGCTTTGCGGCAGTATTTCTCACAGTATAGCCCCTGGACCAGCAGCATTACTGGCTGCAGCTTTTAGTAAAGCAGATTATCAGCCTCTTCCAGGATCTGCAGAATCAGATGGGGCTGCAGACCAGTGCTTTGTGTTTTAACAAGGCCTCTAGACCATTCTGATGTATTTTGAAGTTTAACAATTATTGACTTAAAGCTTTGTATATCCCAGCGTTAACAGGTTCATTTCTTGGATGAGTCTCCTAGCTCTCTTCAGAGAGAAGGAAAACTCAACTCACCAATAACTTGACTTGATCATTTCTACTTTGAATTAATCTCAGGTTTGTTGCACATAAATACATAATCAGCCAGATTAGTTTAAATTAGATCATTTTCTTTGACATTGACTGATGATAATGGAGACTAAAATGTAGATTTGGGACAAATGAAAGACATGATTTTTTTTAAAAAATGTGTAATTTTTCCTATTAAAATGCCCATGTATATTAGATAGCTTTACGTCAATTAAAATAAAATTATAAGCTGACACTGACATAGCACTTGTCAAACAATGTTCCAAAATACTGTACATAGATTAACCCCTCTAATCATTTGATACACACAGCTTTAATATCCCAAGCAATGGAAGCCCAGTGTGGATAAATGACTTGTCTATGGGAGCAATACTTTCACCTGAGCAATGTTTTCACCTGAGCAATGAGACCTGGGCACTGAGTACAAACAGTGTGGCTCCAGAGTCCATGCTCCAAATTACCTCATTATACTACAACCAGCGCAAGAGGTATTTTAATATCGTTTTAATTAAATTAACAGTCTAATGTCAGAGGATACCTTATAGCCCTAGTAAATGCTATTATTGGTTGTCGATAATGAGCACATAGATCGCACGCATGAGCGCACTCGCATACACACACTTTGCTGTGTTGGCCACTTGCCAGTTGCATGACCTTGGGAAACCACTTCTTTCCTGCTTCAGTTTCCTCTTGTATTAAGTGAAGACATAGTTGTTGCAAGAATTAATTAAGTGCACCTTAATTCTTATACATTAAGAATTAATGTATAATTTCTTTAGAATGATTCTTAGGTTATACTAGGTCCCGTTATTGTTTTTGTTGTTCTTTTCTGAAATAACAAGTCAAAGTAAATTATGTAGCAGTCGCTTATTTTATATTATTATGGTTTGCTCAATAATTTTACATTTATTTCGATTGTTCTTTTAAAATATTTAATCACTTGCTTCAAATAGTCAACTACTGCTACTTTTCCTAACTGTTTCTTCAATTAGTTCTAATAGTTTTACATTAGTGATAAACTCAGTGGTATAACTAGGATCAGATAGGCCTACTTACCCTAAACATCTTTTCTATAAGTGGGTTTGCATTCAAATCCTCTCTATATGCAGCTTTGAATTACAATCTTCTTTATGAGTAGGTTTGAACTATTTTATTAGTAGGTTAAAGATGGGTATGAGGAGATTGATAGCAGCAGAGATATTCTTGTGAAAAATTAGAGATCCGATAGCTACTTTATAAGTTGCAGGCACAGAGATTAAACTCTACGTTTTGGTGATGGGCGTGGAGGACAGGTATAATGGAGACAGTCAGAAATGTAAGGTACTAAAGAAAAACAAACAAGGGAAACTGAAGCAGAAAGGGAGATGCAGTTTAGAAAAGGTGCTTGTACTGAGGCATGGAAGAAAGGTCCAAAGAAATGGTCCATCTCTCATTAGAGCATATCCAAGCGAGGAAGGGAGAAACCCAGGGATGAACTTTGTCTACCTTAAAAATTAAACTTTGGCTGGACTTTCTTTCCTACTGTTTGTCCTCCAATATATGAATGACTGTTGTATTGATTTGCTATTACTGCTCTAACGAGTGACCACAAACTTAGTAGTTTAAAACATCACAAACTTATTATCTTACAGTTATAGAGGTCCAAGTCCAAAACTGGTTATTATAGGGCAAAAACCAAAATTAAAGTGTCTACAGGGCTGTGTTCCTTCTGAAGGATTATGGGAAAATCCATTTCTTTAACTTTTCAAAGGCAGAAAGGTAGCACCTTCAAATTCATTCTCTCTCTCTTATTCTCTCCCTCTCTCTCTCTTCTCTGCTTCTATTACCATGTTTCATTTTCTAATTCTTTGCTTTTCTTGTTCTCTTATAAAAGCACTATAATTATATGAGGTCCACCCAACTAATCCAAAGTAGTCTCCTCACCTCAAAATCTTAAACAATCACATTTACAGAGTCCTGCTTGTTATGTAAGGTAACATGTTCAAAGATTGCAGAGGTTAGAATGTGGCCAGCTATTGGGGGGGCCAGTGTTTGTTTACTAGAGTCATGCTCTAATATCTTCTGAAACAATGCCTAATTTAAGTGCAAATCTACCACAGGGTTAGGGCTTAAAATATGTCCTTTTGTAAGACTGCATCAAGATTTAGAGAACTATTAGTCAAGCTTACACAAAGTATTTCTCTTCTATTTACAAAGCCCACCTGTTGTTCTTATAACATAATAACTGATTACTATGCATTTGTCTGACAATAATTGATTTATTTAAATGCAGAGAAGTCTAAGTGGTTATATTTTTTTAAATGTATTTTCCAAGGCAGCAGGGAAGAAAGAGTTACAGCTCTATGGCCACAGGAAATATATTTATAATTATTTTACCCATGCAAACATAAAAATCATTCAGTATGAAATTCAGAGATTCAAATAAACCAGTTCTTGATGAAAATGGGCCTTATAAAATTTGTCCTTTATAACATCAAAATAGAATGTTGTCTTTTCAAAAACAGTTTCCAGATGAATAGCATACCATAATGTATATTTGCTAGCACATAAATAACAGCCTCAATACAAAAAGATGGCAAGCATAGATAAAATTTGAAGATGTGTGATAGAAACAAAGCATATATTTTATGATTCACTGCTACATCTAATTTTGTGTCTATATATATCTCTTCCTAGTATGACATATGAATATTAAGAAGATAATTCCTGTATGTTTGGAATCTGATATTAGACCACTATATATACTGAGTGAGCATACAAGCAAACTATATCATTGGCTAAGAATCAGAAAAGATAATCAAACTATTGAGACTATAGTAGAAAAACAAAGGCCAACTCAATTGGTGTATATCATTTGATTAATTGTTGAAACAACAAGTAGGGTAAAAACAAAACAAATTTTAAAAACTCACATCCATGTCATTGCAATATGGTGTGATGTGAAGAACATAAAATTACATGAAATTAACAAAGAAAACAGAAAATAAAAAATTAGATGATTAACTTATAGTGAAACTAAAGAACAAAGCATGTAAGTTGTCAGGTATTAAAAAACACTGTTAAGAAATACAAGCAAATACCAACAATGAAATCATTACCAAAAAAAAGCTATCTTAAAAAGTTGAAAGAATAAAATGTAATCTTTGACTAGAATTCATAGGACATGATGAAGCTGCTTACATATTAAAATATATGTATATGTATTCAATTGTTAAATACCTAAATTTTAATTTGGAGAATTAAAATAGAAAACAATCTTGTTTGGAGACCATGGCTCCAAAAGAATATACATATTTATATGACATTGTGTCCTATTTTCTAACTAGTCAAAAGCCAAGAATTTTCTTGGATTTTTAATAAATTTCATAAAATTGGTTTCTATAATGTCATAAAATTTGCACTGATACATTAAAAACAGAAAAGTAAGAAAAAATGTACATTTAAAAACTAGAATTCAGAACTGCTTTTATTTTTTTTTAATTTAACCTTTTTTTTTCCATTACCATTTAGACCCTTTATACCTCCCTCCCCCCAGCAATTAACACACTGTTGTCCATGACTATGAGTCCTTTTTTCCCACCCCCTCACACCCCCCCGCCACTAGCTGTCATCCTGCTCACCATCCGTGAGTCTGTCTCTGTTTTGCTTGTTAGTTCAGTTTGTTCATTAGATTCCACAAATGAGTGAAATCATATGGTATTTGTCTTTCTCTGACTGGTTTATTTCACTTAGTTTAATTTTCTCCAGGTCTATCTGTGCTGTCACAAAAGATAACACTTTCTCCTTTTTTTATGGCCAAGTGTCATTGCATTGTGTAAATGACCCATAGTTGTTTTATCCAATGATCTACAGATGGACATGTATGCTGCTTCCATATCTTGGCAATTATAAATAATGCTGTAATGAACATAGGTGTTCTTATATTCTTTAGAATCAGTGTTTTGGTTTCCTTTGGATATATTCCCAGAAGTGGGATCACTGGATCAAAAGGAAGATCCATTTTTAATTTTTTCAGGTATGACCATACTGCTTTCCACAGTGGCTGCACCAGTCTGCATTACCATCAACAGTGCAAAAGCGTTCCCCTTTCTCCACATCCTCACCAGCACTTGTTGACTGATTTATTGATGATAACCATTCTGACCAATGTGAGGTGATATATCATTGTGGTTTTAATTTGCATTTCTCTGATGATTAATGATGTTGAGCATTTTTCATAAACTTATTGGCCATCTGCATGTCCTCTTTGGAAGTGTATATTCAGGTCATAGACCCATTTTTTAATTGGGTTGTTGGTCTTTCTGGTGTTGAGTTTTGTAAGTTCTTTATAAATTTTAGATATTAACCCCTTTTCAGCTGTATTGATGAATATGTTCTCCCATTCTGGGGGTTATTTTATGTCGTTGATGATCTCTTTTGCTGCACAAAAAGTTTTTAGCTTTATATAGTCCCATTTGTTTATTCTTTCTTTTATTTCCCTTGCCTGGGAGATATATCCAATAAATATTGCTATGAGCAATGTCTGAGATTTTGTTGCCTCTGTTTCTTCTACGTTTTTTATGGTTTTGGATCTAACATGTAAGTTTTGTTCCATTTCTTATTTATTCTTGTGTGTGTACTGGAAGTCCTGGCCACAGCAATCAGAGAAGAAGAAATAAAAGGCATCCAAATGGGAAAGGAAGAAGTAAAACTGTTATGACTTGCAGATGACATAGGTATACATAGAGAACCCTAAAGATTCCACCAAGAAATCACTAGAATTGATCAATGAATTCAGTAAAGTAGCAGGATACAGAATTAATATACAGAAATCATTTGTATTTTTATATGCCAATAACAAACTAACAAAGAAATTAAGAAAGCAATCCCATTCACAATTGCTACAAAAAGAATAAAATAACTAGGAATAAACCTAACCAAGGATGAAAAAAAGCTGTACTCAGAAAATTATAAGACACTAAAGAAAGAAATAGAAGATAAATAAATGGAAGCACATACCGTGTTAATCGATAGGAAGAATTAACATCATTAAAATGTCCATATTACTCAAAGCAATCTATAGATTCAACACAATTTCTATCAAGATTCCAATGACATGTTTCACACAACTAGAACAAATATTTCAAAACTTTGTATGGAACCACAAAATGTCCCACATAGCAACAGCGATCCTGAGAAACAGGAACAAAGTTGGAGTAATCATGCTACCTAATATCAAAGTATACTATAAGACCATAGCAATCAAAAGAGCATGGTACTGGCATAAAAACGGACACATAGACCAATGGCCAGGAATAGAGAGCCCATAAATGAACCCACAGCTTTATAACTAATTAATATTTGACAGAGGAAGTAAGCACATACAATGGGCTAAAGATAGCCTATTCAATAAATGATGTTGGGAACATTGGAAAGATAGGTGCAGATAAATGAAACTAGACCACCTTCTTATAGTACATCTTTTAAAAATTATCTTCACTGAATTTTCAGTTGCTTAATGTTACAATATCTGCCTAATGTAACTATCCAACTGAGTCTAAAAAAGCCATGGCATGCTGAATTATTTTTGTCTATTAGTAAGTGCAAGAAGTGTTTTTTATCACTTGTGTAAACAATACAGTTTCTCAGTTTTCACAATCTAATATTCAATATTGAGGGTAATATCAAGCATGCAATTAGTGCACATTTCAAAAAAATAAAATGGGAATGCTGCAAAAACTTAGCTGTCAGCCCTGGCTGGTATGGTTCAGTGGATTGAGTGCTGGCTTGTGAACCATAGGGTTGCTGGTTTGATTCCCGGTCAAGGCAAATGCCTGGGTAGTGGGCCAGGTCCCTAGTAGGGGGTGCACGAGAGACAACCACATACTGATATTTCTCTCCCTCTCTTCTTCCCTCCTCCTCTCTCTAAAAATAAATAAATAAAATATTTGCCCTGGCTGGTGTGGTTCAGTGGATTGAATGCCAGCCTGCGAACTAAAGGGTCACCAGTTTGATTCCCAGTGCAGGACACATGCATGGGTTGCAGGCCAGGTCCCCAGTAGGGGGGGCATGAGATGCACCCACACATTGATGTTTCTCTCCCTCTCTTTCTCACTTCCTTCCCTTTTCTATAAATAAATAAATAACATCTTTAAAAAAATCTTTTAAAAATACTTATCACCTATCAAAATATGCTAACACATAAATGGCCAATGTTGGCTAAAATATTTGAAACAACAAATTTGACACCTAAAAAGCTGTGTACATGGCAGTATATATGATAATGAGGAGAAGTACTGGTTGAATGAAGGGGAATCATATTAAACACTGGTGTTACTTATAAGGAAGATTTTAAAAACATTTGTTTTTTAGATTGGTCAATTTTTTTAAAGCACAAAATAAATTGGTGTATTTTATTGTGTCCAAATTTTATGGTACTTTTTAATGTCATATATGTATGTGGGATGTGGGGTATATTACTATGGTCCATAAGTCTTTCTAAAATTTATTATGTTCTAGTGTTTTAAGATGATTAAGAGAACAATGATATAATAAATTCCTTTACAAAAACTTAAGTATATGCAACTGGATGTCTAGAGATAAAAAATAAATAAAATGAGGATTTAAGTTTAAAAAGTATAATATATTTGACAAGTCAGTTATTAAGGTAGTGAAAATTATTCTTTTAGGAGCCAAAATCTAAGAAATCTTTTTTTTTAAATTCATAGACTATTGTTACAGATGTCCAATATATCTGCTGATATTATATACTACATACTACTATATACAACATACTTTGTTGAGAACATTGAAGACATAAAGATAGATACAACTTTTATTGATCAATATGTTTGCAGCTAGGAAGCTTGAATGCCCTGAAGAAGGAGGAAGCTAAACAGAATAGATAATATCAAAATGAAGCAGTGTTACTAATTATCATTGATCCAATTTAATAGCTACTAGTGTTACTAATGATAATTGGTCTGATTTAAGCTCTCACAAATATATTACATAAAGTAAGAAAACAGGGGAAATTTAAATTTTAAAAAATGTAAAATGATCTGTATTGTCATTCTCTGAGGTTATCCATCACTAGCACTTTATTTCCATCCAGTTTTTCATTTATATTCTGTTTTCCATTCTTGAATCATACTAAATATATAATTTTATAACTTTATAGTCTTTATAATAGACTTTAAAAATGTACCAATGAATACTTGTTTTAATGGCAATATTACATTAAGTTATGCAATAGTTCCATAATTTAATTATTTTCCTAATATGGACTATATATTTTGTTTGTAATTTATCTCTATTATAAATACTATTCCAGTGAACACACTTGTACATGAATCTCCATCTGAATCCTTGCTAAATTGCTCAGGATAAATTTACTGAATGGCACTTATATAGTCAAAAAGTATAGGTTTACTTTTGAAGTGGCAAATACAAAAAGGGTAACTTTCATTCTTTTCTAGGCAAGCACTTTGTGTGAATGACACAATTTATTTTTTTATTTTTAAAGATTACAACAGAAAATCCTCTTGCAAATCACTATTTGTTTTCATGTGCTAATGTAGAAATATACAAAGTTAACGAAAAGAGTATAACTTTACAAGTATTATTCTATTATTTATTTGTTTATTTTTGGTTCAAGAGGAGAAGAGAAATAAAGTTACAGAAAAGGACTTTGTTTCAAGTACATTATATAATAAAATTGCCTATCAGTTACTTAAAAAAAAAAACAGAGCAATACAGAATGAATCAAAATGGAGTTAAAGTTGTCAACAAAGTAAGCTAATAAAAACACTTTAAGTGAAATCCAACCAGATTGTAAAAAGTTAAACCTAAGGGAATAAAATGTGTAGAATTCATCCACATCAAGGAAATGCTTTGAAATAATCACAACCAGAGAGTTGGAAATGATGTTAAAGTATGTAAACCACCACCTGAAACTGCAAGCTATATCAGGAAGTTAACAATATGTGTCTCCAGGTATCTATTCCTATGCAACATGTAACAAATCAATAGAAGAGCCCTCATCCAACAAAATAGCCATCATCAAAGTCTGGTTGAACCTACATAATGATATATTCTGGGATATTTCCAAACTGGCAGAACATAAAATGACAAGTGATACATAATGGACAGGATGCAAAAAGCAATAAAGAACAAATAAAAAGAAATAAGAATCCAGCATTGGAAAAAATACTTGCAAAATGAGAATATCACATTGAACCAAAAGCAATAAACCTTTTCAACCGTGTTCCCAAAGTCTTACAAAAACAGAGACATTTATTGAACAAGATACAAGATACAAGAAACACTGTACATAGTACAATGCTGCCTCAGTCCCCATCAAAGTAGACACTTTGGGACCTCACACAGTTCTCTCAATTGCCATCAGCTGCCCTGTCATATTTTCCTGGAGCTCATTGATGGTCTGAAATCTCTTCCCTTTGAAAGGTGATTTTAGTTTTGGGAAAAGCCAGAAGTTATAGGGTGCCAAATCTGGGCTGCAGGGGGGCTAAGTTACCTGAGTGATCTGATATTTTACCAAAAAGCTCTGCATGAGAGGTGATGCATGAGTGGGCACAGCGTTGTGATGAAAGTGCCAATCACCACTTGCCCAGAGCTACAGCCTTGACTTTTGAATCATTTGATTAGTTTCCACAGAGGAATATTCAAGCTTAGTGCAAAATTTGATTCAGATTCATTGCTCTACTCACTCAGTCATTTTGAATGTGACGGCCACACAGTACACATGCTCACTCAAAGGCACCTACCACCCCCACTGACTAGTACAGTGAAGTCATCATTGTTCACACATGTGTATTCCTGTCCACTCTCATTGGCTGCCTAGTTATATCGATGTCATTCAAACCATTCTCATTATATTAACAACGACAGAACTTTTTCTGGGCAGATTATATATAATTATAATTATACATATAAAAATGTATAATCTGTCCAGATTTATATCTGTATTACCTTTTTTAGTTCTTACAGTTACCCTCTCAGCTATGCAGCCATGAACTTCTAGGGCTATTCCACTTAATATACTGAAATATGCAGAAACTAAACTACCTGGCCACCATGACAGGTAGCAAGTACCAGAACCAGAAATCAACCCAGTTCTCCTAACTACAGAAATAAAGCCCTCGAATGCCAATTTCCAAAACAACAGAAAATATAGATATAAATATTTAGAAATCAATAAGAAAATTGCTGACAAAATCACTGAAATGCATATATTTTAGGCAAGCATTTGTAGAAAGTTTCTCTCTCTATTTCACTTAAAAACAAATTTTTGACTTTGGGACTATATCATTTTAAAAACAGTGTTTAATACCTGATTCAATTTAATAGTTAAAATCAGCCATACTGCTATCTAATCTTTTCATGTGGTTTTGGGGCTTGGTTTTGTTGGTAATAAATTTAAGTAGTAATTAATTTGAATGATGCATATTTTAAAAAATCCATTGAGCTACAAAAATCCTGTTGTACTCTTCATCTAATGATCTCTGTTTTTCCTGAGTATACCATAATGCTGAATCTTAGGTTAGCTCAACAATAATACTCCCTCTCATAAATGTTGACAAAGAAGAACCCAAAACTTTTCATGGGTCTGGTATCTATAACATAAAGTATTAATTATTTAATGAATAATAAATAACTATAAGCTCATGCTGGAGCAAAAATAAACTAATGGACTTAATCTATTTTCTAGATCTCCGTTTATAAATCCTAAACTAAACCATTGAAGAAAATTAAAACTTATTTCCATTATATCAGCTATTCATGGAAACTACATGAATAATTTTGAATGTAATAAAACATTTTTAAGTCTAATATAATATTTTCAGATTTTAGATTATCAAAAGAGGAATATTACACAGCAACAGTAATTTTAAAGTGTTTTTAAAGTTAAAATTAAAGATACTGCTTTCTATATCATATAGTACTGTTCAAAAATTCACTGTATCTTATAAATGATGGAAATTTCCCCTGTTAACTTTGCAGAAAAAAAATCTTTTTTAAGGAGAATATATGTGCTTCCTATTGTCAGAAAAACATTTATATAGTCTAGTTTACCTATATATAAAATTTTACATTTATTATAAAAGTTCTAATAGCATTGACTTTCTAATTCCTTAAAATGCACTGGGTTTTGAGTTTTTCTTTAATACATTTGTTTTCATTTCAGTTCTGCCACAGATCCTTGTAAGAATAATTATATAAAAAGATTTTATTAATTTAGTTTACTGGTCCAAGGTCTCTCATTATAGAGTATAATTGACTTTGTACCCAAAGCATGTTTCTTCAATATAATCCCAAAATAATAATGAGGTAGAAATATAATTCTGAAAAAAATTTCATTATCATACCAAATTACTTTCATTTTTTTCACAGTAGCTAGTTTTTTATTATAAATTCATGATTATTTATTTTGGTCATTTGTACATGAGTCAGTGATTACTATCATGTCATCATTATCTACTCTATCATTTGAGTAAGAAATACATTATTTTAAATAATGAAAATTGTAAAATAAATGAAAAGTACACTGTGATAGAAAGTAAAGGAATATAATGTGGTTATGGGGAAGGCTCTACTTTCAGTAAAGTGGTTAGAAAGGTCTGAGGAAATGCCCTTTTTAAGTTGAAACGTAAAAGGTCTGAAAGAACAGCAGTGGTAGTGGGGCTGGTGGGAATGAAGGGTATAGCTCGAGGCTGAAGAGAACATATTCAAACACTAGAAGATGGAAATGCAGGCTCATAGGTGTGCAAAGTGTGTCTTTGCACATAGTCCCATGTCAGAAGAGTGGGTGCTTGTCTTACTGCTCTGTTGCTTTTTGCCATTCTTACTGATTTTTGAATGAGAGCCCTGCATTAAAATTTTTCACTGGTGTCACAGATTATCTAGCTGGTCCTGAGTGCTTCCTGTGCTTCAGGATTTTAAATGAGGATGGTGATTGAGGAGGGTGTGACCTCAGATAAAGCAGCAAAGGTAGAAAGAGCCAAGTCATGCAGCACTTTGAAAGCCACGTAACAAGCTTAAATTTTGTTTTAAAAGTAGTAAGAAGTCATTGAAAGTAGGTGTTCAGCAAGGATGTGAATTGGGGGTTGAGTGATGGGTGGAGGTGATGTTATTATTTTAAAAAATTTAGATGATAGTATTAAACAGGCAATATTTAAAATGCATTATTTAAAAAAAATTAGGTGATATTATTAAAACAAGTAATATTGGACAAGCATTATGGCATTGTGAGCAGAAAATTAAGAGTTCTATTTCATGCATGCAAAGTTTGAAATGCTGTGATAAAGTCATAGAGGTCAAGAAGCTATTATATTTATGACAATAGAACCTGAATCTGAGGAGAACAATGTCAGACATACATAAAAATTAAAGTTATTGTGAGAGAAATGCAATGAAATCCCTGAAAATGGATGTGATCATCTAGCGAGAGAAGAAGAAAACACTCAGGAAAAACTAAGAAACCATGATGCCTTGGAGGTCAAGAACAGAGTTTCTTAATAAGGAAGGTGTTGATAAGAATTATAAATGCTCCTGAGAGACTCAGAAAGATAAAGACAGAAGACACCCATGGGGTTTTCTAATAGGAAGCAATGTAGTGTTATTTATGATTGTCCTACAGCTGGAATAGAGACAGTAGACAGAGCGAAAAAAGTGAAGAGTAAGTAGGAAATGATGAAGGCAGAGTGGGAAGGCAAATCCTTGGAAGATTTTGGAAGGCAGAAAATTGAAGCACAGTCAGAATAAAATAAATGTGTGTGTGTGTGTATGCATTTGTATTTTTGGAACAAGTTTTTGTGCAGTTGAGTGAGAAAAGGGAGGGCGACACCATCAAACGGATTGTGTTTGAGGAATTAGATGTTCTAAGTCATGACTCTAAAGGAAATTGTGCTTAAAAATCCCAGTACCTGACTATTCAAGTATGTATTTGAAATGGATACTTTAAAAAATGAACTTCAGAAGAGTAAGAAAAGATAAAAGCAGCAGAGTCCATTGAACGTTGAAGATGACTATAAAGGAGCCAGAAAACGGTAATAGGAGAGAACTTATGAGACTCGTATAGAAGTCTGCATGTTGAATGGAGAGCAGACAGAAAAATATAAGCAAATAGTAATGAAGAGAGAGAAACTTGATGTGAGTGAAGGGCACTAAGAGCACTAAGCACACCTTTCAAGTCTGAGGACCCTTCTGAGTGTGGGAAGAGTACCCATCAAAGAGAGGGATGCAGAAAGGGTGTGGGGTGGGTATCTCACAGGCAGAGATGTGTAAGGACTTACATGATAAACAATTTAACAGGTAAGAAAGATTATACTGCACACCCTTAGCATCACATCCCAAGTTCATTATTTTCAAGGAACGCTTTGAGAGGGGAATCTAAACCATTCTTTTCAAATTTTACAAAATGGCATGTATTATATCATTTTACCACCATTATATCTTTTTCCAAATTCATGATTTCATAAGCTTTTAATTATAATTACCTTATACTGTAAATTTTAGAATATATATATATTTTAGTTTTTTATGCTAAAGATACTCTGTTGATTCATTTGTCATTTATTCATTGACTCTATAAGCATTTATCAAGATTTATTTTGGACCATGTACTTTGTGAGACATCAGGGATTCAAAGATTAGTATGACAGACTTGCTGTCAAGGACCTCGTGGTATAGTGAACAAGACTGATTTTGAAACACTGCACATTATATGGATGACAATTGATTATTATTGAAGTCCTATGGAAGCCTGGGGACAGATTATCTGTTTCAGCTTGGGCATTGGGAAATGCTTCACAGATGAAGTAATATGTGAATTGAGTAATAAAAGATTTGGAATCTAATGTAAGCTCCTTGAGGACAGAGACTCTCATTTCTACTACTTCCACAGGACTGCCTGCCCCCGAGGGGAATGGATAAATGCTTGTTAAATTCATACATGGCAAGAGCATGTGGCAGAAAATAATTCTAATCAGAGGGTGCAGACTTTTCAAAGGTATAGCATTACCTTTGTCTATAGCCTAACTGCTTTTCATGTGTTTTCTGTTACACTTGGTTGGAATTTAAGGCATTAGTTATACAGGAGCGAGTGTATGTTAGAAAATGCCCTTTGTGGTTTTCAAAGTCCTTCCTGAGGGATGTCCCCAAACACTGGTAGTTCTTATGGCTACCACAGAAGAAGAGGTTGGTTTGATTTTTCTTTAATCAAACATTTTAATATTTTGCAAATTCTCTCAATTCCATACCATGTTAATTGGCTCTTAGCAGTAAACATTTTTCTCTCTGGAGTAACAGACATCACTAAACCTTAGCATTTATTTTATATAAGCCAGTTTTCAATATATATTGGGTAGCTCTTCTGTACCATTTTTACCCCTCAGAAAATGTTTGAAATACTATAAATAGTCAAATCGATACTTTTTTATTGTAACAAATTAAATTATTTTAAACCAGTTTCCTAGCTTCCTCTTTTTTTAACCCTTTATTACCACTATTTGAGGAGAAGAAGAGGAATAGAATGCTCATGAAGCCATAGCCATATCTGATGGACAGATGTCAGTCCTATTATGGATGATTAAAGAGTTTACATATTATATATTATATGTTTATAGTATGCCATATATATTGCATGTATTGCATACACATGCATATATGTTTTTAAAGGTATGTATATATAAAATGTATGATATGAAATTATGTATTTTTTAATGTGGAAAGAGCAATTTGACTACTGCCTCCTTTCTTTTTCCTCCTGCATGGCTATATTATCTAAGTTTTCTTTAATACATATGCATTTATTTTTGTTCATTTGAAAACAATAAAATATTATTTTTAAAATAATCTCTTAAAACTGGATTTAAGATTAGTTCTTAACATTTATTAGATTTAAAAAGAAAATGCCACCAGACATGGTAAAATATGCAATCACTTTTTTAACTTCCCAAATAAAGCATGCAAATATACATAGTATTCATTTTATGAACTTCAATAAAACTAGAGTTTTCTGGCAAAGTGCCAAGGTGAGAACCTGTTCCACATTCAAATTTCTATGTTATTGAGAGGGGAATATTTGCAACATTCTTAAGAACAAACATGGTCTTTGCTCTTTCCTGTGTACATTCATGAGTCATTAAATTTCCTTCCCCAGTATGTGAGTAGCTGCCACACTGGTACTCACACAAGACTTGAACAAACCAAATGATGCAAAGAAGTGGGAAAGCAAGCTATGTAACTCTATTGCATGAGCCCAAGTAGATGGACTGAAAAATAAAACAATTTACAATATAATATGAAGTGAAAAAAATCAGTCCCATGGACCCATGGATCTTTTTATACTAGTCAAGTATGGATAACTGTTAAGGTAATAAGTGAATGAAGAAATGGAAACCCATACATCTCCCTTGTTCTTAGTACATGGGTAGAATATTATGGTATGCTCTCAGCCTTATCCTGACTCTTCTTTATCCTCACATTTATTTGTTTTTCTGTGGCTATACCAATTTCAGTTCATGCTAGGCTTGCCTGGTTATGCTACCTAAAAGTCTTAACATATTCACCCTCATTTCTAATCAAAGGGACTATCACACAAGAAGCCACCAAGGGAAGAAATTCAGCAACTACATTTACAAATAACTACAATAAGTCCTCAAGGTCATAGATAAGTTCTTTAGAGAATACATACAACAACATAGAGAATCTATACAACTTTAAGAAAAAAGATGTATAACAAAACCAATTTTACCATCAACTAATTGATATAAATAAGAGTTAGGTCCCTATGGCATCTCATCAATGTTGTTGTTTTTGGTATTTTCTTTTCTTTTCTTTTTTATTTGATCTTTATTGTATTTTTCCATTACCATTTAGCCCCCTTGGACCCCTACCTCCAGCAATCACCTCACTGTTGTCCGTGTCCACGCGTCCTTTATCCTTTCTGCTCAATCCCTCCACCCCCTCACCTCCCACCGCACTAGCTGTCATCTGCTCTCCATCTGTGAGTCTGTCTCTGTTTTGCTTGTTAGTTCAGTTTGTTCATTAGATTCCACATAAGAGTGAAACCAGATGGTATTTGTCTTTTTCTGACTGGTTTATTTCACTTAGGAGAATGTTATCCAGGTCCATTCAACCTGTTGCAAAGGGTAAAATTTTCTTTTTTATGGCCGAGTAGAGTGCCTTTGTGTAAATGTCCTATGGCTGTTTTGCCCACTCATCTACTGATGGACACTTGGGCTGCTTCCATACAATGAAATGATCTTGATATAAATGATGTTACTCCAGAACTTGTCCTCTTTCATAACTTTTCACCTAAATGTCTCAGAATAATGTGCCATTTATTATTTAAATATAATATAGATTTTTTTCCCAATATGTTTTTGTAATCTGGAGATAGAAAGAGCACACATTCTGAACTTTTTTTCTGCATCATAGATAAACTTTTTAAAGTAGAAAACTAATCAATTTTTAAGTCACTTAAACTTACTCTGGTATATTCTGTAGTCGTAATCTCAGTTTTATTTCATATACACTTTAACCATAACACAAGATTTGCCTGCATCTTTGAACTAAGTGAACAAATTAGTTCACTTCAGATATTTTCAGAAACAATATATGTCATGATGATTCAATCACACAGGTTATTTTGTAATAGATACTCTTGCTTAAGTCTGAGAATAAACAGATGTAGTGAGTTTCCAGCTATACAATTTATTTAGGCTTTCTTAAAATGTAAACATAATTTGCGACCTTAAAGAGCGAGACCTTGCCCTGGATGGTATAGCTCAGTGGATTGAGTGCCAGACTGCAAAGCAAGGGGTCACTGGTTCGATTCCCAGTCACAGCACATGCCTGCGTTGCAGGCCAAGCCCCCCGTGAGGGGGCGCATGAGAGGCAACCACACATTGATGTTTCTCTCCTTTCTTTCTCCCTCCCTTCCCCTCTCTCTAAAAATAAATAAATTCCTTAAAAATAGAGTGAGATCTTACATACTTATATGATCAAAAAATTTTTAAGTTAATAAAACATTTTTAATTTAAAATATTTAAATATTATACACATATCTCAGTTTGCCTAAAGATAAAAAGATAAGAATCAAACCTACAAATTAATATTAACAAATAATTTTTGAGATATGTCTCTCCAGTACCTTTAACTTGACAAATATTTCTTTAAAAATAAAATCAAATCAAGGTATTTGAATATTGAGGAATAGTAACTTTCCCTTTGAGTGCTGGCTCCTGGCAAGAACCACTTAGAGAGTTTGCAAACAGTATGAGGATGTAGTGCAACTTTGGCTCATATTATATACTCAAGAGGCACACATAATTTGAATTAGCTGTGTACAAGAAACAGATGCAATCAATCAAAGCTGAACAAAATAAAAACCTCTGGTATTCCATGATAAACGTGGCAAATGTGCCCCCCACCACTTCCGCTACCCATTTAACCTTAAAATGCAATTTCAATCTGCAGTTTACATTCTTTTAGATATCTATGCAAACCCCCTAACTCAGTGCAGTATAAATTTTTAATATTCTGGGGTGGAAGGAGGGAACATAAGACAGTTCGGATAAATAAAATGTGATCTCTTACAGGAAAAGGAAATTCAGGTCATTTAATTTTAGAAGACAGGAAATGTGCTAATTTTTGGTTAAGAAACAGAGAAAAAGGGACATTTAATAGCCTTCAAGCTAAAAGTCCACTTGTACTTTATGCCAAATCCATTTGAACATTAAGACCTTACAATTAATATTAAAATTAAATGATCACAGATACTATTAACCTTTTACGGTTAATACTTATAATTGATTTTCCATGCTTCTGTTTGTGTATTTTATGAAACACTGCATATATTTGACTCTTGATTAATTAATTAATTATTTAAGAACTTTGTTTATTTTGCTCTTGTATATTTATGAACCCAAGAAATGGAGGACAATGATGGAATGGATTAATCAAATCCTTTATAATCAATTGAACTTTCAAAGTGCACACATGTATTAATTTCCACTGTAAGTGCTAGTTAGACCTTTCACATTTAATATGCTTGACTAAACAACTTTAATACCAAGGATAAGAAAAAAACATCAATTTTTCCATAACAGAGAAACATGGGATGTCACCAGTCAAAAATAATTGCCCAATTAAATTTAATAATATGTAAATCCAACATTCTTGGAAAGTATTCTTCTCTGACTAACCTGTGGGACAGCCTTCAGAACAACGGGAAACCAGAGGCAGAGAGACAGTCCAGAATCCTGGTCAAGACTCTTGATTAATTTAACAAGGGACAAAGATTCTCTCCTTGAACAAATTATACTCAGGCACTTCCGAGTTCTTTTTTAACTAGGCCTTGACTTTGGAGTTTCCACATTCCTCTCTGCATTTCCCAATTTTAGCAAGAATTCTGTGAAGTCAGTTTAACCAGAATCCTCCATACTCAACATCTCATCACCCTTAATAACTAGTCAGGTTTCTCATACTCCACCATGTCCCAGGTGATGCCTGATCACTGGCCTACTTTCAGGAAGAATTGTCATGTAGGTTTAACCAGAATCTACCCTTACCACTGATGTGTTTTCCTAACAATGGAGAACTCCCTATCCCCTTCATATTCGCGCAACTGTATCAAACATATTCCAAAAGAAAGTTACATTGTTGACATGTCCTATGTTCAGTCATGTGCTGCATTGCTATGTTTTGGTCAATGAAGAATCACATATAAATACAGTGGTCCCATAAGACTAAAATGGAGCTGAAATTTTCACCTATCACCTAATGACGTCATAGCTGTCATAAAGTATCGTGATGTATTACTCATGTGTTTGTGGTGCTGCTAGGCCTATAAAATTATAGTACATATAATTATGTACAGTACATAACACCTAATAATCTTTATAAATGACTAAGTTACTGGTTTAAGTTTTTACTACACTATATTTTTTATTATTATTATTATAGGAGGTACTCTTTCACTTATAAAAAAAATTTGCAGTAAAACAGCATGCTGCATTATGCTGGCAGCAGTCTCCTAAGTCTCTTGATTGCATCATTTTCTCTTGCATTTGATTTAATCTTGTGTTGTTTTGTGCAATAGGATGCTAGATAGTCTTGTAACCTAGGAGCAATAGGCTATACCATATAGCCTAGGTGTGTAATAGGCTGCAACTCCAAGCTATGTAGATGCATTCTAATGTTTGTACAACCATGAAATACCCTAAAGATTCATTTCACAGAGTGCATCACCACTGTTAAGAAATATATGACTATAATTAGACCAATGATAATTGTGTATGTACAATTTTCTTGTCATTATTCCCTAAACAATACTGTGTAACAACTATTTATATAGCATTTACATTGTATTAAGTATTATAAGTATCAATAATATAGAGATGATTTAAAATATATGGGAGGATGTCAGTGAAATACAAATACCATATGATCTCACTTGTAAGAGGCTTGGCACTTGGAATTAACTAATTAACTAAGGAGCAAAACAGAACCAGAAATACGGAAACATGGAACAGATTGCCAGAGCGGAGGGGAGAAATGGTGGGAAGAAGGGAAAGGCGTTAGTTAAAGAACATTGAAGACAGACCCATGGACATGCACAACAGGTATGGGGACTAACTGGGAGCTGGGGGTGGCCTGGGCAGAGGAGGGCAAAGGGGAGAAATTGGATGAGTATAATAGAATAAACAAGGATAAAAAAAAGTGTAATTTGGTCAAAATAGAAATGTCTAAGACATCATGTCATTAATTCAAATAATTGATTTCCAAATAAAATAATTAAAAAATAGTATATGGGAGGATGTGTGCAAGTTATAGGCAAACATTACACCATTTTATGTAAGGGACTTGCGTATCCTTGAATTTTGGTATCCATGGGGATCTTGGAACTAATCCCCCAAGAGCACTGAGGAATGACTGTATTTCTTCTGCTCATCTTCACCCTGTTCCTTGGCTATAAATTCCCACATGTTTTATTCAAAGTTGATCCCCAACTCTCTCCCCGACTGCAAAAGCCCATTGCAGTGGTCTCTTCCCTATTGTGAGAGTCCCACTGAATAAAGTAGGTCTTATCAGTCTTTAACAAGTGTCACGAATAACTTTTCCCTTAATACAAATAGTCTACCAAGATGGCAATTTCAAATTGTGTTTTGTTTTACTGTAATCATTTTCCCAAAAATGCAAATATAAATTTATTAATAGAGAGCTAATAATTAGAGAAATATTAATTTCATGGACATCACCTGGTAAAATACAGAACAAAAATAATTTCCAAATTAGCATAAACTGTTTTCCAAAAATTCTCTCCCATTTTTCAGTGTTGAAATCCTAAGAAATTATGTATGATCATGTCTTTTTCATTAAAAATATTGCTAAATTAGGCATTATTTCTTTCATTTAATAAAAAAATAAATATTGGTTATAATTTTATAAACAAAAAGGACATATCTTCCATTATGTAAGTAATCTCCAGAAACTACTTAGGTACTACTATTAATTCATGACTTTTTATGTAGTCCCATGTAGTGAACACCAAAGAACTTCCTTTATGTCATAATTTTGAGCTACCCATAAAGGTTCTGAAAAAGTCCCAGTTGTATCCCAGGTGCAGTGTATGAACCAAGTTCTACAAAGGACAGGCATATTAGAGAGATTTCAAATCTTTTTGCTTTCTGTGAAAAATCTCATCAAGGCTAAAGTTAAAGGTATGTATTATAGTATGTATGTGTAAAACAATTCTTAATGCTTCTTTCTTAAACTTGGACACAATTTTGATATAATCCAATCTCCTATTAATGACATTTCTATAGGCCTAGACACACAGTGCTCAGATCAGCTATTTTTGCTGCAGATGTGCTTCTGTAGCACTGGTTAAGCTGGTCTTTGTTTCATGCTCAACATCAGCGAAAGCAAAGACTTCCACTTAAGACTCCATTTTGTACTTTTTGTAAGAATCTTACAGATAAAGATGGTTGGGTTTGTTTTTTTTTTAATTTTAGATTGGGAGTTGGTGGTGGGGAGAGAGATATAAATTAATTGTTCCACTTATTGTGCATTCATTAGTTGATATTTGTGTGTGTACTAGGGATCAAACCCTCAACTGTGACATATTCAGACAACACTCTAACCAACTGAACTACCCACCAGAGATAGATGGCTGATGTTTCATTGCATTTGCTAATTGTATATTTGCAAATAAAATTGATATTATATTAACCTAAAAAGTTTTGGATATCCATATTTATTCAGTTTGAACTCACATGCATTTGTTGGCATCCCAATTGAACCACTACAGTAATATACTATTCTGTTTATCTCTTTGTTTGATTTCCAAAACACTATATAATTTTTTAAAAATGCTAAGATGAAATAAGGCTGTCACCTGTTCATTATAATTAGCACATATTTCAAAACCAGAATATTGGTAACAGTGAAATTCCAATAAATTTCACTATGAAATTGCAATGGTTTTCAAACACACTTAACTTTATTCAGATTTTCTGACATTTCAAGAAATTTAGTATTTCCTGATTAAAAATTCCCTTTGTTTCCATTTCTTGGCAGAACAATCTTCCCTGTCAAATGCATTGCTATTTATATTTTTAAAAAGTAGAGTTCTGAAGAGAAATGTTCTTTAGAATAATGTGATGTTACTTTAAAAAAAATCATTAAATACATTTCAATGGTTCCTATAAATTTCAAACAGTAATCACAACTTTCTCTATATTATAGTGATGGTTTAATATAATGCTGGAAATGCTGGGACTACTATGCTGCTTCAGACTTCTATTATCACTGAAACATGATATGATTTATATTTTTCGACAAAAAATTATTAAATAATAATAACAAATTTTATATCCTTTTTTTATTTACCACAAAAGAACTGAAAACAGATGACATAAAGAGGGCAAAAAAAAGATCTGTGAATTGAAGAATGCAAAACCAAACAAGTATGATATAAACACAAAAAATGTGTATATTCCAAGAATTATGTACTATGCAATAATAAAAATTAAAAGTAAAATCATTAATAGAATAATAACACAAAAACATGTTTTTCTTCTTTTGGATGAAAAATACACAATTTTTACATTTCCACAGAAAAAATAGAATCATGACTGGTTTTCCAAAGTAAGCAAATATTTAATATTTAAATAATATTATTTTTAATTGCATGCAGAATATACTACCCTATCTCTAAGCCCTAACAAGCTAACTTCATGCCAATATTAATTTAGTCCTTAATAAAACAACTTTTTAAAGATCTAATCCAGCTGTTCTGAAGCTTAGCTGCAGTGTAGGATCACTTGGAGATCAAGTTAAATGCTGATACTTAGTCCCAGCATCAGCCAATTGCATCAGAATCTCTGGTGATAGGCTCAGGATCAGTATTTTAAATACTTCCCCAGGTGAAGCTAATGGGTTGTGAACCAGGCAGTACTAAACACTCATTTTATAGATGAGAAAACACACCTAAAGAAATGTAAAGTTCCCGGAAGTAAGTTACTAAGAGTCACTGTCAGGGAGCTTACCCAAGGTCTTCTGATTCAAAACACAGCATTTCCCTGGCCAGGCACAATAGCTCAATTGGTTTAGAGCATCGTCCTGATACATCAACATTATGGACTCAATCCCAGTCAGGGTACATATAGTAATCAACCAGTGAACGCATAAGTAAGTGGCACAACAAATCGATATTTCTCTCTCTCAAACCAATAAATAATTTTTTTAAAAAATACAACGTTAAACATTGAACCAGCCTTTACTTTTTATCACTGCTCTGCTGGTGATTTGACCCTCTCAATTCTAATTATTTACTTTGATAAAGCTATATATATAATCTATATTTCTACTTCACTTATTTTTCTTCTTATATACTCTGAAAATAAAACAGAGAAACAGAAACAATAATATGTATGTGTTTTTATGTGTATACATATATACATATGTGTCACACTCATTAAACAGATTTATTAAAAGGGATAGGTTCACATGATTATAAAGGCTAAGAAATCCCAAGATCTGTAGTCCAAACCCAAAGGCCTGAGAGCCAGAAAGCTGATGCTGCAAATCCCAGTCGGAAGGCCTGCAAGCCTCAAGAACCAAGAAGATCCAGTGTTTCAGTTTCAGTCCTAAGCCCAGAAAAGACAAATGATAATGCTCAAACAGTCAGGCAGGAGGAGTTCCCTCTCACTCAGCCTTTTTGTTCTACTCACTCCTGTTTTCAATAGATTGGGTGAAGCTCACTCATATTGTGTAGGGCAAACTGCTTTACTGTTTATTGATTCAAATGCAAATCTCTTTCAGAAACCCCCTCAGGGACACACCCAGAATAATGTTTGGCCAAGTGTCTGAGCAACTGATGGCCCTGTCAAGTTGACACACAAAATTAATCATCACATTAATCCAGAAACTCTGTCTCCCAATTCTCAGGCAGGTCCAATATGCCTTCCTAGTTATCACAAATACAGTGCCATCAAGCTTTGAGCTCCTACTGATCATTTTGCCTGTTGAGCTACCAGTTCAGAATAGTGTAATATGTGGGATATAATAAACCACAATGAATTTTCCATGGAGTTTGCTCTTCCTCCACTTTAGGTGAAAACTGGCCTTAATCTGAGATGACACAGGAATGACTTCCTTTCTCACCGATGAGGCCACAGGATCGGTAACATTACTGACCTGTGCCTAAAGCACTGGGCTGTGGACTGTTAAAGATGATGATGCAGCTGAAAGCTGAATGCACCTTGCTCATAGCAAGCACACAACAACTGTTTGATGACTGACAAAATGAATGATGCTACCTGAATTCTGGTTCTACATCTGAAGAAATCTGCCAAACTAAGAGATTTAGGTAAAAAAAAAAAAAAAGACAATTTTTCATTCACAAAAATACTTGAAAAAATTCTACAAAGAGGAAATATAAGCCTCTTTTAAAACTATGAGGTTGAACTAATCATTTCATTTTTTTACAGGAAAATTTGATTTTGATGAATTACATGAATAGTACGTTCATGACTTGGGGAAAAATGGGTTCTATATGCTTATTAACTACAGACCTGGAATTGTTTAGGGATTACATTAAATTACATCCACCCCAAAGAATAGAAACTAAGATATGAGAAAACTGTCTAGTAAAACATGGGGAGATTACAGTCAATTTGAGAATCCTAGTTAAGGCATGATTCCTTGTTCTTCTTGGAGGTAAGCAATGCCAAGGTTAAAGTCTTTTCTTTTTACAATTTTGATTTTAAAAATTATTTTATTCACTGTTCTAATTCATCAAATACTAAAATTTTCTAGGATGCTGTTAGAAGACAGGTACTTTGACAACTATTTGTAGGTTTCTTACTTCCTATTTTTAATGACAAAGAAATATAGAGAAGGAGGAAGGAGGCTTAATGTAACACTTAGTGGCAGTAGCTTTGTTAGGGAAGGACTTCATTATAGTGTTAAGAAAATGACTTGGACCTGACTTGATTAACATTACTGTAATAAATCCAAGTAGGTGGGCACAAAGGCTAATTTTATGTGTTTATGTATTAACTTAACCAAAGCCATAAGGTGCCCATTATTTCTGGGTGTAATTATGAGGGTGCTTCTATATGAGATTAGCATCTGAATCAGTAGCCTGAATGAAGCAGATTGCCCTTCCCAGTGTGGATGGGTCCCATCCATCACTGAAGGTTTACTTAGAACAAAAAGGCAGAGGAAGAAAAAATTCACTCTCTTTCTGACCAGTTGAGTTAGAACATTGGTCTTCTACTCAGACTGGGACCTGCACCATACCTTCTTTGGTTTTCATACCTTCCAGCTTGGACTGGAACTATTTCTCTAGTTTTCTGGGCCTCCAGCTTGCAGACAACACAGGTGAGACTTCTCTATAATTACATGAGTCAATTCCTTATAATCTCTCTGTTTCCATACACACACACACACACACACACACACACACACACATACACACACACATACGGGTATGTGTATATATAAATATATACACAAACATATATCTATACACATACGTATATCCTGTTGGTTCTACTCTTTTGGAGAAATCTAATACAATGGGGTATATATGACAGGTTAGCTAACTTAAAACATCCCTTTTTTTAACTGGAACACATTTCTGTATATTCTGTATATTTCTGAATTCTGGAGGTATATCTCCTGTGCTTTTTGGAAGGTCAGCTATACCCAACTAGGTATGTAATACTATGGAACATGAGAAGTTCTAAATTGTTTAAGTGAGGTGAGAACTAGTTCCAGAAGTCCTCCAGCAATTATTTTGAAAGTAGGGAGAACAGACAACCTACTACTTTTTTTTTTACTACAAAATTAGTAAATTAATAAAGAATAAGCTTTGGTAATTTATTCAATATCTTATCATTGAATGATATTTTAAAATCACGCAGAAAATACATGACAGCGCAAGGGTGTCCCACCTGCGATCCATGGGTCGCATGAGGCCCAGGATGGCTATGAATGTGGCACAACACAAGATCTTAAATTTACGTAAAACAATATGAGATTTTTTTATGTGTGTGATTATGTGTCACAGTATATTTAATGTTTGGCTCAAGATAGCTCATCTCCTTCCAGTGTGGCCCATAGACACCAAGGGGTCGGACACCCCTGGAACCATTTATTACACCAAATTCTAGGGTCCTTGTCTTTTCTTACACCTTCCAAAACTGGTGAGGACCATGATTTCAACATCGTGCTAAAATAAAAAAGAAATGTAGGAAATAATAAGCATAATCAATCGTTGATTACCTTATATGTAATTCAATAAATATATTAATCACCTATTTCATTATGTGATTCAAATAACGAACTTCATTCATGTAGGAAATTACTATTATTATCTTCACTGAGGTAGTAGAACTCTTTCTCTAAATATTTGAGAATAAAGAACATAGAGTCTAAAAGACATCCAAAGGATTTTGGTCTCATTTCAAACCTATTTTTCACTTCAACATTTTGCTCAGGCATTGAGTTAGTGTCAAAATGCTGAAGAGATACTCAGGACAATTTAATCTAGAAACAAGAACCTACCTCCCACAGCAACCTCAAAGGGTTATGTAGTCTACCTCCTTGAACAGGTGTAAATTTAACTCACTATTTTACTTTTAAAATAGCATCTTGCTTTCTTAAAATATTTTATTTATTTATTTTTAGAGAGAGGGAAAGGGAGAGGAAAAAAGAGGTAGAGAAACATCAATGTCTGGTTGTCTCTCATGAACCCACAATGGGGAATCTGGCCCACAACCCAGGCATGTGCCCTGATCGGGAATCAAATCAGTGACCCTTTGGTTTACAGGCTGGTACTCAGTCCACTGAACCACAACAGCCAGGGCTTAACTCACTATTTTATTAATAATCACCTCTAAGAAAGTCTAGAATTTTTCTGTAAGAATATATTCTACTTTTTTCCTCAAAATTTTTGCCAAATTTAAAACTGAACTGTTTTATTTTTCTATTAGCATACACACCCTTGATTTAAAATTATGTATCATCTACATCTCTTAAATAAATGGTTCTTAAACTTGGGTCACATTGTTATTTGGAAAACTTTTGAAAACATTTCAATGTCTGTGTCCCATGCCCCTAAAGATTCCATTTCATTTGGTCTCTGCTAAGGCCCAAGATGATTCTAATGCACAACCATTGAGAAATACTGTCTAGACTTTCTAAGTGCTGTACATATTAATATCTAGAGAAATACATATTATTTATTAAGGCATTGGTCTGAGTAATAACCACACATGACATAGCTATATTCAAGACCCAAGTAAAATAGAAAAAGACATTAAAACAGGGAAAAAAAAAAAACAAAAACACCCTGCAATATACTTACAGTACCATGAGACAATTCCTGATATAAATATTATTATTAAACTTACTCTCCTCTCCTTTCACTTTCAGAAGCTTCCTGAACAACATTTGCTGTAGTCAAAACTCTGTAGCTTCTGTTTATAGCTAGCCAGGTTTGTTTCTATTATTTTTAGCCAAGGAGCATCGGAGGCTGAACTTCAGAGAAGCAGGTTCATACTCGGTAAAGCAGTACGTGTCAAAGGGGCAATAACTGAGGCTGTTGCAAAACCCAGGCACCCACTCGCCAAGGAACATGTTGACCACTTCTGTGATTCTCTTCTTGGTTGCACTCTGTGTTCTTCTGGAGAGCTTTGAAAAACCGCTGATATTCAGACCCCACCACTCCAGAGACATGAGGTGGGGCTCAGGCATCTGATGTTTTAAAACTTCTCCAAGGGTTTGTTATATGTAACCAGAGGGGAGAACCACCGACATAGATGGATTTGAAAAATCTGAAGGTCATATGAGTGTGGCCAATTTGTAATATCTTCATGATAACAAAATCTAAAGAACTCCTCTTACTTCCTCATATACTTTCAAGTCCCCTTTCTTACCCTCCTATTACAATTACTCAAAAGTTGCTCTTATTAATTTTAAACTTATTGTAACTCAGTGAAAAAACAGAGATTTGAAGTTAGAAGTGTATTCTAATTTGCTATGAATTCTCTAACTCACAGTTTGGCTTTTATCAGAGGGAAAGTGATATCTGGAACTTTGATCCTTCTCTCAGATTTTATTTAATTTATCTTTATTCTAAATTCTTCACAGTTTAGACGTCAAATATCTTACATCATTCCACAGAAGTGAAAAAAATACAGGAAACATGATGACAAGTTGCAAATCTTCATCACTTTTTTCTCAACTACCCTGATGCAAAATTACTTCGCATTTTTAGTCTATGATATTAATAATAATAAAAGCAAAAACTCACACACATGCCACCATTAGGTAGCACTCTGTACGAAGACTGTTCTAAATACCTTACATATATTAATTCGTCTAACCCTAATCACAACACAATAATAATAAAGGTAATATATTACCTCTACAGAGGAGAAAAGAGAGGCATGGAGAAGCTAATTAAGTTTCTCAAGGAGGACACTTTTTAATCTGTTAAATAATAAAAAAGAAATAGCAGTAATAAAGTAGACATTAACAATTTTATTTTATACTAAAATAAATTAAAAATACATTTGGTAATTACTCCATTTTTCCAATGTTAACTATGTGTAGAAGGTATGAAACAATAAATGTTAGTATTTGTTATTTTATTGTTGTTGACACTATCATTATTCATTATTTAGCCCTTGATGTGTGGCATATGGATAACCATGCTCTAAAGTGTGCAAATAAAACATTAAGACATTTTGTCCTTTTAAAAATTCATATTTTTGCATAGATTTTGTTATTTACATAATACTTGGTAGAGTGATATGTATAGAGAGAGTCGACAGTCAAATGACTACTATTTGTGTTGCTAACTATGTTTTCAAAAACATATGGTAATTTCTGACCTAGAGGTAGTCTGACCTACATTCACATTAAAGTAATCCCATGACAGTTCACCTTTCAGAAAACAAATAAACTATTTTCTGTTAAGAAAACGATTACTCCCAGTTTATAGGATGATAAATAGGAGGTTGATGGCAGAAAAGCCACCGCCAGTGAAGCAAACCGGCACACCCGCCAGAACTGCTGACTCGGACCGGAGCAGACAGCCGTGGGCCGACAAACACGGGCACCATCAGCGGGAGGCCAGCAGCTCCTAAGGTCTCTGCCTGCTCCTCTGGGAAAATTCAGTTGTTCTGTGAATGGCAACTTGAAACTCATCCTGGCCCCTGTTGCTAATTTCTCCCAGGCCTCGGAATTCAGAGAGCTGATTACGTGGTAAGTGGTAAATAAGAGACACAAAAGCAGACACAATTCTACCAGTAGGTGAAACATTGCTACCCTGATTCACTACCAGAAACTCAAACTCAAAACAGAGAGCCACATAAAGTGTTCAGACTCCAAGTGCACCTTTTTTTCCCTCCTAAGGTATGACTCATTGTTTAAGTGAATTTTGAATTTGAGTTCTGTCCAATAGAGTATTCACTCTTCTTTAGCCATAGCCTGCACCACTAATTATAGGCTTATGTTCAAAGCTTCACTCATTTTCTTTATCTGCTTGTCCCCAAAGGCATTTGCATTTTTTATTCCAGTGACTAACCCATAAACTGCAGGAGGGAAGGGATTATGTCAGTTTCATTCACTAATGTGTATTTGGCACACACCAGAGTGCCTTATACACTGCAGACTATCATTAATATTTGATGAAGCAAAGAATATATAAACTGATGAAGGACAGGCTTATATTCAGGTTTTAAGAATGAGCAGCCGAGAAATAAAAACTGTATGTGCTCACCTTGATCATCTTCATGTTCTTTAAAACATGATCATTACTTGTTCCCATTAACTCTGGCAAAGAGATGCAAATCAAGTCAAGCTCTCTAAAAAGGTTACTATACTACCAAATTAAAGATGCCAGTTTCTGAGTCCTGGAGGTGAAGGTTATGATGAGATTCCAGACCATTATTTTTGTGGGTGCACTCAGCATCTAAGACATGGCTTCTAAAGACAAACAACATATAGATGTACTGGCACCTGTCATAACCTTTTAAATAATAATCTGTCTGAGAAAGACAGAAAAATGGGAAGAGGGAATTCTTAGCAGCTGAGCTAAACAAAGCTAAGACAACACCTCTCATTCATATAAAATCTGACAGTCTCATTTGTGAGTGGCTCCAGGACAGAGTGTGAAACCTAGAGAGGTTACTGTCAACAACTTTTCTTTGAATAGGTTAGCCTATGAATTTTTGGCACCTAGCTCAACAGCTTTTGAGCCACTTAGGCATTTGGAGGCAACATGTTTTCATCACATCCTTCACGATCTTTTGTAACCTTTTTATTGCTTAAAAACATGTAATGATCTTTAATCTCAGTATTGGGTGTGATCTAGAAATTTCATCTCCAAAACTGAGAAAACATATGCTGGTGGGTAAGGACAAAATGACTGCTTCTTTCTAATACCTATGGTAGGAGCATGATAATAACTGTGTAAGACAACTTCTCCCTTCTCTCAATATAATTATGGCTTTCTAGAATTCAGCATCTGTGATACCAGATGTTGCTGTCAAACACGTAAGCAATGGGTTTGAGCATTGCACAAACCTGGCCAGCTTCCAAGAACCTTGGTCTGAGTACCTCAGCAGAAGCAGGTGGCTTTCTGGAGTCCAAAATTTTAAGTACCATTCCACACTAGTCCAGTTCCATAAGGAAGATATGGTTTTCTCAAATGATAACTTAGCCATCAGTCATCATTACTGACGGTTCAAGCCACTACTTTGGTGCTAATGACAGACAGTTTTACGGTTATTTTTTTTTAATGGAACGACTACAAACTCAAATATTTAATATCACTAATAAAAAAGGAAAATAATTATAAACCAAAATATGCCAGCATTTTCCCTCAAATAAATGACATCCAGCCATGATGGCAATTAACCAAGTGACTCCGTTAGAAGAAGAAAAAAATATTTAGTAGAAAAAGAGGCAAAGTTAATGTTTTAGGTAGGCTAAATGTGAAAGGTTAGTTTCATAATGCACTCAGTGTTAGGAAGACATTAAAATGTTGATTGGGAGATGTAGTGAGTTTTAATAAAATATTTCATAAAATTAAATGTGATTCTTAAAATCTGAGATCACCTTTTTTTTTTTAACTTAAATAGGCTTAGGTTTATGAAATAGTGATGGTAGCTCACAGATTCATTGTTTTTGTCTTGACTTAAGTAAATTCAACATTAACAACCATAAAATTTTTGAAGAAATTATTTGTAAAATATTTCATTAAGATTTAAAGTTTGCCTTTCTTAACTCCAAATTTACTTTAGAAGATATTAATTGACCATTTCCTAAAAGAATGTCACAATCAAATTCAGTGCTTTTGCCTAACAAGATCTGGTAAAACACAGTAATTTGGGAACTATACTAAAATGAAACACTTTATGTGCAATTTTTTGGTGGTTAAATAAGTGATCCATTTAAGATGTTGGAAGTAAATTATAATTTAGTAAAAAGAGAAGAAAAACTTTTTTGATAAAGGGAAAAATCAAACCATCACTTTGCATATAAAAGGCAAAATAGTTAAATAATTGGTTTTCTCACTGTTATTTTGCCCTCAAGTCCTTACATAGAAACACAAACACATAATGAAGAAAATAGTAACTTTGAGCCTTTTTAATTATTTTTGCCTATTCAGTTCATGTGATTGAAGCAATTCATTCTTCAAAATCTACTCATCCAGCAGGTTGTTAAGAGTGCATGTAGTATGCCCTGTTTCGTGAAGTAAGATAAATAAAACTTTCTGAATCTCATTTGATCTCTGGTTTATGCATAATTTTCTTCTGAATTCTAACAGCTAATTATTTCAGCTTGTCAGTTTCTTTATTAGCAGTCCCACCAGAGGGCAGACAGGGGAAAGCTCCAGCTAAAAGCTCAAATAAGCACAATGCTGATATTTATTAATTTTCCTATCAAAGTTGGAGAGGCATATTTAAGACCTTTTGCATTGTTTTTTGTAGTCTTCCTGTCATCTCTGGGTAGACAAGAGACTCTCTTTAATATCTAATAATTATCTAACATTATATGAAGAGCCCACACTGGCCAGGGCTCTTTCTTTTTTTAGACATCTCCTGTCATCACATTCTTCTCTATAACTAAGTAGATGACATATTTATCACTTGGATATTTTATTCACTTATATCCTCAGTTGTTTCTCTGCCTCACTTGCTTGACAGGTACCTCACCCTAGACTGCATCAATGGTCCGCCTCATCTGTATCTAAATGTAGCCATTTGAGAACTGCTGTAAAAAGTGTCACACACATTTTCAGGTTGATAGCACCACAGTTTGCAGTGTGGCTTCTTCAGGAATAAAGAGAATGCCAAGAATTTTTGTTGAGGAGTTAGCTCTTTGCACCTGAAGCAGACTTTTAACAGAGATACCAACTGGAGGCCATGGGCTGAACACACTCCCCTTAGCCGGGCCGCAACCCTCCTTGAGGGGGAATCTGGATAAGTATACCTCTCAGACCACCTATTTCGGGACTCTAATTTCAACTTTATCCTCCATGGTTACTTGGAATCCTTCTCTAATCTCAAAATCAATTCAAACCGACGTCAGCTCTTCGGGAAAAATCACCACACTTCTGAAACCAACCTACCCCACGATTCCTTGCTCCCCTTCTGCCCCATTCTCAGCAAAAAATTTACTGTAAAGAGAACATGTGAAAAATCAGACAGGAGCGTTCTCAGCTTGTGCCAGCACACCTGTGTACTTATCTGAACACACTTTTTCCCTGAGTTTTTTTTTTCCCCCTGCCGAAATACTTGTAATAAGTGTCCAATGACTTCCACATGAAAGCCAAACTTCTCATGTCTGACACTACCCCACCACCCCACATTCCTGTCGAGCCCGCCATCCTTCTTCAGGTCGCTCCTTATGTTTCCCTCGTGCTCCAGTCAGGCTTGCGCTTTAAGTCTCAGAAACTACAGTGCTGCTGGACATCTCCCTTTGGCATGTGTATGTATGTGAATACATATTTATATTTTATATTATACATTATTTATATTTATGTTATTTGTTATATTATGTATATATATTTATATTATATGTAAATTTATATATATTCCCTCCATGCTAAACACTCTTCATCTGCTTTCTTTGTTTCATTAATTTCCAATTATTTTTTGGATCTCAATTTTATAGATAGCTAAGCATGTCCCGTCAAGATGATGTTAGGGGTCCTCTTCATCTGCAGCTATAGAACTCTCTCTTGCCTCTCACTCTCTTATTGTGATATGGAGTAGTTACCTGTCGCATAATTGATGTTCCCCAAAGACTATAAGCCCTCTGAGGACAGAGCATGATTTTATGTATAGTTCATCCTCAAGTCTCCTGATATCTAGTATATACTTAATATTTATTTCAAGGAATGAATTATTTTTATAACTTGTACTCAATACTGAGGGCCAGAACTGAGTTAAGCACCTATAATGTATCATTTTGTCTAATCTTTACAAGGATCCTACTAAATTTTTATAATTATCACTCAAAAATGAGATAGAGGGCTTCACTTTTGTACAACAAAGATCCTAATGCAGATAGAGAAGAGGCAGAGCTAAGATCCAAACCCAGGTTTGTCTGAATTTAAACCTCTTTGCCCATATTATTTCCTCTACTAAACTAAGGCACTAGGGGACAGGTTCATGCCAGATCAATTCATGTTATTTAATTTATTTATTTGTTTATTCACCACTGCACTATGCCTTACCACCCAAATAGCCCTAGATAAATACTAGTTGACTGAATGATAAATTTCTACCATTTTTGTCATCATTACCTCCTTATTAGATTTTTGTGTTCTGCTTTTGACTCAGACACAAGTGGCATAGAAGTGATTTTCAATGCATAATGCCTTAAAGAAATCTTCTTTTTTTTACAGTGGAAAAATAAAAGTTGAAGACTAATACAATCTTCAAACATGAGAACATATATAATTTGGTGAAGAAGTTCAACAAAATTCTGTGAATATGAACAATGAAATAAGAACATGACACTAAGAGAAGATATATGGATTAAAGCTATGTAGCATTTGAAATAATATAGACAGCAAACTATCTATTTGAATAGCAGTGACATAAGTAATAAATTAACTCTTCTAGGCTTATGGTTGTATGTTCCCATTGTTCTTGTCTGATAATGATGACTTTTGTATTTCTAAGAAAGATAAAGTTGTATGTATAAAGCAGGAAAAAAGAACATTTCCACAACATGAATTATAAAGTATAAAGAAATTCAAACTTCTTTCTCTCATAGAGTCACATTTTCATGTATTACACAAATATGCAATGCCACTTTTTTGTATGTTATGATTACCAGAACAAGGATATATTTTAAACTGGAGAAAAATAGTAATTGTTAAGAAAATGAATAAATCCAAGGGTAAACCTATCTTTTTCCTAACTATGATACTTTATATCATCCATATATTTAATCAAAATATTTGCTTAAAATCTATTTCCACCAGGAGACAGTGCAAAGAAAATATCCTTGATTGTCAAATGGTAAGATTTGGGATCTATACCCTGAGAACATCAAAACGCCAATACAAAAGAACCTGTGCACCCCAATGTTCATAGCAGCACAATTTACAATAGCCAAGTGTTGGAAGCAACCTAAATGCCCATCAGTAGATGACTGGATCAAAAAATTATGATTTGTATTGTCTTTTAGTATTTCATTGAATAGAAAAGTATTTCATTGAATAGAAAATTTCAAAGAGAAAAAATATTTCAAGTCTTACCAAACATGCTTAAAGCAAATATGACTTTTGAAAACATATTTGTAAAAATAAAAAGAAAAGCAAACATAAAACCTCCATTATTTCATTAAAAATAAGCTTAAAATCTTAAAAATTTTATCTAGAGCTTACAGTGTAATTTACCTACTTAGGCACCATACCTCTAAAAGCAAACTGCCAATGACAATGTATATGCATAATTTTTATGTGTTTCCTAAATCCAAATGCTCTGAAAACCTAAGCAACTTTTCTGTATCTTTGTTGCAAACATATTGGTGGAAAAACCTCATCTTTACTGATATTAGGCTACTTAGAATCTTAAGGTTCCACCCAAAATTTAAATGTTTGGCTGCAAAAAATATTAATGTTTTATCACTTGTGTTACCCCCAAGCTGTGGTGGTATTATGTGCTATATTATTATCATATGTAAATCTACAAAAGTCTAACAATTCTAAAACATCTAGTTTCAAAACATACCTGGTCCCAAGATTTTTGGACAAAAAACTGTGGATCTCCACATCTGATTGACTGTTCATGGGTCACCTTAGTTCTTCTCAGCATTGATTCACTGTTCAGTAGACTCTCAGTCTCCATGCCTCTGTCATCTAGGACAGACACTGTAACATTCTGTGGGCACGTCCTTTGACTTCTCGGACCTCAGTGCCCCAGTGTTCCTATCAGATTTACTTTCTTTCGTGGCATTTGCTTTTTACTCCATCCTTTGCCTTGGGACATCTTTCACTCTGTGCAACCAACTTAATCCTCTAGGCATGGTCCCTTACCCTCATGAGCAGACATTTGGAGAAAGAAGAAAAAAGTATTTCCTAATTGAGCAAAATTAGCAAAGTGGTAAAATGCTCTTTTGGAAAGTTATTTGACATTATTTTTATCAAAAGATTTAAAAATTGGGTCAAACTTTTAACAGGTTAATCCCACTTGTGGGACTCTAAAGAAAAAAAAAATCCTAAATATGGAATATATTTTATGCACAAGGTTCTTTATAGAAGTATTATTTATAGGGTTGTACATGGAGATAATTTGCATAAAGTACAATCAAAAAAGGAGTTATATAAATTTTGGCATGTAACTTTATTGTAGAGTGTAAAATCATTATAAATAATAATTACAAAAATAAATAAAAACATAATTAGGAAGACTGTGTTACAAAAATCTAATGATACAAAGTTAGGTTAAAAAATAGGTAAAGTAGTGTATAATATAGATAAAACATTCCTTAAACATGAGTAATTGTATAAAGGAAACATTAGTATGTTGATTGTAGTGGGACTAATGAAGACATCTTTTATTTTCTAAGTTTATTCATTTCCAATCTTTTAATAATGGAAGAATAGTATTGTGTAACAAGAAATATTTTTCTTTAATACAAAGAAAGAAACATGCTTAAGATGAACAAATTTTGTAATGCCAATCTTTAGACTGTCTATCATCTTGTAGGGGGTCAAATTTGTTAAATAATATGGTTATGTTCCCAGAACAAGCGCTTAACTAGGGGTTTACAGATGTTCACCTTTGCTTACCAACGATATAGCAACCTTTAAAAAATAAACTTAGCTTACCAGAAGTTATTTTTAAAACCAAAGCCTATTTGATTAATCACTTCAAGTAAGCGTCATACTTTTTATTGACTTATGTAAACACAAGGTCACTGTGACTTCCTAAGCGCCAGATCTGGGATGCACAGCAGACACTTCAGAAAACAGAAATCTGCTAAATAGTGTTGCCCTACATCAATCAAACCTTTAATTGGTAGCAGATTTTAATGTATGAGGTCATTTTTGAAGAACTTCATTACTGTGAAAATCTCATTTAGCATCTCCAGACCAAAGGAAAAACTGGATTTTGATTTTTCTCTTCAGGCAGATGCTTATAAAAATGCACATCATAATATCTGTAATAGATGGCCTAAAGAAGAGCAAATGGATAGAGGAGTAAAGTTCTCTTTCACCCTCTCTCACCAGGCTGCCTGACCTTTGGTCCCCTAGTCAGTCCTACAATTTACACCTGGGGTCACTTATATGCCACTTGCAGCTTCAGTGCCACCCTAACCAAGCCTTTTGGGGGAGAAGTTTAAAGCACTGGAGTGGATGAGCTCTATCCATATTGCTGAAGAATGTCCAGTGACCAGCTGAGCTAGACACACTCACACACCAGTTACCCTCAACATGGTAAAAACTGCGCCAGTGTTGCCTGTCTCTCCTCAGGCCAACTGTGAACACTTGGCTCCGTATCCTGGGGCTCATAATGTGCCTCAGCTTTGTGTTGGTGTTTCTTAGACTTCCCTTCTTCTGACCTTAATTGGCCTTACTTTGGCTCTTTCAAAACCCAGGAGCCCTGGCCCCTCAGGCACGTTGGCTTTCCACCTCACCTTCTTTTCCCTGTCCTTACTATGAGGAGTTGGTTCACATTGGTTACCAACCTAAAGGCAAGCTTTTCAGACACCTTGCTTTTGCTCAGTACCCCCATTCGTTCTTCCAATAACATTTGCACTTAAGAGTCTGCAATAGTTTTCAGCATCTTCTCCTATGCCAGTGTTCTGTTTCCTATATTTAGTACGTGGCTACAATGAGTTTCTCAGAACTTAATCTTAACATTTTTCTCTAAGATTGAATCTCTCTCTGGTTCCTAAAATTGTTCTCTCAGACCAATTGCCTTTATTTTTTCCTGGTATTCATTACCTAAATAAGTGCTTTCTTAACCCCAATTTTTTTTTATGAATCTAACATTCCCTGGCATTAGCTCTCTCTATCCTCCAGTTACTATTAATAAGAACTTCTAAGACATCTGCTATTCTCTGAGAGATATTAACATCTTGAGGTTCAGGACTTCATTGCCATGGACTCTTGCTACCGGTTGAATTTGGGTTTTGAGAATTATATCTTTCTTTCTTTCTTTCTTTCTTTCTTTCTTTCTTTCTTTCTTTCTTTCTTTCTTTTTTTTTTTTTTTTTTTTTGCTAATTTTTTTCACCAGCAATGTTTTATTATTTTATTTAACTAAAATGGTAATGGTTTACTATAAGTTATCATATGCTTGCAAAAGTCATACTATAAAATGTATAGTGTTGCTTATGATCCTGATCTGTGTTTATATGTGCTAGTGTGCATGTTTTTCTTTGGGAGGAGCCTACGGATATTAGCAAAGGAAATTCAAGGAGTTTTGCCATTACTGTAGAAAGAAATATATGCCCTCATTCATCTTCCCAACACAATGAATTATCAACTTTCTTGGCAAGTATGTTAAATGATTTTGAAAGAAACCTCTCACAGGTAATGATGATGCTTTATTAGAATTCTTCTCATTAACTGAGAATTAACTCATTCTTCCCAACAGGGAAATCTGTTCTCTAGAACATTTATAGGGATGGTAATCATAAGAGTTTAATTTGTTAAGGGGGATGTTATTAGTTAAAAAAAACTGATTATTTGCATTAGTGGAAGGACAGGAGCCATTTATACAGACAACATAAAGAAAAATTACTCTATTTTTCAATGAAATGAAAAAGAAATAAAAAGAGAAAAGGGCAAAACAATAATGGGTTAATGTAGAATATCATATTTTGACTCCATGTGCTTATATTTTTATGTCTATGGATTTGAGCTCTAATGGGTTCAAACATATACAATCATTACTTTTGTTAAATTGATTTCTACGTTATTTTTCAGATGATATTTATAGGCATTTTTTGTCAGTTTCCTTGGGATCAGCCTAGTAGGAAGAAAGAAAAGCAAGCATGCCAGGTGAGATAAAAGATGGGGCAGTGAAAAAAGCACAGTAAGAGAGTTCAGTGCTTGCCTCTTTTGAAGGCTAATTCCTGAGTGGAGTTTCTTAGGGTAATAAGCCATCTCTTGGAATTGACACTTAGTTAAGACTGCCTTTTCTGTACCCATGATGTTGAACTTAAATGAGTTTTCTTTTTTTAGTTAAATTTATTTGGGTGGCATTGGTTAATAAGGTTGCATAGGGTTCAAATGTATATTCCTATGATACATATCCTGTATCAAGCATTGTTCGGCCACCATCTAAAGTCAAATTATCTCCCATCATTACATATTTGACCCCTCTTTATGACCCCTCACCCCCTTCCTTCTGGTAACTGCTACATTGTTATCTGTATCTATGAGTTTTTACTTGTTTTTCTTGTTTGTCCATTTGTTGCCTTTGGTTTTATTTCTTACACATGAGTGAATTCATAGGGTTCTTAACTTTCTCTAACTTATTTTGCATAGCATGATATTCTCAAGGTCCCTCCATATTATCAAAAATATGGCAGTATTTCATCTTTTCTTGTGTCTGACTAGTATTCCATTGTACATATGCACTGTTGAACTTAAATTTAACAAATGTTTGAAAAACAGGAGTATAGCAACAGGCCAGGACTAAGAGGATTAACAGATATTCACGATTTCACTTAGGGTAGACGTGGTTAGGTATTTAACAGTTATGTATACTATGGAATATCAATTATTCCTTACTCAGCATTTCAATATTGTACTTCACCCTCGATATTTAACATGCCACCCCACCCTCAAGTCTTCAGGACAGCTTTATTAATTGCTGAAATGGATACTGCATTTTTATTCCATTATATTTTTTACTCAACATGTTTTTGAATACTATAAATTGAGGAAAATAATACCTAGGTTTCAGAATTATTTAAGAATTAAAGATAATGTACTCAAAAATCAGATACATGGGGTCAATGAATGAAAGCTATAAATTTGGAGCTACAACATAGTCATGAGAGTGAACCCCAAAAGAGCTCTAAGTCAATGGCATGGACAGTAAATTGAATGCATGCATGGCTTTTCTGTACAATAGAATAACATAATTACTTCCAGGAGATACAATGAAAACTCATGCACAAGTAACTCTGCAGCTGGAAAGAAAGTGCAGATTAAGGTTTGGCTATAAGTAACCCTAAAGTTATGTGTCTAAGATAATTCTCCAAGGAATCCAGTTTTCTTTATGGGTGTGTCACATAGTACCTGGGAACATATGATCCTAGGGGGGAAAACCCAAATTAAAAAAAAAGAAGCAAATGTAATTGTATACAAACCATGCCCACACACAAGACGTATTCATTGCAGATACGTATGCATACAGATCTAAATTTCACTGCATGTAACTTTACAGAAACACCCAGGAAACTACTAGGCAGATTCCAGATAGGTTATTACCTGAGGAATTAACAACTTGCATTATGTGCCTAAAACTTATGTTAGCTAGTTGTTTGATCTTGAACAAATTTAATCTTTCTGACTTTCAGTTCTATCATCAAAAAGTAAAACATTGAATTTTGTGACATTTAATGTCTTTTCTAGTTCTACCTTTTTATGATCCTCTGAACCTACAGAAATCATAAGAATCCAAAGTGAAAAGAATATATGGGGCTTTATAGCTTGTGGTCTCCTGAAAATAAAAGACACTCTCACAGTGGCATTGGATGGCGTTTCATAACATTAATTGTACAAGTGAAAGAGAGACGCCTCAGGAGTATCAAAAAAGAAATTAACAAGTCATAATAATAAGCAAAGAAAGAAAAGTCAACCTTGTCGTACTTCTTTTTGTGAGACTCATTAATAACTAAATCTTGATATTGAAACTGCTTTTCTCCTCATATTCCTCTCTATCTGCTGTTCAATTTCCAAATGAAATGAAACAATAAATAGGACAGTTTTCCAATCTCTTGTGCAATGAAGAGAATACAGAATAAAATCTAAAAGATAAAATCTTGGCAGGCTTTAGAATTGGCTGCTAAAAACACAAGAGAGGGAAAAAGGTAAATTGGGGAAATGATACTAATCAAATGATCCTAGGATTCTTTAAAGGAGCCAATCTTTAACTATTAGTCATATTTCACTCAAGCCAAAGGTTGAAAAATCAGTCAACTATTCCCTTAATATAGCTAATAACTTGGGAACCTTTAAGTTACATTTCCTCTAAAGAAAGGTTGAAATTAATTTTACTAGCAAGCACTTCCTTTCCAATTAAAATATCTTTTAAGTATAATATAGTTAGTATAGTAATTTTATAATCCATTTTCAAAGACATTCCTGTGTTTATGTTTTGTTCTCCAATAATAATGTAAAATCATCATCCAGGAGAGCAATCCTGACAACCATCTATGTTACCTAGCAGAAGGATGATTATAATTATAGATGCATGCACCCCACACAAAATCTATTTCTATTCATGTGTTTTTGATTATAAATACAAACTTACTGCATAAAAAGGAAAAGCACATAAAAGTATAAAAATTAAACTGATTACCTATAATTATGCCATACCACATTTATTATTAATATTTTTATTCATATTTTATGTAGCATATCTTTCATAATATTTATTTTATAGTGTAAACATAGCATAAAAAGTTTTACACAAGGATAACTCAAATTATTAAATTTAAGTGAGTGTAATCATCATAAATATAACAATGTAAGTGGAGCTTAATAGTGATATTTCCAGATTAAGAATCACTGAAAAGTCCAATTAAGAATACAGTCTACCTGAAAGAAATGCAAATTGCATTTCTTCCTCTCCAGATTCTGGCTATGCTATGGTCAACAATACAACGGGAACAGGCCTGTCCTTCGCATAGAAGGAGTCCTTCTATGGACCAAGGAAAAGCAGTCCATAATGTTCACAAGTTTCCCATGCCTTTCCATTCATGAACTTACTATGTAAATGCCATGAATATTTGTAAATCACCACAGTGATACTTTGTAGAAGAATAACAAGTTCCAGAGCAGAGCAGTTCTAACCCATCTAAGATAACACTGCCATGGGCCCTGGCTGGTATGGCTCAGTGGATTGAGCACCAGACTGAGAACAAAAGGGTCGCCTGTTCAACTTCCCAGGGCAGAGCACATGCCTGGGTTGCGGGCCAGGTCCACAGTACGGGGCACAGGAGAAGCAACCACACATTGAAGTTTCTCCCTGTCTTTGCCCCTTTCTTCCCCTCTCTAAAAATAAATAAATAAAATCTAAAAAAAAAATGGGATAACACTGCCTTGGATGGAATTTATGACCTCAACCAAAGTGGTTTGGGGGATAGGAGATGATAGAGCAAAAACAAAATTATTTAACATATATACCTTTCCTGAATGACATTACATAAGGTCCATGAATATGTTCATAAGGGGAGAACACCTATGAACGCAATGTGTCCCTTAGCAGTGGCCAACAGACCAGCACTCATTGAGATTTACTTGACCTTTGAGACCAAGGTCAAAGTCATGGCTGCAGGATTCCTCGGGTTGCTTTTAGCAGTTTCACGTAAGTATGCTCTATCTTCTACCCTTAGACAAATATTAACAGAAGAATATTCTAAATTAGATGTTTACAATATTATCCACAATATTTTTGACAAGACCAGTAACTCACATTCAATGTTCAGGATGCTCATTCAGGGAGAGAAAAAAAGCGTTCCTTGAACAAGGTGAATGTCCTTGTTCAAATTTTTTAATCTTTTTGAGTTTTGATAAGTCTAGACTATCTATGCAATTTCAGTTGCAAAATAAATGTTTTTATCTGTAAAATTTAGAAAATTCATGAATTTATGTACTAAATTAATTTTTCCTTGATGGATTGCTCTGCTTAAAGCCTGAGGGAAAATTGATTTCTGTTTAATTGCAATAAAGCTCTCCATTATGATATATGTAATTGTTTACTTCTCAGAAAATAAGCTACAATTCTTAATTTGAAATGACAATATGTTCCTTTAACATGTCTTTGAATTAATATTGAATTTTAAAAATGGAATTATTTAGTTACTTTTGAAATGCCAGTTTGATAGGTTGATAAACGTAACAAGACAACTTTCAATCAGTGAAACTGTCATTATTGTCTGCAATGAGGGAGACAGCTCAGCCGATCCAAGAACCAATAAAAGGAATTACGTTTGTTTTAAAGTGTCCTTTTCTCCTTGTATCTCTATCAGATTATCCTGTGCCATCAGAATTTATTAGAACTTAAAATTTTCTTTCTAAATCAGCACCTCCTTTATCTACCCTGTCATTAATTCCTTTCTTCCAGGTTCTTTTGAAAGCATTTCAGTAAGGCTTGTGCTTCCCTGCTCCTCAGAAACTGTGCTTGTTGCAGTCACCAATAACCCCCTCACACCTCGTACACACACACCCACATTGCTAAATCCAATAGTCATCAGACCTCATTTTTTATGGATAGCAAAGACATTTGGACGTAATCGAACACATTATTCTTCTTGACTTCTAAAACTCACATCATTCTGGTTTTCCTCCTATCTCAGTAGCATTTTCTTTCAAGTCTCCTTTGCAAGTTCTGCCTCATCAAATGCTATGGATCAAATGCTACAGACTCAAGTGTATACCTACCATCTCTCTTAAATCTACTCCTTTAGAGAGTAGATTTAAGATCTCAACTAATCTCATAACTTTAAATACCACTAACGTGCAGACAACTCTAAAAATGTTTATCTCCAAACTAAACTCTGTTGAATTATACATTCAACATATGTTCTCGGATGTCTAGTAAGCATCTTAAGCTTTCCAGGGTACAGATTCAAGCTTCTGTTCTTCTACAAAAGCCTTGCATTCTTTGCTCTTTCTCATCTCAGTTAATACAATTTGCATTAAATGTAGGGTTATTTTCTGTTACTTCCTTTCTCTCATATCCCACATCTAATCCATCAGAGAATTCTGTTGAAATTGACTGGGGAATTCAGCCTCTTTAAATCACTTTTACTTACACAATGCTGGTACCAGCGCCACCTTCTACCACCTGGGTTAATGTAATAGCCTCCTGCCTTCCTCTACTTTGTGCTATTCTCAACAAAGTGGTAGAGTGATGCTTTCAAAATATAGTTGGGATCATATTTACTCCTTTTTTCAATCTCCTCCAAATTGAACTTAGGATGGCCCACAATGCTTTAACCTGTACTCTCCAGTATGGTAATTACCAACCATATGTGGGCATTTAAACTTCAATTGAAATTCAGTAAAATTTAAAATTAGCTCACTAAACCCAGCTCTGCCAGCTGCAGATAGATCTGGCTGATCGCTAAATACAAAGCTTTACTGCTTCTCCCTATACTTAAAATATTTGCTTATTACAGTTTCTGCCTGTTAAAATTTTATTACATTTAAGTTCTGTATCAGACAATACTATTTCATAAAGCTACTCCTGAATACACATTTCTCCCTCATCAGTTATAATCTCTTCATTCTCAAAACATCCATATTGCTTTGAGTATGTCATATGACATTCTTATTCTATCATGTAGGATAATCATTTAAACACATGTCCTAACCACCTACTGATACGTAGCACACACTCTTGGTTAACTAATAGAGCACCCTTTCTCACCTCTTTTTTTTCTTGCCCAATTCTAGAAAGAGGATGGAAAAGCCTCTCATATAGCTAGTGGGGCAGGGGTTGAAGAAAACATATGACAGAAATCTGACAAACATGAAGACTTGCTGAGAGATTCTGGGAAAACATTCTTCTCCCTGATAAAAATGATTGATCTGGGTAGTGCTGCCTTTGCTCCCTTATTTCTGCATAGATTACTAGATACACAGCAGATTTTCTGTGACCATGAGGTGAAAAACATGAAGCGGGAGAAAGCCGAGACATGGAGGCTGGAATACCGAATGTTAAAATGTGCTCAGGCCCCAGATGCCACCACTGAGCAGCTGAACCAACAACAGCAACCACCTGGCTCCAAACATCTTTTGTTTGCTTAACCACTGTTAACTGAATTTTCTGTTATTTAAAGCTAAAAACAGAATTAACATATAGATTGTAAGATTGAATTATGCCCTAATCATTTCTGTATTTTTATTGAACATAGCAGAGACCCCTGCACAGAGAAGAAAGTCAAATATCTGAAGTGAGCGGGACAGAGTTGGACAAGCTACTTAAACACACAGACAACACACTAAAAGCAAGAGATGGGCAAAAACAATATAAGCACCTGCAATCATATCTAGAGGATATCTTAGATGGTTACTCTCATGTCCTTTTTACTTTCCTTGAGAGGAAAAACTATCCTTATATGAGAAAGAATATTGAACTGTTAGACAGGAACCAAACAAAAAATTGGATAATTCATAGCTCTTACTCTTGAGAAACTTACAATCTGATAGGAAAAAAAAACAGTAATCAAGAATGTTTAAGTGCTCAGTACCATTATACTGTAAGAGCACAAAATTCAATACATTCAATGTTGTTTAATAGAAGGTTGGTAAGAGTTGAAAAGGATTCCCAGAGGAGGAAATGCTTGAGCTGCCTCTTGAAAGATGGTTAAGTATTCACTAGACACACAGACACGGGCATTTGAAGCAGAGGCAGCAGCTTGAGCCAAGGGCACAGGGATGCGCAAGAGTAGGGTGCATCTGGGCAACTGTGGGTAGCCCAACTCAGAGGCACAGCAGGAAGAGAAAGTCAGAAACAGGAAATATAATAATAATGATAATAATAAAATAGAAAAACAGGTCATGCTCCAAAGAAGTGATCAAGAATTTGGACATTTCTCTATGAGATTACCAAGAACAAGTTAAGAAATGTAATTAGTTGGGCAGATCACCAAAGTACTACTGTGAATAGGCATTGTGCTAAGCACTGGAAACCTGAAGAAGTTTTGTGACAGAAATCAAGACTAGAGACCATTGTTTTAATATCTATTAGCACCATCATCCATCAACTTTGATACCTGTCCTGAACTGCATTAGCGATTGGCACAGTTCAAAATCTGAGCAAGTCATGATCAACGAAAGCTCCACATTCTAGACTCTTCCCTTAGTTTAAGGGCTTTCCCAGATGCTTTTTCTCCTTCCTATTTTGAGCATTTAAAAAGCAGGTTTTAAAGATGTCCATATAAATTTATCTCCACTGGAAAAGGAAAAAGTGTGTATTTGGGGCAGAGTCATGGAGGAGAAGAATAATAAAGAGAATAAAAGCAAATTAAACAGAAAACTTAAAATTTACAACCTATGCTATTACCAGATTATGGTTTCTAACAGTTCTTAAATAGTGATGCTTAAGGCTCCTCCTTTTTGTCTAATGATACGCCAACCAGTTTCCTTCTTGAAACCAACCTTTAAAGGTATTTTATAATTTCATGTCTCCCCACACCTGTCAGAGGCACTTAAGGAAAAACAAGATCTAGGCAAAAAAAAAAAAAAAAAAAATCAGTGCTTGCCTCACCGCCAGGGAGAATCCAAGAGTCTCATTTGGTGTACATGCAATCAATTTCTTCTACTGCATAAGTCACCCATCACATATCTTTATCTCTGATGATTTCAGTGGCCAAGTAACAATCAGGCTACAGAATGGGCATACATTTCTGTCCTGAGGTAATCATGAGTACAAGTTCATATCAGTATAGTCAGGGGCTTATACATGATTTAAAAAGTCCTTTATAGAAGTGGATTCACAAGATGTGTCCACCTCTTCATTGTCTAACTCCCCTTATAATACAAAGCTGAGTTTAATCACTTACCAATTTCAGGACAGCATAATTTTATTATTCCTATGTCCTTTCAATAATTGCAAAGTGTTACCACTGTGATGGTAAGGAAAGAAGAGGAAAGAAAGAAATGCATAGATCACAGACAAAGGTTTGAAACTGGTGAAAATTACCTGGGGCTTGTCCTGTCTGTTCTTTATGTATCTAAGAGCTTCTTCCAAATACTGGCCTTTATTCTGAAGAGTAAGTAAAAGAGCACATTCTGGTTAAGTTGAAGAGTCAAACCAACCTATGGCCAAAGGGCAAGCTCAGATAAACCCATCTTGAGTCTAGGCTTGTCCTAGCTCAATACTCTAGTATGAGGCCCTGCAAGAGACAGTACACAGGTTACTAACTGAAATAGTAAAAGTTTATCATGCCTGAACTATAAACAAAATTGTAGTTTTGATGGAAGTTTAGGTTTTATTTTCAACTGGATGTTGGAAACACATGGATCCTCCTTGTCAAGCAACAACTATTTCCAGGTATCTCATAAAAAATGGTGTTCCTCTGCTTGGAATCAAAAGGGACTGTCTATAAGTACAGCTGCAACCACGGGAGTCCACTCATGAAAGTGTTGACTCTCCCCTGTCCAGAAGAGGTAGAGCAGATAAGTTCCTGTTTTTCTCTCTAGTCTGTACAAGCTCTGGCTATAAACTTTCCTACTTCTCACTTTGTGGACCACAAGGAAACCAGGAACAACAGTAAAGTCAGCTTGATGTTTAGTCAGAAAGTTGCATACATGTTCATTCTTGGTTAATGTCCAGGGTCAAAGAAACTAAGACAACTTAAGTGCCATGTATGTAACCAGAGAGATGACCCAGGGACCCCCTAACACACTTGCATTTTTTTTTTGAGAGTACATTTATTAATGTTGGGGATAGTAAAACAAGGAAAGGCCGAGGATAGAAAAAGCCACAGGAGAGAGACCAGGCGGGGCTACTTGGTCTCACTAGAAACGTTATGGGAAACAAGTGAGCCAAGGCAGGGCTGTTGTCAGCTCACTGGAGTCAAAGAAAATAGAACCTTGGAGACAGATTCAGGGGTTAGCCTGGGACAAGCTGCTGTTGACCATCACTCCCCTGGTTACAAATCTCATGGGAAACATTAGAATTTAGGAGAAGAAAAATTCACTTGAAGAGAAGATTTAAATGGGCATGCCCCAAGGAGGACGCACCCATACTTGCATATTCGTATGAGCATTCAGCCATATCCTTAAGGTCAGCCTTAGCAAATCTCTTTCTTGTTCTGTGTGAACAGGTTCAACCTTATTACTTGTCTTTAGTTGAGATTAGAGAAAATATTATCCTAAACTGGAAGAAAGTAATTCATAATAACCATTCACAAGAATGTTGGATACCACATAAAAGGCTGACCCTAAAAAGGAGACTATTAGAGAAAACAGAAGGGTTATCCACAATTCCATCAATAATTTTAAATAAATTATTTTATAATTTTATGAAAGACTTATGAATGAAGACACTACTTGTTGGACTATTTTTTCTTAAAATTAGCCCAGATTGGTTTTGCTATATTTGAAGACTACCTTTTTAAGGTTATAACTATATGACAACAAAACAGGTGTTAGAAAACAGTTTCAGCAGCTAATTAGGTAACTCAGTTTTTGTTTGGAACTTGCAAAGGAAAAAAAGAGGTCAATGATCAGATTACAGCACAGGTGTTGAAATGGCTACACTTTTCATCCAGTTGTGTTACAATCATGTAGACATAGCTTAAATGAATTGAATTGAAAATAACAGCCTTTTTATTGCAAGATCATTGTAACACACAATTATTAAAATTGATTAATACTTGGGCCAATGCAATTTCATTATCTCTGATCGATTTCAAGCATTATTTTTTAATGGCCTTCATTCTTGTCATTTCAGTTAGAACTGCATGAACACTAGCTTAGTAGAACAACACACAGTTCTTTTTTATGTGATTAAGCTCTCTGCTTTAATAACAGGTCCCAAATGAATAAACTGCTGAATATAAAAGACCAGAAGCTTCTACAAACACTGTTTCAAAATCCATATCTTCTAGAGGATTTGTTTTGATAATATTTTATGTTTTTAATGTCACAAAAATTGCACATTAGACGGGGTTGTAATTACATTATAGTCCATAGCATTGGGCTTTGATTAAAGCAGGCACCCAGGAAATGGCTGTTAAATGATTGCATGGAAAAGTTCAAAATCAGGGATGGTCTAATTTAAAACCATCTTATCCTCAGAGCCAGGAAAGTACAATCGGAAGAACCAAACTCTTTACTTCTTTGTCAACTGCTGAAGCAGCAAATCTTTTTGATGCTACCTCTATAATATCATCTAAATTTATTCTCTTGTTTCAATTTCCATGCACTTTGCTTTGAGTCAACCTTCAATAGCAGTGCAAACAATAATTTGAATTATTGCAACAGCCTCCTTACCTCCTCACCTTGGTTGAATGTTTTCTTCATATAATCTACATCCTCAACATTGTTTCCTTGTTCTTGTTTTAAAATATCTATCTCATTAAGTGACTCCTCAGCTGTCAAGTTAGAAATAAAGCAAAACAAACCAAAATCATTTTAAGAAGGCAGATAAGGCCCTTTACAATCTCACTGCAAACTGTACCTCTCTGTGTATTTATATATGTATCTATCTCTTCCCTCCTTCCCCTCACCCTCTCCCCCTCCTCCTCTCCCCTCTCTTTCTCAAATCATCTTACCTCCACATGTTCTATATTCTGATCACATGGAACTGAAGTCCATTTCCAAATAACTGTAAACTTTCCATCTTATAACTGTAATATACTTTGTCATTTTTTTTGCCTGTAAAGCTCCTTTAAAAACTCATTTCAATTTTCATCAAGCCTCTGTGAAGCTATCCCTGTTATTTAAAATTTTGTTGTTAGTTCTTACCTAAATATTTCAGTGATGCTTGATTATATCACACTTCAGTCAAATTATATCATTCATCAAAAATGTCCATCTCCTACCGCCTTATAATCTCTGAGCTTTCTGAGACCAGGAGTCCTAATTTGCATCCATAGTTTTAAATTGTCTATGCTCCAATATGTTCTGCACTATAAAAATGTGCTTACTGATGTCCACTGAATAAATGTGTGAATATAGTTTAAGAATCTGTGTTTACTATTTAAATAACACAAAATAAATATATTTTAATTATTAAGATCCTCAAATGTTATAATAAGCAATGATTTACTTCTTGATAGTTATTGACCAGCACATCTTAGCCAAGGAGGTAAAAATGGGGCCATATTAAGAACCCACTTTTAAAAACTGATTATATCTCTGTACCTGAGCTATAATCTTCAGTCCAAGAAGCCACAGGAAGAATCAATATCATCAAAGCAGTAATCTTAGGAGATGAATGGGCGACCAGTGTTGGTCTCCATTCATCATGATATTGTTAGAGCAGAGATTGTGCGGGGCTATAATCTATCCTGACAGCGCTCACTGATCCAGAACCTTATTGCATATTTTTATAACTTGCATTTTTAAAAATGCATTAGAAACTTTGATTTAGACATTATAGGGCATTGAATAAAAGAGACAACCAAGTAAGTCACGGTTTCTCCTATGTGGTACCACTATGCCCTGTGCTGAGTGGTCTATTCACAAATTGATGATTTGTTTACCACTTCCTGCCCACTGTTGTCATTAAAGCATATCATTTGGTGATTGCAAAGTCATAATTCACTGTGGTCACCAAGATGGCTTTTATATATTTTTTTATATTTTATTAAATTATGTTTTTGATGACCCAAGCTTCACTAGTACCCACATCATTGATATGTAAGTGAGTCAGGCAATTCATTTTAGTTCTGCAGTTTCTCTATAGCCACTGCTGAAATTTGGGAGGACATTTTGAGCAACCCAGAATTTTGAAATTCTCAAATATGATTTAAGAGAAGCAAAATAAGCAGATATCTTATTGAAGCAGTAATATCATCCATTATCTTTCCCACACTTGAAGACCTTGAGATTCTCACAACACATAGGCCTAGCAAATGCTTTCCAAGTTTTTAGTATAAAATGGATAGTTTTTAATCCATTTTATGTTTAAAAGATTTACATTTGCTATTAAAGGTATTCTTTCTTATGCTAACATTTTACTTGTAGATTTGGTATGTAAGTATTGTTAGGACAAGCATGTAATCTGTAATTTGCAAATATTCAAGGTTTTACATGTAACTTCTAAAAGTGTTTTATTAGAATCTTGTATTTGGACAAATAAAAATAAAGCCAATGTATATGCTAATCACCCTACACCTTGAAGAGATTTTGGTACCAATATGTCAAGAAAATATACCTAACCCTTGGCACATCTATAATGAAGCTTGACAAAAAAATAAAAGAAAAAGAAAAAGTAACAATCATAACAAATGGTACACAAAAACTCAATAAAACAGTTTTTCTTTGTTAGTTTACAAGGCTCTGAGAGATTAGACAAGTGCTGCTTTCAAGAACATAAACTCTATATGTAGGAATCAGAGTTAATTTCAACGACTAATGGAGAAACAGGTATTTCATTCTGAAAATATAATTCTAATAAGTAAGATATCATGAAAAGGAAGTAAATTAACAAAATAGAAATATTTTACTATTTAGTGAATCACATTTAACATCGTTATTTTTTATTTAAAACCAAGTTTATAAATGCTTTAGCTTCAAAAATTAATTTTTGTTTAAGATAAAAATTTAGGAAGGAAAATTATAAACTAATTGCTGAAAAGATCCCACAGCTATGAAAAGTCTTTCTGATCTGAATAAGCTAAAATGAATTACTATGGGCAACACATTTTGCCCTAGAAATTTTCCCATTGCTTATATATCATAATTGGTCTAAGCCTCCCACCCCACAAGAGAAACGCTACATAGTTTATTAACCTCTCAATCTTTTCAAAATTTAGGCATAATTTTTCATTCTAACAATTTTTAAATCCCAATGCATTATTATTGTGACGTTTCAACTATGGCTAAAAGGCTTAGGTTTTAGAGCATATCCTAGAATTTCTATTTAGATCTAATAGTGTGCCTCCTTGTTTTTTTAATTGCCACATGGTGATTAGTAATGGCTCGCTGCAGTATCATAACAACAGCTAATTTTTTTTAAAGATTTGATTGATTGATTGATTGATTGAAAAGAGAAGGGAGGGAGAGAATCATCAATGTACGGTTGCATTTTGTGCACCCCCTGCTGGGGACCTGGCCCGCAACCTAGGCCTGTGCCCTATAGTGGGAATCTAACTGGTAACCCTTTGGTTCGCAGGACGACACTCAATCCACTGAGCCGCACCAGCTAGGGCAACAATAGCTAATTTTTAATGCCCAAAATAACCCTAAGAAAAGTATGCTTAGCAATCATTTAGAAAAAATATATGTGTATTCAGGACAATAAAAGATAAATTAGATTCATTTTGGCCTAATAATATTATGTAGTTCATAAACTAAAAAGTATTCTGTGTCAAAATCCTGTTTCTAAGTATTGGCATTTCCATCCCTTTCAGACTCTCCCAGGTTTTTTCACAGCTTTGGTTTGACTTATCAAACCAAAATAATAATAAGTGATTTAATATTCCTCTAACGAAAATCCTTCTTTCTTCTGAGAACACTTTGTCAATGTCTGTATTACTACAAACAAGACATCGGCTTCCACTAGGGTGTACTTTTCTCTCTTTCACAAAAACTTTACACTCTGACAGCAGAGACTATCCTGCACTCCCCTGAGAGCTCCACTACCTACCTACCTACTACGTAAAGTGGGTGTTAACATAGTTCAGTCATTTGCTAAGTCCTGAGAAATCTGAACCAAAGATGAAGTTTGATTCTTCATGGGATGATTTTTATGTGTCTGCACATCTTGTAAACAGGGGCACAGGCTGCCTTTGCTCAGGACGATTTCCCAAGTATGTATATATAACAAACAGCCTTGAATGGGAGAGAGAGAATTTCCTCCACAGAAAACGTCAGGTTTCTTTACAGTCTTGAGAAGATGAATACAGTGTCTCTTCAGGATCAAAACACACAGGGACCCTTATTGTCCAGCATAAAGGACTTCGGATCTCTGATCAGGGTTCCCCTTTGTAAAACAACTACTGCCTGTTCAGGTGCCAACTTGCTCTCTTTCATCACCCTGTAGGAAGTGGGGCTCAAGGAACTCATGTGAAAACGATGTTTATGCTTCTTGCTGTGCTGCAATGAGCTACCCTCTACCTCTGATCCCTGGGTCTCATGGCTCCTCTAAGTGTCTATGACACTATTACAGACTCACTTGTTAGATTGGTCACTCAGTAAAATATTACAGCTTTTAAAGATACTGGCAGATTTTTGGCAAGAACCATTGATATACATGTTGTAATCCCAAAGCCTGGGAATTTGTTTTAATCAAAATTGGGCAGGAGATATAAAATCAATCTTGTGTATCATGCTTCTCACTTCAGCATTTGTCTTTGAGTATACATCTCTTCACGGTTGCTCCATTAACACCTACCTCACTGACTACACATCTGATGAACATTCATTGAGTGGCTTCTGTGACAGGAACAACTGTAACCATCACTGCACTGCCCTTCCTGTTCCTAGTCTCTGTTTCTGGTCTAACCTTCAGGAAGTGAAGGACAGTGAAGGCATATCTGGTCTTGTAATTTTCCTAATCAGAACCCTTTGACAATTTCTCATTGTATCAGAACAAACATCCATCAATTTTTTTTCCCAAAGCTTTCCATAAACTTAAACTCACTTACTTCTCAAGACTTATCTTTTACAAAGTAAACTTTGTCAACAGTGTTCACTCACTAACCATCCTAATATATCTCTTTGTGTTTACCTACCTCCATGCATTTGTTCAAGCTTCCTGGAAGTCACATCTCAGAAAGTTTTTCTTCTTCTTCCACAGCTTTTACACCCTTTACACTCATTTTATCATGTCTTACAGTTACATATAAATGTGTACATATAAATCTCCCCTATAAAAGTGTATGATCCTAGAGGATTTATTCATCTTTGTACTCTCTATGCTTTACAGAAGGCTGGGTATAGAGTAATTATTAAGTATATTTTAATTAAACACAATTGTCTATAATTCCATAACCAGAACTTACCACCTCTAGGTAACTTAGAGGCATTAATGTGCCTTGATAGTATGATTTAAAAAAAATGAACTTCTACTTCTTATATGCCTATTGCTATAAAATGTCATGAAAGAAGATTGTGACTTTCAGTAGAAAAGTTGAATTTTGCTTGGCATATGTTGAAACTTAAGGTATTTTGTTTGTTAAGTGGAATAGGGTTTACTTTACAAATATGACCATGTAGTTGATACAAAAAAAGTATTATTTCAGTTGACATCAAAATTCTCAGAAAAGCCTGTTTTAGGAAAGTACTTAGAATATGAAAGCTGAGACTCAAACCGAATCATATGGAAGAAGACAAGAAAAAAATAGTATACACTTGGGTAGAGAAGAGTTAAGTTGAGATGAGAAAGACGAGATAGAGAGACATGGACCAGGCCACATTCCAAGACTGTGAAGAATGGTGGTCAATGAGAAACTGCCAATGGTGAATGGCTAAAGACCTTTTATTAACAAAAGAAAAATAAAAACAAAGAGCAAATAGTACTGTGTCCTACATGTTAGGCCCCTGTCTAAGTACTTTTTATAATGAGGAAACTGTGCCATCATAAGTTTAAGAAATTGGTCAGGGTCATAGCACTGAACACAGTGGAGGTGGGATTTGGTCTCTGGCAGACACATTCTAGTTCTATATTGTTTTGTTATGATACAAATTCCTCTGACTTAAAATCTTCAAAAAAACGTGATATGCCCAGATAGAAATGCAGTGTTGGCCCTGCAGGCAATAATGGTAAGTATGGAGTGAGCCAAATTCACCCTTTCCCAACTGCCTGCCTGGAGGAGGCAGTAGCACTGAATCATGACAAACATGAGTCTAAATGTTCCACAAAGTGACCTGTGTTCAAGTTCTCTGTGGACCACAGCCGAATTGTAAGCAATCACTTCAGGATTAAACTAACTCAGGAGCAAATGGAAACTCTTCATTTAAATTATTTTATTTTCCCAAACATACTATTAGTAGCTACCTACAAAGGATCAGGTTGATACCTAGATTACTACTACAGCACTCAAATTGGTATTAACTTTAATGATAGCTCTTAGGTGCATATGCCTATTTCCCAGAACTCTGGGGGATATCAGAAACACTAAGCCTAAATACTCCTGTGATCATTATATTAAGTAGTTTAATCCACAGAAAAATGCTGTGTGACCTCTATCAAACCTTGAGTGTGGAGTTTCTGTATAGATTCTGGGAAGTCCTGGGCAACTTTCCAAGGTCAAGTGAGACCTAGACGCATGTGTGTTTGGTTTCCTGCTAAGTATTGCAGCTTTCTCTGGATTCCTCTTCCCATGTTTATTCTACTTCCCAGACTCAGATGGATAAATATTCCCTAGGGCAAGCCATCCCCTTCTTCCCAATGCTTGTACACAGCCCACAGTAGTTATGGAAGGGGGACTTTTCAGATCTGAACAGCTGAGCTGCCATTTCTCCAGTGCTCTCTTGTCAACTCTACCATTAGCTGATGCTGTAACCTCTTTTCTTGCCTTTTGAAAATTAATAGACTACATTTTCACTGCAGCATGCCTTTCTGGATTACATTCTAACCCAGGTTTCTAATCCAGAATTGTTCTCTTGAGTCACCAGACAGAAGGAAAACGTAATTCATTTTGTTGTTACTTGTTGATTCTCACACCCCAAATTATTGTCTAGCTTTCCTAATTTTTTGTCACCTTCTGTCATTTTCACATATTTCTTCTCCAACCAATCAGCAAATTATTTTCCCAAGTGACATTTCCCACAATACCCAAATTTCTTTTTCCTGCTTAAAAATTATTATACTAACATGTCATATAAATACTGTTTGCCTTTCCATTTGTCCCTATTTCCAGCACAGGAGAAGAATTTTATAACTGGGCTGAGACTTCTTAGCAGCAATCACGGTGTCTCTACCTTCATGATTCCACAGAGATGCTACTTTCTTAGTTCTGAGAACCCAGTCTTAGAGCCTTCTCAAATCCTCTGATCCCAGCTTCTTCCCTCTTTGGATATTTCTGCCAAAAGGTAATTGAAAAGGACCGTTTTCAAGGACCCCTTCCCTATACGGTCAGTCCCTACACATTTGAAGGGCTGAAATCACAGTATAAGTAGATGTTAAGAAAATCCATGTGAAATTTTCATGTCTGTAAAGCAACTGTCTTCACTGATATTGCCTGCAGTCTTAAAAAGTTAACATACACCACTGGGTGTCAGACCATAATTGCATATAATTAGCAAACTGTAACTCTTTCAAAAGATTGCAACCGATTAAATAAGAATTAAGAACTCAGGAATCCAGAATTAACATATCATTCATAAAGTGGTTCTTTCAGAATAAGACAGCTATAAGAAATATTTTTTCCTCCTATTGCTCTTACCGTACCAGTTCTGTATGTAATGTGAAATTTGTGAAAACAACAACAAACAACTGAGAGTAATGAGGCAGTCCTTAAAAATGAGGCTATTTTGAGAAGAAAAAGCATAATTTTACCTAAGTTACTCTATCTTCAATGATTTGAAATAGAGGTATCAATGGAGCACAGTGCTTCTTATTCGGAAGAGTTAAACTGCGTTTTAAATATTGCACGTAAACAGAAATCAGAGAGTGGTCAGATCTCACTACCTCTTCCTGCCTGTCACTCCTTGTTGAACTTGCTCTTTAAAAATGGGTTTGTTTTTTGTTTGTTTGTTTTGTTTGTTTGCAAAGGTAGTAGCAAAAAACAAACACATGAGTAGGGAAAGAACTCTATGGCAGTCCCAGAGCAAGGAGAAGGGGCAGAATCTGCCAAAAGGCTGCCGGGCTCCACGGGCAGCCTGGGCTAGAGACACAGATGGACTGGCCCTTCCTCCTGGAGAACAGGAAGTGCCCGTTAGGAAATGAATTGACTGCTTCATCTCTAATTAAGCCCTTGAGACTTTTGAAGTTTTAGTTAATCACTCTGTCTCCCTGTCTCTCCCGTCCCTATCCTTCCCTCTCTCCCTGTCACTCTCTTGTGATCTCTCCCTTCCTTCTGTCTTCCTTCTTTCTTCCTACTTACCACAATGTGTAATTTTGTGTCCTTATACTTAGTTTACATAAATGGGCATGTTCCCATCATCTCTGGTCAATGGGAACATCAACACTACTAAGCACAAGTGTGTTTTATGTCTCGTTCACTCTGTTGTCTCTAGCCCAGTACTCAATAGGCCCCCAGTAAACATTTGTGAAATAAAACGGGCATGAATAAATGCACTGGTTTTAAAAGGTGTCATAAATAAGTCGTGTGATGGTAAGCTATCAGTGTCATAGTACATTGGGATATAAACTTGATTAAAAACAATACCAACCCTTATAGTTGAGGTGTCTCCTTTCCACATAGCAGTATAGAGCTTTGGCATTGCCTCTAACTCCCTAGTACTTTTATTTATATAGATAGAAAAAGTGCTTATATTTTATTTGATAAAAATACAATTAAATTTTTAAGCCAAGAAAAAAAGATATTTTGGGAATTCAGGTTCTCTATTTAAAATAAGATGAGGTAGAATGAAGGCTTACATCTGGATCATGTGTTATGCCAAGCAGCAGCTGATTCAGGCCAAGCTGTGGCGTGCAAGAGAGAGATGCAGAAAAAAACCTGCAAGGTCCTCGGCCAAGAGAACACAAAGGAAGTCGCACATAGCCGGAGCTCATGAAAATCTGACACATTTATTCGGACTGCCCTACTGAAAGAGAATAAACATTTTCTCCCTCTGCTCTTTGCCCACATAAAATAGCAAGACATATTTTGAAAGAGTTAAATTCCAATATGCCACCTAGATATGACTAAGGCAGCTATTAATAAGGGAATATCTGATGTGTTTTGTCAAATTACAGAAATTATCAAGCTAATAAATTAGAGTTTTTAAATCTATGTAGAAGCTTGAACTACAATATTGGTACAATCTGATCTTACAAGTTGTTCCCTACAGAATAGAGTTAATACGATGAAACCAAGTGAAGAAATAGAGAGAAAACGCCCACACTTATTTTATTTTTATTGAAAGTAAAAACCACCTGCACACATTTTTGTTCAAAGAAAAATACTCAGTTTCATTTTTCTCTCACAGACAGAAATGTACTCCATAGAAATAAAACTACTTCTTTTGTTTCTTGTTCTAGCAGAATTTGATTTGCATATTTTGAGACATGTTAAGGTGCTCTCTGTGATTTAGAGAGTTTCTAAAAAGGTAATTTGATCTCAAATCATAGTTTTCTTTTTTTATTTCTAAAATTGAAAGCCGCATACCCTTCTGAGAAGTGAGCCATGAGAGAAAGACATTAGCTTGCCTTGTATTAGATAATAAAAAAATTCCACAGGGGACGAGTTACATATTATGACATTGTGAATATAAGGCTCATTTGGATTTAATTCATTACTACATCATGTTGCACAGGAAAGCAATTTTTAAGCAATAGAAGTGCACTTCATTTGTAAAGGGCCCAGCTATAACACACAATCAGTTATTGAAGACAGAAACTGATTTCCCAAATCAGGCATATAAAATTTAATATATTTGCTACAGTTATAATGAAACAAAAGGGAACTTCCATGCCATTTTTTTTCCCATAAGAATGACACTTTGTGAAATTTGGAAAGTACATTTTTGCTTGGGGAGTTGATTACATTTTGATGCCACAATCTAGTAAGTTGAAAAATGATTAAGCACCTTTAAAAATTATTTGAAATGCATGTTGAACACATAGAATATAATTTCAAATTCTGTCTTTCCATAAATGTAATATTATTACATCAAAATAAAATCTTAAATGTATTAATAGAATAAGGTTAAAGATGGGCATTGACATTAAAAAAATCAGTATCAGTGGTTTATGTTATTATGTTTGATCCTAACATCTGAATAAATTATTCTACGTTAAAAAACAAAAACTGAAATAACAGCCAACTTATGTTGGCTTATTTATATTTCTAAATCTGCATGTATTTTTAGTAAGGGTTCGCCAGTGAAACAAAATTAACTGGAAGTATATGTAGAGAGAGAGAGAGAGAGAGAGAGAGAGATTTATTTTAAGGAATTGACTCATACAATCAGGGTCTTGGCAAGGTCAAAATCTGTAGGCTAGGCCAGTAGGTTGGAGATCCAGAGAAAAATTTCAGTTTAAGCTCAAGGACAGTCTGCTGGTAGAATTCCCTGTTCTTCCTTAGACTGAACCAAACTCATCCACATCATGGAAGATAAGTTTCTTTACTAAAAGTCTATTGATTTCAATGTTAATCTCATTTAAAAACAACCTTCCCAGAAACACCTAGAATAATGTTTGACCAAACATCCACATGTGGCCTAGCAGTTGAAACATAAAATAACCATCACATTATGGTTACGTATAAGCATCTCAAATTTGGAAACTAAAATCACCTCTCTATTTTCTGATAGTTTCCCAGGATACAGGCAATGGGGAGAAAGTATTCATTATCCATTTTTAAGGATCTGAATTATCAGTCAATTTTACTTTTAGCAGCTAGAAATATCCATTTCAACTGACTGTAATAAAATAATTTGATTAGATAAATATTGTATGGATAATCAGTTTTCACATATATTTTCATTTAAATTTCTTCTGAAAACCATCCTATGAGAATATGGAATTAATACTTTAAGCTGCAATATTCAAATATCTTATTTAATTTCTAAAACACAGACCGAGATTTTTCAAATTTCAGGTCTCAAAAGGTCACGTGTGCCATTTAAATCTTGATTTCATTGATAATGAAAGAAACATGAAAGAGAGAAATGTGTAATCATCGCCCAACCTTTCCATGTTTAAGTTATACTTTACCAAATATGAGCATTATGAACTTTTCTATCAAAAGAGTGTTGGGAAGTCAAGTGAATCCACAAAAAACTGACATACTTGATCTAAAAAATAAAAGGTTTATTTTCTCTTGTACAACATCTGATTGATCTTGTTCCTTTTTTGGAAGTTAATAAGGTCAATAAGTGAATGGATGAAAAAGATATTAGAGTCAATGTGGCAGTAGATGTAAAAATAAATGTAACAAGCCTTAAGGTTGAACAAGTTTCAGGATAGGCAGCTGGTAAGCCCAGATGACCATTGTATATATGATGGAAATATTACATTGATCATAGAACATAGTATCTGTAAAAGAGTAATCTAATTATATAAAATATATTCCTCCCACTAGGACTTCAACAAAAAACAAATTTAAAAAAATTAGTTTCTGTATTTTGATTCTCTCTTAACAACTTAGTCACATGTTTTACATAAGATGGATTCTGAGAAAATGATTAAGGGAAAGAAATGTGCCATGGCCTGTGTGGCTCAGTTGGTTGGAGAGTCATCCCATAAACTGAAAGGTTATGGATTCAATCCCCAGTTAGGTCAGGGCACATACCTAGGTTGTGGGTTTGGTCCCTAGTCAAGGTGCACCGGGGAGGCAAACAATCGATAGCTTATGACATTGATGTCTCTGTCTGTCTGTCTCTCTCTCCCCTTTTCTCCCTTCCTCTCTCTCTCTCTAAAAGCTATGAAAAAAAGAAAAATAAGTGTGCTTGCTAGGAAAGTATGTAATCTAACCTTAGTATATAACCTTCATGATAAAATAATGTGCGTATAAGTGCGGGGGGGTGGAGGTACAGGGACAAAGTGAGAGAATGAGAGAGAGAGAGAGAGAATTTGGTGAATTTACTTGATTATTGAGAAGGAGGAAAGCAGGTCAAGCCTTTGGGTAGAAGTAGACCTAGACTGAAACAACCTCTTCCTGAAATGGCAGGGCATGAAAAGACCTGTGATGAGATTTACTTTGTACATCCATACAACCTATGATCATGGTAATACCCATTTATAAAATTTTTACTTTCATGTTTTCTTTATGGAACAGTAATGCCACATAGGTTGAATAGAATATCAGTAAAAGACTGCAATACAGTAGACATTCAGCTCATGTTTACACAAGGGAAAGAAAATCATCTACCTTCAAAATCAACTTTCATAGTACATGCTATGAGAATGTAGATAAAATATGTTCAAAAATCAAATGTCTGATATATATGTAATATATATGTATGACTTTAATTTCAAAGTTCAATAACATACATGAATAATGAGAAGTATACTGACACTCTTAGATTTACAATGGGGTTACATCCCAAAAAACACATAAGCTGAAAATATTATAAATAGAAAATATATTTAATGCATCTAACCTACTGAGCATCATAGCTTAGCTGAGACTACCTCAAACACACTAAGAACACTTATATCAGCCTATAGTTCAGCAAAATCACCTTACTGCTGCTGCCCAGCACCATGAGATATTATTGTATCATATATTGCTAGCCTGGGAACAGATTAAAATTCAAAATGGGAAGTATTCTTGCTAATGTATGTATATTGCTTTTGCACCATCATAAAAAAAATTCTAAGTCAAACCATTGTAAGTTGGGGATCATCTGCATATTCTTTTTCTTTTAAAAATAACTGATAATCTACACGGAAGTGAAGGCTTTATTGAGAAGGTCTACATTCTGGGTTCATTCTATCCTTCAGTGAAGATTCACTTAGTATCTGTATATTGTCACACTAAAGGGCCATGTCAGACTCAGTCTTCCTTCTCCACTGCAAAGTAGGAAGCGACTCATGCCAACAGAAACACAGAAAATGAAGTACTGAGAGTTGCAAAAAAAGAGTAAGAGAGTTCAACTGGAGGGAGATCAAAGAGCATCATGGGGGCGCAGGCACCTGAGCCAGGCCTCCGAGGATGCACAGTATTTGAACAGGTCAGGATTTAGAAGGTCATGGCAGTCAAGGTCCCTCCATCATCACTCCTCATTCATCCTATTGTTGGGTTCTGATCTTGTTCTGGCCAAATGCCTAAGAATTGGAAGGGCTAAGTTCTCATCTGTGATTTGATCCAGTCAGTTAAGAGAATTAATGTCATTGTGCATAACACGAGTAACCCTAGGTGAAGCAGTTGCTTTATTTAAAATATAGAGCAATAAAATACTATGCATAATTAAATAAATCTTATCCTATGTATTTTTTGTGATTAAATTCAAGACAATGTTCATTTGTTATCTGGAGAGATCAATAATAGAATAGATAATTACTTCCTTTAGGAACCATCACTCCATTACTGTCAAATTTATTCTATTATCATTTGCATAAATTGAATTATGTGTACTTTTGCTCTACATTTATATCTTTTTCTCCAATTAAAATGCCCGTTGCTTCATTGCCTTCTTCATTTCTCCCAACCTTCCTGCTCTCAAAAAACATGAAGGGTAGAGAAAACAGAGATGAGAAATAAATACATAAGACAGAGGAGGAACAGAAAGATGATTACAAAATACAGCTGGAGACTGGAGATGAAGTTGCTGATGGCACCACCACCATCAAGCCTCACATCTGTATAAAATTGTAACATCGAGAAATACATTTCTGTGGTATCAGAGGGGAAAAATTATTTATATTAAAGGACTGTTTCTAGTGATCTGATAACTATAAAACACTTGATGGGTCTCCATGAACTCCACAGCTGGCTTCTCTGGCTTCTCTTTAAGCCAGGACTACCGTGCCTCTCTCTTTAAGACTGGAGAGAACGTATAGTTGTCAGCTTTCTAGAATAAGAAGCTAGATGATTTTATATTCCTTGGTAAAAGGAGCATCACTGTTCTTGAATTGAAGAAAGTAAACAGGAGACATAGATGTGGAAAGGGAAGGAGGAAAGGAATGAAGAGACTGAGTACAAGATAGACAAGCTATCACAAGCAAACAAATCTAGTGCCTGGGTTAAAAGAACAGGACAGAGGAGCAAAACACTGTTTACATTCGGACGTCAAGGGATGGTAAATTAAAGCAGGTAATCAAAGATTTAATTACCTTTAGAGCAAATTATATTTTTTATTTCTAGATAGCTTGCAGAGATTTTCTTCTTTAAGGTGACCAACTTAATTTAAGAAGGATCATAAAAATATAGCAGATGCTAAGAAGTAGGGTCCTGAGATTTTGGACTCTTTGGCAGGATAGGGTAGCCACTAGTCTAGGGTTCTTGCTGCAGTTATTTGGCCTGTTAAAAGTTGGGGCTTCCCCTTTAAAGAGGGGAGAAATCCATCCCTACCATTTAAATAAAGCTAATTCTTATGAGGTAATCAAGTATGGAGATAACATAGGACGAGAAAAGGTGATCCAGTATAGAGATAACAGGACAAGTCCTTTTGTGTAGTTCTAATCAGTTAGTAAGAACTTCCAAAAGTACTGGGTTGAGGATTCTGATGTAATTCCTGAGCAAAATGTAAAAGAGTGCTATGACTATCACAGACATGAAGTGGGCATAAAAGAGGAAGTGGCATAAAGTATGCAGCAATGTGTCATTCCTGTTGTTTCATGTCATTAAAGCCAGGTAACCTAACTAAATAGTGGCAGTGGCAAGGTTTGATTGGAACTGTAATATGTACCATGCAAGTTATACATGTGATTATGAAATATACTCCCCTTGCCAAAAAGAAGCAAAGGGGGAAGCAAAGGAAAAAGAAATAAAAGAGGAAGGGAGTGAGAAGGAGAAAACCATCTTTAAAAGTATTATTTCACAAGAAGACAAAATAAATTTTATTTGGGAAATCATTTCAATTAATTTTAAATAATTATTAAAATATGCCATATCTAAAATGCATTGAATGTTGTCTAAATTTCTGGATACAGTTTCATTCATCAAGGTGCTGTTGAAGATAATTTATAACACTTCCTAAACTTTTTAAAGAGTTAAATACTAGCTATGAAAATATGGTGTTTTACTTATATTTATAAAGGTCATTTTACAGTATAACTTAATTCATGTTTAATTACCATATCAAACCAGATAATGATTAAAAAACAAAAACAAAAAACAAAAAAAATTCTTCCTGGCTGGTGTGGCTCAGTGGGTTGAGTGCTGGCCTGTAAACCAAAGGGTCACCAGTCCGATTCCCAGTCAGGGCACAGGCCTGGGATGTGGGCCAGTTCCCCAGTAGGGGGCACTCAAGAGGCAAGCACAGGTTGATGTTCCTCTTCCTCTCTTTCTCCCTTCCTTCCCCTCTCTCTATAAATAATAAAATCTTTTTAAAAATCCTCCTGTCCAAATAAAGTAGACAATTAAATGTAGATACAGTTTTGCTGACTGACAGGCAAACATAGAAAGAAAATGATAAAGGAAGGCAGTAGAATTATGGGTGGTTTTTACTTTATTCTCTGTAACTTTCTGTATGTATTGTCCTTTAAGTGAGAAAAATAATAATTCCCTTCCCACTGAAAAATAAAATACCATATTAATCATAATTAGGGTGTAACATATTTTCTCCTTTTCTTCTCCTCACTATTTTCATAGCATCTACAGCTATCAAAAGGTAATACATTCCTCCATTAAAAAAATATACTTAACCTCATTGGTTCATCTACTTCAAACACTTTATTATTATAATATTCTATTTGCTAACAAATTTTGAAGTTTTTAACATACTTTATTCAGAAATGTGAAGTGTTACCATCCCTTTCCACACTTTATGATGGAAACAAGGGGAAGGGATTAGTCAGAGAACATGTACGAATGACCCACGGACATGAGCAGACAATGGTGTGAGGATTGACTGTGGGAGCTGGTATTGGGCTGGGTGGAGGTGGACAAAGGGGGGAAACTGTAATAGAATAAAAGACTAAAAACGATTCCTTTTCAAAAAGTGTGCTTATGGTCTTTAGCGTGTATATATACACATACACACATACACGCACATATACATATATACACACATGTGTGTCATTCATTTAACATATAAAGTCTTGGTGGCTTCATCATATAATAGAAATAAAACATGTTACCTGTCACATTTAATTTCTTTTAAGTTAAAGAACTCTCTCTACAGCCTTAGTTAAATCTGTTTTACACAAGGTGACCAGTATCCCAATTGGCCAAAGCTGTTCAGACTAGGGATAAGCACTTGACAGAGTCACAAATATTCCTGGCCCCTCAAAGGATAATAATCATATTTCTTTATTGGGAATAGGAATTGGAAGAAGAATGTATTGGGTCCAACATATAGCAGCTGGTATCGGAAAGAGAAACAACAAGGCAAACAAAAAGCAGTGCAGATGGAGAGGGAGGTAAGTCACGGTGGTGGTTCGTCACTTACGAAAATCAGAGGACTATGGTTTCAAAGGTCCCTGAGGCTGATCGGAATCAGATGCTGTATCTTAAAACCCAATCAGATTAATTACTGTTATTCATAGATTATTGTGTAAGCCTGCCTTCCTGTTTTGAAGCTTATAATGAACATAGATTATTAAGCAGTTGTTCTACAAAGGCATCAAAAGAATACATTAAATAAAGCTGCTTTTGAATCTGATGCATTCAAAAATGCATCAAGAAGAATGGGATATATTGGATATATATCTGGATACTGTATACACTATCAGCTTACACAGAAGACACATGGAAGCAGTAAACCATTCATGTAAAGGACTGAATGCATTTTTCAAATAGCAACGAAGTTGCATAGAAAGAAGTGATCAAGAGAATCTTATTAGACAATTGATTAACATACACACTTACACATACACTACATCATCTTCATATTCCTACATTAATCCCAACCATGCCTATGAATACTGTCAAGTAAAACTAAACTTCTGCTTTACTTTCTTTTATTTGGTCAACATGATACCAAATACTTGTTTCACTTTAGCCAATTATGTGAGTTTTATTATGGGATAATGAGGTTTTTAAACTGCAATAAGCAGTCAATGTGTCTACCAATAATTCTCTGAGTATGTTCTTTTCTAAATTATTACACATTAAACCCCCCCCACATGTATAACCCCTATATTTAGCAAGCATTTTTTTTTCTCCAATTCACATTTATTCATTGTAGCTAGTTTTTTTTCCTATTCCTGAATAACAAACTCTGGTAATCCTGGTCACTGTTAAGTGACTCATGTTCCTCCAGTGAGTGATTAAAGTGATCAGTGTCATTTAAGAGTCAGAACTTTGAACTGTCTCTCACTGTTTGATTATCTCTAGATAGGGAACACTGGAGTCAAATAAGGAAAAGGAATCAGCTTTTTCTTTGCTTTGTGCTTCTACCCCTCCTGCCTCAGAGCTCCCGATGCTGCCAGGGCTGAAACAGAATAGACAAAATGGGAGCACAATGTTCTCATTTGATACTCTCATGAACTAGGGTGATGCTCTCTGAATCTAGTAGGAGCTGTTAGCTGAATTTCCATCAGCAACTAGCCAGTCCAAGTCTTACCACTTAGAGTTCTCAAGTGGGAGTTAAACACCTTGTGTAGCAATATCAAGTTCTTCCAAGTAGTTCTGCTAAACCTTTTTTCTACAGGACTTTAGGGTTTTCCTCCTTGAGAAAAGATTGAGATTTATAACACCACTAGGAGATCTCTCCAAAAAATCCTCTTTTTTCACTCTGTTTTTTAGCTTCTCCTATCTGTCATAGGTTACAACTGAGTGATTACCTCAGGGTTCTCTCCTTTCTTTTTTTATTCAAGTTCTGCAGGCTGAACCTAATTTGAAATTATCATCCATTGTCTTCAACTAAAGCATCAATAGGGATACTTTAATATTTTTACAGTATCTGGTTTTATATGAGTTTTCAGTTACTTAAAAATAGGACATTGCACATCCTCTGGTTATCATATACTTGTATAATAGAAAATATTATTTTATAATTATATTATGAATAAGAATTATATTCATAATATTTTGAATATAATTATATAAAAAATCAAAATAGTAAGCAACATAATTTTCAAATTTATAACATAAGTGAGCATTTAAACACAGGTATGTTTCTCATTTATCTACAAATTTATTTCCTCCCTTAGAAAAATACTTATTTAATGTATACTAGACAGTAGAAGTCTAATGGTGGAATTTGATCCAGTCCCTCATGTAATCTGTAATCTAATATACTATAAAGTATATACTTTATATTTCACAGCTCTTAGGATATTTTGTAAGAACTAACATAACTTTAGAGCATGGGCAGAAATGGAGATCCAATAAAATAAGGATAGCAATTGAAGAACGAAACAGTGGGCCAGTGAGAGCCAAAACTGATCACAAACTGGTGAAAAATAACAGTAGGAACCTGCTATGTACACAGTTAATGTTATGATGACTTAGTAAATGCAGGAATTCATAGTTAGGCGTGTGTTTATCATGACTATTTGGGAGTAATTGTTTTTGGGTGAGGAAATGTTTTTTGGAGAAAGTTACTGTAAACATATTTGTACCAAACATATTATTTTTTGAGGGGAAAAATCTATTATTTCAATAGGAAAAAACTGGCTATTAGACAGAGCATAATTTTGAATGTGTGTCCAACTACTAAATACTGCCCAGAAGTACAACAGTTGGTGGTTATGTTTCTGTAGCTAGCTTTGAAATATACATATTTTGTTGATGTTTGAGTTTAAGAGGAGCATACAAGCCTTACTGTCAAAGAACTCCTAATCTGGGGAAAATAATGAATTTTTAATTTAATTATACATTTTGAATTTAAAACCAACTTTCTATGAGAAAAGAGGACATAAGTCAATTTTTAAAGATGCCTATAATGGTGAAAAAAATAAGTAAGGCAAAAAAGCCAAGGCATAGAAGGAGTGAAAATAAAGATGTAGGCTAGTTAGTACATGAAATGCATGCTTTTAAGTTGCTTATTATTTCAATACAAATTTGGCTCTGAAATTCCTAAAAGCCACAGTAAAAGGGAAGCAGGCTAGGTTATGAGAATCATTGTATCCATAAATTAAAAACTAAGAAGTTGCTCGGGGAAAAAATGTAATTACTCTTAAAATTAAGGAGACATTAAACCCACAGATCCTTTTCTAGAAGATACTTTTTTGTAGTATAACGAATGTTCACAACGAAGTTACAGTTGACACAGATTTATAGAGTCCTTTTCTCTTTTCCTTCTCTCTCTCTCTGTCTCTCTCTCTCACACACACAGACACACACACACACACCCCGTCTGTGCCCTATTTTATACAGATCCCCTTCCCAGTAAGCTGAGCCCTCCAGGATGAGCTCCACAGGCTAAGTTAGCAGCCTTCCTGCTGGGTTTAGCCAATGGGACAACTGGTGGGACATGGTGGGGCAGAAGAATGGGACAAGCTGTGGTACTTCTTATTCTCTCTCTGTCTTCGGTGGTGTCTCTGACTGAGGCTACATACTATGCCCCACCCAACACACACATGATTACACTTGTGTATGCAGATTATTCCAATTTCTACCAAGTTGCTCTAAATCTTTTCTCCCTCCAGCCTTGGATTAGTACTGGCTTCATTTTGTTGTTAATCTCTGGGCTACCTCAGTGTCCCCAGATTAGCTCCTCAGTTTTTCATCACTGATAGAATAATTATCCTACTTCAATTCCCTCTACTTTACATATTCAGTTAGTTTTCTGTTGTCCTGGTTGGATCCTGATTGATAGAATCTCTCATTATATGACAATGGCTATCTTTCAGCTCAATTCAATATAAACAATTTTACATTAGGAAATACCATGGGAAGTGTTATTATGTGCATATTACATGGTAAGGGAAGCTTATACAATAGTGAATATCAGACACAGAAGTGTGTAGGAAACAAATTCCCATTAGAAACTCAGATGTGATCTTCTGGAAGAGAATTATAATTCACCAACATCAATACAAGTGGTATTTCAGCATATAGATTAAACAATGCATTTTCAGTGGACATGCTCCCTAGACAATGCCTAGAAATGAACACATGCCAACATCTTGGCTATAATAAGTCAGTATAACCAAGAAAGAATACACTTGGAAAGCAGTAATCCTCTTTTTCATCTACCTATAAATATCATCTGTATGATTCACCTAGATGGTCTTTTTTCAGCAAACACAGAAAATATGTATAGAAACCAATATCTAATCATCCCCTTCCAGTTCCTCACCTCACTAAATAGGTAAACTAAGGAATCTTTTTCAACACATATGACAGTAATACATGAAACAACAAAATTTTCATTTTACCAGATTCTGTGACATCAATGAAGATTTTGCCAATAACTCAGATTAAGGCCTAATAAATAATATTTCTTGTCATTTACTTAAAAATCAATACATTATGATGAGGCAAGTCATCTGCAAACTTAACTGAAAGAGAGAGATGAGTTTTTAGAATTGCCTGGTATCTAGGACCCAATGTGTTTCGATACAAATGTGCTCATTGGGAATCTCAGGGATGCAGGAGACCAAATACTACCAGTGCTTTGACCATAAGGGGCAGTTATTTCTGCCCATAAATCAGGTTTACTTTATTCTGAGGTCATTAAAAATTCAATCATAGGGCTAATACCTTAGTTTTTATTACATGAATATCTAGCAGTCTTTGCATCTCAATTTGGTCTACTTGGGCTTCCCAAAATGGAAAAAATGCACTGGCTCAAGCCTTTTAGTTTTCATAGTAGTCATTGTTCTTATTATAAATTAATAAAACAGCATCATAAATTTGTATTACAATATCATAAATCTGAAAACGTGCACCCCCTCTGTGAAGAATGTGCTTGTAAATTATGTCTCTCAACTTTCAAGATTACCCTTAAACCGCAGCAAAATTACCTGTTCAATACTCACTGAAACATCTTTCTCAGATAACACCCACCAACATCCATTTTTTTTTCTATACATACCTGAAAGTTTTCTTAATATCTTCTGCTTGAATTGTCTTGAGAATCTCTTGGTATAACTGATGATCAAGTGTTTCTGAAGAAGGAACATTTGGAGGACAATTCTTATGTGCATAATAGCCTATCAAAATTCCAAAAATAAATAAAATGATGGCTGTACAAAGTACTTTTAAAAGGCGGCAAAAGTTGCCATGGTTGCTCTTTGGTGCAGATCTTGTATAACGGGTAGCATAGTCAGTCTCTTCTTGAAGTCGCTGGAACCTCCCTTTGGGTGAAGTTGATGGTTGAATGGAATCAAGATTGAGGTCTGCAGTCTCTGAGTTCTCCAGGTTCTGATTCTCAGCACTATCTAGCTGGAACTGGTCAAAACCAGGCTCTTCCAGTTCCTTTTCCATGTCCCACTCTAAGTCAAGGGCAGTGGCTTGAAGGTCATCATTGTCTAAGTACTGTGAATGTCCTGGAGCTCTTTGATCTGCATTGACCTTTTGATAGGCCATCTTTTTACCTGTGAAAATAAGAGAAGTAGAGTTTCTCAAAATAAAGAACACCCTCATCGTGAAAACAAAATGACAAACCATAAAATTTTAGTGATTATAATCAACAGAAATGCATTGCCCCTATAGAAAAATCACATATGTTAGTTATTTATATTTTTCTATTGATGTTACTATAGGAAAAGAAGGCAAAAAAATAAAAGAAGATACTTGTTGGAAAAACTTATGAGAACTCGAAATGCATGCACACACTATTAACCTTTGAAGCTCGGGAGAATATGTTGCAAATGCACAGTTGCATTAAGGAAAATACATTACAATGAAGGCAAAATTTAAGTTTTGAAATCACTTTTAAGGGGAAAAAAGGGCAGAAGCAATAAAACTACTATTTGGTAGGTTAAGGGGAAAACATAAAAGATCTTAGGATGATTTACATTGCCAGAGCTAATTTTAAAAACAAATTCAGAGTAAGAGTAGGCAGAACAACTAAATGAAGTAGGAACTCGGAAATACAAGAAGCAAGATATGGTACATTACATAGTCATGATAAATCAAAAGCACTGGAAAAATGTTAGGCTACCACAGAAGACCAAGATATTTCATGGAATTAGTGATATGAATTAGCCTCACTCATTCAACTTTAAATAAAAATCTGGGCTGGCATCCATCCAAAAAAAAGAAGCCTTTTTGAAGGGTAGGAGAGTTTGGTTTCATAACCTTGCTATAGGAATGGCAGATGGAGGTTTTTCTCCCCTACACAGTTTTGGATGACTGTTTGTTGTATCCTGCAGTGTGGTATTAGGATAACTAGGCTAATTAACTACAAGTGGTCTTCAGTCTGTATTCAGTAACCCACTGGTGTCTTATGGTTGCAGATTAAGAGTATTTATAACTAAATTTTCAGTGTATTAGATATGTCACCCCAGCTGGAATTTAAGGTCCCTCACTATGTTTTATGACTTTTCTATGGGCCCCACTGTGGGTAAAGAACAGAGCTCACCTGACAACTGATTAGTCAATTGCCTAATAGCCCGTTGTTGACAAATGAACTTTAATGAAAAAAATACAAACAGGGACTTCATAAAAGTTAGTGGCACTATGCACAGCTCCAATCCTTGCTGGCAGAAGCTCATATGAATTAAAAAGTTCTGAATGTTTTTAAAAGTTCAAATATAATCAAATATTAAACTTTACAAAATTGCAATTGTAATTCTGACTAAATTCTCCTCTACTACCCTATAAACTAGGACCTGCACTTACCTGAAATTGAGTCAATAAGATGAGAATCTAATGCATGGCAGGCACAGGGCTAGGCCTCTATTCCGCAGGAAGGGAATAACCCAATCGGAGATATTAATATATTAATACACAAGTAAGTCAACATTTTAAAAATGTAAGGGGGGAACCCAGGATGATTGATTATATAGAGAAAATGGGAAAGGATTCCCCAAATGACCTCTAAGTTACTTTTGACAAAAGAGAAAGAGTTAACTAAAATAGACCAGCCATGTGAGTGGAGGGCTTCCCAGCAGGGGAAATCTGTAAGCATGCAGAAGCATGAGAATGCATGGTATGTGGACCATCTGAAAAACCCGGAGTAGTATGATGTGGCTAAAGATGCAGCACATGGGCCAGAAATTTAGGGAAAAAGGTAAGGAATGTGATTTTGGACAAATGGCTTAATTCTCTGCAACTCAGAAGTATTCATCTATGAAGTGGGCATAATAGTAATATAAACCTCACAGTGCTGTCATTAGGATTAACTGAAAGAGTGAGCCTAACACATCCACTGAATGCTTCATGGGTCAAAAGAAACATTTCTAATAGTAGAGCAGGAAGAACTGTCAAGAACTGTTATAAGAAATAAGTTCAATAATACAGAAGAAATTATATAATTCTGCAAGACATTGTAGAGAAAAGGATATGGCCTAATAATCGTGTATACCCACACATACACATATAATAGTTATTGGCTTGTTTGCTTTTCTAACACAGTCTATATGTAGAGACTAAAATATTTCTTAAAAACACGGCATGACATGCCAGCTGTTATCATGCATGTATTTATTTGGTGCTCTCTATGAGAGAACAGCCTCAGGAATGAGTCTGCAGACCCTTTCTGCATCCTTCTCCTTTTCCTGCCCTGCTTCCCTTCTGCTTGGCCTAGTTTCCAAAATGATTCAAGAAAGTGCGGCATTTGAATTCTGTCTTTGGTCACATCAAGATAAGTAGAGAAAGGGACTAATATATGGAATTAGTGATACTTATTCAGATTGGTTAGGAGATGCTGGAATAACTGATGGTTGAAGAATCCAAATCATACTTGGTGGAGAAGGAAAAGGAGGAGGAGAAAGAGGGGAAGAGGAAGAAGAAACTAGGGGATAGAGGAAACCTGAAGGAAGTAGAACTAAAGACTCTCTGAAATTTATGATTCAAACCCTGTCATATTCCAGAAGTAGAAACAGTTCCAAAATTGAGTGATTCTGTTAAGACTGAGAAAGTGATATTTGGGTACACGCTTCTAAAGGCAACTGCAGTTTTATAAAAATATAAGACTGAAAAGTTGGTGCCAAACTTTTAAATACTTGAATACCCTGAAACTCAAATTATTTTAACATACATTATAAAATAGTGCAATTTCTTAGTACTAGTCAATTTTTTCCTGTTTTGCTAAAACATCAATAAATTCCTGCTATCTTGACACAATATTATAATATTTACTTCTTTAACTGTTCAGTTCATGGATTATTGATTAATTTACTTAAACACTGTCGCTTTGTGGTTTTCTAGATTTTTTTCCTCTCATTTTAATGAATCAAAGTCTCTTTCTCAAAAGCTTTTTCAAAGATTTAATTATAGAACATAGTTTATGTTGTTGGAAGACTTGACTCATAGAAGCTACTACTAAAATATGAGATCTCTAATTCTGACCTCTAATACAAACATTCAAAGTCATTTCTCTACAAATCACTTAAAAACCAACTGTAATTATGAGGCAGAGTTTTCATTTCTACCCTGACAATAGGCATTTCATCACATGTACATCAGCAATTTAACGCTTTTCAAATATCAGACAGAGCCATCAATTAAAATATAATGCAGATATAGATATTAACTCTTCATTATTATAGATAGCTGCCTGACATCCTTACTACCACTTTGAACTCATTACACATTTATAAATTTTCACTAAATTCTGCATTCCAGGAGAGTAGTATCTGGGTCAAAGGTAGATGGATCCACTTGATGTGACAAAATCCAAAATATTTCAGGAAAATTACCACACAAATAAGCATTGATAACATGTACACTGAAGAATTTCAAATACGTATGTGTGTGTGTATGTGCGTATTCACATACGTATACCCATTTATTTAAATTATCTTGCTTTAAGGAAAATAAGACAGCTTTTGCAAAAATATAACATAAAAATCTTTGCCTTAACACTTTTGTTTCATGTGATTAATCTATCTAAAATGAACTCCTCAAAAATAAAACAGATTAAGAATCTACTAAGTAAATAAAACTTTGATAACATATTTAATATTGAGTCAGAACAAATTATTCTGTGGGTCTCACAAAGAACATAGTTTTCTTTAATATACCTACACCCTGTGAGACTATTAAAGGACACATCCCATTTCTTTTACCAGAACACTTCAATTCCCAAGTGCAATGAAAATGTTATATTATAAAAAGAAATACAGCACAATCAACATGTCTAAGATATCATATTTTATGACATTTGACCTTCATATATTTTCTATTACTGATGTGCAATATTCATTTAATTTATACTGTCATATTTTTTATAGCTATTCCACATGAGTAATGAAAAGAAAAGATTTTAGAATCCTCTACATGAATCTTTCTCTATAAGATGTGTTCTTTTGTGTAGGCCGGGTTATAGAAACTTGTGGCATTATTTTTAAATACTAATGCCTGAAATATCCTTATGGTCTATATTGTGCCATCGGTCTTTTTTATAAGTGCAGTTTTTAGAAAAAGTTGAGTGTATTATTCATGTTTTCTATATATCTTATTCATTTAGGTTAGATCCCCTCCCAAAAAGGCTCACACCAAAGGCTAAATTGTTTTTAAAATTCAATATATGAAAATGTTTACTTTTTTTTTTTTTGCAGAGCTGTGATCCCTTATTTGTAGGGGATCGTTCCAAGACCCCCAATGGCTGCCTGAAACCTCAAGGAGCACAACAATCTATATATACTGTTTTTCCCTATGCATGTGCTAAAGTTTAATTTATAAATTAGACACAGTAAAAGATTACAATAACTAATAATAAACTAGAATAATTATAACAATATACTGTAATAAAAGATATGTTAATGTATTCTTTCAAAAAATTTATTTCTGAAAAATGTCCATAAACATTTCCACCCACAAATTTAGTTCCTTTTCCATCTTAAAGAGGCACTTCTCATGCCCTGTCTGTGATCATAATGTTTGCCATTTAGAGGTGCAACAGAAAAACTAGTAGTATGTTTTTTTCCCTTCTTCACAATTTCATGAATAAAAAAGTCATTCTTACCATAGATCCTAGCGACCTCAGCAGTACAATTTTTTTCCCCTTTCAAGTCAAGAACTTCCACCTTTTCACTGAAAAGAAGCACTTTAAAACTTCTCTTTGCCAGCATCAAATTGCCAGCATCACTACTCTTGCACCTTGGGGTCATTATTAAGTAAAATAAGGGTCACTTGAACACAAGCACTGAGATACCAGAACAGTTGATGTGATAAATGAGAGGCTACTAACTGACTAATAGGCAGGGAGCATCTACAGAGTGGAGAAGCTGGGCCAAGGGAAGATGGAAAGGACAAAGGGGACAGCAGGAGGTCTCATCACGCCACTCAGAAGGCCACATGCATTACAACTTATTAACTGTTTGTTTCTGAAATTTTCTATTTAATATTTTCAGGCCACACTTGTAGGTAATAGAAATTATGGAAAGCACAACCATGAGTAAGGGAGGACTACTTAACACTTATACCTTTACATATATGGCCATAAAAAACCCCACAGGTTGAACTAAAAGGTATTTTTTCCCTAGGCTATGACAGTATTAGTTCAATAAAAAAAATGAATTTGCAGTTTTACTGAGCATGTGACTAGGTTAAAAATGAATTAATATTTCTAAGTGCTTTTCTTCCCCACATTTATACTGGGTGAAACAAAATAAAGCACACAGAAATAAAAGACGAATACTGAAAAGGCTAAAATTTTAATATATAATGTAAAATCTCTGGCTGCTACAGATCAAGCCTAACACAATGGATGACATTATTTTGGATAATAAATATATATTAAACAAAAGTTTCATTTAATAAGTTATTTATTAGTAATGCCACTTTGATCAGAAGTGCTTTGACCAGAAGTAATACTTTGAGGGAATTTAGGATATAATGACTTAACCTCATCAATCTCTAAATTTGTAGACTATAGTTAGGCTATCTGGCTCAAATTCTATCTCTGCTATGTAGCTTAGACAAGTTATTTAATATCTTTATGCTTAGATTCTACATATGTAAAATGGAAATAATAAATGAGATAAATTATTGAAGGAGCTCGCAACAACATCTAACATATTGTACGTGATTCACTAATAAAGGATCACTCCAGAAATTCTATAGAGTTTAAGAAATTTGAAACATTTGGAGCTTCCAAGTTTAAAGTACAACCTTAATTAAATTAAACTCTAACCAGGAAATTTAAGTTTCAATAATGGCAACCTGGTGGTAATGAGAAATTCAGTGGTGTACTCATGCACTTTTGAGAGTGGGAAGCATCTGTAATTATTAGCTATTGTTCAGATAGATGAGAGGGAAGTGTGGCTAATGTTACATAAAATGTTATTGCATTTGACTTACCACTACCAATTTTATATTTTGTTATTGCAGAGTTGAATTTCTTGTTCATCTATTTAAAAAAAAAGTGAGCTTTTCCATAAAGCTTAAGAGTTCAATTTAATAGTTCCAGGAATTAATGATAATTAATCATAAACCGGAGTTACATATGTTTATTGTAGAAAAACATGCTTGTCATAGGTGGTTGACTTGACTCATTGACTATGATGATACCAATAGTATTTTAACTCAGTGTAGATCTTATTAGAATTAGGAATATATCGAACGGTTTTTTGACTTGTACAATTTATTTTATAAGTAAAATAAATAAGTGAATCTGGTAGATTAACTTTAAAACATAAGGCAGGTTCTCAATTTCCTATGACAGTTCTATGATCGAATCTTTATTGTATGATGGGAAAAATATTCATATAGCATTTCCTAAAGCTTTGAATGTCAACTCATTTGCTGGTTTGAACAGATTGATTTGAGGCAAAGGCATTTCTTAGAAATGTCAGTGCATCATCGAAAGGAATTCATTATGCACCTTTGTGCCGTATACTTCAGATGCTGTACAGTGAACTATATGAATGCCCAGAGGAATTTTAAATTTAAGTTTTAAGAATATTCCTTATAGGCTGAAAACAGTTGACATAAATTTTTCAGTATGAACCTAGTTTGTACAAATAAAGCCCATATTTGTGGAATACATTTCTGTTGTTGAAAGCTTTAATGGCCTCAATTTGAAAGCAGGGCAGAAGATAAAACTATAAAAACAGTAATTCAGAAGACTCTATTCCCTGACTTAATTTTCCAGTATAATGAGATTTTTTTTCCATTTGGTTTTGTGAAATGGCCCTGGCAATTGCTATAGTGTCTGTAAATGCACTAAGAATTTCTTATTTAATTGCAATGTTGGTGTGTCAACTGCATACAAGAAATGACAATAATTATTTGTTGTTCATGCTTTACTAATTGAATAAAGAGGGTATATAAAGGGAAACTATTATATGTGCTTTATCTTTTAGAAAAAAATTAGTCAATGGGTAAGAGTACATTGAATTTAGCAGATAATGAAGCTGGAGAGTGTAAAAGTCACCACCCTAGTGCTCGAGTTACCTTGATCACTAAATGATATATCAAAGGTATCTTCATAGGATGCTAAATTAATGAGCTATAAATTGCAAAATGCAATCAAAATCATTTAAGGGAAAATTATTTGAAGAAATCCATCAAGCTTGTGTAAATTTGTTTTATATTGCTTGCATATGTATGACCACCTGCTGCGTCTGTCCCCTGAGTGGACCGCCCGCCTTCCTGTACCTGCGTGCAGCTGCAATTACCGTGCGTAGCGCCTCTAACTGAATGGTTAGTTGGGCCCACCTAGGTTCCCGTACTTATGGTAATGTTTTTCAATATTAGAATGACATATTTTAATTTATGATTTGGCACACAGAAGTATTAATTTAAAGGAACTAAAACAATACAGAGTATACTTTGTGTTTCCTAAACAGGTAGTTTGAACATTTAGGATTATTTAGAATATGTATCATTCAAGTCTCACCAGCATCACAAAGCTCTTTCTACTTTGGGATGGATAGACACTTCTTGTTCCAGTATGGACTTCTTTCCTAGTCCTTTTGGTATTCTGATTCTACCTAGACTCTAGATTTTTTTTTGGCCTGGTCATTATTTCCATTTATAGTAAAATCTCGAGAAGTACAGTATTTATTTAACTCTATAGTATTTACATCCTTTCCACATTAAGAGTATTTAAAGTGGCTTATATTAGAAATGTACATTCATGAGATAAATGAAACCACAAAAATGCAAAATAAAGAAGAGGGGAGAAGAAAAAATGCTGTTATGTTTAGTTACAGAAAGCCACTGTAACTGAGTTTCCATGTGGCCCTGAGCTTCCCTGTGTTGAGGGCAAAGAAGGGCATCTGCAGGGGCCTCTCAAACTCCACTGGCCTCCACCTACTGTGTCCCAACTGAAGAGTTTGTTTTTAATTTCATTTTTCTGTTATCTTTTTGTAATTACAGATATCTGTCCTGAGAAGTTATTTTTTTCTATTTAGTTAGAGAAATCTATGAGCCGTCTTATTATCTCTTACACTTAGATTTTGATATATAAAAGTAACAACATTCCCATGTTATGTTGTCCAAAATTATATGTTAATAGATAATTTATTAGACCCTTAATAATAATGGAGTGAGGATCCACTATAAGGTTTGAGCTTTACATATATTATGTCATATAATCAAATAATCCTATATGTTAGGAACTCTTATTATTCCCATTTTACAGATGAGGTATCTGCGTTTTACAGCTTAAGTAATTTCCCCAAGTTCTCACAGTGAGTAAATGCAAGTAGCTGAAGTATCACAACCAACCCTTCAAATTCCAAAATTTAGACTCTCTAAAAGTCCCCAAAAGCTGGCAGGATGATAACAAATTCAGAGACCTTACTGACTTATTTATCCCTGGTTATGTCAGGAATGTGACCACAAGCACCAGGAGTCTCGGCCGATCAATCTGAATGGTCCTGCCTTGATCCTTAGATGTCTAAGGGCTGCTCTGACTCCAGGACTTAAAAAAATCTCTGTTGTTTGCTCTCCACAGTGCCCTGGCAGGCGTCAAGGTTTCCCAGCACAGTGTTGTTGAATAAGGATGAACTGCTTCCAAGTACACTGCTCTGAGGAAAAGACCACAACCTCTACTTTAGATCTCTTTTTAGCAACACTTTCAACTTGTCCCTTTTCTCCTGCTACTAAGGGACAAAGAGCAAAAACACCTATGCTTAGAACTTGAAAGCTCCCATTCACATTTCACATGTTTCTGACCTGTTTTCAGCTATTAAAACACTTCTGGTCCATCCTGTCCTCTTCTCTGCTATGGAGTGTTTACAGTGGCCTGAGAGGGTTTTGAGGGTGACAAGAGTTAACACATCAATACAGTCGCTACTTGGCTCTTTTTTTAAGTTTATTTTATTGATTATGTTATTACAGTTGTCCCATTTCTTCCCCTTTGTTCCCCTCTGCCCAGGACCCCAGCCATCTCCCCTTTAGTTCGTGTCCATGGGTCAGGCATATACGTTCTTTGGCCTCTCCGTTTCCTATACTGTTCTTAACATCCCCCTGCCTATTTTGTACTTACCAATTATAATTTTTAATCCCTGCATCTTGTCCCCCATTCTCTTCCTTCCCCCTCCCCCAGTCCCACTGATAGCCCTCCGTGTGATCTCCATACCTATGATTCTGTTCCTGTTCTGATTATTTGCTCAGTTGTTCCTTTTTATGCTTTTTTGTTTCGTTTGTTTTTTAAGATTCAGTTGTTGATAATTGTGAATTTGTTGCCTTTTTAATGTGCATAGTTTTGATCTTCTTCTGTTTCTTAAATAAGTCCCCTTAAAATTTCATGTAATAATGGCTTCGTGATGATGAATTCCTTTGGCTTTACCTTGCCTGGGAAGCAGTTTATCTACTCTTCCATTCTAAATGATAGTTTTGCTGGATAGAGTAATCTTGGTTGTAAGTCCTTGCTTTTCATCACTTTGAATATTTCTTGCCAGTCCCTTCTCACCTGCAAAGTTCCTTTTGAGAAATCAATTGACGGTCTTACGGGAACTCCTTTGTAGGGAACTTTCTGCTTTTCTCCTGCTGCTTTTAAGATTCTCTCTTTATCTTTAACCTTTGGGATTTTAATTATGATGTGCCTTGGTGCAATCTTCTTTGAGTCCAACTTGTTTGGGATCCTCTGTGCTTCCTGGACTTGTATGACTATTTTCTTCACCAAATTAGGGCAGTTTTCTTTCATCACTATTTCAAATAAGTCTTCAATTTTTTGCTCCTTCCTCTTCTCCATCTGGAATCCCTCTGATTCAGATGTTGGCACATTTGCAGATGTCTCAGAGTCTTCTTATAGTCTCCTCATTTTTTTGTTTGTTTTGTTTTGTTTTTAATTCTTGTTTCTTCATTCTGTTCTGGTTGAATGTTTATTTCTTCCTTATATTCCAAATCATTGATTTGAATCTTGGCTTCCTCCCCTTCACTGTTTTTTTCTTGTAGATTTTTCTTCATCTCACTTAGTTGCACTTCAGTTCTTCCTTTATGTTGTTGCTGTACTGAATGAGTTCTTTGAGCATCCTGATCACCAGTGTTTTGGACTCTGCATCTGATAGGCTGGCTATCTCCATTTCATTTAGTTCTTTTTCAGAGGTTTTGTTCTGTTCAACACCATGGCAACAGCTGGAAGGGTGCCAGTTGCATACAGGGAACAGGTGAAGTGACTGGAAAGGGGCAAGTGCTGTGTAAAACCCCAGGAGCCAGACAGTGGCACAGTCCCCTTTCCGAGCCCTCCCCCAACACAGAGCCACAAAGAGGTAAAGTTGCCTTACCCTAGCAAATATCTAAGGCTCCACCCCACACAATTCACAGGTGCCTTTTACAGGGAGTCAAAGTACCTCTACCTAATACACATAAATAAACAGAGGGAGGCTTCAAAATTGAGGAAACAAAGAAGCATGACCTACTTGGCTCTTTGAGGGCTACCTGCCAGGAGAAGCCTCTTAGCTTGGTAGATATACTGCAATTTTTTATCCTTTCAGCCAGCATGAATGGTCTTAAATTGCTGCTTTTTGACTATGACTTTTGGATTTCCAGGAACAGATGAAGCTTTTATCTATGAGGCCACTAAGCCCTCTAGTTTTCACATTTTCCAAAGGTACTTTATTGGCTCATTTTTTAAATACCTTTATTCTTCCAATAATACCAACAGGTTTCTATAACTGGAAGCATTTTATTTTAGAGTTTGCATTCCTATATTTCATAAAATCTTAACTCAGAAAGACTGCTTGAGGCCCCCCAGAGAAGTAATTGATTGAATGCACCCAGAATCTGTGCTTTCATTTTATGAAATCCCTCTTCTCATTCTTGTTACTTTAGTGTTTCATTAGGAAAAAGTATTAATATATCTTGATACTGCAATTAACTGGTGGGGAAGAAAGCAGCCCAGAAAACACATCGGAACTATATGTTTACATCCATTCAAAATTCAGTTAGTAAGAAAATACCTATCACATGAATCATCACAAACTTATACTGGGTAAATTCTGAAAATCTATAATTTAGCTAAAAATCCAAGAGTAAGATCCAAATGTAAAAATTTTATCACTCAAACTATTGACCATGAGCTAAAGAAAATTAATACTGGTAATTTAACCTAAAATACAATTATAAGAATTCATTATAGTCAATAGTATGGTGTGCTCCTTATAAGACAAGAATGATATATATTAATTCACTTAATCTTGGGTTAAAAATTAGTTTAAGAGAATTACTATATTTTTCCAAAAATTAGGAATGCATTAATGGTAAGAAAACTAAGGACTGTGAAGCTTTCAACTGATAAATGATGACAAAATCAAAATTGAAGTGCTTTCCAAAAATTATCTCAAGCAACAAAAAGCAGGGAACAATATGCCCAAGATTTTCCTATTCTTTCTTATTTCTAAAATGCCATAGTCATAAATAAATACATATAATATATATGTAAAAATTATTTTGTAGCAGCTAAACAAAGATATATTTTTACAATATTTTCTTCTAGGTTCCCTGATGATACACAAATGAAATTTTACCTGGAAAAAAAGGTGACAAATATTATTTTAAAGTACAAAATTCACCATAGCTGGTGTGGCTCAGTGGATTGATCACTGGCCTGTGAGCCAAAGGATCACTGGTTGGATTCCCAAACAGGGCACATGCCTGGGTTGGGGGCCAGGTCCCCCCAGTAGGGGGCCTGTGAGAGGCAACCTCACATTGATGTTTCTCTCCTTTTTCTCCCTCCCTTCCCCTCTCTCTACAAGTAAATAAATAAAATCTTTAAAAAAAATACAAAATTCAAGTTGTCTCTATAAGTGACCTTTTTTAGGTATGATAATACTAGAAACTGTTAACCTTTTCAATAAAAGAGAATGTGTTAAATAAGAAAAAACAGAATGAGAAAAACTATAGTAATATATTACATCTGTATGACAGTTTGAAATTAAGACATTAATTTTATTAAAATTCACATACATGAATAATAATAGTTTTGGGTAAATTAAAGCAACTAAACAACTTACCTAAACCTATACTGGGAACTGCCTGTCATTTATATTTTATTTATGAACAGGAATATTATAAAAAATGAAAGACCTCCAGTGGCACATAAAAGTAATGCTGCTATGAAATTAAATGTCAGGCAAGAGGCAAGAAAATGCAATATTTACAAAGACATGAAATGTAAAACATTTAATGGAACTTTTATATAATTGACATCATTGAACAATAGTGTATAATAATACACACAAAATTTTTAAATTCACTTAGCACTTCAATTTTTAATGCCAAATATTACTTTACCAATATGAATTTTAGTTTCTTTTCTCATTTTTGTTCTTTCTGCCCATAATACACCCTTTAGCTTCTCTTTATATTTCTTGCCTCCCTTCAGACTTTCCCATTATTTCAGTTTTGCTCTTCCATTCTTACTTTTTTTACTATAGATGTCTCAGAAGTTCATTAAAAGTAATAAAATAAATGACCAAAAAGAGTTTATTTTATTATTTTATATATATTGAAAATGCTATGTGTTGTTCTATAAATAATCAATGGATTTTTAAATATTTTCAATGATGACCTAATGACCAAACCAAAGATTATGCTTTGCTCTACTATTCCAAATACAACAAATCTTTAGTCTTTAAAATATTCAATAATAGTAAAATTTAACTGAACCTGCTGCTTGTGAGTTCTATCCTCTTACACTGTGGGAAGAACTACAGATCCTTCTCCTCAACACTTCTGTACAGAATTCTGCCAGCTATTTTGACTGGTCGGACTTATTCCAATCATTCTCATTAAAAATAACCTATATGTAGGCCCCAAACAAAATCTCTAAATCTCTATCATATATTAGGAACCAACTATTCTTTTTCTTCTCTTTATTTTTTTTTAAATCCTGCAAAAAGTTGAGTTCTTTAATAGTTCTCTGAGTAATTTCACATACTTGACAGCACAGCATAATAGAAATATTATAGCTTCCACCTGAAAAGGAGCATAATTTTAAGGATACAGAAAACCAAAATTAAGTTTAGAAAATAGGAACATAGTTTGCAACACAAGCTGTGAATAGTAGATGATTTTGACTAGTATAATTGTGCTCGATATATAGTATAAGAGGAAAAAAACAGCACGTTCATGTGCCACTATATACTCTCTACTTATATTAATTCATTTAATCACCAGAACAATACCATCACATTACCATCTTATCATCCTCATTTTACAGATAAGGGCACCAAAGAGAGGGAGTTGAAGTCACTTGCTCTAGATCACACAGGATTTAAATCCAGGTAGTGTGGTTCCAGAATCTACGTTATCCAGTCTGTGTAATAAGAGAAAACTATCGCATGCAGGCATATTTTGAATTATTCCAAAGATTAAAATAAGATATATAAGAACATAACTAAATTTTCCCGTAATAAAGCCCTAACGAAATTTTGTAGTATGGCATTTTCCCATAACCTTCATTACCATGGAGTTTCCTTAGTTTTTTAGATGAAAAGTGGGGAGAAGTGAATAACCTCATACATTCACACATAAGCTGCCACTCTCTGGCCTCACCAGACTTACTTGTGACTACCCTGAATACACTTGACATTCATCTAATAGCTACTGTGATTTTAATGAATTTTTAATTTTTATTTTCAATAGAATTTTTCTTTCTCGTTCTGCTCCCAAGAATTATTATTCCTATTTTTATTGCCCACAATTTTTATAATAATTCCCACAATTTTATTATAAATTGCCCACAATTTATAATAAGTTGATCATGCAAATGTTTGTTGGATTAAATTCATAACGTTGACAACCCCTAAATAATTAACAATTTCCTACCATTTACTATCTCTGCTTTTTCAGGCATATATATATCCTAAGAGCAATTATTTAACTTAAATGTGGCAGCTCTTAAAGTAACAGATTGAATGATACTGCAATATTTATTTCCTAAAGTGTCTTATGAGAACTGTAGTTAAGGCATGAATAACTTTTACAAAAAAGGAATCCTTGGAGCCCTGAGCACAAAGAAGTCTAACTACTCTTTTGGAGAAACAATGTCGAGAGGCTCTGTGACCATGTGGAGAAGATCATCTAAATGTTTAAACCAAAATGCCAATCACATGAGACCAGACCAGCCACCAGCTGATTTTCACTGAGTGACAAGCTTATGCAGCAAAAGAATGGCCTGCTGATGCCTGCCCATTTTCCTGATTAGATAATGAGGAATAACAAAATGGCTGTTGTTCAAAGCCACAAAATCTGGGGGTAGTTTGTTACTCAGCCATAAATAACCAGAATACCAGGAATGATGTTTTTCAAAAATACAAATCTCACCACTCTCGCTTGACAGGTTAAAAGCCTATAAGGTTTGTTTGTTTGTTTGTTTGTTTTTGTTTCCTTCACTAATGTGACATTTCACACTCTCCTTCCCAAGGTTATAGGACCTTGATGCCCTGGCCTCAACTTGCATTCTGATCTTTCGCTCTGCTCTGTGCTGTCAAGCATGCATTGCACATGCTCTTCCTCTGCCTTGTCTGTCCTTAGGTTCACTCTTGATTATAGTTAACTTGTTTAGTTATCATTAACCTTTGTATCTGGAGTCTTGTATCTGCTCAAAAAATAATAGCCTTCAATTGGTATGGCATTATGAAAAAGAGTATAGAATTTAGTGTAAAAAAATTGCAATTTTACCAGCAACATGTCTTAATTACTGCAGCTCATTCAGCCTTTAAAAGAGGATGTAGCAGGGTTCACCAAACTTTTGGCATCTTTGGCCCACACTGGAAGAAGAATTGTCTTGGGCCACACATTGCATACACAAATACTAACGGAAACTGACGAGCAAAAAAACAGAAAAAAGGTTTTAAGTAACTTTATGATTTTGTATTGGGCCTCATTCAGAGCTGCCCTGGGCCCCACACGGCCTGCGAGCCACAGGTTGGACACTCCTGAACGCCTGTTCTATGTACTTCTAAGAGTTCATTTGATGAATGAATTAAATATTGTAACCAGAAGCAGTTGATAAACTGTAAAACCCAATTAGCTGCCTTTGTTTTAAAATGATGAACTATTAGGAACCAAGAAAAGTAGTTTTGAATTCTGGATTCCCAATTACTAGCTATGACGCCCCGGGCAAATCACTTTTCCTCATAGGTAAAACTAAATTTGTGTGTAAAAACCAAATGAAATCATTTATAAATGTATGCCAAGTACTATTTATCAATTTTATATAATTAATGAAAGATTAATGACAAGTAAAATTGATTAATTCTAATTAAATTAATTTATCACTCACATGTATGCCACCCATACCCAGCCATTTCGAACCCTTAATGTTATTGATGTAGAAAGGGAAACCCACCGGCGAATTTGCACACTAAGTGGTTGACTTCCTCTCATTCCTGAACAGGACACAGAGACTGGAATGAAAGGGTGAAATAGGAAACCTGTGGTCTGTGTGTCACATGTGAAGACTGTGCCCAGGGGAATGAGGCCCACAGGAGCAGGAGGGAGACAGCAGTCTCTGGGACAGTGACCTCTGGAAAGTTCATCCCAGAACCACCAACTTCAAGTCCCTTAGACACTTTATCATGTCTACATATATCATTCAGAACTAATGTGTCTAGTGATGACAAAGAGTTAAAAGCAAAATCAGGTCCTGTGTCTCGAGGAGAGAATGTAAAGAGATCTATGGGAGATTAATCCAACTCCCCTCCTGCACATAATACATTTTGAAAGGGACCTATCCAGAAAAATCCATTTAGCTATGCCCAGAACAATCAAGACTGACTGTATAGAGATTGAAGTGCCTCAGTCCATCTGCTGATGATATTTATTGCTTTTTGGCACCTTCTACATATTTACCAAGCCTATGTAAAAGAAAACCATGTTTCTTATTTATAGGACAAAAACAGATGGTGCTCCAGCAGGTAATAATTTAATTAAGTGGCTTCTAAAGCATGAACAAATTGTTCCAAAGGAAAGAAAATATTTTTATTTATTCTTTAAAAATAGGGAAGGAAGAAAAAAACTCTATCAAGTTTGACTTTTTTAGTGTAACAAAATTAGGATTTAGTAAATCATCTGTTCTTAAAGCCAAGTGTCTCTTTCTGCCTTCCTCCTAAATTACAATCAAAATTGCCATAAATAATATTGATGTTGTTTATCAGGTTTCATTTTTCATCTCTGAGAAATAAGTTCAAGCTAAAATGAAACATGTGTTTATAAAGCTGCAATCAGATATTCTTGGAATAGGACTAATTTTTATGATAGTATGCTATTCAAATGAAGTTGTGTAATGCACAGTATGGACATAACAGGATAAAAATAATAAACTACATATCTAACATGAAGATTTTAATAGTCAAAAACAAAGTCTTAACATTCCAGTTAAAGCCAGGAGGTACTTTAAAAAAATATGGTACATGAATTAAAGATGTCTTAACACTGGAAAACAATAACAATTTTGCAACATAATACAGTAAAAAGATTATTCCCTTGGGTTAAAAACAGAGGTGGGCATGTATCCCAATATTTATTCAGTTTTCTAAGATTGTGTTTCCTAGACTGTAGATACAGACATACACACAACACGGAATGAATGTATGAAGTCACTGTGAGACTTCAGTGGATAAATTTCAAGCACTTAGCACAGCTCTTAAGACAGAGTAAGCATCTATAAATGGCTGCCAGTCATCATCTTTAAGATTTAATTAAGCAACCAGGGTATGTGTGAGTACTGAAGCTATGAAGATACAGACCAAAATATATAAGAAATTGCTTCAAGTAAATTACAATCTATCCTCAAAGATAAAGCGAATTTATATATACACTTGAAATCTAATCAAGAAGTAAAGTGTGGGGTCTAAAATAAGAATTTTGAAATGGTGAAATTAAGGAGACTTTCAATGAGAACTAAAGCTGTTGCCTTGACAAAACGGATAGGACTTAATTATGAAGAAGTCACTTAAAGAAGTAATGAAGATGAACTCAAGCAGGAAGTTGGGAATGAATGTGTTCATGCAGGAGTCAAAACAGGGACTCTCTTAACTGAGAACCTGGTACATACCAAGGGCCTAGTAGGAAATACATTCACACACACACACCCACACACACACACACACACACACACACACACACACACATATCCGTCCAATAAAAAACAGAAAAATCTTCTGGAGGACAGGTCCCTTGTAGTACAGGCTTTCCCCACTAGGTGGGTGTTCTAGGAACCCATCTGTGTTAGAGTATGTTCCAGCTGTAAGAGGCTGCTTTAGGCTTCAGGGAATTTGTTTTTGAAGACACTTTCAATGTGTTTGCCCTTCATGACGGGTGATTTATGAGTGCACCTGCCCATACTGCGCTGAGTGTTCAGCAGTTTTTGACCAAAAAGCGGCATGACCTCCATATCCCACCCTCCCTATTCACCTGATCTCATCACGAGTGACTTTTTTTTTCTCCATGAAAAATGTCCTTAAAGGGAAATGATCTGCTGATATGGAAGAGGTGGAACAAAAATGGCAGAAACACTAAAAGGCATCAAAACGGAGTTCAAAAGCTGTTTCAGGCACTGGAAAAAATGTCTCAATAGGTGTATTGCATATAATGGAGAGTACTTTGAAGATGATTGAACTTTAAATATGTAAGAATAAATACACACTTTTTATAAATAAATTCCATTTTGGGGAGGAGATCCTCCCTCATATAGCCTTCCACTATAAAGGTTTCATGAGAATTATGTTTCACAAAATGATGATATAGAGCAAGAAAATCTAGCATCAAGAACATTATTACAGGGAAGCAAGGTAACCAGATAACTCAGAGAGCTAACACAGGTAGGTAACAGTAAAGAATGAAACCATTTACAATAAATACTGCTGCCCTTTACCAAAATTCGGTTTAGAATGTAATGTGTATACACTTGGATTAATAATTTTATGATCATATATAATATATCATGTTATATTTATTCTCTGTTGTATGTTATATTTAATACATACTTATACTAAATATTATTATACATAATTCATTTTATTTTAATTTAAAATTAGAATCACATTTATTTATATGTTTGTATAAACTTTGTGTTAAGTGATAATGATGACATCAATGCATCTTCCACATGTGTATCCCCAGTCTTCCGTTTGTTATTAAAACTTGTACTGGCAACATGGTTGGAAAGAACGAAGGCTGCGTATCGGCATTGCTCTGACAGCTGTGGAAACCATTTGCTCTTTGTCTGTGTCCTTCTTAGCACCGATAGCAGGGGGCTCAGAGGAGGAGCAAGGGGATATGGACGATGTTCAAGGCACTTCCACTGTCTTTACACATCTCATCTCATGTCCTGAATGATAAAAAACTGCTGATACTAACTCCGACAAAGGAGAGATCATTCTGAAAGTAAACTTCAATCTGGTATTTCCTCCTCTACAAAATTCCACAGCAGGGTTACGTGAGACTCTTTATAATTGTTAAGTTCTAATGACAGAAGTTAACAGAATTTAATGCTTGGAAGAGATTCATTAGGCACTGGACCAAGTTAAGACTTGGTTAAAAACATATAAACAAGATTCTCAAGGTGCTGAATTACACTGTAACTTGTTTCTACCCTGATAAGCAGTAATCCAAATGTTTCTGTATGTAAAAATGAACTCGGGATTAAGGATACACATATTCTGATTTCTTATAACCAATAATACCTCAGATCTCAATGCCTTGTCTACAAAAACCATAATACCAGGCAGCCATAACTACGCCTGGACAAGTGTATGTTATAACACGTGGTTGACCCTAGAACAATGATGGGGTAGGAGTGCTGACCTACTGCACAGTCCGAACTCCAAAACTAAATTTTGACTCCTCAAAATGTAATTATTAAAAGACTATTGTTCACTGGAAATTTTATCAATTACAAAGTTAATTAACACATATTTTATAGTATATGTATTATATACTGTATTCTTACAATAAAGCAACCTAGAAGAAAGTTTTATTATGAATACCATAAGGAAAAAATACATGTACAGTACTGTGCATATTTATTGAAAATAACCCATGTGTAAGTGGACTTGTATAATTCAAATCCATGTTGTTCAAAGGCCAGCGATCTAAATGAATTTGCTCACTTTGAGAGACTAGGCAGTTTGTAAAGACACACTCTAGTCATCTAACTGGTACAGCAGTTAGTTCACCAACTTGGAAACTTAAGTTTAAATTAAGGTAAAAATAGAAATCTGAAAACTATTTTGATGGTATAATTTCCAGTTTAAGAATTTAAGACCTTAGAGAAATATCAATGTCAGATTAACCATAAAACCAAGTAAAATAACCTCTTAATAATTGTTATAAACAGCATCTGTATATTTTTGGATAGGTGAAACATTGCCTTTAGAGTATAACAATTCTTATATTCACTAAAAACAAATTGTTAGGGACAGCAAATTAAATTCAAAAAATATCAATAGTATCCTACACAGTTTAAAGGAATAATAATAGTTATTCAGGTGTCGGCTCTTTCACATCTTTTGCTTCTTCAGGGAACCCTCTACTAGAATTTTAGAAAGACACTGGAATATTTATTTTACTCTCCAGAAGAGATTCATTTAAAAATTCACTTTCTCTAGCCTATTTTTTGCTCCAATATTTCAAAAACTTTCTTTTATTTGGGTATCAAATCAAATTATCCCACCTCCCATATCAGACGTTGAACATGATCTGGATTCTTATATGCAAAGACAATCAGAAAACTTTCTTTTAAAATATACGTAAGGCCCAGCATGTTTTCCAATATTTCTGTGTCTCAATACTTTATTGCAAAAAGCACAAGTGGAAAACAAAACGGTAAATTGTACTTCGTCAAAATCACCTTTGTACTTTGAAGAACACCATCAAGAAAGTGAAAAGTATGGGGGGAAATATTTGCAAATCATATGTGAGACTTTGTCCAGCACATATAAAGAATACGATTGGATAAAAAGACAACCAAATTTTAAAAATGGACAAAGGATTAGAATATACATTTATCAAAAGAAGATATGCAAATGGATAATAAACACATAAAAAATGCTGAATGTCATTAGTGAAAGGCACGTCAAAAACACAATGAAAGTCCACTTCACACTTATTAGATTAGCTATGATCACTAAGCATTGATGGGGATGTAGAGAAATCCGAACGCTTAGATATTACTAGTGGGGACATAAAATATACAGCTGCTTTGGAAGGGAATCTGGCAGTTCCTCAAAAGGTCAAACATTAAGTTACTGTGACCTAGCAATTCCACTTTTGTTATAATAATCAAGAGGAAATTTATCTACATAAAGATTTGTCCACAAATGTTTCAGAGTTGCATTATTTATTATGAATAACCACAATGGAGAAAAAACTAAATATTCATCAAATGAAAGATTAAATAAAAGTTATTATAGCTACACAATGGAATATTATTCAGCAGTGAAAATAATATACTGATACATAAAACAACATAACTCTTGAAAATATTATGCTGTGAAATAAGTCAGTCACAAAAGGTTACATATTATATGATTCTATTTATAGAAAATATCCAGATAGGTAAATCTATAAAGACAAAGCAGCTTAGTGATTGCATAGGCTGGAGAAGGAGATTTGGAGGAAATGAGAAGTAATCATGGGACTGTTAATAAATGGGATCCTTATTTTTGGAGTAATGCAAACATTCTCAGACTGATCTGATTATAATGATAGTTGTATAACTCTGAAGGTATTAAGGACCATTAAATTGCACACTTTAATTTCACTGCAACTTTTTTAAAGAAAAGATTATTGCAAACTCCTGTCAATTTTCCTCTGCCTTTGCCACAACTTTCTTTGCTAAACTCCAGACAAAACTTCATTTTATAATTGCTCCCTGTAAGAGTGCAGGTAGTCTATACAGGCTACTGTCAAAAAGTTGCCAAAATGTATACAGAAGTAAACCTACCTATACTAGACATAGACAAGGGAAACTCAGGTATGAAAACATTTTGCCTTCAGGGTCTGTTGATCATTGGTAAGGTTAATGATTCTGCCCTTTTCTATCTGCACACACTCATGTTTGAAACACACACACACACACACAGAGAACTATATTGGTATTTGTTGTGAAAAATCAAACATTCTTTCTATTTATAAGATGGTAAAATCAGAGTAATTTTTAAGAGAGCAAATATTAGTAAATATTCCTTTGCCAGAGAATTAAAATGCTGAAATTACATTTATAGTAATATTACTAAAGGGCAATCATTATTCACACATTAATAATGCTATAAGAATGCTAAATATATGGAAAAGCTCACATTCATTACATTTTTAGTATTTTAAATGCCTTCTTGATACCTTTAGGAATTAGAATCAGTTAAACCTATTTCCCTGCCTGGAATTTCCTGTGATTTCCATTCAAACTTTAAAGGACAACTCTTTTATTTTAGAAATGATTTCTGACTAATATGAATGGAAAAACGCTGGGTGCTTCAGATGTTTTGTCTACTTTCAGAGCATACGTTATCATCTTCCTTTTTGCTTTGCTTTTCCTTTCAGACACAGAACATTAAACAAAAAAATAAAAAACTAAAAAGGTCACTTTGATGTAGAAACAACCAAATTTCTTATGTTCTCCCAAATTGTTTTACACATTTAAAGCTCAAAATGTTAAATAAACTGTGAAAATTGATGTTGTTTCTAATTTCTTAAAACACTTCAAAGAGTTTAGTGTGGACTTGTCAGTTGAGAAAACACTGAAGAGCAGATTTTAATAAATCCATTTAACTTCACAGTACATCGGCCATTTGAAAACATTTTTTTCTTCTGAATCCAGCTTAATGAACCTTTAATTTACCTTCATTCGATATCCACTGAGGGTAGTTAAAAGACAAAGTCTTAAGTCAATGCATTTAATTGCAGTCATCATATGTTATTATGTACTGTTATATAACACCATATGCCAATTATCATGGGACTTTAATAGATACTGAATAATTACCACACACATCCCATGTACTATCAAACTACATTTGAACAATATCTTTGAAAATAAACAGTATTTTTAAAGTTATTTGTATTTGGGACACTGACTTTTTAGGTTTCAAAGCTAAATATTGTATTAAGTAACACAGTGTCAATTGTTTCCTAGATATGTCTAGACGGTAAACTACATTTCCCCTTATAGTCAGAACCTCTAAATAAAAAAACAAACTTATTGCATTTATATATCGAGCCATATCCAGAGTTAATGTAATGAATTTTAAATATTTTATTTATTTAATATTTATTGTAATATTTGACTTTCATAAAGATGAGGCAAACAACAATTCAGGATATGCCTGATATTTACTCATAGAATTTCAGAGGGTTCTGTCATTCCCCCAAAGTCCTGTCCCACTTTCGACAGTAACCCAGATTCACCTGTGCTCTGTCCCCTGTGTTTCACTCACTATCCTTAATGTAGCTCCCAGCCATAATTAGTCTATATTTTACATTTCCACCAGAGTTGTTTTTTGAAATTAAGCATAGTTGGTTTCTACTCTATCCTTCAGAAAAACTTTCTTTTGTAAAAATCTCTTTTGCATGAAATATTGGGTTGGCCAAAAAGTTTGTTTAGTTTTTCCCACCCCCCTGCACACACATGATGGTTCCAGTAGCACTGAGATATCTTCAACTTCATTGGAAACAATTTTTTTAGACTGTATTGTGACAGCTGTCATATCAGGGTTCATTGAAAAAATCTTATCAAAATTGGTGAATTTTGGGGCAGCCATTTTAATACTGAAAATGGAAAAATATACGCAACATTTTTGGTGCAGTATGTTTTATTATTTCAAGAAAGGTAAAAATGCAACTGAAACCCCAAAAAAGGTTATAAAGTCAATGTATTGAGTTCACAATAACATTTTCAAAAATTATTGAGTGGAAAGAGGAAAAGATAACAGTATTACCTGAAGTGTTCACTTTTCCCAACTTCAATAGGTGGTAAATGGGTGGTATTTAACAGGTACTACAAACATGGCTTTGGAAATATTTATCTTAAATAAAAGAACTCTGGTCTAAATATAACTTACATATCACGAGATATGTTCTTGCATTTTAAAAGCTTTGGTTAACATTGTCACATTGCTATATTTTTGAGAGATAGGTCAAACATTAAACACAATTTAGCATTTATTCCCAAAAAAGCTAGTTATATGCATTTCATCTTGTTTGTCATTGCATTTTTTAAAAATATAAATTTTGGTAAGTTTATTAATTAACTTAATAAGTGTATTGGACATCTACTGTGAATTGTCAGATATTCTAGACACAGGGGATGGAACAGTGAAAAAAAACAGCCAAAATCCCCACCTTAATGGAATATATTTCTAGTGGCATGAGAAAAACAACAAACAATAAAAAAAATATATCTAGTATGTGAGATGGTGCATCCAGTGGGGAGAAAAACTCTACACAGAGACAGAGAGTGGGAGTGTAGATGAAGGGGTGAGGGCCTGCAGTTCTAAACAGGTGGTCAGAGTCTTAACTGAGGTTTGCTTTTCATAACTATCATTTCATTCCAATAATCCTCTTAGATAAGAAAGATGTCTATAAATAATGGCATAATAACCACTGCTTTCTATTCAGTTCTCCTTTTGAGTAGCAGTGAACATAGAAACTGGAGTCTAACTGTAGGTCAAGCAGGCCATCTAGGATTTATTTGAAATAAAATGGCGGAACTGATTTCAAATACATCTTTCACAATGTTTTAGAATAAATAGAAAATATAATTCATGCCACTAACAAAGTTAAAAAATAACACTCTAACATTTTCACTTCAATTCAAACAAGTAATTGTATTAGTACAATGAGCATAGGAAGAAGTCTCCTGTCTGATGCTCCAGGTAACCGTGGTAACCTCTCTTTAGAGCTATTGAATTATGCTGCCTGTATGACTACCTTGGATATGACTTAGAATGAGATTTTTGAAAAGAAACGTAGAACTCCTCTGTATTTCCATGACCAATCTCAAAGCTGTAAGATCATTACCCTTGCAATCACTTGCTACAGGACCAAATAAATCTTTTTCAAGGCAACTCTATTAATAAGCATGATAAATTCTGATTGTATGTAATCCTTTCAAACATAAAGAATACAGAACTAATTTTAACTTATGGGAAAAAAAAACAAAAACCACTGACCAAATAGTGTCCTGTTAACAACGGAGGACTGAAGGCAACTGTGCTATTCAATCTATAAGGTTGGCCTCAAAAAGTCTTTAATGGTCTTAAAACACAGAGACACATACACAATGCCAACAAGGTTGTGAAGAGGTCATCAGTCTCAAAACACTGCTGCTAGGAGTATGAATGAGCACAACACTTTCAGAAAACAATTTAAATAGCTGTATCAAAGGTCTTGAAATGTGTATCCATAGTCTACTTCCTATAATCTAGCCTGAGAATTAAAAGAAAATGGAACAAAAACATATGCATAAGAACTGTCATTGCAATTATTTATAAAGAAGTATATAGAAGTAGACTGACTCATTTTGTTACTTTTTAAAATGTCTATATGCCTTTTCAATTTTTAATAACTAACCTATATGCTACAATTGTCATCAGCAGCAAGAAAGGCCATCGGGAACCTTTTCATGATACATGTGACAAGGAGCATTGTAGCAGTAGCATTTGTCCTAGGTAGAAGGACAATGCTCTTTTATAAGTTCCAGAGCTAACTCAGGCAAAAATGTAGAATCAAAAGAAAAAAATAGAATTATTTCTGAGGAAATTTAGCATGACTACTTTTTTGTTTTAGACATGCCTAGATAATTTGATATGGCCTCAAATGTTGATATGCAATTATTTGCTGTCTAATAAAATTGAGTATAAATATAACAAAAGCTAGCGTTTATTGAAAGTTTACACCATGCCTTATGTCTCATTAAAACATTTTGAAATTTGTTCTTCCCTGATATTTTTTTTCAGATGACAAAAACAAGACTTTGAAAGGTTAGATCATTTGTCTATAGTAACAGTTATTAATGGCAGTATGAGAACACAAATTCACAATTTCCCATTTCCTAACCACAGTGCAACTCTATCATCATTTGTTTAAAAGTTCTAGAACTCTTTCACTATTCTTGAATGATAGTTGAAGTAAATTTTCCATGGCAAACTCTACAGCCTATATTGATGTTGTGGCTTTTATACTGTGACAGTATTTTTCAGGATCACAAAATGTGGTCTGATGAGTTCAAACATTCTTATAGAGACAGAAATAGAGAAAATATGAAGTGGAAATATTCCTGGAAAAGACTAAATATGTAACTGTTATGCCACACAGCTGAAAACATCATGGCTGATATGAAAAATACCTGGAACTTTTTGCTAAAAAACTGTGAGGACACAGTCTCACAAAACTACCTGGGACTTGATTAACTAGTTATTTCATCTCTGCCCATATTTTGCATTGTACAAACTTTCTGCCTTTTTAATCACTGTTTTGTTTCTGTTTCTCACTGTTTTCTCCCAACTATTTTATAAATCTTATTTCTTCAAATATTTGCCCTTACCAAAATGTCGCTATCAGGAATTTGTGGCTGTGTACAGTTGGCCTGATGACACTCTGTAGTCAACAGATACAACCAATTAATTAGTAAATGTGTATATTCACACAGCAAACCTGACAAGCCTGTTGCCATGAGACATTGTTTAAATATTTTAATCAGGAGCATAATGAATGTGTTAATATCCCCCAGAGATATTGAATATAATATATGTAAATATTTATAAATATGTAATATATATGTGCATGTATATGTAATATATGTAAATATAAAATTGATTTTTTTATAAGAAATTACATGCATACAAATGATAGATACTAAAAGAGAAATGATTACTTCCTTATTAATTGGTAAATTGACAGATGCAAACAATGTTAGTAAAGTGGCTTTTAAGAACCATATTATAAGATTTTATTTTAAAAAATAAATGTAGAATTTCTGATACCTCATGGCATGTGTTTATAAGAGTTTAACCAATTTGCAGAATAAAAATTGAGTTGGAAAACATTATTACCACTAATACATATCAGACTTGCTCTGCGGCCTTAATTAGTCCATGGCAGCACTTTTCACCCTTTTTCATCTCACGGCACACAGAAACCAATCCCTAAAATTCTGTGGCACGCCAAATAATATATTACATTTTTTTGCCAATCTGACACAAAATGGGTATAATTTTGATTCATTCGCACTGAACAGCTATTGTGTTGACTGTTGTCATTTCTTTTATTTGACGACCTAAGGGAAAAGAGGTCAATACCCCTGACAAAATAGTCAGATATTGCATGTTTTAAAAATCCTTGTGGCACACCAGTTGAAAATCACTGGTCTGTGGTATTAATTAGGAACTTTAGTAGGCACTAACACGTATTAGAACATGAAAGATTGTAATTTGTGTATTTGTCCCTGTGGTGCATAAATAGCGCCACAGCGACCCAAGAGGAGTCTCCTTCCTAGAAGTATCGTGACATGAGAAGAAGCCAGCTAAATCCTCAGCACACACACTTTTCAGATTTTAGACACATTTTGATCCACTGACAAAGCAATCTTCTTTGATGCCCTTTGCTTCATGACACTGACATTGTATATCATCTTAAGCAAGGTCTAGAGCATAAATCACAAATTCCCAAAACGGGAGTAGAGCCATTGCAAGAATTATTTATCCTACAAACAATATATATTATACTATTAGTAACTATTAGTAACACAGTACATATTCACTTTTCAAATAAGTGTAAGTTCCATTTGGGTTAATAAGTGCATATTTACTTTAAATAAATACTGAATTCATAGTATCTCTTTATCATGCACTCTCTCAATCAACAAATATTAAAAGGCCAATTATAATAATATGGGTCTATATCAAATAGTTTATATAAAAGGGTTTTCATTCTTGATACTTGAGATTTACTGTATTTAAGCATAATTTTCTTTGGGAGTGGGGACTTAATTTAAATACCTCATGCAAAATGAATTCACTACACTTTAATAATTATAAGATTATCAATTTTAAAAAGCCAGACACTTTGCTTCATCAATGAACTGAAGAAACAGTAGAAAATTATGAAGGCTTATCAGTTCAAGACACTTTAAGACAAGTCCAGTGGCTATAAAATTAATTTTTAATGATTTCTACACCATCTGGAAGATTCTCATTATGTGTAATAAAAGCTAACCTAATAGTGTTTTAAAATTCTCCATTTCATCTAATCATCACAGAGGTCTAATAGTTTTATGCTCAAGTCCTAATGTTAATGCATTCATTTGCGTAGGATTATATAAAATGTTTAAGATAATATTTTGAAAACTTATAGGCTTAAGACTTTTCTTAATGAAGTTTCCTTTTTTTATTAATCCTCTCCTGACGATATTTTTTTTCACTGCTTTTAGAGAGAGAGGAAGGGAGAGAAACATCAATGTGAGACAGAAGCACAAATTGGTTGCCTCCCATAAGGGCCTGAACTGGAGATTGTATGCACCTGGACCAGGGATCATGCATGCCTGGACTATGGATTGAATCTGCAACCTTAGTATGTTCACTGACCAGGAATTGAACTCATGACGCTTCAGTTATGGAATGATGCTCCAACCAACTAAACGTCACTGGCCAGGGCATTAGTAAAGTTTTTGATAGTACTCCTTCACTCCATTAATGAAAACATATATGGCTTATGGCAAATTTAGCTAACAAAATTTGCTGGCAATTTTCTTAATGTCAGATATATTTTAGAGGGACCCATGTTTCCAGTGGAGTTTTGCATGGACGATATCATGTGTGTACTTTTATAAAGGCATTCTAACAGCAATTTTTCTGTATCCACTGGATGGTTATTCATTGTGTCTAAATATAACTAGGCCAAGGTTTACAACTCAACACATCATAACTCTATCTTCGCGACTATGTTCTTCGTTAGTTTTCCCTTTCAGATCAAGTACTAGAGCTACTTCTTTTTGATGCTAAATTTTTCACTTCACCGACAAGTAGACTTGAAAACAACTGGAGTAAACTTTGAGTCTGCCCTCAGCCACAGAGAACCCCTGAGAACCCTTCTTCCGAGCTTGGCAGAGGTAATACTGGCAAGAAGAATCTTAGTCTCTCACTGCCTTTACAAATATTTGTATTGTGAGATGTCTTACCACTAATTTCAGTGTTTTTTATTACTTCCATTATGGTTTTGAATATTACTTATTTAAGAGTAAGTTCTAAAGTTTCTTTTATTAGGGTATCACTCTTCTATTGCTATACGTTTTTTACATATTTCAAAGTGTTCATCCAAAACTTATTTTTAATCATCTGTTGCTTTAAGGAGCTAGGAGTGAAACTATGCATTTTACAACATGAAAATGCCAGAACATTCTTATCACCCTCTATTAGTACATTTCTACCAGGATCTCTTTTCCCACTCAAACAGCAGCTAACAGGACAGCAGTCCTACAAGACTGCCACCTAACTTCAGACTTCAACAGTCTTCCTTTAGCAAACTAAGAATTCAGTGTCGAATGTTGCCTAGGTTATCAAAGCTCAAAAATCAAAAAGATATGTGTCAGATGGGCCTCAAAATTCAGAGATATTTACTGGAACCTAGGCAAGTTGCTTTTCATTCTTGGAGACTTTATTAAGTGACAATGTAGGTTTAAGGAGGCCTTTTGGGTCTGTTGTGGGTCGATAACAGGTTCCTATAGATGTGCTCCTCTGAGATTTCTCACTTGTTCTTATAAGATTGCAGCCCGGTACTGAAAAGCCTGATTAGGTCATTATCAGAGTTACGCATTAAGGATAAACTAGGATACACTTTCTCCCTATCAGAATGAACTCTCAACTCAACCTTTCTTCCCATAAACCCAGTGCTGGAGAGTGGTACAATAGCCGTCCTATTTAAGCCATTAAAGGATGGCTACATTTCAGAATTTTCCCTTGTTCTCCGGAGTTCAGTGAACACAGAAGTTCAAGGAGTTAACTTGTTGAATCTCAAGGCACGTTCTGTTATTCTGTTCTCTTTGTATATGCCTTTCTGACTTTCTTGATTCATCTTTCTATTTCTCTGTTGCTCTCTGATACATGGAAACTTACATAACTAAATTTAGATTCAGCTTTCAAATCACCCTGCGTTATTGATAAAAGGGGTAATTTTGCTCTGGTTCAGGGAATATGGTTTATAATGGTGTCGTTTCCTGAAATTGCTTTTGAAGCACCTAGCCACTTCTGACTTTATGTCTTTTTGTCTATGACCTTTGACAAAGATTGCAGCCAGCTGCATTGAAAGAGCTTACCATATGTTGAAAACTATATTCTGACACCTGCTTATACATCCCTTGTTTCGAACATGAACATGTGTCTAAAATGATTTGAATTGCACAGCCTTGGTTCTCATCTCTAGTGATGAGGATGGGTTTCTAGGCGATCATCATTTTGAACTGGGACTACCCCTTCCTCATGTGTCATTTTGGAATGTTTTAATGAGTATCATTGAGTCTGATTATAAAAGTATAGCAAAAGTATATCCACTTGTAAATTCTATGTAGATTCAGTCACTATTTTTTACTCTAAAAGAAGTCTAATAACAGGCATTAACATTTTTAAAACAAGATCGCAAGGCTCAGTGGTATACTAAAGTTGATATTATCAGCATTCTTGGTGATTTATAGTAATGCTTTAGCAAGGGAGCCCTCATAACAATAATAGTATGAGGTCGTTCAGCAGCCAGTGCATGTGAATCTCCCTGGCAATGCAGTACCCTGTGAGTAAGTAAACTACACAAGGTCCCAGGTGATGCCCCAGCCAAGACTCAAACTCAGCTGTGATCTCAAAAGCATTTGTTTCTCCAAGTTTCCTAGCTGCCTTCCTAATGACTTGCCTTGTTAAATACTGGTTAGCAGATTGATTGCTTTATTCTCACTTCTTACTCCAATATGTAATATTAATATATTTAACTGTTGAATGGGAATCTTTAAATCAATACATGATTTGATGAAGTACTTTTTTACACTATGTATTATAAAACGTATTCTTAAATTGGCAAAGGTCTTCTTTCGTTATGCTTAAACCCAGGCCAAATGAGCTTGAATTTTACAAACACAGCTATACCATAAAGGTTTATATGCAAAATTTTCATCGGCCCCATATTGACTCTCAACCCTTGTCCATCCCACTCTGCCCAGAGAAGCTGACTGGAGTGGGCTACAGATTCCCTTGCCCCTTGGCTTTTAGCTGTATTTGGCCAATAAAAGGCAGCAGTAGGAGATCATTGGGCAGGAAGACAGTGAGATCAGAGTGTTTATTCTGCAGCTTTCTCCTGCCAGGTCACAGCAGGTTGGCTCTGTCCCCCACAGCTCCTTCTATAACAACCTCTACACAATTCTCTCCTTTGTGACTACCGTTCCCTCTTTTCCTACCCCTCTAGGCAAACAGTAGCGAAGGCTCTCTCTATCCTAGCCTGGGGACACTTTCTCTAAACCTGCCTCCATCTTTACCACTGTTTTCCTGATTCATACAACTGAAAATAAATGACATTCTGGACATGGGACTTAGAGAAATGAAAGGGACTAGCATCATTTAATTTATTTTGTGAAACAGAAACTACATTGTTTGAGCTTGTTTTTTATTTTTATTTTATATTTTATTTTCCCCAAGTTAAACCATTTCCCTCATGTCAAATCTCTACCACAACCCCAAGAACATTTCCATCACCATAACACAGCTTCAAAACCTGATTTGTTGTTGATTCAAGTCTCTAGAGAAAGTTCATGTAAGATTCAGATAGCTTCAGGGGAAAGAGACCCAAGGGGAATTCCCGAGGTGGTCCTGGATCCTGGGTATATAGGATTTCTGACCATGCTGCTGTAACAGCCAAGAAACTTGACTATTAAATGAGAGCTGAGCTGTTAGAATATCACAGTTTAACTCAGCAGGACTGAAGGTTATGAAAACAGTTGGATCACTCACTAGTTTAAAAAAAAATAAGTGGTATAACAATAAAATTTACTGATTTGGATTAACTTGATTATAGTTGCTTAATATAGATGATCTTAGTCTGGAACTGTTTGTTTTAAACTGCTGGAAAACTTGAGGAACAAACTCCTCAAAAACAGTTTACCTTTACTTTTTTATTCCAATATCTCTTTTCCCTGAATTCTTACCTGTTAGATTAACTTTTTCAATACCAAACATTTATAGTGCCTCAACAAACAAAACTCATAGCCTGCACCATTTCACAAAAATATATATATGGACAAAATCATTATATATGTGTGTATGTGTGTGCACACACATGCACACACACATATGAAATCACAAAAAAAGCTCTTTAATAAGTGAGTTTCCAAGTTTTATTAAAGTGACAGCTAAATAGATTTTGCCAAATGATGGGTTAAGTTTAGATCTATGAAAATTTAGAAACTAGCACCATTATAGTTAGTTTGATAACATTCTCTTACCCTAAATAATAAAAATGCATTTATAGTTCTATGATAGTAGCAATTCCTATCCACCAGTTTGAGAGAAATAGCTACGCATTTCAGATGCCATTCAGTTAGAAACACACACACACACACACACACAGACACACACAGAGCCAAATACCCTGCCCTCTAAACAGGATGCAGAGACATTGATAACAATCATTATTACAAGTTAAGTGGTGTCACAAGCCCAAGTTCAAATTTATCTTCCCCAGCATCTAGCTAAGAACTAGCTGAGCTAACAATATCCAGAAATGAGATTACCATTGAATGAGCAAAACATCAAGGCCTATGACCTTGACTTTCTTTCTCTATCAATAATCTTTTCAGGATGGCAAAAGTATACTTTGTAACCAAAACAAGCTCCTGCCCTTTTAATTCAAGATGAAGTTGCTATTTCTATTACCTCATCCAAAAGTTAGGCTAAATTAGAATAGATTCAAAGCATGAGATTTGTTGATACCTTCTTTTCGTTCAAAGATAGCAAAGAGAACAACACTATCTCTTTCGACTATTCTAACAATAATTAAAACTTTAAAATGTTAAACAAAATAAAGTTTCCTTTTCTACTTTTTTACTTAAACTTACCAAGGAACTTCTGTACATCTCTTGCACCTGTGCTGGAGCTCTTTTGCCACTGTGATGTATGAGTGCAAGGTGCGGTTAAAGCCCATCTGTTTGAATCCAGTTTGAGATTTCTCTATTTGCCCAAGTGCATCTATATAACGCCTTTAATGCAAGGCTCTCATTAGAGCAACTTGGGAATGGCCAAAACAGGCAAAATTACATGAGCACTCATGGATTTACTACAATATATCATTTGGGAGTTTAAAAATATTTTTTAAAAAAATATTTTAAAAACTGGCCACATTGAACTGCATTACTGATTTAATTCTTACCTATGGGAAATGAATGGAAGCAAGAGAAATCATCTAAACCTTCTGAGGCTGAATAAAGGTCTAAAACTTAGATGTCTCTTGATTCAAATGTGAGCACTGCTAATATCCTCCTTTTTCTTATATTCTCTTTCCCCATATATGGAACAGTCTAGACCTACTTCTTTTTGAAAAAGGATATATGGCTGTGCAGTGAGCTGTTTATAAAGACTTTAAATAGGAAACATATATAACAGCAATAAACATTGGTAATAGAATATTTCTGTTTAAAATTCTAGTTTAGATTTGTTTTTTCATACTTTATTTTCACTGAATAAAAAAACCAGCTGATCGCAGTCCTGCTAATAAAACACTTTCTGCCATTAAAAATTATTATTGACTTATGAAAAGACCATTAGCTTTTTCATCTGCACAAAAACTAATTCCGATTCATTTAGGCTTTTTCCACTGGTAATATTTTCTGACACTTTAATGAGTGTTATTGCCCTGTACTACTTTTTTCTTAAATACTTCATATTCCTAAATTCAAAAATAAAAGAAAGAAAAATGGATGGTGACTGCAAGACTATTTATAAAATTTCAGAAATATTATGCTTTTAAAAAGTATTTCTTTATAAGCTCACAGGTTGTGGGCTGCCTTGGCTTCCAGATATTATTCTACTACCTGTAGCTGATATAATATAATATAATATATAATATAATAGCTAGTGAGATAAAGCTGTTAAATCTAATGATCACATTTTAAAGATTATGTGGGCTATGTATCATTTTTTTTCAATTACATGACCTACACAAATACTAGCAATATTAAATATTGTTAAACAGTGAACATTATAAAATACAATTGACTAATTTTTAAGAAATATTTCCAGAGAAAAGGCATTAACTGAAAAATCTTTAAAATAATGTCATGTGTCAGATCTAGCATCTTTCATTTGTGGGGTATTTGAGAGATTGCTCATACTTAGTAATCTCTTTTGGTAATTGAAGCCTACAAAACAAAGATCTTATCACAGGCTTTTGAGAACACGTAGATGAAATTCTATTTGTACTTAAAAAGTATTCTTCCTTTTCCCCACAGATCTTTTTTTTTTTTTTAATTTTTAACATATTTATTTGTTTTTCCTCTCCTGAGGACATGCTTACCAATTTTATTTAGTTTATTTTTTTATTGGTGTTCAGTTAGAGCTGTCCCCATGCCCCCCAATTACTCTCCCGTGCCCTACCCACCCCCACCTCCCACATTCAATCCTCTCCCACGCCCCACCCCCGCTATCTTTGTCCTGGGTCCTTTATACATGTTCCTTGACTAGACCCTTCCCCTTCTTTCCCCTGTTATCCTCCTCCCTCCTCCCCTATGGCTGCTATCAGTTTGTTCTTTATTTTTTGTGTCTCTGGTTCTGTTTTGCTCGCTTCTTTGTTTTGTGGATTAAGTTCCACTTATAGGTGAGGTCATATGGTATTTGTCTTTCACCCCCTGGCTTATTTCACTAAACATAATGCTCTCCAGTTCCATGCATGCTGTTGAAGGGTAGGAGCTACTTCTTTCTTTCTGCTGCATAGTATTTCATAGTGTAAATGTACCACAGCTTTTGATCCACTCATTTACTGATGGGCACTTAGGCTGTTTCCAGCACTTGGCTATTGTAAATAACACTGCTATGAACATTGGGGTGCATAGGTTCTTTTGAATTGGTGTTTCAGGATTCTCAGGGTATAATCCCAGCAGTGGAATTGCTGGGACTAAAGGCAGTTCCATTTTTAGTTTTTTGAGGAAATTCCATACTGTTTTCAACAGTGGCTGCACCAGTCTGTGTTCCCACCAATGTCTTTATAATTAAAATAATAAGAGGGAGAGAGAGCTTAATATATTAAACCCTGAGTATGATTTCACTTGCAGCCAATGAGTTTCCATCTCTCTCTTGAAAAGAGAGCCTATGCATATTTGATTAATGCAGTTGCAAGGGTGTTTTCTTTCCTTTTTTTTTAAACAAACTGAACCATTAAACACAGCTCAGAGACTACTGTTGACATGTGTAATCATCAAAAAATAATAATTATACAGAGAAAATAATATTTCATTTCCTCTATAGATATGGAAAAAAAGAAAGGCTTACTAAAAGATGTTTGAAGGAAAAAACTAAATAAATACAGAAGCACGTAAATTAGCTTCAGAAAGCTTTGCCTTCACACAAGGTATTGTTATTTTATTTAAAGGTTAATACTGAAAATTATTTCTTGGCTCAAGCATTTTGATATGCTACCAGAAGACCCATTTTAAAACAATGCCACTGACAACTCTAAGTTCACTACGACGTTTATGAAAATTCATCATATTTTTTATTACTCAAGACTTACAGGTGAGAGGAAATGTGTACCTGCACCCACCAATCTAGTCTCTTTCTTCTAGTGAGAGATTGGGTTAGGCTAAGACAGTCTGAGGAAAATAGCACAGGTCTTAATGGTAAGGATACTCTTGGAAGGTGATTCACTAGCTGAAACAGATGAAACAGTTTAAGATCAACAACCTAGGTAGACTCAGGAAGCTTTCCTGAGACCTCACATGCTGTAATTTCCCCCCTCTCTGAAAACCAACTCTACCAGCCTTCTTTCATATGTTCCTGCTCCCCTTACACAGGGCATCTGCATGTGCTTTTTCTCTTTTCAGAAACTCTCTTTATCTCCTTCCCCTAAATGTTACCTCAATATTCCCAATTCATCATCTTCATCTCACCAGTTCAAACATTGGTTCAAAATATGTCCCTGTTCACCACGTTAAGTCAGCAGTCTGAATTATGAGATCTCATGGAAGTAGATGTGTTTACTTATCATTGTGATTGTATTTTTTTCATGATATTTGATGCATAATTACCTCTTCTGCTAGAATGGAGACCTGCTCTTTGTCTAATTTGAATCACCATTACATTCGTAGCACCTAGCCCAGGACCTAGCCAAAGGTGGATGATCAATAAGTCTGTGTCAAGTGAATGAATCAGCAGGCTGATGAATACTTAATTCAGCCAAGAAGTACTAGAATTGACTGACACATACTTGTGATAGTTCCATCCCTAAATTTGGAAAGCTCTGACTTGACATATTTTGCACAAAAACTGTTTTCACTTTTCTTCAAACTAGTGATGGTTAAAAAATGTTTATTCAGCATTAACCAAATCATTCAATTAAGAGGTATTTTTCTTAAAACAGAATTTCACCAATTTGGCATTTGAATAGGACGCCATTTGTTCTATTTAAATCAAACATGCCTGGAATATGAACACTTTTAACAATCTGTCCTCAGAGAATTCAAGTAATTGGACGTATTTAAGTATGGCCCATATAGTAATCTCAGTATTGGGTTTAGATAGTACTCTATAAACACTATTGTCAATAGTGTAGAGTTTTGACAAGAAGGTTGTCCTGAAGGCCAGACCTGGTGACCTAAGGGTTAGAATGTTGTCAAACAACACAGTAGTTGCAGCTGTGAACTTAGTGGAGGATAACTTAGTGTATCAATTAACCAGGGAAAGTCCTCTTTAAGATAAAGCCATTGATAATTTGGATTTGGCATCCAACAATCTGGATTCCTTTTTTTTTTTTTTTTAATTGAGTGTAAGTAGGAATCTTAGTGACCTTGACATCTGAAATGCATGGACTCCTGGATTTGTTACATAGCCACCTAAGGCTCTCACTGCCTGAATCCAGCAGACAGCCTAATTAAACAGCAAGAGTTCCTGGAGGGGAATGTTAATGAGTCTACTTGGCAGCCAGCAGTCTGTTCCCCAGATGGTGCAGGGGTTATAAATTGTCAATAGGGTAAGGGTAGAGAAAGAAGTCAGGGAAAATACTGAAATACTCCTATATTACTGGAAATTTCTGAGATACTAGCTCCATCATTTAAAAAAAAAATACAACTTGGAGATTTGGCAGCCAGGGCATGCATACAAAAAGTCCTAGCGTATGTTTTATTGATGGGATGGTTATTGCAGGAACCTTTGTCAGGTTGATAATGCCTATTAAAAAATGACATGATTAAAGCCCTACTATGTTAGTAGTATGTATTTATTATTATCTGCTTTTTTATTTTTCTTAATAATGGAATTTGTAGCAAGAGAGCTCTTGCCTTATTAGGTCATTTTTGAATGAGCACTATCGTGATGGGAAACAATCTCCAAAGTAGTCAGTGTCAAAGCAAGCTCTACTAACTATAATTAGGATCAAAAACACTCTTTCTGCTTTTGTCAAGCTTCTTCTTAAACCATTTGGTTGATCCTTAAGCTTTGAAAGCCACAATCATGTTGAACCTTCAGTGTAAATCAAAATTCAATTCTAAGAACTATATGTGGTAGGCAGACTCTAGAGTGACCCCAATAATTTTCATCTCCTAGTGTCCATACCTTTGTGTAACCTTGTTTCCATTGGTGTGACTGGCTTGTCAATAATGGACTATGACAAGGAATATAACTGTCATGATAAGGTCATGTTATGTAAGACACCATCTTAATGGCTGGGGTGAGAGTCTCTTCTGCTGACCGTAAAGAAGCAAGCTGCTATGCTATTGTCTATGGGGAGTGCACAAGGCAGGGAACTATAGGTGACCTCTAGAAGCTGAGGTCTTCAGTCCTATAACCACAAGGAAATTGTTTCTTCTAATAACCACCTCTAGAAGACCACTAGTTCCAGAAAGAAATGCAGCCTGGCTAACATTGACTGCAGCCTGTGAAACCCAGAACAGTGGAATTTCCTAAGCTATGCTTGAAGTCCTGACCATAGAAACAGATAAGTTTGTATTGTTTTAAGCCAATAAGTTTGTGGTATAACTTTCTTTTCAACAATAGGAAAGTAATATACCATTAAAAATTATCAATTTTTTGGCCATGAAGGTTAATTTTATGTGTCGCCTCGACTCAGCCACAGGGTGCCCAGATATTTGGTCAAACTTATTCTGGGTGTTTGTATGTGGATAATTTTGGATGATATTAACATTTAAATAGGTAAAGTGAGTAAAACAGATTGCCCTCCCTAATATGAGTGAGATGCATAGAATCAGTTGAAGGCCTACATGGAATGAAAAGGCTGACCTCCCCATAAGTAAGAGAGAATTCTTCCTGCCTGATGGTCTTCAAAGTGGGGCATTAGCTTTTCTCTTTTGCCTTTGAACTTGAACTGATTCTACATGGATCTTCATGGATCTTAAGACTGCAAGCCTTTCAACAGAAACTACATCATTGGTTCTCTTGAGTCTCTTGGTTGCCAATTTACCCTGCAAATCTTGGACTTGACAGTCTCCATCATCATGTGAGCCAATCACATAACACTCCCCTCCCCCCTCCACACACAATTTGTTCTGTTTCTCTGGAGAATCCTGATTAATTTGGGCCACAATCATAAATGGAAATAATCATCAAACTTCAAGGTTGGAAGGGACTGTAAGCATCATTTATTAGGCTTCCCCATGTTCAGTCGATGGGATTCAATGGATGGTTATGTCATTTCTAATTCTACAGAGCTGAAGTTTACAGCCCTAGTCTTAAGGATCCTTCCATACAGACCCAAAATCTGTCTTCCTCACTGCTGCTAGTTTTATTAACCCACAGTAAATACATATATTTCCTTTTTCAATAATTGAATAACTCTTAGACATCTACTAAATCTTATCTTCTTCAAGTAAAACAATGCTACTTCCTTCTGCTCTTCCTTATAAGACATAATTTCAACATAACTCACATCCTTCCCTCATATTTGTGAAGGCACATTAACTCTTACATGCACTCAGAACTAAAGATAAAATTTTCAATTAGATGTGGCCATAGTAAAATATAATAGTAATATTAACTCCTTTCAACTGAATTTATACTATATTACCGCTTCAGTATGCTAAAGATCCTTTACCTAGTATTTAATTGTAACACATTTTATAGATTAGCTTAATCAACATCCATTTTCAACAGCCTTTTCCTTTTCTTCTATTATAGTCCAGGATGGTAAATATTTGATTTCTCAGCCTCTCTCGCAGCTAGGAAACACTAAATAACATAATTCTGGCTTAGGAAGTACAGGGAGAAGTCTGCTAAAGAAGAATCTCCTTTTGCAATAAAAAGCAGACCTCATTAGGAGAAAACCATTGTCTTTCCTTTCTTCCTGCTTGAAAGGAAGATAGGAATCACTGAAGTTTAGCTGCTACCCTCTGACAATGGGGCCACAACCAAGAACAAAAAATATAGAAATGAAGAAGTCCATGAAGACAGCATTAAGCATCCATATCAGCCCTGGAATACCTATTTCCTGTCTTCTCCTTATTTGAGAAAAATCAACCTTGATTTTTAAAATCACTATAACTAGGTTTACTGTCACTTGCAACTGAATACATTCTTACCTTACATTGTTATTTTTCTAATACAGAAACTAAAGCTTGGGAAGGTAAATGGTTTGTCAAAGGCCACATATCTAGCAGAAAAAACAAAAACTCCATATTAACCTTTCTTGCCACCATACAGTTCTGTCATTTTACATAATGCTTCCATTGTCAGGGTATAATATGAATGCTCTATTTTAAATATATCACAAAGATAATCTCAGTGTTACAACGGTCAAAGAGGTGATTGAGAAAAACATGCTCTCTGCCCTGGCTGGTGTGGCTCAGTGAATTGAGCACTGGCCTGCGAACCAAAAGGCTGCCAGTTCAATTCCAACATGCCTGGGTTGCGGGCCAAGTCCCCAGTAGGGGGCGCTAGAGATGCAACCACACATTGATGTTTCTCTCTTTCTCCCTCCCTTCTCTTCTCTAAAAATAAATAAAAAATTTAAAAAAAGAAAAAGAAAGACATGCTCTGCATTTCTCTGATGATTAATGATGTTGAATATCTTTTCATATGTCTGTTGGCCATCTGTATGTCCTCTTTGGAGAACTGTCTATTCAGGTCCTTTGCCCGTTTTTAATTGAAATTTTTTTTTACAAGTTGAAATTTTTATTAATTTAAATTAATGGAGAAGTTAAAGGAATAGTATTCTAAAAATAGACCAGGAATAAGCTGAGGAAATTTCTTTCTTACTTTTTTTTTAATTTTTGTTCAAATACATTTGTCTCCACCTTCCCTCTTGATTCTGTTGATTTCTTTTTTCTTTCAATGTTGCTGGTTATATTTTCCTTGCTTGTTTGTTTTGTTGGTTAGGTTCCACTCATAGGTGAGATCATATACCATATGAATTTTTTTTCGTAGTTGAGTTTTGTAAGTTCTTTATAAATTTTGGATAGTAACCCTTTATGAGCTGTATTGGTGAATAAGTTCTCCCATTCTGTGGATTGTCTTTATATTTTGTTGATGGTTTCCTTTGCTGTGCAAAAAATTTTTAGTTTGATGTAGTCTCATTTGTTTATTTTTTCTTTTGTTCCCTTGTCTGGGGAGACATATCAGATAAAATATTATTTTGAGCAATGTCTGAGATTTTACTGCCTATGTTTTGTTCTATAATTTTTATGATTTGGGGTCTAATATATAAGTCTTTAATCCATTTTTAATTTATTCTTGTGTATGGTGTAAAAAGGTGGTCTAGTTTCATTTTTCTGCATGTATCTGTCCAATTTTCCCAACACCATCTATTAAATAGACTATCTTTACCCCTTCCTATGTGCTTGCTTCCTCTGTCAGTATTAATTGACCATAAAGTTGAAGGTTTGTTTCTGGGCTCTCTATTCTGTTCCATTGATCTATGTGTGTGTTTTTATGCCGCTACTGCGATGTTTTGATTACTATGGACTTCAAGTTTCATATTAGGTAGGGTGATTCCTCCAAATTTGTTCTTCTTTCTGAAGATCGCTGTTACTATGTGGGGCCCTTTGTGGTTCCATATAAGTTTTGGAATTATTTGCACTAGTTCTGTGAACTGTGTTACCCTTTGAAGCAGCATGGATGGACCTGGAGAACATTATGCTAAGTGAAATAAGCCACTCAGAGAAAGACAAGTACCACGTGATTTCAGTTACATGTGGAATCTAATGAACAAACTGAATTAACAAGCAAAATAGAAACAGACTCATAGATAGTGAACATGTTGAGAGCTAGGGGGGTAGGGAATTGGGGGTGGAGGGATTGAGTAAAAAGGAAAATGGACCCATGGACAACAGTGCGGTGATGGCGGGGGGGAGGTGGTTATAAGCAAGTTAACTGGTAATAGAAAAAAATACAGTAAAAATCAAAAGTATCAATAAACATATTCTCTGGTGAGTATTTAAAAAAATAAAAGAAATCCATGCTCTGGCTCCTAAGTGTTGAAAAACTAAAATAGAAACAATACTTGGCTGGAGATATATTTCATGATATTCAGCTATCAAGTGAAAGATTTAATTATAATCATAAAACTCAATTCTATACAGACATTTCAAAAATTTATATGGAACCATAAACGACCCCAAATAGCCGCAGCAATTTTGAGAAAGAAACACAAAGTAGGAGGGATCACAATACCGGACATCAAACTCTACTACAAAGCCACTATACTCGAAACAATCTGGTACTGGCACAAGAACAGACCAATAGACCAGTGGAACAGAATAGAAAGCCCAGAAATAAGCCCAGGTCTCTATGGGCATCTTATATTTGACAAAAGGGGCAGAAGCATAAAATGGAACACTAATAGCCTCTTCAACAAATGGTGTTGGGAGAGCTGGACGGCTACATGCAAAAAATTGAAATTGGATCATCAGCTGACACCAAACACAAAAATAAACCCAAGATGGATAAAAGACTTAAATATAAGTCGCAACACCATCAAAGTCCTCGAGGAGAACATTGGCAGGAAACTCTCAGATATCCCACGCAGCAATTTTTTCACTGATATGTCTCCTAAAGCAAGGGACGTAAAGGAAAGAATAAACAAGTGGGACCTCATCAAAATTAAAAGCTTCTGCATGGCTAAAGAAAACATCAGCGAAATGAAAAGGGAGCCAACCATATGGGAAAATATATTCGCTAATGATACATCAGATAGAGGTTTGATCTCCAAGATATATAAAGAACTCACTCGACTCCACTCCAAGAAGACAAACGATCCAATCAAAAAATGGGCAAAGGACCAGGGCAGACGCTTTTCCAAGGAGGAGATACAGAGGGCCCAGAGGCATTTGAAAGGATGCTCAGCATCACTAGCCATCAGAGAAATGCAGATCAAAACCACCATGAGGTACCACCTCACACCGGTCAGAATGGCCATCATAAACAGATCCACAAACAACAGGTGCTGGCGAGGCTGTGGAGAAAAGGGAACCATAGTCCACTGTTGGTGGGAATGCAGACTGGTGCAGCCACTGTGGAAAGCAGTGTGGAAATTCCTCAAAAAGCTGAAAATGGAACTGCCTTTGGATCCAGTGATTCCCCTGCTGGGACTATACCCTAAGAATACCAAAACGCCGGTACAAAAGAACCTATGCACCCCAATGTTCATAGCAGCACAATTTACAATAGCCAAGTGTTGGAAGCAACCTAAATGCCCATCAGTAGATAATTGGATCAAAAAGTTATGGTACATATACACAATGGAATACTACGCAGCAGAAAGAAAAAAAGAACTACTAAACTTCGCGACAGCATGGATGGAACTGGAGAGCATTATGCTAAGCGAAATAAGCCAGGGGGCAAAAGACAAATACCATATGATCTCACCTATAAGCAGAACCTAACCAACAAAACAAAGATGCAAGGAAAATATGACCAGCAACACTGAAAGGAAAAGAAATCAACAGAGACAAGGGGTCGGGGCAGGGAAAGGGAAGGGAAGGGGAAAGTCAAGGAACATATAGCAAGGACTCATGGACAAAACCAAAGGAGAAGAACTGAGGGAGGGAAAGGAGGGAGGGGGCAAGGGAAAGTGGTGGGGGGGAGGCAGAGACAAATGTATTTAATAAATAAAATATAAATAAATAAATAAATAAATAAAACTCAATTCTATAAATCAAGTAACACATAAATGATTTGTAAGAAATGTCACTTCTGGCCTAACCAGAACTGTCATCTTTTTTACTATTTTCATTAAATTGCTACATTGACTCCTCCATAAATGTAGTCTTTGAAATTAAAATTTTACTTTTGATGATGGCTTTGAATGAACAATTATAATTTATGGCAGCAAGTGCACTGAAAAAAAATATTATCTCAGTTCTATCACAAAACAAGGAAAAGGCTTTGGGGTTCCTTCTCAACTCTTTGAAAATGCAGTAACAAAAAGAAAAAAAGTTTTGCTTTCTTCTACATAGCACTTTCTCCCTTCCTTCTACTATAAATATGAACTCACCAATTTGATTTTAAATCTAAAAGTCATTCTCCTGGCAGATAATCCCCAGTTTGAACAAATATCTTTTACCTGACATTTTTTGCCATTTTAGAAAACACACACACACACACACAATGTATAGTTAAAGGGAAATAAAGAATATAGACTTCAATTACATTTTATTCCCAATGTATCATAAAGTCACAGAAATTAAAGAACAAATCCCACCACCAAAGACATACTAAAAGGTTGGCAGAATATTCTAAAGGTCACATTATCTTAATGAAGTGCCACTTCTTGACAACATGGCCATGATATTGGAGTAATATAGTCCATTTAGTGGGAAATGCTCTGTGAAATCCATGCCCTCTGCACTCTAAACAAAGACATTGTTAATTTTCTTAAAAGGTCACACACAAATGTGTTATTTAAAACTAGGCATTTCCCAGTTGTGAATATATGAAAGGCGAATATGAGATACAGGAATTGGGATAGACTTTAAAATGCCAGAGCTTTTCACCTATGCTTTTATCATATAAAATCGTGTCTGTTATTCTTTAATCTCCATTATTTTGTCAAAATATTAAAGAAAAACTTATGATAAAGATTCTAATAAGATTTTTATTAGAAACCTTTAATGTACTCAAATTTGAAAGTGAATTTTGTTAAATTAAAAAAATTATTTAATTTTTGTTTTAGTTTAGATTTTTCAGGGCAGAAGTTGTATATATTTTATGTATAAGTAACATATATGTTACTTACATATAACTTTTAAAAGGCATAATATTTATAGAAAGTGAGTTCTCAATATGAAAACATCATGCATGTTACATCTTTTAAGTACACTCTCAATAAATATTTAAGGAATATAATTATTATAGGCCTATCAAAAACCAGAGAAGGAAAATCAGATACTTTACTCTTCAAAGTCCCTAACTAAACAGACATTGTCACAATGCTAAAAAAAAATATGCATTTTTTTTGTTTTGTTTTCATGAAGCTCATTTAGCATGGGTTGATTAAGAAGTTGACACAATCAATTTATAGTGGTATTTAATTTTGTGGAATAAAACTATGAAAATATGGCCAAAGAATAATTTTGTGATAATAAAGACAGTATTTTAAAACTTGAAAAATAAGAGGTCTAGTTAATATGTAAGAGTTGGAATGCTCGTAACATCAGAAAGTTTTTAAAAAGTCATCTTTAACACTTAATTTATAATAATCATGAACATAAATCCAAGCTGGATTAATGAGTATTGTATATATTATAACAACATTTTAATCAATCGTCCATAGAGAACAAAATATAAAAAGGAAAATCCATATTTATACATATATAAATATGGACTAGAAGATAGAATCGAGAATAGATGAAAATGAATAAAACACATTAAAAATGGATAGATTTGGTATAGCAAAATTTTTCTACATGCTATAAAATGTAAGCAAAATTAAAAGTCAAATAAGATTAGATAAAATATTCATAGCAAAGTTGATGAACAGATGATTATTATTATATATTAAGAACTTTCATAGAATCATAAGAACAAAGAATAAGAAACTAGTATGTAAAACATTTCATTCAAACAGACAATTCACAAAACAAATACAATTTTAAAAACCTACATATGGGGAAATAATTCAATCTTACTAGTAAACCAAAAAAAGAAAAAGAAAATGAATCAAACACACAGAATTTTAAAAATCATAGAACACTTTTGAGTACTGATAGCAGGATGAATATATGCTTCCATAGGATTTTAAAACCCCATTGAAATAAGAGAAAATGTCAGTGAAAAAAAGCAGTAACAATAACAAAGAAGAAACTTTGAAAGAAGAAACTGAAAAAACAATGGTAAGAAATAATAGCACTCATAGATTTGACATCTCTCAAAAAAGTTGATACAATTGGATTTACAGAGGAAAAAACCTTATATATTCTTAATAGATTGATTCTTTTATCATTAAAAAGTATCATTTGTTTCTAGCAGTATTTTTAATTAACATGTATTTATCTGTTTCTATAGGTATTATGACTCTTATTTACTCTTTATATGGAATATATTTTCCATCTTTTTACTTACAACTTTGTGTTTCTGTGTCTTTGAATCTAAGTGCCTCTCAGGGACCTTGAGAATATTATGATAAATGAAATAGGTAAGTCAGAAAAAGCAAAGAACCACATGATTTTACTCATATGTGGGATGTAAAACTGAAATTCAGAGACACGGAGAGACAACAGTATGGTGATTACCAGAGGGAAGGGGAGTGGTAATAAAGGGTAAAAGGAGCCAAACATATGGTGATAGAAGATGATTTGACCTGTAGGTGATGGGCACGCGATGTAGTACATAGATCATGTACCATAGTAATGTACACTTGAAACCTAAATGAGCATATGAACCAACGTCACCTCAATAAATTTAATAAAAATAATAAAGTGTCTCTCCCATAGAGAGCTTATACTTGGTTCATTTTTTAAAATCAATTTTTCCACTTTTTACATTTTGATTAGAGTGTTGAAACTAGTTAGAGTTAACATAATCTAGGTATGATTACATTATAATCCTAATATATATATAATATGTATAGAAGAATATACATATATTCCCTAATCCCCTTCAATCTTAGATTTCTAAGTAAAATATTAAAGGCATGGTTTGCATTGTGCGTACTGCTTATAGTAAAGTACAAGAGGAAAGAATCAAATTGTTAAACAAAAAGGAAACATACCTTTATGGTTTAGTTTGCAAAAAAAAAAAATCCAAAATTAAAGAAGTTATGGTTAGGAAAGCATGCGTGTTCAATAGAAAAATCAAGGGTCTGTCTCCATGATCTTATGCTAACACATTATACCTTAGAATGATCTAAATCTTTTTACCTTTGTCTGAATGTATTGTAATCTTTTGTTGAAAAATGGGTATTTTAAATAGTATAATGTGGCAACTTTGGAAAGCTGGGTTTTGCGGTTGCTATTGCTGTTGTTTAAGACTTTCCTGAATTTATAAAGCCCATATTCCTTGTCATGTGTAACCCCTGAAACTTCTGCTTGGTTACCTTAGTGGTCATTTAATGGTTACAAAGAAATTTCTTAAATGCCTGGAGCTAAGAAGTGTTCCAGATTCAGCCAAGGGGCTATGTATACCTGTCAGGTTATGCCTTTAATGCTCAGGCAGGCAGTTTACAAAGTTGACTTTACCTTCGTTCCCTGCTTACACAGAAGCTCAAAGACACCCAAAAATGAAAGGCTGGTGCTCCTCAGGCCTCTCCCTGACCTGCACACAGTCCTATGCATGAGCATGAACTTCTAAGTTCCCAGGATATGTCAGAGCTTCCCAAAGCCTCCAACCTCATTCTCCATATTTTCTTTTAATTCTTTTAATCAGCCTCTTGTTTCCCCAACCCTTATTGTCTTCTTGGGCAACTTTGATAGTAAACAATTGCCACTGATTGTTTCTGGACAGTATTCACACAGACAAGGTAGTTTGGGGTGAGAAAGCTCTGAGTGGCAATGCAGGTTTCCAGGGATAGTAAGAAGTAGCAAATAATAACAATTCCCTAAGAACGTTGCCTTTGGAGGCTCCAAAACAAGGCTTTTCCCTCTAGTGACAGATAGGTTGCTGGCTTTCAGTGTTTGCAGGGGTGACTGTTTTCAACGTTACCACAGTGCTAGGGTAATGTGGAAGAATATGTCAAATCAAGATGCCACAACAGCCCTGGCTTGTGTGCCTCAGTGGATTGAGTGCTGGCTTGTGCATCAAAGGGTTGAGGGTTCCACTCCCAGTCAGGGCACATGCCTGGGTTCTGGGCTAGGTCCCTAGTAGGGGGCACATGGGAGGCAACCACACATTGATGTTTCTTCTTTCTCCCTCCTTTTCCCCCTCTCTCTAACAATAAATAAATAAAACCTTTTTAAAAAATGCCACAAAACTTGCTATTGTTACTGAAATTCATCTGTTTATCTTGAATAAATGTTCTTGTATTATTGCAAGCATTTAGATATTTTCAGAGTTCTCAAAGAGTTGATTTTGACATTTTTGATACTGTTCTTACTGTTCTTAGGGAGAAACAAATTTTTGGAGGTCTTTATTCCACTGTTCCCCACTAGAAAGCTTTTCTTTCTTAAGAAGAAATGCGAAGTCAGTCCTCTAATGGAGAAGGCTTTGAGGAAAAAAAAACCTTCACTGGTACTTAGATCAGCCACTCTTCATCTAAGACCTGCCTTTATAAATGTAGACATCAATTCATGAAGAAAATAAGAAGTATGAAAAGCTAAACTATGATAAATAAATAGAACTCGCTGACATCTGAGAAAACAAGGATAATAGAATCATCTCTGCCCAATGACCAATAGCATGGCATCACGAGGACTTTGATAGGAATTTAGAACCTCAAGCCCTGCTTCAAACTTCCTGAATCAGAATCCGCATTTAACAAACTCTCTGTGACATACATACACAAAAGTTTCAGAAGCACTGACCTGGAGAACAGAGGACAACACTTAACAATTACTTTAAAGTGTTTTAAATATAATATTGTATACCTCCACCTCCCAAAAAAGCAAGATTCTGAAAAAGCTTTGAAAAAAATAAAGCAGAGAAAAAAAAAACTTTGATTCTGAAAACTAAAAAAAAAAAAAAAAAAATCAAACAGGAAAAAAAGAATATAAACAAAATAATAGGTGGGAGATACTTGTGTTTGTCATATTTCTGTACATTTTTGTGAAGCATGGCACTGAATGCCTTTTGTTTTGGACTATCTTCAAGGACATTTAAATACTAAGAAGCCCCAGCATATAGTGCTTCTCTCCAGAGCAAAGGCGGGTGTGCTAATAGCCTTGGAAGAGAGAGATGGTGTTTACCTCTGGAACAGAAGGTAGGCATGCTTCATGCTTACTTTAAAAGATTTCAGTTCTCTAAGCTCAGGATTTCTCTCTTATAGTGTTTGAGAAGCCACCCCATGGGAGTCAGAGGCAACAGAACTGACACAAATATAGTGAAGCGCACGCTCCTTGCTATGCTATGAATAATACATTTCTTTTTCGCTAATGCAAAGGTCTCATGTATTCCACTGTTATCCATGAAACTGTGACAGGCTAACTTGCCTGCAAGGAGGTTAAAATCAGACCTTTCTCAGTTTTTTACAATAATAAAATAGTAATCTAAAAGGAAAATTATCAAGGAGACCTCTCCACATGTTAGGAAAAATCATAATTGAAAGACTATGTAAAATAAAGTTAAAGGATTTCAAAGATACGATGGGAATACTAGAGGGTAACAAAGACAGTTGTGGAAAGAAGAAAACATATGAATTAATAGAAAGAAAATTTTTGGAAAAGGGCATTTGTGTTTTCAGATGGAGTGCTCATGGAGAGTGCTATGCAGTATGAAAATAAGATGGACAATTACAAGTTCAAAGGAAAAGAGAAAATTCTAAAGGTTTTTAAGGAAAAACAGGTTTTCTATAAATAAACAAGAACCAAACAACTTTTTGAGGTCTTATCAGCAAAGTTTTATGTTAGAAGGTAAGGTCTTCAGTTTTGGCATTCAATGTGAAAAATAGAATATAAACAGAAAATTCTATATATAAAGGAAAAATAACCTTTAAACACTAAAAAAAAACAAAAAAAACAAAAGAATGTTTACCCTTTTACCTTGTGGGACTAGAATAACTCAAAGAGAAACTCCACCAAGATAAAAACAACTACAACAAAGAGAACAATTTAGACCAGCGATATTTAATTGCTAAATAGTCACAACACTGACCTCTTTTCCCTTAGATTGTTAATTTTTTAAGAAAAAAATTAAAACAGCCAACACAACAATAGCCATTCAGTGTGAATGAAACAAAATTATACCTATTTTTTACAGATCAGAAAAAATATATATATTTTTTGATGGGCCACAGAATTTTAGTAATTAGTTTATGTGTGCCTTAAGATGGAAAAGGTTGAAAACTTCTGATTTAAATGATAAGGAGCAGTTAACAACTAAGACCCAGAAGAGAAAGATGCTAGAAATTAAAACCTGCTCAACTTTGATATGTTTAAGATTCTCTATCAATATTTTATATGGATCCAATCAACATACCTGGTCCTACATTTAAGTCTAAGCAACATGGTTCTATAATTATATAAACAGTACTGTAAAGTCTCTTTATTATTTAAAATAGTTAAACACACAGACTACTAATTTTTTCTATTATAAAAATCTAATATTACAGAAGCATGCCACCTAATCTTATACTAGAGCATTTCTAGAAACCCAAAATATCTAAAGCTTTCATACACTAGATAAATTCCTTTAAAATTATCAAGAATGTGTCTATTTGTCACTTGGAACACCATCAAGTAAAACCAGAATTTCATCCTTTTATAAATGCTCAGTGGTGTCAGATTTTATGTTCAAAAAGGTACCAGTGACACACTCATGCAGCTCATTTTCTAGGCTTAAGTATTAGATGGATGTTGATGAATGTTGTAATTAAGGTATTTTTTTTGTTGTATTTTTCCCCACAGCAGCTCAAAACTCTTATGATTAACAAATTAACCACAAAGGAAAGAGTTGCAGTGTCTCCTCATAAAATACAATATAGGTCATGAGATAGATAAGAAGTACATTTATGTCTAAATATTTAAACAAACATGAAGTAACAATAGAAGCCAATACATGCAATGGCAGGATGGTCTCAGACTAAAGATGAGGAGAGAGAGATTACATTCTACTCACTGTTCTCATCTCTAAACATTTGATTCCTTTTCAAGATCCCATATTAAACCTAAAATGAATTTAAAAAACACCTATTTTTGAAGTACCTATAAAAAGAGAGTGCATTCCTTGCCACCAATTCACATGTATGTCTGCAGCCTATATGTGTACACAAGCTGAGAAGAAATGAGGGAAGCATTAACCAAAGCTACAATGTGAGTAGGTAAACATTTTTTAAAAATGCATAGAAACCATACTTTGCAGGATATGCATCTCTTTGCATTTTAAAAGGAGTTCTGCCTGCGTGTCATACATGAACAAAAGATAATTAAAACTTGCTAAATAAAGGAATTTAAATTCTGGCCCTGATCTTGCCTTCCAAGTGTCTTAACACAATTCTAAAGACCTCAAAGATTCATGTGATCAATGACAATTTAAAAGAGGGTTTAGAGAAGAACAGAAAGACTGCTATGATGAAAACTTTATATTATTTTACAACATAATTACTGAAAAGAGCAAACGTCGAACATGGTTTCCTCAACCTCTAGATATAAAATGTAGATTTTCTTACACACTAGCATCTTAGAGGTGCCAAAAGAATTAATTATACTGGATATATTTTGCAAAATCTTGAGGATGAGAAGTACCAAATGAAAAACAGGAGACTCCGAAATGTCGTTGATGATAATGTATTCCTGCCATTAGACCCAGAAAACATAGCATCAGCATGAAAAGTGAATTTTCAGATTGAAAGTGCAATATCCACGATATGCAAAATATCAATAATAATGTATTCCAAAAGGCAGTTGTAGAAAATAAGGCCATTACATGAATAAAAAGCAACTTCCCAGGCTGACAGAAAAATTAAGGTAGGCAAGAGAGAATGAATAAAAATGGACTGTAAATATGCAGTGGCATGCAGACACTGTATCTACAGTTACCTGGTGTGTGCCCAGGCATGAACATTTCCTGGTGCTGTGTTGATGCATGTTTTTAATATGGGGTTCTGCATATCTTAGTGCAGAATTAAAATTGTATATCTTAAAAAAACAGAAGAATGTAAACCCTTCATGGAGACTGTGTATTTTGCTGTGGACTTACCTAGAAAAGTGCAGTAAAGAATTTTGTAAATAAATGCCTTTATTTTATATTTACATATAACTTCACACTTTATAAAAGAGTTTCACATTTATTCTTGCAGTTGACCCTTGAAATAAGATACAATGGTAGGTGGAAAAGAGATTATTATTGTTTTAGAGGTGTAAAAGGGCAGAGAAATGCTTCCAAGTTAAAAAATGAGGGTTGAGATGGGGCATGGAGAAAGATGAAGCTGGTCTTCTGATTTATAATCTATGTATTTGTCTCAACACCACCCTCGCACCCTGAAGAAATGGCACCCTGTAAGTCTACTGTCATAAGACTAGAAGTATTTTAGAATAGGTGCAATTATAAGTCTAGTCTTTTATTCCACTTTAAATCAAGTGCCCTGCTAAATTCTGGGAATATAATGAGGAAAAGATACACAAAAACATGGCCTTCTCTTGAAGGTTACTAATTAGTTAGGAGAGAAATAAGAGTGAATGACATGATTCCACTAATGGACTTCTGAGGTTTGGCTATGAGGATGGACAATGGGTCCAGTGTCGTCAAAAATGGTACACAGAAAGAGGAGTAGTTTTGTAATAAATTATTACAAATTAAGGCTTGGACATGTTGATTTAGGAATCTTTGAGATATCCAAATAAAGATTTAAGTACGCAGATTGACACAGACCTACAGCTCCTAAAGAGGTATCTAAGCTGGATACCTCTTTATAAAGGTAAAGAGGTATATATTTATATATACCAAAGTCAGGTTATTTAAATGAAAGTGGTATGGGAAAATGGAATATGGCTTTCTAGCTCTCTCTAAACGAAACTCTTGATATTCAGTAAACATTTCATGGATAGAACTTCCTACAGTTTAGTGCACCATAAGCTGTTTTCTTCTGCCTCACCTCTCCAGTAAGTTTAAAACTGGCAAAATAATGGTAAATTGTGAAAATATGCCAGCACAAAGAATATAAAAGAAAACAGCATGTTACTTATTTTTTATGATTCATGGTATTCAACTATAAAAAAGTCCACATGAAAAATGTCACATTTAAAACAAAAAACCCAAGAACTCTATGTAATTCCTCTCAAAGTGCATAATAATATACTACTATATCTATGTGAAAGAAAGCAGATTATTTTTTCTTTCTTTAAAATGAATGTTCAGTATTTTTCTCAGCCAGGAAAAGAAATCTTCCTAGCCCATAATGGCATGTGATATAACAAAGTAAAGAATTCAACAGAGACTTGCCTGTGTGGACTAGGTGGCACATTGCAATCAACTATGTGTAGAATGGCCCATGTTCTGGTTTAGAGAATCCCAATTTATACTTCTTGTCCCCAAATAATTATTTATAGCACACTTTCACTTTCAAAAGTATCCAAGTCTGCCTGGAAAATTATTTGGTCACCATATAGAGGAAACTAAAAAAAAAAAAAAAAAAAAAAATTCCTCAATTCCCGAATCCGGATATTCTCAGTCATCAGTTATTCAATTTGAGACCATCAGTCTGTTTATTTCAAAAGGTCTACAAGTGCTTCGGATGTGTACCCCTAGTTAAGAACCACTGGTCTGAAGTTCATCAAAAACTATAAGAAATAATTTATAAGAAATAATCACTTAGTGGCAGATATTCAAATACTGAATTTGCAGAAATCACAAGGACAACTAGGTGGCTAGTCTAAAAGTAGAATTTTTGTGCTATCTTTATGGATGTTTTCAGAGTACACAGTGATGTTACCTTATCAAATGTCTAAGCTGGAAGTTGTGAATAGTGTTCTAGGGGTGACCACACAGGCAGGGTATTGGTCATAACAATGTGGTTCAGACAATCAACTTGTAGCTTTGGAAAATTGAGTCTTATGGAAAATGTCAAAATAAACTCAGTTTTTCTTATTTTATTTATTTTTTCATTATTGAGATGATTATTAAAATAATTCTATGCCAATAGCATCATTACTATTTTTATTTTAAAGAATTCTTTTCTGTTTTTCAAGAATAAAAATATGCAGGTATTATTTAATAACTTCTTGTGAAATCTTTTAAAAAAAGTTAAGTATTCTACTTCATGTTTTTATGTAAAGATGTTATCATAATATGTATTGACTTTTGCTCTAAACAAAAAATCTGGGTTCAGATTTTCCTTCAGACCGAAATGAAACCTGCTTGCCTGCTTTCTTCTCATCTGAGAGCAGCCTCTGTTCTATAATAAAAATCTATATACTCCATTAATCAGTGACCTAGGGTTAGAAGGGTACACTAAAAAAGGCTGTATTTTGACTTCATCCTCTCTGCCACCCTTACGATTTTCTCCCAAGTAGCAAAGCTTCATTTATTCCTACAATCTGATTCTGATTTTGTTGCTCCACCTAGCACCCTAAGGGGTCTTGCAGGTCTGTATGCAGACACCCAGGCCTGCTTTAAACACACTCTTTGCATACCCACATAAACATCACTGCCTGGCTGCCCATTAGATCTAGAGTGCAAATACCAAAATGCAGTCTCCCTTGAAAGAGGCATTAGGCCAACTGGGCAGGGAATTTCAGGCTCAAGTACCCATAGAGTGTGGTTTTGTGGTGGGGAAACAAGTTCCAGGTGGGCCCAGTTACAGAGGAAACACTTGTCCATGAACCCAGGAAACCTTGCAGCTCTTGACACAAGCCATGCAGGTAAGGCTCACTCCCACCCAGCTGATCCCTCTTGGCTGAACACCCTGTGATTCTCTGACAACTTAAAAGCATGACAGTCTCCTTAGGAGATTCTAAAAAGGCCATTTCCTTTTCACCTCCCTGTCTTCCAGGAATGCTGTCATGAGACAATTTCTCATCATGTCCTAGGTTCCACAGTGTTAGGAAGCTTTCTCTGCCCCCACCCTCCTCCCTCCACTGACTACATAGCTTCAGGCTATAAACTTCTGAGTTGCTGTAGGAAGCAGCTATGGGCAACAAGGTGCTCCAGCTCTCACCTTGAGTCACCATATTACCCAGCCCCTTTGATTTCAGTGTCTTCCTGGGGGCAAGGCAGGTGAGGGGCTCACACCTTGCTAATAGTAAGTTCTGCAATGTTATGCTTTCTTACATTAAAGATTTTTACTAGAACACTTAAAATTACCCTTTAACTTTCTTAAACCTGATTAACAAAGAGGTATTCACAATTGACAAACTAATTTTGCAAATTATACACGGTGCTAATTGTAAATCAATAATTCTTATCTTAAAGAAAGTAGAAGTAGATTGTTTTAACTCTTTGCCCTTGGGAACTTAAAAACTACAGTTCCATCAGATTGGCCCTGAAGGCTTTTAAACTTACTTTTATTTTTGGCTCCTATGTTATCACTTGCTAGGCTACATGATATGTAACTGTCAGAGTCAGTGCCTATATTTCAAATCAGTTGCTTCACTGCGAAATACATTTATAGGAATCACATTTAAGATTAAAAAGCACAGTATTAGGGTGTATTTTAATTTTCAGGAAAGGAACAAGATTTGTATGTAAGCAACTTGTACACAAAGGTCATGCCTATAACAGAAACTTAATGAACTGAAGTAGCATTCTCCTTAAAGATATATTTTTAAATCAGTAGAAAGCACAGCCAGCAGCAAACATCTTATTAAACAACAAGTGTGCAAATGCAAAAGGCAGAAGCCTCTCGGGCCATGTTAATTATCTCAGGGTCAGAGGCATTAAGAAGACTGTCTGGCAGTTTCTAAGGCAGTCAGATGGCAGTGTCAACACACAAGCATCCCCGAGGTCTTGCAGTTACAGCACTGTCATATTTCAAATGACAGGTAATACTTATGAACACGCCGACACTAACCTCCTCAATTAGAGTCAATGTCAATGCTTTACAACTGGAGGAACTACTGATTTCTAACACATATAGTCCGATAAAAAGGACCTTATAAAAATGTTTAAAGCACCTATTGCAAGATGCTAAAGAAATCTTCGAAATGCTCACACAAAGATTCTTTCTGTGTTTTTTCTTTTGAGGGGAAAACATACATTTTCATTTATAATAAGAATAATTTTTTGTGGCATTTGTACCAGAAGGAAACCTCAGAACAGTATAATGGGTTTGAATTTCATTCTTCTTGTCTAGTCATTTTATCACAGGATATTTCAAACTAGATTTATTTCATTTTTCAATAAAGTCATCATATTTATCATATTAAATTACAAACTTAGACTTACGTAAGTTGATATTAGTTCATCGAATTACATTTTTTTCCTACTTTTTACTAAGATCACATTTTTCTAACTTCAGTTTGCAAATATTTGTAACTAATCCTCCAACTCTATCAAAACTACTCTTTCTAGATTTTCTTTTACTTGCATGCCTCCTATTAAACTACAGAAGACCCAATCAGGTGTCAGTGTGTGGTTCTGGTAAACCTTGCAAGGTGCAGTCTTTGACAAGAAATCAGAGGGATCAAGCTTAGTATCCCAAATTTTAAAAGTACATATATCTAAGAGATTAACTTCTAGTGGGGATTTTAGCTTTACCTGAATGGAGGTTTTTAAGGGAAACAGTTGGCCAAAGGACAGAGACATGGGAAAAGAGACCTCCATGGTCTCTGCTCCTGGGAGGCTGAACTGTTAAAATGGGGGTTGTGAAGCTTTGGATTAGCAGGGTTTCCACTAGACATCTGTCACCCTTCACAAACAGTTCTCAGTCATGAGTCTGTAGATCATTGGTAGCCTTCACAAAATGGGAGCAGTTTGTAATTGCATGCAAATTTTGATTTTACATATGCATGCCTATTTTTCTGGAAAGAATGTATACTGTTCACTTTAAAGGAATCTCTAACTTCACAATTTAAACTATTAAAATATACAATCTATGGGATTTATTTCCTATAAATATCTATTTATAAGTAGAAAGCATGTTGAACAGAATATGTTTCCTGTTTGAAAACAACAGAAACACATTGAAGTAAGAGACTCATTTAAGACTCAACTAAAACTTTTAATTTAATTTGCAAATGACAGAATTAAATATTGATTTTTACTTTCATAATTTTGTTTTTTGACAAAAATGTTGAAAGATTAATTTGTTAAGTATATAATAGGTAAATATTGTACAATATTTTAGTATAATAATTACTAGATTTAAATTCTAAATATACCTGTTTTAGATGACTTATCTTATAAATTTTAATACTATTTAGGGGATTCCTCAACAATTGTTTAGTCATTTAGAAGAAATTCTGCCCTGGCCAGTGTGGCTCAGTTGGTTGGGCATTGTCCTGAAAACCAAAAGTTCACAGGTTCAATTCTCGGTCAGGGCAAATACCCTAGTCCCCGGTTGGGGTGCATGCAAGAGGTAGCCAATTGATGTTTCTCTCTCACATCAATGTTTCTCTCCCTCTCTTTCTCCCTCCCTTCTCCTCTCTCTGCAATTAATAAAAGAAAAAAAATTAAATTAAAAAAGTATATAGAAGCCATTCTAATTGTTTTAAATACATCAAGTTTTTTTTTAGATTATAGAGAACATGTTGAATTTCTTAGGTAGACCTTCCATAAGGATCTTTAATAATATTTAGTTATTCATTTGAAATGTCTGAAATATTATGTTTGAATTAATATACCTCATACAATTACTTCTGGCCATGAGAAAATAATGCAAAATTAGCTCCCAAATCCAGTTCTGTCAAGGACATGTTAGGAAACTTAATCTTTATTTTGATTCTGTGTCAAAAGTATAGCAATTATCCTTAGGCAAGTATGTAGAGATTTTCATATTTTAAAGTGAGTAAAAATATAACAAAAAAGTGAAATTAATCATAGCAGTATATTTGCTATTTTGGCATAAGCGTTTCTTCTGTGTGATACATGTTTTAGACCCACTACCTCAGAGTGAAATATGCTTTTAAAAGTGTCTTGGTTTGTTGAAGCAGAACTAGTGATTCAAACACATCAAGTAAGAGGATGAGGACCACCTCACCTTCTTTACTTTTGATTGGCATGAGAAAAATTTGTTAAGTGGTAACTGCTCTACTGCTGATGTGGAGCAGCTCACATCTGGGTTGCACCATTTCCAAAGATTAATTTCATCCTCTAGCTCAAATGACCTTGTTTGTATTGACTTGTGTTGCATTCTTACAGGTGAATAATTCCAGATACAGTTTTAGGTCAGTCCCATCTAGATACAAGATAAAGGATTTAAAAACAAATAAATAGAATCCACTTTCCTTTAGCTGGGTGTTCAGAATAAATGCCTGCTCTGACCTGAAAACTTAAAAGCAGCCATTTGCCATTTCAAGGTACTGCACATGAGCCTGGGACACAGCCAAAAATACTAGGTAACGGCAGCAAATTATTCACTACCATGTTTTATATCTGTCTCGTATATATTTTTTTGGCCTAGAAAGGACACTATATTAAGACTATGATAACTTTCAATAGCACGTATCTTCTGTTGATGAAATAAAGAAAGTCCGAAGCCAAAAATTGTGGAGAAGATCATAGTGCATGCTCAAGTTATTTTTAGTTGGAATTAACATAGTCTTGATATTATCAGAACTAAGTTTTTTATTTATAGTTAAGCACCTGGTCACATAGGCCTTTGCAACTGAACTGAATATATTATATAAAACCATATATTGTTTTTTTCCTTAAAGGTTTTGATTTGGTAAAAAAAAATTGTGGAAGATACATTTGCAGTTGTATCTGGGATGCAATTTTGCATTTTATACAGTATATCTTCAACTGCACTGCTTTGGATCTGGGATCATTTAACAAAAAGTACTGATACGTACTTTATTTTTCATCCATTGGCACAATTTCAATTTTTATGAGATATATTGGCTCCTACTATTTTCAAAGGCAACATACATTATATGAACAAATAAAGAATTTGCTTCATGGAGTAGTGGGATATATGTATATGTATCCATGTTTGCATGTGCATGTGTAGGCATACATGTGTATATGTATGAAGTGGTGGCAAAATGTTAATATTCTCTCCAAGGGTAGATAGCACTTGAGGAAATAAAGAATACACAAATCTAACCGCTTCAAAGTCATCCATTCATCCTTTACTGAATTAAATGGCAGAGATAATGCTGAAGAGTGGCGATTCCTGCTGTGATTGTTGCCATATGCAGAGGACCCTATAAGCAAGGGACAGAGAGAAGAGACTGAAGGCCAACTTTAGCGTGCAGAAACCTTTGTTAGGCAGGCTTACAAGTTTTTAAAATAACCCATGGGGATCTCTTTAGATGTGCTCCCCAATGCACCATAGCTGACCCAACTCCTTTCTGCTGTATACCCAGCCTCATTCCTTACTTGAGCTGCCTAGTGCATGAAGGCACTGAAATGCAGCAGCTTTGCTCTGCAGTTTCCCCCTTACTTGAAACCACACATGCTTTCTCATCTTTAACAGGAAGGTCCTGTTCCCTACTGGGTCAGCAATTTCAGCTTCATGGATACACACTTTCTGTTCTCCTTCCCACTTGTTTCCAAATGATCTCTTGCCTATTCTTCAAAAGATTCACTGGCTTCTGAGGTATTTGAGAATATAACACACTATACCTAGAAGTGTGTATTTTCTTACCAATATTGCCTGAAACCTTACAAGCTCATTTAATCTGCAGAATCAAATCTTTCTTCAATAGAGAAATATTTTCTTTTATTGTTAAATTAAGAATTCATGTGTTAGAATGCCTAAAGAGAGATAACATCAAGATGGGGGTAAATGCAGACTTGAATTTTTCCCCAAACTTTTCCGATTCTATATTTTTCCTATTAAAAGAAATATGTCTACTGTTTTCTATTAAAATAGTTTTGAAATCTTATGCAGTCTACATTTATGATTCTTTCCTTTGTGTATTTGAAGATGTTTCATGAAACAGTTTGGAAATAGACATAGTCAAAAATCTTTCAGAAAGCTTCCACAATAACAGTGCTTGCCAAAACTGTACATTTTAAACACTTCATTTAATGCACACTATTGGGTACATGTTATTATTCCTTTCTGACTGATGAAGAAATAGTATTAGAGAGTTCATATAACTTGGCAAAGATGGTTAGGATACAGTAGAGCTAGGATTTGTCTGTGTTTCATCTTAAAGGTGATTCTCTCAACCACCCATTATCCTGTCTCATTTAATAGGTTTTCAGTGGGTAGTGCTGGCCAATCTCACCCATCACTAATAAGATAAAGTACATACTCGTGGAAACATTTTCCATTTGTCTGCTCAACTGTGGACCCTAAAATCCACATCACAACTTTAATTCTAGTGCACACACTTTGCTATTCTCCATTGGAGGTACTCTAACACAATTATAAAAGTAAACCATGAGATTGGTTATTGAATATCTAGAAATCAAAAGCAATCATTACCACCAAGCAAAGTGAAAAAGTGACAATTTGATCATAATTCAGTTTTTGAAATGTAGTGTTTTAGTTATTCAACTTAAATCATTTCAAAAGGTAGCAGATGCTTTTAGACACCCTCATTTTGTCTCATTTTTTAAACCTAACAAACATTTTCATATATAAAATGCAATTTGTATGCCTGGTGTAGGTGGCAATACCACCCTCAGACTCATATCCCTTAATGTTGTGCATCACTTAGAATCTCAGTGATCCAATTACATCACTCAATTCTCTAAAATGTCTATGCTGTTCTGATGACTGAGAGCTGTCATCCCCTCCAAGGACATAACTACTTTTGTAAACTAGTTCAACTTATTAAAAATTAAAATGGCAAAAATAAGATCACTGCTCTGTTTCAACCTAATATCTTGTTCTCTTAGATTACTAGAGGCAATGTCTTAGATTTTTAAAATGTTTAATCCTTTTTTAATATAATACACACAGTAATATTCTGAGAATATTTTTATCTATAAGCCATTTACTTTTCTCATCCTCTATTACCTATGGCTTCTAATAAAATTTACTCCATATAAACAAAAATGACAATTCTGCATTTTTTTTCTATAAGACATCCTTCATCCATCTATCAGTCATTAACTACTTCATGTTAATATGTAAAAAGTATTCACTTTGGCCTTTTTGCATTTTAGTAGTCCACTCCTTGGTGCTATTTAGTTATTGTCTCCTTTTCTTTATTTCCTTTTTTTTTGCTACTTTCTCATCTATTACTTGAGTTATTGACTTTCTACAAAGCACAAATGGATTTTCATAATTATAAGTAGACACTCACTGTAGAGTACTTGGACAGTCAGAATTATAACACAGACTGGTTCAGCTTAACAGTATTTTGTTATGTAAATATATGTATATATTTATGTTTAATTTTTGTAATATAAATTATATTTAGCATAAATATATGTATTATACATTTGAAAGCAGTGTGTAGCTTATAAACCCATATATATCTATTATTTATTTTCAACTTCATTTAATCTTCAAGAAACCTTACAATATTATCCTCATGTTTCTAAGGGGAAAAAAACTGGAGGAGGGAAAAATATGGTAGTTTATATGAACATGAACAAAAATGTTGAAAGCAAGTGTTTTCTGACATTAAAGAATTTTTCAACTGCTATCTCACAGTCCCACAGAATTTTATAGCCTCCAAACTATGCCTTTATAATGTAAACTTTATATAACTACATTTTATTACCAGCCTCTACCAATGAACTGGTTAAGGTAATTATATTTAAGAAAAATACAAAGAGATATGAAACCCAAACACACATCAAAGAAATCTGAATTATGTTTCTCATTAAAGGTGCAGTACCACAAAGTGCCATATTCTGCCCACCGTAGTTTGGTCTGTGGTAGAATCACATTTGTTATCGTGCATCCAAATATGAAACATTTTGTTTTTATTACTGATGTCAAGAAAGAGACACATTTGTTATAAATTTATTTTAGTTTACAATGGCCATTATGTCATTTAACATTTCTGCATGATAAGTTCTAAGTATTTCTAGGACCTTGTGCCAGAAACAACTAAGATATTGATAATATTTTACTTTTTGATAATGAAAACTCTATATCCAATAATGTTTCTTATTTTCTCATGGCTAACAGGAAGGTCTAAATATGTTAGTTTCTCAATCACAGAAATGAAGGTTTTTTCCTTCCTATATCAAGTAGTTTCTCTCTTAGTGGATAAATGATATTTATAAGGCATTTTCAGAAACAATGAGGCATGAATTTAAATATGATTATACTATAATCAAGAAAAGATGAGTTTGTTTGAAATTATTAAAATCTCTTGTACTTTGTTTATACATATAGTTTATTCTGAAGGGATACAACTTTATGACTTTAGTGCTAATTTGAATGCTATTTAAAGTTGGGAAAATTTGCAATACATATTTTGCTAGAACCAAAACTGATCTTTTAGAAACGAACAGAATTGAAAGCAATACTTCTGTTGATTATTGTATTGTTCTTTTTATTGCTACTTTTTGAATATCCATTTGTGGGTATGTAGTAAAATATTTTATTTCGGGGATGTCCAACCTCTGGCCTGTGGGCTGCATGCAGCCCAGGATGGCTGTGAATGTGACCCAACACAAAACTGTAGATTTACTTAAAACATTATGAGATTTTTAAAGGTGGGGGGAAGGCAGAGACAAATGTATTTAAAAAGTAAATAAATTAATTTAAAAAAAAAAACATTATGAGATTTTTTTGTGTGTGTGATTACATGTCACAGTGTATTTAATGTGTGGCCCAAGACAACTCTTCTTCCAGTGTGGCACAGAGACGTCAAAAGATTGGACACTCCTAATGCTAGATAGTAACAAATTGGTCCTATTATTGTCAGCCTTTTCAAATGCTTCAGAAAATAGAATATTTATCTAAAAAATAAATGTTTATTTATTTAATACTTATTTAAGGCCTAAGAAAGCATTTTATAAGGCAAAAAAAAAATTGTATTAAAATCCCAGGTAAAACTTGTGGCTTCAGTCTAAATATCTTTTAACCAACCAAAGAAAGAAAATTTCACAATCCTCCTATCAAAACAACCAACTGTAGGAAATTCTATATCTGCTGTGGTCTGAAAGTTTGTGCATCCCTCAAAATTCATATGTTGAACCCTAATGCCCAATGGGCTAGCAATAGCATATGGGGCCTTTGAGGGGTGATTAGGTCATGAAGTACAGCCCTCATGAATGAGATTTGGGTTCTCACAAAAGAGACCCCACAGAGCTCCCTAGCCCCTTCGATGATGTGAAGTTAGAACAAGAAGCCAGCAGCCTGGAAGAGGTCTTGCTTCAGTCACACCGGCACCCTGATCTCAGACTTCTAGCATCCAGGACTCTGAGAAATAAATTTCTGTTGTTTATAAGCTACCCAGACTGTGGTACTCTGTTATAAAAGCCTGAACGAGCTGAGACAAGGTCTTTAAAATAAATCTGAGCTCTCTTCTAGAGTAGATATAGTGTCACACTCATCTTTATGTCCCCAGAGTATAGTACAGAGCTGGATCTAAGGTAGGCACTCCACAAATTTGAATGAATGCATAAATGGACCCTTTAAGATGATGCTAGTGGAATATGTACTTTGAGCTGCTTTTTCCTAGTAAGATTGATTTTGGCTGATCTATCAGTATATTTCCAGACAATCTCCCTCAGCCAAAGTATGCCTTTGAGAGTTGCCAGGCTAGAATTGGTATTTAGTCTCTGGTCAGAAATAGAATACAAGGTAATGGGACTGCAAAGTGTGTTAATCTTTACTCTGGCCTTGTTGATGGTGTATTTTAACTAACTGACTTAACTAGCCATGGTTATAGGAAAGCATCAATATTTATAACCTTTAATTGCACCATTCTCTCTAACCATCCAAATATTATGGACTTGCATGAGAGGCACATTTGAGAAGATACTAATAGTATAACATATGCTACACTGTAGGTTTGTAATCTGAGACAAAATTAGATAATTTTTCTGATAATTATCCAATAATCAAATAAATTATAATAGAGAAATTTTAAGAACCTTAATAACTCGTTGCCCCCAATACAGGGTAATTCCATAATAGTTCCACGTATTTATTAATACCCTTATAATACCCATATTCTTTAAATGCAACATTTATTGTTTTGCAATCTATGTATTTTTACTGCATTTTATGTATCAATTAGAAAACAAAAATCAAACACCTATTATGAGCAACGTTCTCTTCAACATACCTCTAGATACACCCAAAAAAAACACAGAAAAACAAAACAAAACAAAAAAACTATGGCAGTTTCTTTAAGAAATTTACAACTTATGCTTAAAAATGAAATGTACATAACAGAAATGTAGATATTCCCCTCCCATCTATCCCCATTAAGAGCAATGCAACATGTAAGAAGCCACACAAAGCAGTTTCTCAGATAAGTAATGGACTCTGAAGATTGCAAATGAAAGTCCGATTATGTGGAAGAGACATAGCATGTTTGCCTACAAGTTCAATATAAAATACTTGACAGGAAAAGCTGTGAAACCAGTGAATTCTGTACATATCTTTATTACAGCAGTTACACTGATTTTTAATTATTCCTGCCAGGCTTGTTATCCCTAATACCTTGTTAGCTATTTGAGGATCAGGGTTGTATCATTTTTATCTTTGTATACACAAGATGTAGCACAGTACTATGCACTGTGTTAGTTCACAAAATATTTGTTTATTGAAGTATTTAGTGAACCAATAGATACTGCACTAGATACCAGGAAAACTGTTTAACGAAGGAGACAAGGCCCCTGCTCTTAGCGAGTTTACAGTCTTGCAGATGAAGGAATGAATGAATGAATTAATTGGGTGTGTCCTGTGAAAAGCACTGCCTCCTATTTTTTCCCTTTAAAAACACATTTCTTGCATTTGCTGGAGATTCTGGTACATCATCCTCCCAAAGATAATTGCAAAACTGTAGAAGAGTTTATCTCCCACTCTTCTGTTTATACCTACAAGCCATGAAATTTTTGTAAAGTTTTATGTTCTGTAGCCAGTGTTCTGCAATGATGGTGTTTTCTCCCAAAAGACAAACTGCATTATAATATTGAATATGCCTTTTGCGAACTACATTGCCAGGAGGTGCAAATATTACTGAGGGTAGACAGCACTAGTCAGGAACTTCAGAGGCACAGGAGACGTGGAGAGAGACAGTGTGAGAGACAGACAGAAAAGAGAAACCAGGGTCCGTTATAATGGATTGTAAGTGCAGGTAGTTGGGCTATTCAGCCTGAGGAACTGAAGAGCCTTTGGAGACTTGGGGACTGGAAAGTGGCAGAATCAAAGTGATATTTTGAGACAGTATGCCAGCAGTTAGACACAGTCTATGTGGTTACAGAGATAAACTTAAAACGAGGAAAGCCTGTTAGGACATACTGCAACATGAAATACTTTAGGGATGGATTTTTAATTGCCCAAACAATGGTGGCACCTAAACTATGGGTTTCAGCTTGGTGAAGGGTAGAAGGGTAGTTCCACTAACTGGATCAAGTCATCAAGAGAAAAATGTTGGAATATTTTGGAGAGCAAAAGTGAATCTAGAAAGTGACATACTTTTATGTGTAATTAAATGCAATGGGTTAAACTGACATAATGATTAAGTATTCTTTTCATGTACAAAAATTCTTCATAAATCTTATTATAAACAATAACATTACTACTGAACAACTGAGAAGTAACATCTGGATTTTCCTTAAAACCAGCAAGAACCAAGATCTACCAACCTTCATGTATTACTACAGTGACTCAAATCGCAACTTTGGGAATCTAGTAATAGTGATGCCTGGCCCCATGGCAGAAAGCAGTCTCCGAATGTTAAATATCATGCATGCCCCAATAGATCCTGTGAATTTCCAAAATCCATTCCTTTCTCTCTTCCTTCATTCATTCACTCATTCATTTATCCATCCATCCATCCACTCATCTATGTTCAATGACTGCTAATTATATGTAATATGCTGTAATGAGGTCTGGGATACAAACAAAATATAGGAAAGTTCTGGTCCCTTCTCTCATGGAGGTCACATTTCCTGGCCTGGAAAACAAGCTCCAGATTTACAATGGCTTTGATTAAAGCTCCTACCTATGGATAGCTGAGGTTGACACTAAAGATGTTTATCAGGCATGTAAATTTTGGAAACATATAATTGAAGCCATGTACGAAAAAGGCATTTGGCCTTGGCCAGGTAGCTTGGTTGGTTAGAGCTACCAAAAGGCTGTGGGTAAAATATCTGATCAAGGCACATAGTTAGGTTGTGAGTTTGATCCCCAGTTGGGTTCAATCAATGCCTCCCTCTTTCTCTCTCTCTCTCTCTCTCTATCTTCCCTCACCATCCCTCTCTCTTCTCCCCTCTCTTCCTCTCTCTCTAAAAGTAATAAACATATCCTCAGGTGGTGAGGATTTAAAAAAAGAAAGAAAAAGACATTTTTAAATATACTGAGTAATATTTGATACAGCAGAGAAGAGTCAATTATTTCCACTCATACATATAGGAAGCTCAGATTAATGTCATTCTTAAATAGGATGTAGTTAGCTTTGCAACTGCTCCACATAGTTTCTGGTGGGGAGAAAAGGAGCTGAATATGGCAAGTGAATTGGAATTAGATCACTGGTAAGCTCATAACTTAAGTTTACACTATTTGGTCAGTTTTCTAATGGCTATAAGTTAATGATTCAATTAGTTTCCTGGGAACAAGGATAAGTGCGTGTTCAATGTTTCATATCATATTACTGATTACAATCTGCCAAAGCCACGCCTAGCTGAAGCTTTTGAGCAATGAAACAAACAAACAAAAAAAACCTTTATATATTTGTAGTTCCACTATGAGTACACAGTTGTTGATAACCAAAAGAAAAATGACTAATTCATTCAATACATTGAACATTTACCACGTGCAAGGCAGGTACTGTGCTAAGCCCTGTAAATGCAACAAAGATGACTTGTAGGGTTGTTTTACATGAACACCCTTGATAGGCCATGTTGGGCAGTTCAATAAATAGCAGCATAGGCTACATAATTTATGTAAATATTATTTTAAATGTAGAAATCCCAATAGCAGCAGTTTTTTTATGTCATTCAGTAATAGTGATCATCAGCAATGACCGAGAGCATGATGGTACATTGAACTATGGTATTTCCAAGACACAGAGGAAATGAGGAAACTGCCTCCTTCAACATGATATATTGGGGGGGAAAAGTTAAATGTTTTGATATGAACACTTATCAAAAGAGATAAACTTCCATGAAGACTCTAAAGTTTCAAGGGCTGGCATTTATGTTATTATTTTTAATGTAAGGCTAACTATACTAATGGGTATAAAATATTGATTGGCATATTATCTGGAATGGAGGCACTGTGTAAATTTATTATGTTCTTTCAAAGTTTCATGGCTCTTAAATGTGAGGAATCAGTTTTCTTACATTTATTTTTTTTCTTACATTTAAAAAAGACCACACAGCAATGTGATACCTGTCACATTTAATAAGTTGAATGCCATGCAATCTATGGTACTAAAAATATACTGCAGTTGAAAAATTACTTTTATAATCATAAATTTATTTTGTGTACTTAGTGAGCTGGGGATAACCACCACTGAGATTATTTAACTCTCCATTTGCAATGTCAATCAACCAATAAGTATTTCACATTTGTTTATGAACGGTGTGTTATGTTTACCAAGTCTGAAAACAAAATATATGTATTTCTGCTATTTATAAACATTTCTGGTATAATTCAAAAATTAAGAACTCAAACCTCTGAACAGATATACTAATAGAATTCTTAGGCCATATCCTGTTTCTTTCTGTATTTTGTTTATGAAAAGTGGCCTGTCACCTGTCAATTTGCTTCTTTCCAAGGGTGTTTGAAAAAATCTAGTAAAATCCCAAATATACAAGACTTTGTAAAAGGCATGCCCAGCTCACCTTGTGTGTATATTTGATGGATGCTTTATATACTAATTTTGACATTGATATAAGAGCCGTGAACGTGGAAGAGTCCTCCCTGTATATCTTTCCTGCAAATGGAAATATTGCTACGTGAAGACAAGCTTGAGTCAGTATTTAGAATGATTGATTTGTTGAATATAAACATGGAGGCCTCTTATCCAAAAGGTGGCATGACTGCACTGGAAGTGGATATCATTTCTGACATGTTTTATGAGACCCTAACCAAGTGAGGGATGGTGTTGCAGGACCACCTTTCATAGACTTGCCACTCTGATTTCCTACAGTAATGAACTTCAGGAGCTCTGTTTAGTTGCAAAAGCTATGACACCTAAGCAATGCACACGTGTTTCAAAAACTGCCCAGAGAAGACAGAAGCGGGTAGCAAATGCTCTAAATTGATATTGTCTTTATTCTGAAGCAGAGAACTCAGCAGGAAACTGCTTTAGTAACATACAAGAATAACAGTTGGAAATATTATTTAGTGATACTTGGACATAACCCAAGGTGGAGAAAAAATGAACATTAAAAGATAAAATTATTCCAGGAAGACACTGATGTATTTTTATTCTCAGTTTGAGTCCTCAGTCAGGGCTTTGAAATCATTTTATTTAGGTGAGACTATTTTCAGAAAAACCTAGGTTACCAATGACTCAAAAATAGGTCTGCTGACTCCTGAGAACATCGGAGGATAAACTAGGACACACTGTCAATGTAATAAGGTTCCATGAAGGAGGATTTCCTATATGTAGAGAACTTTCTCCTGTTCTAACTGACATCCGCACTGTGTCAGAATTGGTTGGACAGGTATAAATCCCTGGTCTGCCACTTAGTGAGTGACCTTGGGCAATGTACCAAAATTTACCTTGCAGGATGGCTGTGAGAATTAGCAACAGAATGCATCCATATTTAGTTTGATGCTTACAACACAACAAATACTCAGGAAAGAGAGGCTAGCTATTTTACTTTGTAAATTTCACTGTACTGCAAATCAGTCCCATAGGACACAGGGTGTAAGTTATGTGTTTATATAAATTAATGTGACTAAACTAATAAAATTCAATTAAGTTAATATTTCTGCCACATCCTTTCTATGAGATGAGTAGTTATGCTACCTCTTCAACTAAAATACTCTGTGTAAGATACAGAACTCCATATGATTCATGGCCATTCATATAAAATAGCTACTTGACTTTTCCAAATCAAATGTAGCATTTAATTATTTAAAAAAAGAATAGTCTAATAATGTTAAAAATTTTATTTCTTTTACTTATGAAGTTTCTTTAATTTTCATATTTTTTCCAAAATAAATTAATTTCAGAAAGACAATGGAACACTTCGAGAAAACCACTTTTAATGGTATCTCAGAGAAAATCACTCTAAGTATTATAATCTTAATCTTTCCAGATACTTGTATATAGAACTAGAATCTTGCAATGCATATTGTTTTGTAATCTGATTTTTCCTACTTAGCAATACATATTCCCATGCCTATAGATTATGTGTATGCCATATTTTTAATGATCCACAGAATATTTTATTACATGGAGGTACCCTATTCTGTTAACAATCGCTATTGTTAGATATATAATTTATTCTAGAATAAAAGCTCCTTGAGGGTGAGATCAAGGTCTATTTCCTTTGCTAGTATATGTCTAGCTCATAGCACCATGCCTACTGCACAGAAAAAGTAATTATTTTTAGTTAAAATTTTTAAAAGCTTTTTAATTCTTTATTTTTTAATAAAATAGTCATAAAGCACAACTATGGCAAAAAAAATCATGCTAGAATCTGGAAAAGCAATGTAAAATGATAATGAATTAAGGAATAGACAGAATATTCACTAAAATATTTCAGAAGTTAATTTATGAATAGCTTTCTTAGAGAACTAAAGAATATTTTTAATATAATAATTAGTGATTACTATTAATATATTGCAGACATAATACTATCCATTGGAGGTAAAATAGTAAAAACAAAACAAAATGAAACAGGATCTAGTCTAGAGGGGAAGACCTATTAAACAAGAAGTTTTACTTTTTAAAGATTTCATTTATTTATTTTTTGATAAAGGAGAAAGAAGGAAGAAAGGGAGGGAAACATCAATGCGTGGTTGCCTCTTTCGCACCCCCTGGTGGGGACATGGCCCACAACCCAGCCATGTGCCCTGACTGAGAATTGAAATAGCAAACCTTTGGTTCATAGACCAGCACTCAGTCCACTGAGCCAAGCCAGCCAGGGGGCTAAGTAAGAAATTTTAAATGAGACTGATAGATTAAAAAATAAATAAATAAAAAATATAAAACAAGACATAAGTATAGGGAATTTACTCCATTCTTAAAAAAATGAGCTAAAGAAGGGTTCCACAGGAACATAAATTGAAAGAATGAGTAGTTGTCTAGGTAAAGATAATAGATATGAATAATCCTGGCAGTGGGGAAAATGGGTACAATGCTGAAGACTTATAAAAAAGACTACTAAACAATGAAGGAAATGAGGAAAAGCTAAAGTGAGTGAAGCATATGGAACACAGTGAAGAGTGGCAGAAGACGAAGAGGCTCACACAGGACTTTGTAAGCCATGTTGGAAATCTTAGACATCATCTTTAGGATATTGGAATTCAATAAAAGGGGAAGATTGCAAGGTGCAAGACTAGAAAGGCAGGGATGCTGATGGGGAGGAAGCTGCCGCAGTGGTCTAGGTGAAAGCTGTTGGAGCCAACGGCAGCTGAAAGAAGCATAAAGATCCCTGAGCTACTTAATAGAATTGAGAGTTCTGATTGTGGGTGGTCCACTTTACTTGTGGCTTACTTTGACTTCAACTGCTGTCTCATAAGGTAAAAAATTAATTCTTTTTATTAAAGTTTGTGCTACAAAAGGGTTTGTTTCATTTTTGGATTTGTTGGGTATGACAGAGACTGTTGGGTGTCCCCATACCCATTCTCCTCTCCTTTATTAGTAATGGAGAACCCTTGATTTTTAGCTCAGCACCTAGCTACCAGGAAAGAAGGCTATAGTTCTCAGTCTACCTTGCAGCAAACTGTGGCCACGTGACTACTCTCTGCCTTACGAGATAGAAACAGAAGTATAAAATGGGGCTTCTGAGAAGTATCCGTAAAGGGAAGGGTTGTGACCTTACCCTCCTTTCTTCCAGCTGACTCAAGTTAATACCTAGAGTGGAAGCTATGTATGAATTGTGGTGGCACAACAGGACAAATGAAGCATCACATTAGCTCTTGCCTTCCTGCTTACCTCTGGACTTCTTTCAGTAAGAGCAAAATTTCTATTTTGTTGAAGTTATTGTTATTTGGTTTCCTGTCCTATGCTGCAGTACCTAATCTTAAAATATTACATTGAGAGTGCCTATGTATTTTATACATATATCTGATGGCTAAATTTCTAGAACATTTATATCTTTTGTGATGTTCAATGTACATTTAGTAAGATCCTTCTTTAATTGGCTGTAAGAGGATTTTATATGTTAAAATTATGAAAATTATACATTTTTTACAGAATTAAAGAATATTTTAACTTATTAATTAGTGAACTCTCATTAACAATATAACCTAGGCACAATATGAGACATTGGAGCTAAAACAGTAAAAACAAAATGAAAGAGGTCCTTCTCTAGTGAGGAAGACAGATATTAAACATAAATGTATACAATTCATACTAGCAGGCCCTCCTCCGACGAAGTGTAAAGAAAAACCGCCTTCTCTCAAAAACAATTAGAAGATTATCTGTGGATATGCTAACAAAATTGTAAGCTACAATTAATATATGAGTTATGAGAAATTTTAAAAATGTTATCATTGCTACATGGCATTGAAAGAATTTTTTAAAACTTTAACCCTTATAAAACTTGGTTTTATAAATTTTTGCCACTGAAATACTTGATAAGGTATCAATTTTATTGTATTAATATAAGAAGTCGGCTATTCCATTTAATTAGCAAAATTAGAGTTTAGCATATGTTAACAGACAATTTGGAAATTTAGGTCTAAAATGACTTTTAGCTGCCACTGTGCAAGTAAGTGTTTCATTATTCTCCTCCTGCTTACTGAAACACATCCTGCTTTATGATTTCGGTAAAGCAGGAAAAGGCACAAACATTTCTTAGCGCATAAGCTGTCATGAATAGATATCACCATAAGTGCTTCCTAAAATTAAGCATTTTTATGCTTTATCAGGTCTCAAACAAAGAAGATAACAAAAATCTGCACTAAAGTGGGCTATGAGAGTGACCGCTCTGGCAGCGAGTGTTTAATGCACTCTCTAATGGCAGAAGGGGCTTCTCCCTGATGTTCAAGCAGCTTCACTTGGAATATGCTTCTCATGTTCTTTAAAGAGCTTTTCAAAAATGCTTGCACGCATATACATTGACTAATAGGAAAGTCTGGACGAATGCCTTTAAATGTTGTTGTCATGGTTTCATTTCACAAAGTAAACAGTGAAGCTCAACATGATACTGAAGTACTAAGTTCACCAAAAGGTGTGTTTTTAAGCCTTGTCTCAGAAGATAATGCTAGGGTTTTTAAATTTGACTTTCTTTGGGTGAAATTATGGCCTGTATAAATCTGTGCTTCCATAGGATAATATATAATCAATATGTTTATAATTGTGCACAGTGTTTCTTTATTCATGTTCTTAATATGTGTATTACTAATATTGTTCGAGTAAACACACAAGCCTTTGAAATCTGAAGGCAGCATTCCTAAGCTACATGAGGAATGCAAGAAATCCAGGGCCCTTATGAAAGTGAAGAGGCAAAGAGGGAAGCAAAGACGTTATTGGAGGGAGGGGCGGATGGATGGAAAATGAATGTGCAAAATGAGTATTATATTTCCATTACTATGAGTAGTAAGGATTGTAAATCTAATTTAAAAGGATTTAAATACCCTAAAAATATACATGTTTGGAGTTGAAATTTAAACCCTAAATCTGAAGAATAAAAGATGATGGCTACATTTATTCCAATGAGCTACTCTAATAATAAGAGAAATGTTTCTAATCCTGGAAGAAAGCAGTTAATTTATAAATATCTGCAATAAACTAAAATAGAGATATACTATTTTATAATTTAAACATATTGAATGTATACTATCTACCTCTTTTCCAACTGAATGAATGACACATACTCTTTCCAAATGGTCCGTGCCATTTATTCAGCTGTTTGACCAGTATTTTATGAGAAACTTCCATTTTAAGTACTAGGAATACATCATGAAGCAAAGTATTCAAAACTTTTCTGAATTCAAAGATGCTAATTTCTAGTAGACAATAAAATGGAACAGTAAAATACATTTGATGTCAAATGATAAGTGCTAAAGGAAAATAAATAGGAACATTGAATAGAGAGGGTGTTTATTGTGAGGGTTTGTATAATTTTCAATGTAGTTGCCAGGAAAGGCTTCAAGAATAGGAGAATAAACTACGTATTTACCTAAGAGAATGCATTCTACACAGAAAGGACATCATGGGCAAAAACCAAGAGGGGAGAGTATACCTGTCGTGCGTGAGCAGCAGTGAGACCACTATGGTACACGTGTGCATGTATATATTTCTGAGTCCAGTGGGCCATTGTAAAAGTTAAATAGCTTACCTAACAGCACTCTGGTAAATGACAGAGGTGAGACTTTTAACTTTTAGTTTATGATACAATTTTCTTAGAGTGCACACCCAGAACTGAATGAACCTCCACTATTGTGGGATTAAGGCCTAATCCCTGTTAAGCCTCAAGCTTGTGGAAAAATTATTAATATTAGGTTGGCTCACAGGACTGATCAAAATGAGTAGTAGAAATCAGCATAGGCAAGAGGAGGGAATTTAGTAAAGCCTTAGATAGCCCCTGAGACTGCATAACCAGAAGAGTTTAAATAAAAAGGACCATTTCTGAAATAACTTTAAAGTTAAAAAAAATATTCATGAATGTGGTTCCCATCCTAAGATTTTTTTTTTCCAAGTGGAAGACTTAGTCAGGAGAACTTGCATAATAAAAATTAGGACATTTATTAATTGATCCATCAAATAACTTTGTACACATAGGATATACTAGGTAAAAGGAATACAAAATGTATGCTTTTGTTTTTAAATTTATGCAGTGGTTTTGTTCCTGAAAAGTTGAATATATTTCAAAAATATATTAAAATCAAAACCGATTTTCTCACATGAAAAGGAAAAAGAGTTTTTAGAATAGGTATTGGCAAATTGTTTTCCCCTAAAAAGCCAGGTAGTATATTTGAGGCTTGGCAGGGTACATGTCCTCTGTCACAACCACTCAGCTCTGCCATCATAGTGTGAAAGCAGCCATGGACAATAGTGAATGAATGGGCATGGTTTTGCTCCAGTGGGCCAGGTTTGGCTCAGAGCCTAAGGTTTCCCCATCTTTTTCTAGAGGGATAAAAACACAACAGCCATAACATATTACTGTGCATAAAAAAATAGTTTATTGAAGACACTGACTATGTAAAATGTTGATTCAGGAATAAATATTTTATTTCTGAATTAACTCACAATGCCGCAAAGGATATTAGCCATACTCTCTCCATCATCTCCTAAGGATTCATGCTTGAACACACTCAGTACGTTCCAGAAGTATTGCATTCATTAATCTTACTGGCATTTCTGTACATTCTTGTTCTAGGTCTTTTTTTTGAGGAGTAGTCTTTTATAATGTAGCTAATAACCTTCGTATTAACTGTAATAATGATAGCTTTTTACATGCTTTTAACATGATTTCTAGTTTTAATGTTACTTAATTAAAATAATCATTAATGAGTATATTGACTCACAAAGCATAGTCTTAGACTATGCAAATAGAGTAGTCTTCTGGGAAGATGTGGGAGGAACACAATTACGCATTGTGCTCCACGTGGGGCAGACCACTTTCTCTTGGCACACATATCACAGCACTTCTGCCGTCCCCCTGTATTCGTTAGGACTTCCTTATCTATAACTAGCAGCAACCCAACTCGGATTGGGTAAAACAAAATAGAAGAACTTTTAGAATACTGGAGTATGTCAATGAACAACCAAGCTGAACTATGAGCAAAAAATGTACCAAGGTTTCAGGTGCAGTTAGAGCTACTAACCTGAATACCCTCAAGATTCTCAGACTCCTCCTCAGCTCACCTTAATATTGACTTTATTCTTCTCTTTATATACGCATTAAATTTCTCTATAGTCAATAAAAAACAGGCTTATTAAGAGTGCCTGAGTTTTCATATGGAAAGTTGTCCATTGACCAATAAAATGGGCCAGTGAGGTTATGAAACTTCAAATAATCAGAATTAGGTTCTCCTTAGTGACTGAATCTATAAAGTTATGTAAGAAGTCCACCTTTGAGTCCATCAACTCTCACCAAGAGAACAGGGCCAACATAAATATGACATTCCTTAATGGGCCTCTAATAATCAAAGGGGAAACGTCAGTTCCAGGAAGAATGAGAGTGTTAATGTAGTAAATCAATAAAGAACAAACTGACAGCGATCAGAGACGAGGATGAAGGCAGATAACGGGGAAAGCGGGGGGAGGGGCAAGTCAAGGAACAGGAAGAGAGGACTGACTCATGGGCACAGACAATAGCGGGATTGACTGTCGGGGAGTGGATCGGGGAGAGCAATGGGGGGAAAGGTGGAACAACGGTAACTGAACAACAATAAAAAAATTTTAAAAATAATAATAAGTAGTGCAAATCTCAAGAGCCAAGATATTTTAGTAGGAAGTTAAACCTGGTAATTCTGAAATTAGTTTTATACCAAGCATTTATAATCTAATTGTGCATATGTAATTTTTAAGGTGTGTAGACTTAGTAGGTTGTATGTGAGAAATCAGTTGGCATCTGAGAACCATGAACTGTCCTGTACTAAAAGGACATCCATGCCTTATGATATTAGACTATCAGTAGGCAAGGCTGTATACAGACTAGAATAATCAGCTAGGGTAAAGCCTGCTAAGGATGCACGAAATAATTCCAGTAAATGCCACTGGGCAGGAAGATCACATCAGCAAAGCTTGTTTCACTTTTCTTATCAGCTGGCCAAAAACTACTTGATGAAAGCTGGTCCATCAATGACTTCACACTGACAAAACTTCCCCATTTTTATCCTTTGAGATAAGCATTCCTTAAGTTCATTAGAAAGTGGCACAGCTTAAAAAAACTACATTAAGAAAAATGTACTGCCAAAACAAATGTTTTAAAGCAATGATACAGAAACAATGTGATGATGCCAGAACAAGTTATGGGGACAGATAGGAGATATCAAGGGAAGGTTAAGTGCTTTAAGGCTTTTAGAAAGTAATGTTATTCCAGCGAAATATTCCCCAGTGTTCACTTATCCCTTTGGAAGATTTGGCATAATTGATTTTGAGTAAATAAAAATAAAGCTAAATAGTTTTAGACCATATGGCTCTTGTCTAATATTTTACTTATTTGGACTATAGATAGCAAGCAGTATCCCTCCCTCAGTCTCTTAGTTTTCTGTAGACAGTAAAGATTAAAAGAAACATTATTGGCCAACTTAAAACCACGTGCTACATAAGATTAGTTTACAAAAACATTCAGTATAGGGTTAATCAAGAGCTATCCCTTAACTGGTAAATGCACCAGTTCTAATGATCACACTTTACCTTTGGAGTGTTTAAACTCCAATTCATTAAATATGCTCATTCTGTGTAATTAATCACAAAGGCAGCCAAGAAATATTTTAGCAAATATCAATTACTTAAGCACACTTTTATCAATATTGTATTTATTTTGCTTCTTTCTATTATACAATATTTTATAAATACATTCTTTGGATATGAAATCAATAAGTAATCTTTGAATGAATAAAGATAAAAAATTAAGAACAAAATCAATTTTTAAAAAAATCTAGATTTTTGCATTTAGAAGAAAAGATTAGCTAATTAGCACTGCTGTTGAATTCTTGGCATCCATAAATCAATGAGAAAGTATTTTGAGACTACCCAGTAATAACCTAGTCCTTTTGTTTATCAATACAGAAACCTTATCAAAATAATATCGATACAGGCTACACTTAGACAAAAAAAGACCTTAAAACAGACTATAATGACAAACAAGAGCACTGCATAATAATAAAGGGTCAACCAAAGAAGAGGATATAACATTTATAAATAATTACACACTCAACTTGAGCACCTAAACATATAAGGCAAATATTAATAAAACTAAATGTAGAAGTAGACAGCAATACAATAATAGTAGGGAACTCTAATACCCTACTTACATCAACGGATAGGTCATCCAAACAGAAACTCAATAAGGAAACACATTAGAACAGATAGATTTAAAAGACACATATATTCTTTGGCTAAACCTTTCACCTTCTTTCATCCAGCCAAAGGACACATAGACATAACCCACAGACACAAAGCAACAGTATGGTGACGGCCTGAGGAAAGGGGGGATGAGGGCTGGGTGACGGTGGGTAGGCGGGGGGATGGGGACATCTGTAACACTGTCAACAACAAAAATAAATTTTAAAAAAATCATAAAAAAGAAAAGACATATATAAAACATCCCATCGAAAAGCAGAATGCATTCTTCGCAGGTGCACAAGAAACATTCTCCAGGATAGATCATGTCTTAAAACAAATCAAGTCCTAATAATTTTAAGATTAAAATCCTATCAAACATCTTTCTAACCATAATTATATAAAAGTAGACATCAATTCCAAAAAACAATATGGAAAATTCACAGCTGTGAGGACATTAAATAACATGATACTAAACTGACAATGGGTCAATGAAGAAAACAGAGGAGAAATAAAAACAAAATACTTTGAGAAAATGGAGATACATATAGTAAAATTTATGGGATGCAGCAAAAAAACAGTTCTAAGAGGAAAGTTCATATAAATGCCTACCTCAAGAAACAAGTGAATTCTCAAATAAACAACCTAATATTATACCTCAAGGAATTAGAAAAAGATCAAATAAAACCCAAAGTTGGTAGAAGGAAAAAAATAAAGATCAGAGCAGAGATAAATGAAATAAATACTTCAAAGATGATATAAAAGATCCTTGAAATTAAGAACTGATTCTTTAAAGATAAACAAAACTGACAAAGCTTTAGATAGACCCGTCAAGAAAAAAAGAGAAGACTCAAATAAAATCTGCAATAAGTAAGGTTACAACCACTACCACAGAAATACAAAGGATCATAAGAGACTAGTTTGAACAATTATATACCAAAAAATTGCACAACCTAGAAGAAATGGATAAGTTCCTAGAAACATACAGCCTTCCAATAATGAATCACGAATAGAAAATCTGAATAGACTAATTATTAATATGGAGATTGAATCAATAATCAGAGACCTATCAACAAACAGAAGTCCAGGACCAGCCAGTTTTACTCATGAATCCTAACATTCCAATAAGAATTAATAGTAATCCTCTCACTATCCACTCACTCTCACTGTTTTATCTGACATGGTATTGAAAGTCATAGGCAGAAAATTTAGGAAAGAAGAAATGAAAGGCATCCAAATTGGAAAGAAAGAAGTAAAACTGTCACTATTTGCAGATGATGTGATATTATGTGTATAAAACCCTAAAGACCACTGAACAACAAAAAAGGATTGTTAGATGAATTCAGTAAAGCTGCCAGATACAAAACTCAATATACAAAAGTCTGTTGCATTTCTATAAACTAACAACAAACCTTCAGAAAAAATTAAGAAAACAATCTGTGAATCTAATCAACAAAACAAAGAAGTAAGCAAAATAGAACCAGAGACATGGAAATAAAGAACAAACTGACAGTGACCAGAGGGGCAGCGGGGCGGGGAGGCGGGTAATGAGGGAAAGAAGAAAAAGGATCAAGTCAAGGAACCTGTATAAAGGACCCAAGGACAAAGACAATGGGGCGGGGAGAGGGAAGGATTGAATGTGGGAGGTGGGGGTGGGTAAGGCAGGGGAGAGTAATGGGAGAAAAATGGGGACAATTGTAATTGAACAATTTAAATGAACAAATGAAAATGAAAATGGCCTGTGAACTTACCCAAGTAAACCCAAAACATTAATTTGAAAGAAGATATGCACCCCTGTGTTCATTGCAGTGTTATTTACAACAGCCAAGATTTGGAAGCAGCCCAAGTATCCATCAGTAGAAGAGTAGAAGAGTAGAAGAGAGGACATTTACACAATGAAATAGTACTCAGTTGTAAACAAAAAGAAAAAATAATTTACACTTTGCAACAGCATGGATGGACCTGGAGGAACATTATGCTAGGCAAAATAAGCCAGTAAGAGAAAGACAAATACCATATGATTTTACCATATGTGAAATCTAACAAACAGACTGAACGAATAAAAAAGAAATAGAGACAAATTCATAGATAGAGAGCAGGTTGACAGCTCTGGGGATGGGAGAAGGGGGATGGAGGAATTGACCAAAAAAGAAAAAAGACCCTTGGACACAGACGACAATGTGATGATTGCTGGGGTCGGATACGGGAGGTGGGTAGAGGAGAAAGAAGGCATAAGGGGGAAAAATGATAGTGGAACAAATACAATTAAAATAAAATAAATAAAAACAAAACAAAAATAATTACATAATCTCATAAAAAAAGAATAAAATATCTACACATAAAATTAATCAAGGAAGTAAAAGAAATGTAAACTGAAAATTATAAGACACTGATGAAAGATTGAAAACACACAAATAAATCAAAAGACATTCAATTTATTGTTAAAATTGTAAAATGTCCATTCCACTCAAAGCAGTCATACAATCCCAATTAAATCATATATGGAATCTAATGAACAAAAGAAACTGAAACAAAATAAAACCAGAGGCATGGATACACAGAATAGACTGACAGATCTCAGAGGTGAAGAGAGTAAGCAAACTGGGAGAGATTAGCCGAAGAACATATGTGCATATATGCATAGCCCATAGACACAGACAACAATGAGGTAAAGACGGGGAGATGTGTGGTGGTTGGTGGGGCAAAAGGGGAGGAAAATGAGGGACATCTTCAAAAGTGTCAACAATAAGAAAAAAGTTCAATGGTATTTTTCACAGAAATGGAACAAACAGTCCAAAAATTTATATAAAATCACAAGAGACCCTGGGAAGCCAAAAGGAACTTGAAAAGAACTGGAGACCTCATGTTCCCTGATTTCAAACTATATTACAAATCCAAAGTTATCAAAACAGTATGGTATTAGCATAAAAACAGACACATAGATCATTGGAAAAGAACAGAGAGCCCAGAAATAAACCCATGGTTAATTAATGTACAACCAAAAATATACAATAGAGAGAGGACATTCTATTCAATAAATGACATTGGGAAAACTGGACAGCCACGGCAAAAGGATGACCCTGAACCAACCACCCTCTTATATCATGCACAAAAGTTAACTAAAAATGGATGAAAGACTTGAATGTACCTGAAGCAATAATGCCCCCATAAGAAAACATAGTCAGTAGGCTTTTTGTTATTAGTCATGGCAATGGTTGTTTTGAACCTGACTCCAAAAGCAAAGGCAACATGATAAAAAAATAAACAAATGTGACTACATAAAGTTCAAAAGCTTCTGCAGAGCAAAGAAAACCATCAACAAAGTAAAAAAAAAGCAACCAAGTTTGAAAATAATATTTGCAAATCATATATCTAATAAAAAGTTAATATCCAAATATATAAAGAACTCAGACAGCTCAAAGGCAAGAAAACACAACACACACAAACTCAAACACACATTCACTTCAATTAAACAATGGGAAGAAATCTGAATATACATTTTTCCAAGGAAGCCATACAGATAGACAACAGGCACATGAAAAGATGCTGAACGTTACTAATGATCAGGCAAATGAAAATCAAAGCCAAAATGAGATACCACCTCATACCTGCAAGAATGACTATTATTATAATGACAAAAAGGAACAAGCATTGTTATAGATGTGGAAAAATGAGAAACCTTGTGTACTTTTGGAGGGAATGAAAAACAGTATGGAAGTTCCTCAAAAAATGAGAAATAGCACTATCATATAATCCAGCAGTTTCTCTGGATATTTTTTCAATGAAACAGAAATGCAAATTCAGAATGTTATATGTACCTCCCTGTTTATTGCAGCATTATTTATAAAAGCCAACATATAGAAACAACATTGATGGATGAATTGATGAAGAAAATGTGGTGTATATATGCACAATAGAGTATTATGCAGCCATAAAAAAAATGAAATCTTGCCATTTGTGACAATGGATGGACAATGAGAGCATTATGCTAAGCAAAATATGTCATACTGAAAAGGACGAACACTATATGATCTCACTTATATGTGCAATCTTAAAAACCAAGTAACAACAACAAACAAGATCATAGATCCAGAGGACAAGAGTGGTGATTATCAGAAATGGAAGGTAAGGGATGGGCAAAAATGGGTCAAAGGACACAAACTCCCTGTTACAAAATTAGCCATGGAGATGTAAGATACAGCATGGTGACTATAGTTAATCATACTGTATTCATATTTGCAAGTTGCTAAGTGTAGATCTTAAAAGTTTTCATTACAAGAAAAAAAAATTGTGACCATACTGACCCAGAGATATATACGTGCATAGGTATTGTCTAGAAAATTGAAATCATATTTTAAAAAATAATATAAATTCATGTTATTGACCATCAACCCAGAAGTAAATGAGGCTTGTTAATCTTTTTATGTATGAACTAGTATATAGCCCATTATCCTTTGATTTACTCTATTATCCCTCTGAATTTAAAAAGTTCATATATACAATTTATTTTTTAAGAAAATTGTCTATGATGATAAGTCTATCACAAACTCCTAAGAGGTCAGAAGTACTAAGTGTTGTGACAGTGTAATGATATAATATATAATAAATTTGACTGCAATTAAGTATTCAAAAATTATAATTTCTCTAGTGTCTTTATAGCCAGTATAAATTATTCATTTAGATTTAACAAAATAGAATTTTAAAAGTACTTCTAATTTAAATATGTTGTGTAACACCTAGCTGCTTTTGGAAAATCTCATTTCACATATATCTGTGAATGTAATCATTTGAAACAAACAAAACAAATAATTTTTGAGATTAAAGTTTTAACACTAAATTTGAAGGCTAATGATATTTTAGAGAAATTATGGATTCATAAATTTGTTATAAAATGTCATTATTTTTTCTCAATAGAAAACTTTTAAATGTGTGTGTGTAGATATATATAAGGATTGTATGTTGAGTTTTTATCCTATGGGCAATACTCTCCCAAAAAATAAATACTAAATTAAACACTCTACCCTCTAAGACGGTGTCACTCAAAGAATGGTTTTGGTACCAGCAACATCAGCATTGCCTGAGAATTAGTTAGGAATAAAAATCCTGTGCCCACCCAAGAATGAATCGGAAACTCCAAGGGTGAAATCCCAATAAGCTGTGTTTTAATAAGCTCTCCAGGTGGTTCTGAAGAAGCTAAAATTCAAAACTACTGGTATAGAAAAGCATAATTTAGCATTAGTATCTGTTCACCATCAGATTGATTTAATATATTAGAAGAGTACCTTAAAATGTTGCATTTGGGCTTACTTTTTTCACAAAATAATGAAATATAAGGATAAAATAAACATAGGGTGTTTTTCTAAAGCAGCAACAAAAAGGACTGTCCAGTTTTTACTGAACTGGGAGTACTACATTTGCTCAATGCAAGAGTATAATTTGGTAGTGACCTTTTATAAGTAATGATGGCTTGACCAGGCATGGGACTAGGAGAGATCCTGGAAGGTTATGTAGCTTGAAAGCCCACCCTAAATTGGGACTTTACTCCACCTACAGGAGAAAGCCCAAACTCCTCAAAATGGAACACAAAACTACCACCACTGTAAGAATTCTGCTTTGATTGGGACAGCGGTTTATCGGGAGACTACCTGATTTCCATCAGTCAGTTTAAGAAACCTCTATCAGAATTCCTGGGTCCAAAATAGGTCTGGCCTCCTGAAGCCTGAGAAGTCAGTACTTCTCAAGCTTAGCTGTTGATCTGAATCTCTTGGGTGAGTGTTTCCAATAAAATATCTCAAATCTCATCTCAGACACCCTACATCTGTAGCCCCAGCAGCTTTTTTCAAGGTGAGCAGCTGAATACTATTTCTTGGCCTCATCAATAAACGCCCTGGATAGTCACCCTATACCTCTTTCTCCATCTCCCTCACTGTATTCAGCTGCCTTTAGATTTTTCCTAGATTTGGGTCAACTTCACATGTTCTCCTCAACTTAGTGGATAAATCTATTTTTAGCACCTCACTTCTCCCAGCTTTTTGGGTCTAAGACAGCCTACTTTTAATTCTCAATCTGACCCTTGTTAACTTGAAGGTTGATCCAAATTTAAGTAGCCATGCAAAGGTTACCTACACAGCACTATGATGTTCTCAACCCTATGATAAGGTTCCATACCCTGTAAAAGAAATTGACTGGGCAAATATATGACTTGGAAGAGTGAAGAGGGATCATAGAAAGCTTAACTTGTATTCATAGATTATTTATTTTTAGAATCTAAATTTCTTTCTAAGACAATGGGTTGTATATAAAATTAAAACCATTCTAGTAATTATGATTAAACTAAAATAGAAATTTTAGACTGATGAAATGAATTGTGTCAAAAATAAAAATTAAATAATATAAGAAATTGGTATACTCATCCTCACAAAGCTACACACACACAATAATGCATAAGCCATATGTTCACTGCATCCAAAAAGTAAAGGCTTAATAAAAATATATACAAATGCACTTTGTGTTTTGTTGAATGTAAATGCAAACTGTAATAACAACTTGACAAAGAAACTTTTTAACATTTCAGAAACTACATCCCATCTTTTAGTGAAATATCCGTTCAGCTGATTTAGAGGTTCCTGTTAAAAGCGCCAAGGGTCCTAAATCCTTAGCAAGAATGAAATGGTTTTGTTCTCTGCTTTCCTTCTACCCTAAACTCTCAGTCACAAAGAACTGTGCTCTTTCAGGAAAAAATAAAAGCAGAAAAACAAAAATGGCTTCTACCAGCTACATTTAGAAACAAGTTTAAACAGCTTTAAAAAGCCCTGGGATAAACAACTTTCCACATAATGGCAACACAATTGCCATATGTGACTTTAAATTATGTTCAAAACAAATGATCATTTAACAAATTTTATTGTACATCTGATATGTGTTCAGGCCTGGGATTGGTAAGACTCAGAGATATAAAAGACACAGTTCATGGAATCAGAAAGGTCTGATCCATTTACAGAGACAAGAATTACTCATGACAAACATAAGGAAATAAGGAAAGACCACTCACCCTCCAAAATGAGGCATCAGAGGTTGTGGCAGAGGTGAAAGTACCAGAGAGCAGAGGAAGCAATGGTCAGGGTGGCTGGCATCCTCTTGGAAAGCGCCACAGGACTGGGGGATTTTAGCTGGGCCTTAAAGGGCCTCGGGTCTCAAACAGGCCTTATCAAAGGACAAGGCACACCATTCTCCCCACATCTTCACCTACATTTGCTGTTTATTGATTGATTGATGATTGTCATTCTAACCGGTGTGGGGCGATAGTTCATTGTGGTTTTAATTTGCATTTTTCTGGTGAATAGTGATGTTGAGCAACTTTTCATAAGTCTGTTGGCCGCCTGTATGTCTTCTTTAGAGAAGTGTCCATTCAGGTCTTCTGATACCTTTTAACTGGGTTGTTTTTATGGTATGCAGTTGTCTGAGTTCTCTATAAATTTTGGATATTAACACCTTAGCAGATGTGGGAATGCAAATTAGTGTGACCACTATGGAAAACAGTGAAGGGATTCCTCAAAAAATTAAAAATAAAATTGTCTTATGACCCAGCAATTCCACTTCTAGGAATATATCTGAAGAAACCAAAGACGCTTATTTAAAAGAGTATATGCATCCCCATGTTCATTGCAGCATTCGTTAAAATAGCCAAGACATGGAAGCCACCCAAATGCCCATCAATGGACAAGTGGATAAAAATCTGTGATATAGATACACAATGGAGTACTACTCGGTCATAAAAATGAATGAAATCTTACCTTTTGTGACAGCATCAATGGACCTAGGGGGTAGTATGCTAAGTGAAATAAGTCAGACAGAGAAAGACAAATACCATAATAATTTCGCTTGTTGAATCTAAAGAATAAAATATACAAACAAAATAGAAACAGACTCAAAGACACAGAGAACAAACTTACGGTTGACAGCAGAGAGGGTTGGGGGGCTCGGTGAAAAAGATGAAGGGATTAAGAAGTACAAATTGGTAGTTAGATAACAGTCAGAGATATAAATTACAGCACAGGGAATATAGTCACTGATATTGTAATAACTATGTATGGGGCTAGGTGGGTATTTGAAATTTGGGGAGGAGGACCACCCTTTAAAGTATGTGATTGTCTAACCATTATGCTGCACATCTGAAACTAGCAGAGAACAATACTGAATATAAACTGTAATTGAAAAAGTTTTGGTTTTTTTTTAAAAGAACAAGGCATTATAGGCAGGAACAATAATGTTACAAAGATAAGAGGTGATAAGGAGCAGGAGCCTAGCAAGCTGGAAGCACAGGATTTATTTTCAGAGCAATAGGAAGTATTTAAGGCTATTACCTTGAACAATTTAACCACAGTAGATATTTCAAGCTGTATTGCAAACTCAGTTTCCTGCTCTTAGCCAAATGCTGTTGGAACGTCTCATAAATTAACTTCGGATACATAATTTTTAAATGTCCTGAAGATGCCTTTTGGCAGCAATATTATTTCCAAGTAAGCCCCAAGACTTCTTTAAAACCAAAGCAAAAATGATTATTTTGATTTCTTAAACTTAAAATGAAATATATATACACCAAATTATTTTTATAAATATATGGTTTTTTGAAAAGCCCTTTCCAATTTACTATTAAAATGGTGACTTGTGATTTTCTCAGATGATAGTTTGACCAATACATGTTGTGAAAGTGTCAACCTAGCTTCCAAAGACACAGCATTTCTCAGTAGGAGTGTTTTAGGACTCCCCATTTCCCCCAGGTGGACTTACTCTTTCTCTCTTCCATGATCCCAAATTATACACTATATTCTGATGGACAGTTTTGCAGTTGAAAGTAAATAGTTTCAAGACTCCCTTTAATGTCAAACATGTGAGTTTTTCAAATGGGATAATTTCATCTTACAAGATAACAGCCACAGAAATGAACACTCAAAATTAAGTTAAATAAGTGGGTTCCAGAAAGTTGCAGGATATTAAGCAAAATAAGGAACGGCCCAATAGGTAAATGTGTAAGAAAAGAGACACCTGGTTAAAAGAACATGAACTGGTGAGGAGCAGCACAGCTTTGGCTGCGTTCGGCAAGGTCACATCCACCGGGGAAAATGTGTGCAGGTAAAGATCATCGCACTCTAATCAGATGTGGACTAGCACAGAGCTCTTGAAACTTGAATGTGAATCACCTGGGGAATCTTGTTAAAAAGCAGATTTTGACTGATGCGGTCTGGGCGAGCATTTCGTTTGGACAAAGGAACTTGGTTATTCAGAGTGGAAACCTAGATGAACAGCATCTGCATCACCTGAGCACTCATTTGGAACACAGATGCTTAGGCCCCAACCAGCTCTACTCAGAATCTGAATGACTGACAAGATTTCAAAGTGATTCCAAGTTTCAGCAGCACTTAGAGATGGAATATTGACAGTGACGAAATGATCCCATCCCAGTTGGTCCGGAATGTTCCCAGTTTTAGGACTAAAAATCTCCTGTCTAGGGAAATCCCTCAGTCCCAGACAAACCAGGACAAACCCATTGGTAACACTAGCCATTGATCCCATAAATGGGTTGAGTTTTCTGTGCGTGCCGCCCTGTTTTAAGGGGCAAGGCTACAATACAGCACAATTAACATACTGCTTCCTGTCTTCTGCCTGCTGCATAGCCTTGAGCAAATCGCTGCCCCTTTCTAAGGCCTACTTTTCTTAAATATAAAATGAAAATGATATCTACCTCACCGGGGAGTTTTAAGTATTTAATCATTTGTAATTGAGCATGGTCTGCATACAAAAAGAGTTTTAAATGTTAGCTATTATTATGGATAGTTCTATCATGAAACAAAGGACTGACATGTCTTTATTTTCAGGGCTATGGGCATGACTGATATAATTATAATTACATAATTACAATTATGGATTCTGGCTTCAACTCAGCATAGGAAAAGAAAGAATGAGAAGGAAACAGAGAGAATAGAGGAGAAAGAATGAAGAAAGAGTATGTGATGGGAAGGATAAATAGGTTAAAGGTAATACCTAGTGGTTATTTATAGCAGAGGGTTAGAGGTAGCTTATTCTCATTCCTTTATATTTAGCAAGTCTGTTCTTGAGCTGCAAAGAGAGAGTTGGACTAATTGTGCCAGAGATCCTATGTCCAACAAACTTGAAAGTATCTACTACTACCTGGCCCTCCATAGAAAAAGTTTGCCAATTCCTGATCTACATAATATTAATAAGACTTTTAAAAGATCATATGGCATATTCAGGCTAAGCAAGGGTTGCATACATTCCTATTGTTATACCATACTGTATCGACATTATTTGCTTATTGATCTGTCTTCCCTTGATGAACTCAATGCTCCTCAAGGGCAAGAGTCATGTCTTATTTATCTTTTTGTCTCCAGAGCCTAACAAAGAAACTGGTTCATAAAACTTGGTCAGTAATGCATGTTGAACTGAACTGAGCTACAAGTTGAAGTTTATGTATATTACATATTTTAGATGAAGGGAGGTCAGTGAACTGGAAGATTAATTTATATTTCTTTTAATAGGTACTAGATCCTCTGGTGAAAGCTGACCTCTGAGCTAACAGCTAATTTGTTATTTTTATGTTTTTCAAATACACCTATCTGGCATACCAGTGAAAGGTAATTAAGTCTAAAACAAGAAGTTCTCCATTTGGAGTGAGAAAGCATTTTTGCATCCTTCTGCAAAATCTGATAAAGCCTATGAAGCAAAAAGTTATGTATAAGAATAATAGTTTAATAACTTTAAAGTTAAAAAATATCTGTGTCCAAAGCTTGAGCTTCCTCAGTTACTATTGCTATGCACTTTCTGTAGCTAATTAGCCAATGGTACCCTAAGTTCAGAAGGCGCAATTCAGAAGGCTGACTTCCAAATGTAAAACTACCATACTGTTTTACTATCAGGAAATATTATGTCCAGTGACACTAATTAAGGTATAATTCTATGAATAACTGATGCATTTATGAGTAAGCATTGCAGGAAATATGCTTTCTTCAGTAAACTGGAGTGCACAAAACCAAAACATTTCAGATAAATCTAATGAATGTCAAGACCAAGACTCCTTGAGTAAAGCATGTACAATATAAAAAGACAATTCGACAAATAAATCTTTTGAGAATTGGAAAAATATTTATCTTTTAAACATAACATTCTCCCTACTAGCTACTGCCATTTGTCTGCTTTTAAATGTTAATAAAGTAAACTTTTTTTTGGAAAACTTTTAAAATATCAGACAACTGGACTGAAGACAAATACATTACATTTACGTGAAATTTCTGGATACAAAACAGAGTGGATGCATTACCAGCCATATTATTTTGCTACAACTGAAAAAATAGAGATGGAGCTCCATAAACACTGAAAAACTAGTAGTAAATTCATCAACAGCAATTGTGTTTATACTTTTATTTTTAAAAATTTAATTAAATGTTTTGGCTGTTTACAATCATAAAGTTATAGTCTTAAAATTGACATTTATGAGACAGGAAGAACTCTATAGAGATTAGATTTTCTTGTAATAGTTCAGTATTTCTACAGGTTGATGCATGGTTTTATTTCTAACAGATGATTATTCTTCATCACTGTCAACGTAAACAAATACAGTTTGATGACAGTTTTAAAGAGAGGGTTTTAGTCATAACCTACATGTATGAATAGATTTAAAATAAAGATTTTGCCTGAAATGGGGATATATATTACATTTGTGCATTCTGATCAAAGAAGAGCCTCAATATGTTAAAATGTTGCTTCCCCTTTAGATATTTTAGCAAATTCTGTTCCAATGTGTATATTACTTTGAGAATTCATATGAAAATTTGTAAGCTGAAAATGTGCAATAGTAATGTTGTTTTGGGTATGAAGTTAAAGTGTGTCAAGTTTTGTTTAGAGTTTCGCTGACCTGCTCCAAAATTCTGTGACAGAGAGCGGTGAACTACAGATGGAGAAACCTAAGTTAAACCTTTGGATTCATTTTCCTCATGCGGTCCAGGATGGCTGTGAATGAGGCCTAACACAAAACCGTAAATTTACTTAAAACCTTTTTTTCGCTCATCAGTTTTCGTTAGTGCTTGTCTATTTAATGTGTGGCCCAAGACAACTCTTCTTCCAATGTGACCCAGAGACGCCAACAGGTTGGACACCCTTAGAGGAAGTCTTTTTTTCCTTCTTTGAAGCTGAGTCTCCTTAGGTGTAAAATGTGGTGTTCGACCCATAAAACAAAATCTACAATGGCATGCTGTGTGCATTTTGAAGCATCAAATACACCCTGAGTAGTTGGTGGGATGGGGCTACAGGTTTCCAATGGATAGGCCCCAGCATTTTCCTCAGCTGTAAAATGGGATGATAATAGAGCATCCACATAGGTTGTTGTGAGGATCGAATGAATGTATAATGAAAAAACATAATGTCTGATATAGAGTTAGTACAACATAAATGTTAGCTATCATTTTCACAGAAAACAAATCAAGTAATAATTTCCAATGCCCACATACCTATTTGCTTATGAAAATTAGAAATAAAAATAACCGAGTTTACAAATGATGTCATTCACAACTAGAAGTTAAAAATATAAAGTATGTGATGCCAAAGTATGAAGACAATCTTAGTGCAGGGAAGCGTAATTAAATACCTGACTCTGTCACCTTCACCAACCTTTAGCATCATTTTTTGTTTACTCCTTTCTTTCTTCTTGGATTTCTGTTTATATCCACCTCTTTTGTCTTCTATGAATTTAACTTTCGTTTTGCTATTAGTTGCCTTTATCTCTCTGCCACTGTTGCAGATAATTGATTAAGGGAGCAAATAAAAACCAATGGGAAAGAAAAAAAACAGGCTTTAGAATAAGCTTGCTTAATTATTAAGGCTCAGCTGATTTTCAATAAGGTGGGTAATTGGTAGGCATTCACCTCAAGACTAGGGAGCAGCCGTGCTCAGGTAGGCAAATTTGATTGGTCAACAAATTTACATTGCATAAAAAGTATAATATACACCTGGTTCTCTTAAAATTCAGCAGGCCTTAATACAAAGAAAATTGTTTGCTATGTTCTGGTGGGATCAACAACCGCATCGTCTGTTCCCTTTCTTCCTTCCCAATTCTTTTGACTCCCCTTGTCCCAGATCACACAGTAAACTGAAAGCATCTCTAGTTCAACATATATATTTTTATATGTTTCTAATAATCACTTAATACTGCCTCTTTTCTGGATTGTACGAGTAATCCAGATAGGGTTTAATATTAGATTTTGAAATAAATCACTATATCTTTATATGTTTCACTAGTTCTTTTTTAGTCATAATATATGAACAATTTAAAGGTTAAGATTTAAATCATGGATTTTACAAATCTCGATTGATATGCAACTTTGCTGAATAGAAGTTGTCCTAGTAGAAAATTCTATAATTTGTTTTTATCTCATTCTTTAAGAGCAACTTTTAAAAGCCCTGTGAACAATTCCATTACTCATTACCTGTTGTATTCTGAGAAGTATAATTGAGGTCAGAAAATTATGCGATGAAAGTACAAGGTCTGAAAATCCCGCAATTCATCAACACAAAAGAACAGGAAAGCCAACACAAACAACTTTCTCTAAGTGAATGATGTATTTGTTCATTAAGAAAAAAAAAAGGGTAGTGGAAGGTTTTCTATTTTGAGAGACAAAAGCCAAATTCTTTAACGTTATAAGCTTGATTTTCATGAGATAAGTTTTTAATTTTCTAAACTAATAAATAAAAATGCATTTACAAAATTAAGGAGATTACTTCCATTACAACATTGGAGGGAGAAATAATAATCTAATGTTTTTACTTTTAACCAATTGCCTTAGCTGTACCATTTCATCTCAAAGGACTTATCTGAGAAATAGTCACTAAAAAGAAAATGTTTTAAGTATCCCGTCGTCATGCTTTTTCTTGTCATTCGTTTTCTAGTTCTTTTTCCTCTCCTTTGTCTTTTCACTTTATCTTTAAACTGCCAGCATCGGTATATGTTATAGGAAAATGCAAACCCTGAAGCATAAAAGAATCATCACTCATTCGGGCCCCTCACTTCTGGTACTTTTGGGACAAAAGGAACTTTTAAGTAGTGCTTGCCATTGACAAGTAATGTATGTTATAAAGAAACCATGAAAAGAATAGTTGAGTAGCTTAAGCAGATAATTAAACAATCACATTGTGAACTGTATAAATTAAGAATGTAATTAGTGGAAAAATAAGATATATTAAAAATAAGATCTATCTTTAAGTTTAAATTAAAATTTTGACAATTTCTAAACTGAAATTGACTCAATGAAATCACAATCTGGTGAGAAAATTCATATTGCACTATTTTGTATTAACCAAAGAACAGCTGGATAATCACTCTGCAGATGAAATGTTGTAGTTTTACGTCAGCAGATCTACACTTTGTGGTTTTCTCTACCACTTTATAGAAGAAATTATAGCTGACTAGTCTCTATTACCATCCATTTTTGCTATATTCTTACATATTGGTCTATGCCATTTGAATTTTCTTATACTATGTTTTTTTGGATCCCTAAAACAATGGAAGAGTATAATTTGCAGAAGTAAAACATATAATGTTAACAAAATCCAGAAACTTAAGTGTCAAGCAACATTTGATACATGTATACATGTGTTTGAAATAATTATTCTAAAAATTATCATTGTTACCTATAAAAAATATAGGGTTAATTTGGCTTTTCAGTTGTTACATTTTTTAAATTGAATTTATTTGGGTTACATTGGTGTACAAAACCATACAGGTGTCAAGTGTACAACTCAATAAAACATCATCTGCGTGCTGCATCGCACACCCATCGCCCAAAGTCAAGTCTCTTTCTGTCCCCATTTTACCCCGCTTTGCTCACCTCTACCTCTCCCCTCCCAGCCCTTTCCCTCTGGCTATCACCACACTGTTGTCTGTGTCTGTGTGTTATACATGTGTGTGTTTTTGCTTAATCCCTTCACTTCCCTTCATCATTTGTTACATTTTAAAGTGTTAAGGATGTTTAAAAATATGGAGTGCCATGGAGAGATGAGTGCTAAGTGAACTGTTGCATCTGATTTTATGCTCGCAGTATTTTCCCCTCTTCTTCTGAAAGCCTTCATAGCACTCAGCCAAACTTTTGTATAAATTTCGTTGGAATTAAGTAATCAAGAACATCAAGCCAAATACTATTTCCAGTTACCAGGACTCACACAAAAAAGATTTGGGCATAAACCTGCTATGTTTTGTCATTTTCTGGGTTTCACGCTGTTATAAACACACACGCACACACATGCACATACACGCCAATTCAGGTCTACTCAGAGCTACTGTGAGTATGATCTTAATTAGAAATGGCCTTTGCATATGTAATCAAGTTAAAATGAGGTACTAGTGGAGTAAGTAGGCCCATAACCTAATAACGGATGTCCTATAAAAAGAGAGAAAGTTGAACACAAGAAACAGAGTCCTACTACGAGGACAGCATGTAATGACAGAGACAGACTGGATTAATGCTTCCATAAGCCAAGACATACCAAGGATTGCTGACACCACCAAAAACTAAGAGAAAGGCATGGAACAGGGTCTTCACTAGAGTCTTCAGAAAAGAGAAGGTGTGCCCTTGCCCCCTTGATTCTAGACTTACAGCCTCTAGAATTGTAATAAAATAAGTTTCTGTTGCTTTAACCACCCAGCTTGTGGTACTTTGTTTCAGCAGCTCTAGGAAACTAATACACATATTATTTCTTAAATTCCTCATTTGTCTTATTTCTTAATAGCAATGACATGCATTTTTATATGCAGGCAATACCCTAATAATTACCTATTCAGACAAGAATCCTCAGCAGAAATGAAGCTTTCTTCATGAAGGCCACCTGAGTCACCTCCGCTGGGAAGTCACCTTTGATCTTTCTTACTTGGGCAAGTCCCTTCTAAATCATTTTCTCATGCCATGTATCTCTTCTCCCATTACATTTGTTACAATTGCAATTTTATATTTAGTTGGGAATATGGTTAAGCGGGGTGGGGGTGGCAAGCAGAAGCAAACCAAGCGTTTGTTCTCATGGAAGCTTCTCTCCAAGTCCCTGAGACAGGATCATATTTGTTTAGTCTCCTCCGCAGACCCTGCCCCATCCTCAGACTCTAACCCTTCCTGGCTCATAGTAGCGGGGAAAAAAATGAACAATAAATGAATGTCGATGTCTCCAATCACAAACTCGTATTTTTCATTTTGAATTCTCATCACTTTTTTGTTTTGAGAACTTCTCTAAATATGTTTATTCCCTTCCTATAGTTTTTATTGTTTCTCATCATAGGGGTTCTTAACGTGAAAGTGTAGGGAGGAAGGGTTTGTTTGCTTTTGCTAAAATAAATAGACCTGATCTTCTCCTCTCCTAACCCAGTTAGATTCTCCCAGGGGAAGAGAATACAGATGTGTGGGGGTTTGGTTTTGTTTGTTTTTAAAGCTTCTTCATGTTCTTTATATGCTCCAATCTCTTCCTCTCTGGCAGAGGAGATTGAACTAGAAAACAAAAATACAAGGCCTAGTAAAGCATCTCAGAGTCCCAACACATTTTAGTCAAATAAAACAAGGCAGAATTGTTTGTTTACTACTTCTCTACATGTCCATTTAAAAGAAATTTCTAATTCCCACAACTTCATGTTCAAAGAGATATGTCTCTGTTGCATGATATTTAGAGGCATGGATGGCTAGATTTTGATATAGTCCTCTTTATTCTCATGCCAAAGTGAACTAATACACTCTTCAATCAGTACATTTTATTCAGTTTCTAAAAGCAATCATAAATTTTTATACTTTGAACATCATTTTTTCTAAGAAAAAATTTAAGAAATTTATTTCAGAGTCATTAGAAAATTGAAGTAGCTACTTACAAATTTAAGAAGTAATCTCAAAGAAATTAAGCAAAAATGATAAAAATTAAGTCTCTGAAATAAATTACTTTTTGTCAAAATAGGATAAAATGCATTGAGTTAGTATAAATGGAAGTACAGTAAATAAAAATGCACAAGAAGAACAACTTGCCCAATATTAGATATTATCTACACCAAAAAATATGTATTACCTCGTGAGTTTAAAATATTTATTGGATTTGGAAACAGACAAGAAAACTTTCCTCAACAACTCACTATTAATAAACCCAAGAAATTACATTTCTTCAAATCAACAATGATCTTATCACAACTTATCCTCACTTTTTTGTTGCTCTTATTCCACAGTAACAGAAAATTAAGTCTTCAAGTTCACCCATAAATAGTTGTAGGTAAAACTCAGCAAGTTTAGAGGTGGTCATCAGAGCACTAAATATAGAAATAATAAAACCACAAATCCTAATTGTTCTTTAATAAATTTGCATCATATTCATTGCCATATCCTCAAGTGTATTTTGTTAAACCTTGAACTAAATTTTAATAGGTCACTAGATATCAAATTCATTGTTCCAGCAGAGCATTATAGGAAACTAACTGTGTCATTTGCTATGGTATTGCTTAGTAAACTATCACTTCTTTTATAATTTGCATTTATTCAGGTCAAGTTTAATATTAGTCGCTTTTCAATAACTCAGATCTACTGTCTGGTAAAGATGTACAGAAAAACAAGACTAGAAGAACTGCATTCATATGGATGTTGCCTTTCCTGGAGGTTTTATTTAGTCATGTGCAAAACACACAGTAATCTTACACATGGCACTTAATTTGAATGCTAATGTTTCCAAACATAATACTAACTCATGGTAAAGATTAGTGTGTGTCTATTCTTTCAAGTGAACAATAAGGCTTGTGCTCCACTGTTTTAAATCAATGTATTCTCAAGGACAGCCTTTATCTCTGCTATCTCCATACAGAAGCATATTTTAATTGCTTATTCTTTTCTGGCTTCTTTCTCCTTCATCTGTCTTTCTGCTTTTTGTAATTTTGCATATAGGGTGATGAGTTTTAGAATAGGATGCAGGACATATCTGATTATACTAAATGGCAGCTAATGTTCTTATACAAAGTTTAAATAATGTGCCAAATGAATAAAATTAAAATGACTCAAAAGAATACACTTCCATAAATACAAGAAAAGCTTCCAAGACTATTTTCTCCTACATCATTGAGCAATTAAGGGATTTCAGTGTTCAAATATGAATGGAATGCCAGGAATGTGGCCAAGTATTAGTCATTCTTGTAATAGTTTCATAAATTTGACATATCACAGCATTACCTGGATCATTAATAATACATTTAAATATTTATTAGACTCAATTTTAAAATTTAAATGTTTATATTAAAAAGTGTGTGGCACTTTGCACTGTAAAATATAGATTTGTAGATAATCTAAAAAGAAATACAAAAGGAAATTAAACAATAATATTTAATTTCAAATGAATTTTAAATCCTCACAGCTAGTATAAGCTCTATGAAGGCAAGAATTTTTCTTTTAATCACTGTTCTACCCCTAAGTACTCACAATAGCACCTTTCACGTAGTTGCTACTCAATACAAATGTATTGAATAAATAAAAAATAAATATACTGGAAGGTAAATTGAAAAACATTAATTCGTTTTCTGCTTCTCTGTTCCACAAAACTAAATCCCTAAATATCAAGGTTTTCTTTTTCTCCCCAATACATTTTCGTTCCTCTCAAGAAATAAAGTTCTTGTAACATACTATAGAAACCGGTATTTGTGTACACTATGTACCCAATTTGTATTCATTGTAGCATGTGAATTTTATAATGAACAGTATTTTGTAATGCTGTTGTTTAATGTTATATTGTTATAATGTAATTGTTGAGTAAAGTGCAACAATGCAACTTCCACATTGACAAAAATTCTAGAGCAGTCTCTCTCACTACTGACTGCAAAGAGTAGCATTTGCAGAGATTTAAACAATACAGGTACCTGGGTCCTCAGGCCAATCAAATTAGAATTTACCAGGAATAGGGCCAGCAATCAGCATTGTTTTAAAAAACTCACAAAATGATTCAAATGTCCAGAAAATGCAAAGAGCCATTGATTTAGCAAGACAGCAGTGAAAATGCATTTGTATACATGGAATATGATGCGTACATCAGTCTTGAGCTTTTAAATTTTATCCTACCTTTATACAACCCAGTTTTTTCCTGATTTAATGACTTTAAAAAATTCCTCTCAACTTTCCACACATAGTTTTAAAAACCTATACTTATTTAAAACTATCTTCCAAAAATCAATCCCTCACTTTAATTTGTTTTATAGAATTTCTATAAAAACCTTCCAAATATATATATCTAATATTTTTGGAACTGAAACATTCTAAATTGATTTAGAAAATGGTATTTGTTTCCAGTGAGATCCAAAGCTTCTTTTTTCTCATCCCTTTTCTTTGGCTCAAGAGTTGTGGCGGATACCGTGTGAGTTGCACACTGCGTCAGGTAACTGATGTTTCAGACATGACGATGTGATGGTTGAGTAGCCCGCTGTTGTGCCGATATGATCAGATGACACAGCAAACATATTCTAGGTTGTCAATACCTTAAGTGACATTAAATCAATAGTTTCCATTTAGGACTACCAGTACGAGCCTCTGATGGAGGTGATCCTCAGAGGGACACAATGCTACATTTACAGAAATGATTAGGTTCCCCTACATCTACTCCAAGATCCATCATTTGGATCATCAAGCAAATTGATTTACTTACATTTTAAACCATATATTTCCTCCTCTTGCCTTCCCATAACTTGCCTCAGAACCCCCAAACTGCTTTTCCTTTGTTTAACCTAAAATGGCATGTAAACCTCAATCACCTGGCTGCCTCCTGGAGCCTCATTTCATTGTGAAACTCCTATATATATGTAGTTAAATTGTATTTTTTCCTTCTTGTTAATCTGCCTTTTATTGTTTTGAGTTGAGGGTCCCAACCATTGATCCTAGAAGGGTAAAGAGAACCAGTTTTTTTGGCTATAGAGTCTTCTCAATGAGAACAGGGGAAATCAAGATAATATTATGTTGTATTTACCACTAAAATATATATAAGGAGAAAAAGTAAGGATTTTGTTGTTATAATTTAAGACTTGTTTACAAAATCTAGAATTTACCCTAGGGCTTTATTTTTATCTTTTATGAACTAATGAGTACAAATTTAAAATAAATCTTCAGGTTTAAATACAATTTAAAATCAGTGCATTTTTCACTAACTTTCAAGAGCTGCAGCTTTTTAAAAATGCAATTTTTTAGATACAATAGATGTGATTAAAACTACAGTTAATTAATTAAGAAATAAAGAACATGTAACATGTATTAAATCCATATCCAAGTGAGGGGCAATTATTTATACCATAAAGAACAAGCTTCATATATGCATAAAAACATGTCCTTATAAACATATTTTTGTTAACCCTAAATACTATAATTAGAAAATTTTCCCTTCATTAATAAAAATTCTAATAAAATAATTTTAAAAGTCATCATTAATTTGAAAAAAATTTTATTATCTCTCATTGCTTTAGGGTACCATTATAATCATTGTTTTTCAACTCATACATACACCAAATCAACAAATGCCTTTCATATGGCATATTACATTAGGTTCTAGGAATACAATCATAAGTAAAACAGTCATACCCATTAAGAATCAAAGATGTGATGAAGAGTCAGTTAATCAAATAGAAACTATAATATGGTAGAGTATTGTTAGGGACCATCTTGCCTGGTTTTGACAACTGTAGCCTCACTGATTGGCAAGAGGGCCCCAAGGCTGGAGCTGAGCAAGGAGGCCTTGGGAAAATAGGCCACTGAGAAGAAAACACCTGTCCCCCAGGCAGGGGCTGCACCCTCACCTCACCCTGCTTGGCCCTGGAGGATGGCTGATTAGTCAATGACGGGTAAGACCGCTCAATGGCAGGGGCAACCTAAGACAGGCACAGTCGCATGGGGCCATCAGGGAAGGACTTGGGGGAATATGGATAAAGGGAAAAAGACCCTCACACCTTGGCTTTGTCATAGCCAGAGTCCTCATTCTATCTGAAAGAAGTCTCCTTATCTCTTGGCTGTTCTGCCCAACCGCCTGACTGGTCATGGAAACAATCTAAAGGCTGGTAGAGCCCTGAATTGGACCAGGAGGTTCCCAGGGACAATTAGGCCTGGAAAAGGAAGGCATTAAGTCTTGTGAAACTTACTTTGCTAAGAATGCCTCTGAGTTAATGAGCACTGATGTTGGGGACCACTTTGTGAGGCAATGGGAACTGTAGCCCCACAAAAGAATTGCTGAAGCTTGCTCTGCTTCCCACTGCCCTGATAAGGAAAAACTAGGTGTTTTACTTCACAGCAAGGAGCCCTGAAAACTGTGCCTTAATGAGCATCTGGTGCCAACTTGTCTGATGGACTTTGATTTAAGACAAACTTCTGTATTTCTTCAATTTATTATCTATAGTATTTTGATGTAGGTTGATAGGCTTTGTATGCACACTGTACACTCCTGCACATATCATTCTCAATAAAAGGCTAAGGAAGGGCTCGGGGCATTCTCCACTAGAGGGAATCGCCACCCCTTCTCCTGACAGGCAAATTGTGTCTGGTACAGTTTATTTTTCCTATCTGTGATGAGCCAGAGTGGCTCTGTGGGACCAGAGCCCCTCCTCCTTACAGGGTATGGTAGGATAACCTGAGCAGATGAGAAAGAAACCACTATACTACAATTAAAAAGCCATTCTAGTCTGTGGGCTCAGAGGTAAGAGAGGGTGAACCTTGTCCCATGAAGTAGACAGTGACTATACATAAAGCCAAATGGGTCACAAGAAGTCAAATTGGACAGGTCTTCTTGGGCTATAAAGAGTTTCGACATTATCCTGAACGTAATGAGCCATTTAAAGATTGTTGAATGTTAGAAGCACAGCATTGCTTAATTAAGATTTATAGAATCCTAAAAGCCTGTAAATGCATCAATTTAATAGTAATATAAGTACTTTTTCAATGACATTATATATATTTGTATGTATGTGTGTGTGCATATATATACACATATAATGCTGTGCATCATTCCTATCCATTAAGTTTGCAACATTCTTCTTTTAGGTAAGACAAATATATTTAAATTAGCTGAAATAGATTGCTATATCATTATGTCTTTTATATGCTATTTATATAATTTTTAAAATGCTCTATAAGACACAAATTTTTCAATCCTAGCAGGTCCTGGTCAGTCTTTTATTACAATCTGTGATCAGTAGGAGAATATAGATTTGAACAAATAAGAAAAATATAGAGGACTACAGAAAAGAGCATAAAAATTCTTGAAAGAAAATAAGAGCTATAAGAAAGGTCAAGAGAGCCAAAACCAATTCACTGAGAAATTCTGAAGAATGCCTGGGAAACTGTCTTAAGGCACACTTTTTCTTTTACAGATTAAACAGGCAACATCTCTTCTGAGAGATTATAGCCCTCCCCCTTTCCTCTCTCCTTTCACCCAGAATCAAATAAAAGAAAAAAATATTCCAGTCCTCCATGTGAAATATTTCCTAGCTTGGAGAGACAGAAATTAAAATTATTTATCATGAAATAGTCTCTGGTTAATGTTTTTAAAAATAAATTAAGTATTTGTCCTCACAAAATATATTAAATTGAGAAACCTCCAAGGAAACTGTTGCATCATCTCTTGGGGCCTTCTTAAGCCTCTTGGATTCTAAATGCAATCGGTTTCTTTGATGAAGTGTTGGCATAATGTGGCTTCATAATTTTTTGTTATTATTGTAAAATATATGTTACAGTAAATTTTAATAGGACATAGTTAATCAAAATTAACAGATTTTCCCTGCCCATCGTCACAAATACCAGTAAACTGGCTATTAGCAAATGACTTTCAATACCTTGAAATAGACATTTTGTTAGCTATGAATCTCTAACATCAAATATTCCCCTTAAAAATTATATTACAGAAAAGAGAGAATAAACTTTGAATATTTTTCAACCAAGAATAATTAAAAACTGACATTAAAATTAATTAAATAATTTTAAATTATATGTAAACAGGAAAAAGAGAGAAGAGAAATCCCCCACTAAAAATTTTCAACTCCCCTATATTTGCTAAACAGATTGCCATGTTTGATGCTAAATCATCACACAGGAGAGTGTTAAGAGCCTGGATTATAAAGCAAACTTCCTGATTTGCATTCTGACTCCACCACTTACTGGTACGTCCTTGTGTGAGTTTATTCCCTTCTCCGCATTTCAGCTTTTTCTTTGCCTGTTTCCTCATCTGCAAAATGAGCCTAATAATGGAACCTACATAGGATTGCTGCATAGATTATGTCAACGAATACATGTAAAGCATTTAAAACAGGCCATGGTACATACGGACACTGTATAAATGTTAAAAGTTTTGCTTAGTCTCTTAATATTTCACAAAAATCTAACACAGACTATTTAATGAAATCATTGTAATATATCTCAGAGTAAAACCCTTGATTGCAGGCAGGGCTGAGTTTCATCTCCTATGCACTGGGAAGACCGTACAGGATGTTGAGAGCTGGCACATGTTCTCAGTAGCCAGTACTCATGCCCTATTAGTGGGTAAATATTTTAGGGACTATCATCCCTTGCTATAGGTGGTAACCATCTTCCAAGCAAAACTGGATTATCCTGGGCCAGTGCATCTCACCCAAATTCTATAGATCCACAGGGGCTGCGTGCTGGGACAGGAGGCGGGCAGGCAGGGAAGAGAGGTGGGGCCAGTAAGAGGCCTTCATTTTATATTTTGGAGTAGAATGAGTAATTTTGCCTAAAAAGAGGGTCTCAAAGCCTTGAATCAAGCCAAAATTCACTCCACTAAATATTCGTATTGGAAAATCACTCTGCATAAAATTCGTCAACAACTCTGCATCAGTTTCTTTACAATACCACCACTGGCTTCCTGTTCTGATAAGTTCAAATTCTTATTCCATGACTTCAGATCTCATATTTTTCTACCATAAGCATATATGTGTGTGCCTGCGTGTGTATGTATGTGTGTATATATATAACTTTGCATAAAAGACAACTTCATAAATAAATGAAAAACGTGGCTGCCTTCATTGTCAGCTAACGGCAGTGATACAGACAAGTCTCCATGTATGTGTGGATGCCGAGCAGGTCAGGAGCTAAGTGCTCCATAGCTGATAGCTATATTAGCTTTATTCCACTGTTCCATAAAAAATTCCCAAAGATACTTATGAAGGAAATGAAAAGGCTATAAGGATTTCTTAGATGGGATACCAGTCTTTGTGAGCTGCAGATTTGTAAACTCTCTCTCTGCTGAGGAGGAATTGTGCCAAAGCCCAAAACTTATATCTTGAAAATAAAATTAATCATCTTTCCATAATTTTTTAAAATTATTTTTCCTGATTGGGAAGATGGCGGAGGAGTGAATGGGAGTCACGCTGACCTCCTCTCAAGACCAAACTGGAATTGTGACTAAATAGTGGAGAAATCACCTGGAAAACAATGGAACGATAGCGGGAGAGGAGCCTTGGAGCTGCGGACAGACAGTGGATTCAACTCTCACACATCCCAACGGGTGAGAAGTGCGGTGGAGGCTCGAGAGGGTGGGCTGGGCGCCCACGGGCACCAGCACCAGAGGGACATTGAAACAGCCGGTTGGCTCCCCATGAGAAGAACAGGGTCTGAATCATAAACAGGGACCCCTAGACTACAGCAGCTAAAACGAGGAAAATGCACAGACAAAATGCAACCCTGAAAAGCTTAGGGGCGCTCTCTGCCAGAGACAGGTGGCTGGGGATGCAAAGAGACATTTAAAGGGCCAACGTAAAAATTTCAGTGGCAGCCGCCCTCCTTGATCTCTGGGTAGAGGCGGCAGCAGAGTGGGCTGGTGCCTGGGAAAAGACTGGTGAGGAAAACTTTGTGAAGAGAACTGAGACGGCGACCGGCGGAGCCCGGTGATAACTCACCTCCCACTCTGCAGCTACCATCCTGCCCAGGCATAAGGGAATTAGTTAACCTGCTTTTTGTGTGCTCCACACACAGCTAGTGCACGTGTGAGCTGGGGGGCTGAGTGCAGACAAGCGGGAAGAAATAGAGGATCCCTGGCCAAAGGGGTCACACAGCTGCATTGAGAGCCTTGAGGAGAGACTGGAGACGGAGGCATTGGGGAAAGAATGGGAGGAGGAACCGGGGAGTCCCGACTCCCTCCCTGTTTTGTAGTCTCCATCTTGGGCAGGCAGAGCGTGCACCCAAAGAGGCAGAAACGGGGCGCGCATGAACCAGACTAGGCGCGAGTGCAGAGCAGTCCGCAGAAATAGTGGACCCAGGCCAAAGGGGTCACAGAGCTGCCCAGAGTCCCTGGAGGAGAGACTGGAGACAGGATTAACCGGAGAATCTTGGAGCTGACTTCCTCCCATTTCCGTAGTCTCCATTTGGCAAGGGCAAGCGATGCCCCCAAAGAGCCAAAAGCAGGGAAAGCACACAATAGAAGACCCTAAACTGACCAGTCCCAGGGTGCCCACCGGGGCACGGGCGCTAGATGAGTGCACGAGGTTGGGCGAATAAGCGCCCAGGTGGGCTGGAGATCCTGTCAGGCTGGGGAGCACGCTCAAGGAGCCCGGGAGAGAGTGCAAAGCGATCCACAGAAATAGTGGATCCCTGGCTGAAGGGGTCACAGAGCTGCCCAGGCAGGAGTCAGACACAGACACTAGACTCCTGGAAAGCTCAAACAAAAGACCTAAGGTCATATAGGATCAACAACTGACATCATCAGAGGCAGGCCCAGAAAGAAAAGTAAAGAATAAATAAATAAATAAATAAACAAATAAATAAAAAGACCTGCCTACTACTATAGAAGTTTAATTCACAAAGTTAGGAAATCTAGACGGCCTAATTGAAGCAGAAGCAAAAATAAATAAATAAATAAATAAATAACTTAACAGACTCTCACAAAAATGGGAAGAAAAAGAAGTTCCCCCCAAAGGAGTGGAAAAAGGGACTCCCCACAGAGAGAGCTAAATGAAATAGAGGCCAGGGAACTATCAGATATTGAATTCAAAACAATGGCTCTAAGGAAGCTCAATGAGCTCAGCCAGCTCAAAGATAACTATGAGAAACTGCAGAGAAACTATCAGGATCTTACAACAAACTATATCAACCTGGAAAAGGACATAGAAACTATCAAGAAGACACAAGAGGATATGAAGAATACCATTTCTGAATTGAAGAACACAGTAGAAGGAATCCAAAGCAGGCTGGATGAAGCCGAGGATCGAATCAGTGAGATGGAGGATATGATAGAAAAAAGCTCCCAGAAAGAACAAGAAATGGAAAAACAACTCCAAAAGAATGAAGAGGCATTTAGGGAAATGCAGGACAACCTGAAACACGTATAATAGGGATACCAGAAGGAGAAAAAGAGGAGCAAGGGATAGAGAACCTCTTCGAAAAAGTAATGATGGGAAATTTCCCTAATTTGAGGAGAGAAAGGCTCTCATGGATCCAGGAGGCACAGAGGACCCCACTCAAGAGGGACCCAAGGAGGTCCACTCCAAGACACATCATCATTAAAATGGCAACTATCAAAGACAGAGAATCCTCAAGGCAGCAAGGGAGAACGGTAAAGTAACATACAAGGGGGCCCCCATACGGCTAGGAGCCGACTTCTCAACAGAAACACTACAAGCCAGAAGGGAATGGCAACAAATATCCCAAGTCATGAAAAGCAAGGGCCTACAGCCAAGGCTGCTCTACCCAGCAAGGCTCTCAATTAAAATAGAAGGGGAAATAAGAAGTTCCCCAGACAAAAGAAGGCTAAAAGAATACATCTCTACCAAACCAGCACTCCAAGATATGCTAAAGGGACTGGTTTAAGCTGATGAAGGATAAGAGTGAGAAAGAGAAACACACAGGTACAAAGAGAAAAAATGAGTAAGTTTCTATCAGTAATAACTCTCAATGTAAATGGACTAATGCCCCAATCAAGAGACACAGGGTAGCTGAATGGATAAGAAAACATGACCCACACATATGCTGCCTACAAGAGACCCACCTCAGAGCAAAAGACCTACACAGATTGAAAGTAAAGGGATGGAAAAAAACATTCCAAGCAAATGGGCAAGAGAAAAAAAGCAGGGGTTGCCATACTTGTATCAGACAAAGTAGATTTCAAAATAAAGGCCATAAAAAGAGACCCAGAGGGGCACTTTATAATACTTAAAGGAAGAATCTATCAAGAAGTAAACATTGTAAACTTATATGCTCCCAATATAGGAGCCCCCAAGAATATAAGGAAATTGTTGGACGACTTCAAAAAAGATATAGACAGCAACACACTGATAGTAGGGGATTTCAACACCCCACTGTCAAAAATGGACAGATCTTCCAAACAGAACATCAATAAGGATATTGTGGCGCTGAATGACACATTGAATCAAAGAGACTTAGCTGACATATATAGAACCTTACATCCTAAAGAAGAAAAATACACATTCTTTTCAAATGCTCATGGAAGTTTTATAAAGATAGACCACATGATAGGACACAAAGCAAACCTCAGCAAATTCAGGAAAATTGAAATAATACAAAACTTTTTCTTGGACCACAAGGGCTTGAAACTGGAAATCAACCTCAAAGAGAAACTTCAAAAACTTGCAAATCATGGAGACTGAACAGTAGACTATTGAACAATGAATGGGTCAGTAATGAGATAAGAGAAGAAATCAAAAAGTTTCTGGAAACAAATGAAAATGAACAGACAACTGTCCAAAACCTATGGGGCACAGCAAAGGCGGTCCTGAGAGGGAAGTTCATAGCAATACAGGCTACCTAAAAAAGACAGAAACATTTCAAATAAAAGACCTAACACTACAACTTCAAGAACTGGAGAAACAACAACAAATAAATCCCAGAGCAAGTAGAAGGAAGGAAATAGTCAAGATTAGAGCAGAACTGAATGACATAGAGACAAAAAGAACAATTCAGAGGATCAACCAATCCAGAAGCTGGTTCTTTGAAAAGATAAATAAAATTGACAAGCCTTTAAGCAGACTCATCAAGACAAAAAGGGAGAGGACCCACATTAATAATATCAGACACGAAAGAGGAGAAATAACAACTGATACCACAGAAATACAAAGGATTGTCAGAAACTACTATGAACAATTATATGCCAAGAAATTTGAAAATCTTGATGAAATGGACAAATTTCTAGAAAAGTATAATCTTCCAACACTGAAGGAGGAAGAAACAGAACGCTTGAACAGACCGGTAACAGCTGGGGATATTGAAGCAGTCATCAAGAAACTCCCGGCACACAAAAGCCCAGGGCCAGACGGTTTCCCAGGAGAATTTTACAAAACATTTAAGGAAGAGCTAACCCCTGTCCTTCTCAGACTATTCCAAAAAATCCAAGAGGAAGGAAGACTTCCAGACTCTTTTTATGAGGCCAGCATCACCCTAATCCCAAAACCAGATAAAGACACTACAAAGAAAGAAAACTATGGTCCAATTTCGCTGATGAACATAGATGCTAAAATCCTCCACAAAATATTGTCAAACCGCATCCAGCAATACATTAAAAAGATTATCCACCATGATCAAGTGTGATTTGTCCCAGGGATGCAGGGATGGTTCTATATACGCAAGTCAATAAATGTAATACATTACATAAATAAAAGACAAAAACCACATGATCATCTCAATAGACGCAGAAAAAGCATTCAATAAGGTACATCACCCATTGATGATCAAAACACTCAGCATAATGGGAATAAATGGGGCATTCCTCAATGTAATAAAGGCCATATATGAAAATCCTACAGCCAACATCATACTCAATGGGCAAAAACTGAAATCTTTTCCACTAAGATCGGGAACATGACAAGGATGTCCGCTTTCACCGCTTCTTTTCAACATCGTATTGGAAGCCCTAGCCACAGTGGTCAGATGAGAAAAAGAAATAAAAAGCATCCAAATAGGAAAGGAGGAAGTAAAGCTATCATTGTTTGCAGATGACATGATAGTGTACATAGAGAACCCTGTAGACTCTACCAAAAAACTCCTCAACCTAATAAGTGAATTTGGCAAAACAGCAGGATACAAAGTCAACATTCAGAAATCAAAGGCATTTTTGTACACCAGCAATGCAATAGAAGAAGAAATCAGAGAAAAAATACCATTCGATATAGCAAGAAGAAAAATAAAGTACCTAGGAATAAATTTAACCAAGGAGGTAAAAAACCTGTATGCAGAAAACTATACAACATTGAAGGAAGAAATTAAGGAAGACACAAATAAATGAAACCATGCTCATGGATTGGAAGAATTAATATCCTCAAAATGTCCATACTACCCAAAGCAATTTATAGATTCAATGCAATCCCTATTAAGATACCAATGACATATTTCATAGAAATAGACCAGACATTTCATAAATTTATATGGAATCATAAATGACCCCAAAAAGCTGTAGCAATTTTGAGAAAATAAAATAAAGTAGGAGGGATCACAATACCAGACATCAAACTATACTACAAAGCCACTATACTCAAAACAATCTGGTACTGGCACAAGAACAGAACCATAGACCTGTGGAACAGAATAGAAAGTCCAGAAATAAGCCCAGGTCTATATGGGCATCTTATATTTGACAAAGGGGGCAGAAGCATAAAATGGAGCAATTATAGCCTCTTCAACAAATGGTGTTGGAGGAGCTGGACGGCTACATGCAAAAAATTGAAATTGGATCATCAGCTGACACCAAACACAAAAATAAACCCAAGATGGATAAACGACTTAAATATAAGTTGCAACACCATAAAAGTCCTAGAGGAGGACATTGGCAGGAAACTCTCAGATATCCCACACAGCAATTTTTTCACTGATATGTCTCCTAAAGCAAGGGACATAAAGGAAAGAATAAACAAGTGCGAACTCATCAAAATAAGAAGCTTCTGCACGGCTAAAGAAAACATCAGCGAAATGAAAAGGGAGCCAACCATATGGGAAAATATATTCGCTAATGATACATCAGATAGAGGTTTGATCTCCAAGATATATAAAGAACTCACTCGACTCCACTCCAAGAAGACAAACGATCCAATCAAAAAAATGGGCAAAGGACCAGGGCAGACGCTTTTCCAAGGAGGAGATACAGAGGGCCCAGAGACATTTGAAAGGATGCTCAGCATCACTAGCCATCAGAGAAATGCAGATCAAAACCACCATGAGGTACCACCTCACACCAGTCAGAATGGCCATCATAAACAGATCCACAAACAACAGGTGCTGGCGAGGCTGTGGAGAAAAGGGAACCCTAGTCCACTGTTGGTGGCAATGCAGACTGGTGCACCCACTGTGGAAAGCAGTGTGGAATTTCCTCAGAAAGCTGAAAATGGAACTGCCTTTTGATCCAGTGATTCCCCTGCTGGGACTATACCCTAAGAATCCCAAAACGCTAATTCAAAAGAACCTATGCACCCCAATGTTCATAGCAGCACAATTTACAATAGCCAAGTGTTGGAAGCAACCTAAATGCCCATCAGTAGATGACTGGATCAAAAAATTATGGTACATTTACACAATGGAATACTACTCAGCAGAAAGAAAAAAAGAACTACTAAACTTCGCGACAGCATGGATGGAACTGGAGAGCATTATGCTAAGCGAAATAAGCCAGGGGGCGAAAGACAAATACCATATGATCTCACCTAGAAGTGGAACCTAACCAACAATACAAAGACGCAAGGAAAATAAGACCAGCAACACTGAAAGGAAAAGAAATCAACAGAGACAAGAGGGAAGGAGGGAGGCGGGGCGGGGAAAAGGAGGTGAAGGGGAAAGTCAAGGAACATATAGCAAGGTCTCATGGACAAAACCAAAGAGGAAGGATTGAGGGAGGGAGAGAGGGAGGGAGGGGCAAGGGAAATTGGTGGGGGGAAGGCAGAGACAAATGTATTTGAAAAAAATAATTAATTAATTAATTAAAAATTTTAAAAAATATTTTTCCTTGATACCTCATTTTTCACATGTAAGCAGGCATAGTTACAAAAGCTGTTTCTGTTAAGTTATCTCACGTAAAATTGTCTTTAATGCAAAGCTTTTGTATCCTTTTTTTCTCCTTTAAAGAGGATGATTTAATTCTGAAATTTATCATCCTATTGCTGCCAATAAAAACATTAGGCAGCATTAAGATTGTGTAAGATGCTCCAGTTCCTGAGCTGCATCCTTAAACTTACTATTTCATTTCATCTCTACAACCATACTAGTTTACAGAGAAATTGCAGCAGCAAAAGGTTAAGTAACTTGTTGAAGGTCACAGATCTAGTAAAGTTTCACCTGGTATACAAACCCCACTGAGTGCATGCAAGGTGTTTTTCTCACTGCTACCTGCTCTTAACTCCTCCGCTAACATAAACTAAACTCAGAAGTATGCACTGACACACATACACATACAGCACATAAATTGTGTGACAAATAATATACATGAATATTAAATATGAATATAAGTAACTTATGGAGACAATTGGATAGCAATACCGAGAAAGAGTAAGAATATATATGTGAAAATATACAAATATCAATATTGGTTAAAACTAGTGATGGGATTATTTATTCCTTATGTGTTTACCCTTTACAATTCTCCTTTAATGAGCATATGTTACTTCTATAATTAGAGAAAAAGGTACAGCAAGTGTCATATACTTTCATTCTACTCTTTTGGTCTTTTATGAATTGTCTCCAGTACTATACATAACGTTTTTATCACGTCTAAATTTTAATTAAATATGATATCATTCTTTCTTTATATATTGATGTTATTAACTCATTATCCTATTTAGAGCATTAAGAACAGATTCATGTATTTAGACTTGCTAGGTGTATAAATATTCACATATTTTTAAAAATTCTATACTAGAGGTACATATATAATTTGAAGGGATCTAAATTTTGATAATATAGAAATGCAACCAAATTATGCCTAAGGAAATTCGTCTATCTATATACATATTCAAGTTCTAGAATTTTTAGAGCTAACTGTGAAGTTCATTGTGGCCCACCATTAAGGATGCACGCCCTGTCATGCTTCAGCATGCCCAATACCGCGCTGTGGAACACGGCCCCACTGCTGTAGGGAAGCTGTTCTCATCCTACCTTCTTGCAAATGCCCCTCATCTTTCTCATTATCTTCCTTTTTTATTTCCTGATCAGCAAAGTACCAGCTTACCTGCACTCTAATTGGATATACACAGAATCAAAAAAAGAGAAAGAGACTCACTGAGAGTGAGAGTCAGAAAAAAGAAATCAATTCTTATTTTGTTCACCTCGATCTTATTGATTAATGTTTCTCCAAATCCATATTATTACAGAGAAGAAATAAAAGTAGGCAAACAGCAGAGCAGGAGGGAAAGGAAGAAAATCAAGGGCAGTAAGAAAGAGGAAGGGGAAAGTTATTTTGTACTTTTCTTGTCTTTCATGATACCTTAGTATTTCCACCTTTGAAATAAAAAGATGAAATATCATATTTAAACTTAGAAGTTCTTAAAATCTATACCTCCCTTCTTAAAAATGTATGATTCCCACCCAATAATAATAATGCAATCTTAGTGGTAACACATTTGTTTAAAATGTGATTCAGAATTGTTTGGAAAACACAGCAAAGTGTAGATTAAAGTAATGGAAGAGAGAGAGAGAAAGAAGAGAAGGAGGGAGGGAGTCGGGAGAGAGGGAGAGAAATGGGATATAAAACCTCATGGGCAAGCACTGCTATGTGCAAATAACTTACATCTTAGTTGCATATTTTATTAGGTAGCAGCTAGAGTCCCATATAAGCTTTTCCTCCCTAGATTTTAATGCTACCAAGAATTCCCAATGAGTATGAGTGCAAGAATTTTTGGACATCGCAATTGGGTGAAAAGAAAAACAATTCATTTTGTTCTGGTTAGTACAAATATTCATCTAGTAGTTTATTTAGGTTTAAAAGTGACAGAACTAAATACCAGAGGAAAAAATCAATCATTTCTTCAAAAATAAAAAAGCAATTTATTTTTTAAATTATGTTCTTTATTTTGTAATTTAAAAGTATCAGATTATTATTTTTTTAACTAGTAGTGTCTTCGGAAGAACCATAGTCACCACCCTAGCACACATACAGGTCTCTGTCAAAGAGTCTAGGATGGCTACTGGCAAAGGCTATGTTATTTAATGGTCAAACTTACTCTATATGCTTCACAATATAAATAAAGGAGTAGATGGTTTTCAGTGGAGGTGAATAAACATCAGTGGGAGGAATGATAGCATGGAAAAATAGAAAGACTTAACTGGGAGCAATATGGAAGCTTGGCTTATTAGGGAAAAAGACAGTATCTGTTTCCCTTACATGATCTTTCATCCCTCTTCAAATCTACCAGAATGTTTTTTATTGAGCAGATGTAAATACACCTCTTAGATCAAATTAAACCACAACACAGAAGAATAGTCACAATGCAACCAACACCTTTACATTGTGCTTTATCAGTTACCTCATTTGCAAAGGAGCCAGTATTATAATTCAGTTCTTTTGTTCAACAAATATTTATTGACTACCTATATATTCCTGGCTGTCCTGATCCCTGGGATGCAAAAATGAAAATAATTGGCATGGTCCCTGACTGCTTGGGAACTCAGTCTCTACTTTTGTCTTTTTGGCCACAATTTGGTAAAAGCATACAAATTTGGAAGGAGCAATAAAACAGATTGTCTACTCAGAAGCTTGTGCTAGAGAAGATTAAAACTGCAGTTTCTTTATATCTTATTTTGGCCTAATATTCCAATGCGCATTCTACAAAATTGCCTCAATCTCATGCATGCCTGTGTTTTCTGAGTCGCTGCTTTAATATTTCAGTAATTTTCACAGCTTGGTACTAGAATAAGTCCCCCAACAAATGAAAGCAATATCTGATAGACACTCCAAGGACACATGCTACATCCTGGAGTTCAAATGAAGTGAGGAATGTAAAAGCTGGGCTTTAATACCTACTTGTTCTTATATCTTCGCTGGGACTAAAATATAATTAAAATATTTCAGTATCACACAGTGAATTTCTATGGGCCTCATGCAACAACTTGCTGCACTTCCTTTAAGACTATACCACTGACCTGGCATTTGGTGAGCACACAGTGTTGTGATATCCCTAAGACCAAGAGTGGAGTTTGAATGTAGTAACCCACACACTTGTACTCTATTGAGTAAAGCAAATATAATTGGCACACACATAAAGCCTGGTTCTTATTAGTATCATATCCTAATAAACTAAAATAAACAGTCCTTTTCAACTTAAGTAGCTGCTTGTATAATCAGCAGTGGTTCAGTCACTGAATAAAGGCAAACACATAGGAGATGTCACTTGCTCAGAGCTCTTTATCAGAAACACAAGGCAATACATACACAAAGACATCCAAAACAAACCGGACTTGTACTAAAACAGATAATTGTGAATATTACTAAAATACAATCTGTAGGCTAAACTGCTTCTTATAGTGCATAAAATACAAAAATATTCTATAAATTATCAAAAATTATAAGATAGTTTTAATAAATTGTGACTAAAATAAATAAGCTTCTAAGGCCCAATCCAAGATCTTCTTTTATACAAAAGGACAGCGTGGTCATATTCTAGATTCTAAGTTCAAGCAAATGTCATTATAATTTATTCTTTGAATAAACACCACAGATAGAGTGGATCACTCATTTATTCACCAGTAAATATTAATTGGACATCAGAATGTACCAAAGAGTATGATACAGTTATGGTTGCTGCCATCAATTTGTTTATAATCAGAAGAAAAGTAAAGCAATAATCACAAAAAGAAATATGAACTCTAAAATTTAAGAGCTATGAGGAAATAAAAAACGTAAAAGCTGAGATTAACATCATTGAAGGGGGACCTAATTTAGGTAGTGTTTCCAGCAAAGTCCTTACTGGGAATATCCAAATAAACATGAGAGATGAAGAAGGAAATCTATTTTGACATCTTTCAGATATAAATTAAAATTTTAAGGACACCATGAAGAGAAAAAATTTTACTTTGAAATTGCTTTTATATTTTTAATAATAATATCAATTCAATGCACAGTGACTTCTGGACTGGGAACTCCCAGGAGATCCCGTGTCTCTTAATTCTTTTGTATTGTGCTGATATATCAAATTTCAAATTGCATGAGTGATTAATCCATAAATGCTTGTTGACTGAAGAGGTGACAAAGAGTTAAAGGTAATGAGACAAGCTAAATATGTATGACTTAGACCACACCATAGCAGTCACTTAAATGAAGAGGTTAGTATGCTTATTAACCAAGCTGAAGAACCATTAGCAACAGAAAATAAAGAGAGTGAAGATAAGTATTGAGGAACAACATATTACAATTAAATTAATGGGGTTTAGGGAGGATTCAGGAAAGTTCCTGCAGCTCCTGCCTCTTCTTTATAATGTCATGGTTCTAATTTACCTCATTTATATTAATGAACAGAGGATTGCACAACTATTAGCATGATTGAAAATTACACTAATGCTCAGTAAATCTACCCCTAATTATTATGATTAATGAGAAGTTGATCATCTTGGACCATATTAACATCCTATAGCAACTGAAATATAGCAAAAGATCTTTTTCTTGATAACCCAGGTCTTTAGACTTTCTATTTAATGAAACCCTGAGCCATCCACTCAGTAATGTCATATACTAATTCACTATAACTACCTATTTACATAGATTTGCATAGATTATATTTTTCACATTTATGTATTTATTTGAAATAATTACTTCTAAGTGTAATAAAATGTTTATGATTGGCTTTACACAGTATTAATTTTGCTGTATGAAACTGAATTAAAAAAAACACCATATTTTTTCTCTACCTGGTTTCAAGTTACCTCTTTGTGGGTTACCTTGTCCAAAAAAGAAATTATTCATCTTAGTAATTATCAGAATTCATAATCAGGACATGAAGAGACATAAATCTCACTCATTTATTTAAATATTGCTATTTCACAAAAAAGAATTCAAAATGATAAAAGAAAATGATAAAATGACAAAGTGATAAAATTTATTTTAATCATCTCAATATCAGACTACCTTTCTTTAGTTGGAAGAGGTGAGCTATTTTTATATATTTTTCCTTAATTCTTCCTTTGTTAGGACTGCAATACGATATCAATGCCTTATTTTTTCTACTATACTTTCTATCTTCTGCTACTAATAGTGGTCCATGAAAGCAAACCTATAGTCAATGCTGGATTCCTTGAGAGCAATGGCCTAAAGTATGCACTTTGATAGCACAACAAGCAAAAAGATTGTCAAATATAATATTTCTGTAGATTCCATGGCAGACTTTTAATGAAACACAATTTCACATTAACATGGCCTTTATATTCTGAAAGTATTGTCCCATCTCAAGTCTGTATTTATTCATACCTTATTATCAAGGTTTTCTTACTGCTCTATGAGGTCATCAGTTATATTCACTTTAAATGCTCAAAATGTCACTCCACCAGGCCTGTCCACAGTCTAAAAGTTCATAAATTAATTCACGTATTGGGTGACTGCTCTGCATCTGGTGCTCTTCTGGGACAGAGGTTTTCATCGCGCACAAGATAAAATGTCCTCATCTTCATGGAGATGCTAATTCAGTGAGACAGGTGGAAATGGAAAAAGTATTCCGTATGACGAGGGTGACATAAAGGAAAGGACAAGTGTCTTGGTGTATGTAACAGAAGAAACCAGGCTAAAACAGGAGATCAGGAAAGGTCTCCCTGAAGAACTGACATTTAAGAGAAGAGCTTAAAGGATGCAATAGTTGCTGGCAGTTTATACTGTGAGGAAGAACTTGGACTCTGGGAAATAAAAAGGAGTTATCAATAGATATAAATTTTTTAAAAAGGCAATGTAGCATAATAGAGAGATTTTCAGGTTTAGGGCTCCACAGACCTAAGTTAGTGTTGTATAGACTTACCCGTTCCTAGCTATACAACCTTTGGGAAATCACTTGTCTTCCTGTTTTATGTGCCATAAAAATAGAAATGATGCATACCATATAGGATGACCTTGAGGATTACATGAGATTATATATATATTTGAAAATGCCCGACACAATAGCAAGTGCTGAAAAAATATTAATTTTCTTTTCCTATATAAAAAAGTGGACCAAAATTCTTTTTCAGTAAATTCACAAAAGGAAATTTGGAGATCATGTCACAAAAGTGCTTTTGATGTAGAACTAAATGACTTCCAAGACTAGTTAGGAAAATAGGGCATGGATTTAATCAAATCTCCTTCAAGCCACTTTTCAGCCACTTACTAAATGGTGTGGACTTTAGCAGGTTAATTTATCCACTGTGAGCCTTGGTTTCCTCTTCTGTAAGACATGACATTAGAATGCCCGTGTTACAGGATGTTAGAATAAAATGAGATGCTGAAGGCCACGCTCACAGAAGGGCTCTGATAAATCAAAAGCTCAATCAAGTTATTTGGTTATGTTACTGTAACAGCAGCGGCGAAGACAACAGCAGCAGAAGTCACTATCTCTGGCTACCTACCTCCCTTTATTCATATATAAAAAATAACAGGTGGGAAATAAAGTTGGTGGAACAAATCAGGAGAAAACTCCATCAAAATGAAAGACATAATAGTGCTAAAGTATAGTCTAAAAGTACTCAATGTTTCAGATGCCGTATTGATATAAGGTGAGGCTGGTCGGGGAAATTTGCAAGTAGTTTGCAGGAAATATCAAAAGTAGCTATTCATGACAGGATTTACAACTGACTGGTTGTTTAAATACATCTGCAGATTGGTAATTGTTTCTTACATAGTATATGAGTTATCTGCTGCTACATAACAACCGATGCAAAACTTCGTGGCTTAAGTAACTACTGCACTTGCACGCAATTCTGTGGACTGGCTCCTTGGTCTGTGCTGTGATAGAAGTTTCCTCTGCTGGCCTTGCCTTGGTTCCCTGATGTGTTTGAAGTCAGCGGGTGACTCAGCTGAGGCTGGAGCACCCAAGATGGCTCCATTAATACGGCTGGAGGATGGCACTATGAGCATGGTCTCTCTCTCTCTCTCTCTCTCTCTCTCACTCTCTCTCTCTCCACATGGTCTCTTCCTTTAGGAGAATATCTTGGAATTCCACACAGCGTGGTCTCAGAAAGACAAGAAAATGAGAACAAAAGCTGTCCAGAGTCTCAAAGTCCATAAATTAATTCACAAACTATGTATTGGGTGACTGCTCTGCATCAGGCTCCAAGTTCAGAAATTCTGATATATTATTACTACCATAGTCTATTGGTTAAAGCAAAGCAAAGACCAGCCCAAACTTTCAATGTAGCGAAAGACTGAATCTCTTGAGAGAAGAGCAACAAAGACAAATCACAAAGAAAGTACATACAGGGTTAAGATAAATTTCTAAAAAGATTTTTTATTTTTGCAATGTGCCACACAGAGCTAGTTCATATACCCTGTGCTCTTGTAATAAAAGTACTAAGCTTAATTGCCACATGAAACTTAATATCACTCCATTTATGCTTGTCCTATTGCATATAATATATGAAACATGTAGACAGTCAAATCACTTTATCTCAGTAGACCTCTTTAGTTGATATATATCAAAATCATCAGGGATCTTTATCTCCTACTCCTTAGGTAATTTGAATCAGATTATAACCAAGATATTGTTCCCCGCCTCCAGAAGGCCCCCAGATGATGCTAAGAAATAGTCATGCTTGAGAACCACTATGTCGAATTCTTTCTAGTTATTTTTAAATATAATTATTAGTGGACTTAACAACTTCTTTCCTCACCTCTAAAATACTACTAATTAATGATTTTATTTCTCCTACCCTTCTGGCCATCATTAAAATACAAAACAGTTACTGCCAAATCGAAAACATTGTTTACAATAGTTAGAGCCACAATCTAAGGACCTATTATGATAAGCCTAGCAATCAAAATCTAACCATTTGGCCTTCAAGATCAAGGAGAAACAAAGTTTTTTATCTAGAGCTTAATTTGTGCAGAAAAGTGTTTTGGAGAAGATTGATGTGGCAGTAGCAGGGGAAATCTGGGGGGAAGAAGAGGGTAACTATTGTAATAATTCAGGCATGTGGAAATAATGATCCAGCTTAAGAAAGTCATAATCCCACAATATAAATACAATCCTGACTGGACTCACTTATATTTATGAGTCCTTGCTAAAGCCAGTCAGTCCTACTATACCTTCCACAGTAAATTCATTTTCCTACTCTCTGAACCACCCATATTTCTCATTTTGTTTGTTAAATGCCTGGCACCTCCCTTCTCACCCTTCACTTTGCACTGCTTTACTCACGTTCAACTGCCCAGGGAAAACAGATTATGTGCGAGAGCATCACCTCCTTTTCCCACCCTGTCACATCCCGCCCCCCCCCGTCTCCACCCCCCACGCCCCACCTCCCCTCTGATGGCCATGAGGCAGCAGACCCACTCTGCTCCGTTTGTGTGGATCCCTTTCCATTCCAAACTTACACAAGGTCTCCACAAAGTATCCTCTTTTTTCAACTTTATGTTGATTTCCCATTCCTACAAACCCCAAACATGTCTTAATACTGTCCTTAACACTGTCTCTTAGGCTTCTTAAATGTAGTATGTCCAAACAAGAACTTTTGATTTTCTGCATACTTTAATTGTATATCTTCCACCGCTTAAATGTAAGACCTATGAATTCAGAAAGTTTTCAATACCAGGCACTAGGTTTTAAAGATTATGTACTTAGAATAGTGCCAGGCACATAATAGATAGGCTAGAAATTTGGATAAATGAATAAATATTTCATTATATGTAAAGAAAGAATGGGTTGAATAATTTAAAACACCCTGAAAATGTAAATAAATTGTTTTAAATTCTATTTTAAAATTTCATAAAAGTAGTTTTGTTTTTTGTTTTTTCTTTTGCAAAAGATTTAAATGACTTGTAAAACAATATACACAATCAAATTAGTATGGCATATTCCATGTTTAACATTCTTATGGTAATTTTGACTTTTAAAATGATTTGTATTGTTAGGAAATGCAATAAATGATTAAGTTTTTTCTTCATTTAAACATTAAAAAATATATTATCAAACAGTTACTTTCCTGCCATTGTAAATTTCTACCACTTATTGCAGCCTCAAATAGCAGTGATGTATATTTGAAATAAAATTTAATTGATCACTATCTTTTTGAAATTCTCTTTTTTATCTCTTTCAATTGTCTAAAATTATGTTGGTTTCCTAATATGTGCCAAGCAAAGCACACATGAGGTGATATAAAGAAAAAGCCTTTTCCCAATGAAGGTAAGTATCAACAAACAAAAAGTCAACCTACCTAACAGGAGAAATATTTGCAAGTGATATATCTTATAAGTAGTTAGTATCCCAAATATGTAAGGAACTCATACAACTGAACATCAAAAGCAAAGAAAATTTAAAAATGGGAATACCTGAACAGGTATTTCTTCAGAGGACATACAGATGGCCAACAGACATATGAAAAGATGATCAACACCACTAATCTTCAGGGAAGTGCAAATCAAAATCATAATGACTTCATAACTGTCAGATTGGCTATCATCAATAAATCAACAAACAATATGTGTTGGCAAGGATGTGGAGAAGAGAGAAACTTCCTGTGCTGTTGTGGGATTGGAAATTGGTGCAGCCACTATGGGAAGCAGTATGGAGTCCCCTCAAAAAATTAAAAATAGATGTGCAATACAACCCAGTAATTCCACTTCTAGGAAACAAAAACCATAATTCAAAAATATATGTGCACCCCTATGTTTACTGCAGCATTTGTTATAATAACCAAGATATGGAACCAAACCAGGTGTCTATCCATAAATAAATGAAATATTACCCAGCCATAAAAGAATGAAATCTTACCATTTACAACAGCATGGATAGACATAGAGGGTATTATGCTAAGTGAAATAAGTCTAATGAAATAAAAAAACAAAAAAACATTTAATTTCACACTTACATATAGAATCTAAAAAACAAAACAAATAAAACAAAAGAGAAACAGGATCATGATACAGAAAATCAACTGATGGTAACCACAAGAAAGAGGATAGGGGAATGGATGAAAAAGATGACAGTGATTAAGAAGTTTAAACTTCCAGTAATAAAATAAATATCACAGCGTTGTAATGTACAGCATGGGGAATATAGTTAATAATATTGTGATAACTTTGTACAGTGATAGATGGTTACCAGACTTATCAAGGTGACCACTTAATAAGCTATATAAATTTTGAATCACACCCAAAACTAATATAATATTGTATGTCAACTATACTTTCTTTAAATACAAATAATACTTAGTTCTTGCTAGCTGAAAATACTATGCCAGATATGATCAGAGACAGACCTGAAACCAATAACCACAATGCCACACAAAAGTCTAAGGGTATGTACATGGAAATAAAGGTGATAGGTCAACTAATTGTATTAATGGAGTCTGGGAAGACTTCCCAAATATACAGCATATCTCACAGGGTATAGGTACTGTAATATCTGCCACAACAGAATTAAAAGTACATTTAATCTGTCATAATTTCATAATATTTTTCTAATTTCTCCCTTTTTCTATTTAGATAAAATATTCAATTCAGCTCTAAAATTCTCATTTGTTTCATGCCAATATCCTTGATACAAATTTTTAAATATCTTTTATAAACCATCACAGGGATAATGTGACTGAAAAACTTGTATTAATCCTATAAATGCTCTCCATGAATTATTCTTCAGTCATTCATTTTGAATTTTTATATCTAGGTCACATGAAACACACCACATTTTCCAATATCTTCAGCTGTTGAGTTTCAGTGATTCAAGCCAGATAATATGCTAAGCTTGACATCACCAGAGTCATATAAAGAGAATATATTAGGACAAGGAAAGCTCATATTTTCTCTTAGCCCACTCAGCTATGAAACAAACACACTTGAAATCATTTTACTTTTGACTATTGAGCATCAAGTCCCCTGTAACCAAGGAAACAGGTTCCAGCTCCCGTTTTAACAGACAGAAGGCAATTATTTGTCTGAGGTAAGGGTCCGTCCTCAGCACCTTCTCAGCTAATGCATCACACTCTTTCACCTTTCCTTAACTTCCATGCATCGCTGACATATCACAACTCCCTTCTGCCTCGTATGTTCTCTGTTCTACTTGTGAGACTTTCCTATTTTGAAATGACAGACAATAAAAACCTTTTTCCACAGCTGAGACAGACACTAAATTTCTGCCTTTAAAAACCATGTGTCCTAGTAACTAGAAACAAGGATGCCATTAAAAACAAAAACATAGATGAAGAGCAGGGTGAGAGCTAGTAGGGGGCAGTAGGTGAGGGGATGAAGGGATTGAGCAAAAAGGAAAAAGGACTCATGGACATCGATAACAGTGTGGTGATTGTTGAGGGGTGGAGTGTATAAAGGGACTAAATGGTAATGGAAAAAATACAATGAAAAAATAGAAACAAAAGCAAAAACAATTTGGTGTTAGTACAACTGGGAAGAGTGACCTAAATACCAGGTAGAATTTCTGAGCTGCTCGCCAGGTGGTCCGGCACATAATAGCTCATGAAGTTTCAGTCAAGCTACTGATTGAGGCTGCCATCATCAGAAGGCTCAACTGGGGTCTTACTATCCTCTTCTCACCTCACTCACACAGAGCAGACGCCTCTTTCCTCACTACATGGTCCTCTCCACAGCGTTTTGCTGTTCATGATACGGCAGCAGGCTAAGAGAGATAGTGAGTAAGAGTGAAGTATGCACCCGTGGAAGAAAACGTGGCCACATGCTAGCTCTGACAAGCCCAGGGGAGGCCCGTGCAGTCCTTTCAAACTCAAAGATCTAAAGCAACCACGTAGGGTGGTATGAAATGAAAACTTTCTAACTAAAAGCAAGTCATGGCAGGAGTCAGGTCCTAGGCTGGTATCTTCTTCGACAAAGTCAGTCTTTACTTGGAGCTTGTCTATTGTCTTTTTGCATCTACGGTAACATGCCTTTGGACTGTCAGAGTAATTCCCTTTCTTTTCAGACCCCTCAGGGCACAATGTCCCACTGTAACAAGAAACCACTGAAGCCCCTATTGTCATCTGGTTGCACAAATACCATCTCTATGTGCTGTAAATATTCATTGTTAACTAGCCTGTATCCACCAATGTAAAATAAGTATGTGTTTCTCCATTTCACTCCTTAGCTCAACTCAAAAGTTTTCCCACTTTGCTTTCTCCCACCTCTCCAATGTGCCACCAGTGAATTTTATGTAATACTCCTTATAACTCCTCCTTTGATTGAAGTTTATAAAATCAACTATAAAACTGCCATTCTCTGGGTCATTTTCTTAACCCATTGAGATTTTGCTTCTTGGCAATAATCATCAGTTTGGCTCAAATAAAATTTTAAATACACACTCACACACCCATAAACTTGGTTTCTTTATTTTGAAGATAGGGTATTAGAATTAAAACAAAATCTACACTATCTGTTCTAGCTTAAGTATCCAACATTTTTCTTCTCCTGCCTACTGTTCCAAGAATTAATTACAATACAATATTTATTTTTTCTCCCTATTTTACTCAATATTTTTAATCAAGTTGTTATCATTCCTATGGCTTTCTTGGAGTTTCTGCTTTTAAGTCTTTTATGTGGCTGGATACCTTCCGGATAGACTTTGTATACTTATGAGACAAGCACATGGTAGTAACCTAGAGCATTTGATTTTATTCTTTTAAAAGGCAAGTCTGCCTTCTAGGTTAACTAGAGTAATTTCTAACACCCTGTACTGTAAGTGGTTTTCAGGAAACCTAAGTATTTTAGAGAAGGTAGCTTTTGGAAAATAATAGCATTTGTTTCTTTAATGACATCAAAGATTATGTTTCTAAATCACCTGCCTATTCACAGCTGTAATGCTTTCCCATAAAGGATATTCATATCTAGATTTTATTTTAGTTCAAGGTGTTTTGTTGTTATAGTTATGCATAGATACACAACTGTTGATTTTGTGTCCTGCAACTTTACTGAACTAATTTATTAGTTCTAGCAGTTTTTTGGTGGAGTCTTTAAGGGTTTTTTTTGTCTGTAAAACAGAGAAGTCTCCCAATTGGCACATTTTCTTATAACTGGATAATCCCAAATTATTAGTTTGTGTATTATTAGTTACAGTAATAATTTAATCTAGACATCAAATCTCAATTGCTTCTTCATCATATTAAATTCAAAATGGTTATTCTTAATCAACATGTAACTTTCCCCGCAAATGGTGATTAAGGGCCCCAATTCACCTCCATCTTGTAAGTCTGCCATTTCTTTATTCTTGCGGTCACCAGCCAAAGTAAAAAAGAGGGAGAAAATGTACACCTGTTTTTTACCCACCCTTTCCCAAAAGGATACACATTATGTATGATCATATTTCATCATAAGAGCTCAGTTATATGGTCATTGAATGTGAGGGAAACTGGAAACTATAGTCTAGCTGAGTTCCCAGAAAAAGGACGAATCTGGGTTGTTAACCAACTATGCTAATTCTATCTATGCTAATTCTGAATTACAGATGAATAGAGCTAAAAAAGACTTCATAATCTCACAATGACATAATTGTATAAATGAAGACCCTGAGAAAGGAATAATAAAGTAGCTTACTAAAAGTGAACAATATGGCAAATGCAGAATATAGACTTTACCACTTATTGCCAGACAGTATGTCATCTTTCATTTCATCTTAAACTAGACCTTGTGGAGGTAACTCCAGCTATGTCCAATAATCCACTACAGACTCTGCATCACTTTAGTAGCCACCCTCAACACCCAAGATTTCTATCTTATCAACAAACCTAAAGCACTGTGGACTGGCCAAGACACAGAATAAGCAGACCCTCTGAAGGACAATTAACCTTAAGAATTTGATGCAAAAATGAGGGCAAATCTTCTCAAAATCAATGACTATCAGTTCCTAAAGTAACACAAAATACCTCCAACAAATCTAAGTGAATGGTTTGCTTTTTAAAATGACACAATCCAAAAATAAAATGGCATCATTTAACCAAATGAGGAGAGCTTCAGCCTATATTCAATTAAATCATATGGACCAAAGACATTCCTTCAAATATAGGATCACTGAAATTTAAAACGTTCTAAATTTGCTTCTGAACTTCACTTTGCCTGGAGATAACAAATTATTAATTACCATGCAACAGATAGGCTTCCAGAAAAACCTGCTAAATGTTTTTAATGCTCGTGCTGTATACTTTGACATCTTTGCCAGAAACCCATTGAATCATTCAGCAGAGGAATTCTTCAATGTATCGTGCCCAGCAATCTGGGTAAAGTTTGGGGAATCACCACTATAATGCGCCTCTGTGATACAATGTCTGGAACAATTGCTGGTTGTTCATTTCTAGGATCTGTGTGTAGCAGGCAGTAGCAAACACAAACAGAATCTGCTTTAACTACAAAATAATATGCTCTAATATTAGGATCTATTTTTTTACTTGATTTCAAGACATTTTCCATGTCTGTTTTCAGGTAGTCTGTGCTCTTGCGTGGCCTTGTGTTGAGCTCTCATGTAGTTTATCATAACATCATGCCAGCTGAGTCTCCACGAGCTCCAAACAAACACATATGCTACTGCAAAAGCAGTTAAAATTGGTGTGGTTTCTACAAACTAAAACTTGCTGTATTTCAATATCACCAACAACATCACCATGAAAAAAATGTTAAGCAACTGTTGTCATAGTTAATCTCAAGGCAGATGTCTACCAAATTCATTTCCCATTTCCTAAATTAGACTTTTTTTCACCATCAAAACACATAGAGAAGGAGATTGTGTGTTATTTTCAAGAGAACACACCAACACTGTGGAAATAATTACTTTTTGAAAGATAGTTATTACATAAACAATTGATTGCATGGCTAAGTGCTTATAAATGCTTCATATAACAAACTGAATATAAGCAATCACATTATCTACAAGCAACAACGAATATAATTAAATTTACTGTGATTGTATAAGATAGTCTTTACTAACATCACACTGATTGAACATAAGTAGTCTAAATATTGAAGGAACTAATCAAGAATTAAAATTTATCCCAGTTTCAACAAACACATTACCCTATTTGTAAAGCAGGGAGAAAAAAGAAAACAATGAACAAAAGAAATATACCAATGTAGCAATTTTTAAAAAATTTCAACTAACATAACTCTGTTTGTGCTAGAATTTGTTTCTCATAAAATGTTCACTGAGGAAAAAACAAATTAAGATAAATAGATTTGAATACACATGCAAACAGTAACTGAATCACTCTGTTTAAATTTCAATTTCAATAACCAATGAAATAATACAATATTTAACTCCAGGGGATTAAAAAGTGATTATGTAACAAATGTTGGAGTCTCTGGGCAACATTATCTACATCTTATTATTGCTTCTTGTCCTGACACTTTGGACCACCTATGTGGTCCCCACTAACTTTGGGGACAGAGCCACTCTTTGACTGTATTCTTTCATTTGGTCTACAAGTAGTTATCGAGCATCTAGTAGATTCTAAGCATGGTATTAAGATTTTAGGTACACAAAGAGAAATATGGCAATGCCCCTGCCCTCAAGGAGCTCATACATTAATTAGAAAGAGACAGACTTGTAAATAAATAGTTGCAATAAAGCAATAAAGGGACTCTGAAAGACATCTGGATGTTGTTCAATGTTGAAACAAAAAACAAACAGCTCCATTTGGAGGTGAAACTGGCTGCTGTGCTGTGAAAAGTTATATGGAAGATGGGATGCACAGGATGAGGTGTTTTTCATATGTCAGGGGCATAGAAGATGTCCTAGAGGAAGGAAACACAATTAGCAAACATCGGTAATGGGGAAGAAATTAGTTTGTCAAGGTTAATTCAGACCTTGCAAGTTGGGGCACGAATTAATTAGACAGAAACGGAATTCTGGCCCTCCTGCCTTACTCATTTTCCTCCATTGCTTTAATTTAGACACACTGATCCTTAAAGCCTCCTTTATGCAATTCATTGAATTTCCTTATTCTCCTTTCCACCTTAGAAACAGCCAGTAGAATGGAACTATTAATCTGCCCCCTTTTAAGTTAATAAGCTAGTTATTTAAAGATTCCAAAGGAACTCTGAAAGTAAATTTAAAAAGAACAAATTGTTATGCTGGCCAACGATCCAATTCTTTGGATACACTCAACAATTATGATCAAGTGATAACTACTTTTCTCCAATCATAATTGAAAACTTCCTGTTGGGTTTTCCTCCTCAGCCTGTAGATGCTATCACGGACACAGCTCATAGCTTAGGATGCTTTAGAATTGTATAACCATCTCTTTAAACATTAAAATGTACAGTTTAACTAAACAAAGACATGTATTTTGCAAACAATAACAAGCTTCTTGCCTTTCCCTCACTCAGGCCTGACCTAGTCTTAGTCTCCAGGAGGAAGAGCAACGGGTTCGATCTCTTCCTCTCCTTGACCTCCTTCCTCACCTCCTTCAGACTCACTGTGCAGTTTCTGGCTCTTGCAGCACAGAGGAGTGAAAGAAAGAGCAGGGGCTGGCGCCCTTCTCTCCTGGCAGTCGAGGCAGTACACCCATTGAGCTGAGTGTGAGGGTTTCCAGCCCCCTTTCACTAGAGCCAGTTGCTGTGACCAACCCCATTCTTTAAAATGAAGAAAGAACGTTTGCCACCTCTATTATTATCAGTTCTTTGGCCTAAAACAATACTATGGGCGGGGGCGGGGGGAATCTCACTAAACATCCTTTCCATGTAAAACCACCGAGCAGAGAGAGCCACAGCAGAGAGTGACAGAAGCTACAGAAAGGAGGACAGAGCAAAAGGTGTGAGTACTGGCAGAGAGAGCTAGATCCTAGAAAAGGAGGATAGATCGCTTGTGTCCAAAACGGTATAAATTCTCCCCCGTCGCTTCCTTTGACTGCAGGGAGTCAATACCAGAATTACTCTGTTTCACCTCAGCGTCTCCGTTTGAATCCTTTTCTGCTGTGCACCTGTGCCTGGAGGCGCTCCTCTCTTCCCTCACTAGGTCAGCATCTCCAGCAGGGAAGGACCTCAGCTGCACAAGGGTCCTCACTAACGTTAGAGAAGCACAAAGCAAAATAAATTGGCTATTATCCCCCCGGGCAGTCTGCCTCGGTCTCCGGTCACCTCAGGCGTGAGGTCTCTCTTTTCCTTTGTTTGCCTTTAACACTGCTGTCTACACACCACCCTCTCTGGCAAAGGCCTTAGGCGTGAGTCCACCAGACTAGCTCTGTTCAGTCACTGCCTGCGTGTGAGGGTGGTCATCTGAGGGTGGCCATCGTTGGTTCCCTGTAGGAACTTAAGGCAAAGAATCAGACTTCTTAGCTGATCTCTAAGTATATCTCTATTATTGAATTCTGAAATCCTTCACTGCTTTCTAAAATTTAAGGAAAAACTTGAAAAGAATATTCAAGCAGGCATCTGTTTTAGGATGATGGGAAACCCAAAGGAACCTCAGTGTCTTCAATGAGAAAAATCAGCCTGGGAACCTTCTCTTGTTTTATTTGGCACTGAATGTGAAAGGGATTGTTTTTAAAGAAAAGAGTAGAAATTGGTAGAATCTCCTGATAGGATTCACTTGCCAGCCTTTAAAATCTGTAGTGAATTGTGTTTGTAGTTGGGGGGAAGAAAGAAATAATTTTCCTTCTACCTTTCCAAGTTCTTCTGGCTGGACTAATAATCAGATTCACATAAGACACTGACAGGAGAAAATGACCAAATTATTATGTGTGTATATATGAGAGTTCCTTAACAATATGAGGCAGAGGACAGATGGGGCAAGTGAGGGGTTTAAGTGGCATTTGAGCTAAAGAGATGGTGGGGGAGGAGTTTGGTTTGGGATTTAAGGGAGGAAGGCAATTCACATGGAGATAGAAAGTAAATGTTTGGTAAACAAATGAATGTTTGCTAGGCCATCTTTGACAATGAGTCACAGAGATAACTTAGATCCAAAGGACCTTGCTAGGTTCTGCCCTATATCAGACTATAGTTAACCTGTGATGATATCTCCCTTCCTGGAGCGGGTCTTCTGTCTAAATTCTTTTAGGCATTTATGAGGGAAGGTCAAAGGTTTTTCCCGAGTCTTTCTTTTCTTAAAAAATACCCAGCTTAAATTAATCAATATCCCAAAAGACATATTTGGGGGTGGCTGACTGCTTCCCCTTCATAGTTTTATTTCAAGAAAAGGTTATGTATAAATAGAAGACAATGGCATAACTGATGGTCCGAGGAGGCCATAATTTTTCATTGTACCATTTTCATTACTTGAATAACCATTTAAATCTTTTCTAGGACTAAGAAAAAGTGTTTCCAATTACATTTCATGAAGGCAATGAATTTTACCCTTTGAATTACATTTAGATTCTGGAAGCATTTTTATAAGGAGCCTTTAAAAAAATAGTATGTTATTATTAATGGATGTAGAAATTTAAGAAATCTACACGAACCACGATTGAATCTGCAAATTCAATGAATTATCTAGAAGATGCCTTCCCCGGCTCTTAACATCGGGAATCTTTAATAACATACATAAATGTTTTATGAACGCCTCCTACAATGTCTTTTACGTCGGCCGATTCCTGTGACTGATGAGTCACAGCAAACCACTCAGGTCATAGTTTCTCATCCGCATTTTCCCAGGCTGGTCTCTGTGTTTAACATTCTCTGTTTGTGATCTTGGATCTTCCTTTTCATGTTTCTTATTTTAAATCAGAGACTTATTTACTGAGTATATTAAATTATATCTCATGAGTCTAAAAGAACACATATCTCAGCAAATACGTTTCACTATAAACACATACCATATATTGCCTTAGTTGAACGTAAACGAAAAGTTAGTGTGTCCAGGATGGCTGGACCGCCTCAACTTTTTTGATTCATTTTAGCAGGATCTCCTGATATTTATTTACCAGAGTTATCTAAAGGCAACTAAGTCTCGTTGTCAATCTAGGAAATGGAGTTTGTTCAATCACAACATGATGATGCAGCCTCAATATAGTGCAGTTTTCATTTAATGAATTAATTTTTATGCAAATTTAACCTTTAATAGAGCTACAAACAGTTACATTCAAGTTACATCTGCATAACATTTCCCAAATGCTTTAACAGCAGTGGGAGTGGAAAACAACTAATTTTTTGGTAATTAAAATGCCCCAAACATTGCATGCCAGGCCTTAGTAAATTCTCCAGTGCCCTTACTTGTTTTGTCAGTGCTCAAAATGCGTGCCTGAGACAGTGGGATTGAGCCCCTTCGGTGCAGGTGGGATGTTGCAAATAAGAATCCTGCTAAACAGACCACATCTAATAGGGTCAAAACCCTTGGTAGAATATGCCAGGGCCATAACTAAACAGACTCTAAGGAACAGTGACATTTAAATCTACCTGAGAGTGAAAGACTTGTTAATAATTTAGCTTTAAGTATCTTAATTTCCCCGATACCTAACCACTGGGAACAGAGTGTGTATATCAAGAAAAAAAGGTAATTAAAAAGTGATTAATTTTACTTATAAATAATAGAAGTACATAGTAGAGATGTCCCTCTCTTCTTGCTGTTCTGAGAGTGATGTGTAGTCTGCTCCACAGAAAAGCTCAACACAGAACCTGGCACCTGCGGACGCTCAATAAATGTTTCCTGAATTAAATGACAGCCCAGTGCCGAGGTCCAGGGAAATGGGCAGTTCCCATCAACTGTGTTTAGCATATTTATGGCTGCATCCTCCTTTCCTACTCACACAGCCAAACATTTTTGTGTTATTGTTTTACATTATACATAGGCGGAAACATTGACCTTCACCAAAATATCTGCACGGTGGCACCATGAAAACACAGTATAAACATCCAACTCCTGAAACTTGTGCAAACTCCACGACAGTAGAGATTTTGCTTTGTTTATTACTGATGTGTTCCTAGTGCCTTTGGCAGTGCCTGACAAGTAGTCCGTAAACATTTATTAAGTAAATGAAAGACAGAATGAATGAATGAACAAATGAACGAATGAACAAATGAATGAATGATCTGGATCCTAATAACTCAGTTCTCCATATACATTTGCTACTTGAATAAAATGGTTTTAACCAGAAGGCAATGTGGTATAAGAGTTGAGGTTACAGATTCTGAGGTTAGATCTGATTTGAATCTTGCCTCATATACTCTTTAGCCATATGACTTGGGCACATTCTTAACTTTAAATGCTTCAGTTTCTTATCTGTAAAACTGGCACTATTATAATAATGGTAACTCCTTACAGGATCGCTGTGAGGATTAAACATGAACATATATTCAGCAGCCCCCAAAGAATAATACCTCCTAGCATTATGAGCTCTTGGTATTAATATCCCATAAGATGGCTCAACACTAACATGATGTATTATTTATCATTCTCCCTGGGACACTTCTGGAAGTGAAAGGAGAAGGCACTAAAATTATTACAGATCATCAGTTGGCCTACGACAAGTGTAAACTTGGACAATACCAAGCAATATCAGTGACATGTGGTTCCCCTACACACTGGCCAAATCTGACATCAGGAAGGCTTTTGCACACGCAGACCAAGATATAAATATTTAGCACAGACTATGTGTGTTGTTGTCACTGTTACAAGTAACACCATAGGCTGTAATTTATAATGTTGAATTCTGTGGGTTACAAATATAACCAATTCAGCAACCTCCTTAAGTGTCTTACATTCCTGTGTTTCAATCAAATAAGGTGTTTATTTCCCTCTGTTACCTGTGTACACCTGCCTTCTTCACTAGATTGAGGACAGGGCTCAACATTTCTAGCATTGTGTGTATAGCTCAGAGTAAAAGCAGTCATGATTGATGGGCACACCAAACTCAATATTCAAGAGCACACACACCTAGGTTTATTCTTTAATCAATTATCTCTCAGATGTTAAAGAAATTGCTGTCACATGCAATTTCTGTATAAAATGTGGGGATAAAGTAATAGGCTTGAGCTATAGTCTGAGAATGTGTAATTAGGTCAGAATGTTTAATGTTAAATGAGTTATGAAGGGGAATATTGATTCATTCATGAGACAAACTTACTGAGTGATTACTAGGTGCTGAATGCTGGAGGTTCAAATTTAAAGAAAACAAGAACCTTCTTCAAATGTCAGAGAGAAAATTAGTACAATGTAATGTGTGGTAAGTACCACGTTAGAGGGAGGAACAAATTATAGTGGTGTTATTACAAAGTAGAATATGGAGTATTAGAGGTACCAAAAAAGTAGTATTTGGAGGTTCTAAAAAATAAAATTTACAGATGAAATGTTTATTTTTGGTCTTAGAAATGAATGTGTTTTCCAATAGAATTAGGTAGGAGAAGGGCATTTAAGATAAGGGAAAAGCAAGATGAAAGAACTAAAGTTATGGAAAATTATCTTAGATTCAAAAAACTGAAAATCATTTGCTATGACCTGAGATAAAGGGTTTAAAGCAGAGAATATTGAGAGACAAGGCTATCACTGAACCTTGAATGATATTAGCCTAGTGCTTTTAAGGAAGAAAAAATGACAGCAATAAAAATGGAAATACGATAATAGAAAGATAACAATCAACCAACAAGTATTTATAAAAGTACTTTGCAGCATCTTGCTAAACACTTTGAGGCAAAAATGATGTAACATAAGTTTATTTTGATTTCAGCATTTAAAGTTGAAGATATTTTTGTACCAAAGAGGAAAAAGAAAAGGAAAAGCACATTTCGCTTTATTATTTGAACTCTTTATATTGATTCTGCCTAAAGATATGTAGCTTTGCTATCCACAGTCAATTAAAAAAAAAAAAAGATTTAGAGGAGGAAGGGAAGGAGAACACAGACAAATTATTAGGTATTGCAAAATACAGGAAATATTTGAGTATATCCTCTTTTCACACCTGTGGAGGTAAAAGTCCAATCAGCCTTTTTTGAGGGAGGGTATCATCTCAGTTGAGGCATACCTGCTAGCATTTTGGAGCATAATGAGTTTGGAGGTTTATTCTTACCATATCATTCAGAAGCTGTCCCTAGCCTCCTATTTTAATTGAAAAATATACTCATTACTACCTTAATCTAGTCATTTAAGTCCTGTCCTGCCTCCTGAAAATTACATTTGCAAAGCAACTGAAAGTGACATATGAAGATATTTTCTACACATTTTGAATAAGTTTTGCCTAAAGTAGAGGTTTATAGGTCTTCAATTTAGGAAATTATGTAATTTGAGATTTTAAGCATTATTTTATTTTTATATAATACTCTTTTCCTTTACTACAGAAGTAGAAGTTTGCAGATTTGTTATTACTGTTATTTTATATCCTTCTATCCTTTCTCTTAATATCCTTTTTTCTATCCTTCTATTTGTTATCTAAACAGATAGGGGAAAGTTAATAAATATGTAGATAGATATATACATGGAGAATAAAGAGATACAAACATATAGATGTATATAGCTATTTGACACGTGTCATTGTTATACCTTGTTTACAAAATCTTCTGAAATTTACCTTCAGTATGATCATCCTATTTTATTAATGATTTTTTTACAGTACCACTTAATGACTGCTAAGTATGCCATGTTATGAATACAGTATAATTTAACTAATCCTTTCTAGCTGCATGCTAAAATTAATTCAAATTGTTGACAAAAAACAAAGTTGTTCACAGCCTTAATATTTTAAGGAACTACCTCATAGAATTCACTATTAACCTAACAAGGGCTTGCCATCTATAATAATACTGCAAATACCTCCAAAAAAAGTTAAAAATGCCAAGGTTCAAATTTAAAAGGATCTTCGGTCTCAGAAAAAGAGAGCTCCATTTGAAGTCCATTTTGTTTCTTGGCTACGATACATCTAAATCCACTGTGATGAATAGAGTGGTATCTGTGTTTTATACATAGTGATAGAGAATAATGAAAGTCAGTTAATCGGCCAAATTAGCCAAACCAAGCATGTTTCTAAGTATTTGTGGGCAACGGTGGTTGTAGTTCTAAAAATTTAGCACACAAAAAGAATCATTTTGGGAATTTCTTAGAGATAGCGTCCCGAAATCCAGTCCCTTTGTCCCACCTATGGCCAGCCTGCCACACCACTTACATTCAGTTGTGAAACTGAGGAATCTGAGTGTGTGTCAAATGTGCCAGGATTGCAAACTTTCTCTGTAAAGAGCCAGATAATAAATACTGTAAGCTTTTGTGGTCTCTGTCACATTTTTTTTTTTTTGTTTGCTATTGTTTTCATTATTATTTGTGTCATTTTGCTTTTTACAAGTCTTTAAATATGTAAAAATTATTCTTAGCAAACTGAGTCAGATAGCTCCAGGCCATGTTTAGCCTATTGGCTTTCTTTTGCTGACCATGCCTTCAGTGATTCTGATACAAATGGTCACTGGGTAATAATTTGAAAACTACTGCTTAAAATCTGTATACGAGGAGGAGCCCAGGAATCCTGTGATTGGGGCAGCTATCCCAATATGCTTTATTCGGTGCAAATTATTATCGATGTTGCTCCATATTTCTCCTTCTGGATAGCAGCAAGGACGTATTGCTCTGTTGGATGTTTAGCTACTGTAGCTAAGGGTGGTTTTGTTTGTTTTATTTGGCGAAGTCTTCAAGGACAGAACACTGATCTTTTGTCTATAATAAATTATAGGATCATGCTAACCTCCATAGTAAAAGGCATGGTGCAATGGCCTTATATGTTGATACTATGATTCATTTAAAAGGTTGGTTCTGGTGAAATTTTGAGATTATTGATAGAATTAAAGTCAATGTAGTGCAAAATACATTAAGAAGAGCCAATAATGGCTGATCGTGGACTTTGTCCTTTTTTATACCAATGTAGAAGTTTATATTCTCCAATGAGGACAACAGTGTCTCTTCGTATAATGTGGTTTTGTCACTTCTGTTGAGAGGTGGTGTTAATGACAACTCTCCCAACCCTTTGTAACCAGGCAGACTTATAATAATGGCAGAAGTGACAATTATATGACTTCTGAGGCTAGGTTATAAAAAGCAATAAACCTTCCAACTGGCTTGCTGAGACACTTGCTACTGGAAACCCCTGCCATGCTTTGAGGAAGCCCATGTGAAGAGACCATGGGCAAAATTTCCAGCTGATAGCCCAGGCCAAGACTCAGTCTACAGCCAGCCACACACACCAGTGAGGGAGCCTCTAGGGGAGGTCAGCCTACAGATGTGGAGTCACTCCGGCCACCAAATCTTCTTACCTCAAACCTCTAACATCATGGAGGAAATAAGCCATTTTCATAGGTCCCTGCTCTTCCCCCATATAATTCACAACACATAACATCATTTGTATTGTTTTAAGGCACTCAATGCTGAGATAATTTGTTAAGTAGTAATAGTAACTAGAACAGCAAATGAGACAAATGGCATCCAATATGATTCTCAGTGACTCTGATAAATTTAAGTCATTAAAAAATTAGAATTCAGCCCTGGCTGGTGTGGCTCAGTAAGTTGAGAGCCGAACTGTGAACTAAAAGGTCACCGGTTCGATTCCCAGTCAGCGCACATGCCTGGGTTGCAGGCCAGATCCCCAGTAGGTGTGCGAAAGGCAACCAGACATTGATGTTTCTTTCTTTCTCTGTCTCCCTCCCTTCCCCCTCTCTAAAAATAAATAAATTAAATATTTTTTAAAAACAGAATTCTACAACTGCATCTATGTACATGGATGTGTGCATGCATGCTCTAGTGACATTTTAGGAGAATCCAAAATAATCTGTTTTGTTTTTTAAGAATTAAATTTGGTTTAGGGTTTTGATGGCAAAAACTAACAATGTGTCAATTTCCATATGTCAAAGGTGTCAGATGACTAATTAAATATGTAAAAATGTAAAAAATAGGATTTTGTAGCTGTCTTTTTAACAAAATGGAATATATCACTAAAAGAGCATTTGACCAAAATAAATTATTTGAAAATAAATCTCAGCACAAATATTTATTAATGACTGAGAGACACTTGACAGCAAAATATACATACACTCATAGTAGTATGTCTGTATATATATAAATATATATTTATCTTATAAGTATTAATCTGCAATAATAAAAATAAGTTTTAAAACAAGAAAACTTAAGAAAATATAAAATTTAAAAGTTTTCTACTAAGACTTTTGCTATGATAGTAAAATTGTAGAGAAAAGCATTAGCATAATTTCTAAATTCCACTTTTATTCTATTTCATTCCACGCTCTGCTTAAAACTGTCCATAAAAAAAAGCATCTCCCAACGAATTTTTAAAAATTCAAATACAACATCCATTCCTTACCACCATGATCAGCATGTAATAAGGGAATTAGTAATCTCAAAAAAGTATATATTCAAATTATGCTTAGAAGTTTAATCAAAGTGAAATCATTAAAAAACTCTTTATTTTCTTCTTTTCCCAGAAGCTTCATAATTTTTCTTTTGCAAGATTTGGGCCACCTTAACACATAACCAGGTGCAAAGAAAGCACTCCTGTTGCATTTGAAAGAAGAAAATGATCAGAGTTGCTTCTAACCTACAACTTGGCTAAAGTTTTTGTGCAGCAAGGGAAACCATCAGCAAAATAAAAAGACAATCTACTAAATGGGAGAATATATTCACAAATATATCTGATAAGGAGTTAATATTCAAAATTTATAAAGACCTTATACAACTCAATCCCACCAAAAAAGAACAACCCAATTAAAAAATGGGCAAAAGACCTGTATAACCACTTCTCCGAAGAGGACATATAAATGACCATTAGACATATGAAAAGATGTTCAATGTCACTAATCATCAGGGAAATGTAAGTTAAAATCACAATGAGATATTACCTCACACTGGTCAGAATGGCTATCATCAATAAATCAACAAACAAGTGCTGGTGAGGATGTAGAGAAAGGGGAACACTTTTGCACTGCTGGTGGGAATGCAGACTGGTGCAGCCACAGTGGAAAGCAGTATGGAGACGCATCAAACAATTAAAAATGGAACTGCCTTATGACCCAGTGATTCTACTTCTGTGAATTTATCTGAAGAAACCTGAAATACTAATTCAAAAGACCTTAAGCATCCCTGTTTATTGCAGCATTATTTACAATCACCAAGATGTGGAAACAGCCCAAGTGTCCAATGGTAGATGAATAGATAAAACAACTATGAGACATTTACACAATAGAGTACTATTTGGCTGTAAAAAAGAAGTGAATTTTACTCTTTGTGACAGCACGGAGAACATTATGCTAAGTGAAATAAGCCAGTCAGAGAAAGACAAGTACCATATGATTTTGCTCCTATGTGGAATCTAATGAACAAACTGAATTAACAAGCAAAACAGAGACAGACCCATCGATGGAGAGCAGGATGACAGCTATGGGGGTGGGGAGTTGGGGTGGAGGGATTGAGCGAAAAGGAAAAAGGACTCATGGACGTGGACAACAGTGTGGTAATTGCAGGGAGGGGAAGGATATAATGGGGATAAATTGTAATGAGAAAAGTACAATAATTTTTCAAAATAAATAAACAAGTAAAAGAGAAAGAAAGATCAGCCTCATGTGGTAGGAGAACTTATACATTTGACCTTTCTGGAGATACAGGTACTGCAGGTAAGTTATGATGCTCTAACTTTACATAGGGCATTTACCCTACTTAAGCACAGTTACATATCAGGGATTTTATATGGTGGTAAGTAGCAGATTCGTTTATTAAATCTGCAAGCTTCAGTAGCAAAGCAAATTGCCTAAGAGATATCTATATATTCAATATGCATGAATATAAAATTGCAAGGGCATACAGTTCTCATTGCATGTCAAAGCATGTTAGAACTAGAAAAGACTAAAATGTACTCCTAACAGACCCTCCTATTTCACATCTCTCCCCTTCCTATCTTCCTTCTTCATTTTTCCTTCTTCTCTCTCTCTTCCTCTCTCCCTCCTTTCCTGATACTTTCTCCTTCACTCTTTATTTTTTTTCTGTTCAACAAAGGTGAAACAAAGAAATTACAAAAATGGTTCAAACCCATACCAGTGAAATTGATTAATGAAATACATTCAGAACTTACTATTTTATGAATTTATTCTACTGAATAAACTAGTAAATTATGCCCTGTCTTAAATGCTTTTAAAAAGATTGTCTCAATTAAAGCTCAAAATGATCCTGTCAGATAGGCTCCATTATTATTCCTAGTCAATATATAAGAAAAGTAAGACGCGCAAAAGTTTGCTCAAAGTTACACAGCTAGGAATCAGGAAAACAGGATTCGAATGTACAATATGACTCCAAAACCAGCTCTCTTTGTTGGTTCTATTGTGAAATTTTTGTCATGGGTTTTGTTTACACAGGCATAACATACGCAGGGACTCAAGTTCTTGTAAGGCTTGGAAAGCTGGCAAGAGTTCAAGAATTCATGTAGAATGGATTCGGAGTGTTTTGTGGGATTGCTACTCATTATTTTCTCTCATTCTCAAGAATATTTATCAAGGACTCATGGACAAAACCAAAGGGGAAGAGCTGAGGGAGGGAAGGTGGGATGGGGCAAGGGAAAGAGGTGGGGGGAAGGCAGAGACAAATGTATTTAAAAAGTAAATAAATTAATTAAAATAAATAAATAAATAAAATAAAAATAAAAATAAATAAAAAAAAAGAATATTTAGAGAATATGGAGGAAGTCCTCAACTAATAAACTAATATTAGTTTTTCTAACTAATAAAAATAAATAAAATTCTCACTGGCCATACTTTTCAGGAATTTTAAGGATAGGCCTCCCAATCACTTATAAAACCAAGTCATGTGTAATTTTGATTTATTCAGTTTTGGACTTCTAGGGACATGAGTGATCCAAAAGTAAGAGAATTCTATATAAAAAATATCTTTGGAAAACTTCAGTGAATTGGGGCAATTTGGACAACTCAAACTTGTGCTTTATAAAGTTGTTGTAACTTATTCTGTTGCCATGTTCTTGTCTCAGAGATTCAGGATTAGTATTTTAAATATAAGAAGAACTTCAGATAAAGACTGTTCAATACAGAAGAAAGGCCAAAAAATGTGGCATCAAACAGATCTAAGAGAGTTTCTCCATTTACCACCATTCATGCAAGATGGCCTTTGTAAATCTATTTATTTTTCTGTAAAATAGCAATACCAGTATACCCTAGTAGGTTAGTTATGTGGATTAAATGAGATTATGATGGAAAATCATATTCTCATATATCATCATTATGATATGAGGCCCAGGTCTCAGTATATTCTCATTAATGCTGTTTTACAAATGGAGAAATGGAGATATCCACACCTAACTTTGGTAAATGTTGCATGATCTTTTCAGATCCCTCTTTTATAGAAATACAAACCCCTCGAAAATTATAGGATATGTTTTTACTTTACACAATATATTAGCATGACAATTACATTTACTATATATTCTGTGAACTTAATATAGCAATTAATTGCTAAAGAAATATATACATATATACATTTTAAAAATATTTTCTATTCCACAAAGATAGAATATATCTACAAAACAAATGTTAGTCTCTGACATACTGATAACCTGAAAATTAAAACACCCATATAAAGAGAAATTACCACTGAATCTTACAAATGTTGCCTGTAAAACTAGTAAATGACTCATATTTAAAAATGTTTTCAATCCAGCCATCAGACAGAATCATAGACCAGCAGGAGATTAGCAAAACAGTAACTATTATGTTCTGGCAAGTTGCTAAGCAACTCTGGAACTGAAATTTTTTAGGCTCTATATAGCTAACAAACATTTATTGAATACCTACTACCTACATGTTGCCAAGGAGAGATACAAACGGTTTCATGGAGGAAATATTATTTTTACCATTTCCTCCTATGAAAAAACTGACTCTAAGCAGTTTCATAACTTGCCTATTGTGAAAGAGGAGGAAAATGAAAGAAATTGAGTTTGAATCCCAGCCTGATGACTTCCAAAGACCTTATTGTTTTTCACGCTATTGTCTATCGATAAACCCTGAAACTGTCTTCAGGACTATTTCATTTTTATACAAATTGTAATACTTATGATAAATAGGGACCCCACCTCAGCTTTCTTTTGTATTTCTTAGAGCAGGGCAACTCAGAGAATGTTTCTTGGAATGCTAATTGTTGCTGAAGTTTGTCACTAGTCCCTAGAGAAATAGGTACATATATTAAGAATTAAACTTTTTATGGCAATTTGATTGAATCATAATCATATATATTGAACTTAATGATAAAATGATTAGGCAGGCATTCTATGTGTTTTATTATATGAGCTAGATTCCCATTTCTATACTTTTTTTTCATTATTTCAATTATTGAGGGTGTAAGTGAAGGATACCAGACTGTAGATGTTTAAAATAAAACATTTGATCAGTTTTGACATATGAAGGCACCTATGAAATTATTATCACAATCAAGAAAAACATTTCTATCACGCCCAGAAGCTCTCTTGTGCATCTCTGCAAGCTATAGCACTCTCTCCAGCCTCACAGACAATAAATAACAAATGGGTGTGACTATGCGCTAATAAAAACTTACAAGGACAGGCATAGGAATGGATTTGGCCTGTGACCTACGGTGTGCTGGTCCCTGCTCTTACTCATTGACTTTAAAAAACACTTTTGAGTGAATTAAAAACTTAGTTAGCTATAAATAAAAACTACTGGACATTGGTTCTAAAATTATGGGGGACTGGATTAAACTATTGGCGAAGCAATCCTAATAATAACTTACCTTCCATTTTGAGATGGGCCTTTACTTCAGAACTTTGGCTTGGGTTTAACTTTATCAAGTGATCTTCCATAATAATAGCATGTAAATAGCTCTTATTATGGTCACTTGATTCTCAATTTCGTCTCTTTTTGACTTTCAAGATACATTAAATATATGCCTTTACATAGAGGAAAGATGCATGGGCATGTCATACAAAGTCTTCGGTGTCCAGGGGTAGGTATTTTGGAATCTAAACAGATTTAAGATCATTATATAAACAATAATTCTTCTCTGATGTATATGCAAATTACAAAGTAAAAATTATCTTTTTGAAACTTCCCCGGAAAGCAGAAAACATATATTTTCAAAGTAGACTCAGTCCCTCAATACCGTCTCTATGGAAATGAAAAGCACACATAAGAATGCCTCCGTACTACCCCACTGAATACTCTGAAACTCAGAACATTCACCCTTAGGTTTAAAGGAAATCTAAGTTAGCAAGGTATTAATTACATTTCAACCATCAGACCACAGTTTTCCCCCATAATATAATTCACTTACCATAACAACATAAAGTTATGCAGCATTGCTTTTCCATATATTGTTTATGCAGAATGAATAATCATTGTTCTACCATCATTATGGGTAAAGAAATACAGAAAATGAAAAGCAGCAATAACATGGCAATGATCCAAAACATTATATCTCTATTTTAAAAAAATTTCCTTGACTTATCATACATTTTGGGTCTCTATCAGTTTTACACTTTTGAGGAAAAAATGTTAGAAGAAGTGATTATAAACATTGAAATTCAAGTAGAAAACCACCCCTTAACTTTTAAGTGAATTAAAAACTAAGAGTTACAAATACAAACTACTAATGTTTGCTAAATATTTGTCTTTAATAAATGACTAGATATTGGTCTTAAAATTATGGGGGGCTTGATTAAACTATTGCCAAAGTAATCCTAATAATAACTTATCTTCCATTTTGAGATGGGCCTTTACTTCAGAACTTTGGTTTGGGTTTAACTTTATCAAGTGACTTTTAGTACTAATAGCATGTAACTAGCTCTTATTATGTATTATTTACTATATACCTCAGAAGAAATATATAAGGCAATCATTAGGGGAGAAAACTTAAAAGAACACAAAAACATATCAAAAGATGTACAATTAGAAAAGCGATGTTTATTGTTATTCAAAAGTTTTCATTAACTGTGTGTGTGTGTGTGTGTGCCTGAGAGAGAGAGAGAGAGAGAGAGAGAGAGAGAGAGAGAGAGAGAGACTGTGTGTGCCTTCTTTCAAAAGTTTTCCAGTCTATTGCCCCATATCACTTTCACCACTACCAATAAATTACAAATTTTGAATTAAGGGACTAAAAAAGTAAAAGACAGATCAAAGTATGTATTCTACAGAAGATGATATAAATAGCCAGTATATCTGTGCATCTGTCAGGTTTTGTTTTTCTTCTTAACTCTTAACAATTTATGTCAAAGACACATGAACCAGAATTTTTACTGTGAACAGTATTTTCATCCAATATAAATGGCATCTGCCATAGGTTCCTAAAATCTTTAAAGAACACCCAGACAACTACTAGATAATCCCATATAAACATTGCTTTAGAGCCACAATCTTGGACAGATGCTTATTAAGTTAGAACAATAATATACATGAAAGTGAACATCTTTTACAGTTGATTTTCAAATATGTATATGAACAATCATATCAAATTAACTTACAGAAAACCTTTTCTTAAAATTTTTTTAAATTTTATTTTAATTTATTTTTTTAAATACATTTGTCTCTGCCTACCCCCCACCACTTTCCCTTGCCCCCTCCCTTCTTCCCTCCCTCAGCTCTTCCCCTTTGGTTTTATTACAGAAAACCTTTTGAATGTGTGAATCTTTTCCTTTATAGAAACATCTGAAGTTAAATAAGCTTACCCTACAATGGAAAAACAAGACCTTAATCTTATACTAGGTGAAACTGTGCATTTGCAGTACTCATTTAAGAAAATATTTAATTTGCATGGATTACAAGAGTTTCTGTGGACATACATTTTCATAAACCATATCAATGTGTTTCTAGGAGGGATGGCAGGTAAAAGACTTAAGATAATAAAACAGTATCTTGTACTTCCCTATTGTAATATTCTTCAAACTTTATTTTTTATTCTTTTTTAGTTTCCACTGGCTTCTGTATTTTTTGGAACAGGATGTTTTTCTTAGTGAACTAGTGCCTCCACAATGCTTATCACCTGGCTGGTATTTAAATAAATATTTTTGAATGACTAAACTTAATATATCATAAAACCATCAGAATAATTCCTAAAGTAGTGGAATGTTGTTATTAAATTAGAACCTGAAGTGAAAGTTTCATTTGTTACTTTAGATTCAGAGTTTCTCAAAGCGATATTTGAGAGTTACCAATATAAAGCCATCTGGATTAATAGATTATCACAAAATTAAGTCTTAGGAATTTTAAGCAGCGTTCAAGTTCATGCAAAATTCACTAAAAATAGAGAATACTACAGTATTTTGTTGCTTACAAATCATGCCAATGGAGCATCAAAGATCTTTCAGTACCCAGAAGGATTAAGTAAGTGAGAAGGAAAGGAGAGAAACTCTAGCTTTATCAATATGTAATTAAAAAAAAAAAACTCCAAAGAAATGTAATTGCACAGTAAAGGTTAAGAAATAAGAAATCCTACTGTATGTGCTAAAAATGAGGGGCAGATTATTGTTGTTGTCAGTAGAACTAGGACTAGAAGTAGAAGTAGTAGGACTAACTAAATGTTTGTTGAATAGAGTGGATGAATAGATGAGTGTTGTGAGCTTTTGTGTCAGACACAACACTAAGTAGTTTGCAATATACTTAGTTAAGATGATGTATTCATCTCTATTTCATCTATAATGTGTATTTACTACAATATCAAAGATTAGGAAGCTGAAATTTAGAATGGTTAAGACACTTGCTTAAAGTCACATGTCATAGAAGTGCAAAGAGGTTAAAAATATGACCAAGGCTACAAAATCTTTTAAATGGTAGCACCCAAGTTATATCTAGTTCCTAAGCCCAAATACTGTTTAATAAAGTTTAGATCAGAAGAGGGGCACCATATCAATTCAGTGTATTAATTACTGAAACTAAACATACTCATAGAATCTATAACTTCATATCCCTTTAAATATTAAAGATACCCTCATATAAATATCTAGATACCCTACAGCAAGATATCTTTGAATAACATCAGTTATCCTAACTCATGTGGCAAAATGGTTGCCCGTTTAGAGGAGATACATAACAAACAAAATTTTAACCAAACTACTCTACTGGCTATTTTGGGGGGCTGTGGCTACAGTATATAGATGGAGTTACCTGTAGAAAGAAACTTTCTGATGAAGCTTTGAGAAAGAACACCACAGTTGGTTGAAAATCTATTAAAATGAACTGCGTCAGGATCTACAATTTGGAGACACGGTTCACCTTTTCAAAAACCTGGTGTAGTTTAATAATTGAATGCTCACATGACCATAAAGAGATTTTCAGAAGAAACTGGAAGACCGAGTTGTGATGGAAGCTCATGAAAGAAAGAGTAGCTCAAAGTTGACAAAAATTATCATCAGTTATCAAGGATTTGAAAAGTGTGTCCACGCCATGAGAGAAAAAGGCTGATTTTAGAAAACTACAGTTCCAAAAAATTGCTCTTCAAAGAAAAGCTCTGTTATTACTCAGTTGAAATAACCTTAATTAGAAGAACCAGAAGGCATCAAGGTGCAGCAAAGCCAACAACAGGTAGATAATCTTTCCTATTACAAATTTCAAAGTAATGCTTTCTAAATAACACATTGCACTATCAGGGATCTTGAATACGTAACTATAAATCATAATCATAAAGTTAAGTCTTGGAATTTTAAGCAGTATTAAAGTGCATACAAAATTCACCAAAAAATAGAGAACACTGCAGTGTTTTGGTGCTTACAAACGAGGTCAATGGAGCAATGAAGACACTCCTGTATCCAGCAGGATCCACTAAGAGGGAAGCTCAGCAGAGCCCAGCAATTCTCCAATCAGTACTGAGGCAATAATTAAGGCCCCATGACTTTTCATTTTAATATCACTAAATTAAAGTAAACTTAATTTCTCTTTCATTCCTCTGCTCATTTTTTTCTTAGCCAATGTTTCCCATACCTGGAAAGACACAGTAAATTAAGCCAGGATGAGCAAATAAAGTTAATAATTGAAATGTTTGGAAATATTGAAAATTAGTCTTGGCTTTCTTTGTTGTTGCTAGTGTCTTGATTTTATATAGTGTCACTATGCTCATTATTAGAGTGAGAACATCTAATTCAGCTTCAGCAGTTCCTTTGTTTTGATGATCTGATGGTGCCTGGTTAATGATATGCTGTTAGATATATCCTAACTGGTAATGCAGCAACTCCTGGGGAGAAAGCAATGAAACGTTATACTCTACATTTCTGGTGAAAGAGACACTGTAAGCTGCACTGCCTGCCTCCATCAGGGGTCGAAATTACAAAAATGTTTTTATGTCTTTAAAGTTCCCAATAAATTGTGAAACTTTGACATTGGCAAACATGTTTGAAATACGACCAGAAGAAAAACTCATCTCAACACAAAACTCTGTTACCTCTGGATTGATCTCATCTATTAAAGACGCATAAAATTTGTTGAAGTTATTTGAGTTTACTCAATCATTTCTACATGACAAAATAAGTCTCAACTTTTGAATTAAAAAATTCAAGGTGAGAACAGATAAGCCATTAAGCAGTAGAAGTCACCTATGTCACAGGCAAGCAATTTCTTCAACTTCAGTTCCTCACAATTTAGGATCAAGTCAATCTGGTTTTCGTACCTCTTCTTTGCCTGTATACTTTACAAGAATTTTCCACTTAGTTCTAATGAGCAATCTCATTGTGTCCCGAACACTTTCTATATTTCCACATCCATATCTTGCTCTTAAACTCTAGCAAACTTAAATCTTATTTACCATTAAAAAGATGGTTAACATTCTAGAACTGCTGTGAGGATGTCCCATGGTGATTTGTTTCTTTTCTTTGAATTCTAATAATAAAATACTCTTTACACTCTCCTTTTGCCAAAACCAAATACGTCTTCAATAACAACAGTAAATGTTCCAAAACCTTTACCTTAGTTCCAGAAACTAATCTAATTGCTTTGCACAATTCAACTCAGTTAAGGTTCATAATAATTACACAGGCACTTTTTGTATCCTTCTCATTTTAGGATGGAAAAATGAGTCAGGCAGATATTATGTGACCCCTTCTGGGTCACACAGGGCCTGACTTAAGAATTAAAACCTAGGCCCTGGCTGGGTAGTTCAGTTAGTTAGGCGTTACCGTGGTACACTAAGGCAGTGGGTTTGATCCCTAGTGAAGGCACATGGAAGAATCAACCAATGAATGCATAAATAAGTGGAACTACAAATTGATCTCTCTCTCTCTTTCTACCTCTTCTTGTTCATCTCTAAAAATCAATCAATCAATCAATCAAAAATTAAAAATTAAAAGACTCAAAACCCAGCTAATTTGGTTCTAGAACCTATAATTTAACCTCTGTTCTTCATTGCATCGTATATTATTTTACATGAATTATAATTTTACCAACTAGATATTATTCCCCAAACTGTGAATTTGGGCACTGATTATTGGTTGATAATTACATGATTTTTAGGTGGTAAATAAGCATGGCCTTATGGTCAACAATTGTATTTTGACTGGCTTAGCTCTCAAACTATTTAATGGAAGTAGTATACTTAATTTGTGCAAAACAGTGTTCCCAACATCATATCAGGTATTTTGTTAGATAAATTGATTCACTTTAATTCAGTCATAAACACTATACATGCAAAGTACATTTAAAATATTCATTTTACTTTAAAAAAAACACCAAATAATTATTCTATTTAGTGTATAATATATACTAAACAGTGCACTTTTTCAAAGTTACTTTTACCATATTTTGATTTTTTCATTTTGGCTACAAGTCTATAGAAAGCTTTGATTAAAGGTATCTCCAAGGCATAAGGCAATGAGATTTGATGAATAACCAAGAAAACAATAGAAATAAGAATAGTAAATACACCTACATTTTTTGAGATTATTCAAAATCACTCTAATTTAGTTATAGTCCATATATGTAGCATCATTAAAGCCATACAAATAAATTATACATATATATATATTAATTACAGGAAGTAATATCTAAAAAATAAACCCATATCAATTCTTTCCATGGTTTTAAAAAACGCCCCAACTGACCTTGCCCTTCAACTTCCAAATTCTGTTTATTTAAAAGTTTAGGCAATACACATAATGTTATTTAGCTGGTTTCTTTTAACATTCCAAATTAACATGAGCCTTTCCTCACGTCCTTGCTGGGTAGCATGTGTAGACTCCTCTCAGTGAACAAAGTGCATTAAGAAAGAAACAAGAATGGCTTTGAGAGCAAAGATAGAGCAGGAAAGATTAAAATTAAAATATTTCACTATATCAAACTATAAATGATTTTAAAATAACATTACTGAGTATATATTGAATGTTAGGCATAATGTTATTTATGTTCATTATGTCATTTATTTACAAAAATCTGTTGAAGTTGGTACCATTTTACAGAAACGGCTGAGAAATCTCAAACAAATGTTAATTAAATTGACCAGGGTTACACAATTCGTAAGCAAACGGGCAAGATTACAACTTGGATTGCCTTGCTCATTTGCATATATAAATATTTTACACCCATATATAGTTTGATGGTGTTAACTGAAGGAATTATTGAAGGGGATCCTTAAATCCATATGCACAAAGGTATTTTCTCAATCAAATCACAGCAAAAATATAATTACTTTATTCTCAGAACAATATATATGATGTATATCATATATAACCCTAGTATCATGTATATGTACAGACACCTAAACATATTTATATATATTTAAATATGTGATACTTAAAAGGATGATCTAAAGCTACATAATTCTTCAGTCACGATTCTATACGCATAAATCTACAATTTTCAGAGGAAAGGGGGAATAATAAAAATAGAGTAAGTAAAAAGGTGAGGAACATATCAGACCCCTTTAATCGCTCTGTCATCCATCACTACCCTGACAGCGATGAGAATAATTCTTTAAAAACATATATAAAACTCTCCCCATTCAAATCCTTCAATGATTTCCAATTACACTGAAACTATTAATCCAAACTCTTCTAACCTTGTCCACCGAAAGCCCTCTCTCCACTGCCCGCCAGGCTCCTACGCTCTGTCCCTTCTTCAACGCCAGCGCCGCAGTACAAGCTGCTGCGCCCCTTGGAATGTTCTGACTCGCTTTCCGTGACTTCTCCTTCCCTTTGTTCAGTCAGCTTCAGCCTAAATTCATCTCCTAAGAGATGCATCTCTTCCACATAACAGCTTTTCAAAATTAAAAAAAACCTAAATATTTAACGGTTTCTTTCTTACTAATTTTCATCCACGTGACTGTAAGTTCTGTATGGACAGGGACCTTTTGAGTGTCATTTTCCATTGTGCCTGTGAACTAACTAATGAATCATCCGCGAAGAAGGGAATATCTAAAGCCATGATATTTAGATTTAAGCATTATTATTCCAAACTATTACACTCACCAATGACATATGTATTTTCCCCACAGCTACCTATTTATAACGCTTTTATTATAATTACAATTTTATAATAAGCTATGAATATTTTAACTATGCTTTATAATCTGATGAGCTAAATATTAAAATTGGCTGTTTAAATTATCATTAGTTTGCTTGTTAATTTCTGTTTGCCAATAACTCATTCTGAAAATAAAATTGTGCATCTCCTAAATAAGCCAGACTTCTTGAATCATGAACAGATGATTGCAAAGGAAATAAAAGGGTGAAACCAGAGCAAATCTTACAAGTTCCTTACCTCTGTGCTATAGCTTTCATATCGGTTAAGTGAACATATTGAACTAAGTGACCTCTGGTAACTTTCAAGCTTTAAAATTTTGTAATTCAAAGTTTTAACTTATCTGGTTTTTCCTCTTTAATTGAATTTACATTTCACTATTTGTATAAATATAAATAAAGCAAAAATATATGGGAAATGATGATGATGGTTATTCTCTTTTAATTTTTAGGATATGTCTACATTCTTTATACAAAAATATGTAAGAATGCATAGAATATTCTAAAACAAGATATGTTTATGTGTTCTTTACCATTTTATATTGCTTCTAAATCTCGTCCCATGCTTCAATTCCATGTACAGCTGGTTAGATTTATGAACATCACTACACCTGTGTTTTTCTAACAGTTACTCTGCCAGAGGGCAGGGCATGGGCCTTTTTGAACTGGTGAACCTCCAAAAGATAACACAGTGAGGTTTTGTATTTTATACCTGCAGTGCCAAGCTGATAAAACAATAGAACATATTGTTGGAAGCACCAAGAAACTGGATTATTTTGTTCAGAGACTAAAATTTGTAAAAAAAATTGAGTAACTTTCTCTCTTTATTTGAGAATAATGTATCAAAAAATGATGACATCTGGATATGTGGTAAGAAAACTACATAGATAGAGAAGGAAACACTAGTATGTTTCAAAAATGTATACTGTTATTAATTTTTAAAATGAAAGATAACCTGAAACTCCTGTTTCTCTTCAAATTTTTGCTTACTAATTTTAAGATCCATCAGTGGACAAACATCATTACTATATTGTTTGCCTAATGTTGATTGTTTATTTCCCCCATCCTTTTAGTTTTATTAATCAGAATTCTCCTGTAAGAAATATCTGTGTCTTCCCCAATGTTATGGATTAAATATTTGTGCCCCCCAACTTCATCTGTTACCGTCCTAACCCGCAATGTGATGATACCTGAATGTGGAGGTTTGGGAAGGTAATTAGATTTAGATGAGGTCATCAGAGTGGTGCCCTCATGAGGGAATTAGCAACTTTTTAAAAATGAAGAGACACAAGAGCTCTCTCTCTGTCCTTGATGTGAGAAGACAGAAAGAAAGCAGCTAGCTGTGAGCAAGCCAAGGAGAAGGTTCTCATCAGTCCTCTACTATGCTGGTACCCTGATCTTAGACTTCCCAGACTCTAGAACTGTGAGAAACAACGTCTGTTATTTAAACCATCCAGTCTATGGTCTTATGTTATAGTGGTGCAAGATAAGACATTCACGTTGAATAATGTATTTATTTATTCAATTAAATATTTATATCAGCATGGACTTATGGACGTGCATTATTCTGTGGGCTAATACCCAAAATTATATTTATTTTGTCATTCAAATGGTTTTAGCTTCAGCCATCAAGAGTTTCTTCTGTTTGGCTCACTTTTTTTTTTTTTTTTGAGCAATTTCTTAAACTTCTCTATAAGACGTTGCTCGTTCATTTTGTATATATCCTGCCCCATCTCGGATCAACTAATTTTCCAAGGGGCCCTTCCTTGTTCCTTATATTGCAGAATAATGTTTAGACAAGACACTAGGATGTCAGGGTTGCATGTCTCAAAGTATTTCCTTGAAGATAAATATTTATTCATCAAAAAGGGAAAGATAATAACTTTGCAGTGGAGAATCCTTGCAGACATCCACTTTACTAAGTGAGCAGGCTAACGTCACCAGCAAGAGGGCATATTGCTATCACAAACCCTTTTATATGACACACGGATAACAAAGCATCATTTTAGTGGTACTGTTGTTTAAAAAAAAAAAGCGCCACTTCATTCCAATCATGAGAAAAATCAAACAAGTCCAAACTGAGGAACTTTTTACAAAATAACTGATAAGCACTCTTCAAAAAGTGTTAAATTCATGAAATAAAAGGAAAGACTGAGGAACTCTTACACACTAGAGACACTAAGGGAAATAACTAAATGCAATGTGGGGCCTTAGGATCTTGGGACAGAAAATGAAAGCATTAGGGAGAATATAAATAGGACAGGTACCTTTGTTAATAGTGTTACTAATGTTACTTTTTAAGTTTCAAAAGCTGTACCTTTGCTATGTACATTGTTAATATTAGTGGAAGTAGGGTTTGGAGATATATGAAAACTTAGCCATATTTTTGCCACTTTTCATCAAGTCTATAATTACTCAAAGTATTTTTTAAATAAACAAAGATAATTATCTTATTAATAAGATAAAACTTTATGATATACTTTATTGCACCACAAAGGAAAGAATGAAACACGTACCAATAGATGGATAGCACAATCCAACACTCCAGTGTGTGCCCAGGCTTCCTGTATGAAAGTATTTTTCCCACCAAACACACATTTTGAGCTTGAAAATTCTGAGTACAAAATTCCTAAAAGTAATATTCTCCATGAACACTTATAATAAAATGTGCCCTATTTGAATTTTTATCTTTGAATCAAATTATTGTAAGCAGCATTAGAACTTAAAAAAAATAAATGACTGATCACATGTGGGCCTTGTTAAAGAAAAACAAAACAAAGAACAAACATATGGTAAGACATTGTATTTTAGTAATAAAAATTAAATCAAATTAACTACCTTTATTGAGCATATAACTTTCTGCCAAATTCTCTTGTAGAAAGAATATTAACTGCTAGATAAGGACTATGGTATGAATGGGAACACCCCCAAAAATAATTTATTTATTAAAAATTGAGTATTTATTGTTATATGTTTAAACTTCAGTCACTTTCAAAGCATTCTCCAATTGATGCAATACACCTATGGAGACATTTTTTCCTGCTCAAAACAGTTTTTGAACTTGCAGATTTTGATGATGTTTAATGCTTTTATTGTGTTTTATTTCACCTCTTCCACATCAGCAAAACTTTTCCCTTTGAGGACATTTTTTAACCAGGGAAACAAAAAAGGGTCTCTCAGGGCAAGATTGGGTGAATAGACAGGGTAAGGCACAAGACCCACGCTATTTTTGGTCAAAATCTGCTGTACATTCAGTGCAGTGTGGGCAGGTGCACTGGAAAATAAACCATCTTGAAATGGGCAAATGTGGTGAAAAAGCCTTCAAAAAAAGAATTCACTGAAGTCGAATGCAGCCTGGCACAGCAACCCCAGCTGATGCACTGATACAGATGGGATCCTAGAACACTCACCTAGTCAGGGGGAGCCTATAGTACAAGGGACCCGCCTCCCAGAAAATAATTCTGGTTTATAGTGGGGGAGCCCCCCCTTATATAGTGCAAAAATGACCACAGTTCTTTATTCCTTCTTTTATCTACAGGTTTTGCTATTCTAAAGCTATTTCCATCATGAAGAAGGGTCTGTTCCTTACTATTTGAATATGGCCTAGTTTTGTGACTTGCTTTGACCAAAGAACACAACAAAATTGACAGTATGCCAATCTCAAGGAAACGTGTGTGTGTGTGTGTGTGTGTGTGTGTGTGTGTGTGTGTGTGTGTGTGTGTTTCAGTTGGGTCTCCGTCTTTGCTGTGAGAACATGTCAGAGCTAGCCTGTTGGAAAAGGTGCCACCATACGAAAGAGAGCCCAGTTGTCTCAGCTTCAGGTTACTTTAGACCAAAGTTCAGCCAGTCCACTGCCAGACCCAAGATGAGCAGAATCACCGAGTTGATCCACACAACTACCAGCAGAAGCATGAGCAAACCTTGTTGAGCTGTAGGCTAGTGAGCTATAACAAGTGCTTGTTATTTGAAGTCACTAAGTTTTGGAGTAGGTACTTATGCTAAGTATAATAATATAAGGATTATTTTTTTCCATTGTGCATAAAAGGACACGAAGGTAGAGAAAAGTTGAGTAAATTGTTCAAGTATGCACCAAGATTAAGTGCAGAGTTGCAGTTCCACCTCTGTCTGACTTTAAAATGTGTTTTCATTATGCAGCACTGTCTTCCAAAATCTGTTAAGTGTGTTCATATTTTCAGTGTTTCTGTAAGCATATTGAGTATCTTCCAGAGACTCAACTTATACAATTATTTTATCCAATTACAAGTGAATAATCTATTCTGAATAACCACATATTAAATATTGTTCTGATTAAAAAGATAATTATTATACTTGATATTCTTTCATAATCATCTCACATTCTCTTTTAATGTGAAATCAAATATGTTACATAATAATAATTATTAAGTATCAAAATGGATGCTTTCAAAATATGCCTCTTTCTATTTAAGTAGCATATTTTATTTTTATATCAAGTATTAATATAGGCTTTACAGTATAATTATAATTATATAAACATTCTTAAAAACATTTCATACAATTTTAGTTTCAATTTTAAAATATACAAAATAAATTATCAATTGAGCTGAGAAACTTTTGATGAAAATTCTGTAGGATATTTATTTAAACTATTTGTTATGTACAGATATATTTGCAGCCAGATTGCAATTGATGTTTTTCCTCATTTTTAATTCCCTAAAGTTGATGGCTCAGAAGAAAAAACAGAGTAATAAATAGATTTAAAAGAAATGAAACTGAGACTGAAGTGTAACTTTCTTTTGATTAAACCATAAAGTACACGTTCTAAAGAGTCAATCTCATTTGATTTAGAAAAGGCTTTCAAATATTTAATAAATAACTTTCAATGGACAAGATAGTTACAAACACTGTTTCTAAGGAATGTTCTATTTTACTGGAGGTATTCAAGTAAATTAAACAATCGTATTTAGGAGTGACTGGAATGGCACTTGCTGGATATTTTCTGGGTCCTATGTTACCACAGCTGGAGAACATCATAAACAACCAAAGCAATAGTTAACACTATATTTATATTACATTTCAGGTCTTCATTCAATGTCACTGAATTAAAGTTGTGACCATGCATTTTCAAAATACATTTTGCCTTGATATGTATAATGTACTTTAACATTGTAAGCATAATGCAAATATGCTGACATTGATATTATGTTTCTTTTTCATCAACAGGTTCTTGGATTCTTGATTAAATTCATGACCAGTTAAGAATTAGGAATGAAGAATCATTTGAAGAATATTTAAGTACTTTTCTTAATAGGCCATATAAAAATTTAATCTTCTTTGATGCTCATGTAGATTAATAATGATACACATTTGGAAAATTGGAAGTAATTTCGGAAGCAAAATTAAATCAATCCTTACTTTTAAAAGAGCTCCCAGCAAGTAACAAATAAAGTTTCTAATGAGAATGATTGCCTGCAACGCTGTACCATCAAGGTGGACCAGGGATGGTAAACAGGCAGAAGTAGTGCTAAAAATATCACACATAAGAAATAATATAGGGAAATATTTGAAAGTGAGGCTGAAGTGCAACTTTCTTTTAAGCATCTAATGTGATCTGAATTCAATAAAATGTAAAACTACAAAATGTGTACTATGCATAAGAAATATGTAATCTCTTGCTTACAGAGATTATAAGATTATTTTAACAATTAATACTAAAATTTTACTTTTCTCAGTTTGGGCTTCATGAGTCAACTGCTCTAATTCCTTAAACCTCCCAACTTAGATAAAATGAACATTTCCTAGTTATAATTCTTTATCATGTTAGAAATATTAAAATCGTAATAATAACTTCAAAATGGTGACACATAGAACTTGATATTTTCCATTAATTTGGTACGAAAGAAAATTTAACTCAATTGGTAGGTATAGGGAAAAAAGGGAAAAAAAGGAAAAGAGCACTTATTGAGTACCCTTTAGAGCACATTGTATCATTTCATTTTGTTTAATCTTTGAACAAAAATTAAATAAGTAAAATAATTATCTCTTTTTTTCAGATGTGAACGTAAGTTTGAGAGAGATTTAACTGACTTGCCAGGTGGCACAGCTGCTGAGTGACTTGACTTGGATCAATTGCCTCCAGAGCCCACCACACGCCAGCCCTTCTGTCCCAGGGCAGGTGTCTTCTGCATGCGTGTGACTTGTTAACCAGATGCCCAGGCACAGGATGGAGACACTATCAATGAAACGCAACTAACTAGCAAACGAAGCTTTTCCTTCCTAGAATATTCAGAATGAACTCATTTTGTTTACTGGTTTGTTTTGAAGCATTGATTGCAGAGAGAGAGAGAGAGAGGGAGATGATTGTGTGACACCTGAATAATCCACCAGAACACTTGCAGATGAAAACATTTATATCAACAATGCTGTGGCAGCCGGTTTCATTTCAGATGGGTCTGGAAATTCATTATGTTCTGTTGGTAAAGTGCTAGTTAGTAAGACAAGTTGAAGACAGTTTACAGGGAACATCTTACCGAAAGTTCTTTAAACCAAAAGTCAATACTATATTTCATTCAGTCTATGACATCGTTGATTATCATGTACCTGCATTACAAATAGCTAAAAAGTAGAGCTGTGGCCAATGAATATTTTAAGTTACCACCAATTGGAAAATGCATTCAAATTCCAGGCATATTAAAACATAGAAGAATATGCATCATAGAAACTATAAAGTATCATAGGTATTATTATGTTTTAATATCAAAATACATTACTACTTGGAAAGCAAACACAAGGACCAGATTATCATATATAAACCATTAGTCTGTAATCCCATATATTTATATAAACAATCCTGCCAACAGAGTGATGAGAGATTCCTGATGCCACACCACAAAGAAGCTGCAGGGAATAGCAGCAACGGTGAAGTAGCAATATGTGGTTCTAAATTTGTGCTGATTATGAAGTACACCATGGCCAGCAATTAACTTTATCATATTTTATTGTGTCTAAGAATTTTTCCCATGCACATTGGTAGCCATTAAGTTGCATAAAATTAACAAGGGGAAGAAAGGCTGTGAAAACTAGAAAAGGAGGGGTGACTGTGATTTTATTACATTAAATGGCCCACGAAACAAATCAGGTCGACAGCAAATACGTCTCTTAGGTGACTTGCCCCTATAGGGGTACCCAGGGCTCCAGTGAACCATTTAGCTATTGCAGCCTTTAGGGCATCCACGTATTGACAATTTATAGAAGTTTTCTTCATTTAATTTGTTCTCCTATTCCTAAGGAGGAAAAAATAAATTCCAGTTACCTTAGCAACTGCAAGGTTACATTTTATCCTGAAGCTGCAGAGCTTTTTCAAAATAAGAGGGAAAAAAAGTGCATCAGAACTGATGTTCCATCCTCACTGGGGGAGGGATTTAGCAGTCAGGCTGAGCACTCCATGCAAGCGCCTTTGTCTTCACATTGCCCCAGCCTCAATGACAGCATTTTGCATTGGTTGCCTTCATTTTCTCATGGGAAATATGGGAATTACCAATATCAAATATGGATATAAAGAAATTGTCAGAGAGGGGCAACAGAGAGTGTAGTTCTTCACAGCTGACCTTTGTTATTTCCGTGAGGAGAGAAATTGGCGGACAATTGGCAATTGTTATAACCCGAAAATAAACATCCTGTCAAGTGTCAGTGCCTAGAAAGTCAATTTCCAGCCCTAATAGAAGGTAGCTGTAAGCCTGTCCTCAGAAGAATAGATTTTTCAGAAAGTACTAAGTTAAAAAACACAATTTAACAATTTAATTCGAAAAACCACTCTACAGGCTGTCCGTTCTTGCAGCTTATATACTTGAGGCTCCATAATAAAGGGCACTTGTCAGATCATTCTATGCGACTTCAGCCATGCCTGAGGTTCAGCTGACATTGAAAGGAACTCAGGAATAAGAAAATGGACAGGAAAATGACATATAAGAAGGAACATTAGGTATCTTTTCCTTAAAATGACTGAAACCCAAATTGAAGTAGCTTAACAATAAAAGGAATAGAAACTGACCTTGGCTTCCCCAAACTCCTAGCTCCATCTCTTCAATCAAGGCTGGGAGACAGGCGAGCTCGGCCTGGGTTCCCTTTCTCAGCACAGCAGACTGGAACCTTTATCTAGGCAGTGAGCCGGGCGCCCTTACGAATCACCTCTTCTGCTTTCTGACTCTCATGGATAACTTCCCTCCACTGCCTGATGCCTAATGCCTTGAGTGCTGTCGCTTCCTATGCTGTGGACAATATTTATGCGTTCCAAGCAGGAGAGTAGTAGTCACAGCCCCTGCTATTCTATCTTAACCGGAAGCACAAGTCTTTTCTCACCCCTAACATTTCATTCCACACAAAGCTCTGACTGGTTGCCCCTGCTTGTACATTATTTTCTAATGGATAGTCACTACATCCGAGCAAAGGGGGACACCATGATTAAAAAGAACTGGGTCACTGTCCAAACTCTAACATGTTTGTTCTCTTTGTTCTATTGCCAGTTTCTGGAAAATAGTAAAACTAATTATCAGATGACAAAAACTAATAGCTATCAGAATCCACTTTGGGAAAGCATGTTCTTAGCTAAAAAAGTGACCATTGGGGTGCCAATTCCATTCCAATTATATTCCCAGTTTGTTGTTTCATACACCTCTGGGGCATATTCTGTGTCTGTGGGGACTCGGCCGCCATAGGGAATGCTAAGAGGGACAAGATGAACCTGTGACCCCAACAGCTCAGATTCCAAAGTGTTTCCTTTGCCCAGAGCTCTCCCGTTTCGTAAAAGCATTCACAGACCCCACCTCCTCTGTTCTACATAACGGCTCTGGGGCAGATTTGGCTTAGAATTGAACTTTATTGATTTTGGACCTATCTTTCAACTATCTCGTTTTAAACATGAAGAAACAAGGCAAGGGGAGGGTCAAGCCACATGTCTAAGGCTAAGGGGAAGTGACTATTAAGTAGCAAAATTGATATTGCTGAGGTGTCACAAAGTTAATGTGGTAGGGACTGAGGCTTCCCATATACTCCTTACTATACCAAGGAATCTCACCCTGCCTGTACTGCAGGGCTAGGTATTCATTCTCGCCTTCAAATGTGGAATTTTATTTCCCGCTGTTTCTAAACCAAATAAATTGCCTCATCCTTCACTGAATAAAACTCATTTGCTATTTTCTTATCTGTACTGCCTATTCTTCAGTACCCACCCCAAAGCCAAGGAATTCCATTTTCTTATCTTTAGTTCACTCATAAGAACCACATTTAATAAACTGTCAAAATTTTTATAAAGTAATGTTGAATGCTGAAAATAATAAAAATTTCTAAGAAATGATCAAATATTATTGAAAATATATGTTGCACACAAATACAAAGATCATTGTATGCCAAAATATTATTATACTTTTAAAATCACGGTTACCAATTTAGGTATAATTTTACTTTAGTTTTCATACTTTTTTCTAAATTTGTGATAATTGCCATGTTTTATATATAAAGTTTTCCTTAAAACCACACTCCAAAAAGAATCCCTTTATAAAAATCTTCCCTGATTAGGGCAATTAAATGAAATGTTATTACTTTATTTACATTATGGTACTGCATAATACATTGTTAATATTATGATGCAGTCTATATGTAACTATTTATTATTTCTACCTAATTATATAAAGGCAGAAAATGTTTTTATTTGTTTAATCTTGTAACAATTTACTTGATTATATACAATAATTAACCAAATGACTTTTAAAATTGTGCATTTTTGCTTGTAAATTGTTGGGAAATGCCCTGTCTGGTTTCAGGGACTGTAGCCCCGCCGACAGGTGAGAGGGCCCCAAGGCTGGAAATAATCAAGGAGGCCTTGGGAAAACAGGCCACTGAGGAGATGGAACCTGTCTCCCTGGCAGGCGTCCAGCCCCTGCCTCCCTCACATCACCCTGCTTGGCCCTGTTATAGTCGGTTAGTCAAAGATGGGTGAGATTCCTCAAGAGGAGGGAAAGCCTAAGACAGACACGGCCGGTATGGGCAGCAGACAAGGACTTGGGAGACATGCAGAAAGCGCAAAAAGGTCCGCACTCCTTAGCTCGACTTGGACATGACCAGGGTCCTCATTCTATCTGAAAGAAGTCTCCTTATCTCTTGGCGGCTCTGTTCTGCCCACCTGGATCAGGCTTAAAACAATACCAAAGGCAGGTACAGTCCTAAACTAGATCAGGCAGTTTCCCGGACCAGGGTGGGAAGCGGTGGCGGGGGGGGCGGGGGACATGAAGCCTGGAAGTAAATTCCTTAAAGGATGCTTTGTTCTTCCCTCAAAAGCTATGATAACCAGCTCATACTGGGAAGGAGATTTACATTATTCATAGGCCCTGGCCTGAGGCAGATCTCTTGTGTTCCTTCAATTGTTATCCATAATCTCTATTTGTTTTCTGTAAACATAGCCTTTTGACATTGATTGATGAGCTTTACTGTATACCCCTGCACACATGGTTCTCAATAAAAGCCTTTAGATATGGGGGCTCAGGGCCTTCTCCCCTAGAGGGAAGAGCCATGTCCCCTCTCCTGGCAGACAGAGAGGTGTTTGTGATGACTGGTGTTTATCCCCCCATCCGTGACAACCCTGGGACGGGCTCTGCGGGATTCAGAGCCCCGCTCCCTCCTCAGCTGGCTCTGGACAGTGACCCTCAGATCCAGGAGAGCCCTGCGCAGTGCTCTCCACAACAGTAAATCTTGAAGTGTCAAATAATAAACACAGCTGACATCTATTGAGTTAATGTAGTGTTTGGTTCTGTTCTAGGCGGTTCTATGTGATCTATCTTATTTGATCATCAGATTTACTATTTTTTTTTTTTTTTTTTTTTACAATTCTCATTTATATAACAAGAAACTCAAATGTCAGGCTAGATCAATTTTCTGAGGTCTAGCAGTTAGAAAGTAATGGAATCAGTATTTGAAACCAGTTGGCGACCCCAGAGGCTATGCTCTGAGCTACCACTTAATCAATAGTCTTCATACTCCAACAATATTAAAAACCCGTGTGGGGCAGGGATGAAGAAGGGAATTATACAGGTGTGTAACACCCATTTCCTCTTAGGAATTATATGAGTATCTGCCTCAAAGCACTGTTTTAAAAATTAAGTAAATATATGATCATGACTTAGCCTGGTAAATAAGGAGTGTTTTATATATGCTAAATAATACTAATATTGTTATTTGTATGTGCTAGCTAGGGTTAAGTCAGTTAGGTTGGAACAGCTAAAGGACAAGCAGACTTTTTTTAAGGGTAGTGTGAACTCAGGACATGCCTGCACTCCAAGGTAACTGGTGTTCCAAAGGCTTTTCTACAGAGCTTTCCTATACCATTAAGGTTTCCGTAGCCATTTATTTCTGTGATTCCTCTATTTGTGACAACCAGAGGCTTTTGCCTTACATTTTTATTTTGAAATAAATTAATACTACCATAAGATAATGAACTGGTTGTCATGACCAAAAGAGAAACATACCACTTTTTAATCTTGTTCCACAAATAAATAAAAACATAAGAAAGCCAGGTTCAAATCTTGCCTGTTTTAGTAAATAGATCAAGTTACAACACAAAAGTAAAATAAATACAGGGAATTTTAACTTCAGAACCTACTATTAATGAAAACAAGGGCTTTCTTTTCCAGTTACTACTAAGATCTTATTAGAAATTCCTCCTCCACCTCCTTTTTTTCCAGATCCTTAGGTATATGTGCATAAGTGGCCTCAAATACAGCCTGTTTTGAAAATAATTTTCTAGGGTTTAGTGAAAAAAGTCTAACTTCTATAGCCACACCTCTGTTTCTAGAGCCATAGTTGATTGATGGCTTCCAAAACCTTTTTATACAGTGCTGACATTTCAAAGATACTGGCTGGCTAGTCTGAATTTTCCATCTGGCGTGCCTGATTTCTTTTGTCCTACTTACTCGTAGTGACTTATTCTGTCCTTGAGCTCCAAAACTGCTTTGATTTAATTTAGGCCTGGGGGTTTGGGAGAAGTTTATTTAAACAAGAAATGAGAGTAATGCCTCCAATGGTGTATGGTGATGTGGAAGCAAATCCCTGACTCTCTGTATTTATTTGTGTAATAATTCCTCCTCCAAGTACAACCTGAAAAATATTCCAGAACCTTCCATGCACTTACATAAAACTAGTAAGAGAAGTGGTCAATTATATTGCAAAATGAGAATGTAGAGAAAATTCACTTATTTCAGGCCAAACCAAACCCTACTTCTATCTTTTGAAAAGAGATAATTAATGTAAATAAGACATATATTACTTAGTACCGGAAAATAGTTAATGCATTTTAAAACATTCTCACACATTATACCATTAAAATTTCATTCATAGTGCCCTAGCTGGTATGGCTAAGTAGATTGAGCACTGGCCTGCGAACCAAAGGGTCACTGGTTACATTCCCAGTCAGGGCACATACCTGGGTTGTGGCCAGGTCCCCATTGAGGGGTACACGAGAGACAGCCACATATTGATGTTTCTATCCCTCTCTTTCTCCCTCCCTTCCCTCGCTCTAAAAATAAATAACTAATATTTTTAAAAATTTCATTAATAGTAACACTGTGATATAAAATAGTTTTCTTCAAGTTTTGGTCAACTACTAAAAACCTGGCTCTTTACGTGGAGAGTTTTCTATTAGAATAGTGTCTCTGTATCAATAATACTTCCATTTTGTTTACCCAAAAATGAATCCAAAGCACATACTATACAACAGATCCAAAATGCTATTCTATTTATGCTACTAATTAACATTATTAACATTTTTCTTTTGGAGACCAAAAGCACAATATCTTTATAGATGCCATCATAGTAAAGGGAGGCACTGGAGAGTTAAATATTTGGCAGTAAGTAATAGTCATAGGTAATTATGTATATTGTATAAAGAGAGAAAGAGACAGGAAGAGAAAGAAAGATAGAGGAACTTTTATAGTATATAGAACTATGGGAAATTTGAGAAGAGTTTTAAAATATTAGTACAAATGGGCTACCCTATGTTTGAAGCTACACATGACAAAGTTCAAGTCCACAGACTAGATATCTCCCCTCCCAAAAGACTTCTCGGCATCCCTTTCTATCACACAGTAAGTAAATGGTCAAATAATCAAAGCAACACACAAAAAACCAGCAGATCTCAGTTCAGACGGTAGTTTCTTCTTCATTATTTTTGTTTTATTTTGTTTTAAAGAGCTAAGATTATTCATCTATAAAACAAATATGTTAATTTCCAGAATATTTAAAATCTACTCTAGTGCTAGTGTTCTGTGATAGGAAGATTTTGTTCCATGCACTAGAAAGGTAATTCTGTTGAAAAAGAATACCATAAATTCTCAAATAAATAGTAAATGAATTTGCAATTATTATTCACATTGAATGACAGAAATTATCTGGCCATACTTGCTAAGCACAAGGAATCATGACTTATTTGTGTAAAATTTTTATTCTTAATATCACTCTTATTTTTCCAAAAAGACTCATTAAATTTTAAAGTAAAAACTCACCAATGGTAACATAAGCAAAATTATTTAGGAAAAATCATTAAAGACCACATAGAAAGCAAAGAAATCACGATACTAGAATCTGGGAGGAAGGATTAACAAAGCTCTCAATTTCTGTATTGTTTCTTATTATTGCAAAAAAATTACTCTAACACTTTTCAACTTAAAACACCAAGCATATATATTATCTCACACTTTCTCTGTGTTAAGAATCAGGGTATGCCTTAGCTGGGGCTTCTGGACCAAAGTCCCTCATAAGGTTGCAGTCTGGGTGGTATTTGGGGCTGGGGTCTTATCCGAAGCATGACTGGGGTTGGCTCTGCTTCCAAGCCCACTCACACGATTGCTGGGGAAGGTCAGTCCTTTGCAGGCTGTTGGACTGAGGACCTCAGTTTCTCACTAGCTGTGATTTAGAGACCTCCCTCAATTCGTTGCCATATGGGGCTCTCAATGAGGCAAATTACAACACAGTTGTTGGCTTGTCTTAGAGCAAGGGAGAAAGAGCCCTCAAGATGAAAACCACAGCCATTTTATAGCCTAATATCAGAAATGACATCCCATTATTCATGCTGTATTCTACTTATTAGAGGCAAGCCCACAATGGAAGAAAGAGAATTATGAAAGAATATAAATACCAAGAGGCAGAGATCATTGGAGACCACCCTAGAGGTTGTCCAACATGTAGCCCTGTATAGTCAAAGGTAAAAGGTATTAATACATGATAATTATTCAGTTTGTAGAAATCTCTTCATAAGAGTAGTTCTACAAGAATTTTTATATGAATTTGTATGCAAAGACCATTGAGGGGTGTGATACATAATGCCTTGAATAAATGCCTTTTACAACGATGTTCAGAAGTGTCCTTCATAGTCATATCATAGTATTAAACTACGACTAAGTATATTTAAATGAGGACAAATTAAATGTTACTTTTAGTTATATAAATATGATAAAGCATTTGGAAAAATATGGAGAATTAATAGTCAGTGTTTTTCATACAGTAGTGTGGTTAAGATTAAATTATGCATGTACTGAAGTAAATATTCAGGTACACCTCAGTTGTACTAAATTAAATCTCTGGGGGATGGGGATAGATTTTTTTTTTTAATTTTATAATAAGCATTCCAGATAATCCTGATGCATCAGATCCAGAAACAACATTTTGAGAAACATTCTTTACGTGGTCACTTTCAACTGTCAGTTACCCCTTCTACATTCTTGGTAGATGACATGATAGAAACTCATTTTAACAAGCATTTCAGTCAATATCTTGTATTTTTCCCACATGCAGATTCTCTGGTCAAATCGGCAAAAATTTCCAAAGTCGTATCATGAAACACACGCACACAAAACAAACAAACACAAAATATGAGAATGTAAAAGACAGAAATAAAATGTTTTGCTTTTTCAATTGATAGAATTCAGGAATTAGAAGAAATACAGAGGTACACATTTAGTTCTGTGTTTTTATTTTCAATGTTTCGCTTGTCATTATGCTTAAGGTGTTTTGTATCTTACAGAAAGTTTTATACTGTTGCCGTTTCACTACATTGCTACACAGTAACTTCAGGAGCATGCTGTAGAAAATGTAAAAGTTACTGTCAAATTTGTCAATCTCTGATTTAACTCTAACTCTTTAAGTCACTTTCTTGGATATCTATATCACGGCTTTCTGGAATAACTAGAATTAGACAACAGGCACACCTCGCTTTATTGAAGCCAAGACCCTCCACCAGCAAAAACTTTACTACTTGTTTAATTATGATGCTCTCTTTATTATGGTTTTTTTGGAACTGAACCCATAATATATCAAGGTATGCCTTTATAGTAAATTTGAACATTAATAATTATTATTGATATCTATTAGATATGTAATTATTTTCCACTGGCTAATTATAAGTTCTGTCATTACAAAATAAGAAACCTGCTACAAAATGACTAATTTTGAAGACCTTAGAAATATCCATACAGCAATCCCATTAGGACCATGGACAACACTTTTAATGTTAAGCATTGGACCCAGCCTGAATTTAGATAGTTTAAAACCATAGTTACCTAATCCCATATAATGTAGGGAAAAAAATGTTTACTAATTAAAAGAACTTCACCAAACCCTATAAATATATACAGAGAGGCAAAACTGGTGATGCAACTAATTCATAGAAATTGAGTGAATTATTGCCTCAAGCTATAAAGAGTATGGGGACTGACAAAATAAAAGTAATGGCAGCTCCAGCTGTTAACATAAACAGAAATAGGAAGTTCTTTCATTTGTCAAAGGAAATGATACTTGTGTTTTCTGGTCTCTAATAGAAAAAGCATGACTTTTTTTTCCACTTAAATATTTACAGTCTATTACTTTTACTATTATGCATTACATCATTAGTACATTCTTGCTGTTTTTGACATCAGTAGGTCTCTGCTATCAGCTAAATGATCTAGGATGTTAGTTATGTGTAGAAAAACTTAATTATGCAGAAAATGGGTGAGTGTTGGCATTTACTTGCCTAGTAAACTGTGCCAAATCCTAGAATGCCAAATCACAAAGTACAATTTGCATCAAACAAATGAGTAATGATTGTTTCACCCAAACCTATAGAGAAGTTATAAACATGGTAAGGATTAGATTCTTAATACATTGGTACAATATTACTCATATAGTATTAGTAACATTATCATCATCATTCACTGTAACTTTTAGTGAGACCTTTTCATGTATTAAATACATTTTGGTTATTGGAGACACACATTGAATAAGACACAGCCTGGTCCCTTGAAGAGCTTACAGATAAGCTGTACTACTTACTTAGCATTGTTGTGGAGCAGTGAATTTTCAACCTTTCTCCTCTCATGGCACACATAAACTACTAAAATTTTATGGCACACCAAAAAATATATCTTTCGTCAATCTGACAAAACATAGGTGTATTTTTTATTCATTCACACCAGATGGCTATTGTATTGGCTGTTGTCATTCTTTAATTTCACAATCTAAGGGGAAAAAGGTGAGTGTTCCTGACTAAATAGTCAGGTGTTATTGCATGCTTTAAAAAATTCTTGCAGCACACTGGTTGAAAATCTATGCTCTAGAAGATTGTGTTTAAATTAGAGATTTTTAAATGTACATTTAAGAAATGTATACAGTATACTTCCTTTAGGTCCAGAAAGGATATCAGATCAGTCACACACGCACATGCACACACACACACACACACACGTGTGTGTATAAATATATATTTATACATATATATGTTATGTTGTTGATGATAAAAGCATCACCCTAGTCATGATCGTTTTAAATTTTTTCATCAGCCACCACATAATCCCATTTCTGGATTACCTGAAAATTTTCCACTAAGATATACTCAAGCAATGTCCAGGAAACATTGCCCCTCCTAGCCCATAGTGATGCTGGAATACATCCATGCATTTCTGATCTCATCAGTGAGTTGTCTGCTTGTCAAAATCTATTATATTTATTCTAAAAAAATTCATGTGTAGGTTATTATTATTGTAATTATGCAACTTAATTTTTACAAATACCAGTGAAAGATGAATACAAAAAAGATGATCTGAATTTGTAAAAACTAGGTCCAAACCTTCAGAATGACTCAGTAAAGACATATTAGTAAAAGATAGTATTAGCAGATAACATTGCTTTGCTAACGCAATGCACATTCTCAACCCTTCTAAAAATTCACTATAGAGGTGAGGTCACCTAAAATACTTCCATACTGATATAGTCATCTAACACAGTTTGGGTCAATGAGACACAACATTCATAAATAGGAAACTTTGTTATTTTCACAAAGAAGGCAGGTGTCCCTAGAATATGATCATAATATTTGAACTTGTGCAATCATTTGTGAAAATAATAAAAGGGCCAAGAGAAGTGTAGAGAGAATATTTTCCTCTTAATGGCACCTGCCAGTTACCTCCATATTTCTTGCATACTGAGACAAAGGAAGGAAAGGAAGAAGGAAGATGAAAAATGGAAAGAAAGAAGGATAAAAAAAAAAGAATTTACATAAGACATGGGAATCTTTTGGCTCTTTGCAGATGAGCGCATTCCTGATACCCAGCAGTGACTAGGGTGGAGGGAAAGCAAGGCCAGAAACATTTTTCATTCAAATTGCTTCATAACTTTCTTGAGTTATGGTCTACTATGAAATTAACAAAACTGCAAATCATATGAATGTGATTGATTCAAGGAAGATGGGATGTGTAATATCAGTGAATAAATGTGTACTGATTCATATAGATAGATTGATAGACATAAAATTTAGATATATATGCATCATTTTAAGGTTTCTCACATAAAATGTCTCTTTCAATAAATCAACAAATGCCAGACCAGAGACTATTAAATAAAAGACCTACAATACTCTAGGAAAAATAGCAGTTAAAATGTCACTAAGTTTTAAAAAAATCAATGTTTAAGACATAATGTTTATATTTACGTCTCAAAATTTGGTAAAATTCTATATAAATTGGAAGAAGTTAATTAAAAATTGAACATAAAAAATGTGAATTTCAAAAGTTATGTTAAATAAGAGAATGTGCAACCAAGTATTAAAAATAACTTTAAAACATGACAGGTTATTGGATCTTTTAAATTTTTTTATTTATTGTTGATTATGGAATCATCTTATTGCTATAAAGTTCTTAGAGAAGTTTAAGAAAATAATTTCTGTTGTCGCTTATCAAACCAATTAAGGAGTATTTATTGACAATGTCTTTATTAATATCTACTCTATTTGAAGAGTGGAATTTAGAGTTAGAATTTACAATTTTAGCAGAAGCCTTGTGTAAAACATCCCTTGTAAGATGGAATAAAATATTTGCTTACACATTGTACAAGGATTTATTTTATGAGTAAACTGATTGTTTAGAAATAGCTTTTTATGTTAAGTATAAATTTGCCAACCTTGACTTGATGCCTGTCAGTCTCAGTGTTGCCACCAGGAGTAGAGATAAGACAATTCTTTTATCCATCGATAGGATTCTTCCATTCTATCCCACTCCCCTACTTTCAAACGTCCTTATTTCTGGGATAATACATGCTAATTTTTTTCCTAACATTTTTGCCTTGAAATGCCTTTGGATGAGCTGCCATCAGGTCTGTCCTACTCTGGGTGACCATCTCTTAGCAGATCAGAATAATAATAATAAACTTGAAGTCAACCAAAGTAGTTCCAAGTCCAACTTGTTAGAAAATAGATAAATATCATTTGAGCTTACAATATCTTCTTGGAAATTTCAGACATGTCTCTCCAGTATCTTCTTTAATATAGATATTTACATCTATTCATGCAACCTAAGATTATGTTCATTTTTTTTTATAATCCCATAAGGCCTTGCTACTCTTTCATGCATATCCTTAGTCATGACAGTAACCTTTTATTTTTGTTACTTTGAGTCTGAATTCAAATGATCAAAATTTATTGTAGTTGACAAGTGGTATTATTTTATTTCAATTTGTAATTATTTGTTGATGTATACAGAAATACAATTGCATAGAAATAAAAATATATTGGTCCTGTATCTTGAAATTGTGTTGAACCTTATGAATATGTTGTAGTTTTTTTGAAATAGATTCCTTAGAATTTTGTTTGTAGACCATCATGTCATTAGCAAATAAAGGCAGTTTTTCCTTTAAAAAATTTTATTGTAGTTGAATTCCCTCCCCTTGTTATATATAATAATTACATAGGTCACTGGTATTGGGTGGGGATACTTACAAGGAGCCAGGATCAGTTCTGGACATTTTACTATTTTTTTAAATTTATTATTTTACTGTTCAAATATAGTTGTCTCTATTCTCCCACCACCAGTTTCCCCGCCCCCACCCACCCCCACCCCCCACCCTCAATCCTGCTCCACTTTGGCTTTGTCCATGGGTCTTTTATACATGTTCCTTACTTGACCTTTCCCCTTCTTTTCCCCATAACCCTCCACCCTCCTCCCCTCTAGTTACTATCAGTTTGTCTTTTTCTTTCAATGTTGCTGGTTATATTTCTATTGCTTGTTAGTTTTGTTGATGAGGTTCCACTTATAGGTGAGATCATATGGTATTTGTCTTTCACCCTGTGGATTATTTCACTTAGCATGATGCTCTCCAGTTCCATCCAGGCTGTCACGAAGGTGAGTAGCTCTTTCTGCTGAATAGTATTCCATTGTGTAAATGTACCACAGTTTTTTTATTCACTCATCTACTGATGGGCACTTAGGTTGCTTCCAGCACTTGGCTATTGTAAATTGTGCTGCTATGAACATTGGGGTGCATAGGTTCTTTTGCATTGGTGTCTTGGGATTCTTAGGGTATAATGATAGCAGCAGAATTGCCGGGTCAAAAGGCAGTTCCATTTTTAGTTTTTTGAGGAAACTCCACACTGCTTTCCACAGTGGCTGCACCAGTCTGCATTCCCACCAGCAGTGGACTAGGATTCCTTTTTCCCCACAACCTCACCAGCATTTGTTGTTTGTTGATTTGTTTATAATGGCCATTCTGACAGGTGTGAAGTGGTATTTCATTGTGGTTTTAATTTGCATTTCTCTGATGGCGAGTCATGCTGAGCATCCTTGCATATGTCTCTGGGACCTCTAGGTCCTCCTTGGAGAAGTGTCTGTTCAGGTCCTCTGCCCGTTTTTTAGTTGGATTGTTTGTCTTCCTGGAGTGGAGTCATGTGAGTTATTAACTCTAACCTCTCTGCAACAAAACTAGGTAAGAATTTTCACTTGCTTTAAAGATTAGTGGCTCAGTGGACACTCAGTGAGTTAAAGTATAAGGTTCAAAGGGTACACACAGATATAAAATTATTCTATGTATCTTTTTTGGTATCTAATATCTTCCCTTTTTCTGAGAGATTTGCAAAAGAGGGGTCAAAAGAGGTTTAGACATCTCTTTGAGAGTCATGCTATCTACAAAAAGTGGTCCACAGATCAAAAGCATCAGCATCACCTATGTAGAATCTCAGGCCCACACATCAGCCCTATTGAATATGAAAAGCACTGACTTAGAGAAAACATGAATCACAATCTTTTCTGATATCCATTCCCCTTCCATAACAGGAGATTATTTGAGTGAACATTTCTATTCTCTTGTTCTTTTGCAAAAAAGCTACTCCTGGGTTTATGCACGGATCATAGTATGAAGTCCACACTTACATGTGCTAAAATGTCTTGTCCTCTTAAATCTGCCTTCACTCCTACTGTTGCTCCTGACCATGGCCCATCCCCATAATTATTGTCAGAGATGTAATACATTATGATGTGTTATACCCACTACTCACCACCACCCACATGCTCTGGCATTCGGCCTGACCTACGTGGAACTGTGTGTGTCTAACAGACCTTGGACTCTGATGCTGGCCAGGGTCTACCTGACTCAGATTTTCCCCAGGAGATCCTAAGGCCGAAAATTGAACTTGGAATAGGTGATGCCATTTGAATTCGGATCAAAGCTCTATGTTCTCCAAGAGATTTTGCCTGAAGACAATTTATGTCTACATTTGAAGAATAATGACTAAGAACTCAACCACTAATAAAAACATATGCCAAGGTCCACTTGCTGGCTCATGACCTTTGTGTCTTTTTTTAAGAGGGCAGTAGGCCACCTAACCACATTTTTTCATTGCTACTAGGTTGCCATAGACAAACAGGGCCCATGTATTTCTCAGAAGCTTCCTCAAGCACTATATTTCAGATAATTCATCACATAAATATTTTTAAAATGCTTGAAAGTTTTTCCATATTATCTGAAATTACATCCCCTGATACATATCAGATTAATTACTTGCCATGTAATTGGCAAGTCTGAATACGATCAATTCCCTCTAAAATACAATTCAGTAACTTACATTTTTACAACTGAAAATTTCAACCCTTGGTCATGTATCATGCATGGGATCATAGATTTAAATAAATAAAATTATCATATTGGTTTGACTTTTGTAACGCTATTGGATATACTGATTTCATGGGAAAACATTCAAGTATCCAAGTGTCTTTAGGTGTACCACCTTCTGCTCCAAAATTGTTTTGGATTTTATTTATGTAAAGTTATATTTTAAATGATTAATTAAATAGTAAATTCAGGGTAATAACTCACAAATGAGTATCTGGGAAGGAATGCTTGAACTAGAACCTGAGTCCCTGATATGGCATTTACTAAGTCTATAACCATAGACAGGACTTATTTTTCTGATTTACTATCTAAATGAGATAATATTATGTTCTTTCTATTAAAATGTAATGTATTATTTATATTGAAATACATTATTCTAACCCTGGCCATTGTGGCTTAGTTGGATGGGCATCGTGCCACAAGGCAAAAATCGCCAGTTCAACTCCCAGCTGGGGCACATACCTGGATTGCGGGTTCAGACCTCAGTCAGGGACACATGCAAGAGTAGCCTGTCAATGTTTCTCTCTCACATCGATGTTTCTCTCCCTCTTTTCCTCCCTCCCTTTCCCTCTCTTTAAAAAAAAAATGAATATTAAAAAAAGAAATGCATTATTTCTTTTTATATATATGCATATGTATATATATGCATATATATGTATATATACATGTGTGTATATATGTAGATGTATATATGTATTATTTATATATGTATAAATTTTATGCCTTAGTATCTCCAAGAGATAGCAGTTAAGTAATGGTCAGAAAACACTTTTCGAATATCTGAATTCCCCAACTAGTTGATTTTTACATATAAAGATACTATGATCTGTGTATATTTACTTAGTAATTATTGTTCACAGACTCACAATAAAGCAGGAGATAGTTAATATACACCACATATTACCTGCTGAATGATATATTAACAAACATAATCTGACGTTATGTACATTCTAGCAAGGCCATTGTGGCATGTGAAGGTTTTCACAGCATGCGTTTCCTCTTCTCAGCCGCTCACTCCCAGGCACATTAGTGTCAGCCACACCGGGCAATTCCTCATTCCCTTAACCGCTATCCTCTTCCACATTTGTCTGCTTTTATTCACATCATGTGTACATTCTGAAATGTTCTTTCTGTGTTTTCCACATGCCCCTCCTACTTTTAAGTGGATTATAATTTCAGCTAAAGAATGTCTAACATAACAGAAAACATCTTTCCTTCACCCTATATATCTTCTGTTTCACTAGTTTACTACTAAGAACATTAAAGTTGTCTTAGTTGTTATAGACAGTGTTCCAGGCAATAATGATATGGATAATAAGACATTCATGATTTCTAGCTGACCTGAAATATGAAACCATGGCCTGGACTAATAGAGAGAATGCTACAGTGAACTTCTCTCGATTCACCTCCTTTCAGAAACATTAAGGGAAAAATAGCACGCACCTCCACCTGAGTCGCCAGGCCCCATAGAGACTGACTTTTGCATTTGCAATACATTAAAAAGAAACTTCTCTCACGGTTGCTTTAGCATTAGAAGAACGTCCTTTTACCCATTTGACAGAAACTTGACATATAATCCCTGGATGTTGATTTTATGTAAATAAAATCACAGAAGAGGAAGAGAATCTTAATATTAAAACACAAACAAACCCACAATTAAAAGAATCAGTTGAATTCCTAGGAGCCTTCTTTTCTTCTTTCATAGAAATGCAAGGTAATTCAGTCATATCTTGTAGATTATTAATACAATGTGTTTTAAGGCATGACTTATAAAACAAATATTGTGTGTACTCTGGCTCTGAATGTTGGAACTCTGACTTCAGATTTGCCCTTTTCATACACTAGTGGCAGAGAGACAAGGATGCAGAACGAGAGAAATAAGGGCACACACAGGGCAAACAAAGGCGGTCAGCAGGAGAGGAGGCAGGAAATCAAAGGCAGGTGGTAGGATCAGATGGCTAGGAGAAACTAGATATAAATCCCACTTCCTTTCATTTGTCTTTATTTAAACCTGAAGAAGAAGAAAAAATAACAGTCAAAGAGATCATAAGATAGCAAGGTTTATAAACAATTTTATCACCTAAGAGACCAGCCATAGTTTGAAATATAATTAGTTTGCCTACTGAAAATTCAAAGTAAAGAAATATTATAAGGAGTGGTAACTTCTTAATACAAGTACCTCGAATTTTCTTAAAGTAAATTTGTTAAGAGTCTAATGTTTAGGCAAAGAGAAAAAAATAACAGAAGTTATTTATTACAAATAAGCCACAAGCTGCTATGGGAGCTATAAAGCAGGTTTAAATAACTATGGGAGGCCCTTGTATGGTGCCATGGAATATACCTACTGCTTCTCCAAAAGCTGTACCTAACATAGTATAGGAAATAATTACAAAGTTTTTGAGGTTCAAACATGAACAAAGGGAATCAAGTGGTTTTACTGTCATGCAACATTTTGAAACTGACAACACTGTAATAACTTGTGGTTTGCAGTTAACCAAGCAAATAATTTGACTCAATTTATATGTTTATGTTGATATAGTAAACACAATTCAAACAGCACCATAATGATAGAGTGTTTTGAAACCTATTACAACAAAGCTAACCATATAATTACACCATTATGTTAGTTACCGCTAGACAATAGAACATAGGCAGAGAATACAAACGTTGTTAAACTGGATCAAATCAATGCCCCAAATGATACGGGTCACTACTTCAGCTTCTTCAAATGCTAGGTATTCTCTTAGGGTCTGATCCTAAGAAAAGGAAGTCCATCCTTTTCTCTCTCTCTTATTTTTTAAATATACTCTTGTTTTATTGATTATGTAATTACAATTGTTCTAATTTTCCCCTTTGTCCCCCTCCACAAAGTCCCCCCATCCCCTATCAGTCCCCTCTTTGTTCATGTCCGTGGGCCAATAGAAGTTCTTAGACTTCTCCATTTCTTACACTGTTCTTTACATCCCCTCGCCTATTCTGTGCCTACCCATTTGTACTTCTTAATCCCTGTACCTTTTCCCTCAACTGGTAACCTTTCAAGGTAAATTGACAACTTTGTCTAAATAAAAACAAGAGATAAGCAACTTAGAAGAAGCAAAAAGGGAAGGTATTTGATCAACTTTGAGTGAAGTGAAAGTCTGCTCTTTGAAATGAAGACCAATGCACTCACTGATAACAGTAGCCACTTCACCATAGTAATTTGAGCAGTTTTCTATTTTATCATTTTACTCTTTTTGACTCATTTTTCTCAGACCAGCCTTGATTAGACCTTCAAATATCAGCCTAATTGGTATTATATCATAATATCATGCCTCTGAATTTAAATCTGGTGAGCTGATTGAACAATAAAATATCAGTGAAAACAAACTTGGTTCTGTGCAATATAAGCTAAAATATACTTTATAATCATCATAAATCATAAAAGAAAAATAACTCCTACACAATTTTAATAATTCAGCCTATACTATTGAGTACTGATAAACTAAATGAAATCAGCCAAGTTCCTTTTCGCTTTTGATTCACTTTTGAATCAAAAAGGTGATTCACTTTTGATGCATTACTTTCACCACAAAGCACTGTAGATGTACAGTCCTCACTCACTGTGCCTGCGCCATCAGTTACTCTCACCTGCAATTACACTTTGAAGAATAGACATTCACAGATAATACATTCTTAAACGTTGTAATCTTCTTTACATTTGGTATCATTTAAATATTAACATACTGACAGTTCAGAAGAAAAAAATATGTGATGCCGCTCGGTTTTCATGAAATTACTTGTGCGCTTGAAGAAACCACCTTTCCTAGACTTAATCCATATACTTCAATATTTTAATGTCATTCTATGGTAATGTTAATGCAAACAGATTATATTATACTATTGTTCTTCTTGCCAGATTTTTAATTTGAAAATGAGTGTTTATATTGCTACAATTAATTTAAATTGAGACTTCCAGATGTTGTGTTAGTGCACAGGTGTCTACTCTCCCCAGCTCCATATGTCTATTAAAAATGAATGCTGGTGTATAAAAATAAAAGAAACCTTATAGGTGAGCTCAAAACCAAGAAATAGTGTTATTCCCAAGCCAGAAATATCAAAGCTTGTCAAACGTTGTAGAACTAGGCTAAACAAGATATTGAGAGTCAACGTTCTGAGACCTTCTGAATATAGTAGTCTGCCTGAAAAATAAGTGGAGTGCCCTCTGGTTGATTCCCTCAAAAATCCCTTTACTCAAAGGGCTTGAAGGTGAGAACAACCAGTGCTTGAACCAACCAGACCCCACACAAATGGACTATTTTTCACTGTTGCTGATTGGCTCCATCTGGAAGCAGCTGTACAAGGAAGTACCAAAATTCATTTCAAATGCCAGTGTCTATAGCCAGTAAAACCTGCCCTGGGGCTGCCAACATGCCACAATGCAGTAAAGAGCCACTGGCGATGTGAGAGAAACACCAGACACTGCATCATCTTGTCTCTATCTCAGAAAACACAGTACAATATAAAGAGAGGGACATCACAGGAAATATGTCGGAGTCAAAAGAAACAACGAAAAGATAAACTTTTGTTTCTGAGTTTTAACTCTGCACCTATTCTCTGTATCTTTGAAACTAAAAACAGGTATTGTGAGGCAGGTAACACTCGGATCTTTGACCAAACTTGCTGACTAAAGTCATCTGTTTGAGAAGGTTCTGCAGCCAGAGACAGAAACGGAAAGATCTGCTGAGTCAGGGCTACTGGGTTATCTGAGGTATTTAGTGTAAATCAGGATATAAGGAAAAAAATACAATTTTATTCACTGCTAAAATAAAATTTTAAGAAAATATTGCTTCAAAAATTAAAACAAGCAATTGAAATGATCATAATCATACACAATTAGAAATAATTGTTTAAGAAAAATATGCACTTAAAATTTAAAATTGTAATGTAGGCAGTGAATGGCAGACTGAATACTACAGAAAATCACACAAGGGAACCAGAAGACAAACTCAAGAAATTCCTTCAGGACTCACAGAAAAAAAAAATAATAAAGAACAATGATGTAAGGAATTAATTAGAGATCCAGAAATAACCCAAGATCAAATTTCCTTATAATAGAAATTTCAGAAGAAAAATTTAAAGAAATCAAAGTTTGATTAAATCAACCCTCTCTAAATTTAAGGAAAGCCTGAATGTGTAAATTTAGATGTCCAAATCCCCCCTCTCCAAATGAAACAATGAAAAGTAATATCTAGACATATCATAGTGAATTTTTAAAATTTCAAGATGGAAGAAAATTTTCTCCAACTATCTATGCATGAAACAAAAAGCAGTGTTAACTCAAATTTGGTTTCTGTTACTAAATACAACAAAGCAATTGAGCATTGTCTTTAAAATTTTTAGAAGGAAAAAATATTATTCTTCAGGAAACATATTTGTGTGTGAATGCAACAGAGTATGTGTGTAATATATGCAAAATATGGTAAACACATTTCTATTCATTATATTACTTAAAGCTACTCTCTAACTTGGGAGATTACTTGGGAGATAAAATAATAAAACCAAGAAAATTACCATCATAATAAAGAAGTATAAATTGCTTGATATTGAAATGACATAAAACAAAATGCAAATAATTATTGTTAGTTATAAATCCTATGCAAATCTCAAAAATAAGTCTTGAAAGAATAGATGTGAATATTAAAAAATAGTTCAATAAAGTAAAATGGATTTAGCAATCAAGACTACACAAATAAAATGGAAAGTAATGCAAGAAGTAAAGGGACAGGAAACTAAAATTTTGATGTAGACAGGGGATAATCAACAATTCAATATAGAAAATTACAATGATCATAACAGCACAATTGCAGCTGAGAGCATTCTTTTAAGTCTTTTGTAAAAACAAAAACATTATGTAGAAAAATAACTGCAAATAACTGAACCATAGAAAGAGAAAAATAAATATTACCACACTTTGTTACAAAATAAAATAAAGGAAATTAAGTAAATTGAAGAAAGGAAAGTAGTCCTGGTCTGGATTCTCACTCAGAAATAAACTTGTCAAAGATTTACCAAAGAAAACATGAAACAAAGAAGTGCCATGGAAATGGAAATGTCTCACTTCTTTTAAACTGTAATTCAAAGCAAAGTTTTGTGAGTAATTAATTTTTAATATTGATACAAATTTTTTTTTCAGAGTCACAAACACATAAGACTATTTTTTTGGAGCTTTTAAGTTTTAATACAAGCTTCTTGAAGGAAATGTTCATATTTGATTTATTTTTGCAATTTCCACATGTTAAGCACTCAAGTATTTGAAGGATTGAAGTTTATTATAATAACCATTTAAATTCATTTCCATGTGCCTCTTTGCAGAGGTGAGTGTATAATCTGAGAAACATCATATTTAAAATCATTTAAAAACTATTCAGTCAGACATTTTTCCAGGGCACATTGTTTTCTTTTTTTTTAAGTCAATTCTGTTTCATTTAAGGACCATTAGTTACATTTATTAATGCTTCCCAAGTGATAGGCCAAGAGCTAAGGGCTGAATCCCAGTACTTGGTACAGATGAAAGCTGGTCATTGTGCCTTCCATCATTCTACATGTCAAACTACAAACATGGCAAACTTTTTGAAAAGAAACTGCTCTTTTCCTTCTATTCTCCCCACAAAGCCAGAGTGGTTTTTTCACAACATAAATCCACTCATGTCACTGCCTCACTTTTTAAAACTCCTAATGACTTCCCATTATACTTAGGATCTGGTCCAAACTTCCAAGGCTGCGAAGCCCTCTATTACCTGGCCGCTGTCTACTCTTTGAGTGCATTGTCTCATAGTTCTTTTGTCCTTGTTCACAATATTCCAGACTCCCTGACATTCTTTTTCTTCCTCAAAAAGTTTAAGGGTCTTAGATCTTGCAATTTTCTCTGCTAGGAACACTTTTTCCCATGATCTTCACAGTCTGTATTATTTCCGTCATTTAGAACTCAGGTCAAATATTACATCCTTTAAGAGATCCAAGCTGTCAGTTGTTTCACAAAGAGGTCAAACCTCCATACCCTTCTTTGTGTCCACAACCCTATCGTATTTTTTCTTAATTAATACGGATCACCAGCTGATACAATCTCATGCTTGTGTAGTTTCATTTGTTAATCGTCTGTGTCCCTTCTGCCACATTTGATTAAAATGCAAGCTCCACTAGAGGACAGACATTATACATACTGCTCACCCCCATCACACCAAGAACAACGAAAAGTGCTCAAAAATATTTGAATGGATGAAAGTCATTTTGCTCTTTTAACTTAAGCCCAGAAAACAAATGGCAAGGGTATATGTAAGAAATGGATATGGTAGCCTACTAATAAAGATATTAACCACTTTTTATATAACAAAAATTATATATGCTCAGGCAGAATCCTTTTAATATTTAGTTAAGTACTGAAGACATTGATCACTAGATTAACAAAGGTCATCTACATCATGTTTAATAAACTAGACATTTATAGTCCTCCGTGCTGGTGAACAACCAAACAAAAAGATGTTTGAAACAAATCTCTCACCTTAAAATTAGTAATTTTTCCTAGGGCAACATCAAAATACCAGCAGCAGTAGAAATCAGACTGCAGAGGGCTAAGGCAAAGAGCAGGTGTGGAAATGGAAGTTCTTTATATATGAACAGAATCAGTTTTGATAGTAACTGAAGCCAAGGTTATAAAATGATAATTAGAGTGGAAGTCCAGTTAAAAACGTTTGTGTGTTTGTCTGCTTTTTGATTGGTGGATTTACTTGTTTGCTTACCTGTGAAGGCAAGGAAGAGAAAGTGGAGTACTTTTTAAAAACATTGCCAACTGATACATCTGAAATACAGGGTTAAATCTGTATCACTCCATTTGACTAATATCGACACCATCTAGAAGCATTCATCTTTCCAAAGAGCCTTCTAGATTCATGAAAAAAAAATAACAATATGGCTTTCAAATGTGCATTTGTGTTTCAAATCATTGAGGTAGGTTTTGGCACAAGGACAATATGGCAATTCCACCAAAAATATATTGATAAAAATTAGTTATCCTCAACTGGTCTCCTAGGTTATTATCAAATATTTCTGATATGTAAAGACAATCACAGTAAGTTATTTTGTGTGTTTTTTTAAAATAATTGTTTCATGGAAACGCTGTTCCTGAAAAATAGATCTCTAACCTCCATACATATAATCAGTGACCAAAATCTATTTCTTTAAAATTCTCTACCATGTTTTCACAGGTTTACATTTTTATTAAGAATCCTGCACAAAAACAAAAGGAAAGAAATAGTTTTGATTACAAAAGTCAGTGGCAAATCATTAGGTTTAAAAATTCAATGATTTTTCTAGAAGCTTAGGATACATCAAGAACAAAACAAAGACTCTGTCCTCATGGAGTGCAAGCTGGACAGATGGGAGACAAACTGTAAAAACAGACAATACGATATACAAGTAAAAATAAACAAACAAGACTCAAAAAATTTCCTGTAAGTTTGGTACAAACTATTGAAGAACAAAACCTGACTTGAACTGATTAGTTTATATTCTTTATTTATCTCATCCTATGGTATCCATATGATTCACTGCTGCAACGTTAATGTGTTAGGTAATGATGTGATGCTCGAAACCCCATTGAGGTTAATGGATAATATATGATGTGCACCACGTAATTTTGATAAAATCCAAAAAGTTCTCAATTTAAAAACACACTTAGCCCCAATGATTTTATATAAGGGATTTTGAATTTACTGTAAAAACTATAGTGGGAAATAGAGATTGCAGTTTTAAACAGATGGTCCAGGTATGCCAAATAAAGTGAGTTGAATGGTGCCTCCCCTCCCCCAAACATATGTCCACCTGGAACCTATGTTTATGACCTTATTTGAAAATAGAGTCTTTGCAGAAGTAATTCAGGACTGTGAAATGAGATCATCCTGGATTTAGGGAGAGTCCTTAATCTAATGAGGGATGACCTTGTAAAAGGAAGGCAGAGGGAGATTTGAGACACACCTTATTTTGGCATGTATAATGAGAACTTCTTTGCCCAAATGTTTAAGGAAAAAATAAGGATGCATATTATACATAGGGGTAATGATTATTTACCATGGGTATAATAATCCCATGTATAATTCACACAAAAATATGGATGCACATTATACATGGCAAAGCGCACAGAGAGAAAGGCGGTGAACAGGTAGCAAATCTTTGAGTTATGTAGCTGCGAGCCAAGGCATTCCCAAGACTGCCAGCAGACACTTGAATTTGACAGAAGGGCATGGGAGGGATTCTCTTTCAGAGCCTTCAGAAGGAATCAACCCTATCAGTTACAGATCAAATGTTTGTATCCCCCAAGGCTCATATTTTGAATCCTAATCCCCAATATAATAATTGCATTTCAATGTGTGGAATTTGAAGTGGTTAGGTCACAATGGTGGAGCCCTCATGAATGAAAGTTGTGCCCTTATAAAGGATATCCCAGGCCCGGGCTGGTGCAGCTCAGTGGACTGAGTGCTGGCCTGGAACCAAAGGTTGCTGGTTCAATTCCCAGTCAGGTTCCCAGTAAGGGGCATGTGAGAGGTAACCACACACTGATGTTTCTCTCCATTTCGTTCTCCCTCCCTTCCCCCTTTTTAAAAAATAAATAAAATCTTTAAAAACTAAAAATAAAGAAGATCTCAGAGAAACCCCTTGCCCATTCTGCCACATGAGTACACAGCCAGAAGATGACAGTTGTCTATGCACCAGAAAGCCAGCCCTCAGCACACATGGGCCTTGATCTTGGACTTTCCAGCCTCCAGAACTGTGAGCAATAATTTTCTATTGTTTTTCAACCAGCTAGTTAATGTTATTTTGCTATAGAAGCCAGAATGGACTAGGATACCTATCAACATACATATTTTAAACTTCTGATCCCTAGAACTAAAACAGATAAATTTCTGTTCTTCTATGCCACTCAATTTATACTAATTTATCATAGCGGTCCTACAAAATCTAACATACCTAATTATAATAAAGAAAAGATTGACCAAAGACAAAGTAGGTGAAGGAGTCAAGCCAAGTGACCATGAGAAGAAAGATTTAAGCAGAGAGAGTTAGCATAGAGCCCTCATGTTGGAGTGCGTCAGGCATAGCCTGGGACGACGGCTGTGGTGGAGTTGAGGATTACACGTCAGCTGTGGTGGAGTTGAGGATTACATGTAAGGGGGCTAAAAACAGAAGGAGAAACCAGTTATAGCAGAACAGCAGCCCCTCCGTATCCATGATTTTGTTTTTCATGGTTTCAGTTACTTGTCGTGGGCTCCTATCAGAAAACATTAAATAAAAAATTCCAGGAATAAACAATTAAAAAGTTTGAAATTGTATGCCATTCTGAGTAGTGTGGTTAAATCTAGCACCATGGAGCTCCATTCTGCCCAGGACATGAATCTCCCCCTTGCTCCGTATATTCACACTGTATACACTACCCAAATGTTAGTCACTTAGTAGCCGTTTGACTTTCCAGATCAACTGTGACAGTAGATCGATGCTGTGTTAAAGTAACCCCTTATCTTACTTAGTAATGCTTCATTCACATAATTTTTATTATTATTATTATATTTTATCATTAGTTATTATCTCTTACTGTGCCTAATTTATAAGTTAAACTTTATCATAGGTATGTATATATAGGAAAAGACACAGCATATATATGGTTCTACACTACCTATGATTTCACGCACCTACTGGGGGTCTTAAAAGGTATCTTCCAAGGAAGAATTACTGTAGTAAAATATTGCAAACAAGAGACAATGGTAATTGAGATCAGAATGGTGTTAGTGACAGTGAAGAGAAGTGGTCAACCTCTGGATGTATTCTGAGGGCATTGGTATTAGCATTTCCCAATGGACTAAGAGTAGGCTGTGAGAAAAAGGATAAGGTTTTAATGTTTGTTTTATGGGTTTTTCGTTTGTTTGTTTGTCTTTTAGGTTGAGCAACAGAAAGAATGGATATAGATTACTTCCTACTGGGATGTAGAACAGCAAAGCAGGTTTGGAGGAGAGTATCAGATGTATAGCAAAGCTTGAAACATCTATTCAATATCCAGGTAGAGAGGGTACGTACGTAACTAGCCATAAAATTCCAGGATTCAGGAGAACGGTCAGGAGTAGATATGGAAAGTTGAGAGTCCTTAACGTGAAGTTGCATGTGATCACTGAGGAGAAAAAAAAGACAGAAAAGAGGACAAAGGGCCGACTCCGGGGGCATTCCAACATGAAGAGAGAAGAGCTAGTATGTGAACCAGCAAAGGAGATTGACAAGAAACAACTTAGTAAAGCAGGAAAAAGCCAAGAAAATGTGATACCCTAAGGCCAGGAAAGAGTGCTCAACAATGTCAAGTGATGCTCATAGATAAAGTAGGGTGAAGATTAAAAATTTATTAAAAGATTTAGAAACAAAAGTAATTAGTGACTTTGATAAGAGTCCTTTTGGTGGACAGTCTGAGAAAATGCCTGAGGGGCATGGACTTAAGAGGAAAATAAAAGGAAAGAAATAGGAGGCAGCTAGCAAGGACAATTACTTTAAAAAGTTATGTTACAAAGGAGTAAGAAAAATAGGGCTGTAGCTGGTGGGATGAGAAGAAAGGCCAAGAAAATTGTGATTAATCTTATTAATAAATGCAGATTTTCAAAATATTTTAATGCAAGCCATTATACAGAATACATTGCTTGATTTACAAAACAAAAAATTAATACATAGAAATTTTAAAGTGATATGGGAAGGAGAATAATATATATTTCAAATTTGTGAATGAATTATTTACCTCTAGAAGACAAAATAAATAAAATTTAAAAAAGAATCATGAGCCCTGGCTGGTGTGGCTCAGTGGATTGAGCGCCAGCCTGCAAACCGAAGGGTTACCAGTTAGATTCCCAGTCAGGGCACAGGCCTGGGTTGCGGGCCAAGTCCCTGGAAAGGGGCACACGAGATGCAACCACACATTGATGTTTCTCTCCCTCTCTTTCTCCCTCACTTCCCCTCTCTAAAAAACTAAATAAATAAAATATTTAAAAAAAATAAACATAAAAATGAATAAAAAAGAATCATGAGGCAATAACAAAAAGCCACTTGTGAAGAATTATATTGGATCATTTTAGGCCAGAGTATTATAAGAATAGAGTTGAGATAAAGTGTGTGTGTGTGTGTGTGTGTGTGTGTGTGTGTATTAAAGACAAGGTCATTAAAAATAAGAATCAAATTCTACTTTTAGATGGGAGACTATTGTGCTAATCTACAGTAAATGAGATTAGCTAGGAAATCTGGCTTTCACAAGATAAAGGAGCAAAACTGGGTTTCTTCTTTATTTGTAATTAAAACTATCTATAGTCAGGGTGTTACTTAATAAAATAGATTTATCATACCAATTCTACTTGCCACATTAACAAAGGTGAATGAAGTAAATATAGAAAGATATGCATAAAATACCTTGAAAGCTGTACTTGTGTGCTGGAAGGCTATTTATGCTTCTATAAAACAAAAAAATTCAAAAAAAACCCAGAAGCCCACAATGCTATTTTGGCTTGTCCTATGCTGGAAAAGCTGTAAAATATTTTTTATGCATTGCTATATAAAGTAACTTTAGCTAAATAGGCTTATTGAGATTGAAGAAAGATAGTAATACAGAATTTTATATAAATGATGAAGGCCACAAAAGGCCTACAGGAAAACATGATATTGGCACACTGAGTTTTCTTTATATGTGTTCTTCAATAAAAAGGACAAATAGACACATGGCTCTTCTATCATCTAACTGGCCATTTTTAATTTAATGTGTCTTCTGAGACACCCTAATTATGAGATAGTCAGACATCAGATATGTTATCTTCAATAAAAAACAGGACATGAGACAGGGGGAAGGTGCAAAAAAAAAAGCTTATTAACTAATATATAACTAATATAGAGAAATCTTTCATTTCTATTCTCAATTTGCTAATCAGTAATTCACTATATGCTCAAATTCAAGTATTATTAAATACTTTTACCTTAAAGTACCTTATGAAATTTGTTTATTTTTGAAGGTCTTATTAAATTGTGCCTACATAGGTACCACTTCATTATGTATCCAGAGTTAATTGAAAAGATGTCTCAAGGCCAGATGCTAAAGTGACCACATTTGAGGGCTCCAGTGTGTCACTTTGTGTTCTTTTTTAAGCTCATTTTATGTCAAATGTATACATAAAAGTTTACATTTGTATAGAACACTCTTGGTTTTAGAAGAGTCTTAAAACACCATCACGATGACATTCTGAGTCTCCTTTATATTATCCCGAACTAGGGGTAATTCAACTTATGTTGAACTAAATCTGTTTATAAGGAGTTCACTATTTTATAATACTAATTTTTTTTCTTATAAAGCAAAAAAGCACACCATTTTTAAAAGTTCTTCCTTATGTTCAGCTAAAATCTCTTGCCTTGCAGCTACTATCCATTGGTCTTAGTATTTCCCCCTTGCAAATCTACGTAACAATTGTAATTTATAGTCAACATTACATATCTTCAAATACTCACTTAGGATACCTGCAGACACTAATAGTTATGGCTCTTTAACTTAAGGAAAATGTATTTATCATAAAATGAGCCCTAAAAAACAAAGTTGAAAGGTAACAAAAAGTCCTGTAACTAAATGGTTGTATTTAAAATATTTAGTTTTTTGTTGCATTTGGGGGTTTTTGTGGGCGTAGGGGCAGTGAGGGGACTTCTTCTGGATGCTTAATACTAGCAGAGTTGAGATATGAGCCAAGACTGACGAAATCTCTATTTAACTCACATGCTAATTTGTGAAAGGAGGTCTAAATTTAGCTCTAAGAACACATTGATCAATTTCATGAATTTAACTGTTGTACTGAATTACCAAAATACAATGTTTGGTGGAGAAAGGAGTATCTATATAGATGCAAAATATATGAAAATGGACCTTAAAGGTAAAACTTTAAGTCATTTGTTCAAATGGTACATGTGATGGGCTGAATAGGTATGTCCTTTCAAAATTCCTAAGTTGAGCCCAAATGCCTAGTCTGATGGTACTGGGAGGTGGGGTGATTGGGAGGTAATTAGTTTTAGATGAGGGCATGAGGGTAGGGCCCCATGATGAGGTTAGTGTCCTTATAAGAACACCCAAGTCCAAAACACCCCTTCTTCAGGCCATCCTACCAATTGAATTTTATTAAAAATTCAATGAAACAGGGGAAGGGAACAAATCATTAACACAGTCAATAAAATCATTTAGCTATATAGATTTTCAGGCATTGGAATTTCAAGTATGACCCAGCTAATGAGGAAAAATTAAGGAAGAGGGTAGAATAAGACCTCTCAACGTTAAAATCTCAACAGCTGTCATGCATGTGGTATTTTTGAAGAAAATAAAAGGTGTTATCACACAAAAACATTTCTCCCACTTATGCTTGAAGTTCCACCATTATAAATATAACAATTTACTGTGAAGAATTATATTGGATCATTTTAGTCCAGAGTATTATAAGAAGGTTATATGGTAGGAGGGATGAGGGGAAAACGACTAGAAGGTGGTTAGCCATGTTACTAAGAAAAAGTAGCTAACAGGTTCAAGAGTAAAAACAAAAGCAAACTTTAACTGCTCCACTTGTTTTCAAAAGGCCCTGTCTTCTGTGTTTTACTGTGAGGGAGTCTTAGAATATGAGCCCAATGCTAATTAGTATTCTCCCCTACCTTTGCAATACAATAATAAAAAACTACTTTCTGTACGTGTAAAATGTATCATCGTGCTAAAGTCCAAGATTATTTGTCCTATTGATTAATATCTGATTACATTAATATTTACAGCATGCATTATTACTTATTATAAAAATAGATCCAGTTGAAATGTTAGGTTTTTGTACAAGTCTCACAATATACATATTATTTTTCATAAAAGATTACAGGATTTCATTTTGATCTATTTTTAAGTAGGTTGTTAACAGGGAACTTTAAAAATTAAAGTATTAATATAAGAACTATAGAGGTATTTTTATTTATCCTAAGCACTTATCTTTATATTAGAAATATGTATCTAGCACTTTTACATTTAGTTTTAATGATCTATACAAAATGAAAAATAGGCAAATAACATTCTACCTTAATCCTCACTGGCAATATATCACTTTAATTTGAGATTGCTCTTAAATGCTGACCAGAAGTTCAGAAAAATTTTTGCTATTCTTATTTTTATACTGCAAATTGTAGTTACTTTAGTCACAAATTAAAGGACCCAGAATTATTTTGTTTTAGAAAACAAAACATACTTCTGTTTCTCTGGAGAAAAATCAAAAAGTCCTAACAGGGATATAGTATGATATCAAATTAATAATACAACTTTAATTAGAAAAAAAATTTAGAAATCATCTTAATGCTGATTGCGTTATGAGTACCTTGAAAATCTGATTAAATCTGTTTACCTTGTGTCTTTTAAAAAATGTACGTGAAAACAAAGCTCCTTAATCTTGGGTTTATCAACTGGTGAACCATTAAAAAGTGGTCCATGAAAAGGTTCATATTTCTCTTGAATTTCTACCCAAATGTTTGCATGTGTGTACATGGTGAATAATTATTTTATTTGTCATCTACAATCTTCTCTTTCACTCGAGCTTTTGATTATTTCTAAAAATTTGTGATCAAGGCAAGGGCACATACGAAAGGAGTCAGGTATCCTAGCAGTGGGGAGGATACCAGATTGCACAAGAGCACATGTTCATGTTTCAGAAATGTTAACCACAGCTGAGGTGAGCTGCTTTTGTGGAAAGGACTACATTTTCTTCAAGAATTTGCTCTTCTATGAGAACAGAATATCAATGCTTCTTGACTCCAGTCTCTCCTACTGATACTTACTGTGCCAAGTTAAAATACTTGCATGGTGGACAAGAAAGTGGCATGGGGATTTCCTGGCCCTGTTTCCTGCCAAATTGACAGGTTGCATTGCAGCAGGTGCACAGCAAAGCGATTAAGAATGTACAGGTTGACAAAACACGTGTGATATGACTGCAGGCATTTTATGTGAATGACATGGCATGGCAAGTATTTGCCTCAAGAGATTTTTACCTAGGGTTCTGGGGTGTGAGGATAATATATATGGAAATAAAAGTATCATTGAGAAGGTGAGTGCTCAAGGAAAAATAACCTTGAGTAAGGTCTACATAAATGAAGTACATTGCAATGCAAAGTATATTTTTGCTACTTAAATAAAAATATATATGTCCTATTTATGTGCATAGATGCAGTAAGCATCTGTCTTGGGTGATGTGATTTTTGACTGCTTTACAACTCATTCAGCTGCTAGGGGGACAGAGAGCCTGGTTTGTCAAAATTCATGATTGGAAAAAAATCGAACATCATCCAATTCACTTTAAGAACACATTTATCCCTCAGTATCAACCTCTGCACTTCTAGGATGCCTTGACTCTATAGTTACACATGTCCGGAGATGAAGGAAAAACAGAATGCTATCATCCACTCGGTTTAACATTTGACTAGTCTTAAACCTCAACTGTAATCAGTTGTATCCTAGGCTACAAAAACCAGGTCAGAACTCCAGTAACTAATGTTCATTGGACTCACAGTATAAACTAATGTTTGAAATTCTCCCAACAGGCCAGCATTCCTTTGTACAACTGGTTTTTTCTTTCTAAAATAATTTTCCTTGTATTGAATTGGAAAACTTTTCATAAAGAACATGTATGAATGACATGGGCATAGACAACAGGGTGGGATGGACCGTGGGAGCAGGGAATAGGGCAGGACGGAGGAGGGCAAAAGGGGAAAAATGAGGACAACCATAACGGAACAAACAAGATTAAGTAAAATAAAAAGATAAATAAAAGGAGGAGTTGAATATCACTTCTCTGCTTAAATGTCCCTCTTTCCGTTGAGTGGCTTCCTTGGCAGATGACTTACCCACGTAAGATAACTTGAAAGCTGGTAATAGCTTTACATATTGTTGTGAGAATGAAATGAAGTGACAAATAAAATTCCCAGGATCGGTACTTTGCATATAATAGCCTTCCTATACCTACTTTTAAAATATAAAATTTTGGCCCTGGCTGGTGTGGCTTAGTGAATTGAGCGCCAGCCTGTGAACCAAAGGGTCACTCACTGGTTCGATTCCCAGTCAGGGCACATGCCTGGGTTGTGGGCAGGTCCCCAGCAGATGGCGCGCGAAATGCAACCACAAATTGATGTTTCTCTCCCTCTCTGCTTCCCTCTCTTCACCTCTCTTCTCTTCTCTAAAAATAAATAAATAAAATATTTTAAAAAATAAAATAAACTATAAAATTTTGTAAAATACCTAAATCCTATGACTAATGTTTGTTCAGAAGCACTAAACTGACTAAGGTACCTTATTTTACATAATTCTCAATATATATCATTGCAGAAATTTGTAATATGGATGAGAAAATCTGTACCTATCAATAGCTTCTCTTTCAATGTTTAAGATTGAAACGAAATTAAATCTGGTTTGAAATTTTTGCTTATACCTGACATGCCTAAAAATAGACCCTCTAAAACCTGTCTTCTCCAGATTATATCCAGGATATATGCAAAAGTTACAAAGAAATGTAGGTGGCAGCCCCAAAATTAAAGCATAATTGGAGAACATTGCATTTTTTACAAAGAAATACAGACTTGTATACTACCTTTCAAAAACCATATTTTGAGTTTCAGTTTTTACATAAAGTTAAATTTAATTGATTTGTGCCAACCAGTGCATCGGGAGCCACTATTTGGGAAATTATGTCCATGGAACGCTTAACAAATTCTTTAACCAATGGATTTAATTACATTGTAGGTTAGAAGAAAGGGGTAGAGGAGAACTGACTGATGATTACTACTCACTCGTTCCCAATGTGAGGAGGTAGAGGGTGTCCTGTGGCAAGAAAATCAATATTGACTCCTTGCTGATGCTCTCAAAATAGCAACTTTAATAGTTGGGGTCATAAAGATACTGAAACCCCCAAACTGACCTAAATGAGACAGCACAATATCAGAATTAAATGATCATGCTTTAATTAGTTTCCTAAATTCAAGAGAAAAATAATAAGAGACTGTTTTATCAGAGAATTTTGAGATATATATATATATATATAACTATTTCCTTGTAGTAGGGGGAGACACCAACTAAGAAGGGCTTCTGATGGCTAACTGGGCTCACATCTTAAGAAGCAGGGTCTAGCAGCCTTTTCTGCACATGGGCTTTTCACTCACTCCGCACTGCAGGAAGAAGCTGGCGCTGGACTGCCTGTCTGTACTCAGGCCCTGTCATTTGAGCCAGTCCTTATAAAGGAGTTCTGGAATTCTCTTTCAATCAATAAGGCCGATGCTTAAAGCCACATGCAATTAGAACTGCGTAGCTATATACCCATGAGCTTCTTAACCAACAAATCAGAGTGGCTCCATTCAGACCAAGAAGAGAGTGCCTTTGTAACAAGCATGCTGCAGAGATCTGGAGTCCTCATTTGCATGAGGATGGACCACCAAGGGCCTGGGGACTCGACTTCTGACTATGACTTCTGACTATCGTGAGGCAGTTCCCCTCTGGCTCTTGAGAGCACACTTTCCCTTTCCACCAAAACTATGTTTCCCTGGCTAAGCAGACCAGCACAAAGCAAAGCAGAGGCAAGCTGTCTAGCCAGATAGGAGCATGGCCCAGGGCTACATCATAGCCACGCTGTATCACAATTGAGCTATAAAGGTTTCCTCTTCACCCCGCTCCAAACTGGGGATTCCTGTTGGCATTGAATTGGTCCCAGTAACTATTCTTCTCTTAATCTCCTCCTCCTCCTCCTCCTTCTTCATAGATGTTAGATATGTTTAATTTTAAAAGAATATAGGTTTTCACATATTTTACTGATTTAAAGATAAAAATTTGTGAAATAATTACTTCTAAAATAATAATCACAATGTTCATCATTCTATATAAGCTTTGGAGAACCTTAAATATGTAACTTAAAAGAAGGTTCCTAAATAGGCACTCCTTTTTTTCTGTTAAATATTAGATATAAGTAAAAGTACCATTAAATAAAAGTACCATTAAATAATTTTCTTAAAACAATGGAATATATTTCTTAACTAAAATGTGTGATCCTTGTTTCCAGAGGAAAGTTGTGCATAGGAGATAATCTTTAAGTCTCATAACTTTTATGTTACTCAAGTTCAACCAAAAAAAAATGCCCTTTACATCTACTACCTCTGATTCCTCTGAAATTCCTCATTTTTAGTCTGTGTGGCATACTTTCACTGGCTACAGAACAAGAAAGCAACAACTTTCTGATGCCAGATGCTGAAGATCAATAGCTATTTCCCAAAGTTTATAGTATAATTAAAATGTGTAACAAGAATGATTTTCTCTTCAAACCCTAAGGCTAAGCCTAGAATTATTGACTAAGTCAAAGTTATGTGGTGTAACATTTTTTATTTTGTTTATGGATGATATAAAAGAGTTTATGGCTTTTACATATAATTTGTTAAATTATAAACACTGAAGAGAAAATATCCTCTGCATCAGCAAAATATCTATTGTTTAAAAACCTCTTTAAAGTGTATTTTGTTGAGGTAAATCTATATCCCTTTATATCAGTTTGTGACCACCGAAAACTTCAAACTCAAGGTTAATTGTCAAAACATTCTTGTCTTTAGTAGAACCCATTTACTTCAAACTATTCTTTCAGAGCTTTATCACCTTCAATAAAAGCCCCCGAATGTGGGTATGATGAAAATATCATAAGAACATGAGGGTAGGCAGGACAAGGGAATTCATGATGTATCCAAAAAGAAAACAGCCTGTGCATCCATGGAGTTCGGTCAGTTTTTGTGAACCACAGTGTCCATAGAAAAGCAGATATATCAGCTATAGAATGAACCGTGAATAAAATATTAACAGTCACTAATTTTTGTATATAGATGTAAATGATAAGTATTTAGAATACTATTTGAAGAGTATTTTTGTTTTTTTAGGTAACTTTCTTAAAATGGTACATCTGGGAAATATAGAGGTTAATAAATAATAAAGTCAGAAATACCCTAGATTTAAATACTAGCTTTGCCTCTTGATGGTTTTTACTAAATGTCCAATTATATTAGTTGTTCTTTTCATTATTAACAATAAAAACATAATCCTACAAACCCAAAGGGCTTGACATTTTTTAGTGCATAAACTTTGATCCAAATCTTACTTTGCTCTCTTCAGAGTCAAACCGAGGCGCATCCCCACTCCCAGGGTAGCATAGGTCTGTCTCACTCGTGCTCTGTGGCCAGTGGTATATACACAGGAGCTTTGCTCTAATGTTACGTAGATGAGAACATACCACTGTACAAGCCTAGAGGCTGTGAAGAAGCCTCGGTGTTCCATTGTTTTTCAAAAGCTGGACGAATTTGTAATAAAATGGATTTTCTCTTCTAGTATGGCTATAATCCAATGGCGTGCAATGTGAAGATAATAGCCGGAATAGGCTTATGGGGTGGTACTACATATTAAAGCTTAAATATTCCAGAATCACAAGCTCTAGCTAAATCTACAGACAAGGCAATCACACACATGAGCATACACATGCACATACCATGATACATACTCGCTCACGCACACACAAACTTAATCAAGTCTCTATGAAAGCTGCCAATAATTAGCCTATATTGTCTTCCTGTTGCTTTTTCCACAGACACTATCTCCTAACTTCCCAGAGGCTGCTTCTGGCCAAGTCTTTCATTTATCTTTCAGGAATCCAACACCCCACACACAACCTCACCCTAACTCTTGGCTGGAAGAACTGATCCCTCACTGCAAAGATGCAGGCCATTTGGCATGTACCCCACCTTGCTCTTCTCTGGAACTGAGTGACTCTGTCATTACACTCACTCATCTTATTCATCCTTGCAGAGAGTAGTCCTGTTCTTTAAAATTACCCTAATGATCAAAGTCCTCGTCTTCATCAGACACTCCTCTGTTTTAGCTCCTTCATCCTCTCCCTCATTGACACTGTTTCTTCATTTGTGAAAACTAAAAATTAAACCGACCTCTTAGAACTGTTGTGTTCTTACTGCCTCCTTGGTTCACTCTTCTTTTTTCTGCTCCCTGACTGTCTTCACTGTGGCCATTGCCCATGGCACAATTACGGAACGTCTGAGACTTCAGGCTTTTCATAGCTTGACTTTGTCATTTTGTCTTCTCCTTTCACCTCATTCCTGATAATTCTCAAACTGTTTCTTTCTCATCCTTACCTTCATTCCACGTTTGAATCACCAAATCTCAGCTACTCCATTATGGCGTCGTTGACTACTCCTCACTCTTTCTATTTAGAAATCCTCAGTATGCATTTCCCACAAATTCTGTCATCTGCATCTTCTCTCTTTGCCACGACTCCATCTCAGTTTCTTTTTCTTCTGTTCAGAGTTCAAATGTTACTGTTTTCTAGGTTCTGCCATTAGTCTTCTTCTCATCTGCCCTTAACATTTCTCTTTGCGTAATCTCACCTATCCACACTGCCATCTAGTTTGAATAATTTCCAATGCTTTAATTTCATCCTAGTTCTCCCTCCCACGGTCTAGACTCAATTTTGCAAATTAAGTCCTGAACATTTTCATGAATATATGATTTCGAGTTTAAAATCATTTTGTTTAAGGCAGTCTCATTTTATTTCTCATCTATAAACTGTTCCCCATCCCAAATCCCTACATCAGTTAAAAATACTTTTCTCTCAGTCACTTGAACCAGATACAATGTTTTTACAGCCCTTTCCTCTTTCCACACTTAACATAAACACCACTTTAACCTCAAGTATCTCTCAAATTTAATGTTTTTGTCAAATAAACTAAGCTTGCCATCACTGTGCAATGATGGATGAGGAGGAAGATGAATTTCCAATAGAACACGAGAACAGCTTTCTATCTATAAGGGAGATATAGTCATATAATTATTTATATTTATATTTATTGAGCATACACACCTACCTCATCGGTCGCTTGTGAAGATTAAATAAATAATATATGCTGAACACTTAGAACAGTCCCTGGCACCTAGCACACACTTCATAAATGTTTCTTCTATCGCCAGCACCACCATCATTACCACTAATTCATACTTAGACTGCTTGAGAGCACCTTGGTAACCCCAAACAAAGTCAGTACACCACAGAACTTGAGAAAATGAGGAGGAACAAATTTTCTAATTTTGAATGGCAATGCATTGCTCCTAACCTCCTAGAATCCCTTATGCCAATTAAGTGTTCTTTTAGAAAAAGGTCTCCTTCAATTTTAAAATATTTTATTAATCATTTCTTTTTTTTTTTAGTTAAGGCATCTTGTTTTATTATGTTCTGTATTTACCATGTTAAATGACTTCTACTTTATTATGCTCAACTAATTTTCATGTTGGAATAAATATAAAGTGCATTTTATGTTTGCTTTTTTTTTTCTGAGTATATTAAAATTATACTTAAAATATACTATGTTTTAGTTATGGTCCTAGGCACTAGAAATATAGCAATAAACAAGTCAGCTATGGTCTTTCATCTCAGAGAGAGAATATTTTATGTCAGGCATATAAGTAATAAACAAATATATAAAAATGACTCATGGCAAGATATTAAAAGAAATAAAATCAGGCAATAAGGTAGGGACTGGCTGCTTTAGTTTGAGAGTCTAAAGAAGGTATCACTGAGATGATATTTGATCTGATAACTGGATGACAAAAATGAACAAGCCAGGGGAAGTTCAGCAGAAACTACCAGTGCACAGAAGTCATAGAACAGGGATCAGTTGCTGTGTCTGTGGGAGGAAGAGAGAGGCCAAGATAGTTGTCAGAATCGGGTAAGTTTAGTAAAGGTCTGCCTAGATTAGTACCCAATGAATACTAGATATATCTTCTTTTTATTAATGTGATTATGAAGATAAAATTACTAATTAACCAATATAGGTAAATAGGAATTTCATATAAGGAAGATTCTATAAACTAATGTTATTGTGAATTGTGTTTTTGAGTCACATAAGAGTGTTTTGATAAATACAATTTAGTCATTATTAATTCCTTGAAATAAAAGCCACGTTATAAGTTTTCTAATCTAGAAAAAAAAAAAAAGATGATGCTTAAAAGAAATCCATAAAGGTCAAATGCTAAACTGAAAAGAATGTAAAATAGGAACTTAAAACTGAGGAGAACTTAAACTCAAAAATGAAAAGGTTATAATTTTCTTATTAATTTTTTTCATTCCCCCCGCAAATTCCTATTGAACTTTGTCCAAAATAAAAACATAGGCAACATCATTACCTCATTGTACCAGGAATTTATGAAATCTCTGAAGTCGATTTATAATGTAATATGAATATTAGAAGTACCAATGTGCTTTCTTTTTCCTCTTACTCTTTGTCCCTGGCTTCCCCTCTTCCCCCTTCCCTAACCACATCTGCCACAGTGACTATAACCCTTCAGTGACCAAAATGAACATAAAACACATGTGCAAAATCAGTAGAAACCCCAGAGAAGAGGAGGCAATTGAGTAATGCTTATAAAATGTATATATAGCAACCTAATTTTCAAAATGACTTATTTATATTCTGAAATGTTAATAGTGTGAATATTTCAATTATGTGAATATTTAAATTTTATTGTCTGTATTTCTTAATTACTCTTTTGTTTTATTTACTTTTTTAAATTTCAGATTTGCATTTAAAATATTTTTCTGTATAATATTTTTTTCCTGACAAATGTCTGGTAGAATGGTGCAGCAGCTTATGGAGATCAAAGAAAAGTGTCCATGTCAAGATTCTGATGAGTTAAATGATATATTTTTTTACCTCTATATCTTTTTAAACTTTATTTCTCAGAATTGCCTAATCAAAATCCTCTCTACCGGTTAGGCCTGTTTCCTGGGACCTAGAGAAATTATTCCGATTTCTATCACCATGTCTAATGGAAAAATCTATGCATCTATTTAATAACTGATGAGTTTTTACATCATTTGAATACCCATATATTTTGCAACAAATTTTTTACTTTCCTCTGGCTGCTATGAAGATCGAAAGCAAATTTGTAACTTGTTAGGTAGCTGTTTACAATGTTCTGGCATATATTTTGTATACAAAGTTTAACTGTTACATTACTTTAACCTTCTTTTCTCTTATGCATACTCATTTGTAGCCTATTTCAAAATAGGAATTCTTAGACAATTCTTTTTATTTTCAATAAAAGAGGAGCCCTGGCCAGTGTGGCTCAGTTGGTTGGAACATCACCTCCTACACCAAAAGCCTGGGATTCGGTTTCCAGTCAGGGCACAGGCTTAAGTAGTGAACTCTCTCCTCAGTCTGGGCCCACATAGGAGACAACAAATATTCCTATCTCACATCGATGTTTCTTTCTCTCTCTCTTCCTCTTTCTCTAAAATCAATAAACTTTTTTTTTTAAAGAGGAGAGGAGATAAAACAAGTAAATACTCAGATTTAATTTCTATGTATTTTTCTCTACTGTTAATTTTGTCAGAAAAGACTTCTTTCATTCTGGCTAGTTATTCTATTTTACCAAACCTGCTAGAGTCAGTTTACATTGTATCTTCTTTATGAAATTCTCTATAAATTCCTAGGTTTTTCTATAATTTTTTAAGTATGGGTTTGTATTTATAACAATAGGCAAGAACAATATAACAATACATACAACTAAGAATTGGCAAGAATGGAAGCAACTTTCCCTTGGTTTTGTGTTTTTTTGTTTGTTTGTTTGTTTGTTTGTCAGAGCATATTTCTCTACCTCTGAAATCTGCCACCAAGAAATGTTGATACAATGAAGAATTTTGGAGGATTTATCAACAGTTAAAAGGAAGATGAAACTTGCCTGCGATTGCATTAAAGGTCCATAAACAAAGAATAAAATAAAACAAGGTAACACTTCAATCCTCTCTGGTTCTAATGCCCTGTTTTCAAAGGAACTCATTTTTGAGAAAACAAAAGAATCACAGAAATGGAAAGGTTTCAAGAGTTTAGTCAGTCCTCAAAAGAACTGCCTGAAGTCACAGAGTGAATTGATTTTGTTTAACATGCACATCTTTTGCATGTTCATATGACTTACATTAAATTCAATAGTTGACTTTTCCAAAACATTTGTCTTTGGAACTTTTTTCAGTAGGTAGGATTTTATACCAATCCTCTAAGTCACACTCACTTTATTTAGTGCACAATACACAGCTTACAATGATTAGGGGTTTAAAGAGGACACATAGATTGCATTTCAATGTAAATTACAAAGGCACTTATCAATGCACCTTCCAAAGCGTTCAGCTATGGGCATGGTTAGGCAACTATCAACAGCGCAACAAAATAGCCCTGTTCAATAAAAATATTTACACATACTTTTCCTAAAGAGAGGTTAGAAGCACAAGGGATCAAGTGAACTCAGTGTCTTTTAAGTGTTTTCAACCTAATCATATTTTCTTTCCAATCTTCTCAGTTGCCTATTTTTCCTTCATTTATATATCAAGCATAATGCCTTCCAATAATAAGTACATGCTTGGTTAATAATCCTGCCCCCCCCAAAAAAAACTGTAATACAAAAGTTGGCTTACTGTCTTACTCAGCTAAATTTGTTTAAACTCTTTCCAAAGTCTAGAGAATAGACATACAATGTAATAATTATATGCTGTTTATACATGTATAATCATCAAATTATTACTGCACTCTTTGTTTCTTTTTTTTAAGAAAAAAGAAGCAGATTCAAAGACAGATCCAACCTTTTAACTTTATGAAAAATTTTAATAGCATTATTAATAATAATATTTAAACAATCAAGTCATCCTGTAGTTATGTATCACCTTTTCTTCAAGATTTTATAGTGATTTTAATTGAAACTTAAAACATTTCCTTTAAAACAATTTGTGTTATAAAATATAATTTAAATCAAAGGGAATTAAACTCTGCTTTTCAGACCATTTAAAGAGTACAGGAACTATAAATTTCAAAGTGTTTGAGAACTGGCTTTTCCTCAGCTGCAGGTTTCAACTAAGAACCATGTTTTTAACCACCTTTGTCTCATGTTCTGTGCAAGGGTATCACTTTCTATTTTACTTCTAATAGGGTAAAGATACTATTTCTATTTAGAAACACAAGGAAAAGAGACCTCCTCAGCTTAGTTATATTATTTTTATTAAGTCTCTCTTTTACATTATGTCAGAGTTCATCTCTGAATCTCATTTGCCTGTTCCGAGGATTCTGTCTCACACCTGGGGAAAATCCCTGAGCCATCCTCACGTGCACCACTGACATTTAGGTTGACTCACCTGGAATTTCATGCTTTAACATTCTCTGCAATTTTACTTGCTTCAAATATTCTCACTTTTGTCCTTAGAAAAGACCTCTCCAGCAGAGCTTCAACTCCAAAATGCCCTGCTACCTCAATATCTAAAATCAGCTCCAAAATGTGTCAGTGCTCCAAATGATTCCCACCTATCATTACGAGCTAGTGAAAGTCTTTCCTCCTCCTGAAACAGGAGCTTCTTGCACTATTCTTAATTGAAATGCTGTTAAAGGTCTACAGGCTGGGGAGACTCCCAAACTGGTTCGTCCTCTTTGGAGTTTGAGAAAGATTTCAAGACACTCACAGGCATGGTTTACGATGATGAATGCAGAGATATTTTTCCACCACCGAAGTAAACATGCACAGCAAACCAGTATAACAGGTTGGCGATTACGGTACTGTTGCCCTCCAGCTGCAACTTAGAAGCACAGACATCAAGGCACCTTCCTGTCTAGTTTTTTTTTCCTCCCCCTTTTACTAGCCAAATAAAATAAGTATACTTCCTTTAAAAAATGACTATATTATGAGAAACATTCAATGAACGTGCCCAGGGACTTTCAAGCCAACTTCCCTGGTTGTGATGAAAGTTAAGTAAATGTATTAAAAGTCAATGAAACTTTTATGGATTCAAGAGAAAACCCAACCCAGATGGACCAGGTATCGATAACCTGACTGAATACTGGGCAATTTTTTCCAGGCCGTAAGTGGAGAAACTGAAAGATGTTAATAGGGAAACCATTTATGAGCCTTAGTTCCCTTTTTGAAATAGAAAACTAAAGGCCTACAGAAAATAATGTGACAAAATTCTCTATAAAATTGTGGGTTTTGGACAGTTAGGGTGGAGACCTGGCAACAGTTTCTGGGGAATCAAGGACAACTTCCTTCATAGGATCTTTGCTACTGTTCGAAGTAGAAATATTGGACTCAAAGCCCTCTAAGTTCCCTGCTCCCTTGGAAGTTTTAATAATCTACAGACTTTTTTTTTTCCTGATTCTGATAACCAGCTTCTCCTTCATATGTTAGCAAAGAGTTCTCTCTTCTTTGCTGACTGCTGTCTAACGCTGGCCTTGAATTCCACAAGGTATGGACAACTTGTTTGTACTTAGAAACATTTTCCTCTGAGCTCCTAGTTTTTTGTTGACATTAGTAGATTCCTAGATCTTAAGAACCAAGAAGCACTGAGGGAGAAAGGAGGGCTATAATTAGAAGATGCTCAAACAATTCCAAGCAGATGACAGTGGGCAGCCTAAGTGCCAAGGCTGTGCTGAGCAGCCCCAGGCAGACCCCCGCTCAAGGAAATCTCTCACAGAATTGCTCTGGCATTGAACTCAGGGATACCGTGTATTCACATAATTCCAAGGATGAATTTATATATTATATCCTTTATGAAGAGGCAAGTGACCTTGGAAATGCTGTAACCAAGGGAGAGGAAAAAACATAAAATGGAAAAAGCTCACCAAGGATTGAGTTGCTGAGGTGGGAGGGACTCAGGGGATGTAGAGATTAGCTGGCAGGTTCTTTCCTTTTTAGGGATTCTAACTAGAATCTGCTCTACTAGCTAAAAGGTTTGAGAGAAGTAGGAAAAAAAGTAAGGGGGACTTACCTGTCCAAGGGTAGCTTGTGGAGAAACCTTAGCCTAAGGCATTTTCCAGGTAGCTGGTCGTCTCGGAGGACATTGTAACCGTCCTCTCATCCCAGCCATGGCCTTTCACTACTGCCACAGACTGACCAAGTGCCACTCAGTGGTGCATGTGGGTCCTCGGCTACCGTGCAAAGCAATGATGCTTCCTTTTCTCAGCAAATAACAATGTTCAAAAAGCACTTGTTTCTACTTTTTTGCCATGTTATATATACATTTTATTTATATTTTCAAAAATCAGACAGAAAATTCTAGCATTCTCTCTTACCCTAGATAATTCCATGTTGTGAATCCTGAGAATAGTATAAACCTTTATGTAGGCAATTGTTACATAATTCTCTGCGGGGTTACTTTTCTTTGGACTGAAAGGGAGAGATGTTGTCTATGTTTGAAAAGATAATTGAGATCTGTTCACAGTAAGCTGAAGATAACTTTTATATTCATTTAGAAAAAAAGAAGTTCCCAATGCTATTGGAAATATTAAATGGTGATAGATTATGGGACCCACTAACCAGGGCAAATTCAACCCACTTCTGGGGTATAAAAACAGGCCAGAAGCCCACAGGAAGTAGCATTAACATAAATAATCTTTGACAGTGTCTGTGGCCAGCCCTCCTGGTTCTGACTAGAGATAGTCCTATGAATCTAGACAATCTAGACACATGGCTTTAGAAAACCATTATTCAAAGCACATGGCAGAGTTTTAATAATAATCTACTGCCGTTTATTATCTTCATAGCCAAAACACTTAAATCATCTATATGTTTACTGTACAAAACATAGTATTTAAATAGTCATTTCTATTAGAGAACATTCATTTATAAGTAGAGCTGATAATAAGTAGTATTATTTTAGAGAACTTCGAATCTTTTCATAAGTGCTGTTAAGTCAACGTAAAATTACCTCTTACTTTCACACCTAAGAGTAACCTGCAAATTATCTTCCTAGCACTTTCATTTATAATTTAAAATAAATCCAGAAATAACTAAAAACCAACAACCAAAGTACCTTTGCTTCTCATTAACTCTCACCTCATTAACAAGTTCACTGAATAATCTTAAGGCAAATACAACTGAAATGGAAACATTTCAATATTCCAAGAAGATATATCTGAAAATTTTGGAGATCTACCAAGGATATATTTATCTTAGATAAGATCAGGAGAGAACCCATTTCTTATTGAAAAGTTTTCATAAAATGCACAGAGGAAAACATCCTGGGGTAGAACTGATCTCACAAGCATTTCCCAACTACAGAAGATTTATAGATCCAAGCTCACCATTTTCTAACTGAAACCATGACACTCAAATTATTTACTATAGTTTTGTTTTAAACTGTGTGCATTTTCTTATATATATATAGATTGTGAATTCTATAATACTTGTGTGCGGATGTGTGTATGTGTGTGCAGATTTTTCATATATATATATATATATATATATATATATATATATATATATAGTGTTACCCTTTTATATTGGGATATAGTACCAGAAATGTAACATATAGAGAAGCGCCAGAGAAAAACAAAAACAAAAAATCTATACATACACTAAGTCTATAAAATAAGAAATAAATATTACCCACGATTCTGACACAAAAAGGGATGATAAAGAGGGAAGGCAGAGGCCTGGTTATTTCTTAGTTTATTTCACTTCCTTGAATGCTGGCTCATGACACACCGCACAGTTCTAGGACAGGCTGTGCAGGTGGTTGCCAAGTAGTCATCTACAGTTTCTACAAAATCATTATTATATGAACTCTAACAACATATATATTTTTAGAGGACAGCTATCATGGACATAATTTAGTGAGATACAAGCAATAACCACAGGCATAATATTATTTTGTACATAAAACACAAAAATATATAATATTATGGAAATATGCTAAACAAGCTTTTTATCTTTGTTGTTTTTCTTTAATGGAATATCCTAAATGACTTTTTTAGTAATCTTTAAATTACAAATGATTTCTAAAGCATTTTATGCAGTATTTCAAAAAACATTTTTGGTAAACAAACAGAAATAAAAAAATAAGATTCTGAGATTCTTAAGCATGTTAAGTGGAGAAATAAAGAAAATAAAGAAAAAACACGCTTTCTGGAAGATAATTTAACTCTATAAATTAGATGCTATCCTTTTATGACTAGGTATATCTATGATCATCTTATTGTTGTTCTGACATGTGTTATATTTCACACATATAGTTTTATATGTTTGATTATATGTATTAAAAGAAAAACTGTGTGGTTTGGAAATTTTCTTGGTGGTAGCTTCACAAGAACATAACTGAACAAAAATGGCATTATAAGTAGATTTTTAAAAAAATCTTGATTAAAATATTACTTGTAAAGGTGGTAAATAATTCATAAGAAAGTAGACTACTGAAAATCATGGCACACATAAACATCAGCCCCATTTTAAAAAATGTTTTTTCTAAGAAAGAAGTTCTCTTACTCAAAAAAGTGAAAAGTGTGAGCAACCTTGTACCCGTGTCTATCAACAAACCCAACCACAGAAGCTAAATCAAGCCAACATCAGCAAAGCCAGTCCCTTCAAAGGACAGAGGCATCTGATTAAAGAAGACATGTAAAATAAACCGCTGTCCCCAATTGATATGCTCTCTTCTGAGATCCTGTTTTCCACTTAAAAAAATAGTTATATTAATTACAAGGACACTTAGCTGATAAGTGCCACAGATGGCAAAACATAATTACAAATAAAAATTGCAGAAGTAGACACAAAAATCAATGTTCTGTCAATGTTGGAGAAAGTCTAACATAAAACATGCACCACAAGTTGGCTGCACCATTTCTCCACCACTGCACTACGGAGTAAGCACAAGGCTCTCCCCGTGCTCCACAAATCTGTCTGTCTGTGCTGGCCAAGTTGCTGAGCACAACAGAGAGCCAGTTTTCTTCTGAAACAATTCCCACCTTTTCTTCCTACCTTCACAGCACACCTTGAAACTCCGTGGGCTAACTACACACACACACACACACACCCCCTGTAACCAACACTGCTTAAATTTCTTTTTGCAAACATTTCCGAGACTGTTGGCACTTACCTTGCAAGGATGTGTTAGGTAAACTTGCTTCATTCTCTCCCATCTTATTATTTCTTTTTAAAGGGCGCCAAACAGTTTCAAGTTGTTTCAGTTACCCTGCTAGAGTTGTGACCTTCTGACTTTCTACTGTAGTATTGTAACAGAATACTACCTGCTTTCTTCTGTGAATAATTACCATTCTGCTTCCTGAGTTACCTGGGCTTGCAGGACCTGTTTTACTATGAAGTGAGATCACATCCTTTGATCCAATGTACTGCTATTAATGTGTGCTTCACAAAACGTGGCTTTGTTTCAGTTTTAATATTAACTTTTAATTCCCTACTTTCACTTTAGTCCCAAAACAGATTGACATTTTTCCCCCAGAAAGAGTGTTGATACTACCAGCACTAAAAGATACAGAGCCAGAGTTTTGTTTGTTTGTTCAGTGTTTCCATTGTGTTTCTCTTATAGAAATAAAATAAAATTTAAAGTGAACTTTGCAATGTCCATTTTTAAAACTACAGGGAGCTAAGGAAGAGTATGGAAATCGGTTTTGTGCAGTGGTGAAAAGAAGAAAATGGCTCTCCAATATCCCCAATACTAGCTGTATAAGTATAAGTGAGGAATGCTTCTTCTCTGAGATTCAGCTTCCTCAACTATACGATGGAGTTAAATATCTATTTTAGAGGACTAGTATAAAAATGGAGAGTAATAATGTATGACTGTGCTAAACATTGTGAATGGCAGATAACAAATAAACAAGCATAATTTTTTCCTCCTTCTCCTTGTCTCCCCTTCTCTTCTTCCTTTTCCTCTTTCACCTTCTTCCTTGTCTCCCCCCAGCCCCGCCCCTGTCCTTCTTCTCCTCTGACCAGTGGAAAGAATGCCAGAATAGAGCACTGATGTCACTGTGCTCTGACATCAGTTGTATTACTTATTAACACAGAGACCTGAAAGAAATGACTCAATGCAATCTTGGCTCGCCTCAAGGTCCTCATTTGTAAAAGGATACCAATAGCTGCATTGCCTTTTTAATAGGTATATAGTGAATGTAACTGAAATTGTTGTGCCTCAAAGAAAAATAATCTCTAGCAAAGATGAAAAAGTGGAGATTTATCACTTTTCATTTGTAAATGAGAAAGTAGATTGCAAAAATAAGTCAGTTTATTTAAACTCTGTCTCCCACTGAACATCTAAAACAAAAAAAAAATCTCTGCTTTTGCCCTCTAGAATTCCTTAACTTTTAGATTTGGTCAGGTTAGTTTTAAAAAATCCAAGGCTCAAATGTTTCCTTTTTGAAATAGTTCTCTCATTTTCAATTTGTAAAACAGCTGCATATCTTATTTGCTAGCTTATGAATGAAAAATTGATTACACAAATTATACAAACAATAGAGATGGCAAACAGCCAAACAAGTTTTCTCAAAAGCATTAGAAATAAAAACAAACATGACATTTTAAAAATGTCATCACAGTTAATTTAGAGTTCTCTCTTTCATTACCTCTCTGTGTCTCAGTTTCCCCATCTGGACCATTTACTCTTTAAGGCCCAATGTATTATTTCATTGCCACAAATCTCTGATTTAAAATTCTGTTTGTGGTTCATTTCCAAATAGAGTACCACTTTGCCTAGTACGATTGCATAATGTAACATATATACAAAGGTAACCTGAAATTGAATGTTTGCCAATAAAACACTATAATCATCATATTCTAACTCCCCCATAGTAAGAGAAACACACATATCAATCCTCACTCTTTATAACAAACTTGGAAATGTATTTACATATCTGCCCTAGGCACATAACATTAGAAAGTAACACAACACATAAAAGCTCCCATCATCTAGCGGCTGAATCATGGCGTGTAGGCAGTCATTATGAAAGTGGAATAGAGGGTCCTATTTCTGAGCCAAAGAAAAATGTAAAAATATAAGCACTGGAAACTTCAAAATGTTTTTATTGTTGCACAGGACATACATTCAGTTATACTGAAACAGTTTCAAGCCTAATGAAATATCAGGGACACACATTCTCTTCCCCCTTTTCTTCTCTCTCTTTTTCTTCCCTCTCTTCCTCACCCCTCCTCTCTCCTTCTCCCTCGCTCTGGCCTCAATGCCAGAAATAAAAAGCTGCTCCCTTAATCACCTGTCCTTTGCCTCATTCGTATGCAGGGATTTTTCTTGAACCCAAATTTGGTATAAGCCTTGAAGGGGTCTAGAACAAGTCACCCCAAAATATGCTTTTGTCGTCGTATGCAGATTGTTTTGCAGTGAAGGCAACTTCAGTTGTAGAATCAGGAGAAATTCCTGTCCCCCACCCTTAACTGCCTAGAAGAATTTGAATTAGAGGCCTTGCCCTAAGAGATTATCAGTGATAACCTTTCTGACCCACTTACAGGGCAGAGCAAACTTTTATTTACTAAACATCTGCTCTTGTTATCATCCTGCAATGACACTTAGAAGCTCCGAAGGGGCATTACCTCATCCCTAGCTCAGAATTTCTCATATAACTAATCCACCTTTCTATCTGTGAACCTCTCCTGCATGAGGAGTTTCTGACTGTCTCATGTATGTGGAGTTGCCATACATACGTTTGCATTAAATTTGATTATTTTCTCTTGCTGATCTGTCTCATATCTATTTCATTATTAGACAAGAGGAACCTTAAGAGTGTCGGAAAGTTTCTTCCTCCACTCATAGTCTCTTCTATGTACTTTCCAGACATTCCTTATCAACTTAAAATCTGCCCTTTCCCCAGGGCCGTTATCACATTGTACTGCATTAATTAGTCAATATTTCTGTCCTTGCCATCTGTTATGACTATTTTTGTGTGCATCACTATATCTCTAGCACCTAGCACAGTTACTACTACAGACTATGCCTTCAACAAATTTTGTAAAGAATAAATTAAAGAATCTCAAAAAAAAAAAAAAAGTGAGGAGGGGCTATGGATTTGCAAAGAACATATTCCAGGAGGGAAAAATGACAAATCAAAGTTTAAAAGTTTATCTTCAGACACAAATAATTAAAAGCTACAAGGATAAAGGGGTGAGAAAAATTATAAAAATTTTCAAAAAAAGACTCAAAGACAGAAGTAAACGAAAGAGAAACAAGATAGTTTAAAACACACTGATAAAAAGAAAACCAAGGCCTAAAATGGAGCCACTTGGGTTAAAGCCCTCTATACCAGTTTTTAATATCTTACCTAGTTGCTGTTTCATTCTCTCCCAGAAAGATAATCTTAATCCATCAGTCTAGGATTTTCTGGTCAACACCAATGAGGTAATTTATCCTATTTGTTCTATCTCTCATAGAAAGAAGCAAACTGCATGATAAATAAAAATAAAAATAAAATAAAATAAATATACCTTGTTTTTCTTCCAGAACCACCTCTAAAAAACAGATGTTCTGGTCTAAAAATAATCCTTTATTTATTTGTTTGTTTACTTATTTATTTATTAGCTCCCTTACCCCAACCTTTTTCCTACAAAAACTTCTCATTTTGCATAGCCCCTCAAGAGCACTTCTAGTTGCTAGATAGGATTCCAGCCCCATTCATGATTCACTTAGTAAAGCTAATTAGATCTTCAGATTTTCTTGGTTGAATTTTGTTTTTAAGCCAGACACACAAACACACACACACACACACACACACATACACACAAATGTCGTGGGTGGCATTAGGCAGAATAACTTCACTGAATGGTGAAAAGGAAACAACATAATTATTAAAATTATCAGAATTTTCTGATTCTTAGGAAGTTTATGAGACTGAATGTGTTTCTAATGCATTCTGAAACTTTGCTATAAACTTATTGAGCACATTTTTTAAACAACTTAGATAACATAACATTAAATATTCATAATAGAAAATGTTTAACTACCTCACCTATTTGTATATTCACCATCTTATTTCCAAAGCAAACTTCAGAGAGAGAGTGGGCAAAGAAGGATGTTACAAATGCCGTCTCTTATCACTCAGTTCTACCTAAACTACACTGGACAAAGAAACCAATGTTGCAGTTTAATCTTGTGAGTCGTAATTAAAATGTTTAGTTCTGATTTTCAAGAGAAGATACATGTGAAAACTTGGAAAAAAGAAAACGGTTGTTTGAAGTTCCAAATGTTGGTATTCTGTGTTATGGAACATGGGATGCTGGGTATTTAAAATGTTTCAATATGATGTCTGTCTGGAAAAGTCCAGCCATTATTAATATAATGAAAATGGTTTGCATGACATCAATGTAACCTGGCAGCCAAGGAGAGTGGACTGGAAGGTATTTGTGTCAACAGTGATGACTTTACTGTACTAGTCAATGGGGGTGGTAGACACTGTTGAATGAGCATGTGTACTGTATAGCTGTTGCATTCAAAATGACTGAGCAAGTAGAGCAATGAATCTGCATCAATTTTATGTTAAGCATGAACATTCCTCTGCAGAAACTATTCAGATGATTCAGAAGGCTGCAGCTGTGGGCAACTGGTAATTGGCAGCTGTATCACAACAATGTACCCACTCATGCATCACAACTTGTACAGAGCTTTTTGGTGAAACATCAAACCACTCAGGTGGCTCAGACTCCCTACCGCCCAGATTTGGTGCCCTGCAACTTCTGGCTTTTCCTAAAATTTAAATCACCTTTGAGAGGGAAGAGATTTCAGACAAGATGCACTAAAATAGGATGGGGCAGCTGATGGCTATTACAACAAAGGATTTTACAGTGTTTTGAACAGTGAAAGAGATGTGAGAACTGTGTGAGGTCCCAAGGTGCCTATTTTTAAGGGGACTGAGGCATCATTGTCCTATGTAGGATGCTTCTCGTATCTTGCATCTTCTTCAATAAATGTTTCCATTTTTCAGTATCTGGCTGGATACATTCTGGACAGAAGTCATACATCTAATTAAAAATGACACAAACTTGGTACTGATGTTCTTGATGAAAAATATAACATGAGGAGAAAAACAATTTAGTCAAAATCATAGCTATCCACAGAGAGAAAAGGACTGGAACTCTCAAAACTGTAACTCTGCCAAGCCTTATTGGAAGGAAAGTCTGTGCTCAGCAACCCGGATGGATCTTTGTGATTGCAGTTCCAAGAATTAGGTGGATGTGCTTGAAGGCTATTTGAGCACTTGAGAGCCAGCAGATTGGTTCTCTTTACCTCTCCTAACTGCCTAAAAGTAGAAAACAAATGTCCCCTTTTGTAAAGGACTTACACTTATAAAGGGAATTTCCATTTGTAAAAGTGTCTCCTTACCAGGAAGGTAACTACTACTGGACTGGACACAATTCTTATCACCTGAGAAACTCACTTAGTGAAAGGCAACCCTTAATTAGGATACATTGTTGTTTGACTTTAGCAAAGAATTCCAAGGCTGGGATTTTCTGACCCTCATAGCTGCTAAATATTTCTGAGCCCTATCAGAAACGAGATAGCTAGGTGAGCTAGGAAAGTGGAAAAAAATGCACTCTACAAGATGAATGAATAGAGGTAAATTAAATAAGATTTTCTCATGCTTGGGAATGCTGGCCCAAAATATTCTACCTCCTCTCTTCTGGATCTGAGTATTATTATCTACCCAATTGCTTTAAACAGAAATTTATCATTTATCCTTGGATCCACACTCCCCCTTTCTCAAATAGTCACTCAGTTCTACCAATGTCATTGAAATCCACATCCTTAAGTTTTCATTTCCTCTAGGTGAGGCAATTATCATCTGTTGTAAAGACAGTAACTCCCTAAATGAATTGCTCCTTTCCTCTAATCCATCCTCTCTATATCTGCCAGTGCAATCTTTCTAAACCAGTCATACTATTTTCATGCTCACCTGTGTTCTTTGTTCCCCAGCCTACTCAATAATGTCACTATTTTACCATCACGATTTCCTATCCAACTGACTCAACCCTCCAATACCATCTAGTTCATTTACTCAAGCTTTTCTGACATCCCCAGCACACTAATAGTACTAAATAGTTGAATACAATATGCACAAAATCATATTTACTTTTCCATATATGTGAATATAAAATTAAAAATTGGGCAAAAAATTAAGGCCTACTCAGTGCTTTGTGTTAGGTTTGACTGGTAGGCAAAAGTATCCTCCTAATAATACTGTAACCATTGGTATTTAGCTGATTATTAATAAAAGAAATGGGAGCAAGGGGACTTAAGACATTGAGCTTAATAGAATGGGGAGCCTGCTTGTTTAGCTAGAAAGCTACAGCCTCACATTCCAGGGTATGACAGCATTGCTCTGCCAAGGAGATTAACACTCTTACCTTCTCTCCACTCCAGTACCAGATTGGGGGTGGCACACAAGAGGAGGTTCAGGACCACAGAGGCTTATCTGTCTACCTAGGAGAGGCGAACCTACAAAAGCATGCAAAGTCTTGGAAAGTTCACTGGTCAATTTGGAAAAGCTTCTGGTCTCTTCCAGGCCCAAGCTAATATAATACCAGGGGAACAAAGAAGAGCGCTCTTTCTCTCTCTGCTGTCTCTTTCTCTTCCATATAATGACACACTCAACTCCTTCATTTGTGTGTTCTTTCTTGCCCTGGAGCATATGACCACATGTGTCTAGCAGCTACAAGGGTCCAAGGAAGATGGCATGGGCTCCAAAGGACTGAGCTTTAGTATGAGGCAGAAACTCTGGACACTGACTTTTGCTTTGGTCTTGTTAAGGAAAAGATTAGACCTTTTCCAGGGCAAGATGGAAGGAGATAGGACACTGGAAATTCAGGAGGGTAACTCTCACAATTTTACATCATCATTAAAGTTTAACATAGAACCCCATCCTCCCATGTGGGTTTCAGGAAATTCTTTTCCTTGCCACATGGAATTCCACCAATAATGCCACTGCTAACTAAACTTTTAATTCTCTATAATTTTTTTTCATAAAATGGCATACAAAAGCTTAAGAAAATCAATATTGATGGAGAACAAAGAAAATAACTTTCAGTAGTAACAAGCATCCATTAACTAGGAAAAAAGATGTCATAATTTAGTGGCAGGTAATGTTATTTTAATCATCTTTCTGCTATAATTTTATTAAATAAGCAGCCAAGAAGTTCTATTAACTATATGTTAACACACACACACACACACACACACTCAGTTACACATGCACATCAGAGCTGCTTAACAATTACTGAGACTTTGTAGGTTATTTCACATAATTAGGATATATAATGACTCACCTAAAAGTTACAGACATAGACGTGCCAAGTTGGAAGTCAGGCAGGAGCGACACTATGCATAGGGTTCAGAGCAGGCTATCCCAATATGTGCGACTTTGGGAGGAGGGTTATTTTGAGCCAAATATAATCAAAACCCATAAGATTCAGAAAAAGCTCTTCTTCATGTCCCCTTCTCAACTGCCTGAATTTACATTGGAAAGGGGGCTGGTACACAGAGGGAGCTATTACCAGAGATAACTTTTAACCTAAGAAAGTTACCTGTGTAACAGAGCAAACTTTGTTTTCCATACATCTCCTTAGCTTTTCTGTAAATGGCCTTTCTCCCCTTGTATCCCAAAACGCTTACCCGCTTTCTTAGCTTGGGATGCTATATAAGCCTTAATTACTCAGCTGCCCTTCAGGCCTCATGTTCTTATGGGGCTCTCGCAATTAAATTCATTTTCTCCTGTTAATCTGTCTTATGTCAATTTAATTATTAGGACAGGCAAAGGGCCTAGAAGGAAAGAAGGGGAAACTTTTCTTTGCCTATACTACACAACATTGTAATTTGCTGCTAGGACCAATGTTATTCAAGATTGTGGAAGAATTGCGTAACAAAATGTTAAATACAAGCTTGTAATCATAGTGTAGAATGATTTATACACTTTTATGATGAACCCATAAAATAATTGGCTTAAATACCAGGACATTTTAAAGTGATGTACTCTTATTAGCCAATTCAGTCTCATCAATGTGAGTCGACTGATAATGGGAAGACTAGTTGTGATAGGCATCTAAGTATCATTTGTAATAGTGAAAGTAGTTAAAGTATAAATGTGTATTTATTAGTACCATCATGGAACTATAAACTGAAGAACGCACACACACTTGACTAATTTACATATAACAAGCCATTGTTCAACAAACTCTGGCAAAACTCCCTTAAGAGAAACCCTAAGGAAATCATTAAAGGAAAGGAATATGCATGCTAATAGCCCAATATAGCATAGAATGGGGAGTACATCAATTTGAGAATTCTAGGACATGTTAGAAACCTATAATAAAGCTAAAAAAAGTCTATAGCTAAAACTCTAGAACACCATATTTTAATAGAAGAAATAGAATGGTAGAAATAGAAATAGAAATAGAAATAGAAATAGAATAATAGAATGGTAATAGAATGTCATCTTTTCAAAATGCAATAAAAAGGCTTAAATGGCATTATTCGTTTGGAGATAAATTTATTTCCTCAGAACTCCCTGAAATGACCAATCCTGGAAACAGAAGTTTCACTTTTATGGCAAAGAATGTAGTAATATTTTGCAAGTACAACTCAGTCATTCCTGCTGAGGTAAAATATTCTGCAGTCTTCAGTCTCTTCACTACGGACTCAAAAAAAAAAAAGACAAAATAATACACCAAATGTGCTGCGAGTGAACACTAACAAAATAAAAATGTTTAATAGCTATTCAGGAGTAACAGCTTTATCTTCTAAGGGGAAACTGAGGTAAAAGGTGAGTCTTCTCATATAAATGAGAGGAGTCTTCCATTCTCATTTATATTAAAACATTAATAATAGATAAATGTATTCAAAATAAACACAGCAACTACAACAATAGTTTATTAAAATTAACAGAGTGCCTTGATTTCAACTCAGGAAGTATCACATTAAATTTTCTTTAATGTTGTACTTTTTTCTTTATCCTTTTCTTTAATTCTTGTTTTCTCCTTATTCTTCTTCTCCCTTCTTCTTCCTCCTCCCCCTCCTCCTTCTCCTCTTCCTCACTCTCTTCCACTTCCTTCTCCTCATTCTTCTTTAAATAAAATCAAATTGTGGCATAACAAGCTTTCCTAGAAAAATGATTCCAGGATAATTACTTTTATTCAATATAATAGTAAGCAACTTCTTTTTACTGGTGATTTTTCCCCCCAGAAAGCTCTTCTTCTGTTTCCGTAGCTGAGTACCTGCCAGCTAGCATGGTTATAGGAAAGGAGATTCAAGTCTCCAGCCTTCCCCTACAAGCAGCTAGTACTATATAAATAGACTTTTTTTCTAGAGTGCATGGCTGCTCTCTTTCTATAGGCATCAGATTTACAAAATGAGAAAAAAAAATTCAGAGAACAAATGAGGTGAGATAATATAACTTCTCTGGATGGATTTTACACAGTAATGAGTTTAATGGGTGAAATCTGTGAAAGAGAAAATCTCAGGATGACACCAGAAAATATGATCTCTGATCACCTTGAGCAGTGAAGGGCTCACGACATGTGAACAATTGTAAGAATGAATAAACATAAGAATTGATATAGACATACCATTGCTAAATTTAGCTTTAAATACTTCTTTCATTGTGTTTCTCAACTCTCTTCTAAAACCTTTAATCTTGTATACCCTAACATATCGATTAATATTTATTTTCTTAATATTTTAAAAAATATGCTGGGTAAACAGCCCTGTCTTCAACTCTCAAGGCATATATTTAGAGCATGTGCTGTTTTTAGATCTTCCAGATTCATTAGCATTTAATAAATACTTGATGACTGATTAATTAAAAGCATAACAATTATATTTTATCTTTGTCCTGAAGTCTTTAAAACAAAAATTGATAAAAGAGCATACGTTATCTTATTAATTCAAAATGTTTTCAGTATTCCTGCTTTGCTCTGAAGAATATGCCACACTAGACTATGCCACTTGTTTCCACTTTCTGTTTAAAAGCAGAGCATATATTAACATTTGTGCTGGTGCCCACTTCTTTAATAGGAAAAGAACTACTCTGAAGGCAACTCTTCATGTTGTCAGTGGAAATCAGGCTCCTCCATGGGATCATGAGGAAAGCATTCCAGGGACCCACCCACGGGAGACTGTGATGCGGCAAGATGATTTGAGTGGAAATCTGCCCCTGGGTTACCAATGTCCCATCTCCCTCCATCTTGCCACGGAAATAGAACAACCGTGTCTTTAGCAAGGCCGGAACAAAAGGTAGTGTCTAGAGTTTCTGTTGTCCTTTGGAGCCCACACAGTCTGCCACGGCCCTGTAGCTGCTACTCCTGCGTGGCCACGCACTCCCAGGTGAGAGAGTGCACCGACCAACAGGGGGCGTGCGGGTCATGGTGGGGGTGGGGGGAGAGAGAGAACATCTTTTCCCTGGGATTATAGTAGTTTCAGTTTGGGGTGAACCAGATGCTTTTTCAAAATAACCAATAAACTTTCAAAGCTCTCATGGGCTCTTTGGTAGTTCCACCCCCTAGTTAGACGGATGGGCCTCTATTGTCAAACACCTCCCTGCATAATCCCCTACTGAAGGGGGCAAGAGGGAGCGCTAATCCCCTTGGGGGAGCAATGCTATAATTCCCTAAGGTGTGGAGCTGTAGCTTTCTGGTGAAGCAAACAGGCTCAGGCCCCCGAGTTTATTAAACTCATTGTCTAATTCCCTTTGCTTTCTTTCTTATTAATAACGAGTTAACTACCTACAGTAACATTAGCACCTCAAATGACATATCTGAATAAAAAACATTCTAAGTAACCCTTCATTTACAATACAATCCTTTTTCTCATCTTCCCATAATTTACCTCTTTCCCCAAAAACCTCAAGCCCATTTTCTTTTGTTCATCCTCAAATGGTACATAAACCTCAAATTCTGGAATAACATTCCTTTTATGCATGTATGTATGTAGGGGTATGAATCTAAATCTATTTTTTTCTCTTGTTATTGTCTTCTGTCAGTTTAATTTTCAGCCACTGAACCCAGGTGAGTAAAGCAAAAAAAAAAAAAAAAAAGAAAGAAAGAAAGAAAGAAAGAAAGAAAGAAAAGAAAAAGTAGTTTCTCCCCGCCCTGTAATTTCAAATAACATAATTTGACATTAAGAAATTTACATCAGCGTACTTCCTTTCCTCATTCCTGCCCTTTGTGATGTTGATACATTTATTACTACACATTATAAAACACACAATGCAGTGTTATTATTTTTGCTTTAAACAGTGAATCATTTTTAATACAGTCATACTTCGGTACTCATCAGCTTCAGAACTCATCAAACCGTGTACTCATCATATTTTGATGAGAAAAAAATGTTTCCATACTTGGCACTTCTTGGGACTCGTCACAATTGCTAAAACTTGTATGAGCCAAGGTTGGTACTCGGTTTCAGCGCTTGTCACAAGTTCACAACAAATTAATGATGAATACCAAGGTATAAGTGTATATTAAAAGTGAGAAAAATGTTTTTTAATATTAACCTATACATTTAGTATTTTATGCTCGTTGTCCCTTGATGTAGATTCAAGTTTAATTTTTGTATTGCCATAACAGTGCCCTTGAACATTTCATTGTAGTTCTTGTCTCCTAACAACAAATTCTCTCATTTTATGTTTGAAAAGTCTTTTCTTTAGCTTTCATTCTTGAAAGATATTTTCTTATACACAGTATTTTAGGTCGCTATTTCTCATTTCCTTTCATAATTTAAAATATACTTTTTCCTAGTCACTTGGCTTAAATAGTTTCTGGCAAGAAGTCTATGATTATTCTTATCTTTTATATTATATGTGTCATGTGTCTTTTGTTCCTTGCTGTTTTTATTTATTCTCTTTGTTAGTAATTTTTAGTCAATTTGATTATTATGTCACTTGGCATAATTTTGCTTGTGTTTATTATGCTTAGAGTTTGTTGAATATCTTGGATCAGTCAATTTTTAATAGTCACCATAGTCTAAAAAATTATGCCATTAATTGCTATATTCAAATATTTGTCTCTCCTTTGTTCACACATTTTCCTTTTGTTATTCGACTGACACATATGTCACCCTGGCTGATATGGTTCAGCGGATTGAGCACCAGCCTGTGAACTGAAATGCTGCCAGTTAGATCGCCATTTAGGGCACATGCCTGGGTTGTGGGCCAGGTCCCTAGCTTGGGGTATGTGAGAGGCAACTGATTGATTTATCTCCTGCACATCTGTGTTTCTCTCCCTCTCTTTTTCCACATCTCTAAGAGTAAATAAATGCAATCTTTAAAAAATAATTACAAATATGCCATAAATACACAGAGAGCTAGGTATAAATATAAATAAATATAGATATAGATACAGAGAATAGCTATATAGACATCCAGCAGATTACTAGAGCTGTTAATTTTTTGATACCTTTTCTTATGTATTTATGTTTGCATAGTTTCTCTTTCCATGTCTTTCAGTTGACCAATTGTTTCATCTACAGTATCTATTTTAATATAAATCTCATTCCATAACACTTTTATTTCTAACTATTTATTTTTCATTCTTAGAAGTTTCATTTGGGATTTTTAATATTTTTAACATTCTAAATTTTATATCTTCTAATTTTTCCTCTTTAGGTTCATGTTTGCCTTAACATCACTGCACATATTTATAATAGTAACTCTAAAGTGGTGGCTAATTTAATCATTCTGCATCTATTTTTATTAATTAATTTTCTCCTGATTATCAGTTTCAATTTTCTGCTTCATTGCATGTCTGGTAATTTTTGATTGGATTGAGAACATTTTAACAAGGTGACTTCTGTTGTTGAGTGGTGATTTAGGTTGTATCCCTTTAAAAATGTTAGATTTTGTGAGGGTAGAATGTTATTTATTGAGCACCCAGGTCATTTTGAGATTTGTTTTGTAACTTTAAAGAAGACAGAGTAGCCGTTAAGATAGAGTCTTTACCCCTAAGGTGTGTGACACTTTTGGAGCTCTGCTGGATTACTTGTCCAGTCAACAAATCTCTCCACCCTTGCTGGTGGGAACATGAATAATTTCTAGCCTAATGTGAGTCCTGGAATTGTTCAGTTTGGAGCTCTCTCTGGTAATTGTCCTTTCATAACAGCTGTTCTTTGTTCAACATCATGAAGTTGCATACTTTGTACTAAATGCTATCAAGTTAAAGACGTCAAGGTTCTCTGCAAATGTCTGAGGCTGTTTGTGTAGTTCTCTTTTCTGCAATCTCATATCCACGTATGCAGTACTGGTGGCTCATTCTCCCCAAAGTTGTGTCTCTGTCTCTTCAGCTCAGATAAGTTTTGGTTCTTTCTCCCATCATCATATTCTGGAAATTGCCTCTGATTAGAAGGTTATGGCGATTGTAAGGCTCACCTTATTTGATTCCCCTTTTTCAGAGATTGCAGTGCTGACCCTCTATTCCAATGTCTTAAAAACAACTGTTTTAGATATCTTGTCCTGTGCACTAGTTTCATGTCAGAAGACAAGTCAAATAGAATTTATCCCTTCATAGTCACAGCATAAATGATGTAACCTTTCTGGAGGACAAGATAGCAAATAGATCTAAAATACGAAGTAAAAGTCATACCATTTGAAATGTCACTCCTAGAAAATTTCCCAAGACAATAATCAGAAGTCTACAAATAAGGTTATGTAACAGTAACATAACCTTATCCATATTGGTCACAATATGAAAAATAAGCAATTAAATGCTAACAATAGATATATTAAAAATCAATTATTATATAATAACCTGCAATTATTAATGTTGAACTGTTTATTGACTTATAAAATGTCCTATATATTTTGTGTTATGTTTTTGTCAAGATATATGATATATGCTAAAATATAAAAATATTTATTTCTATATTACAGAATTATTGGTTACCTTCTAATTTTGATTTGCATCCTTGTTGATCGTTTTGATATTTTAAAACAAGTTATGCTTTACTTTAGAATCAAAAGAAAGATTTATTTACTATTTTGAGAAAAAAATTAAGCTTTATTTGTGATATTTTACTGTTCTTTATGTTAAATTGGAAAGGTAAAAAACAAGAGGATCTAAACTGTGATTTCAAAAAATGCCAAGGATAATCACACAATTTATCTGTAATTTATGTCTCTGATGTTTCTAAATGGAACCTGAGGCTTGTTAGTGTTATTTAGTAGCTAATATAAGGAAACATTTATATTGTATTAATAGGTATTCAGTAAGTATTTGATGAATTTAGTTGATAAGGAAAGATATTTTTGTAAACTTCATGAAGAGATCCTTAAAGAGATCTAAGAAGAAAACCTATGGTATTATTAAAAAACTGTAGCACTATTTGGGGAGGAGGGGAAGATAAATGTCACTCAGCAGATATTTCACAGCTTGTTCTTACAAACCCACAGATTTATAAAGAATAAAGCAAGTGTCTTAGCCACCATGTTGGTGGGAAGATTTTAGTCTGGAAAAGAAACAGCAGGACAATTCTATTTGAGATCTAGATGAAATAAGTCACTCAAGAAAAAACTTTCACTCTCAAGAAACCTAGCCAAAAAAAAAAAAAAGAAAAGAAAAGAAAAAAGAGCTCTTTATAAAACAAACAAAAAAATATATTATTATGATCATTAACAAAAATATAGACAGAAAAATAAAATTTAAATAACAAATGATTCCATTCTCAGAGGTAGCCATCACTAACTTTTAAAAATATATCTTAGAGAGAAACAGAGAGAAGGGGAGAATGTGTGGGTAGACAGATACAGATATAATATAGATGTAACGAGATATAGTTTTATTGTCATAGTTATAGAAATAAATAGTGAGATAAATTATAGTAATGTATAGAACATTTTGAAACAGGCCCTTTTGTATTAAAATTATATAGTAGATACCATTCTGTTGATATCTTTTTGATGGGCTGTGGAATCAGAGAAATGTGGAGTTCGGTCATGGCCACTATTACTCCCAGTGTGACCTTGAACAAGTTATATTACATCTCTGATCCTCAATTTTTATTTTATTAAAATAAAGAAAACACCTGAACTTCCACAAGGGGTTAAGGTGATAGTTCCATATAATAATTCAGGGCCCGATCATCATAGATTCTCAAAAACTTTTATAATAATGATTATTGTTTCTGTTTTATTGTTATTATAAGATTAAAAACTATTATAATATATTGTTTTTGGAATTTTTGCCAAGTCACAATGCTTTTCTGTTATCTATTTCCCAAATCCATAGGGATGGAGCATTTTATTCTATATTCTGTAACTGATTCCACAGGTTACAGTTGATTGGATCAGTAAGTACATACGATGCCAACTGAAGGAGATCAGAGATTTTGCCTCCTGGAATTTTATTTTGAGACTGAGATAGAATTAAAGTTAGTTAGGCTTGTAACATGTAAAGTCAGGAGCAACATTCCTAGCCATGTTCACCCATGTGAGAAGAGGGACCGTAGAACAGCTATTCACAGAAGGGAGGTTAATGCAGCTCATTTGTATCAATAAACATAAATAAGAGGTAAAAAGAGAAATTAGTTTGAATTACTCATTTTATTTTTTAATTAGTTTCAGTCGTTCCTAAGGCCTGGCCATTGGATTTCATTGTATGGTGGCTCAACTTTGTGTCCCAGGATACTTGGACTCTTCTCACCTTAATGTATATGAGAAAAACACCTCTTTGACCCTGTACAAACTGAATTCATAAAGAAATAGTTTCGAGAACCCGTTCTGTTATCTTCCAACCCCTTTCCCTGACTAATGATAATGATAATTGATTAGAGAAAGTGTAAGAGAACTTTTGATGAAGGAATTGGTGAACAAGTTATTTTATAGAGAGCAATTACTGTGCTGTGAGACTAATCAAATAATTAATTTACTTTTTGGGGGAAAGATATTACGAGAACGGTAACTTTGAATCATTAGCCAGAAGAGAGAGGCTTTAGGGGGACCACGTGAAAAACTTTCAAATGTAAAATGTGCTTGCTGCCACTGGGAAGTAAAAAGAAAATGTCTTGGCTCATGCCTTATAAAACTTAATCTACAGAATATCTCAATCTGGAAGGCAGGATTTAATATTTGGCCAGATATGGTAAGAGGTATAATGGTCCCCAAAGATGTCCATGTCCTAGTCCCTTAAACCTGTGTACCTATTATGATACATGACAAAAGGAAATTAAGCTTGCAAATGCAGTTAAGGTTACTAATCAGTTGATCTTGAGATAGAGAGATGATCCTGAGTTATTCTGATGAGCCCAATCAATATCATGAGTCTTAAAAAGTAGAAGAGGAATAGACAGAGAGGAGTGTCAGAGAGATGTAATGTAAAAAAGACTTGATCTGCTACTGTTTGTTTTTAAGATGGAGGAAGGGACGCAAACCAATGATTGCAGATAGGCTCTAGAGGCTGGAAAAGGTGGATTCTGCCCCAGGCTTCTAGAAAGGTACAGTCTCGTAGATCCCTTGATGTTACCCATGTTGGACTGCTGATCTATAGACCTATAAGACAATGACTTTGTTTTGTTTTAAGCTACAGTTTGTGTTAATTTGTTACAGCAACAATAGAAAGCTAATAAACCAGTGTGTTTTAATTACTGAGTTAGAATTGTATTTGTGATTTGAAGTGACTATAGGACCATTTTATTCCATAGGAATGAAAATAAAAGTCATGGCATTGCCAGGATTTTCATCCAGGAAAGGGAAAGACTGAATCCATAGAGTTTGAAAGGGCAATGGAAAAGAATAAACTTAGATTATGAATTTACATGAGTGATTCCTCTTATAAGAAATGTGCTTTTATTAATTTCTTAATTCACTTAGGCTCAAGCTAGCTTGAATTGTTTTTGTTATTTATAACCAAATGATTTTAATGATTCGGACTGTTAAGGATAATTATCCCAACAACAGGTACAAACAGCCTCAGGCAGAGCTGCTGAACACCCTACTTCTAGAGTGGGAATAATATCTAGGGCTTCTACTTTTTTTTTCAACTGAAAGTAAATCATAAAACATGCTGTAAAGAGCACTTCATTTCAATCTTACAAAATCCTTGAGAAAGTCAACACTATATTATACACTGAGAAACTGATGTTCAAAAAAGTTAAATAACTTTGCAAGGTCATAATAGAACTTGCATCAAATCCTGGTCTCTCTGACAACAAAGCTCTATTACATCATTCATTCATTCAGTCAGTCAGTCGGTCAGTCAGCCAGCCAGTAAATGTTTATTGATTACTTGCCAAGTACCACACACTGTGATATCTAGCTCCCTGGCATTATTAAGGCCTCATTATGTGCCAAGTAATTTACACATATCAATTCACATTGTAGTGTCCATTTTACAGATGACACATAAAAAGGATAAGAAACTAGCCTGAGGTCTTGAAAATTACAGAGCCAAGATTCAAACTAGGAAATGTTGTTCTTGGTGGCTCTTAACAATTGCTGTCTGTCTGTGGTGGTGATATACAAATACAGTCTCTGTTCTCAGGGGGTTACATTGTAGTTGGAGAGACAGATAAGAACAAAGCAAACAAACAAATAAGTACTAATAGTAAGAGGGTTACATAAAATAGAACAGGATGTGATGTGAAAGAAAAACAAGATGTCAAAAGAATTCTAAAGTAGCATTTAAAACATAGAGATAGGATTTGAGGAGCTAAGCATAGGGTTGGTTCAAGGAGTAAAGAGGGGGTGCATATTGAGAGCAGGAGAAAAAACCTAGAAGTAGATAAGAACTTGGTCCTTTCTTTCAACGGAAGGAAGGCCAGTGTGCCTGAAGCAAAGGTTTAGTCAAATAGAATTAAACCATGAGAACTGCAGCAACAAATGGACAGATTTAATATTGGTTTTATAGTTTTTATATTACTTGAAATAAAATTTTCTCAAAATATTAATAAGAATTAATTTAAAATTTTATTTTCAGAATGAATTATATATGTCTAATAAAATAAATCACCTTGGCTCTTTTCCATTTATTTTCATGGGAGGAACAGCATTGCCATTTGCTTCCATAAGGGACCAAAACACAGCCATTACTGAGTGGCCGCTATTCCAGGTGTAGAAACACAAAGGCATCCATAGCTTAAATTATAATCAGGAGGTTCATTTGATCACCTCCCTCTTAATTTACTGATTTTACTAAATTAACATGTGTCAGATCAGTTTTATGTCGTGGTAAATAAGCTAAATTAACTTTCTTATTTTTGTTTTTGGTTATAAGTAAAATCAATCATGTGATATACTGTCCACTTCAAAGCTTGCTTTGTTTACTTATATTTAAACCTGGTACTTAAATTCATAGTCAAAATCAGAATTTTTTCAGAAATTTTGTGAAAAGGAATGAACTAACAGTAATATGCTTTTGTTAACAAGGGTAAACTCTTAGAATGTCTTCTTGCTTGAATTTATTAAAAATAAAATAAAGTCACCATTCCTTATAATTACTAATAATTAATAAAATATTGAGTTATATATAAACTTACTTTATAATTGTTATAAATTCAATGTAACAGATATCTGGAATAAATGACATTTTAAAACATTATATGCAATTATAATAATGAAAAAGAGTAAGAAATAATTAGTTTATGGAACTTAAACTGACTAATCACCCATTTAAATTATTATGATCATTATTCTCTTCTAACTCTGATTTGCAAGAATAATAGGAACTATTAAACACGGAAAATGACTTAGAGAAGATATTAAGAATATATATGCATATATATATGTAAATAAAAAACTAGACTTTAAGTTTTTTTATACAGAAATCATTGAAATTTGTTTTCAATCTTCTGAGATTAAAAATATAAAAACACCAAAAAGGCAGATCTTAAAATAATATTGCAAAGCAAAATAATTTGTGTTACAGAGAAAAATCACTTAAATTTTCTTTTCTTGTGGTAAAGAAAGGTAAAGGCATGAGAGAATGGGATTGTTCTTATTGGGTTGGCCAAAAATTCCATTTATTTTTTTCTGTAAACTAAAAGACACACTTTACATTTTCATCAATAACTTGATTGATTTGGATACTTTGAGTATGTAGGCTATTGCCCAACTATTGGCTTCTAGTGGGCAGAGGACAGGAATGCTGCTAAACATCTTCCAATGCATACGACAGCCCCATAGCAAATAATTATTTGAACTATTTGGCCAAAATATCAACAGTACCAAGAAACTTTGCAAACCACTTTTAACACATTTAATCAGTCATAGCACCTTCTCCATATACTGCACAAACATTTCTTTTTTTCTCATTTGAGTTGCATTTTTACCTTTCTTAAAAATAATAACACATATTACACTGAAAATGTTGCACATTTTCTTCCATCTTCAATATTAAAAAAGCTGCATAAAAATTCACCAATTTTGATAAGTTTTTTTAAATGCACACTGATATGACAGCTGTTACAATACAATCTAACAAAATTGTTTTGAATGAAGTTAAAGATAACTAAGCATTACTGGAACCATCTCTGGGAAAAAACTAAGCAAATTTTTTGGCCAGCCCAATATATCTACTATATGGGCATCCTCTCTGTTAAACTTATCATTTCACTTTTCCAAAGTGACACAGGTAAAGTCTATTTTGACCAGTATTAGATATGGTCTATGTTTTAAGATATTGGAATAATATATGTTGCTGTATATTTGGGTTGCTGCAAATTTGCCCTGTAGGAATACTGCAGCCTCATAATCAGCAAGGAATATAAAGCATTTGCTTAATGAGAATTTGTGTGGGCAAAAAAATCCTTCAAATGGAACATTTTAATTAGGGTCTCTCAATGAGAAAAACTGCAAGGAATTTTTTTACAGAAAAGAAGTTGTATTTTCTCTCTTTGTAGAAAAACAAGAAACAAAAAACCTAGACACTTGGGAGGAAGAGAAAACCAGGCTTTCTATTATATCCACCTTTATGGCAGTGCATTTTTACAAAAGCATGCGTTTATGAAGATATACATTTCTTACATCTCTTATATCTTCTTCATAGCTTTAGCAGAATTACTTTCATAAAGTATAGCTAAAAGGTGTAGTTATATGGAAAGAGGGATACAGGAATTCTATGTGAGTGTTTTTCACTTTTTTTTGTCCTATTTATTTGGGAAAAATTCTGTAAATACATCAAAAAGAAAAAATTAAGTCCTTTGATAGAGAGACACAAACTAAAATTGAATTGCCAGTGGAGGGCAAAACAAACTAATAGTTCACGTTGTACATTCTCCAATCAAGCAGGCCATCAATTCTTTACCCAGCCCACCATGGCATCTCGGATGAGCAGCTGATCACAGGACACAACATTCACACTTCCCTGCCTTTTCCCATACATTTTGTTGTACCAAAGATGCACCTACACATACCACAGATAAATACATTCTCAGAAACATAATATGCCACGCATTATTTAAGACCCATTTCCGCCCACAGGCCGATGCCCTGGGCCGACTTTCTCTGGCATACTCCCTTGTCCCTGATCCCGGCCCCGTGTGGGGCTATGTGTTCCTGTAACAGTTATGCAGCTCATTGGTGGCAGAAGTTACAAATATCAATGCAAGAGTCAGATCAGCCCTAAGTTTACTCTTGGCCCAGAAGGTATTGTTTTCATTTTGGACTAGTCCAGTATTTTCGTATTATATGATTTACCATAAAATCCCAGATTTCCAGCTTTGCTGGAGAGGAACAAAAAATCTGCCACATTTTCACATTACAAAAATTCTTTGGATTAGGGTTGCTCCCATGCAAGATTTGTCAGGTTCAAAACCCTTCCTCTTGTCTTCCCATTCTGGATCTGTCAGCTCTTATCTAATATTCTATCTGCAGTGTGTGTGTGTGAGCATTTTCATCACATAGAACTATTTCCCTGTACTTAGCCTAATCATCTCATTTATTTTTGTCATCCTAGCCTGTATATTATGTGACTCTGATGCCCCTAGGCTATGGAAACGTGAGCATCACAGATCATTTGAATGCATACATTATTTATGACTACCATTATCTTTATTAATTCAGCCAGTTTTAACCACAACTTCTTCATTCCCTCACTTCAAATTCATTTTCAATGCTACTAAAAATACCTGTTTATCCTTACCAATCCCCTCCTCAATTTTTTTTAAATATGTTAAACATGTAATGACTATCAGAGAAGCTGTCAGAAGGTAAAGCTGTGAGGATTCCCCTTCTGGGTAACTGATCCATATATAAAGAAATTAGTTTAAACAATGTCCCGTGTTCTTATTTCCCTTTCAGATAATTGGCTTCCTGCCCAGCATTGAACACAGAAGGCCCATAGAAGCACCAGAAGTTCTGCCATACGCTCCTGGAATCAGCTGACAACCACAGGGTCCTCAGGGAAGTCAGAACTCTGTATAATTGCCTGAAACCCCTCCAGGCCTAGCTAGGCTTGATTTCAGCGACTAGTGGTTCATTGGTTCAATCTGTCTCATAGCTCACCAGGACGAAACAGGCTTTTCATCACTTGTAGTGGGTTTTGTTTTTTGTTTTTTTTAATGTACTCAAACTTTGTCTAATCTTTTGAAAGATACAGAAAGGAGTAGGTGTTTCTGTTTAAACACTAATAAAAAATAGCAAATATTACCTAATCATCTAGTATATGCCAAGTGCTGAGGTAGGTGACTTACATATATTTTTTCATCATACTAGCTAAACTTGAGCTAGGTATCGTGATCCATTTTTGTGAATGATGAAGCTGAATTGTAAAGTAAAGGTGAGATATAGTTCCCAATATAATAGGATTAATAATTTGAAATTCTGGGCTGTAAACCTATATTAGTTTGATGCCAAGCCTGTACTTACACTAAGCTACACTGTGCCTTCTCCCAAGTATTCAAGTCGACTTATTTCCAGTCTCCTTGGGGGGGGTGGCGCCTTCGTTAACAAGCATATGGGCCATGAATCAGTGGCTGATGAGAAATCTGGAAAGCATAATCATACTGGAAAGCACAGGAGGATGTTTACCTGGGAAAGAGAAGACAAATGACCTGACTGTTGCCTCTGAGTATTTGGAGGATGAATCAGTTGTTTTTAATGGCTTAAGGTTCATGCGGGAGGTTTGTTTTTTAATAAAAATTAACACAAAATTGCAAATGAAAAATTAGTTATTAAAGTGAATATGTATTTAGCATAAAATAAATATCAAAATTTTAAATGTCAACATGTATCACATTTATTTAACAAGTCCAGAAAAATAATACGATACTATTTGTATTAATTAACTGTCTGGCACACCTTTATAGCACTTTTTCCCTACATTTTTGGCTGTGTATTTTTGATTACTTCCTTAATCATTGTATGGCAATGATTTTGTAATATTTTCTACAGAGAGACTAGAGAGAGATTTTTTGGCATGGTTGATTAAAATTTGTTTTTTTATTAATGATATCTTAGAAAAGTTTCTTTGTGTTTCACAGTCATAATTGGAAATACCATATAAAATTTTCGGTTTGTTAGCAAATTAGGGAAGAAAACCTCTGTCAAGTCTCTTTCATTTATGAGCTTTCACAGATGTATTCAGTGTTTACAGTACTGATATACACTCCTCTATGCTATAAACATTGACATTCTGAAGAATTATATTTTGTGAAATACCTATCAAGAATGAAATATACGTGGTGTGCACTTCTAGCTGCGCATGCTACATTACAGAATATATACCTGAGAACAAAAAACCTCGGCAAGAGAAATTTCTGTTTAATTGTACACATCTGATTAGACAAATTTCCATCAACTGGCTTCTGAGTCCATACTTCAAACCACCGCCACCCACATCTTAGAAGGTGTTCATGTTATGGCATGACCTCTGGCCATACACCTCTGTGTTCTAACACCATTAGCCAAAGCAATTTTCCGAAAGCCACTTCTATGTATTGGAATGGAGGGCAAAAACCTAAATATACATGACAATTACTGTGAGCCACGTAAACATACCACGCAAAACCCAAACTGAATGCCCCCAACTGAAGCTCCCCATAACCAGACCCTAAAACTGCTCCCAGCCTTGCTAACCGCACCTAACAGGGAGATGTAACAGAGGAAATGTTGGTGCGGAGGGGGAAGGGGTTTGTTAAAATATATTATTTTTTGCTAATCTAAAAAAAGTGTCCTTCAGAACTATTGCTGGTGTCCCTCAGAGAGTGGTGGGAGCTACTCAACGATATTTGAAATCTTATGTAGAATTGCATTCTTTCATTTAATTATCTCTCTTTTTTTAAAGAAAAAAATAGAGAAAGAAAACTTTTTACAAAAAAATATCTTAAAAGAAAAGCAGAAGAGAAATGAGTTGTTCAGTCTGAAGCGCAGGGAGACCAACAGCCTGCTTTTGCCCCCGCCCCCCCCATCCCCCTGCAGGAACCCTCCTACACATCAACAGAATTTACGGTCCTGTGACACTAAATGTCTGTGTTCTAGCCCGTAGAACAAGAGCTTCCTCGCGAATTTGTACTATCCATGCGAATTTCTGTATCTGAAACACTATTTAGTCAACCTTAAAGCAAAGAGACTTTTATGAAATATCTCATCAGGGGTTCTTTTGTTGCTCTTTATTGAATGTATTTGAGGTGACACAGGTTAACAAAATTATATAGGTTTCAGGTGCACTATTCCACAGCACCTCATCTATAAACTGTATTGTGGATTCACCAGCCCAAGTCAAGTCTCCATCCATCAGCCTTCATTTCCCCGCATACTCTCCTCTACCACCTCCACCCCACCTGCCCCTGGCAATCACCACACTGTTGTCCATGACTAGGGCATAAATTTTCCAGGTGTGACAGGTAAAGGAAGGAGATAACAAGACCTGGAAGATAAAGGCACGATGTCTTCCTGTTACATATGTTTTACTTTACGTTAAGTGTATGCAATGTTGTTGTTATATTTAAATAAATACAATAACAAATGCAAGTAATGTATACAGATTTTATTTTTTAAGATCAAATATATCAAAGAAAATTCCAGCTAGCCGTAGACAATGGCTGTTAGGATCTTAAGCCCTGCACAGAGAAAGGTATGTGCTTTATGGATATCTGCAGTTAGGAGTATTTCAAGGAGAAGTTGTACATTAAAGTAATAGGTTCAGAATTGGGCTTGGAAGTTGGGAAATATGGCTCCTAATCTCTGCTCCAGGAGTGTTTGAACATCTGAAAGTCAGAGGAAATGACACCTGCCTACCTTAATTGGCTGCAAAGATATAAATCAATCCAAGGGATTTTTATTAAATGACTGCAGAGTTCTTGGCATTTCACAGGAGCTACGGGGTAAAGATGTATAACAGAGTGCACAGTCTAAGTCCTTTAAGAGCCTGCAACCTGATACTGACAACAGAGACGAATCAATGACTAATCTGAAATGGTTATCAGATGAACAAGCCAAGGGAGTTGTGTTTTGAAGAGCAAAATGCAATCATGAATTTTCTGTGGAACGAAGTTATTATAGAAATACACAGAACTAGTTTTACTATTGACCGTGAACATGCAGCTACCTACAATCGGAAGAGCACAAGTGTCCTGATAAGACTATTTTAAAAAGGTAAACTGAATGAAAGCTAGAAAATAATTCTAAAATGCTGATTGACAAAGGAAGTAAACTGAGAGTTTCTAAGAAGCTAAAAGTGATGCCTGTAAAATTAAAATCCTAATGCATTACTACAAGGAGGGTGAGAAAATATTTCTAATCCCCTTTGCAAGTATTCTTAATTTTGTTACTATGTAACAAATTTATACCAATTTTAACTTTAAAGAACGTTTGCTAAGAATCACTTTGTTATCTTTTCATGTAAGGTGTTTGCCAGGCTATTCTGCTGAGTACCCTATAAAAAAAATTGACAATTCAGTAATTCTCAGACTTACTATTAAGATTGTAAGTGTTTTTGTCATTTTACTTGATTCCTGTGGATTATCTAGTCATGCAATTTGTTTCTTTTTCTGGATATCTGTTTGCTATCTGTAACTGCCACCAAAAGAAAAAAAAACAGAGCTAAAGTCAAATTTATCAATTTTAAGTTTGTGCTTCTTTTAAAACACCCAGTGACTAAAAACATGGATGAAAACAATGTTCATTTTGCATTATCCAGGGTGGTTTTCTCCTCACACATATGAAAGGCCTTGGGAATACTCCATTGCATAGTTTGCTCCCAGGCCAGTTAATACCACGAGGCCTGTGGCGTAGGCACAACAATGTGCTCCTAATTACTGAGCTGGCTTCAGAAATTCTAGTGCTGGCCTGCAAATACCATGGAACGTAAGCAAAGAACTGTCAGGGTCATGAGAAAAGCAGCTTGAAAAAGACAGAATCAAGAAGGTTTTAATAAATAGTTGTTAAAAGTAAGAGTTTTGGGATGCGACATATCTGGATTAGAAACCAAATTTTGCTGTTGGGTCACCACAAGGGTGGCCTTGGGCTAGTCACCCAATCAAAGCATCAGTGTCCCTGTTTGTAATGCCATATTTCAGATTATTAAAGGAATGATCAAGAGTGTGCATGCATGTGCGTGGGGGGGCGGTGAAAATATATTTATCTCTATAATTTATCTGTATATCATTGAGGTACATGTAGTGTGACATACAATCTAGACAAATATGATCATAATCTATGGACATCTGTTTTGACAATGGATTAGGTAATTAATAGGTCCAATGTTTGTTTAAAATAATTTATGTGTCTGTTTCTGTAATAGGTTGAACGCTCAATTATATTTTCCTCAAAATTAATATATTAACATTCTAACACTCAGTATCTCAGAATGTGACTGCATTTGGAGATGGAGTCTTTACAGAGGCAATTAAGTTAAAATAAAGTCATTAATGTGGGCCCTAGTTTAATATAACTGATGTCCTTATAAGAAGAGTAAATTTGGACACAGACTCCCCTTTCTAGATGAAGAATTGCACAGATTATTTAAATACTGTGCCCAGGGCAAATTCAATGGTTAATGGTTGAGCCAGGACAAAATCAATCACTTATTCTTCCTTCAGCTCTAGTGCTGACTTTGATGAAATGACTGGGCTTCAAAATCACTTCTGAGGCTTTAGAAACTTTTATATAGCGTTTTAAAGGTAACAAAAACTATTCTAAAAAGTCATTCTTGTTATTTAGGAACGTTATAAAAAAAAAAAAACTGAAAAGAATAACCACAGGTGTTATGGGCTGAATTGGGCCTCCTCACACAATTCACATTGTGTCCTAACTCCCAGTATCTCAGAATATGGCCTTATTTGGAGATAAGGTCTTTTCAGAGGTGACCGGATTAAAATGGGATTATGAGGATGGACTCTAATCTAATATGACTGGCTTGCTGACAAAAAGGAAGGACAGATGGAAGACTGGTGTGAAGACCCAGGGTAAAGACAGACTCTGCAGGACAGAGTTTGGAATGGATTTACCTTCATAGTTCTCAGAAGGAACCAACCCTGCTGACACTTTGACCTTGGATCTCCCAATCTCCAGAACATGAGGAAATAATGTTTTGTTGTTTAAACCACCCAATCTGGGTATTTTGTTATAGCAGCCCTAGCAAATTAATACATTGTCTAAATTGACGTCTTTGCTGTGTGGATGGCCACTTCTATAAAGGGCCCAATAATGCTGTAAAATTAGAACTTCTGAAATCATTGGGTTCCCCTACTGCACAAACCAAAGAAAACTCAATTTTTTATTTTTTATCTACTAATGACAGGTTATATGAATTATACCAACATGTGATAGAAATTCATGCTATGAAATATCGTAGAGGAAGTGTGACATTGTTTTGGTGGGGGTATTTATCAAGCTGGGTTTAACAAACATTTATCTAAGGCTTAAAAATGTTTAAACAGCCCTGGCTGGTGTAGCTCAGTGGACTGAGTGCTAGCTTGTGAATCAAAAGTTGGCTGGTTTGATTCCCAGCCAGGGCAAATGCCTAGGTTACAGAGCAGGTTCTGAGTTGCGGGTATGCGAGAAGCAACCTATCAATGTTTCTTTTCCTCTTTTTCTCACTCTCTTCCCTTCTCTCTACAAGTAAATAAATAAAATCTTTAAAAAAAGTGTTTGAATAATGTACTCGTAGACCATCTCTTTATTAGAAACAACACTGAAGTCAAAGTTCCAGGATCAATTAATTGCAAAACATACTTCTACATAATGGAAAGAGTTGGCCTGTCACATTTTAGAAGACATCAGTCAAAAATAACTTGTTTCAAAGTAGTCAATCTTTAAAAAAATTATTTCTGATAGGAGTAATTAAACTAGGCATTATTAGTAACTCCTATACACACACACACGCACACACACACACACACGAATGATATCATAAAGGAGGACACATACATTTCATTGATTTATGGCAGATGAAAATACTCTTATAATAGCATTCTTTTGAACCACAAAATGAACTTGTTGGAATTCCCACCCAAACTCAATCAAGGCCCCAAAGGGAGAACAAGTTTCAGGTTCTGACTGAAGTGTCGGTAAATCTCCCTCAGGGAACTTTACGTGAACTTGTACAGTCTGTGGGTTCTGAAATCAATATAAAAGACTAGCATCTTTTGATGTCACTTCACAAAATGGCCTTTAATTGTTCCATTAAGTAGATTATTAAAGCTTTCTTTAAAACAAATCCTGTTTTTCCATCATCTTCCATTAAATAATCAGAAAAGCTTCCTCTCTAGGAGGAAATAATTCACCAAGCATAACTGTAATGATACAAATATTAAAATGATGGCCAGGTTCCTGGAAAGATGGGACTTTCCACAAGCTCGACTAATTTATTATCACTGTTTAATAAGGGTAGTTCCTCTTCTGACTTTCTTTTGCAGCATTTTCCCAATTCTATGATGAAATATATGTCAAATACAATATCTAGCTTGCATATTTTCATAAATCATAACATTCTAAAATTCTTTAAAGTAGACCCCCCATTAGAAAGTAGCCTCCCCAATTTTAGCCTTCATTTTATGTTTTATTTCATTTGACCATTTGCATCTGGGCATATTGCATTAGTAAAACTGCAGAGCCATATAGCACTATGTGAGGAAACTCATCAAATATAGTGAGGCCATGCTTAATGATTTCTTAACCTTTAATATACATATTATATAGAATAAATTTACATTCTGTTTTGTTATGTCATAAGCATTAACTCTTCATAATGAATTTGTTATATCAAATGATATCTGTATATGAGGAAGTTTTGTATGTTTTTCAAAACTTAAGAGTTTTAAAATACCAAATTATTCACTTGCTATTAATAATGTTCCCATAATTCTAAAAAATCCTGCAAATTTCAAGTAAATCTTATTTTTTAAAATGACAATGCACCAATATAAAAATTCAAAAGTCAGTTATCTTCAGTGGATAAAATATAAAATTACATGCTTTAAAGAAGATCACATAGTAACTTAGTTTGGAATACATATAAAACAATGAAAATAAAAATGATAAGAAAAGTTTATTTTTAACACTAAGGCTATATAGAAATTTAACTTTCCTTTATAGATTTATTTTAAATTGAAGGTATCTTTACATGAATATTTTAAATATTAGTAATTGTCTATAATCTAGCAAAAAAAGAAAATAAAGGGTAAGGCCCATTGTTAAAAATAATATACAAATGAGAGTGAGAGAAAGGAAGAAGTGAAGATTTTTATTGTTAAAGTCTTTTCTGCTCATTTCTACTCCTAGTATTTAAACTGCTTATTTATACTTAAAAGTTACAAATTCATGCAACGAAGTCTTACTGAAGCTATCAGCATGGCCACATATCAGATAAGTAAATGACAAAAGAAAAATATGTCCAGGGAAAAAGCAAAATGGAAAAGAATATTTCAGCACAAATTAAATCTGTGTCTAGTGAATGCCACAACTGGTAAAACAGGATGGCTATTGTCCTTATGTTTCAATTTGGACATAGTTGAATGTGATGTATGAGCAAGAAACAGAACCTATCAGTAACAAATGGAAGTCCTATCCTATAGAGTGATCTTTTTCTTTTTACGTCACTGTGCAATTTTTGTACACATTTTTGTTAACTAGAAGCAGAAGTTGAATAGGCCAAAGGATGACTAATATGATATAAATGAGGTAAACAAAAAGTAGGGTAGTAAAATTGCTGATATAAAAGACATATTTTTAATCAATTAACATAGGATTTCATAAAGACCTAGTATATGAGCTAATAAAACTTCAAATGCTCTAAACACTGGAACACTAAAGTACACAAACACATTCCCAATGAACAAATTCTTAATGAAGAGTACTGTATGCATACTCTGGTCTTAGAACACTTAGGTTCAATTTCAAGTTTTCTTATTTAACTTGTCACTGTATAAAATCACATAATCACTATTGTGTCTGTTTCCTAATCTGTAATTGGAAATAATGATGTTTATCCTGTCTTGTTTACCAAATGGCTATAAGGACCCATAACCTTATCTGATCATATTATATCTGAAAAAATATACCATAAAATGTAATGCAGAATAAAAGGGCTATGTAAATTAGCTACAGTCAAATCAGCAGAGAGATATTTAGGTATACATGAGCTTAACAAAAAACTGGTGTCTTCCTGAAAATTCTATCACCACATAAAAACCTGGAAAAGCAGTGGATTACATTATAACGCACAGGACTCTGGTGTCAGGCAGTCCTAGTTTTAAATTCCATTGCAGGTCACTATTAGCTGTGCGGCTGGCCAAACCTCCATTTTTCTCTCTGTAAAAGGGGGATAGTAGTATTTTCCATTCAGAATTTTCAGATTATTAAATCTGTGATCCATTCTCAAGAGAGGACCTGTTGCCCCTACTCCTAAGAGTGCTGCTACAAGTCAGCCTGTAGCTGCCAGTCCCTTCAAAGTTCAGACGCACACAGAGAACCACCTAGCCCCAGGTGGAACCTTGGGTGTTCCACACGAATGACTGACTTACATGGAAGTAAAAAGTTGATTCCCTCTAGGCAAGACTTAGGACAACCCTCAAGGGCCATTCTTGATCCGCTTCTTACTGGTGTTGGTGAAGTTCATTGCAACTGTGGAGCAGTTTGACTTCTCCTTTGGCTCACTCCTGCTTCCTTCCTTCCTGTCCGCAGATATTCATCCTAAGGGCACTTGCACAAAACATCCTGTGTGTTCACTAGATGTTAGAGTTAACTATGGAAGGAGATTAACCTATGATGAGAGATTACTGATAGTATATAGAAAGGTCTAATAACTAATTCATTATTCAATAACTGCTGTGGTTAGCCACAAACAAGTATTTTATACCATAAACCACAATGGTTAGTAATTATCGCTGCTACAGAAGCAAAAAAGATACAATCACATAATCAGAAACAAAGTTAGTTTAAGTACATTGACAATATGATCATTCAAACCCAACATACGAGGGAGGACCCAAAAAACTGGAATTTATTTATAGAAATTTGTGTATTTATTCTTATATGTTTAAACTTTAGTCACCTTCAAAGAACTCTCTCCATCTGATGCAATACACCTATCTAGACATTTTTTCCACTGCTCAAAACAGTTTTTGAACTCATCAATTTTGATGCTTTTTAGTGCTTCTGCTGTTTTTTATTTCACCTCCTCAACATTGGCAAAATGTTTCACTTTGAGGACTTTTTTCATCTGAGGAAACAAAAAAAAAGTCACTTAGGGCAAGTTCAGGTGATTAGGAAGGGCAGAACATGGTGGTCATGATGTTTTCAGTTAAGAACTGCTGAACACTCAGTGGAGTGTGGGCAGGTGTGCTGGCAAATCACCCATCATGAAAAGGGCAAATGCGTCAAAAGAGTCTTCAAAAACAAAATTCATTGAAGCCCAATGCAGCCTCTCACACCAATGCCAGCTGGTGCACTGACACAGATGGGTTCCTAGAACACTCACCTAGTGGGGTCAAGCCTGCACTACATTGGGCCTGACCTCCAGGATGATAATTCCAGGGTTTTTTGGCCCCCCCCTCATATAATATAAAGAACTAGGACATTTACAAGAATAATTTAGGTCAAAAGATACTTTCACACAAAATGTCTACATAACTGAAGCAGAATTTTTTCTTTAAGAGTTGTGAAAAGTGTCCTATTTTCATTTGTTTTCAATGGTGAATATAATCTAAGATGTCAAACTTTGATGAAATAATTCTTTGGGTTCTACAGTAGTCTCCACTTTACAGTGAGTTGACTATGCTTTTGTAGGAAAATGCCTAAGACAAATAGGTGAATACAAATTTAACAAATGACACAATGGAGACTTGATGAATTAGATTCAAGTTGAGACATAATAATTCCTGAAATATTAATATGACATCTTACTACCAAAACAAGAAAATACTCGATCAGTGTCATCTGTTAGTTAGATAGCATAAGTAGAACCAAAAGTTCATGGTTGTGTGCAGTTGTTTCAGACAACGCTGGACAGCAACCAACAAGTAACATTTATATGTGCTACACAACAGCAAACTACAAAGCAAAAGTCAATTCATCACTATGATTTTAGAGCAATAAATAATCCTTTGAGATATGTCTATTTTCTTACCAATACACAAAATATTAAGCACAGAATAACTGTTAATTTATAAAATAAATGACATTATTGAAATCTCATTAATTCTAATCCTGGATTCATTACTCGGGTAGGAGGCGACCACTCTTGGCTTTAGCTTCCTAAATTTTCTCATTTTAATAGCCAAAAAGATCTCACAAGCTAATTAGTAGTAGGAATAGCTAACATATATTAAGTCCTAACATGTGTCAGATGCTATAGTAAATACATGTTTGGATTATCTCATTTTAACCCTAACAAATACATTGTTAGGAAGTAACTCTGATTATTGCTTTTTTATGGAAAAGAAAAGAAAAGAAAGATTAATTAATATACAAATAACACAGCCAGAATTTGAACTTCTCTTATGTATGGTTAGAGAATTTAGAACCTAAACCAAATTAGATGAGCATAGTATCTTGTTTAATGTTCCCATATATAAATCATTAAATATATTATGATTTAGTAATAAAAACAGAAGAAAAAAGAATCAATCCTTCAGGAAGACAGGATATTTTGGAATTCTCCATCTATACTCATTTTACTCTATTAATTGTAGTTATGTCTTTAACTAGTTGTAATAACTGCATATACATTTCCATTTTATTCTTTTCTATATTCTAATTCAGAGTCCATGTCATAAAGTTTCTGTACATTTTTATATACAGAAATTATGTATATCATAATTTACAGACCACTAAGAGATTTTCAAGGGTTATAGATTATAGATTATAAGCAATTTTCACCCTCATTCTCATATCCAATAAAATTTAATTTGACAGTTTCCTATCTTACATTTTATTTAAAGCACTTATCACAAACAATAAGTGTACAGTTTTATGTCATTTGTTTGTTTCCATACTATACTGTAAACTTCACAAAAGCACAAATCCTGCTGATTTTGTTTCTAGTGTATCCTAACATTTGGCATGGGCTTGTACTCTGTAGATGAACAATAATTATTGAATGTATAAGTAAAAGTTACAAAGGGAGGTGTCCACATTTTAACCCAGTTAAAATCCATTCCTGAATAATAAGAGAATTCACCTGACACATGATAAAAAAAACAAACACAATCATAGTGTAATTTAAATAAATATACATAGACTTTGATATTGAAAACTTAGAAGATTTTAACAAAACTATGATACCATCTTTATAAATGCCAATTGAAATAATTTTAAATGTGGATAAAAATATTCTCAGTTTAAATTATTAATTGATAGCAAAGATAGAAGTTTGTAAGATTAATTTCAGCATTAATTTTTGAAACACCAATCACAATCCATTAACCAAAATAGAGATGCCAGAGTGTAGGTGCAGCTCTTTGGATAGTACCTTTAGCTATATTGATAAGAAATTCATTAAAAATATACTTCAAAAATAGCAACAATTCCAAAAATCAAGTAATGTAATATACCATATAAATAGAATAAAAAACAAAAGTATATGATCTTTTACATATATATAGGAAAAGTATTTGATGGGATCCAACATTTTCTTGGAAAGATGCTCAAAATACTAGGAATGAATGCAAAGCAACCTCCTCAAATTGGTAAATGGCATTTATGAATAAAACACAACTAATGTAATACTTACTGGTAAATAAACTTAATGCTCTTCCCATAAAATCTGAAATAGGACAAAATATCTACTCTTTCTATTTTTATTCAACATTCTAGTGGAGGTTTTAGCCATAGCAATTAGAGAAGAAAACAAAATGTGTCCACCTAGGAAGGAAAGAAGTAAAACTAATTTTACTTGCAGAATATCCTAAAGAATGCACTAAAAAACTATTAGAACTAATAAATAAACTCAGTAAGATGGCAAGATACAAAATTAAATGTACAAAAATTAATTATATTTCTATATACTAACAATTTTGTGAAAATGAAATTAAGGAAAATTCCATTTAATATAATATCAAAAAGTATAAAATACTTAGAAATTTAACAAAAGAAGTGAGTCTTACACACTAAAAATTACAAAATATTGTTGAAATAACTCTAAAGAGTTGAAAATAGGAATCCATCCCATGTTCTTTGATCACAAATCTTAATATTGTTAAGATGGCATTGCTCTCCAAATGTATCTAAATATTCAAAGAAATCCCCATTAAAACCTCAGCAGCAATTTTTGCAGAAATCAACAAATTGATCCTAAAATTTATAAGGAAATTCAGCAGACCCAAAATAGTCAAAACAATTTTGAATAGGAAAAAAACACTTGTAAAACTCATATTTCCCAGTTTCAAAACTTAATACAAAGCTACAATTATCAAGACTGGCTTGTACTGGCATAAAATCATATGGATCAATGGAAAGGAACTGAAAGCCTAGAAACAGTCCCACACATTTAGGATTAATTGATTTTTTTTCAATTACAGTTTACATTGAATAATATTCTGTATTAGTTTCAGGTGTCTTTATATGTTCTTTCCTTGGTGCATGAGAGTGAAGAGAAAAAGAGAGGAATAAAAAGAAGCAAGCATTTCAACTGACTCCTCCTATTCTTCTTATAAGGACCCTAGTCACAAGAATAGGGCCCGCCCATAGAACTCATTTAAACTTAATTCCCTCTTTAAATACCCTATTTGAGATATACTGGGGGTTATAAGTTTATTATGAATTTTTTAGTGGTACACAATTCAATCCATAACAAAGAGTGTGTATGCAGAGTATATAGAAAACTCTTACAACTCAATAATAAAATTACAATCCAATGTTAAAAACTGACAAATGATTGAATAGAAATTTATCCAAAAAACATATAAAAATGATCAATAAACATGCAAAAAATAAAGCTCAACATCCTTAGTTCTTGGGAAAATGCAAATCAAACTCACTATGAGATATTACTTCATACTCACTAGTTTCTATTATAAACAAGATATACAACAACAACAAATGTTGGTGAGGATGTAGAGAAATTGAAACTCTCATATATGTGAATGGAAATGTAAAATAATAGAACCAATTTTGAAAACCAATTTTGCAAACATTAAACATAGCATTATTATATGACCCAACAATTCCACTCCTGAATATATACTTAAGAGTAATAAACAGGTATATGTTTGCCCAAAAATTTGTACCCAAGTTTCATATGTCCACACGAAAATCTGTATATGAATGTTCATAATAACCAAAAAGATGAAATATTTAAAATATCTGCCTTATGATGAATGGATAAATAAAATGTGATATATCCCTAATATTTATTAATAATACAAATAAGTACTGATATTAAGTACAACATGAATAAATTTAATAATTAAGTACATGTGTCTAAATGTTGAAAACATTATGCTACATTAAGAAACCAGTCACAAAACCCCCACATACTATTTGATTCCATGCATATGAAAAGTCCAGAATTGGTGCATCTCTAGAAAAAGGAAATAGATTAGGGTTTCCTAGGACTAGGTTTGGGTGGGCCACATGCAGAGCAGAGTAGAATGGGGGGCAATTACTAAGAGTGGGGGGGTTTCTTTTTGGGAATATGTATATGCTAATTTTGTGGAAGTGATTGTACAGTTATGAGAACTTACCAAAAAACAGTAAATTATATATTTTGCATGGGGAAATGTATGATATGTGAATTCTGTAAATCCAGACAATATATTTTCATTTATATCAAGCCACTTTCTATGTATGTAACTAGATTTTTAATAATTATTATTACTCTACTAATGAAGAAGTACCACATATTTAAAAATGTGGGGGAAAGCCTTCAGAAAAGAACAGCATTTCTTCAGTTAAAGTAATTTAGTTGCTTTTCAAATATTAAGTGGACATCTCCTATTTAATGCTATCTCTAAGCTATTTACATATTATTTGTAGGTTTAATCACTCAATAACTCTTTCAATTATTTTAAGATTGTCAGTCCCTTTTTATATTGGCATAATGGAAAATTTGGAGAAAAGTTTGTTTTTATTTTGTTCTCAAATTTTAACTTAAAGGATCCTACTATTTCCTAAAGCAAATTCTATTCCTTGGTTTCTAAATGTTTGGTAACTACAAAGAACATCAATCACAAAAAAGAATACAGTAAGTTTTGGTCTCTTTTCTGCAATTTTAGTTCAAAGACACTTCACAAAGTTTCATAATTGAATGGATCCCTACAAGTCATTACCTTCTTCCCCATGTGAACACCTAATATTTATTAAATAGAATAAGTGCTTAAAGAACTATGTCTAGATAAGAATTAATATATAAAAATACCAGCTTCTCCTTAGCTGTCCATCACTTTCATTTAATTCCATATTTTATAATCATTCTGCCACTACTTTTGTGAGACAATCCTCCCAAAAAGTATGAGAGAGAATGACAGAAGGCAGTGAAATAATCTCATAGATATTGCATACATAGCTGGGTTTTTTTTTTATCCATTGGATGGAGAAATTCCAATTATAGACTATTCTCAGCATATGAAAATATTTTTTAAATTATACACAAGTACTCAAATCATTAGCCACACTGTTCTATCAATTTTGAATAATCATATTCACAAATGTTTGGATGGTAATTTTAACTTTTAAATTAAATAATAAAATTAAGTTCCTTCTTCAGAGTTATGAAAAATCTGTTACTCACTTTTTTGTAAATTCACTGTTTAATTTTTCCATGATGCAAATTTTTTCATGTCCCCATGGGAGGGACCATACTGTCTAACACTTGACAGCCTCTATGCAAAGGACGTTTTTCCCTGATGGTTAAACTTAGCATTACAGAAAAAAAAATATGCTGGGTTGGCAACCAGCACTTGAATATCCATAGATGTAAAAAAAATATTCACTTTTCTTTATTTCATTCTTACATTTTCTTTATTCTGTTCCATTCCTCAACTTTCCTTCATAGGACTAGAATATAAAGGACAAATATGACAAAAGACAATAATCATATATTGGTTTTATATAATCAATAATTCTATTTTGTAAAACCAAAATTTGTCTAGTAGTTCTACCCAAAGAAAGAATAAAGGAAAATAGTTAGTTAATAGTTAATAGTTATTTGTATAGAAATAACATAATAGTTAATGTTATTTGACATGATTTATTGAATAAATATTGGAACAATCACATATAGAACATTGTCACTTTTAGCTTCTAAACTGTCATCAGTTATTAAATATATTTAAAAGCCTCAAAAAATCCAGCTTCTCCATATACTTCACTTTGAAAATGACGACAATGAATGCACAATTACTAATAATGGTGCTTTTTGCTACTCTGAATCTTGTACTTCTCATATTCTTTCTAATTGCTCAGCAACTGTAATTGCATTAGATTAATTATTTTTATTAGACATTAGATACTTCCAGGCTTTATGATTCTGTTTTGTATAAAAAGTTATTGTTAAACTAACTAATTTCTTTGAGGATAAAGGCAGCAGCATTTTGAATCTAAACAGGCTTAAGTGTATCTTTGAACTGGCACAATTCAGTCACTTCTATGCAGAAATAAAAGCACCCAGTTAGATTATGTATTTTTGTGTCTTATGTGTTAAGGTCCATAAAAACCTCAGGACTGATATAAAACTTTTTTCAAAGCAACTAAACAGTGTTAGTTGAAGTAATTATTTAATTTATGCTTTATGAGAAAACAAATCATTGAAATAAATTCATGATGAAACAACCAATTTTCAACAATATTATATTTTATATATTATAGTTGTTTTATTTTATAATTAAGAGAAATGACTATTTGCACATTTTGGTAAAATATTGTAGAAAACAGGCAATGACTTCATCCAGAAGCACCACATCACTTACTACTACTCAGAACTACCAATGAACAAATAATTTGACCATGGTTTTGGTGGTAATTTTGGGCTTGTTTTAGAATTTCTCAAGTACTTATTAAGATGTATGCCCTATGTTATTGCCCAATAAATTACTGTTTTCAGAATCAAAATGAGTAAACAATAGAATATATTGTAAAAATATGTTAACTAATCTGACATAACCTAATTTGGGCTAGTGGGTATTTACCATGACTATTCTCTAACTGGCTTATGTTCATAAAAAATAAAAGCCATTTTAATTAGGTTTTTATATATGAAGACCAAAATAATTTACCTAAAAATCATAAATTACTATATAATGCATATAATTAATATGTAATTTTTATACAAATACAAATAAGTTATTCTCTCTCATAAGAAAAAAGAGTATCGCAAGGAAAAGCAAATTGAAATACTGTTTATTTCTTTAGAAACATACCCATTGTAATGCACTAAGTATTTATGTTCTTAAGGACACTGTAATCCTTGTAAACACTTTATGAGTAAAGTGATTCTGTTGACTTAAAATTAACCTTTACATTTCAATGCTTATGAGATATATTTTGTAGGAAGATAAAGTGACTATTTTGTCTTATATAAATCAATCCAAAACTCTGCTCGGTTTAAAAAAAAATGTTCATTGACAAACCCTTTAAACTGGCAAAGGAATATACTTATACTTTACAGAGAGAGGACTTATTTTAGGGAGGATGACTCAAATGATTATTCCATCTTTTCTTGTTACTATCCTTTATGCCTGATGAATCGAGTTGATAAAATCTTACTCTGAATACTTTCAGATTTTATTTTTAACTTAAAAAACTTAGCTGTTTTGTTTTCAAAAGAATGAATGTTTATAAATAAAAGATATCAAATAAAGCCATACCATAATACAATGTCTATTTAGGAAACAACTGAACATGAAGTATGGTTTTCTTTCATTTTTTTTCTTTTTCTTTTTAGTGTTGTTCAAACACAGTTGTCTCCACTTCCCCCCATCTCCCTCCCCTGCCCCACCCACCCCCACCCTCAATCCTTCCCCCCTTTGACTACGTCAATAGACCTTTTATACATGTTCTTTGACGACTCTTCTCCTTCTTTCCCTCATTATCCCCCCTCCCTCTTACCCTCTGGTCACCATCAGTTTGCTCTCTGGTCATGGTCAGTTTGCTCTTTATTTCAGTGTCTTTGTTTCTATTTTGCTTGCTTGTTTGTTTTGTTGATTAGGTTCCACTTACAGGTGAGATCATATGGTATTTGTCTTTCACTGCCTGGCTAATTTCACTTAGCATATGGTTTTAAAGCCACTTACATAAGCTCCACAAAGGGCAAGAACCTTTGTTCCCTTCACTGAAGTATCCTGTGCCTGGCTAAGTACTTGACACACAGAGAATATTCAATAAACACTTGCTGAATGAAATGTAAGTGATGACTACTTTGTTGTCTATATTTTTGCAGTAGCCCATACAACTTGTTATTTTCTTTTTACTTCAGATACTGCTGTTAAGCCAGATAAAGTCTTCAGTCTTTGTTGTCTGCTATCCAAGTTTCTCATAATTAATTCTCTGTGCTACTAATTCCAACATCAATTTAAAATAAAACATTTTTTCTACCCATGTTTACTTTGTGTCCTACCCACAATGGATTATTGAGTCATTTTTTCCTGTTCTTCAACATAATTTTTATATGTTCTTCTCACTTTTCTGCATCACAAAATCTTTATCACAAACCTCAATTAATTGGGTTTTAGACAATTGAAACTTTATGTTGATTAGTCACTTCCTGTGCACCCTCTAAGCTATTTTTTATGACTTCCAAAATTATTTTATATTTCTTTTATTTTGATTCTTTGTATTGCAATGACACATCATCATAAACTCCTAAATATTACCACTTATAAAGATGTGCTACATTAAAAGCATGAATATGGTGACTAAGCGACTCCCGGGTAAACAAAGTACTTTTGAGAGTAGATTTGAAAAAAACAAGAATAATTATAAGCTTTATTTTAATTTGATAAAAAATCTAACTGTAAATTAGACACAAGCTTTATAAAAACAGTAGAACTGCATTATTTATGGTTTGACAGTGAGATTTTCTTTTGTTTGCTTGCTTGCTTTGTGATTTATTCCTAGAATTAATAATGAGCTTACACAATTTCCTATTATTCAATAGAGGAAAGTATTAACGACTGTCAAGTAAATATACTCATATGACCCTAAATATTTTAACAAGAAAGGGTGTTATTTGAAAAATAATCTCATTTACTTTTAAGAGTTCTCTCATATGACTTAATTCCCTTTCATTCAATCACGAACAGGTTAAGGTTGTTGTTGATCCAAAAATAACTGTAATAGTTTTTTCATTTTTGTTTTTGTTTCAGCATCTGGGCCCTGCTAACATTTGAAAGGCAAGGGGCAGAAGTACAGAGGACCCAGGCCTCAGCCTCACCCCATTCTCTTCCTAAACTGTGCTCCACCAAGAAAAATCAGAAGGTTGGCGCATGCATGGGCACCAGCAGCTGTTGCAGAGCCCTATCTGCTCCTCCCTGCCCCTGTCCAACCCCCAGAGAGATACTGGCAGGGAGCTAAGCAGAGCCAGGAAGCATAGTATGAGGATATATTTGGGGCAAACAATTTCTGCTTCCTGGTACCAACAGTATGGTACTGCGTAAGTCAGGCAGAAGGGGAGAGACAGACACAGGCCCCAGTTGGGCATATTCCTTTGGGAGTGATTTAGTGAGAAGATGGCCAGAGAAGGGTCTGGAAAGAATGCTGCCAAGGTAGGGTCCTAGTTATCCAGGTCTAAATGGAGGTGGGTGGTGGTACTTCATATATTTCATGAGAATTTTTCATGATGGAAAGAGTCTAAAATACAACAAAGAAACAAACAAAAGCACTCAGAAAACGTAGTAAGTTTTTTTTTTCTATCATGCAGGAAATTTTCTGAGATGCAATAGATGTAATAACTCTTGTTTCAACGCACTTCAAACATCCTTTTCTACAGTAACTACTCCAAAACTAATGAAGTCTAAAGTCAAACTCCGAAACATGAACTAAAGTATACTTTATATTTTCCTTCATGGTATTTTTGTTTCTCTGTACACTGTATCTCACCGATGTCTACTAGGGAGCATATGTTAGGTAAATACAAAACAGTAAATAATAATAAAACTGACAATGCCTTGTTCCTAAATAAATTATAAACATCCATTGGAATACTTACTGGGTATACTTATTGTATTGGGATATTAGCAACTTAAAAATAATTATTTTTCTACATATTGATATAATTATACAAGATATTTTAACAAAACACAAAATTCTATCTCTTATGCACATTTTCGACAAATTACTGTGTTTAATAAATGGAGAAAGGGGACAGAAATTAAGTCTAAAGGAGCCTGCCCTTTTGGTTCAACCTAAATTATCAAGTTTATGATAAGCTGTAGCATCAACATTAGGAACAGAAGAATCAGGGAGAGTCCCACCATCCTGACTCTTTCGAAAGCTACACTCTCTACCAGAAAATTGGAGCCCAGTACTGACGACTGCCGGGAAACCCCCATGTAAAACTGCCACACAGCCTCCTCCATTCGGCACAGTGACAAAGCAGTCTCTAGTTTTTTGAGATGTTGAGGAACCCCTTTTTGCTCAAGGGTGACTAATGCTGTGAAAGAGACTAGTGAGAGGTCACATCCAGCATGATAAGGCCCCATTGGCCCATACGCTCCATCTCCTGCCGCCAGAGTCAGACTTAGTGGCTAGCATTTCACAGCAGGGCCTTTGTGACAGCAGATCTCTGAGGCTGCACCGCTGCCTCTGCTCAGCTTCCACACACACAAACACTTCGTGTCCTGCCTCAATAATTTACTTGTAGATCTGCTCTATGCTGGGCCATAAACCATAGAAAAGTCAAATACTGCACAAGGCAACAACCCAAGAAGATACACTGCAAGGTAGAGAATGATTAAGTGCTTGAACAAGGGTTACAGACAATAAGGTTCATGGCAAACAAGAGACTAATCATTTAGCAATTCTGAGGTAGAAGATTACTCTCCAAGTTGCACAGAGAAATGTCTTCTGGGACATAAATAATTTATCACATTTTGTCCAGTTGACAAAAATTCTTTACAATGAATACTTCAATACACTGAACTTACAAACATTTGCCAGAATTGCTCAATGACTTCAATTTGGTGCTTTCTTCCCCTTATGACAAACTATCAATATGCCTTCTAAGTTTATTATCAAATCTTTAATTTATTTATTCAATAAAAATTACTTCATTTTATGCAGAGCTATTCTAATGATTGTGGTGCATGGTCTGTAGTAATCGGATCATAGGTGACTCTAAATTAATATGGTTTGTTACACAAAAAATGTAAAAGCAGACATAGGCTACTCAACCAAAAGCTGAGTTGTTCTGTGAAGACTCATCTTCATATAATGTAACTGGAGTTTTAGGCAAATATGCCGCTGATAGCATCATCAAAGGTGCATATTCCTCTGTACATTTTTTTCCATCCCACATTTTTAAAAAGTCAACATCTGATTCAAGGCAGAGGACCTTTTATTATAGGACAACAATAGAAGTAGTTGGTATTATTTTACATGAATATGCATAAGCTAATAGTACACCAACTAACAAAGCAAATAAATATATATGTCACAAACCAAGACAATAGTTAGTCACATAGTGATTTATTTATTAGTAAAGATGTAAATGTTTACCTAAATGTATGTGGTAATACATTCTCAACTATTTTAAAGGTGAAAAATACCAAAACTAATATTTAACAAGTCTTGAGGTCAAGAGAGCAAAGCACATTCCTGGCAAACCCTGTGTTAAATGAGGCACATTTCTTTGTAGTTCTAGTTCTAGTTAAAAGCACCTTAAAAGATTATTCAGTTTAGCATGGCTCTGTCAAAACAACAGTAAAATCCGATCATTTATCTTTGCAAAATCCAGAAATGTAAATGAAACCCTGATGCATTCATGCAGTCTCTGGCATGGTATTTTCATTACACTTAACTTGTGAAATATTTTCTCAGTTTGGAGAGAGAAATAAAAAAAACCTGAAAAATTCATCACCTCTAAAGAATTCAAATCCAACTCTAAACACCAAGGACATCATTTCATCCCTTCTTGGGTCTTTAAAGCAAAATAAAGCCAACTGTATTAATCAGTTAGTAAAAGTTTAACTTCATTATTTTTCTCATTTGTAAAATTATTTTTATACAGTGTGTAACAATTACAGTAAGATGGTTAGCCAGATGTTCTTACTTCATATCAGAATATTTATATTTATTTGATAATGCACTAGAGAAGAAATAAGAAGCATATTTAGTTTTTCTATCTTGAGGGTAGAAAGAGAGAAGTTGAGTTATGGTCTCTTGGCCTTTATTACCATAGCAGGGCATAACCCTTATCTAACTCTCAAACAAATCCTGTGTTTCTTCAATCCACCAAGGACCTGTGTCATTTATATAACTTCACAGTTTTATACCTGATCATTCCTCATCAACATGTCTTATCTTTCCCAAAATTTCTTATACATTACTAGCAGCAAATTGTTTCTAAACAAAAGAGAAAAACAACAACAAAAATATCTCAGGGCAACCTGTCATAAAAGGAGAGGTAAATGAGGGTCTGGGAGGGAAATAGAGAACAGACTAATCATTCTTCTGCACAAGAACAAGTATAATTTTACTTTTTTCCTCTAAAGTTTTTCCTGCCAAGCAAGGGATCATGCAAAAAATAATCAGATGGCAGCTTCATGTTAGCATCACTAGCTTGATGTTTCACCAGTGCTCCTGGCTGTGCCCTGGCTTTTTGGTACCAGTAAACTAACTAGAAATTGGTATAAAGCTACCACAGCTAATCATATAACCCCTGTGCCTTTACATAGTTACTAGCTGTGTAAAATGCACTAAATTAGGAACAAAGAATCAGTATCACCTGAGAAGAGCCCACTGTAATCCACTGAAAACACAGTTGTAAAGGAGGTCATGAGGAGGCCAATTTGTATAGGGGAGTAGAACACTCTGACAAGCGTTAGAGCAAAAATTCACGTTTGGAACCTAATTAATAAGCCATGAACACTAAGTTTTAATTCCAAAAGCTTTATACAGCGTAAGATAAAATAAATAAGTAATATGGCAGGAAAAGAACATGACCATAGTCTGTGTCTTATTCTCTAGAGTCAACATCTTAATATCCACTCTTTTGAAATTCAGCAATATGAAATCATGGGTAATAGTCACAACAAAGAACCAAACCAATAGCATCAAATCCATATCTGTCTGGAGAGGAAATGTCAAGAATCAGTAAATTTACATAAAATCACATTCAAAGGACAAAATGAAGTCCACTTTGTTGACAAAAGAAAAATAAAACAGGACTAAAATAGCCTCTATGTTTTTCAGAATGAGCTAGTGTTGGAAAGAAGAAATAATATATTATTCATTGACCATTTACTTTTACATTATTCAAACTAAAAGCAAAGGGCTATAAGGTCTGTCCAAGTATAGATGTAGAAAGAATTTTAGGATCCAATATGTGGTAGAAGAGGACAAGAGCAAAAATAGCAATTATCTGAATGTTCAAGATAAATAAGTAAATAACTCTAAAGTACAAACCAAATTTGCTTCTTCACTTTAAAAATACACTTTAAATAACATAAAAAAATGTGTTTTCCCCTTCATTCTGGCTATTTTGTTAACATCAATTAATTAATATCAATAATACACTTATGAACTTGGCTATGCATTTTTTCTCTGTAGTCCACTAATGAGAAAACTATACTACTAATTATGTACATTTATAGAACCATTTCCCCTTAGGCATTCAGGGTGCCTTACTATTTTGAGATTACTAAACAGACATTAATCATAACAACACCTCTGTGAGGTATAGATACCTACCATAGATAAGTATGATAGAAAGTTTAAAACTGAGGATGAAGTTTTATTATGCATTTTACTCTTCCTAAAATCAAACCTATATAACAGGATAACCCAGGTCAGATGATAAAACTACAGTAATACTGAGATACTATCTTGGAAATATAAAGATGTTGTTCAGGTTTTTTTCTTTAAAAACATTAAACAACTAGCTTCAATAAAACATTTGGATTTTCTAATCAAAAGGAAAGGAAGCAAAGAAGACACAAAAGATAGGAAGTTAAGAAGAATGACAAATAGGTAGATATTCATTAATTTAAAAATATCTACTTAGTTCTGATGATGAAGTAGCCCCTATTCTTGGTTCATGGAATATAGAAATGAGCAAAACAAAGACCTGTCCTCATAGATCTTACATTCCAGAAGAGGAGAAAGAACAACATCAAAAAGTAAACAAGTAAAATAATTTGAGCTGAAAAACAAAATAGTATGAAGCAAACACAAAAGGGTAAAAGGCAGAGTGAAGGCCTTGACATGTGCAGATTGGGACACGTCAATAGGATAAAGATCCAGGTCAGGAAACTAAGAGAACAAGGAAATGTTCCATTAGTGTGAATACTCAATAGCGTAACATGCATGAAATGCGCAGCACATACTAATCCTACACTATAGGTTTTGTGGTTTTGTTTATTTATTGAAGGTTTTTTTTTCCCTTGATAACTCTTAAGCCTTGAATTAGTGTATATTCATCTAGTGACGCAAAGTTCTCCTTTTACCCAGGGATGTAGTATCGTGATGGTTTTCACTCGTGCCTATATATTAGAATTACCAGGGAGTACTTTTTAAAAGAAAGACACCATGAAAACCCTCTCTAGTTCCTGATGTAAGAATTTGAGGTTAGGGCTGAGAATCTATTGTCCCTCCTGCAGCTTTCTCCAGCCAGTGAAAGAAACTGAAACAACAATGATTTCAGAGCCAGGCAGATAAAGGTGATGCCCCCAAATGAGGCAGTTAAAGAAACAAACACTTGAGTTGTGGCACTCATTAAGCTATTCAAAATAAAAAATATTAAAACCCTGTGGATATTTAACAAAACAGATTGTGGGCTGAAAGTGCCTAGAAATTGGCAGTTTGCCAGGGCTGCAAAAATGCACACTCTTTGATTGCACCATGTACAAAGAACTCTAATCCCAGGGATGAAGCTCTGCAAAGGGTCACGATTGGCTAGGATTTAGCCATAATTTTTCAGTGCAGAGTGCAACACCTCTCAACACTGGGACAGTATCCACTGGGCTGTCCATGCCAAAAAGTAATTCTCATTTTTATCAGGTATATAATTTTAGCAGAAATTCAGAGAAGCCTGAAGGGGACAAACCTGAAAAGGAAATAAGACTCCAGCCATTTGATAAATGCTGGTAAACCCCTCTACCCAGCAGAATCTAACAAGTGAGAAATTACAAAAACTATGTTTTCCATTTTACACTTAAATATGGAAGTTTTAAAAAAGCATGCATGTTTAAAATGATGCAAATCTGCATTTAAAATATGGATGGAAAACAAAATATTGACTCCATTAGACAGCCTCACAAAGATTTTGCCTGTCTCTATGTTCTGCTCATGTTTACATGGAAACACAATATGGATGGAATCTAAGAAATAGAGGAAAACCGGCCAAGAGACAACAAGCACTTTCACCTGAAATATGATAGAATGCATTTATGTCATTGCTTAATTTACCTTCATTATTGTTCAACTGGGCGAATAGTTTATGAAAATTACTACATACACCTTTAACACATGTACATATAAACACAGAGATTTCTAAACCTTTATCCTCTTTTATCCTTGCAAATATTGGAATTATTTTTGCACATTAGACAGCTGCATAAAAGCTAACAAAGCAGTAAAAGTACCACTGAAAATCAAAAGAACTAATCTATTAAACACATACATACACACTACTCTTCCACTAGTTCCTTCTCTGTCTTCTATTTGAACTGTGTTTCACTTAGAGAACACCCTTGGTTGAAGTGCAATCTTGTGCTCAGGAGCAGTGCTATTCTCTGGATCATCTATTTGTTACTTAAACCTTATTTTTTGATCTTGTATTTAAGAGCTTGAATAAGAGGAAACTGTTCGCAGAGAACCAGAAACAGCAGCCTCAGACAGTCAAAAACAATGGGTACCTAGTCTTCGCTTCCCTACAAGGAGAAAAGACTCAGGTATATCTAAAGTTTAAGATGTTGGTAAAAGGAAATAGTGGCCTTGATCTGTCTCCTGGGACACTGAAAATCATGCATTAAGTACCAATGAAATCATGGAGCATACTTTTGTTATTCCATCAGTGAAGAAGAGGAGAAACAGTCGCTCTCCACCAGGTAAAGGCGCTGCCTATTTCTGTAGCTTAAATCCCTATAATTCCTCTACAGGAATTATGGCTATGGCCAGATGTTTACTACCTTCCCTCCTGCATACACTGAACACTTGTCACCAACTCTTTACTCATTTTGTTCCTCTTTCTAGACCATTTATTTCCTTTTACACGAAGTCTTATCCATCCATTAAGACTCACTTCATATCCTCTGTTTATCACTACAGAGCCTTCTAAAACTATGCTCAAGAGGAAGCCCTCTCTTTAACTCCTATTTTCCTCTCCTTTAACTCCTACAAAACTTATTTTTATACCTCCCCTATGGGCACTTAACGATATACCACCTTGCTAACTAGTGTCCACATAATACGGGGTCACTGAATCTCAGCGCTTGGAGGGATTAGAGGGGACATCTGACCCAAAGCATAACCAATGCAGGGAGCCATTTGCCACACCCCTGGCAGAGGCTCATCTGGGCTTACTTAGCTTCCCACTCCCCTTTTGCTTCTAAGGATGGGAAGTGCACATTTTCTTTATTAAATATAAATATACCTGAACAGAACTCGATGCAGTGTTGCCCCGGTAAATGTCCATTGAGTGAATAAAAACCCTCCATTTTGAAGTTGAAAAACCCTAGCTTTGTACTAGTTCTTCCTTACTCTTAGCTGAAAAGCAGCTCTCTGTCATTTTAACAAATGACAATTACTGTAGGTTTCTGTCTCCTTCTATGCCCAATAGAAACCACATGCTTCAAGACAGATTACATGATGAGGAGTTTTAGCTCTACCATGCTAGATTTTCCCTTTCATCTTCTAAGATATTTCTGGGTCCTCTCTTCTTAGGGCCATTTAAAATTTTGACTATGGTGTTGAGAACAGGGTTCAGGGCATTTATCTGAATGCCTAGAGATTATGAAATATCTCCACCTGGGACACAGAATAATGCCCAGCACAGTGTCAACATGCAGATAGTAAGTATCCACTCAATACAGGTTGAAAATCTTTTTGTGTGACTGGCACAGCTTTGGGCACAGTATCATACCATCCCTAAAAAACAAGTATATATTCATTCCTGATGACACTATAGACTCTGTGCATTTTTTGAGATCACTTTCTGGCATTCAGATGACCATGTGATTTTCCTTATAGTTGTTGCCAACGTTTCACAAGAAAACTAAAGGTAAAATCTTGGAACCATGAAGGAGAGATAAAGAGTAGAGTGCAAGTGCAGGCAGGTGTGGGAGGGAGAGACTGAAACCGCAGAGCAGTAGAGAGACCAAAGTCCACAATGAACAGAACAAGTTCAATGTTGAGACACACTGTGCTATATTTTTCATTTCTTTAACTTTCCGTCTTTTTGGAAATCAAATTCTCATCAAGGCAGAAAGAGTGATGCGATGGGACAGCCACGTTATTGTTTTCGCAGAGGACATACGCAGGGTCGCTCAGGTCTGCATTATGAGGTACATCTGGCTTTCATCGTCTTCAGGAAATGCACTTTTATGGTTTCATACTCCTAAACATTTGACTATCTTTTAAGTATAAATATACTTTTTCAACATTTTCAAACTCTTTTAGCATTTAAGGGATATGAATTCCATTTTTATTTATTAATTCTCACCACATCCTGTGTCAGAACAAAGAAAGGAAGACAGTTGGTGGCAAAGGGTTGAATCATGATTTTTTATATACTACCTATATTTTAACTAAAATAAACTATAAAATACATGTATGTTGTTATCAAATGAGTCTTTCCATTACATGTGTATTTCATAGAGAGAGAGCAGTTCCATATGAAGAGGCAGGACAGTGGTTTCTGGGCTGGTGTCCAAGGTACCAAGGAAGACAATGCACTATTCTGTCCCTTGAAAATAATATGATAGTTGATATCATATAGGAATATATGACAAAGGCATATAATCACTTTACTGGTTATTATTGTGATTGAGATTAAATTGTATGATGCAATAAACTTTAGTTAATTAATTCCTCATGATATATGGCTTTCCACTATTTTCCAAAGCTATTTCCATTGCTTTTCCCCAAAAAAGAATTTCAGGGAAAATTTTTTTTATAAAAAAAAGACTTTTTCTATGATCTCACAGTAGTCTGTGCACTCTGAAATGGATTATGTCCTTAACTATGTATATTATGTGCAAATAATAATGCAGGTTTATCGTGCATGGTGAGCAATGAAGCCCTTTATAACTGAATCAATGAAATTTCTTAATTTTATGACACTGCCACCATGATTCATAAAAAGTACATAAAGATTCATCACAGAAATGAGAGAAATCTCTTCCATCTTCAATAAGTAAAATCAAAAGCAATATGTACCTAGAGATTAGATCATCTGTCAGTTACAACGCATCATTACGGGTTCTCAAATTATGAATATGTAGTTTTCTGAGTGGCAAATTTCATAGCTGAGGGCGTACAGATTAGTTTCTCAGTTCTCAATGAGGTATGTGGAATTCAGGAAGGTTTCAGGCACCTAGGGACTGGATGGCACATATGGCTCAATGTTATTCATAAAATTTCAATAAGATGGGCTCCAGAGCTGTGAAGCTGCAGTGTGAACAAAAAGAACACTTTAGGTCCAGATAAGAAATATTTGTCCTGCTTTGTCTAGCTCTGTCAATCAACAGCATTTATTGAGCTCACACTGTGTGTAAATATTCTTCCTTGAAGAAGGCTGCCTCTAAAGAGAAGGAGAGAGCCTGTGCCTTTCACCGGCTGGGGGAGAGAAGACAATACATCAATGTGCATTGGGGGCTTTTTTTTTAATCCATCATTCCCAGAGAGCGTATCCGGATAACTGAAGCACGTCTTTTTAACGGATGCTTGTTTTAGCCGTGTTAGCCACAAAGCTGTGACATGCAGATGGCCCTTTAAGAAAGGACTTTCACAGCGAGAGGCTCTGGCTTTGCCGCATCGTTCCAGTGTATTGTCAGGACAGTCCCTGGCCAGTCACCAAGCAGGGCAGTGGTACAAGTGTCTGGCCGTTTCCTACAATGCAACCCGGTTTGTTCTGGGGAACCCAGTTGGGAGATGTGCACTGTGGTCTGACATGCCCCTATATGTGTCTTGCTTCTGCTCTTTTCCTTTCACAGGGAAGGAATGCTCACCAATAAGCCTTTCACATGCCTAATTCTATTTCTCAGGTTCTTCCTGAGAACCTATCTTGCAACACAGGGTGTTAACAATGTATTAATCATTTTATTGTGCAATAAAAATCATGAAAGAGCTACTGATGAATGCAACAACAAGCTTGAACCTTGGAAACATTATGCCAAATGAAACAAGCCAGTCACAAAAGACCATACACTATCTAATGCATTTTTTTCCTATTTCAGTGTTCTCTTTTTTCATTATTGTTGTTCAGTTACAGTTGCCCCACCTCTTTCCCTATTGCTCTCCCCTGCCCCGCCCCTCCCCCACTCCCACAGTCAATTGCATGAGTCCCCTATTCATGTTCCTTGACTTGCCCCTTTCCCTTTCTTCTCCCATTATCTCCCTCCCTCTCCCCTTTGACCACTGTCAGTTTGTTCTTTATTTCTATTTCACTTTTTATGAAATATACAAAATAGTCAAATCTGTAGAGGCAGACAGTAGATTAGTAATGCCAGGGGCTGGCAGAATGAGGAGAGGGAAAGCGATTGCAAATGGGCACGGAGTTATTTGGGGGTAGGAGGGGTTGAGAAATATGTCCAAAAATTGAGCGTGGTAATGGTTGCATAACTCTGTGAATAAAATAAAAGTTGCTGAATTGCGTACTTTAAATAAGTCTATTTTGCATATATGAATGATCTCAATAAAGCTATTGAAATATTTTTACAAATTAATATATCTTATGTACTTTCATCTTTTCTTGGAAAGTCTATAATCCTAACAGTGGCGCAGCTGGGTCTGTGAAGGGCCATGTGCCCATTTTTTACTGACAGCAGTCACTTCCCAACATATGAACACTGAGTGGCCTAACTCTCCCATTTGGAAGAATTGAAATGAAACTAAACAACCAAATGTGTAAAACCATTAAACTAAATATGCATATAATTTAAAGGTTTTAACCTGAGATTGGGCAGAATGAAAGCCAAGGCTCCCTGAGAGAGCACTCTCTCATTTAGAGTTTTACTTTTCTATTACTTTTGTGGTTAGGATAGCAAAGGGTATCCAGAATCCACTTGTATGTAAGTTTAAATAAGTATGTACCTGCAACAGGATGTTACATTGGATTTTTTTTTCTCTTAGTGAAAAATTGTCAAATAAGTGAACTAAATTACACTTATAAAAGAGAATAGTTCATGAGCCATCTAAAGTAAGACCAAGACATGAGCTTACTATAAGGAGGCAAAACAGGCCATTATCATCAACTATCACCTCATCTCCTGTGTAGAAACTATGAAAGAACAGGGTTATCATCAAAGCCCTCTGTCTTGTGAGGAACCCATGTTCATAATGAGAGGCTGCTGTCTCTTCCTAAAGCCAAGAGTAGGACTTGGAGGCAGTTCTGAAGGTCTATATGGGATGCCTTCAAAAAAGGGATTCAGGCATTACATTTGCTGAATAGATATCTGTCTGGGCAGCTAACAAGGAAATGTGTCTCAGAGCCTGGCTAAACGGTGGGAAAGAACACTGGAGAGAGATAGTGGAGCTAGATAGGGCATGCCAGTGGGTCAACCTATACTTCCACATTTGGCACGGCAAGGATATATGAGTTTCTGGTGGACCACATGGATGCCACAGAAGGTAGCTAGAGTTGTACCTGTATGTTGCATTCCATAAAAGAGGGCCACCTGAGAGGAAAGGGATCCCAACTACAGGCAGCTGTGGCTTAGATGAACAGGCTGGGAGCAGGGGAGGCAGGGCAGTGAAAAGGGCACAGTGGGCAGATGATGGGGGGGCCGAATGCATAATTAGGGTCACATAAATTAATGGGTTAGTCTTTACAAAAGTACGTCCAGATTTAGGTCAGAGTTATTATACATTGTTTTGTTATTATTACCAACATTTAATTCTGGTATCCCAAAATGAAGCCTGCAGTTAAACAATCAAAACTGCTTATTTTACTCAATCAATAGTCTCTACGGCTTGGATCAGTGTGATTAACAACACTACATTTTTCAAATCGCATTCCCTTAAATTCATTCTTTAAGGAAAACACCAATTAGCTACTTATTACAGACAATTAAAAAATCTGCACACTAATTAACATCATCTCTACTCAATTTGAATCTGCAAATATTCAAAAGCAAACTGTAATGAAAATCTGGGGGGTAATACATTTCTATTTCTCTCTAATGCAGTCATACAGTATTCTTGAAAAAGCTTGTATTTTCATTTCCATCTTCTGAGTCATTTAGGAAGAAAAAGAGAGGAGCACACCAGCCCAGTGACATTAAAGTATTGAAGATAAAAGACTGAAGATTTCAAGAAAGCAATCGGACTTAACCCACTGGTTAATTTTTATATTTTGGGAAAGTTTAGCCTTACCTTCTGTATCAGAAGAGCATTCATAAATTGTTGCCATGATCATCAAAACTAAATCTCACTAGGAGAAATGCTAAGCAATGAGCTCTATACAGGCAAAACGTGTGTCCAATTTGTGTCTGTGTTCCCCATACCTAAACCTGTGTCTAACTGTGCAGGGTTAATAAGAGTGTAGATGAAAGGCTGATTGTGTTCACGGAGTGACTAATGATTTCCTTATTTTGCCATTGCTCTCTAAATTCAGTCAGTCATGAAATGTCAATTTTACTCTAGAAATAGCTCTGGAATTTTCCATTTATATTAAAAACTTCCTCCAGAATTCTATAACTTTGTGCTTCCTTATATTCTCACCACAATTGCTCCAAGTCGTCTCTTATCTTGTATTAGCATCACTGGTACCTTTCTAAGTAACAGGTCATAAATACCACTGTCCTGCTGCCGAAATTCAAATGGCTCTGGTTTGTGTGTCAGATACAGTCTAAACATCTTAGTAAACATACAGAGCCTTTATGATCAGCGTTCAGGTTACTCCTTCATGTTGATTTCTGGTCATTCTGTCACAAATTACTGCTCCTATCTATTAGCAATACCCAGTGTCCCCCTAAATCCTACACAAGCCATGTTTTTGCATGCTTTTGAACTTCAGCATATCCCCCTCCCCATCTTTTCTTCATTCAGCAACAACCACATCCTTGGTACTGCACTGGGTGTAGGGTAAAACTTTATATTTCACTCAATAGAAATTTATTTTATATCAATATACATCTCTGATGTTACCTCTGTCTTAAGCCTTACTATGCTTCCTTAAAGAGATAAAAGTGTTCTTTTGATACTTTGGTTTACTTTAATTTTTGTCTTTCATTTATTTTGTATGTTTATAAATCTCCCGTTAGCGATCAGGAGCTTTGCCTCTCTTTTATATCCCTGACGCCCAAAAGAGTGCTGGGCTTGCAAAATGCATTTAATTAAAAAAAAAAAAAAACCCCACAATGAATGAATGATCAAAGTGATACAAATAGACACATAGATATTTAAGTAACAAAAGACATTTAGTAATTCAGGCTACATAAATTCTAATCTAAATCTGGTTTAGACAAGGCCCAGGCAGAAATTTATCTTTTTAAAAAAAATATTTAAAAAATCATTTTATCATGCATCATTTTTTATAAGCTTATCGTCTTTTAACAAAAGGCATTGATTACAAAATGCATCTTCAAAAAGGGTGAGTAGACGAATTTTAAAAGTATTTGATTTAGCCATTTTAAGTATGTAAAAACAAAATAAAATATATATTTATTTTTTGTTATAACATATATTCCTTAATATAAATAACCTATTGAATTATATTGACTAGTATTTTGAGTTAATTATTTTTACTAATACATGCAATCCATTAATCTATAAAATGTCAACAACACTTCATATTTATAGATGAAAAATAACAGAATCACCTAAGTTCACATGGAATTCGATTCCAGGCCTTTGTACCTCCAATGCTGCACTGTTTTATAGCTTAACATCTTAACATCTGTTAACTCTGAATCACAGCTAATGATTACATGCCATTTATCATCACATATTGGATTTTCATCAGCTTTGGAATATCACTGTTCCAAATAAGCAGGCACTGTGAGTATAGATAGAAATATCCATTTTATACTCCTTCATTTAACTTAGTGATAACTTTCCTCAGAGGCAAGCTTGTGTATTATTTGCATGTATAAGTGTGTGTCACATATTAGTTGTGATTTTGCTAAGTGAGCACTTCCTGTTCTATATATAAATTCATACAAGATGTTATCATTGACACACAGTTTCTAAATATGGATATCTAATAGTTTTATTGCAATATTTATAGAGTATAGATAATTTCCATCCTATGAAAAAATATGGAGGCATCTATATCCTAAAATTTGGTTATTGGAAAAGCAAAAGGTTTTTAATTTCAACTTTAAGAAAAAATAGACAATAGGGTTCAGATCTGGAATAAAGATTTTGGCTATTTTAAAATAATTTTTCAATGAAAGAAATACAATGACATTTTAAGAAATACAAGTTATCAGAGGAGAATAATACTTGTCTTTAAAAGGGTGAACTGAAGCTTCCCATAGAAGGAAAAAATGCTTTACTAGAGAAACTAAAACCATAGAAACATCCAGTTTGCTCTTTCTGTGCTTTTCTTTACTGTGTCTTTATGGTTGCATCTAAATCTTATAAAATGACAGCTATAACAACAAGAAAAGAAAAATAATTTGCAATATGCTATTAGTTCATCTTTGGTCTTACTTCAAAATATTTGGAATATTAAAGAAAATAGATGAATAGGTAAACTAATAATATACTTAAACACATATTTTATATTACAAAGCTTATATATAATTGGATTCATGGTGTGCTGGTTAATTTTTTTAAAATTCTTTACAATTTTTCAATTACAGTTGACATATAATATATTACTTTCAGGCATATGTGTTGATTAATTTTATTTGTCAACTTGAGTGAGCTGAGTGTTGTCCAGATACTTGGTGAGCCAGTATTCTGGTTGTGTCTGTGAGAATGTTTCCTGGAGAGATCAGCATTTGAATAAAAGGCTGAGTAAAAAAGATCCCCCTCACCGTGGGAGTTCCTTTAAAACTCAAATGGAACACAAAGGTGGAGGAAAGATGAGCTGGGGCTTTGATCTTCTCCTGCCCTTGAATACAAGTTCAAGGGCCCAAAGTGGTGGCTAGAGGTTATTTCCTAGCTTTGGTTGCTTTTATTTTAAAATAAACATAAAATGACTTATTTTAATCAATCCACTGAAAATTTCAATATGCAAAACCAAACGGTATGGATAGATTAATGAAATTAAAATCATACTATAGTAATGTATTCAAACTATGACAGCATTAAATTGCAAATAATAAAGTTTTTTAGAAAAAATACCAGCAAAATTAAAAATGAAAATGGGAATTTCATAACCAAAATTTTTTTAAGTTTAATTATACAATAATAAGGCAAAAATTTCAATCAAATGTATGATTTTGACCACAACATAATGTGATAATTAAGATAACTACTAATTCTTTCCACCATAGAAACCAAGACATTTTAGACTGATCAGCAGATTTTTTAATATTTTAACCATATTCTATAATCTCATTCAAAGACAAAAATGTAGCGGTCTCCCTAATTTGTTCTAAGAGAACAATAGGATTATTTTTAACCTACTAAATATATTTCCAAATTGGTTAGGATGTTCATTTGAATCAAGCACCGGAGGTGTTCTACATTACCGGACTCAATCCATGCACCAACATCCCTATCTTAGGAGTTACAGTCTCCACTTTCCAATGAAGAGCCTGGACTCAGGGTTAGCATTACATGCCCAAGGTCATCAGCAGTAACTAGCAGAGCTAAAACATAATCTTTTTTCTATCTCACTCAAAAGTTCATTTTCTTAACTACTAAATTATACTACTCCCAGCTAAAGACACCCTTATTATATCCTTATTATATTGTTATGCTTACTTATAAAAGAATTCATGATTTCCTCACTGAATGTATTGCCAGGAAAAACACTTCCTCTCCAAACAAAGTTATAGCTTTCTGACTCAAAGAAAGGAAAATAAAATTGCTAAAGCTAAAGTAAATAGATAGTAACTTGCCAGAAAGTTTTTCTGTACACTCTGAGACTTTTCTTTCCCCCATTTCCACCAGCTTTTCAGGTGACTTGCTTCTCCTAGGACTATTATATAACCTATATCAAAATATCCCAGATTCAAGTTGAGGTAAGGGGTTCTACCAGGTCTCTTTACTTCTATGTTTCTATTATACCAACAGCTATTGTATCTGTTGGCTCAGATTAAAACCACAAACTTTCAATCTAATCAGAGTCAAAATGTTTGCACTTCACTGCCAAAGCATTCATTGCTCATTCATTCAGCTCTGCATCAGGAACTTCACAGGAAAAAAAAAACAAAAACAATAAACCTGTATGTAAAAGAGAACAAGGAACTTACTCTTAGTTTTGATGTTACTGATAATCTATTTTTGGAGGATTGAGAAAATAGAAACATAGAGTTAAAGCTTCAAAAGAAAAGTCAACCCCTCAACGCTTAAGTAAACATGGCCCGAAGTCGGAAGCTCGCCCTTAAAGGTACATGGGTAACACCTGGCAAAGGCAACGAGGCTCAGTCCTCCTGGTACATCTAAGCCAGAGCAGGGTGTGCTGCTGGCCATTACGCCAGCAGTGGACAATGGCTGGCACGGACCTATCTAGTTTATACTATGTAACTTCGGGGCAATGTAGCATTGATGGTGGTTGATAGACAATGAGAAATTCTACTCAGAACTTGAACATTGTTAGATCCAGATGATATGGCTTGCAAAAGGCAGTTTTTGCAATTTAAGGCAGTTATGCTGAAGTTTCAAGTGATTGTTTAGTGGGTAACTAGAAAGATCTCACACTAGACAGGAAAATTAGTTTGGCCAACAACTTGATCATATCTCTGAGAAGATTTGAAAGGTCTGATGTCTTCTGATATCCTTTCCTATCGCATAAATTCTTTCTGTTTAATTGTAGTCCATTCTAATTTCTGTAAGTTACAACCATTCAAAACTCATTTGTGTTTATTTTTACCAAGCTTTAAAACCACTCCTTCAGAAAATTCAAGCCTATCCACTCTCAAGAGACCATGTGGGACTGGCCCAAAACCTGTTGCCTTTAACTAGACCAGCCCAACAGCAGGACAGCCAACCAGGATGCACTGGATTGCACTGCACAATTCCAGTGAGCATATTCACATGAACAATTAGGTGATGGCATTCCCAGGTGTTGTGTATTGCACACGATGCAAAACTGTATGTGCTGCCTCTCTTAATATCCACGGACAGTGAAATAATTTTAGTCTGCTCAGTCCTTAATAAAGTACTTTATGTCCTATAACCACTGCTAGAATGTAAGCTCCCAGAGGGCAGGGATTTTGTCACTTTTGTTCCTGATATATACCAAGTATCTAGAACAGTGCCTATTCCAAAGTAGACACTAAGTATTTGTTGATTGAAGGAGTCAAAGGAGAGAATAAACTTAGAGCAAGTAAAAAGATTCAGGTAGTGTCTACATAATGATAATGCTAGAAAGAAATCATAATGATAAAGGAATAATCATAGTGGCTTAAGTGGATTTGTTAAGGCTCTTTGAAGAGTGTGCTTTTTAAATTTTGCTTGAAAAATAAACTATTCAAGCACATAGCTTTGCTTATTGGCATGTGCACATCAAGCACCCTTCCTCATTCCTCACCTTTCTTTCTTTCTTACTCACACCTCACGAGAGACTGAATAAATGGGATAAATTAAAGAAAGCATTCGCGCTCAAAGGTTTAGTGACAGATTAGATGAAGATCAATAATACCAGTGGTTTTGAGGACACGTTGAAATGATAGCTTCAAAACAGCCTCCTCAAACTTCCAGTCCTCATCAGCCACTAGCCACATCTAAACAATGAACAGTGGCTAAGATCTAGAAAGCAAAACTGACCCAAGAAAGGTACCATGAGACCAAAACTGAATGTAAACATTGCATAGTAACAGCCAAACAGTGTAAGAAGAGGGTGGTATAAAGAGGCATTCTCCAGAGAAAGCAGAAGTCTCTTCTCTCCTTCCACGCTGCCTCCAAAACAATATTAGTAGTAGAATAATTTGAGGACAAAACACCTAAACCACTAAAACTATTGAAGGGTGTTTATCTGAAATGATCCTGAAGTAGCCCCTGCACTGGAAATAAGGTTGCTATTCCCAAGGGTCTTGTGTAGGAGTATCATTCAAACTGGGCAGAGTAATTTACTCATTTCATTTGCTGCTCAATGCCAGGGAGACTTCACCTCTCTTCTGATTTCTTCTTTCACTGTACACTGTTAGGTGAGGATATCATGTTCATTTTGGCAGACAGGCCTTGTATGGTGTGAAAACTCAAGGGACAGAAAATAATGAAAAAAAGTACTTGTTATCGTTTTGCCAAAAAAGGCATTATTCTGAATAATATAAAAATATATGTAATCTGCATAGCTGCCCCATATCCTTCATTCAAAAATAAATAAGGATTCACCCTCAAGAATCTTCACCTTAAATAACATTTTTGCCAATTTACCTAGAAAAGACATAAATATGACTGATATTCACTGCTACCCCACCCTTTCAGGTCTTTTAATAAAAATGGTAAGTTTCAGAAAATTTGAAACTATAAGAAACTGCATATATAAGGCCAAGTGCAGGGAGGTAAGAACAGTGAGGGAGAGCGGTGTCATAAAAAGAAAGAAAAACTATTACTTAATGGCAAAAGATAAACCTCAATTCTCTCCATACTGATAATGAAACTTGTTCTTTAGATAACACTATAAGACTAAGTATTCACAAAAATATGTGTATAATAATAAAATAACTTTTGCTATTTAGTATAGTATCTAATATATTTAAATGGGTTCCAATACTGAATCTGTCAATAGCTAAGCTCTGTGTGTACATGCATGTGTGTATTTTATCCAGTCCATATTAAATCACTTGATTGACTTTTGTTTTTCTGGCCATTTAATGCCTCTTTGTGTTATTTTCATGCTATCACAGAAATAGAAAAGAAACAAAGGCAGGTAGAAAATAAGCTTCCTGTATACCGTCTAAATTCTCCATAACAATTTTGGCCTCCATTTGCTTCAGACCATCTTTCAGTGTGTAAAAGTTTCCCTTGATTGTTCCCAGTTATAAGACTCACACTTTAAAATGAATACCACATCTCCTTCTGGCTGCTCAGTTACCGGTCTTATTTCTCTCCTCCTCTCCACTCCCCCAGCTACTGCTAGAGAACATGCTCTGACCTTTATCTGTCCCAAAAGTTACTGGCAACTAATTTTATTAATGACCTAGGTTTCTAAAAAAGCATCCTTAAGAACTAACTGTAATCCCTGACCTAATAGGACGATGCTATGATTTTATTTGTTGTCTATTTCTAAGTCTCAAGAAACAGAGTTGCATATATGGTATGCAAAAGATGCCTAGGTTAAAACTGGATAAAAGCAAAAGGTGATAAACTATGGTATATATGATCACAATAAATATCATTTGGTAATTCTAATTAGAATTCAGCTGGTCAGTGAACAGAGATGTTTTATAAAAACTCTGATAAAAATAGCAATCAGTAGAAAGAAGGGGGCTAGTGGACAAGCCTGGCTCTGCGCTTCTGGGAAGTTTTTCAGTCTCGCTGGATCACAAAGAGTAAGTTGGATTATATGATTTTCAAGGTCTCTTTTTTTTAAAATACACTATTGTTCTATTTTCTCTTTCTAAGCCTCAAATTTAAAATCAGGGGAGAGGGCAGGTTGATGAGTTAACTTTAGTCGCAACCATCTCTAAAATGTATTGCTCTAAAACAGTTTGGGACTTTTTTTTTTTTTTTGAGTTTTCCAACCAGAAGGGAAAACTAGAAAACTGATATATAGACCTTCTTTTTAAAGAATCCAATTTCAAATTATTTTCACCCTACAATTTTCATCAACTTGACCACTTTCATAGGTATTTTTCATTTTCTACCCCATTAACACTAGATATACTGCAAATTCATTGAACTTTCTCTGCTGCAGTCAAAGAATGAATTTGAGATAAATGTAACTTCAACATTTTTCTCCCTTAATAATCTGCTTCAGTGCATAGAATCCTAAGATTTCATTATATATGTAATATTAATTATTATATTCATATATTTCTCTGAACAGAACGGGAAATTTAAATTCATAGTATATTCTCAACATATAGTAAAATCTATATATCAATGTGGAACATTTAATTTAATAAAATGAGGTCAATCCAATGTTTTACTGCACTGTTCATAATAGGATCAAATGCAGTAGTTTAAAAATTAGAAACATATTACGGACAAAGTATCCTATAATTTCCCCTGAAATTGTGGCTATGTCTATTTGCAGTCATTATTTGGAACCTCCCTCTTATATCAAGAAGCTTCAAATATTACATTGTAAATAATACATCTTTGTAAATGATATAGCTCAATAATTAAAAAAATACTTTTTAAAAATATTAATGGTTTTATTTTTTAAAGCTATAACATTAAGGTGATATTTTTCTATTAATGGTGTTTTTATTGCAAATGTGAAAGTTATTATTTGTTATCTAATGAACAGCATCCATCAATTTGATTTTCTAAATAAGCTTTGCTATGTTACATAGTGATACTGCAGAATGGCTGGGCATGGCCTTCAGGGTGATGTCCGGCAGCCATATGGCCCCAAATCTAACTGACAACAACCTGAAATTTTAAAATTACTATAAGATTTTTTTCCTCTTCTATCTCACTTAAAGCTGAGACTGACCAAGTCCTGACTCAGGGGAAAAGGAAAGAGGCTATTTTATTTAAATCATCTCTTTATTGTCAAGTTCCAGTTTAGAAGGAGACATAGCAGAGGGTATCTGTTAAGGATGCTCAACTCAGGTGTTGGCTAAACTTAAGTTAGAATCTGATTCCTACCACTGTGTGATCTTAGGCAAATTATGTAAACTATAAGCCTCAGCAGTATATGTACAAAGGGTTGTAGACAGAATGAAAATGAGATAACATACCTTAATTACTTAGTGAAGTGCCTAGCACTCGGCAATCAGGTCATTAAATTATAGTTATCTTTATGATAGCTATATGCTTTAATTAACTTGTTAATTCTTAATAATTACCTCATGAACCTTCATTTTACAAATCTAGCAACAGATCTCAATGAAATGGAGATAGTGCTTTACCTGATAGAGTTCAAAATAATGGCTGTAAACATGTTAACTTAGGTCAGAAGAACAATGCATGAACAAAGTTAGAATTTCAAAAAAGAGAAAATATAAGAAAGTGCCAAACAGAAATCACAGAACTGAAGAATACAATAACTGAACCAAAAATACACTAGATAGGTTTAACAATAGACTAGATCAAGTAGAAGAAAGAATCAAAGGACTTAAAGACAGGTCAGTGGAAGTCATCCAAAGGAACAAAAAGAAAAAAAAAGAAAGAAATATAGTAAAGATAGCTTATGTGACTTATTGGATACTATCAGAGGGATCAATAATTGTACTACAAGGGTTCCAAAAAAAGAAGGGAGAAAAGGGCAGAGAGCTTATTCAAAGAAATAATGATAAAAACTGCCCTAACCTATGAGAAGAAGTGGACGTCTAGATTCAGGAACCATATAGAAGTCTAAATAAAAAGAATGCAAGAAGACAGCAAGCCACATTATAATTAGTCAGTAGTTAAATACAAGGAGAAACTCTTAAACACAGCAAGTTTAAAAAAAAAAAACTTGTTATATACAAGGGAAGCTCCACAATACCATAAACAGACTTTTCAGCACAAACTTGCAGCTTAGAAGAGGTGGCATTATATATTCAAAATGCTTAAGAAAAAATACTTCTAAACATGAATACTCTGCCCAGCAAAGCTGCCCAGAATTGAAAAAGAGAGAAAGCATTTTCCTGACAAGCAATAATTAAATGAATCCAGTACCACTAAAATGACCTTACCAGAATTATTAAAGGAACTTCTTCAAACTGAAATAAAAGAGCAATGATAATCAATAACAGGAAAACATGAAAGGATAAATTTCACTAATAAGTTAAACATATCATTGAATTCAGGATACTCTAATGTTGTAATGGTGGTGGGTAAATCACTTATAAACCTAATATGAAGTTTAAACACAAAAACATTAAACATAACTATAAATATAATAATTTGTTAATGGATACCCAAGGTAAAAAGATTGTGACATCAAAAGTATAAAGTGTGGGTGCAGGAAGAGTAAAAATGTAGAGCTTTAGTATGCATTTGAGGTTAAGCAATTATCAATTTAAAATAGACTGTTACAAATGTAAGATGTTTTATGTAAAACTAATGACAAAAACAGAGCAAAAACCAACAGTGGTTACATAAAAGAAAAAGAAATCTAAGTATTCAATTACGGAGAGATATCAAATCATAAAAGGAGAGAGTAAGAAAAGAAGAAACACAAAGAAATTATAAAACAGCCAAAATCAATTTGTAAAATGGCAACATTAAGTCAATACCTAACAATGATCACTTTGTAAATAGACTACATCTCCAATCAAAAGACAGTGTGGAAAAACAACATCCAACTATATGCCGTCTACAAGAGATGGTGTATTAAGCTCAAGACTGTAATAGGACACAGAGAGGGTTAAGATATGGTGATAAATGGGTCAATCTAACAAGAGGATATAATATTTGTAAATATCTATGCATCCAACACAGTAGCACCCAATATATAAAGTATTAATAGACTTGAAGGGAGAAATAAATGGCAAAACAAAAATCATAAGGCACTTTGTATCCCACTTTCAACACTGGAAAGATTATCCAAACAGAAAATCAATAAGGAAACTTTGGATTTTAATAACATGTTAGACTAGATGGACTTACAATGTTCATTGAGAGCATTCCATTCAAAAGTAGGAGAATTCATAATCTTCTCAATTGTACAGGGAACATTTCCCAGGATAGATCATATGTTAGGCCACAGATCAAATCTTAATAAATTTAAGAAGAGTGAAATAATATCAAGCATCTTTGCTAACCACAATGGCATAAAACTTGAAATTGGTTATAAGAAAACTAGAAAATTCACAAATATATAATGTGTAAATGCTGTGCTACTCAACAACCAATGGGCCAAAGAGGAATTTAAAAGAGAAATAAAAAAATATCTCATGACAAATGAAAATGGTAATATGACATATCCAAACTTATGATATGCAGGAAAAGCAGTTCTAGGAGAGAATGTCATAGCAATAAACACCTTAAATAAGAACAAAGAAGTAAGTAAACAACCTAACTTCACATGTCAAGAAACTAGGGGAAAAAAGACAAGTGAAGCCTAAAGCAAATCCAAGAAAGGAAATACAAAGATCATATCAATGATAATTGAAATAGAGTCTAAAGAGACAATAAAAGAGATCAATAAATCTAAAAGCTGTTCTTTTAAGAAGATAAGTAAATAGACAAATCTTTTCCTAGATTCATCAAGAAAAAATGTGACCCAAATAAATAAAATTAGAAATGAAAAAAAGATATTGCAACTAATACCTCACAAATACAAGGATCAAAATATGCCACTCTTAGCTATTATACACCAAACTATGAGACAACCTAAAAAAAATAGATCAATTCCAAGAAACATACAACCTGAACAGACCAATTATTAGTTAGGAGATTGAATCAACAGACTGATTGATTGATTGATTGATTGATCGAATCAGTAATGTGAAACTTCCAACCTCCCCAACAAAGAGAAGTCCACGAACAAATATTTTCACTGAAAAACTCCATTAAACATTTAAAGAATTAATACCAAACTACCTAAAACCCTATAACCTCTAGATGAAACCAGAGAAGGTCAGCTCCTTTACACTGGTTTTGGTAATAATATTTTTTGGATTTGATACAAAAAGCAAAGGCAAAATAAACAAATGGGATTACAACAAATTAAAAAACTTCACACAGCAAAAGAAACAATCAGCAAAATAAAAAGGCAACCTATAGAATAGGACAAGATAGTTGTAATTCAGTTACTTAATAAGGGATTAATATTCAATATATATAAAGAAGTCATAAAATGCAACAGCCAAAACAAACAATCCATTTAAAAATTGTTCAGAGAAACTAAATAGACATTTTTTTTCCTAAGAAGATATTTAAATGACTGACAGGTATATGAAAAGGTATTCAGTATAACCAATCACCAGGGAAACGTAAATTGAAATCACAAACAAGCTACTATATCCCACCTGTTAAAATTGCTATCCTAAAAAAGATAATAATAACGAGTGTTGGTGAGGATGTGGAGTAAAAGAAACCTTTGTGAAGTGTTGGTGGAAATCTAAACTGGTGTAGCAACCATGGAAAACAATATGATCCAATAACTCCACGTGTGGGTATATATCCAAAGGAATATATCAATGAGTCATCTGCACTCCACTGTTTCTTGCAGGTTTATTTAGAAAGCCAAGATATGAACGCAGCCTAAGTGTCCTTCTACAGATGAATGGATAAAGAAGATGTCAGAGATACATATTTTAACAATGAAACATTATTCAGCCATGAGAAAGAAGGAAATCCTGCCATTTTAGACAATATGGATGAAAGTTGAGGGCATTGTTGTAAGTGCAATAAGCCAGACACAGCAAAACATAAACGGCATGGCATTGGTTATACATGAAATCTAAAAAGGTACAGTCCTACAACAGGCATGGATCCTTTCACAAAGTAAAGTAAATCATCTATGTACAATTTAAACATCTTACAATTTTATGTGTAATTACACCTTAATAAAGCTGAAGTAATAAATGAAAAAACACAAATAAATTAAACGGGAGGAAAGAGTCACCATAAAAATGACCCATATCTCCTCGAAGCAATCATTCCTTCCAAGGTCTGAGGCAGGAATAGAGCTATGACCAACCAGAACAAATGACCATATTTTTGTGTACTACCCTCAATAGCTATAATTATGATCAAACTTTAATATTTGCCTGAGAATAAGAATTTCTTATCCTAAGTGAAATTAACCACTAAACCAGATTTTAGGCTCTCCTTATTTTGAACTGACATTTCTTCTTTACCCAAAATTAGCTGTAATCCAGCTAATTGCATTAATAAGTGACTAATTGGTAGGTAGCTGTGTGTGCAATTATCTGATCTGCACATGTAAGTGATGTTTATTTCAAGTGTACTTCATGCCAAGCTTTAGAAATTTGGTTCAAAAGGTCAGGAATATAAACTGAATCACAGCCATATCATGCCATGTTTACAACCACAAATAAATAGAGCATAAATAAATTAATGACAGTGATATGCTATTTGATGTAAAGATCTCAAAATATTTTTAGATTGTACTCTCCAGGTATTTAGATATATATTTAAAAGCCAAATATCTCATTTTGCCAAATATCAAAAGCTTAAACTATACTTTGTCAGATCATCTAGCCAAGACAAGTGGCAATAATCTGGAAAACTGAATAATCATTTCAAGATTTAAATGAAAGAGAAATGACTCTATCCTGCCAATATTACTACAATCATGAAATAACGATCTCCATCGTCACCTAAATACGAGACAAAAAGAAGAAAAAAGAGAAATATTAATTAACTTCTAATCTTGTTCAGCAGGGCATTTAATTTCAAATGGTAACAATGGTAAAATTAAGAATTGTATCAACTACTCTTTCTTGTCCTCTCTCTTCCCAATTTATGACCGTCTCCTTCATTTACCACCTCGCACAAAATAGGGAGTAAAAGGCATGAGGATGTGTTTTCCCAATATACAGATTTATAAATCCTTTTCTTTCTCAAATATGTCCCAGTAGTTTCCCTTTCTCATTATCATTACAGAATATCAATTTCCAAACTACCATATGTTAAATATCAGGCTTTTAAATAAAAAATGTTTTTCATGTAACAGAATGACATTTTAAATTATTCAGCAGGTATATATGAAATGGTCACAAATAAATTAGAAAATACATGTGTAGAAAGATTATTTCCCCCAGATATATTATTCTCTCATTTAAAACATAGAAAAATTCAATAGGGGTTTAAAAAAATACAGTGTGTTGATAGCAGGGGAAAGGGTTTTGAGGGGAGGTGGAGGAGGGTATAGAAGGGACAGATGGTGGTGGAGGGAACTTGACTTGAGCAGTGAACACACAATATGTTGTACGGATGCTATGGAGTGGGACTGTGCACCTTAAACCTGTCTAATTTTGCTTACCAGTATCACTCCAATAAATACAATAAAAAAAAGTATGGTAAATGCAACTGTATATTTGGAACAGATATCATTGAACATATAGGTTTAGCAATGTGAATTGAAACTTACTAAAATATGAAACATAATGTTTACATTCAAAGACTATAACACAAAATAGAGAATTCAAATACAATATAAATCTTTAATTCTTTACATTCTTTCTGTTAGATAAATCATAATAAATATAACTGTTTACATACAATCTATTTTTCACCTGATTTGCTGCTTCTATAACATTGAATAAAACACATTTTATATGTTATGCAGTAAGTTTTTATTTGCTGTTTGGAGTAAAAATATATTTTACTGCACATTTCAGAAGCTTTCTGTTAAAATAGGAGTTTACTGACTTTTGGCTACAATTAAAACTTATAGGTATGCTAGTTTTCCCAAATATCATCAATGCAAAAAAAAAAAAAAATCTCAAACAGCTTTAATAAAGTAATCCATAAACAGAGCTCTCATGAAATTTTTCAAATCAGAATAATTAATTTCAATTATCATTATAAAGTAGATACTGCTATCCTCTTGAAAATGGAATCTGGTATAACACCATTCTTTTGGAACAATTATTTTCTTTAAAAGTAGAAGATTTAAGATAACCTGACATGTGAGAGTAGGTGACAGACCGCAGTGCACACTGTTTTTTGCAGCTTCGCCTTTCAGAGAATCAGGTCCCTTGAGTGTAAAATGGGAAGAAAATTATTGTCTGCTCTTCCTACTTTATAGGGGACTGGAGATTTAAATAAGATGCACTTGAAATGTTTTGTAGACCATAAAGCATTAGTCAAATTAAAGTTACTGTTATTATATTTTATTATATAGAAGAACAAATGTTACTAGATTTGGTCTGGCCCTGTTTCTAAACTTCTACCAACAGATCTGTTCATTGATGATAAAAATTTAATTGAAAAGAAATCCTCAATGAACCTCTAAGCCATCAAACTGTGTAATACATAAAATCCCTGCTTCTACCTTTTATATACTCCTTTTTTCCGAAAGCTAACAAAAGACTTCAAGCAGGAAACAGGAACATCTTTACAACTATCTTTACCAATTAATAATGTAACACACCATGCTCAAATCAATCTGGGTGGAAAATGAGAATTTCAACTTTAAAAAGCATGGGATGACTTGCACAGGCAAATAAATGTGCAACTGGATTTTTCATGGAAATTGTTAAAAGGAAAAATGATCTTTTTTCTTATCTAAAAACAGATGTATTTAAAACATCTGAACCATTCCAGATAAGCTGACTGAATACAAATTAACAACAGAGCATTGAGTATAGCCGTTATGAAATGATGCAAATAGTAGACTAATGACAGCTGCCAAATAATGCAAATTATTTTAGTAGTGTAAATGAAAATCAGATTCTTCAGTTCATTGTGAATTTCTTGAGAAAAAAATTTTATGATTTTTGCTGACAAAAGAAAAATATGTGGATGAAACTACTTCCATCATAACTAGGTAGTATGTTTGCTGGCATAATTATTTTCACACGCATATTTTTCACACACATAAATGAGACACAGCATTTTATAGATTAAAAAACCAGTGTATAGAACCCAGGAGGAAACAGCAATTAGTCTCATTGTAGATGTTGTTCAAATTTCCTTTTATTAAACTAAGTAATCCAGCATATGAAAAAGTGATCAGCTTTTTCATTATCCAAAATGAAAATAAGTTGTTAAACCCATCCTAGACAGACTGAAAATTTATCTACATTACAAGACCATTAAACCATTCAACAATATGGCGACATCTCTGTTTTAGTCCACTCAGATTGCTATAGTAAAACACCACAGACTGGGCAGCTTATAAGCAACAGATTCTTCTCACAGTTCAGGAGGCTGGGAACTGCACGATTAAGGTGCTGGTAGTTTTTGTGTCTGGAGAGGACCCACTTTTTGCTCATAGACAGCATTTTTCTGTGTTTTTGCATCGTGGAAAGGGTGACGTAGCTCTCTGGTGCCTCTTCAAGGCACTAATCCCAGTAATAAGGATTCCACCCTCCTGACCTTGTCACCACCCATGGGCCCCACCTCCTGATACCATCACCTTGGGGGTTAGAATATCCACTAATAAATTTTATGGGGCACAAACATTTCGATTAAATCTATAGAGCAATCTCTATAGTTTAAGGAAGGATTGGAAGAACATGAAGCTGTGTATCTGAAGAGGTTTCCTTCTCCTACCAAGCAGCTGATTATATACAACATGGCACAAGGCTACCCCAAAGGCAAACCTCGCACAAAGGGGAAAAGGGGAATTTTTTTCTTCCGAGAATGAGGCTCCCCTTTTTCAGGTACTCATCCTGTGTCTAGGATGCTACACTTAAGTGCTCGTACTATTCTATCACCTCTTTTATCAATGTTTCGCCTTGGAGTTTGCTGATGACTTCTTATTTCAAGGGTGTGGATGACAAGCAGGGGAAGAGAGAGAAATATCTTTGAGCACCTACTATATGCAGGGCTCTATTTCCGTTTCATATGCTATTATTCCATTAGTTACTCCGAAGGTAATCAAGAAGGCTGAGAAAGCACTGGCACAAGGATTCAAACATATGACCTTCATTGTCTTTCACTAAATCATCCTGCCTCTGTGAAAAAATAAAATACATTGCATACACCTTAGGGAGATTTGTGCTTCACCAAGAAGGAAAGAAAAAATTCGACAATGTGAAATGGAGGAACCGCAGTTTTCTCTTTTTAACAGGCAAAAGGAGCCAGGACAGGGGCCCTTGCTGGTCCTTCCTGTGAGCTGTTGAGACCTTAAGGGCACTGGTTGGCACCTCCAGTTCCAACCTGTAGTCCTCTGCTTCTGCAGCTGCAAAGAATAATGATAGGAACTCTTCAGGGTAGCATCTGCCCTTCCCCTCCTTTGCTAATTTTAAAAAAGTTTCCATTTCTAGGGGGGAAAAAGTTAAACTAAATTACTTTACTGGCTCCTCCTGAATTTTGCTAATTATTCATCATTCATCCTTTCATTAATCCATTCATTGAGTATGATCATGTCCCAGGGATATTATTACTCCTGAGGTTTTCATCATAAACAAACAAACATGTCTTTTCCCCAGACGTGTTATCTCTGCTTCCAACCCACTTGAGGAAAACCACAGCATCACTTTTTGTTTCTCCAAAATATCTTCTGGCAGCAAAATCCCTGGTGAATGACAGAGACTGAATATTTTGTAGAAACATCAGAGGAGAATGTAAACATCTCACATGCCATAGACTCCCACTTCCAAAATGCTCCTAAGGCATATCTATTTGCCAAAGGCGTTCTGTCTAAGCATTTACCTAGAGCATTCCACCATGATCCACCCGTTAGTTAAGACCCAGCCTCCCTCATCAGCTGCCTCAGCCTTGGCAGCTCTGCACTTGGTTTCGCTGCTACCACCACCACCTACAGGTAGTTTTAGGAAGAACAAAGGTGCTTTGCTGTAACTTCTCCAGTCTCGAATGCTTAAATCTAAGGACTTTGTAAGCAAAGTGGTCTCCAAGTATCAGGATTTCACCTCCTTAGCAAAAGCAGTTGATAAATGACAATAATAAAAATAACATTCTGTTGCCTTAAAGGGGTTTAGAGTCTAATGAAGACAGAAGGTACAGAGACAATTATTTTGTGAAAAATGATAAAACAAATTTATTGGAGGTATATAGGGACACAGAGACGAGAGCTCCTTTTTTTTTTTTTTTTTTTTAAGCTTGGGGTATCCAGAAACACATAAAAGGAACCATCAGGGATTTTGAAAAATAGGAAATAAGATTTTTCCAAGTAAGCCAGGTTGAGAAAGGGGCTCTAAGGAGAAAGGAGAACATGGACAAAAGCAAAGGGACATGAGAGGTCAGGGCATGTCTGAGAACAAATAACTCACTATGGCTGTGAGACCAGGAATCAGAGCAAATCAAACATTGCAGCACTAGGTTGATTTCAAAATTCGCCTACTTCTCTGCCCTCTTGCACCAGCTTCTCCCTCAGTGCAAAGCTGAACTCTGTCTTCCTGAGACAGAAGACAGTGTGGGCTGTATTTGAACACAACTGAATAGGATTCATTTAATAGTTCTCTCGTAATTCTGCTCTGAGGTTTCTCAATTTAACCAAATAACTTTAATGCTCTCTGGCACCATGTTTTTGACAACTTTTTAAAAAGCCATTATAAAAATAGTGATTTTGCTAAAGAGTATACATAGTAAAAATCATTATTCCAGTAGATGGAGCAGAGGTGACATCGGAAGAGCTGAGTGTCTCCTGGCCCAGGACACACAGCAGAAGGCTTGCCACTCAGCAGAGGCGTGAAATGGAAAAGGTACACTTGAGAGTGAAGACTGAACATGACTGAATTCTGCCCGGCTAATCACCTAATTTGGACTTAGGAAATTTCACATCCTATTCAAAACTAAAAGGAAAACAACCTTGGGCAAATATCAAAAATGATTCTTTAAAGAAACATTTATACTTTAGAATGAGAAAGCTGTAATTTTGATTTATTTAAAAGTCTCACTGTGGTGCCTCCCAATCATTCTGTATAACACAGATGAGGCTGAAATCCTTTGTAGAGCCCCTAAATGCATGGCTACTTCAAGCTCCCACTGACGCTAATACATTTCTTTCCTCCCAGATCATTTGTGAATTCTGTGATTGCCTGATATGGGATTATTAAGAAATAGATCAATAAACACAGCAGGCTACAGGCTTAAAATCTCTGCCTACACAATGGGACTATGAACAAAGTTACTGCCTAGAAATTGCAACAACAGAAAGCTGGCCATACAGATTTATATTTGGGATCATATTAGCAAGTGAAATTATAGGCATTAAAAATAACTACAGAGAAGCAGGTATTTTGATTAGATATGATACTATTACATATCAGGTAAATGTCTTATATCTGATGAAATTCCTTAAGACTTATTGAAATCATGAATGATAATTCCTATAATGAAATAACTTCTGATAGTTATTGGAAATAGGTAATGTGTCCTGTTTCTCTTAAGAACTTACCATGTGTCTTGCTCTGTTGAATTCTTTGGCAGAACTGGATCAATCAAAGGCAGACTATGCATGTGTTCAGGACATAAGCAAAGTATAGGTAACTAAAATGTTTTTATTCAAATATATATTTGGTATTTCACCAAAAGGTATCAACGTGATCAGCAGGAGAAAAACAAAATTTTGTTGGATTTTAATTTCACCAGATTTTTTTTTACTTTATTAAGGCACATATTAGTTACATTCTCAAAAAAGTTTATTTCAATGGCCAAGGACATGATTAATTTAAACCTTCCATTTGCCACAATCTAGTTATATAACTCTCACTTTCTTTATTGCAAAATGAAAATAATAAAATTTCTCACAAAGAATGGTAGTGAGAACTAAGTGATATAATGCATAAAAAGCTTCCTTAGTTATCTCTTGTTAAAAAGAATGTCATATCTGTTGAGTAGGACAGGACTGAAAGAAAGATTTAAAAATCAGTCATAGATGTTAATCCCAAAGCAAGCTGTTCAATGGTATTCACATTCTAACCCAACTCATTCTGAAGCACATCTTAACTTCTAAAATTAAAAGAATAGCTCTGTAATTTTGCATTTGTGGAAATATGCTGCCCTCACTTCATACTTTGTCAATCTTCATTCACACAGGAATCATGAATTTCCAAGAATTTACTTAAGCATATTAAATAGTACTTCTGAATTAGAAATTTAAAATATTTTCATTATATGTTATAAACTCACATTTTTCCTATACCTCTTTGTATTCTTTTTGGCATGCATTTTAAAAATATATATATGAATCTTTAAACAGAATGCCAAAAAGACCCCAAAACTTCCATTTTCCAAATATTTCCAATCTCCCTTATAATCACTAACATGGTAAAACACATTTTCTTTTTACTGCTTTGAAAAAGACACAATATAAAATAAAAGAAAAAAGGAAAAAAAAAGACACAATAGTTGGCAGAGGCTTCCATAAAAGAAATGGAATGTGATTGTGCTTTTCAGCTCAGGCTGCCATTCAAAATACCATGGACAGAGAGGCTTAAACAAAAATTTATTCCTTACAGGTCTGAAAATCAGGGGCTGTCTCTCCTTTGTTCCCAGATGACAGCATTCTTGTCATGTCCTCACATGGTCTTCCTTTGGTGAATGAAAATATAGAGAGGAAAAGAGAGAGAAAAAGGAAGCAAGTTTCCTGGTGTCTCTTCTTAAGAGAACACTAGTCCCATCATGAGGATCCCACCTTACAGCTTCATCTAAACCTAATTATCTTCCCGAAGCCCCATCTCCAAATACCCTCACATTGGAAGTAAAGGTTTCAATGTATTCACCTTATGGGGACACAATTCAGTTCATAGCAGCCCCTCTGCTGGGACAAAGGATAACCAATGGCTAGGAGATGGAAACAAGGCTAAACACTCACACACGCATGCACACTCACACACACACACCTTTGCATCCTGCCATGCATTCCTTCTTAGGGTTCCTTATTACCAGATGTTGCATAACTATTCAGTCCCTCAGAGAACTACTTATAAAAAGTATAATCTAACGGTATGGTACTTGCCTTTGCTCTCATAAATCAAAAGAATTAAAACTATAAATCTAAAATTTGAACATAAATTTAAAGATTATAAAGAGAGGGAAATTAAAACCTCATGTAGTCATCTACCTGTCCTCACTAATTTTAGAATAAAATCCCAAGGGAAAGAGGGGATCAGCAAGAAAGTTAATTGGACTAATCCCTTCACTTTCTTTCAACCATAAATCAAGGAACATATATGCATGACCCATGGACATGGACAACGGTGGTAGGGGTGGGAATTGACTCTGGGAATAGGGGGCAGGCTGGAGGGGGGGAAGGGGAAAATTGGGACAACTATAATAACAAACGATAAAATATTTCAAAGAAAAAAGTTAATTTACTGGCAAATTAGAGATACACATACACACGAAACACACATAGACACATACGTAAATGTTAATTACACATCACCGTAAGTCTTATGTGTTTGGAAAGAGTCAATACCAGAGTACACACAAATAAATAGGCCTTCCGTGAGCTGGCTCAGTTTAATCTACAATCAGTATCCCATTCAAATGTTTTGCTTCAACAAAACATGTCACACTGCTTTCTGCCTCTTTATAAAAATACATTGTTTGTATAAACTATGTAACTCCCATTCTTCCTGAGAAATGTTCTTAAAAGTTAAACACATTGTTCAAGAGAAAATTGTTATTCTTAATTAGTTTATCCAATAAAAGTCAACAAAAAATAAATTAGAAAAAAGGAATGGTAAATTGTAAAGAAGCAAAAAACAAAACAAATTAATAAAGAAAAAGGCAGAAAAGAAAAATGAAAACAGTAGAATTAGCAAATAGATTTCAAGGCTGGTTATGTGAAAGAAAAAAAATCACTGGGCTTAATTTAAAGATTGGATTTTTAAAAATTAAATAAAAAGAAAACTAAAAGTATAAGGGGAAAGAGTAGAAATCACAAATATAATTATAAATTACAAAAGAAAAATGACCACACTCAGAATATATTTAAAAGAATCATAATAGACTATATTGCTAAGCACTGTGCAAATAAATATGAAAATCTAGATAAAACTGATACTTTTCTAAAAACAATCGAATTTATAAAACTGATCTCAGAAGACAGAAAAATCTAAAAACTGATTTACATAGAAGAAATGGAGAAATTTATTGCTAGATAATTCCAAAAGTACCAGTCTCAGATGGTTTCATGGGGAAATTTTTTAAAATCTTGAAAGATCAGACAATTTCAATGCTTTTAAAATCTGTCTATAGATTAAAGAAGAAAACACCTTTGCCCAAAAAGATTGCCTATGCACACACAAACCCTCAAGTAAATATCACTTATAAATATCAAAGCAAAAATCTTAAATAAAATACAACTTAGGCATACACAAAGCTAATATAACCAATTGAGATTTATTCTAAGAATTTAAGAATTTTCAATATTAGAAAACCTATTAATAAATTTATTATAGTAATAGATTTCAGGAAAATATTTTATTCTCTTTTTAGATACTAAAAAGCCATTGTCAAAATTCAATAATAATTTTAGATTAAAATACTCAATAAAATAAAACTAGTTGGCAATTTGCTATATGATATACCTAGCTTAGCCCAAAAGCCACTATTGTCTTTATTGAGGCAACACTAGAGGCATTATCAACAAAAATCAGAAATAGAACAAAAGTCAGCTACTATTAGTATTATTTGATACTGTGCTGAAGATATCAGCCAAAGAAATTAAGAACATTAGTTACAAACACATATTATATAAAAGAAATGATAAAACTATTATTAACTTCAGTCAATATAGAAATATACTTTTATGAGTAGAATATCCAAGAAAGTCAACTGGCTTTGGAATATACAGTTGACTAGAATCAGGGATACTAAGATAAAAAAAGGTTTTGTGAGAGTTGTATTTGCAGAGACTGTACTACATGACACATCTACCTCTAAGCTTCCAAATTTTCAATGTTTTCTCTATCACTGAAGAGAATAATGAAAATAGAAGATCCTTCCAGAGGGTAAAGCCTAAATCCATGGAGAACAAAGAGTGGGGAGCTCTATCCTAAGGGCAGACCCAAGACCCAATTCAAGATAATCATCTTACCCTCAGGGTAGCAGGATACCATATTTACCTAGATGCATTTCAAAATTGCTAAGGACCTCTGACTGCTATGTTTCTTTCATTCTTCTCTTTTAAAAAATGTAGTGATTATGGCCAAAGGATACAATAAAAATTGTGTTGATGTTTTCATTTATATCCATAAAGATGCATAAATACTAATACATGATTATTGCTTTACCTAAGCTAAAACTGGAAAAATTGAGGATAAGATAGAAAGGAGACAGGCTTTTCTCTGTGTATCTTTTTGAATGTATAATTTTTGTAATTATGAGGATATATTCTATGTTCAGCAAAAAAATGAAGGGTTAAAATTTGCCAGAACCTAGTGAATTCCTAGAAAAAGGGTTAAGTATGAGACAAAAATAATGTTCTCTAGTTTGGAAATACAATGAAACTGAGGATGAAAAAAATTAAAATAAAATAGACATTTATGTGCTGTTTCTCTAAGTGTGTTTGATGAACTTTGAGTGGCCTTAAGAAATATAGAAAAAAATAAACGGACTGAACCTCAGTTGTTCAATGTTTAGGTTGAGAAAAACTGACACAGACAACTTCAGAACTCCAAAAAAATAACAGCAGAAAATGGTAGCCAAGTTAAATGGACTTCCTCTCTTCTTTACTAAGATTGCAAAGTATTTGGAATCCAATTTGTTTTTATAAGTGCGAATCTCTGTTCTTTAAAACAACTATCCCTAGGAAATGGAGGTTTAACTTATGATGTCATACAATGTACTCTGAAGTTTTCAAGAATAATAAATATATTAGACAAGAATAGCCTATATGGTAAATTTATGAAAGTAAAAAGCCTGGTGGGAGTTAGGGGTGGGTGGGACAGGGGAAAGTGGTGGCAGAATAAAGAAATAAATAAAACTTATTATACATTTTGAAAAAAAAAGGACCTGGTTGATAAATAGCTGGTCTGCCAAAACAAGGCTGTAGATAGAAAATGGATAGACAAATCTAGAATCGTATTCTAAGATATTTAAACATCTATGGCTCCTAGAGGGTAAAAAATCACAAGTAATCAGAAAATTTTGTTGAGTGGATATTTAGCTCCTTGTCATTACACTGGGCTAATGCCAGGAGTTAGTGTAATGGGGACTTGGTGAGAGCAAAACTTCAAGGTAAATTTTACATGTGGCTATGCTCAGCTGCACTGTTAAAAGATAAGAAACATGGCCTAAAGTCTGCATGCAATTCAAAGAAGTTTTATTGAAAAAGGAAACAGAAAGAATAAAAATATCCTACTGTATCATGGGACAGAAAGAAACATGCCATTCTTATTTCATATTATATATAAATAATATTTGTTTAGTTAGTCCTTTTGTATTTAAATTCTCCATTTATAATCTCAAATTTGTTTATCTTAAAATTCAAATAATATGTATAGTCTACAATATTTAAATATCCAATAAATTTCAAAAATTTAATAAAATAAGTGACTATAGTAAGAGACAAAGAAGGACACTAAATAATAATAAATGAAATAATCAAAAAAAATTATAACCCTAGTAAACATTTATGCACCCAAAAAAGGAGCACTTAAATATATAAAGCATATCTGAATGGACATAAAAGGAGAGATCAACAGAAATACAGTCACAGTCAAGGATTTTAACATCTGATCGACTTCGAAGGTTAGACCCTGCAGACAGAAAATCAACAACAAGATATAGGCCTGAAATGACACACTAGATCAAATGGATTTCATTGTTATCTTCGAAGCATTTCGCCCCAAAGCAAAAGAATATGCAAACTTTTCAAAAGCCCATAGAACATTTTCTAGGATAGACCACATGCTAAATTTAAGAAGATTGAAATCATATCAAGCACCTTCTCTGACCATGATGTTATGAAACTAGAAATCAATCACATGAAGAAAACTGAAAAACATGCAAAGATATGCAAGCTAAATAACTTGCTATTAAATAAGGAATAAGTCAACAATGAGATCAAGAAAGAAATCAAAATATACCTTGAAACAAGTGAAAATGAGAACAAAACAATCCACATCTGTGGAACACAGGGAAAGCATTGCTAAGAGGGAAATTCATAGCATTACAGGCTTATCTCAAGAAACAAGAAAAAACTCAAATAAACAATCTAACTTTACACTTAAAGGAACTTGAACAATAACAACAAATGAAACCCAAAGTGAGGAGAAGGAAAAAATAATACAGATCAGAACAGAAATAAATGAAATAGAATCTAAAAAATGATATTAAAGATAAGTAAGTCCAAGAACTAGTTCTTTGAAAAGATAAAAAGTTTGACAAACTTTTAACCAGGCTCTTCTAGAAAAAGCAAGAGGATTCAAATAATATCAGAAATGAAAAAATAACAACTAACTCCAAAAATACAAGGATTATAAGAAAATATTATGAACACCTATATGAAAACAAATTGGATAACCCAGATGAAATGAATAAATTCATAGAAACATACAATCTTCCAAAACTAAATAAAAAAATCAGAGATTCTGAATAGACAAATTGCAGTTAGTGAAATTGGAGCAATAATCAACAAACTCCCAACAAACAAAAGCTCTGGACTCGAATGCTTCAAGGTGAATTTTACCAAATATTCAGAGAACTAATACCTCTCCTTCTCAAGCTATCTCAAAAATTCAAGAGAAAGAAACACTCCTGAGATCATTTTATGAGGTCAGCATTATCCTAATATCAAAATCAGATAAAGACATTACAAAAAAAGAAAATTATAGGCCAATATCCCTGATGAACATAGATGCTAAAATCCTCCACAAAATACTTGCAACCTGAATAGAACAATACATTAAAAGGGTCATACACCATGAACAAGTGGGATTTATTCCAGGAATGCAAAGTTGGTACAACATTCATAAATCAATAAATGTGATACACCACATAAACAAAATGAAGATAAGAACCACATGATCTTAAAAATAGATGCAGAAAAGCATTTGAAAAAATCCAGCACCAATCCATGACAAAAACTCTCAGCAAAGTGGGATTAGAGGGAACATACCTAAACATAATAAAGGTCATATATGACAAACCCACTGCCAGCATTGTCAATGGGCAAAAACTACAAGCATTCCACTTAAGATAAGGAACAAGACAGGGATGGCCACCCTTACCTCTCCTATTCAACATAGTACTGGAGGTCTTAGCCCTAGCAAATAGACAAGAAGAAGAGATAAAAGGCATTCCAGTTGGAAAGGAAGAAGTAAAACTGCTTCTATTTGCATGTAACATGATATGGTACATCAGGAGTATCCAACCTTTAGGCATCTCTAGCTGACACTGGAAGAATAATTCTCATCTTGGGCCACACAGTAAATATATCATGACATGTAATCACAAAAATATCTCATAGTGTTTTAAGTAAATTTATGATTTTGTGTTGGGCTGCATTCATACCTATCCTGAGCCACATGCAGCTTGTGGGCCGCAGGCTGAACATTCCTGCTGTACATAGAGAACCCTAAAGATTCCACCAAGAAACTACTAGAACTAATAAATGAACTCAGCAAAGTATCTGTATACAAAATTAATATCCAGAAATCAGTTGAATATTTGTGCCAGTAATTCAATAACAGAAAGGGAAGTTAAAAAACAATCCCGTTTGAGTGCTTCAAAAAGAATAAAATACCCAGGAATAAATCTAACCAGGGATGTAAAAGACCTGTACTCAGAAAATTATAAGATACTGAAGAAATAAACTGAAGAAGAGACAAATAAGTGGAAGCGCACACTATGTTCATGGAGAGGAAGAATTAACATCATTAAAATGCCCATACTACCCAAAGCAATCTACAGACTCAATGAGATTCTGATCAAGATTCCAAAGATGTATATCACAGAACTAGAACAAATACTTCAAAAATTTATATGGAAACACAAAAGGCCCTGCATGGCAACAGTGATCCTGAAAAAGAATCACACTTTTTGTGATTCTTTTTGTTGGAGGAATCACACTACCTAAATTCAAACTATAAGGCCATAGTAATCAAAATAGCATGGTACTGGCATAAAAACAGACACATAGGTCCATGGAACAGAATAGAGAGCCCAGAAATAAACTCACAACTTTATAGACAGTTAATATTCAACAGAGGAAGCAAGCACAGAAAACAGGCTAAAGATAGTCTATCCAATAAATGGTGTTAGGTAAATGAAACTAGACTACCTTCTTATACCACCCACGAGAATAAATTCAGAATGGATTAAAGACTTAAATGTTAGACCCCAAACCATAAAAATACTAGAAGAAAACATAAACAGTAAAATATGCATGTAGCAATATTTTTCTCCTGATATACGGCCTTAGGCAAGGAAAGCAAAATAAAAAATAAACAAATGGGAGTACATCAAACTAAAAAGTTTTTTTTCACAGCAAAGGTAACCATCAACAAAATAAAAAAACCCCACAGAATAGGAGAACATATTCTCTGACACACATGACCAGGGGTTAATAGACAAAATTTATAAAGAACTTATAAAATTCAATACTCCCCAAAATAATCCAATTTAAAAATCCAATTTAAAAAATCCAATGGCAAAGGTGGGCAAAGAACCCGAATAGACACTTCTCCAAAAAGGGCATGCAGATGGCCAACAGACATATGAAAAGATGCTCAATGTCACTAATAATCAGAGAAATGCAAATTAAAACCATAGTGAGATATCATTTCACACCTGAAAGAATGGCTATCATCAATAAATCAACAGCAAGTGCTGGTGAGGATGTGGAGAACGGGGGACCCTTTTGCACTTTTGGTGGGAATGCAGACTGGTACAGCCACAGCGGAAAGCAGTATGGAGATAACTCAAAAAATTAAAAATGGATTTGCCTTTTGACCCAGCTATCCTACTTCTGGGAATATGTCTGAAGGAACCCAAAACACTAATTTGAAAGAACATAAGCACCCCTATGTTCATTGCAGCATTATTTGCAATCGCCAAGGTATGGAAGCAGCCCAAGTGTCCATCAGTAGATGAGTGAATAAAACAATATGGTATATATAGATAATGGAATATTACCTGGCCATAAAAAAGAATAAAATTTTACCTTTTGCAACAGCATGGATGGACCTGGAGAACATTATGCTAAGTGAAATAAGCCAGTCAGAGAAAGACAAATTCCATATGATCCTACTCATTTGTGGAATCTGATGAACAAGCTGACCTAACAAGCAAAATAGATACAGACTCACAGATAGAGAGCCGGCTGACATCTCTGCGGGTAGTTAGTAATGAAGGGATCAAGCAAACAGGAAAAAAGGACTCATGGAGCAATGTGGTGATTGCAGGGGATCAGGGGTTTAAGGGGGATAAATGGGAATGGAAAAATACAACAAAAATAAGAAATTGGTAAAATAAGTGGAGTGTCAGAGGAGATACTAAAACCAAAAAGCATTATAAAAATTATTAGACTTTTATACATATTACTTGTTTAGTCTTTTAACTACTATTAATAACTACATTCAATATACTCTTTTAACTGATAGCAATTATGTAACAGAAAAATAAGAAATGTGATTTCAAATAATTTTTATATTTTAATATAAAGAAAAAACATGCATGTGTTATAATAATTGTTATTCCACATATATGTCTGTGTGTGTGTGTGTGTGTGTTTATAGAGAGAGAGACACACACACACACACACACGCATGGTATGAGTGTGATCGAGGTTAGTTCTCTAAAAAGCTGATCACTCTAGTATTTGGATCTGAAGTGTAAGAGATCAATCTGGCCTGACAAATAAGTGTTTGGTGGTATACAATAATCATATCCACCCTTGTGATACTTTTTAAATGTTCATACTACAACATCACATTATATTATAAGAATTCGTATCCCCACTAAATACTGACTATCCTGAGGAAATGTACTCTAGAATAATTACTTTTGTTTCTCAGTAAATAATATAGCCTCTGACATACAATAGGCTCACCATAAATATATATGTATGAAATTATAGTTATAAAATTTTAGAGTTTTTTAATAATATTAACATGTTTCATTTGGTAGGAATATTGTGTATATGAAAGAGTAATAAAAATAAAGAGTTGCAGCAGTACAACCTTTTATTCAAAAGGTGAACATTCAGCTTGAAAAAACATCAACTTTAGAAATAGTTCTCTTGGAAAGACAAATATAAAAAGATGTTTCAAGGACAAGAAAGCACTTCAGATATACACAAGTATGAAATTCATACCATGTTAGGTTAACAAGAGACCATATGTCAAATTTGCAAGGAAATGTTACAGATTTATTTCAGTTATATTAGGAAATATAGCCACTTGTATAAAGATAATTTTCAGCATCAAATCCTAAATGAATTGTTGCCAACCAGGTTAATATGGTTTAAAGCTGATATCTTTGAAATTTATATTAATAACTACAGGCAAAACACTTATGAAATTAAGCAGGAAATATCTAACAATTGGCTTGTCTATATAAGGCTAAACCATTGATGACTTGAGGTTCTTTCGCTCTAAACTATTACTTAGCTCTTAATGACTGACTTCATTTCCTACCTGAATAGTTTTATTTCTTAAAAGGAAAACTATTTCCAGTTTCTCTTTTGAAATACAACATCCTTAGAGAAAATATAGGCAGTAAATTTAAATAATTTCAGTTTCAAGGATAGATTCTAATAATACAAAAATCATTATTTCTTCCAGAAATAGTACAATGTAATTTAAATATTTATTATATTTAAGTTATTTTTATGGATTTCACATTAGTTGATTGCATTATATAGTACCAAGCAAAAATAGTCAATGATTTTATTAAAATATATATTAAAAGAAATACAGAAATCACCTGGAGATACTCGGGGTTCTCAGCTTTAGACCCCTGCAACAGATCAAATGTCACAATAGGGCAAATCACAAGTTTTTGTTTTTTCCAGTGTCTATAAAATTACGTTGTCTGTTAAATATGTCTGTCTGTCTGTATGTATGTATGTAAAAGTTATGTATATTGCAATCTATTAAGTGCATAATAATATCATTATGTCTAAAAAATGTACATACTTTATTGCTAAAAATTACTAACCATTATAAGCCTTCCATTAGTTGTCTAGCCATAACAACATCAAAGATCATTGATCAAAGATACTCATAACAAATATAATAATAATGGAAAAGTTGGAAATATTGAGAGAACTACCAAACTGTAACACAGAGACATGAAGTAAGCTCTTGGAAAATTACTTCAACAGACTTGACTGATGTGTGGTTGCCACAAACCTTCAATTTAAAAAATTTCTGCAAAGCACAATAGAACCAAGTATGCTTATAGACTGAATCTTTTACTAACAAAACTAGTATCTTGCTGAGTAGATTAACAAGAAAATTATTGTTTAGATGAAATTACATCGTGGGGGTGATGTTGAAGGACAGATAAAAGTACCTCAACGATTTTGTCTTAGGAGTTCTTCCCTGTCTTTCCCTGGTATGGGATTAATAATATCAGCAAGGATCTACTATAATCCATGAGTTAGAAAGGCACAGCTCCCGAGTGAGTGCTATTAGAATGTCTATGACACTAGGTTTTATTTTTCCATTGAATTGCTGCTGTTAGATCATTTAACTGCCTTTTTAAAAATTAGTCTTGTACCCTAAGCAAAGGCTGCTTCCTAAGAAAAATAAAATAGTAGACAGTAAATTCTGGGACATATCACATTTATTATATAATTATTGAGAAACTTCTCAAAAAAAATAAATATTTTGATAATTACATCTTTGGTTTAAAGAGACCCAGGACGTGGTGGCAAATCTCAGGCAGCACAGAAAGACTTCAACAGGCTCCAGCTTTGAGCCATTCACCAATATGTGATTTGTAATTACGTTTGCAGTTTGTCTCTGTTTAACACAATCACATCTAATTGACCAGAAAATTTTTGTTATATTGTACTAAGCTGTGGCTAAATTTTTACTGTTATTATTCTGGTTTCTTTGTGAACATCTCAACTTTACTGCATCATTAAACCTTAAATTAGATTTTGATAATAAGAATATTTTATAAAATTTTTTAAACAACTGCAATATTCACATAGGAGCTATAGTGTTCTTAATGCCATTGTCTTGTCTTCATAAAAAATTTAATTCATACACATTCTTTCTGGGTTATTAAAAACAATAGCACTTTGATTTCAATTAAATACTTCACTTGAAAGCCATGACTAATAAATGCCAAATGCTAAAGGTGAACTTATGTTAAGTGCATACCAGAGCATCTTTTGTAGCATGAAAGGAATTTAAGACAGGGTTCTTAGTTTCAGAACTGCTGATGTGTATAGACAAGAAAGGTGGCAAATTAACTACCTCAGTTTAGAAGCTTTCATTACTTTATTTTCATGTTGGGAATACAGGCTAAGCAATAGATTCGATATTCCTGTTATTAATTCTCTAAGCCTAGAAAAATAATAAATAATTGATTTTGTTGTTTATGTTGTCTGCTTTTTCCATATATTCTGTTACCAAAACAATGAAGATTGAAAGCATTTTGGTGAGCCTCGCCAAAATGGAATTATTTCCTGGAAGGGGTGTTCTACAGGCTTCTCCTGCTAGTTTGGAACCCATCTTAACAGTTTACCAGCTGGCATTGTTTTGAGAGGCTGTGCTCTGCTTCAGTGAATTTTTAACGTCTCTTTCAATGAGTTTGCCCATTTCATGATAACACACCTGCCCACATGGTGCTGAGTGTTGAGCAGTTTTTAACCAAAACAGGGCATGACCCCCATTCCCCATCCTCCCTATTTACCCAATCGGGCCCCAAGCAACTTTTTTGTTGTTGTAGTTTCCCTAGATTAAAAAAGTCCTCAAAGGGAAACATTTGGTTAATATGAAAGAGGCAAAACAAAAAACAGAAGAAACACTAAGACACATCAATATCAAAGAGTTCAAAAACTGAGCAATGAAAAAACAGATCTCGATGGGTATATTGCATCAAATGGAGAGTGCTTTGAAGGTGACATGACTGAAGTTTAAACATGTAAGAATAAATACACAATATTTTATAAATAAATTCCAGGGTTTTTTGGTTCCCCTTGCCCCCATATGACTAGAGAATAAAGAAAATGCTTAGTCACATTGGTAAGTGTTTTTGTTTGTTTATTTGTTTTAAACAAAATGCTTCCATAAAACAAGGTAATAGAACATAAATAGCATCATTACAAAGCCTCCTTCTATGGCTTGCCTTAAATTACATCAGCTGATATTTTCACTTTTTTTCAGTTAAAATAAAAAAAGAGTTGAGACTTGTTTTTAATGTCAGGTATTGTGGGTAAATCAAAAAACAGATCTAACGAGGTCTAGTCAGTTTGAACATTAACATCCAAGTACTTTAGCTTTGAGTCGGCTATCAAAGAAGTAGATAACAAATATTTTAAATCATTGCAACAAGGCTGAACTATAAAGTCTAATGCAAAAATCTGTTAAAATATTATTTTCTATTATATATCTTAAGACAGTAACGGTTTCTACTAACACATGAAAAAAATTACCTGAACTATGTAGATAAAGTATGCGTCTCACTACATACCTATTCTTTAAATTTGGCATACCTGAAGTAACTTGAATCTGTCTACAAATGCATATAATCACAGAATGAAAAGCTATAGAAGTAATAAAGAAAAAGGCTAATGGAAGGACCCAACTAAAGGTATAAAAATTCTTAGTCCTTCTAATTTCCCTTTATCACTGGGATAACACGCATGGCTCTCTAGAGCCATGAGTTCAATTTTCCAGTCAACATAAATTCTATTTAAATTGAGCCAAAGAGAATAGATAAGACCCCTAGAGTATATTGACTTGGCCCCCTTCCCATCTTCCACTAGGCTCGTTGCCTAATTGCCATTAGCATCTGATAAAATGTACTTATTTTCACAGCTAAAATATCTGTTTGAAAGTCAGTAAAAGGTGATAAAAAGGAGTAAGTATATGTCATCACTATAAGAAGAAAAATAAAGAGCAAAAATGGATAGAGCGAAAAATTGTCGGAGAATATACTTACTAAAACTTCCACTTTCATTTTTTCTATATAAAATAGCATTTGCATTAAAATATTAGTTAAAACGTTAACCAAAAAAACTAAAACTTTTAAATTTCTTTATTTTACAAAGACTCATAAAACAAGTCCCAAACAGATAACGTTCCTTTCATTATTTACATACTTTATTAAACTGAAAATACCCATTAAGAGAGGACCTGCTATCCAGTACTTTATAGGCTAGGTTTTAGTTTTGAATTATAGCACTAGATTCAAAGTTCTCATTTTAGGTCAATTAATGGGGGGAAAAGCTCAGAAAAAAATATTGCACTGATTCTTAGAATTTATTCAATCCAATGGCCAAGTTCAATCCCTCACTTCAGACAATTTACTTCTTTTCCCAGGTTTAAAATTTTTGATTTGTAAAGGTTTTAGAAGGCATGCAGTGTCTTTCCTCACAGGCCTACCATTCCCTCCTCTCTCACACCCCAACTTCATAGATTTGGATTACAAGGCTGATCTTCAGAGCACATAAATTTGTCACCTCTCCCTGATTTAATCTAACTCCTTCAATTCAGAATCAAAGGAATACTCAAAAGGTTGAATGATGCATCCTAGTTGCTACAGTGTGTTGGTGACCATGCTGGGTCTGCTCAGATCTCCTAGTTCCTGGGTCTATGCCGTCACTGGGGCCTTTGCATCATCCAAACCATGCAAAGGTTTATACACAGTGCTCCTGAACCAGCATTTGAATACTGACAGCAGTTAGTGATCCACAGAAAAATGTGCTCTAATCACACACTGGCATGGTCTCTCCACCCCCAACTGGAGTGCTCCAAGGAGTTAGAAACTTCTTTCAGAACATGTCTTCAAAATCTAACACCTAAATGAAAGTTCAGTCTATATGCGGGCATATACAAACAGCTATTACAAAAGTTGACAAATCTGTAGTAACGTGGAATGAATAAGCAATGCAAAGCTGTGCTGTACCAAAGCACAAACTGCAATGTTGTTGTCATTTTTAAGTAAAATCACTGGACCAGCCTAAACTAAAATGTCAGACTAATTGGATTACATATAATAAAATATATAATGGTATAAAAACAAATTGATACCACAACGGCAAGAAAATTGTACCCACTGCAACAGCCACATGGAAATTAAAATATTTATGTAATGTTCAACAAAGAAAATGGGCTCAAGTCCGTGAAGTAAAGGATGAGTAGAATTTGGAAAACATACACCTTTGCAACAGAATAATGCTTCCATTCTCCTTTTCTTTCTCAAAATTAGCAACTATTGGCACACTACTGAGTTATGCTAAATCACCTTATTAAAAGTTGATTCAAGAGTAAAAGTCTTACATTCTAATTACTGTAATTAGGTCTTACCTCAATTGAATGATCCTAGGGCAATCGTAGGGTCTTCACAGGCTATCGGACTCTTATAAGCTGGACCCAGGGCTCTTCATCCAGGTGCCTAGCAGTCAAAACCCATTTCCTGTTCATAAATCAAACAACAGAGATGATCAGTTTAAATTGGGAACTGTATTAGATAATTTATCAGTTGGCTCCTGAATTTATTATTGAGTTAATGCTTTTCAGATTTACTTTATCAGTTTTTTTTTTAATTGTAAGCACCTGCATTTCTTTTTTCTTCTTTAGAAATCAAAAATACATAAATAGACTTTTTTTTTAAAAGCACAACATTTTATTTCAAGGACAAATGTATACACAGACACACAAATAATTTTCTATCTTGTTCTCATTTGTACTCATGTTTATATTTGCACTTTAATTTAGCTAGCCTAAATGACACACCTACTCTGTGCCATGCACCACTAAACACAATAAGAGATAAAGAAACAGACAGATAATTGGACACAAATTTACTTACTATCTCTTTGGGAGAAAGGACTAACCAAAGGAAGAAGCATGTAGTAGAAAAAGTACATCCAGAACTGAAAACCTGGCATTTCTTTGAACACATGTGTGACCCTGGGTAATTTCTGTAACTTTTTAAATATAAATTCATTCACTTTAAAACTAGGATTAGAAAATAGGTTAGTTAAACTATTGTGAATATCAGAGACGTTGCATATAACGTGCCTAGCACATTGTCTAGTGTGTACTAAGCACTCAGTACTTGACTCAGACTACTATAAAGTATTTTAGGACATTGACAAACTTTATTATTCTTTATCTTCTGTAGCAAGATTGGTTATTCAATATTTCATATTTATGGGCTGGGATAAGTAATAATGCAGTATTTCACAAACTTGTGACTAGAAAAATAATTCTTGCCCCTCTGTTGGGTTAGTTTACTTTTTCTTTACATTTCTGTTTTTTCCTTCATTTCAAAGTCAAACATCTTTATTAAGCTTTATATAATAAGAATAATAACATTCCATAAAATACTCAACCACCAAAATACAGCGAAAAACAATATTTCTGAATTTTAATCTTAAATTCCTCTGCTTTCAAGAAGAAAATGTTTAAGTTATATTCTGTGTGTTTATCCAGTTTGGACGTCCCAAACAACTCTTTTTTCTTTGCTCATAGATTTCAGATCTTCTTGATAAAAGTAACTTAACTTGGTTAGGACATGAATTATAAGCTTTCTAGACTAACTTATCATAAAGTAAAAGTCCTTGGATCAAGGTTGGTGACATTTCATCATTAGTAAAGGCACATATACATGTGCACTCACACACACAGTTCAGGACATTAGAATATTTCATTTGTGGAGAATAAAAAGACTATTAAATGGGGAAGATTGAAGTTCATTACCCAATTCTCAACTTTTATTTCAAAGTGCCTCAAGATTGTACTTTGGGCAAGGTTGTTCAAGGAATCAATTATTGTCTCAGTACAACTGCAGGCGTCTCCTCTTCTTCAGCACTGAAAATGATGAAGGAACCATAACAAAAATGGTAAACACATGTTCACAATGATTCTTATGGTTTCCAGCTACAAATCACAGGAATCTAAGTTACATGGAACTTTTCTCGTAACCGTTCTCTTGGTATTTAATGGGATAAAAATAGCCTGTTGCCATCTGCATCCCCGCATTTGATTAAAAATCAAACTAAGAGAAAACATCAGCCACCACTCCCCCCCCAAAAAAAACTGTATAGATTGGGTTAGAGAACTGAAAATTCACATGTCAGCTTGTCTAATACAGTTCCTTTGACTAATCCTTGCTTATTCTAACACCAAATTCAAGATTTTATTTACTAAATGAAATAAACTCTAGTTTAAGCATTGATACATTATTCAAGATGTTGGTTTTTCAGGTTCTTAGGGAAACTTGGCTGAACTAGTAGTTTCTCATGGACTCTTCAAGTATTACCTAAAGTCAAAACACTGGAACTAGAATGAAACATAAAGACTACCCCATTCAAATTTTCACACAAAGTTCCACCATCATCTCCCACTAAATGTTTTATTTAATAATAGATTTCACTCAGACCCTATATCCAAAGCTCCAGGAGTAAAAGCTGAGAAATGAAAAACCCTTCTTGTCTATTGGGGATTTTTCTCTATTCAGGGTCTTTTAAATGGTATACACTTATATCAGAAATACAAAATCGTACAACTCTATGGAAATTGACTGTAGTTCCGATTATGCCTTGATACAAGTATATTAAAACACAAATTTTGGATTTTCTTAAGCAAAATACATAAAAACAGAACAAACAAGCAAAAGAACAACCCAACACATGCTATATTTCAATTTAGCAAATTTGCAATGGGGTTAATGTAATATTAACAATCATTCTTTTGCATGGCTATCACCTACTTGCTTATGGAGAATGATTTCTGCTACAACAGTTTTCTTTAAGTCACTCTACTGATCAAGAGCTAATAAACTATTCCTTGTGCCAATCACATAAATTTCATTCTCAGTTTAACATCCATTGGAAGCCCACCATGAGTTAAACATATCAACTCCAAATACTTACATATGGCTTTGGGGTTCTTTAGTATTTTGACCCATCTCTTATATTTTTGAAGGCAATAACTATGCCTTGGTTTGTGGTGCTCTCAGGACCAATCACTGTGCCAATACTTAGAGTATTCTCAGTAAATAATAATTGAGGGCACCTGCAACTCTGGACATTTGCAGCTCTTTCCATTTACAGATCTCGTTGCCCATTGGAAGAATACACTAAATGTTTCCTTAATGCCTTTTACCTAGCTGATCTTCCCTGGTAACTCATTCAGTCTGCTCTTTCTTGTCTAGCTTCTAGTTATTTTCCCAGATTCACTTATATCATGAAATCTATTCCAGCCTAGACATTTATTTTCTATTTTTTAAGACTATACTAAACTAAATAATAATCTTGGGAAAGAGAGAAGAAATATTATATTTGTTCTTCTTATAAACCCCTCACAGCTCCTAGCTCAATAGTTGGTGGCTACTGTAGAGGATACAGATGATTTGTGATCTAGAAAAAGATACACATCCCTATTCGATGAGTTAGATCAGGGACCGGCAAACTATGGGCCATGGGCCAAATTCAGCCTACTGCCTGTTTTGACAAATAAAATTGTACTGGAACACAGCCATGTCCATTTGTTTATGTACTGTCTATGGCTGCTTTCCTGCTATAACTGCAGAGGTGAGTAGTTGTAACAAAGACTGTCTGGCCCACAAGCCTATAATATTTACTATCAGCTTCATTACATAAGTTTGCTTATCAGTATATTAGATCAGTAGTTCTCCAGTGTGGGCCCCCTGAAGAAATATGAACCATTTACAGTCTTAAATACTGTGGTTAGACAATACTACATAATCTTGTTGCTCTTCTAATGTGGACCTTGGGTTGACTGTACCAGTATCACCTGGGAAGTTATTAGAAATGCAAAACCTCAGGCTCCATCCCAGGCAACAGATCAGAAGTTCTGCAGATGGGAACCAGTAATCTGTTTTTTGACCAGCTCTCCAAGTGATTCTAATGCACACTAAAAGTTGCGAATTACGGAATCAGATGTAATGACTTGGTTTGGGTGAGCCAGATCCAGTTTTTTCAAATGCTACTAGCATGTACAGAGATTCTAAGTAATGAAAACATATCAATTATGTCTCACCTGCCTGGAAATGTAACACCTGGGGTGTACACTAAGAAGCAGGATTACTTTGATGTGAGAATTATTATAACACTTTCAGTAAATGTTAATATAGCCACCAGCTGTCTACCCATAAGAAAGACAACATACCAAGTACCAAAGTGTAAAATCTATCCAAAAATAGACTGAAAAAGCAAAGCAATATAGCAGATAAGCTCTGGTTTGTACAGGACTGCCTGTCAAGACAAACCTTTGCACAATGATTCTCAGCAGGGACCAGGAGAAGTGAACTGCCACTCAGTATGGAACTCTGTTAATCAAGGATTTGTTCCAACATGCATATTCCATCTTGAAGTCTCACATGTGGCCAAATAGCACTTTCCATGATAGTGTGTGGGTAGAAATAAGGAATAATCACCACTAAGCCTTGTGAAAAAAAATATAATTACATTGTACAACGTAGACAATTTTCACCAAATGCCATGTTTAAAATTTACTATAAATCTAGCTCTTTCATTGTTTCTTTCTAAAACTAGACTAGCAACAGAAGCTATGGCTATGATATCAAAGACTTAGAATATACAAAAACATGGCAAGGTATTGATAAAAGATGAGAGTGATAAAGTTCTTCTGGGAAGACCCTTGCCTCGATGTATTTTATTTAATTATATCTAATGTTGAAATCTTGGGAGCTATATCAGGAAACAACAGTAAAGTTACTTAACCTATCGAAGTGTCTCCACATAAAGGTTAAAAGAAACATATGTCAATCAATAAGAATAAACTATTGACTGATAGCCTCTAGAAAGTTCACATTATTTCCTGCTCATAAAAATCATTATGTTTCCATCTAACAGTATAACCATTATTTCCCTTTTGAAAATGGCACATAGATTCAATATGCCTAAAATACATATAAACATTTCATTCAATATCTATTTAAGAGTGATTTAGTTTTACCATATGTCTCTGGTAAGTAGGAAAAGTATTTAGATATTCTGTATAACAAAAAATTGGGGAATGTGGGCCTGGATTTCATACCCATGAATTTAGTAAATGATTGAGCACTGTTAAGAAAATCTATTACAATTTTGATTCAGGCTTAAATTTTCAAAATTTAAATCAAAGGGTAATGAATATATAATTTCGTACACTTAAGCATAACACAGCCTCATTCAAAGACAAAGAATATATGATCATCTCTATATAGGAACCCCTATCCCATGAAAAGAAAAAAACTGTGCTTCACTCAGCATTCACAGGAGATATAATACCTATCTAGAAGGACAATGAATCACAAATAACATGAGACAAGGAGAAAGCAGAGGCTGAGTATATTACAAAGTAATTAAGAATAATGCTCCAAAATTTTAAGGAGTGAAAAATCAGGCCAAAAGTTAAAAACCTTTCATAGCAAGTCCATTAGCCTCTACAATCAACCTCTAACTGAGGCTTCTTCAATTGAGTCATTTAAAATTAGACAAGAGCCTGACTTTGCCAAAATACCACAGGGAATTAGTCAAAGGAAGGACTAGTGAGATGTACTAAATGAATTATTTTAACTCATCTTTTACATATCTAACTGCTATGATTTCACACACGTTATAAATAGTGAGAAATGAAAATGCCCTGGAGGTTTCATTCTATCACTATGCCACACCAATTCATTTTTTTTTTTTAAAACAAGAGGAAGATGAGTGGGATAAAAAATAATTAAGAGATAAACACTACTCTTGAATAGTTCACTCAAAATGGTTAATTCAATGAAACGATATACTAAAAAATAGAATATTCATTTATAAAATTTGCATAGTATATACTATATTTAATTACCATCAATGTCCCAGTACAATGAATAACATGGATTTGTTAATCAATAAATGTTAAATGGATGAATAAGTGAACTTCTTTCCTCTGGAGACTGTCTCTTCTAGCGTTTATGTCCTTGAGATATAGGCTTACTGTAGTCATCAATTACTAAGACCCAAGCCAGACTGCCTGTAGCTCTGTGTGCTGGAGCAAGATACTTAGCCTCACTATGCCTCTGTTCACTCAGGAGAAAAATAAGGAGGGATCATAATAGTAGCAGTGGCTTCCTAGGGCTTTTCTAAGTACTAATGAGTTAAAAGCAGTAAAGCAGAGAACATGTTAGATAATAATCACTCAGTAATAGTGAGCTATCATTAATAACTGATATTAATATGTATAGTGGTCAACAGGGTAGGGGATTTTAGGAAATTAGTCTAGAAAATGTCAGAAAAGTTGGAGGGATAAGGCACAGATTCTCAATACATGACCTATTTGCAAATACACTACTAAAAACCAGGCAGTTCCTTCATAAAATTGACTATGAAAATAAGTGGTTATTCTCACCCAAGTTAAGCCTGATATTTCATTCCCAGGCTACTTGTCATTTCACGGACAATCATTAAGCCTTCTAGGTTTTGTGCTAAATGTCAAGTTCTTGATCTCTGCAAAGCAGGTTACCAAAAAAATTCTAGGATACTTGGTTTTCTGGATTTCACACTTATAATGCCCCCACTCTGGAAGCTGTTCATAAATATAAACTCATATCTGAAGACTTGAGGATAACTGTGGCTTGATCAATCAATTAAAAATGATAATAGATGTGTTAAGTCAGTCTCTCTGGGTTTCAATTCCAGGAAAACCATAACCTCTATGACCTTGGGCAAGTTACTTAACTTTTGGGCTCCTCATCTATAAATTAGAAAGATTATATGTTATTCCATCTCGTAGTGTTATATAAAGGATTAACCATAAGGTAATTCATGAAAAATGCTTACAAGTACCCCAGAGAGAAATTATGTGGTTCAAATCCTAGCTCTGACATTTATTAGCTGGGTATCCTAGAGTTCCTTACTTAGCCTAACTTTGCCTTATACATATGTATATGTATGTGTGTGTGTGTATTCTGACAACAATAAAAGATTTTAAGATTATTTCCTTTCCAGGCTAGTCTCTAAAATTATGTTTGATTTTATGACAGTTTTTAGTTCTTTAATAAATAGGAGCCTTTGGTGTTTCGCCTCTTCAATTGTTAATTAAGACTATGGTTACACTAGTGAGAATAAAATGAATACATGTTCAGACAATCAATATGTTCCATGATATAGATCTTTTTTCTACTTCCTCTAACTATCACTGCCATTTCAAATTTGTGATTCATTTTTCGCTCTAAAGCCCTGTCATAAGTCATTATTTCATTGATGTTTTCCATGGGTCCTTGGTATAATCCATATTCCCAATAAATACCTAAATATTATTAATGTAAGCCAATAGTATGGGCAAAGGGGAATATCAAGTATTCTAGACCTGAAAAATACTGAGAGTGAATGATCACTTATGTTGAGTGTATAGAGAAAAAATAATGAGATTCTAAGAAACTTTAATTTTTAAAATGTGATATTAGGAGGATTCACGAAAGAAGCAAGTAAAAGAAGTGTGAAGTATGTCAGAAGAAAATAGGGTCACAGTGCAATGGAGTGAAGAGTCTCAACAATGTACATAGGTTTAGGTAACAGAAGGGGTCAAGTAACAACAGCGCTTGGAGAATGTCCACTGGTTCCAAGTAAGGAATGTGCTTCAGACATTTGAAGCAGGCAATGAAAATGAACAAAGCAGCAACTGCATATAAAGCAATAGAGCGGCAAGGACTGTGGTGAAGGGAGTCTCAGCCAACAGCTGTCAGTTCCGGCAGAATGTTGCCATGTGGGATAATAAGCCCAGAAAAGTCAGCTCTGCTTCAAAGAAGACCAAATTAAATTTGGGAAATGGCTGAATTTTTAACAAAAAAATTTTAAAAAACACAGTGTATATATAAATAATTATACCAGGTGGGATTTTTTTCGAGACACACATGGCTGGTTCAACATTCAAGACCCTATTAGTTCACCCATCATATCAACAGTCTAGGGAAGAAAGTGGTATGGTAATACTGATAGATGCAAAAAAAGTATTTATCAAAACCCAACACCTATTCATGATAAAACTCTCAGTAAATTAAGAATAGATGAGAACATTATTGATTTTATATTTTAAAAATCCTGCAGTTAACATCATACTTAATGGTGAGAAACTAAATGTTTTCCCTCTGATCAGGAACAAGGCAAAGATGTCCCCACTTACCACTCCTTTTCAATACTGCACTGGAAGAGCTAGTTAATACAGTAAGACAGGAAAAGGAAATAACAGATACACAGATCAGATGCGAAGAAACAGAACTGCTTTTGTTCACAGAAGACATGACTATCCATGTATAAAATCTTTGAAAAAATTGACAAAAATCTCTTGGAACTAATAAGCAATTACAGCAAGGATGATATACAAGATGAATATACAACAGTCAATTGCTTTCCTGTATGTGATTAATGAACAACTGAAATTTAAAATTTAAAATACAAAATCATTCACATTAGCGCCCCTTCAAAATAAATACTTATATGTAAATCTACCAAAATATGTACAAGGTCTATATGAGAAAAACTACAATAGTTTGAGAAACAAAATCAAATAATAAAATGAATAGAGAATTATTCTACGTTCACAGACAGAAAGGTTTAATATTGCCAAGATGCCTGTTTCTCCCAACTTGATATATTAGATTTGGTGCAATACCAATCAAAATCTCAGCAAGTTATTTTGTAGCTGTTTACAAAGAGATTCTAAAGTTCATAGGGAGAGGCAAAAGATACAGAATAACCAACATAATATCAAAGAAGAATGAAGCTGGAGGAATGATGCTACCCTAATTTAAGACTTATAAGAAAAACTATAGTAATCAAAACAGTGTGGTATCAATTAAAAGAAATAGACAATAGATCAATTGAACAGAATAGAGAGCCCAGAAATAAATTCACACAAATAAAGTTAACTGATCTTTGACAAAAAGAGGCAATTCAAGTGGACACAATCGTTTTTTCAGCAAAAGATGTTGAAACAATTAGTCACATATAAAAAATTAATCTCATTATAGAAATTACAACCTTCACAAAAATTAACTCATTATGAATCATAGACTTAAATGTAAAATGTGAAACTGTAAAACTCCTAAAATATAACATAAGAGAAATATAGATAATGGTGGGCTTAGCAATGACTCTTTAGATACAACATTAAAAGCATGATTCATAAAATAAAAATTGACAAGTTAGATTTTATTAAAATTTGAAACCTTCTTGCTCTGCAACATCACTGTCAAGAGAATAAAAAGAGAGCCAAAAATCAGGAGAAAATGTTTGCCAAAAGGCTGTTATCTAAAAAATACAAAACTCATTAAAACACAATAATTATAAAATGAGTGGTCCAGTTTAATAAGGGGGAGGGGCAAGAGATCTGAACAGACACCTCCCCTTAGAAGATATAGGTAGAAATAAGCATTTAAACATGTGCAACATCATTAGATAAATGCAAATTACAACAATGAGATACTACTACACTTATTAGAACAACTAAAATCTAAAACAGTGACAACAATGATGAGTATGTGGAGTAAAAGGAACTGTCATTCATTGCTAGTGGCAATGGCAATGATACAGCTATTTTGGAAGACAGAAAGTATCTTTAAAAAACATAACTTACTATTTGATCCAATTATTGTGCTCTTTGGTATTTACTCAAATGAATTGAAAAGTTATGTCCACACAAAAACTAGCATACAAATATTCATAGCAGCTTTATTTTTAATTGTCAAAACTTGGAGAAACTAAAATGTCCTTCAGTACATGGATACAGGAATATCTTGTTTTATTGCACTCCACTTTAACACTTCACAGATACTATGTTTTTGTTTTTGTTTTTAACAAATAAGAGGCTGGTGGCAACTATGCATTGAGCAATTCTATCAGTACAATTTTTTTCCAATAGCATTTGCTCACTTACTGTCTCTGTGTTACATTTTGGTTATTCTCACTATGTTTTTAGACTTTGTTGTTATTATTACATTTGCTAATGTGTTCCATCATCAGTGATATTTGATACTGCTATTGTAATTGTTTTGGGGTGCCATGAACTTTGCCCATATAACATGGCAAACCATAAATATTGTATGCGTTCTAACTGCTGCACTGACTCACTGTCCCCCCATCTCTCTTCCCAGACCTCCCTATTCCCTGAGACACAATTATAAAATTAGACCAATTAATAACCCTACAATGGCTTCTAAATGTTCAAGTGGAAGAAAGAGGGGATTTTTTTCACTTTAAATCGAAAGCTAAAAATGATTGAGCTTAGTGAGAAAAGCACGTTGAAAGCTGAGATAAGCCAAAGTTAGGCCCTTTGTATAATTAGCCAACTTGTGAATGCGAAGAAAAAGTTCTTGAAGGAAATTAAAGACTGCTACTCCAGCAAACACACAATCGATAAGAAAGTGGAACAGCCTTATTGTTTATATAAGAAAGTTTTAGTGGCCTAAATAGAAGATCAAAACTGCCATAACATTCCCTTAAACCAAAACCTAACCAAGAGCGGGGCTCTAATTCTCTTTAATTCCATGAAGGCTTGGAGAAGTGAGAAAGTTGCAGAAGAAAAATCTGAAGATAGCAAAGGTTGGTTTTTGAGGTTTAAGGAAAGAACTTGTCCCGATAACATAGAAGTGCAAGGTGAAACAGCAAGTCCTAATGTAGAAGCTATAGCACGTCATCCAGAATATCAAAGATAACTAATGAAGGTGGCTACATAAAACAACTGATTTTCAATGTAGATGAAACAGCCTTTTATTGGAAGGAGAAGCCATCTAGGACTTTTATAGGTAAAAAGAAAAAGTCAGTATCTGGCTTCGAAACTTGAAAGTACAGGCTGACTCTTTTGTTAGGGGCTAATGCAGCTGTGACTTTAAGATGAAGGAATTGCTCATTTACATTTCTGAAAATACTAGGGCCCTAAAGAATTATTCCTGTGCTCTATAAATGGAAAAAGAAAGTCAAAATGACAGCACATCTGTTTACAACATGGTTTACTGAATATTTTAAACATACTGTTGATACCTACAGCTCAGAAAAAAAAAGATTTATTTCAAAATATAACTGTTCATTGACAGGGAAGCTCATCGCCCAATAGCTCTGATAGAAATGTACAAGGAGATTAATGTTATTTTCACATGTACTAGCACAACGTCTATTCTCAAGCCCATGGATCAAGGAGTAATTTTGACTTTCAAATATTATTATTTAATAAATACACTTGGTGAGAGTATAACTGCCATAGATAAGGATTCCTTTGGTGCATCTAAAGAAAGTAAAATGAAAACCTTCTGGAAAGAATTTATCATTCTAGATGCCATTAAGAACATTCATAATTCATGGGGAGAGATCAAAATATTGACATTGACAGGAGTTTAGAAGAAGTTGATTCTAATCCTTATGGATGACTTTGCGGGGCTCAATATTTCAGTGGAAGTAACTGCAGATGTCATGGAAACAGCAAGAGAACTAGAATTAGAAGTAGAGCCTAAAGATGTGACTGAATTGCTGCAATCTCAAGATAAAACTTTAATCAATGTGGAGTTACTTCTTATGGATGAGCAAAGTGTTTTTTGAGATAAAATCTACTCCTGGCAAAAATGCTGTGAAAACAAAGGATGTAGAATATTACATAAAGTTAGTTGATAAAGAAGTGAGAGGGTTTGAGAGGGCTGACTCCAACTTTTAAAAAAAGATCTGTAGCTAAAATGCTCTCAAACAGCACTGCATGCTACAGAGAAAGTGTTCATGAAAGGGAGAGTTAGTAAGTGTGGCAAACTTCATTGTTATCTTATACTAGGAAATTGCCATGGCTGCCCCAGCCTTCACCAACCACCACCTTGATCAATCAGCAATCACTGATATCAAGTCAAGACTCTCTAGCAACAGAAAGATCATAACTTGCCAAAGGCTCAGATGATGGTTAGCATTTTTTAGCAATAAAGTTTTTTTTTTAAATGCACATTTTTAAACAATGCCATTACTCATTTTAATAAACTACAATATAGTTTAAATACAGTTTTTATGTGGGAAGTCAAAAATGTATGCAACTCACTTTATTGTGATATTTGCTTTAATGTGGTACTCTGGAACCAAACCTACAATATGCCCCAGGTATGCCGATAGATGAATAAAAAGTGGCATTTCCAGACATTGAAATATTATTTAGCACTAAAAAGAAATGAAGTATAAAGCCACAAAAATATATGAAGAAAACTTAAATGCATATTACCAACAGAAAGAAGCCAATCTCAAGGCTATGTATTATATGAGTTCAACTACAGTGTCCACCAGAAGTAATACTTGCTTGAATGTGCTTGAGAGGGTAATAATATGGGCGTAATAATTTAGTTTTAATTATAACATTTCACCTAAAATTTCATATGGCATGCCTGGGTGTGTTATTGTTATGTTACATAATTGCATGCTTATGATTTTGTAATATAAGATTTTGTAATAAAAAAGGAGCATTGTTTGTGTCAGACCCTTTATATGACATTCTAGAAAATGCAAAACTATGAAGACACTAAAAAGACCAGGGATGGTCAGCAGTTTTGGGAGAAGTAGATATTAACAAGTGGAGCACACAAGATTGTTTGACCAGTGAAATTATGTATAAAGGTGGATACAGGACAATATATCTGGGACAAAATCCACAGAATATAAATCATGTGCCCTAATGCAAACTATGGATTTTGGTCGATGGTGACTGTGAATGTTGGTTCGTTGATTATAGCAAATGTACAACATTAGGATGGGGAAAGTATACTTGGGAACTGTCTGTACTTTGCTCAATTTTGCTATGAACCTAAAACAGCCCTAAAAATAAAGTCTATTAATTTCAAAGATAAGTAAAATGAAAACACACAGTGTAAGCAGAACAAAACATGCCACTGGGCTGGATTACAATTTGTTTAAAGAATAACAGGATATCTGTTTATGACATCATCTTCTATTTCTGGTGATGGAAGGGAATCCTAAGTACTAATAAGAGTGGATAATCATTTCCATATCCTTATTTAAAAAGATTTTTTTTTAGAAAGCAAAATTCAAGCTTTTACCATTCATATACAACTGATTGACAAGTAACAACATTCAAAATTTTCTAGAGGTAAAATATGAGAAAGTAAGAAATATTCTTATCATCCAAATCCATTTGCAAACATATATTTAGATAAAAATTACACACAGCTCCTACAAAAAAAGCCTAAACAAAATTCAAATAAAATTAAGTTATAAGTTTCAGAGGAGTATGAACTTTCTTTTATTCACTGATTTATCCCTAGAATCTAAAACAGCACCTGGTACAAAAAATAATAAATAAATATTTGTTTAACAAATAAACAAATTACATACTCTCTTTAAATAAAATCATTTTGTCTGCATTGTGGATGGGAAAGGGGCCAGCATGGTGATTAGAGGCACTTGTTTGCAGCCTATTGGACTGTTCAACTGTGAAACAATGAAAGCCTGGAAAAAAACAATAGCAGTGGAAATGATAGGGTAGCCAGGAAGGATGTCAACAACAGCATGCTTAGGGCAATGAGGAGGGGCCACTGAGAGCCCCGAAAACCGAAGGCTGGAATGGAAGAGACCGGGAAAGATACTGAGAAGCACAATATTTGGTGAAAGAAAGGAAGACAGTGTCACAGAAGTTCAGAGGGGACCGATTTAAGAGACATGAAAAATAGTATCAAGTGCATAAAGATCAAGTACTGTGAGCAGAGCTGTAATTTTGGGTGAGGTAACATGTTCACCTTGCACACACACACACACACACACACACACAAAAGGAAAGAAAAAATTAAGGGATATCAAAAAATCAGAATCGAGACAAATAATATGTAAATGCATCATTTTAAAAAACCAACGTAAAAGTATTCATGTTGAGTAAAATCTCAAAATTTTAAAAAGACAGGTTGTTTGTTTTATTATCCTGCATTATTTATTGTGCATCCTGACAAACTACAGGTCCTGGACTTGCAAAGCCTTCACTTTCCCACGGGGCAGGTTTATGGGATTGACAACGGTATGTCCAGACTTTGGGCAGCATGGGGCTTTCCACATAGTCATCTTTCTTGATTATATAGTGTTCACTGACTTTTTTCACTTGCTTGGATCTCTCATACATTCCCGTTGGGATTGTAAAATGGTACACCCATTTTAAAAAATAGTTTGGCAGGTTTTTTTACATATACATACATTTACTATATGGCCCAGCAATCCCAGAGAAATGAAAGCTTATGGCCACACAAAAACTTGTACATCACTCTTTATACCAGCTTTATTCATCACAGTCCTGAACTTGAAACTATCAAAGTGACTCTCAATAGGTGAACGATTAAACAAATATCCATACTATGGAATACTGCTCCGCAATAAATAGGATTAAACTATTGAGGCACACAACTACTTCTAAGTATCTCAAGAACATTATGCTGAATGAAAAAAAGTCAATCTATAAAGATTACATTAAACATATATTTGAATTTACAAAATTATGAAGATGGAAAGCAGGTTAGTGGTTGCCAGGGGTGGGGGAGGTTGGTTGAAGGATGCAGGTATGACAATAAAAGGGTAGCTTCAGGGAGATCTTTGTGGTAGTAGAATAGCTTCATAGCACGACTGCGGTGGTGGTTACCCAAATGTATACCATGATAAAATGAGGCAGTACTAAACACACAGATTGTACCAATGTCAATTTCTTGGTTTTGATCATGCTATAGTTATATCATATGTAAACATTGAGGGGAACTAAGTGAAGGATTTATGGGACCTCTCTGCCAATTCCTGTGAATGTATAATTATTTCAAAATAAGAAGCAAAAAAATGTGTTACTTAAAGTGTGACTTAGAGCGACTGTTACACTTTCTACCACTTGAAAATAGAAAAGCAATAATAAAAAATATAGGAGGATATTTTGATAAATGCATCATGGGCACGCTTTTTTCCCTTTTACCAAGTTTCCAATATGGCTGGGCACAACACTGACTGGGACTTGGAACGCTTCCCTTGGGTTTAGCAATTAGGAAGTCTTTGGTGATTGAATGGGAGTAGTTTCAATGTGGTAGTGAAGAGAGAGGCCAGATTGCAGCTGGTTAAAGAGAGGTTGGACTGAAGGCAAAAGGCCAGAAAGGGAGATGTTTGAGGACAGAGGGTAGATAATCCAAGAGGCAATAAAACTGCTTACTGCTCTTTTATCCAAAACAATCCATCCAAATCTGTTTTCAGGGAGGTAAAAAATATAGTTAAAAAAATAAAAGAGGAAAAGGCCAGTCATTTCTACTGTGCTACTTTAGAGACAACCATCTTCATTAAGGCATTACATCCATTACTTAATATCTGGATGTCTGTGCTAACCATCCAAAAATCATCCTGGTTTCAGACAGGATTTTTCTGAAGAGTTTCTGATAACATGTATTTTAATATACCTTTATCCTAAACATATTGTACCCCAGGAGTAATTTCTATGAAAAATAGTTTCCTTAAAACCTGGTGATTGTTAAAAAAAATGCTGTTTTGCAATGATATTTAGATTTAATTTGAAGCATGTAGAAAATCTCCACTTTAAACTTTTTAGAGTCACAGATATTTCACAGGAGAAATTCAAAATTGGCTTATAAATGTAATCTCTGGTACAGAATGATCCTCGAGACTTAATTATGTCTTTACCCTTACACTTTTCCAGTATGAATATGCAAATACAGACATTTATGATGACCCGCTGAAATCTGTAGCAAGGTCAATATGGGTGAGGAAGTACTAAGTAAATAAAATGGGAAGGTTTCTAATTAAAACAGAATTAGACACTTCAAGAAGGAACCTATGTTTTTAATTGTTTTGTGGGACTAATCTCGAAAGATTAAAATCTGATGAATTAGATTCCAGTTTTGCCAAGTCAAAAGCTTCCTTCCAAAAGACATGTTTCACCAGTAGTTAAATGAAAAAGAAGTAGACACTTGAGGAACTGGAAAAGCATTTGCAAGGGAAATGTGTAAAAAGATAAAATAAATACAGTATGTGTTTTTAAGAAGAAAAAACAGGTTAGTAAATGACTTTCTCTTCAATTATTGGAGAGTTGCGCTTTTCAATGATATTAAAACCAAGTGCATGAATCAACTGTGGGTTTGTGGAAAGTCAGATTTCTGGTCCCATCAGAATGAGAATCTGAAAGGGGAGCCTAAGAATCTGCATTTTTAACAAACTCTCCCAAGTGAGTCTCATGGGTGATTAGTTTTAAGAAGCACTGAATATGATATATACACTATCGTTTATGATATATACCCTACCATTTATACATGATGGATTTATTAGTGAAATTTTATTGCAAAATAGGTCTACCATTTCATCAGGAACATCACATAGATATTGTAGAAATTACTTACAACAAAGGACATTAGATCCATAAATATGGTAAACAAAATAGCATCATAGGTATTTGTTAAATGTTTATAATAAATGTGATAAATAAATTTAATATATTAAAAAATCTATCTCTAGGGAGTGTGAAATATATGCATTAAATATGACTTTTCTCATTCCCTTTTTAATACTTCAGAATGCAAATGTTTTCTAATCTCTTATTTTCCTATTCCTAAAATAGCAACATTCTCATTAAAAAGTAAAATATATTTAAATATGAACATGGGATTACCATATCAGTATATCAATATTTATTTACTAAAATACTAAAAGGGCTTAATTTTTAAAGATTTTTTTCAGAATTACCCAATTGTTTGTAATAGTCTATTTCAAAATATAAAAGCCCATAAGCCATAGTGAGCATACAGCATATCTTTAGAAATGTCTTTGACCACACTATGAGAATTATGACCTTGCCCTGCAGCTATGAGAAAGGTGAATTTTTGAAAAGTTAATTCTTAATTAATAGCTATTAATTAAAGCTGTACATCTAACTTCTTTTATTGAAGCGAGATGTTCATATTTTAGTTTAATATGTGATATGTCATACTCCATCAGAATCAGCATTAGCATCACAAGGTACAAAGGCCATCATCATGGAAGAAAAGGGACCAGAAGAAAGAAATTGTCATAGAAAAGTAGGCATTTCCAAATAGGATTTCCATTGTTCTAAGGGAATTTTTTCAATAATTAAAAAAATTATGAACAAACTCTTACATATATTTGCTCAGTGTATTCATCAAATGATTGTGTTTTTAAGTAATAGGTATGGATATCAATAGCTGCCAAAATTTTAAATTATGTAAGACCGACTCTGAAAAAAAACCAAATACTTTTCCAACTGTTCATTCAGCATAAATCCTAAAAACCTCCAATACAGTATAAGTTGTATGTTTACTTGTTTCTCTTCCCTTTAATATTTTCTGATTTGTTGAACCACAAAAACTTCCATTGTGTTCTGGGCCTTATTTTCAAAAGATAATACAGTAACATCAATAAAAACAGTGATCATTTATTAAATACCAAGTAGGAATCAGGTGTTATGAACTTGAAACAAATCGTTAGTTCTCAAATATTCTTTATCAAAACCCCCAGAAGTATTGAGTTGGCCAAAAAGTTCATTAGCTTTTTGGGTTTTTTTTTTTGTTTTTTTCCAGTAAGATGGTCCTAGTAGTGCTTCACTGCCTTTAACTTCATTCAAAACAATTTCATTAGGTTGTATTGTGACCACTGTCATATGAGCAGGCATTAAAAAATAAAAAATCACAATTGATGAATTTTTGTGTTGTCATTTTAATATTGAAAATAGAAGAAAATATGCAACATTTTTGGTATATTTTACTTTATTATTTCAAGAAATGTAAAAATGAAACTGAAATGCAGAAAAAAAGAAAGATTTGTGCAGTGCATGGGGAAGGTGCTGTGACTGATCGAATGTGTCAAAAGTGGTTTGTGAAGTTTCTTGTAACTATTGCCATTTTGGCAAAATAATTCTTTGCTGTGGGGCTGTCTTAGGCATTGGAAGATTTTTAGCAGCACCCCTGGCCTCTACCCACTAGAAGCCAACAGCAGGAAAGAGCTGACATACTCAAAATCAATAAAGTTATTGGTGAAAATTAAAAAAAAATGTGTCTTCTTTTAAAGAAAAAAAAAACTATATGGACTTTTTGGCCAACTCAATATTTATCATCAGTCAAATTTTATCTATTAGGAAAGAGTCTCAGAAAGGTGAAGTAACTTAACCAAGATCACTCAATTATTATAAAACTAAACTTCAAATATGAGGGTCATTCAGCTTTCCTTAGTTCACTTAAAATAAAATCATAAGAAAATTAATAAATCTATCTCTTTCTCTCTCTGGTCTCCTCTCTCTGAGTGACTCTTTCTCTAGTTATCATATGGGTTTTTTTTCACATCTTCTTTTCCACAAAAATAAGCATTAAATATATGTATACGTTGACTAAAGAAAATGTGTTTCTATTTAGGAAGACTTTTCAACACTGCATGGACTTTACACAGATAGCCTGTATAAAATAATGAGGTAAAAAGAAGGTATCTACTAGCCAGCCAAACCAGTCAATTTTGTCTGACTGTCGAGTGTCAGCTACACGCAGAAGATTACAGGCCAAGGATCCTTCCACTTAATTTATTGAATTAATATCTGTTGCTCTTTGATTTTTAAAGCGTGTTAATTATGAAAGTTAAAATGAAAGCCAAAAGTAACTATTTTAACTAAATTTAGTTGCATTGTATTTACAGTTGCCAACTGATTCTATTAACATTCATTAAGAAAAGGCTTTTGTCAATTCAAAAATTTCTGTGTTCCAATTTTATCTCATTGATCACTCTTTAAATAAGCAAAATGCAGAAGATTTAAAGTCTAAGAAAATCTTTGAAAAATTAGGGTGTGTTGGAAAGAAGGGGAGTGAAAGGATGTAGTCAGTAATACAAGGGACCCTTCAGGAAATGTTAAGGATTTTTCCAACTAAACCATACCACCATGCCCTCGAAGAGAAGAATACAAACATGAGTTAAAGACCATGGTTTTTCTGAGTTCTGGCCAGGGTGGCTCAATAATTTGGGTGTCACCACACAAACTGAAAAGTTGTAGATTCAGTTTCAAGTCAGGGCACATTCCTAGGTTGCGGGTTTGTCCCCAGTCAGGGCACTTTTGAGAGACAATGAATCAATGTTTCCCTCTCACATCCATGTTTCTCTCCCTCTCTATCTCCCTCTCTTCCCCTCTCCCTAAATAAGCATATCCTCAGGTGAAGACTTAAAAAAGAAAACAGCAAAACAAACAAACAGCAACAACAACAAAATGGCTTTTCTGAGGTGATAGAGAATTCAGAGTTTTTGCTTTTCTGGAGAATGTGATTGGAATGAGGTTTGGACAGATATTGTTATAGGTAGAAAATGGGAGGGAGCACTGAAGAACAAAGGAAGGGAGAAAAGTGTAGGGAAGTAGTCCATCATGGGTTTCTTTTTCTCTCTCTGTTTTGCTGAGGCTGTGGCCTTGGCTGTTCATTTGTTCAGGCCACTTTTCAGGATTGTTTATGAAACTGAATTGTGAGACGCGAGATAAGATCACAGGAAACTTCCCGTAGTTCTGAGATGTACCTGGTTTCCTTCTGATCAAAGAGCATCCTTGCTTACTGATTGCTATAAAAGTGGCAGGTCCTGTGTGCTCAGATTTCTTCACATGCGGTATAGCTATTGCCTCTGCAGGCTCCAGCTGGCACTCGGCATGTCTCTGTGGTATGTTGAGCTTGGAGAATCCTCAAAACTACTTTGGCTTCTCTTTTCTGGTGACCCCAGGAGTCCTGTGTCTTCTGTCAGCATCCCTGGAACTTTGGTAGGCTCATTTGTTAGCTCCTTAGGTTGTTTTAGTGGGATTTCTACTACTTCTAGCTTTTCTCCACAAAGTCAAACTTATTTTAGCCAGATACATGGATTATTCTCTCAGGGAGAAACACCAACAAGGAGCCACATTTCCTTTTAGATCATTTCCTGTTCAAAATTACAGGATTCAGTGTCTTTGCCTTTGTACCCTCGCCTTACTGCCTCATAATATTCACCTTGCTAGCAATTAACATGGACATTTCAGTAGGGCATCTGTTTATTAACATAGGTTTTAAGTATCTCTCATACCTGTTTATTTGAAGAAGGAAAACATTTAGTAGTATTATGCTAAATGTAGAAATACTCAATGTCATATTCCAAATGCTTTGGTTTTAAAACATATATATTTTTAATTACAGCTTAAAAATACTTTGACAAAATATTCCACTTATGTCTTATTATTACTATACTAAATAGGCTTTATTAACATTCATATCTAAAGTTACATCTTATTTCACATAAATATATGAATTCATATTTATTACCATAACATGTTAATAGAGGGCACACAGTTTATTACTAAAAAGCTACCAAGAAATTGAAAGAAAACTTTACTCAAAAATGATACACTACACACCCACATACTTCTTTTCCTCTCTCTTTCTCTCTCTGTCTCTCTCTCCTCCCTCCCCTCTCCCTGGTTTTCTCTTTTTCTCACTCTTGTTTAATATTTAATAATCATTTAAATTCAACAACAGTCTGTTTAAGTTGAAAATATTGAAATTAGTCATGTAAAAAATCATTTTAAAGTCAATCACTGGAAACACACAATTTGTGCACTTCATTTCATTTTATAGTCTCAAAGAACTATTACAATTTTTAATAAACTTGTATCTGGGATTTGAAGCCAAATGCTTACACTCAAAAGGCAAGAATTTATTAAGCAAGACACCCAAAGTGGTACTAAAATGCATTCCCCCGTGGTAAGTTTTAAATCGGTTGTAAAGATGTCATTTTATTAATCTAGTCACAATTACAGAACAACAGCTGTCCCATCTGCATTCCCAACACCCACTTTTGTAATGACGATTATTTTTATTTTTCATTTATGACACTGCTGATAAACATCTATGGTTGAGTTCCAAAACCTTATTTTTATCTCTTTAATTGAAAAGTGTTTTATTTTGTATCCAGGATTAAAATTTATGGTATTTCATAAATGTAAATTAACAATGATCTAGATTATAACAAAATACTTCCTAATCTATGTCCTTCTTTATCTTATCTTTAATTATGTAAATGCATGTATATGCATATATATCCATATATACACATGGTGTATGATTACATATATAGCTATCATATACAATGTATATATGCCTCACTTACCTTGGAATATTTATCATTATACAAAATAAATTAGTTCCAACATTTGCTGCTAAGAAATGTTTTATTAATAGCCATCAAAGTATTTTCCTTTTTTTAAATATACTTTTAAAGATTTTATTTATTTATTTTTAGATAGAGGGGAAGGGAGGGAGAAAGAAAGGGAAAGAGACATCAATATGTGGCTGCCTCTTGTGTGCCCCGCACTGGGGACCTGGCCCCCAACCCAGGCGTGTGCCCTGATTGGGAATTGAACTGGCAGCCCCTTGGTTCAAAGGTCTGTGCTCAATCCACTCAGCGTCACTAGCCAGGACCCAGTATCTTCGTTTAAAATTTTGATAAGTATATTGAAATCTGCTTTTTTAAAAAAGATAATAAACAAATACCATTCCTTTAAAACCAAGTAACCATAATTTACCTTTCAAATGTTACTTTAATAAAAGTTTATGTCACAATGAATCCCCTGGAAACTTTTATTTAAAATAAAATAATAAAAACTGTACTCATAAAGCAAATTATTTCTGAATATTTTTAATAAGACTGCTGTCAAATTCAGTCAGCTTTCTTGACAGTATGTATTAGCATATCACTCCATTTTCTAAATGCAATACCGTTTCAAACATACAAAATTCAGGAGGATATTGTTGCTTCTCTCTCACTTCATCTCTCAAGATCGCTGCAAGACAATATTCAGAATAATACCTGAGTTATATCTTGTCATGATTGTTTTAATTAGTCACTTTATTTCCTTGGTTACTAAGTCCTTAACTTGGAATATATATTGAAAACATAAGAAGTCATGAATGTGTAGTACATAGGCATTCAAGTTATATAACTTTTTTAATATCAAGAAAATAATCACTTTTAAAATCCTAGCACTAATAAACTTTGAGCTTAAGAAAGAGAAAAACTGCATAGCATAATTTGCAAACATAATATGTGTATTTTGACTTCTTTTAGTTATTAAAGTATAAGGAGATTGGGGATTTTCAAGAGAAGTTTGAGGCACATTGTGACCTGTTAATATTATTTAATGTCACTGGTATAAGAAACAGAGAATGGTAATTTTTAAAATAACCTGGATATTTAATATATGTTTTACAAGACCGATGGAACAAAATTGAGAGCCCAGAAATAAACCCACATGTATATGGGCAAAAAATCTTCAACAATGGAGCCAAAAACATGCAATGGAGAAAAGAAAGCTTCTTCAGTAAATGGTCCTGGGAACAATAGAAAGCCACATGCAAAAGCATAAAACTGCAATGGTATTTGTCACCATACACAAAAAATTACTAAACATGGATCAAAGACCTAGATATAAGACCTGAAACAATAAATTACATAGAACAAAACATAGGTACTAAACTTATGTACCTTGGTCTTAATAATTAATTTAATAATATCCTTAATAATTCTAAATGAATATCCTTATTTTCTTATACTCATACTTGCACCGACTTTAGGATCCTGCCATTTAAAGGGAACTGCTATTCCATGAGCTGTTGGAAGAGAGACACCTGAATTTAGGCAGAAAATCTAATCTGCATTCTGAAATTTACCATCCTGGGAACCTCGGATGTTAAATTGCTTAACCTCGTTAGATCTCAGTTTATCTTTTTAAGTGGATATTATAGTATACTTCTGCCAAAGCAAAAATATGGACAACAAAAGCCAGGTCTTTTTCTTCTATTTTTTTTTGAAGATTATTTTTTAATCCTTGTTCTGCTATTGAGCACTCCGTTAGCATCATTCAATCATTCTGATTCTAAGGCTCTGAATCAATGAATGAGAATATTGGCTCTTTGGTTCTCAATTTCTATGATTTCATTTTGAATTACACAAAGCAGGGCTTTAACTTCTTGTTTTGGTTAGTAAATAACCTCAAAGAAATTAATGACAGAATAGTCTTGAATCAGGATTAATGATAAAAAGTACTACAATTTTAATAATATAAATTACTATAATTAAAGAATTATAAACATTAAACAATAAGTGATCTCAAATCCAGATAGACAATGAAAAAAGATAAACTCTCAAAATAAAATGCTTCATTGCAGAATTTTTCAGTGACATATCTTTAGCTAAAGAAGGAGAGTTTTAGTAAAAAATATATTTTTAAATTAAATTGTGTGCATATCAATCGACCCTGAAGAAAAAGTACACTAATATTGCCAAATTTTTACTAAATCCTTTAAAACATCATTTCTTATCACATATTTAATAATCCATGAGGAAGTATAAGAATTTGGAACTAGTTGGAAAAAGCAGTTACTAATGATACATGAAATACAAATCCTTAAGTAATCACTACACTGAGAATATACTTTAGAATGGTGGGAAAAAATAACCTAAGGCACCTTTTATCATGGGTCTCTGCAAAGGATACATTTGGCCTACTAAACAGAAAGATTAAATGGTTGATATTTTTCTAGCCTTCTAATTAAGTTTTCTTACAAATAGAAGGTATTTTTAAGTTTGTATATTGTTAGATGTGTACAAAAAGACTGGCGTGTCATTTTTGCCTTCTATTTGCAGTCCAAAGCATTATTTTCACACTTCAGCAGATGAACTGAGAGTCTCTGGTGCATCAAAACCAGTATCAACCTTCCCGAATTAATTGCTTCCTTCACTCTCAGCTTTATAATAAGTCTCTCCGGGAATTGGCACAATTAAAAAAAAAGTCACCAGCAAAATGGGGGGAGATGCTACTCTAAGGCTTGTTCTCTTTCCTCCCTTTTTATCATTAAACTCTTCAGATTAGTATTCAGGAAGTAAAATCTCACTTCTGAGTATGATCTCTATTTTAAACAGTCTAGATTTTCAGACCATGGAGGGAAAAAAGTCATTTTCAACTCCCATGTTACAAAACCAATGTACCATGGTCTTCTCTCTTTCTATACGAAATAAGGTCTTTGAAAAAAATTTAAATCTCACACTCATTTTATTCGTGTCTTAGGGAATAGTAATTTGCCTCATATATCTCTATCTATATCTACACCTACCAGTATTTTTCTTTCTTCAGCATTTCAGAGATGGAATTGTTTTCTGGGGTTAGGTTTTTAATAACATTTATATTATTAAAACAGTGATTCTCAAAACAACCTGCACATCAGAATCATCCCTGAAGATTTCTAAATAAAAATATATGTACTATACTATAAAAATTGTACCTATACTTACATAGATATAGATATCCATGCTAAATCATAAAGGTTCTGATTAGGTGGTCGGGGAATAGGCATCTATTTTTCTTGTTAGATGAAAACTGCCCTGATTTTATATATACTTAAACCTCCAAGGTAGAGAATCACTACATTAACACAGTATCCGTAATTATGATGCAATGAAAAAAAAATAGATACACTTATTTTGTAGTTTAATTACTATACGTTTATATTATATTTATCTAGAAATATAACAGAAATATGGAGTCCTCTTCTACTGATGTAGACTATACTCATTTGGAACATCTGTGTTGCTGTCATCGTATTTAAAAGTCTGCGTAAATGTTTCAATACTTAAAAGGTATAAGGCTAGCTCCCTTTGAGAGGGGAAAACAGCAAGCGAACAAGGACAGTAAATAATAGATGTGGTAACAGCCTTTCTTAGACATTTGCTCAGTCATTCACCACCAGGGCTGGCAGGCTGATCTGGCTGGCTAAATAGATACCCCTTCCTGGAACTGAAATGTAGGAGAAATACCTTTAATAGGTCCCCATAGAGAGGACACTGCCCTGTGGTAAGGCTTATCCATAACACTCCACCCTCCCCGCTCAACCCTAAATCCTTAGTAAGATCTGTAACATGGTTTATTAGTCTCTTTTAGAATATCTTGTAGCATAACCAGCAGAAAAGACTTGAGGAGCCAAACAATACAATGCAAGGGTGTTTTTATAACTAGCCTAACCCTGAATCATGCACACAGTATTTCCTGATACTAGGCTTTTCATGATTATTGAATATAAATAATATACAGATCTAATATGTTCTCCTGTCAGTCAGACTGAGAATAGGAAACTTACTCTCTACTGAAATTTGAGACTGCCAACCCATACTTAAATTTGAAGTTTTCCAACACAAGGATAAGTTAACAACATGTGTGAGAATATCATCAGGATTTTCTTAAACAACCCTGGGCTTTTTCCACCAATGGATAAGTAGTACTGATAATTTTAATCTGGTTGAAAAAAACATGTAAAGCCCATATAATTAATAAATATATAAAATAATCTCAACATTGCACCCATATAATTTCTAACTGTATGCAACATAACTTCTGATGAATACATTATGATACACTTGTTGCAAAATGCATATTTAAGTATCTAGAATAACTGGCTTACTGCAGATGCTTTGTGGGTTTAATTCAGTAAAACACTGAAGAACAGCTTCCAGAACTGATTTGGAGTTGAGATATGTTTAGCTTTAATCATTCTTCTAGACAGTAATCAGATAGTAGAGTCAATTGACTAATAATAGCCATTTCCAGCTTTTGACCTTAAAAAGTTGTCACCAATATAAAGGCACATGCACGTTTCTCCTTTACATGGATTGCAGCTAGGTTGGGGATAAGAGTAACCATATGATTAGAGTTTATATGAAAGTTTTATCATAACATTATGATATGTTAAGTAGACAAGATATACACTTGTTTATCCCATTAGAAATTATTACACAATTCATCAAGAGACCATTCTGACAAATCCAGTTTCTTAAAGAAGTTTCAAGATTATACTCAAAATCAATAACTCATACTACCTAGCTAATAATGAATTTATGTCTGGGGATAAAGGCATGAAAAAAGTCAATGATATCTGTAAAACATTTTCCTGTTTATCCTGATGTGTTCTACACACTGACAAAATAGAGTGATATAACATCATCCTGCAGAATACTGGCCTAAGAAGCCCACATTTTTTATTTATCCAGAAACAAACAAATATATAGAATATGGATAGACTATCTGATACGCTAAATGTTATATAATTTGGAAATAATAAATATTTACCATTAAAAATGGAATGAGGTACGTGGAAATTTGGGGAGTCGCACCTGGAGAGGACATGGAAGCTCTGGGCCCTGTCCCCCCACCTTGCCCTGTGCACCTCTTCCGTTGGGCTCATCCTTGGTTATACTCTTTTATGTAATCGCCTGAGGATTAAAAAAAATCATGCTTCCTGATTTTAGAGAGAGGGTAAGGGAGAGAGGGAGAAACATCAATGTGAGAGAGAAACATCCATCAGTTGCCTTTCGCATGTGCCCTGATTGGGAACCGAACCCGCATCCTAGGTATGTGCCCTGACCTGAAATCAAACCTGAGACCTTTTAGTTTATGAGACGATGCTCCAACCAGCTGAGCCACACCAGCCGGGGCTATATTATTTGATGATAAAATATGATCTGGTGAGAAGGAAGAGAGGGAGGAAGGGAAGGAAGGAATGAAGGGGAAAAAAAGAAAGGAGGGAGAAATGAGATTGACCATAGTCTGATTTTAAACAGAAATAAGCATATTTGGAAGTTTACACTTACTGGGTAAACAGTAACAATGACAAGAATGAAGTGTTGTAAATATACTTGTACCTAACTGGACGTAGAAGAACTGGGTACTTTACTTAAGTAGCCATAATATATGAGAAAGTATAAATGGAAAACATAATTCTACTGTTGTTATGGAGTCAGTAGAAAAATCAGGCTCCTCTCACAAGAATTACTTTCATCTGCATGGAGGGGATGGAGGAATGAGAAGTTTTGTATAAAATATGATATAACCTCACCCAAGTGGTGTTTTTGAATCCAGTTTCTATGCTGCCTCACCAACCCAATTACAGGTTTTTCAGTGTTCAAAAAAACTGAATCATCAAGGTGGATTAGGGAATGCTATGTGCTGAAGTATATGAAGAGGTTATCTCTTTACTCCTGAAAGGTGCAGTATATGGATTTGAAACTGGAGCTGCTGTAGTCAGTTTTCCCATAGGAGGGAAACATGGGGACAAAGCCATGAGAATTTCAGAGGAATGGAGCCAGAACTCTTATACATTCCATCTGAAGATCCCACTCACCTACCACTGGAAATTTCAGTGATGTAGCTCCATTAGTTTACTATTGCTCCATAACAAAGTACCACAAACAGCAGCTCAAAACAGTGCCCATTCATCAGCTCACTGCTTTTTGTTTTAGAAGTTCAGGACAAACATCATGCTGAGGAGATAGCAAGGCTAAAATCAGTTTTCTGGTTTCTGGCCAGACTGAGTTGTTCCCCATGAACTTAACCAGAAAATCCGTTTCATCAACAAACGAGCTCATTCTTGTTGTTGGCAGGATTGAGTTCATTGAGGTCGTAGGACCCCATGTCCTTGGTAACTGTCAGCCATGAATCTCTATCAGCTCCAAAGGGATGTCTGAATTTTTTGCCAAATGGCTTCTTTCATTTTCAGGCAGGCAATTGTGCTCAAATCTGTCTCATGCCTCAAATCTCTCATTTCCTCAACCAGAGAGTACAAAATTATCTAATGTTAAAAGGATCATATGATTAATTCAGAAGCACCCAGATATTCTCCCAATTAAAAGGGCAAATTTTTTTATTTTTTATTTTTTAATTATCTTTGATTGGTTATGTTATTATAATTGTCCTGATTTTTCCCCTTTGCTCTCCTCCACCCTGCAATCCCCACTGCCTCAGGCAATCCCCACACCATTGTTCATGTCTAGGGGTCATGTTTATAAGTTCTTTGGCTACTCCATTTCCTATGCTGTACTTTATATGCCCATGTCTATTTTGTAACTACCTATTTGTATTTCTAAATCCCCTCATCTCTTCACCCATGACACACACCACTCCCATCTGGCAAACATCAAAATTCTCTCTGTATCCATGATTCTGTTTCTGTTCTTCTTGTTTGCTTAGTTTTTTTTTTTAAGGTTCAATTGCTGATAGATACGTATTTTTGCCATTTTATTGTTCATAATTTTGACCTTCTTTTTCTTAAACAAGTCCCTTTAACATTTCATATAATAATGGTTTGGTGATGATGAACTCCTTTAGTTTTTTCTAGTCCAGGAAGCTCTTTATCTGCCTTTTGATTCCAAATGATATCTTTGCTGGGGAGAGCAACCTTTGCTATAGGTCCCTATTTTTCATGATTTTGAATATTTTCTGCCAATCCCTTCTAGCCTGCATAGTTTCCTTTGAGAAATTAGCTGGCAGTCTTATGGGAACTCCCCTGTAGGTAACTAGCTGGTTTTCTCTTGCTGCTTTTAAGATTCTCTCTTTATCTTTATATTTTGGCATCTTAATTATGCTGTGCCTTGGAGTGGGCCTCTTTGCATTCATCATAATTGGGACTCTCGGTGTTTCCTGGACTTGCATGTCTATTTCCTTCACCAAATTAGGAAAGTTTTCTTTCATTGTTGTTTTCAAAAAGATTTCCCATTCCTTGCTCTTTCTCTCCTCCTTCTGGTACCATTATGTTGCAAATGTTGGACTTCCCAAAGTTGTCCCAGAAGCTGCTTATACTATCCTCATTTTTCTGGATACTTTTTCTTCTTGTTTTTCTGATTGGTTGTTTTGTGTTTCCTTATGTTCCAAATCGTTGATTTGATTCTCAGCTTCATCCACTCCACTGTTGGCTCCCTGTAAGTTTTTCCTTATTTCAGTTCGTGTATCCTTCATTTCTGACCGGATATTTTTTATGCTGCTGAGGTCCTCACTAAGTTCTTTGAGCATCTTATAACCAGCATTTTGAACTCTGTGTCTGATAAGACTGTTTATCTTCATTTCATTTGGCTCTTTTTCTGGAGTTTTGATCTTTCATTTGAGTCAGTTCCTTCATCTCCTCGTTTTGGCAGCCTCTCCATATGTATTAGGTAGACGGCTTTCACTCCTTGTCTTGGTAGTGTGGCTTAATGCAGTAGACATGCTGTAGGGTCCAGCTTCCCCTATCACCCGAGCTGGGTATTCAAGGTGTGCCCTTTGTGTGAGCTGCATACACCCTCCTCTTGCAGTTGAACCTCAGTTGCTTTTGACAGACCAGTGGAAGGGCTTTCTTATTTTATATGTTTCTTAGTTATGTTTGTAAAAATCCCTTCACAGCAGCACCTAGATACACATTTAACTGAGTAACTGAGAGAGTGTGCATGCCAGGAACTGGGAATCTGGGAAAATAGTCATAGAATTCTGCTTACCACATAATTTTACTGACAAATAAATTCACGTTAATATTATTCCAATCCAAATCATGTTTTTGTTATTGATAAGCAAAAGCATTGTAACTAATCTCCTCCTTGAAAGAAGGGACATGCAAATTGAAATTAATCACATTGAATTTGTGAGGACAGTTGTTTTGAAAAGGAACCATTCTCAGCATACAGGCCTCATGAGAATGAGACACAACAGTGACCACTTAATATTAACATTTCCTTATATTCACATTATTCTTTCACGGATGATTACAGAAAATTTCCATGAAGTAAATATGGTAGTTAATATCTAGAACTCTTCAAAACTAAACAATAATAAAGCTTACCAGAATAGCCAGCACATCAAGATTTTTACCTATAGTATCTTATCTGGCTCCACTGTAGGAAAATCTTGATCCCTTTTATAAAGTAGGCTTTTAAAAAACAAATTATAGAAACTAAAATCTAGCTACACTTCTAAATACTCTGTTTTTCCTTTGATCAAACCAGAAGGATAGAAATTTGGATTATATTGCCTTTAAAAAACAAGAATCATCTTCCAGGAGTTATGATTCAGTGTTAAACTTGCTTTAATAATAACAAAAAATGGTCACTACAAAAACTCAATTCTCATATAATTTGTAATTCCTCATAGAAAGTTCTTTATGAAAAATTTCTTTGAGAATTAAGTGTCAGGAAGGGATATACTTTTATTTAAGTTATAACTGTGAATATGATGAAAGAAATCAGGTCTCCTTTCTTACTATGAGGGCCAGAAAATTTACAGGCAAATCCAGCTATCAACTCTAATGAATATGAATGAACTTGAGATGGGAAGTTTGTGTTTTTCTTATATCTTGTCTTTATTTTCTACTTTAGTAGTATCATTTGTTCTTTATGCTCTGTCCAATGCATTTCAAAACTTGTGGCAAATAAGGTTGAATTTAAATAAATTAATTAATAAATTACATAGATCAAGCACACAAACCTTGTAACCATATTACAAATATCTGAATTCTGTTTGCAGAGTATTTGGGTTGAGAGGTCAGATTAAGAACTAGGTTTTCCCACTTTAATGATAAAAATATCCAAAAAGATCTTATTCAAATAATGTACTTATTTAAAAATAAAACCATTCCTATTCAAAAGAAGACAAAACAGAAAAAAGTTTTGATTGAAAAATCAAACATGCAAAATTATTTTTCCACCTTGGTATTTCTAAGATGACTTTAAAGTTTAAATTCTGAAAGCTTTTGGTTTATACTTCTAGACACATTACAACTACATACAATGCTATTAATTTAATCAAACCTGAAAAGGTAATTTTAAAAATAGTATTAGTATATGAGGTAAATCAAACTGCATTTCTCTTGAGAAACAGATATATTTGAAAAACAAATCTATGAACAGAAAATCTCTTTGCAGCATTTCACTCACAAAGTTTATAAACTTGTTTTACCATTTACAAAATGTCATTGTTTTATAATTATATGTTATAAGCATAATGATCAACAGAGACTGTAGAGAGAGAGAGTTAGAAGGATTAGAGGTCAGGTTTATACAGATTCAAACTCACCACAAATTACGTAAAATTTTGATTTAAAGTGTGGAATAGGTGACATGTTTCTCCAGTGCATCAAGAATGTAAACTTCAAAGAAACAAACATTGGCAATTGATAAACTGTGTAGGTAGCAATAGTTTAAATAACATTCTTTTGGCATAAGGGCATCTCCCAAAGGAAAACACATTTACTTTGGTAAATGAATCAATTTCAATTTTGTCTCTTCTATTTATTATATCCATAGCTTTCCAGAAACAGAATTGAAAAGGTAGGGAGGTGGGTAAAAGGGACAGAAAATAAAATGAGTCAAACCACACATATTACTTCTAATCTCTGACTTATCTATATCTTTTCAAATGGAAGTTGATGGTAAATTGCCTATGACTCCTCATATTATGGATGATTTTAAGTTTTTAAAAGGTTAAGCTAGAAAATTTTTATATTAAGAGGAAAGGGGAGTAATGATGCTGTAATGGAATGCAATTAAGTATATTACAGTTATTAGCTAATTGCATTACAGAATACAGCTAACATCTGACCTTTAAATATATATTTATACTTGTTTAATATGTATTTGCTATTCCCTTATCAGATTTATGATTTGCAAATAGTTTCCCCATTCAACAGACTGTGTTCTCAATTTCATGACAGTGTCCTTTATAGGACAAAAATTTTAATTTTGATATAGTCCAATTTATCCATTCTTATTTTTGATGCTTGTGTTTTTGGTGTCATAACTAAGAAACAATTGCAGAACTCAAAGTCATGAAGAGTTACTCTTATATTCTTTATTTTCTTCTAAGTAGTTCATAATTTTTACTCTTAAATATAGGCATATAATCCATTTTTATGCATGGTAGGAGGTAAGAAATCAAACTTTATTCTGCATATGGATATCCAGTTTTCCAAGCACCATTTGTTGAAAAGACTATTTTTTTCCCACTGGTTTACTTTAGCATCCTGTCAAAAATCAATTGATCATAAATGTGTGGTTTAATACAAAATATTTATTGGTAATTCATATGTGTTTACATTAACTGGCGTTTAACCATTACCAATTAGACTTAGATAACAAACACTTCTTTTGGCTAAATTTTACACCATAAATTTATTAAATTTATTTGTAAAAGTTATTGAATGTTTTGTTGTTGTTGAATGAGTAGAGAGGAAGTGGGGGTTAAATAGGCGTTAGGAAGAAAAGTACTGTAATGATAAGAATGCCAAATTGGGAATCTTTAGCCCTGAATTCTAGTTTTGTTTTTGCCAATAACTATATACAAAAATTAACTGGGAAGTTCACCTCACTTCTCTGAAGTATAAGGAAAAGTGGACTTTCAAGCTGGATCATATACAGACCTCTCATCTTACCCAACATTATGACAAATTAATGGAGCCAGAACTGAAATTTTAAAAGGAATTCTTCTTTCATGGGAAATTTTTCCTGAAATACATTTAAAAGCTATAACCATCAGTTATCATTTTAGTTGGTTCAGGCTGCTCTAACAAAATACCATAGAGTAGGTGGCTTATAAATAACAAATATATTTATGGTAATACTGGAGACTGGGAAATCCAAGATAAAGGTGCCAGCAAATTCAGTCTGGGTAGAGCCTGATTCCTAGTTCATAAATGGCCATATTTCCACATGTTCTCCCAGGGCAGAAGAGGGTGAGGGAGTCTCTGGGGCTTCTTTTGTAAGTGCACTTACTAATTTCATTCATAAGGGTTCAGCCTCCATGACCTGATCACCTTCCAAAAGCCACACTTCCAAATACTGTCATGTCAGGATTTAGGCTTTGACACAGGGCATTCAGGATAGACACTCCATCTAATTTATGGCAATCTATGTAGACTCACATGTCACAGAACAAATTGTGTTCTTCAGATAATAACTATCATGCCATAAATGTGTCTGATATTATCCAGTTATTCAATAGGGCATTAATTGATAATATTCCCCCTATCTTCTGAAGTTGGATTTACTTTTCAGCACATTGTGTGTGTATGTTTATATGTGTGTGTATGTGTGCATTGTATGTATGTGTTGTTCTTGGTATTATAAGCAAATCCATTTTATATGAATTTATAATTAATAATTCAAAAATGTCAATATTAATCAAAAACATTAAATATAACTTCTAATAAACTTTTTTGCTTCAAGTGAATATTATTCATTCAATTATAATAGAATCCCCCCTTGTTATATTAGATACTGTAGAATACTCTCTGATTATAATTTTTTAAGTCTATATCTGAAATTGCAAAAACACAGAAATCCATAAAAAGCAATTATTTATTTCTGTAGTTTGTTATTCCAAGGTCCATAAATTAAGTTAAAAAGTCATATGTTAGTGATTGAATGACCTACATTTTGAAGTTTTCACATCTCCTGGTCCATTGAATTAGAATAAGTATTGTCAATATCTCATAGCCCGTGTCCTCTGACTTTCTGAGCTGAGAATAAAACAGACTCTCCTTTTCCAAAGGGTTTATAACTTAAAGCACTTAGTGTACAAACTGGAATAGAGAATGCACCATCTTAAAAAATTCTTCTACCTTACGAGGCCAAAGATCTCACTTTCCCAGGACTTCAGAATGTTTTAGTTGTTACAGAATGAAGCAAATGACAAAGTAAAACTCCCAGAGCAGGGTAGAATATATTTTAAGATTTTCATAAAGTTAAACATAAATAAAAATTTTAATGGGATATTTAGCCTCTGTCTCTTTTATTTTCTCTGCTGAGCACTATACTGAAAGAAGTTACAGGATAATCGTGTATAACTAAGAATCTTATTTAACTATCAAAACTTGTTCTACAGGATAATGTTGTATAACTAATAACCTTATTCATCCATTAAAAATTGTTCACATTTTATCTGATGCCTGTGGTCAGGATAATATCATGTAACCTAGACTCTCATGATCCCCAGGAGCCTAGTCAACCCAATTAACCCAGCATAGTCTTTGCTCTTTAAAAATGTAAAGAATTTTGCTGCTCTTCATATTATTAATTTATTGATATTTTCTTACCAATTACTAAAAGTTAGAAGCCAGACTTCCTCTGGGACATCCTCTCTGCATACTTACAGGGGCATTTATTTTTAGTACTCTTTCTTGGGGATTTACTTTTGGGTATCGTACATTCCAGTTATCTGTCAGCTTCCTCAAGGATAGTGTGAGTTCTTTGAAAGCTGAGGCATAACCGGATGTATCTGAATATCATACTGATCTCTTAACCTTATAGAAAGAATTCACATAAATGAATCATAAACTGGAAAACATTAAGCAAGGGGAATACATTATAATTACATTGGATTCTAATAGACAATTTTTGTTTCTGCTCATTGAGATCAGGTACAGCATCTCATTCTTTATTGCATCTCCCATGCTTGGAACTTGGTGTATGTTTGGAACTTGGTTGACTAGATGGTGGGATTAACAAATAAATTGCCTTAAAACAGGAAAAATAAAAATAAAAATGATGTTGAGAATTATATAATCTGTTATTAGGACAACACCGTACACTGATTAAAACAACATATTATTTGACAGAATTTAACCAGAGTAGCTAATACGCACATTAAAAGATGATAAACATCATTAGTCAATAAAGAAGTGAAAATTAAAATGATAATGTGATACCATTACATACCCACCAGATTGACCAGAATTAAAAAGACTATCTATAGCATGCATTGTTGGGGATGTGGCGAAATTAGAACTCTCATACATAGTTGGTGGGAATAATAGTAATGGTACAACTATTTTGAAAAATAGTTTGGCAGTTTCTTAAAAAGTTACAATACAGCCATTCCACTCCTAGGTATTTATTTAAGAAAAATTAGCATACATGTTCATATAAAGACTTGCATATAAATGTTTAAAAAAGCACCTTTGTTTGTAATAGCCAAAATCTGAAAACAGCACAAACTGTGGTATATCCATACAAAATACTCCTTAGAAATGAAAAGCAACAATCTGTTGGTGCTTGCTACAACATGAATACTTCAAAAAATAATTACTCTAAGTGAAAGAAGTCAGACTAAGGAGTACGTACTGAGCAATTCAATTTATATAAAATTCTAATATATAGTGATAGAACGAATTAATAATGACACTAAACGGACCAGCAGTTTCCTAGGACTGGGGAGAGAAACGGGATTCAAGGATTAAATAGGTTCTTGAAACGACTTCTGTGGTAATGATTGTCTTATTATCTTGATTGTGATGATGAATTTACAGGTACACAGATAGGACAAAACTTTTCAAATTATACAATTTAGAGAAGTGTAGTTTAATGTATGTCAGTTTTATATCAATAAAGTTGTTCAAAAAGAAAGACTAAAGGATTCTTGGAAGAAAATATTCACATATTTAACCTGATGAAGATAATCGATACAAGATATAATTTAAGGTGTCTGAGTAGCTCACAACCTCTTTTCTGTTTTCTGGTATCTGCTCAACAATTTTCACTGGGGGTTCTAAAGTCCATGTGAGATACCATTTAATACAGTATTAATAAGAATATGTATGAATATGATAATTATTTTTATAATTTTATTTAATTTAAAATAACAAAAATTACAAATGTTTGTTGAAATTTTAAAATGTAATTTATAATTGCAAATTATAATATAAATATATTATGTGAATAATATATACAAACAGTGATCACTCAACTAATTGACACTCTCAATGTGTCTTCTCATTACACATTAAACATAATTCAAACAATTTTTCCTACTTTAAAATCTTCCCTCCTATGTCTTTTAATGTCATACGCTCTTCTTTTAAGAATAGCGCACCCTGCTGCAATCGTACTGACATTCTTTTTGTTCTTCTACACTGGGAACGTGCCAAGCTCCATCCTCCCTCCGGGCCACTGCACTTGCTGACGCCTTGGTTACAAATACTCACCTGAGGTCTTCATCATAACTCCTACCTCCTCGGGGAAGTCATCACCATAACACAGTTCAAATAGTCATTTTTTCTCTTTCTCAGTCATTTTTTCTCACATCACTCTGTTTTAGTTTCTTCATTGCACCTATTTTTACTTGTCCTACCCATTTAGTTATCTACTGGCTATTGTCTGACTTTTATCACTGGAATATAAGTACAATGCAGCAGTGGATTTTGTTCTCTTAATCTTTGTAACCCTAGAATTTAGAACATGCTTGGAAAATATGTAGGTAGGGATGCAATAAATGTTTTGGGGTTTTTTTGTGTTTTTTTAATAGATGAAAGGTCATTACTTTGCATTTTTTAGTGTGGCAAGCAAGCCTGGTTGCTAATGGATAGGTCGCTTTCTCCTGGCAATCCCAAGGAAAACAATAAACTGATTTTAAGTGGTTAGCTTAGGAAGCATATTATAATAATTTCTGCCATTTAATTAGACTGAATCTAAGATTACAATGACTAGATATCAATATAGTCCATGTGGAATATAAAGTTGAAAAACCAAATGTTCAAAGTGGTTTATTTTTAAAACGGGAAGTCTTCACTAATTTACTTCTACAGTCTTATATTTGTTTGTTAAAAATAGAAACTTTGTGGCAAAAATGCTATCACCAAGGAAATTTCCACTTTGAGCTGTATAATGGATTAGATAACCCTGAGGCATTTCCACAACAAAACAACTAGATCTTGTATCAAATATAATTTTTGCCACATTTAAGTTTTCCGTTGAAGTAACAGAGGCTTCAAATAGCCAAAAACAACAAAGTGAACAAGTACAGTAAGCCATCTGAAAGACAGAAGAGAGAATTGAAATGGATACTATCAGCAATGACTGTGCAAGAGAAAGAATTAACTTGACACCCCAGATTCTGCTGGGGACCTTGCAGGGGAGCTAAGTTTTCCCCAGGTCAAAAGTTACCCCCAATTCTCGGCAGAATCAAATGTAACGTTTTTAAAAGAAAGGCATCTTGAAATTAAGGCCTCAAATTTTCCACAGATTAGTTACATGTGAGTTGTTAAATAAAGCTCACAAACACACTAAACACAAGAGCTCATGGACAACATTTGGCAGAAACAACAACAACAAATGATTTACCCTAAGAAGGAAATTACAAATTAGAATTTATAGCTAGACCCAATAGAGTAACTATGTATGGTATATTTACAGAAATATGGCAACATAAAAAAAAAGAACAAACTAACACTTTAATTTCAAATATTACCAGGAAGAGTTGAAGGAAATCAAATTATACCTTAAAAATAAAATGTAATTGGTTTTTGGAAATGGATGGATAATGCCAACTTAGGCCCAACTGAATATTATGTAAAAGACTGGATGATAAAGCTAAATAAATTAGCCATAATGGATCAAAAAAGGAAGGAAATGAAGAATTTAGAGAGTTTCAATTGTTTTTAAGGTTAAATGTAAAGGTTAATATTTACCTAATTGTGGTCACAGGGAAAGGAATGAAGGAAAGGCATGACTAATGAAAAGAAATGAATTACAGCTCAAGTGGCCATCAATAGATGAGTGGATAAACCAACTCTGGGACATTTACACACTGGAATACTACTCGTCTTTAAAAAGAAGAAAAATTTACCCTTTGCGACAACATAGATGTACCTGGAGAACATTATGCTAAGAGAAATAAGCCAGTCAGAGAAAGACAAATGCCATATGATTTTACTTGTATGTGGAATCTAAGAACTAAACTAACAAGCAAAATAGAGACAGACTCATAGAGAGAAGGATGGCAGCTATGGCAGGCGGTGGGGTGGAGTTAGGAGGTGGCGAGATCACGCAAAAAGGAAAGAGGGCTCATGGACATGAACAACAGTGCAGGGACTGCAGGAGGGATGGGGGTAAAGGGGGCTATATGGTAATGAAAAACACAGTGTGTGTGTGTGTGTGTGTGTGTGTGTGTGTGTGTGTACATAGATATAAAATTAAAAAGAAAACAATTAAAAATGAATTTATATACACAGGAAACACCGTGGCTTCTAAACATGATAAAAAGTAAATAAAAGTCTCGAGAAATACTAAGAAAAGTAAAGAATGGCAAAACAACATTATTTTTAATCCATTAAAGAGAAAAGGCAGATATGTAATAGTCCCAGTGTTAGACAGTAGACTTCTCAATGGCAGCTATAATAGTCTGCAGACTGTAGAATAATATCTTTCAAATCCTGAGAGGAAATGTTGACCTATCAAGAATCACAAAGTATGTAAAACTATCTCTCAAGAAAAAAGGTAAAATTAAAAGTGTGTTTGATAAAACTATGAGAATATACCACCAATATGTGATCATAAACAAAGCTGTTTGTGGTAAAAGATATAGCAATAGATTTTTAAAAGAACCGATATGAGAGTTTATTTTTAGTATTAAATTCAATATTAATCATTTTATTTCATAAAATATATATCACATGAAATAAATTTATATTAATGTTATAGGTTTTATATTTGTTGAGACTTCTGTTTGTATTATTATTATAGAAAAGCTATAAGTTTAGGAAATGTAGATGTACCGACAGTTTCAAGTTTATACATATTTAAGTTATTTTTAGTAAGAATAATGTAAGTGAACCTCAGAGGTCCATGATACATTGTTTGTTTTTAAACGAGTACTTAAACCTGTTTAAATATGATAAATACTGAACTAGATAATTCCTACCATCTTCTAAAGCTCTAAAGGTGCAAGATTTCATTTCCGAATCAATTATATAAAGTGCCACTACCTTGTCAGCTTCAACTTACTCTTTTATCTTTCTGACATTATATGTTTAGTGGGTGTGAAAAAAGAGGCATGTTTCAAGCTTTCAAAAATCTAGTACAGTAACTTATTGGAACGCTTCAAACTCATCGTTATTAGATCTTCTAATAGCCATTGCACATCTGCGAACATAACATGAGGGGGAAACCCACAGAACCAGTAATATCTTCTAGAGGGTGGGCCCCCTGTAGTATAGGTTTCCCCCACTAGGGGAGTGTTCTAGGAACCCACCTGTATCAGTGCACCAGCTGGCATTGTTGTGAGAGGCTGCGCTCGGTTTCAGTGAATTGTTTTGAAGGCTCTTTCAACGCATTTGCTCTTTTGATCATGGGTGGTTTAGAAGTGCATCTGCCCATATCACACTGGGTATTCAGCAATTTTTGACCAAAAATGGCATGACCCTTGTGCTGCACCTTCCCTTTCACTTAGCCTCACCCCCCAGCAACTATTTTATGTTTCCCCAGATGAAAAAAGTCCTCAAAAATAGCGTTTTGCCATTGTGGAAGAGGCAAAACAAAAAAACAGCAGAAGCACTAAAAAGCATCAAAATGGATGAGTTCAAAAACTGTTTTGAGCAATGGAAAAAAGTCTCCATTGGTATAGTACATCACCTATTGAAGGTGACTGAGTTTAAACATGTAAGAATAAATACACGATTTTTAAATAAATAAACTCGATTTGAGGGAGTCCCCCTCATACATACCAATTAAAATGTAATTGGACAAAGAGGACAACATAATTAGAAGGATTTGGTTAAACCACTGTTTCCTGCTGGGTATCCTATGGGGTATTATAGGCTAGAAAATGTTTTGGCATGCAGGACAGGTAAGTATATTCCAGGAAATTCCACCTTTACAAGCCCAAAACACTGAATGTCAATATTCATTATCAGTCTTTTTACATTGTAAAACATGTTCAAACATTTCTAAATGCCCTTAAGAGGATAGTAGAATACTTCCCCTGGCTAAGATCCATTATCCACCCTGAACAAAACCAGATTTCTGTTGCAAAGTAAGAAGTAAAAATAATGAATGGATACTTGTTAGGCAATTACAGTGCCTACAAATGAATTCTAAATTCCCTATCAGTTCTAATATCTACAGTTCTATGAAGATAAATTAGAATTAAACTAACACATTTGCTTATAAAAAGTTTGCTATTTCAACACTGTATTCTCACAAGCCCAAAAAAAGATCTATACTTTTTCAATACAAGCAGAAATATTTCCTTCTTTTTGTTTCAATGCAACACTGCTACAAATAACTTAGTGATGTAAATTATAAAATTTTCAAACATTTTTCCATTTTGGAAAATTAATATTTCAAGTCATATTGGGGAAGGAAACGGAAATAAAAATCACCACAAAACCAAAAGATCTGGTGGTTTTACCAAAAACAATCTGCTGTGCGAGGTTCAGGAAAAAGCTGAGAGTGAAAAGTCTGGACTACTGTACTTATTCTGTGCACTGAAATATTTGCTAGTTCTTCTCCCTGAGGGGCTCTAAATATGCTGTCTATTTTACATTAAGTACAAAGAAATTTTTAAAAATGTTGTTACTGGATACAATTCTAGTCTTGATGACAGAGGTCCTGTCATTCACATTGTTACGCCAAACACTAAATGTAACATATAGTGCTCAGTAACGATTTATTGAATAAATGAATTTCTGCCTTTGAATTTTGCTTCTAAGAAACTTGTAGCAATGGGAAGATAAAGACAATAAAACCATCTTCTATGTTTTCACAAAATCTTTTACATCACATTCTCATGTATAAATAAAAGCATAAATGCATTAAAAAATTGAGCAAGTTGTACTAAAGTTCTCAGCTTTTTCTCTAAAAGCAGTGATTTAAAAATCTTAGTCATTGGATCCCTTGGGTTTCTATGATGCGGATACCTCTAGGTTTGGGGAAGGCTGTTTTGGAGGATGAACAGAGTAAGCTTGTCAATGGGCAGACTTGGCCTTTCACAGCTGCTCTAACCATGCATGCCGCTTTTATATTTTTATTTCTGTTCTATGTAAAATTTTAGCATAAATGCACTACTAAAAAATAGTTGGGAATCACTCGTCTACAAGAATGGATAGGTATGATGGTACTGTTATTATTGCTCCATTCCAGGTATGGAAAATGTGCCCAAAGATGTCCACTTTCAAAAAAAAAAAGTTAACCATTGTCAATGGCAAAAATTACCTAAATAATAGCCACCAAAATAAAAGGCTGGGTGGGAACGGGACTGGAATCTTGTATTTGTGTCAATACCAATGCCTCCTACAGAGAAAATGCAAATTGACCTTGAAATGAAGATTATTTTATTCAATATTCCTTCTAAAACTGGCAAGGTCCTAGGGAAATTAATAGGAGATGATCTCTTCCCTTAAGGAGTTTACTAGACAGCACGTAACAGATCTGCAAAGATGACTTTTTTTTCTCTTAGAGAACCAGTTCTACCTGCAACTATCATAAGAACAGCCCAATGTAACACAGACGTCATCCCTTCAGTCACAATAATTAAACCAAGAGCAGACAACTTATACAAATTCAGCCAATTAAATTTCTCTATGTGGAATCTGGAATTAGGTCACTTATTCCGAGGTGTTCAGCTATAGAGGAGAGATCGGGAAATGCACAGCAAAAGAGGGCCCAAGCTGGCAATTGGGAAAGATAAAGCCTCACACAGATGGACTAATATTATAAAAGGAACACAGGCTGAGGGCCTTGCAAAGAGAACTAGTTTGCAGACATGAATGGGAGAAGTGCTAAAGAAAAGAACAGAGAGAGACAAAAATGCCCCTAAATACAGCTTTCCAGACACTGTGAGGCCCAATCATATTGCTAGCAAGTGGATTCTGTGCTATTCTTAGGACCCTTATAATGAACCCCTTTTTGTGTAGGTAGTTTGAGTGGATGTGGGTTCCTCTTTCTTTAGCTAAATGAGTGCTGACTAGGAGAAGATGACCTTACTGCTTCAGTTTCACTCCCTAATTGTAAATAGTAACTACGATGAATTTTTATAGTGCTAAAAGGCAACTCAGAAACATCATGTCACACTGACCTTTCCAATATAATCTCAAATGTATTGCTTATCTATATTTTTGCCAATAAGAAACAAAAGTTATATTAGCTTTCTGGGTTTAGATTCTGAACACCAGAGTTGGAAAACTTCTTAGTAGTGAAATAAAAGACTAAAAGAGAGACACTTTTTTAAACCCTATAAAAATATTCTTGGAGCTTCTAGATAAAATATGCATGAAGAAAGACTTCAGACCCTATAAACTATTTCTACTAAGTAAAAATATTTGAAAGTTTGACATAAATTAATAAAATGAAAGAAGTAATCTATGTCATAAAAACAACAGCTTTCATACATTCAAGCTGCATGGGCTTTGGTTTTCAGTTTTAAATGTACCCAAATTAGTCAATCGTAATCAAGGCCAAAGAAATCCTGGGGAGCAATGACCAGATGTGAAGACCTGATGTTCCCAATGACAAGACTGGGTCATTATTTCCTGCTCGGTCTTAATTCCCAAGAGATATAATAAACTGAGACTTCTACTTTGATTATATACTTAAAGAGATGCAGAGGATTTTCATTCTTTATTTTTCTTTTTTTTCTTTTTTTTTACTGGTTTCTACTTACAATCGATTTGTTGAATTTGATGTAAACATGAGTTCACTTCTGTCTCTACAAACAGGCTACTCTATACCAATAACTAACCAGATTGAATTAAGGAAGAAAATAGCATAAAATACTTTTTAAAAAATTTAAAGCTATTATAATAATTACAGTATTTTTATATACTATTTAAAATATAGTATACATAGAACAAACATATAAGATATAAGTGAAAATATTCAAATTTGTTATTAGTTTCCTATGTGACAGGAATGTTTATAGATGTATTTCATTTAATCAAAACCATTGCTTGAGGAATACATTATTATCTCCATTTTTGAAGAAGTAAATTTTGGGATACAGATAAGTTTAATAACTTGTCCTAGCATAAAGGCTCCCAAACTCCTTCTGTTCGTGGTACTCTTTGCATTTCAGTTCATTTTGCATAGTTCTCCTATGCTAACAGACGTAGACAACAAACAATTTCCAGATTGGCAGCTCTCCAGATCCTCACTCCAATGAGAGGACCACAAGAGGTGAAAATTACAAAACACAACCATTTAAAGTCCACAGAAATTGTCCTAAGAGTTCACAGTGGAAAAATAAAAGAAACATTTATTTAAGAAAGTCCTCTAAATATCAGTACAGACAGGAACAGTTTGTTGCACTTGAGCCAGGCCTGCTTCCTCTTTTCCCCCTCTCTGGCTCCATGTGATGGAAGCTCCACAAGAGGGCAATGCCAAGCAGACAAGGTTCCAATCCCTCCAACTCTCATCCAAGGGCTATAGTATGTCTACAGGAGGCCAGGCCACCGTTATTTATCACCATCCCCCTGCTTTATATGGTAGAGTCTAAATTACAAGCAAGTACAACTAAGAAGGTACAGATTCACTTTTTCGACCCAGTCCCCACTCATAACACTGAGTTTTTATTGACAGGCATGAAAGGCCAAGACTCCCTTAACCCAATCACCTTTGATCCCACTCACTTTCAGGGTGAAGTTCTACGCTAGCAAAGATAAGCAGATCAAAGGTTCCTCTCCCACAAAGCACCCTGCTTGTAAAGAAGGAATAACACTCCAAGAGGAGCAGGCCACTTGACCCTCTCCTGGTTCCCTAGCGATTGTTCAGAGATTTTGCCTGATGGAAAAGGTAGACCATTGAAACAGAGAGATCTGAAGCTCTCTCCAGGAAACTGACTTCATTTCGAACAGAGTGTGGGGAATTTCAAGCCTAATGGATATTTAGACATAACAGATATTTAGAGGCAAGCAATTAAGAGAAGGCTGGTAGCTTCAAGGAGGAAACAAACTGAACCAGAAGCCAAACAGTTTATCAGAGAGAATCAGGGAAAAAAACAGTTAAAAAGAGCCCTTTCTGAATCAGAATATCCTCAGAGACCGGCCTCAAAAACTATGCCTGTCATTACTGGAGCCAACAGCTGCATGTGTGACGGAGACAGGTTGCCCGAAGGGCTGGCGAAAGGGACGCAGCGAGCCCTGCGGAACAGCGGTCACCCCGGGGAAACCAGATGAGCTGGTAGCCTGAATCCGCAGAAAAAGAAATGTTGAAGAAGAAGGTTAAGGCAATAAAAACTATAAATAAATACTTTCATTTCATCTTTAAGCATCTCTAAAAGCTAACAAATTATATAAAGTAATAACTATAACATCTATTTTTGGATGTGCTATGTATATTAGTGTTATATGTAACAGTAATAGCATAAAAAACAAAACATAAAAGACAGCTAACATCTGTAATCTTTCTAATTTAAGTATAAATCTATAATAAATTATAATTTTCTACTTTTGTAAAACAACACCATAGAGTTTTCATAGTATTGTATTGTTTTTCTTTATCACTAATCATCATGGAAATACAAATTAAAACTGTAATGAGCTATAACCTGATGCCTTTTGAAATGGCTACCATCAAAAAATAAAAAAAATAATAAGTGCTGGCGAGAGTGTGGAGAAACTGCAACGCCAGTGCATTGTTGATAGGAATGTAAATGGTTCAGCCACTATGGAACAGTATGGAGGATCCTTAAATAAATAAATAAATAAATACATAAATAAATAAATAAAAGTAAAACAAAAGAAAACAAAACTACAAGATCTAGCAATCCCATTTCAGGGTATTTACTCAAAAAATTTGAAATTAGGATCTCAAAGAGATATTTGCATTTCCATATTCATTATTCACAATAGCCAAGATATGAAAATAACAAATGTTTATTAGCAGAGGAATGAATAAAAAATATTGTATACATACAATAGAATGTTTTCAGCCTTATTAAGGAGAAACTTCTGGCACATGCCACAACAAAGAACCTTCAGGACTTTATGCTTAGTGAAACAACCTAGTCACCAACGGAACATATTGGGTGAATTAAGTTACATGGGGTACCTAAAATAGTCAAATGCAGAAGCAGAGAGTGGAATGGTGGGTGGTATCCAGGTGTTGGGGTAAGGGGAAAATAGTGAGTTGGAAGTCAATGTTATAAATACTCAGTTATGCAAAATTATTGAGTTCTAGAGATCTGCACATTATGCCTATAATTAACAATACTGGATTGTACACTGAAAAATTTGTGGAGAGTAGATCTCATGTTAAATTTTCTACTACAATAAAAATAAAGATTTAAAAAATGAGCTCAGCAAAAACCAGAGCATATACGGTAAATATTTAAAAAATCAATAATAAAACACTCGAACAAATTTTAACAAAACTGGTACAAACTTTTTCTGTGAAGATTACAAAAATAATTAAAGTAAATTAAAGATCTAAATAAATGTAAAGACACTCCACATTCATGAATTAAAACTGTGGAGATTGTTAAAACATCTCCAAATTGATCTACAACTTGTAAAACATCTGCAAATTGATTTACAGATTCAATGTAATCCCTATCAAAATCCCTATCAAATGATAAACTGATATCTTGAATTCATATGCAAATTTATGATACCCAAATTAGCTAAAACAACCTTGGGGGAAAAAAAAGTAGAAGATTCATACTTCATGATTTCAACACTTACTACAAAGTCACAGGTTTTGTAACTTAGGACTGTATGGCACTGGCACAAGGGTAAAAACAGAGATCAATGGAATACAAGTAGAAGTATGGTTTTAGTCTGTTGACTTTTGGCAAGGGTGCCAAAATAATTCAACAGGGAAAGAAAATTTGTTTCAACAAATGGTGTTGGCAACCTGGATATTCATATGCAAAAGAATAAGCTAAAACCCCTTTTCAAACCATATGCTAAAATTAACGCAAAATGTATCTTAAACCTAAATGTAAGAGCTTAAATGATAAAATTCTTAGAAAATACTGGGAAAAATTTCCATGACCTTCGATAGGACTACCTATTCTCAAATATGACAGACACCATAAGGCAAAAACTGATTAAACTTGACTTCATTAAAACTAAAAAGAAACGAAACTTTTGTGCTTCAGTGGATACCATCAAGAAAATGAAAAGACATCCCATAGACTAGGAAAAAATATTTGCAAATCCTATATCTAATAATAGACTTGTATTCAGATTGTATATATGTATCTAAAACTCTAAAAACTCAAAAATAAAAGATAAATAGCTCAATTAACAAATGAGAAAAGATATGAATAGGTTTTTATCCAAACAAATACAAATTGCCAATAAACATATTAAAAGATCATCAACCTTGAAGGAAATGCAAACGAAAACCATCATGATATACCACTTCACACCCACTAGATGGCTATACCAAAAATAAAAATAATTACAAGTATTGGAGAAGATATGAAGAAATTGAAACTCTGATACATTGTTAGTGAGACTATAAAATAATGCAATATTTTGGAAGACAGTCTGCAGTTCTTCAAATGACTAAACAGAGTGAAGACTCAGTAATTCCATTCCTAAATACTGGAATATTCTGCAAAAAACTGAGAACATATGTTCACACAAAAACTGGCACACAAATGTTCATACCAGTCTTATTCATAATAGCCAGAAAGTGGAAATGACCATCAAATGATGAATGGATAAATTAAATGTACCTAATAACAACCGAATGTTATTCAGTAATAAACAATCATGAAATAGATACATGCTACCACATGATAAACCTGGAAAACATTATGCTAAATGAAAGAAGCTATCACAAGGTAGTCACAAAAGACCACAGATTGCATGATCACATTCAGATGGAAAGTCCAGAATAAGCAAATCGATAGAGGCAAAAAAAAGATGAATAATTGCCTGGGGCTGGCAGCTGGGGGCGGGGGCTGAAATGAAGAAGGGCCGCCACGGTTTACGGCATTTCTCTCCTGAGAAGGGATGCTAAGAATCTTCTAAAATCAATTTTGATAATGGTTGCACAAATCTGTGAATACAGTAAAACGACTGGATGGAAAAGAGCAGTGATGACAAATATGACAAATATGACGTCATTTCCAAAGCCTTTTTACTTATGGTTGGCATTACACACACACACACACACACACACACACACACACACACACACTATCCTTTTAGAGGATCAATTATGGCCCAGGCTTGTTATTTTAAAAAGTTATTTTAAATAAAAGTGAACACTTACATTAAAATTCTACTTTAAAAATCCATTCCATATCTTAAATGGTAAGAATGAAGTGCTCTTACTATCCCTTTATTAACAAATTATTGAATACAAAATTAAATAAAAAGCTCACAGGCATTATTCAAGTCTTTGTCACTTGCATTTCATAAAAAGGCCATTTCCATTAAAATGGCATTACATTTTTAAAAAATGGACTTTTGCCGGGGGTATTTTTTTTTATCAGATTAGCCATCCTAATAACATTTTGCTTGGGCTAATGTTAAAATTAGTTTCTGTTCCCTAAGCACATATCAACTGATGGCAGGAATAAGCACACTTACAACTTTCTAGGCAATGGAAAGAAGCTACCTGCAATTAGAGATGGGTTAATTCACAGTGATTAGTGTACACAGACAGGTAAATATGAATTAATGGTACTCATAACTCTTTAAAATTTTTAATTGAATTCCACCCAAAAAATCTTGTCAATTAAATATGTAAGGAAAAATAACCCAATTGATTTAAAACCATACACTGGAAAAAATTATCTTACAGTCCAAAGTGATCATACTTTAATTGTAAATGAGAAATTGTTGCTTATGGTTTCATTCAACATTTTAGAATAAAAAAGAAAAATGATGAATTGATCTGTTTAGATAATTTAATGAAGTCACATCTTGATATTTACCAGTCATTGTTGTATGCACAATGCCTTAAAGTTCTGTCATGATTTCTAATAGCTTATATTAAATATTTACAAGAATGACAAAGCAACCACATTTTGATTCAGTTATCTAAATGAATTCTTTGAAGGTGAAGGTTAGACTGAAGATCTTTTCTTTTATAAGATCAAGAATCCATACTAATATTTTATGCATGAAAAAGTACAGTAGTAGTTGATGATCAAGAAATATTGATTAGTGATGTGAGTAGCATCAATAATGAATAGCTTTCTTTATGCTCTGACTTTAAAACATTCTTTCCTAATATCTGATTTTTTTAAAACTGAATTTCTCACTTCAAATATTAACATAAAACTCAATTTAACTCAACACCTATTTACTGAATACCTATTTATGTGCAGTGCACATGGATGATGCCTAGCTTTATGAAGGGTATGAAGGCAAGACAGAGAATCTCTGACTTCACTTTCCCTCTACCCCGAAGGAATATATAATTAACTAGAGCAGTGCTTCTCAAACTGTAATATGCATAAGAATCACCCAGGGACTCTGTTTCAGGACGTGGCCTTAGATTCTGCATTTCTAACAAGCTACCTGGTAATGTCCATGCTGCTGATTCAGGCTATTCTGGAGAGGCAGCGGATTCAGACACCGAATGCTGTAATTAAGAGGAAGAATGGTAGAAGTTCCATTATAGACAAGGAAAAAAAAAAGATGGTCTAGTTAATGGAACAGTTAGCATTCTTATCTGGAAGGCTAAGGAGTATAATGAACAGAGACCATAGAAAAAGGGCAATCAAAACATAGGGGAAGCACTAATAAATACATCAGGGTGGAGAATATAGAAGATGCAGCATATTTGGAGGGAATACTAAAAACTATGGGTGAGCAGAGTGTACAGTTCACAAAGGGTAAAGAAAGCAGGTTCAAAATTAACAAAATATCAATAACATGCTTATCTTTTTTCTGTTCATGTTAATAATCATCGCAAATCTAATATTACTTTTATGGAGTGTTTTCATATCTATTATCCTCAGGATGCTCTTGTAACAACTTCATAACATAGATTTTTTTGTTGTTGTTAATGTTGTAACTTGTTAGATTCTGAAGATAACAGGTTAATTGTTTTGGACAAGATTAAACAGCCAGTCACTGCTGGATCCAAACTCCAAAATGAAATTTTTGGCCCACAGAACACTGTCTCCTGTAACTATTTATAAAATACAAAGAAAAATATTTGAACAAAGCATAACAATCTGAAAAAAAAGTAATCTTTTTTTTGGAAAATCTACTTTTTCACAGTGGTCAGGTGACATGAAAACAGTTGTCTTTTTTAATTTTTACTTTAATGATCATTCACTTAATATCTCAATGTTAAATATGATACATACAGCTTGTTGGTTTGAGTCAGGCTCCTTACCAGATAAGGAAATAAACTGCCATTCAGAATTTTCTAGTAATTTTGATCAGAAATGTGTATTGAATTTTAAAAGAACTACACATTTAATCAATACATAACTGCCATATCCCAGGAACCATCTATAAATTATAGAACACAATCATACAAATGAAAAGGGAACCAATTGTGCAAGAAACCATATTTGCCAATGATACCTCGGACAAGGGTTGGATCTCCAAAATATATAAAGAACTCATATATCAGGAAGACAAACAGTACAATTAAAGGATGGGCAAAGGACATGAATGACATTTCTCCAAGGAGGACATACACAGGGCACAGAGGCATATGAAAGGATGCTCAACCTCATTAGCTATCTAGAGAGATGCAAATTAAAACCACAATGAAATACCACTTCACACTGGTCAGAATGTCCACCATTGATAAATCAACAAACAACAAGTGCTGGTGAGGATGTGGAGAAGAAAGAACCCCGGTGGGAACGCAGACTGGTGCAGCCACTGTGGAAAACAGTATGGGATCTCCTCAAAAAACTAAAAAGGGAACTGCCTTTTCATCCAGTGATCCCATTGCTGGGATTATATCCTAAGAATCCTCAAACACCAATTTAAAAGAACGTATCCACCCCAATGTTCATAGCAGCATTATTTATAATAGCCAAGTGCTAGAAATAACCTAAGTGCTCATCAGTAAATAAGTGGATCAAAAAACTGTGGTACATTTAACAATGGAATACTATGCAGCAGAAAGAAGGACGGAACTCCTACCATTCACAACAGCATAGATGGCACTGGAGAGCATTATGCTATGTGAAATAAGCCAGGTGGTAAAAGAGAAATACTGTTAAGATCTCATGTATAAGTGGAACCTAATGAACATAACAAATGAGCAAAGTTGAACCAGAGACATTGAAATAAGGAACAAACTGACAGTGACCAGAGGGAAGGGTGGGAGGGGGATAACAGCGGAAAGAAGGGAAAGCGTCAAGTCAAGGAACGTGTATAAAGGACCATGCTAATAGGCAGCAGGGTGGGGGACTGACTTGTTGGTTGGCGGGGAGGTGGGCAGGGCAGGGGAGAGGAATGGGGGAGAAATTGGAACGACTATAATAGAACAACAATAAAAAAAAGATGATCCTTCTTTGAGGCTGCCATATTAGTCTCAGAAAAGTATAGAAAATGAAACACGGTTTAATTTGATTACAGCTTATTTTTAAAATACATAAAAAACTCACTAATTTAAGTGAAGATGTTTAGAATAACTGCAAAGTCTGAATGGTTTAAAGTAATTCAATTACATTCATTATGACTACACTCAAAGTGGCTTACAAAACTTGAATTAAACTTTATGATAGGATCAACAGACATCAGTAGAAACAATGTCAATGAGTATATGACCTTAACTTATGAATCACATTTATGTCTTTGTAAACTGCTATTTGGCAAGGGTTTATGGCTACTTATTCCTTTAAGAAGTTTGAATAACTGTTTAAACAGTTACTAATTTGTGTTGATCAAATAAAGGTAATATTTATTAGTTAAACCAAATGAATCTCCAGAAATACTATCAATAAAAGCATAATGCATAAGGGTTCTATAATTGTGAGTTATACCATTTATTATTTCAAGATCTTATTTTTAGAGAAAAGCACATCTAGTACATACAAAGAAACTTATGTGTAAGGAAAGTATACAATTTTAACATGTAAAATTATTGGCTGAAATGGCAAACTTCAATTAATAAGTACCTGCTTATTGGAGAAAAAATTAAAGCCTATTTATTTCCTAAATGTAATACATGAAACCTAACAAAAATTAAATTAAAAATTGAAATGAATATAAATGTTTCTTTGAAAACTCTTTCTAATCCACTGTTAAAAAAATCTAAGCTATTTTAAAAAACCCGAGCTTTGAACTCTCTAGCTCAAAAAAAAAAGTGGATTTTCATTTTCACTTTAAATTGAATGCACACTATGATTAATATTGGTCTCAATGTTAAAACAAGATTAAAAATTGTCAAGTTGAACTACCATTTCTTTTGTAAAAGTTACTTATTTTTTTCCATTCTTATAATACCAAGGCAAAGTTCAGAAAATACCAAATGGCTCAAAATGTTTGTAAAATATATTTAATTATGTGCACACACACATACACACACATACCTCTCTCTGTGTATCTATAGCAGCTCTACCCATTTACCAACATATATAAATCATAATTGTATTATGGAACTAAAATTTATTTAGTATTTGTTATTATCTTACAATTTTTAGGGTTTTTTCCTTCTTATCTTGACTTTTTTTTACTATATATAATGTTAAAAGAGCATACTAAAACCAAAAAAAATAAGGTGGGTCAATTTGGGCACTATTATTTGTGGCTAAATTTCAGGTAGTCTTGCCTTTTTTATTTAAGTGGACATTTGGGCTTCTTTCAGAATCTAATATCACATAGGCATGGCATAATTAGTAAAATATATTAAAAAATCAAAGTTTAGTATTTGTTTTATTATATTAGTTGTCACAGTAATGAAAGAGAATTTAAAATAGAAAACAAAAACCATATGATCTCACTTATAAGTGGAACCTAGTCAACAAAACAAACAAGCAAGCAAAATATAACCAGAGACATGGAAATTAAGAACAAACTGACAGTAACCAGAGGGGAGGGAGGATAATAGGGGAAAGAAGGGGAAGGATCAAGTCAAGGAACATGTATAAAGGACCCACGGACGAAGTGAAAGGGGGGCAGGATTGAGGGTGGGATGTGGGGGTGGGTGGGGCAGGGGAAAGTGGTGGTGGGAAAATGGAGACAACTGTACTTGAACAGCAATAAAAAATAAATTAAAGAAAGAAAATGATTTCTCATGCTTACACATTATAAAAGAAACCAAAAAAATATGATTAGGACATGCAAATATCATGAGTCTACATGCTAAATCTGCGATAATATGGCCATAAGCACTTATTAGCCTATTAAATGTGCTTTCTTTCCCCTTGACATTCTAAACTTCAACTCAGTGAGTAAATATTTAATCTTTCTATCATGCATAGCATTATGTTGTATTGAGATTATTGATGGTGCTTCTAACTTTGACCCTGAACAAAATCAACTAACTGATATTGAGATATTTAAATGGTATATACACCCTCACAACAGGAGTATACCAAATTATCAAGATGATAATTGTCTTAAATTTCTGAACTGCAACAGCATACATATAGCTTACACCTAATAACAAAGAGCAGAACATCAGGGAGGAGCTGTTTCTAGAAGGAACTGAGGGACCACTGCATGGTAGATTGAAAGCATTCTGAAGCCCCACTGCCTGCTCAGTCTTGCTCCTGATATGCATGGAATTCTTGTGCTCAGTAACAGGAGCGATTTTTCAAATACAATGTGTTAGATGTCCAGTATTTCTTTATGAACTATTAATTATAAATTAATTATAGGTAATATTTAAAATTAAATCCATCATTAATTTTAAAGTAAGGAAATTAATTTAATAATCTGCTATGATATCCAACATATAATCATACTGTTGCTACCATGATAGAGATAGCTAAATTTTAATACGAAAGTAAGTTTTATGTTCATTTTGAGCTGGTTATCTAAAATTCTTGCTGAGTTTCTAAGGAAAAAAAAAGGAATGAATGAAAGGACATCTACGTTTATACCTCGTAATGTGATTATACCTTTTTTAATCATCAGCATAAATTTAAAATTCTGTTTTACCCTTTCTAATGATCAGCATAAATTTAAAAATCTGTTTTGAATTTTTATATATAAATGCAAGGTGTGTGTGTGTGTGTGTGTGTGTGTGTGTGTGTGTTACATATAAAACCCCCGGATAATTTTAACTGATTATGGGTAGCTATTGACAACAAAAAGGAATCTAACAGTCAGGAACAACAGTTCTCTGTCTCAGGCACTGGCTCTCCTTGACTTTTAACCTTCTGCTTTCCCTGTCTCTCAGCCCAACATCCTCTCAGTTGTTCAGTGCCTCCTACTTTATTCTGTTCCCTTTTATTGAAATACACTTTCCTCTTCTCAATTAGGCCCTACCCACAGACTTTGGGCTATAGAGAACCTGCTCCTCCTCTTTATTTATTTATTTGTGTCTGTGTGCGTGCGTGTGTGTGCGTGACTTACCTAATTAATATTAATATTCAAGATAGAATGCAAGATATACAAAACTGGATATATGGGTTCTATGTCCTTCCTCATTATTGTAGTCACAGCATTTAGTTTTGGCATTAAAAAAAATTTCTTCAATGAAAGAATAATCTATTGGCATCATTTATTACGTCTTTTATTTTAAAAAAATATCATGATCAGAATTCATGTATTATCATATCTTGCTAAGCCACTGTGTGAATTTTCAGTTTTTGGAGACCAATTTTGAACATGACCCAAAATATCCAAAAGCAGTCATAGCCAGTTGAGTTTGGACTTTCAAATTAAAAAATAAAATAAAGGAAATAAGAGAAACTATAATAATGACACGTTTTGCAATAGGATGATATCCAAGTAAATTATAAAACTATAACATTGGACAAAATCAAGAGTCCTTTCTGGAATAATTGTTTTCAAACATGCCACATCAAACAAAACAATTAAATTAAAAAATGTACTTAAAATAGTGCTCTTTCGAATGAGAGAGAGTATCACGGTGACAAAAGAGACTAGAACATGCCTGGCAATGACGTAAGTGAGGACATAGGGCAAAATTTCTCACAAGTGGCAGCTACCACCTAGCATTGTGTATCTATGAGTTGAACTAGCAGATAGTAGAGTGACTTTAAAAGAAAATATGTTTCCATTCAAATGTTGGGGTTCTTTAAATGGGATGTTAACTTTAAGGTCAAATATATATTGCAGATAATTTAATAAAAGTGTATTTAAATCTAGTAAAAAGAAACAAAAACAAGTTTCATACACTTTTAAAAAATTTACTGTTGTTCACCTACTATTGTCCCGCCTTTTCCACATTGCTCTCCCCTGCCCTGTCCCCCCAACTCCCACAGTCAGTCCCCTCCTTGTCCGTGCCCATGAGTCCTCTATTCATGTTCCTTTGCTGGCCCTTTCCCCTTTTTCATAACACTTTTAAAAACTGTAAAAGAAATTGCTATGAAGTGGTTTTAATCATTGAAATTGTTTCACATTATCTTTCAGTAGGAAATACCTGGTTATCTTCCTAGCTTTTTAGTGTGCTTCAAGAATGAAAAATCTTGGAAATGAACTAAAACATATTATCAATAAAATAAATTCAAATTATGTGCCAATGTCCACAATCTGATTTCTATCCATCTTCATGCATTGCAAATATGAGAAATTGTAATTCCAAGAACACGTTTCATCAACCATTTTGGACAACCAGGAGGCACTAAGATAATGTATCTTTTTCCTAAATAAATGTCTCGTCATGCCAGGAATAGTACAAGTCCCCATGTAAATCAAGAAATAGCAAAATTTCAACTTTCACGGTTTGACTGGTTTAGCCATTATCTTACAAGAGGTCACAAAATAAATTTGTCAGGCTGCCTATAATAAAAATTATGAAAATTAGCTAAATAATAGCTTGTTAATCAATTATCAGTTATGCAGAAATGTGCCAATTTCAACTTAACTAAATTCAGTGCTCCATGCATTTAAAACCTGATACCTTCCCCACTACACCATAGCCACCTGGGGAAAACTGTTAAACAAACAAACAGTTTGGACCAGAAGCTCTATGTGAATAAGGCCCTTTTATACAAACGGAATGGCTTCCATTTATTAAGAGTGTACATTCTGCTAATCTATGCTTTTAGATTTTTATACAGCTTATTTAATCTTCACATTAACCATAGAGGTAATAACCATTATTATTCCCATTTTAAAGATGAGGAGATCAAGGCTTAGATAGGTAAAATCACTTTCTCAAAGAAATGTAGGTAGTAAATAAAGGATGAGAATAGAAAATATAGAGGTTGTCTGCATCCAAAGCTCACACACACTTAACAACAACAACAACAAAATGCTACTATGTTTTGACAACAGTAAAAAGCTTGCAGAAACAACTGAGCACAGAGATAATAAAGCATACATAGTATTTCCCTACCCCTTCTATTTCCACCAGCCTTAAGTAATGGATGTGAACAGTCTACTGTATCGCCCCATACATTTTTTTCTTAAGCTCCAAAACATGAGACCATATGTCACCATAATAATTTGGAACTAATTTTAATCCAAGTGTTAAATCACTCCATTTTGAAAAAATGTTTTCAGACCGATCAAGCATCTACAAATATTCACATTATTTTCTATCCTTTAACAATATAATATAGTAAACTTTGTGATTTTGGGCCATTTGTAATTTGTTTTTAAGTTTTTGTAACTTTATTATAAATGAAATTTTTATTTTCCATTGCAATTTTTAAAGGATTATCATAAAGATTGTCATTTTTTAATATTTTTAATCAGTTTACTTTATTTGTTTATTTGTTCTAACCTAGTTTTAGTTTTCCAGGCATACTATTGAACCATCTTCAAATACCAATTCTGTCTTTCCTTTCCCATTATTAATCTCACATATTGCGTGTTTGTGTGTAGCGACTGTGTTAGCAGCAACCTAAAAAAATGTTGAATAAAAATGTTGATGGTTGACCTTCATGTCTTAGCCCTCCTAATTATAATAGTAAATTTTTTAATATCTAGCAAGAGTAATGAAGTTAATGTTAATTTTTAGCAAAAGTCTTTATCATATAGCTTCTCTTGATTAATTTTGTACTTACATTTTCAAATTCAAAAATATGTACATACATTTTATAAAATGCTTCCCAACTTGTATACATAAATTTGTATTTGTTCTGTATATTAATTTGATGTTATAATACATTATAATGATGCATTTCTAATTTTCTTATTTTCCAATATAAACTTATCTTTGCATTACTGGAACATGTACTAGTAGACTTTTAACTAGTCCAATATCTTTTGACTTGCTAACATTTTATTTATTTAGAATTTTAAAAATTTGCAATACCTCTAATTTTCAAATTCATTATTATATAAATATCTTATATCATAATTATTTTGAAATCTGTTCTTCTTTTGCACTTTTCACACCCTAACTTTATATTTTAATTTTGCGTCTTTTCTTGACACAAATGATAATTGAAATTATCATTCTCTGATTTAATAAGCCCAAAGTACCAAGTATTTTTTTTTATAATTTCTATACATATAGTTATCTATCTAGTTTTATTTTTATCAAATATATTCCACTGTTTAAAGTTTTTGGTTTATTATTAATTAGACTGTTGAGGTTACTTGGGTTCAAGTCTTTTTAAAAAATAAATATTTATGTCTATATATTTTCTCTCTGTACGGCTTTAGCTGTGTTAACTGCAAGGTATGTTTTGTAAATTTCATTACTTTTCATTATTCCAAATTCCTCTTTACTCCAAGGGCTATTTAGATACATGTTTTTGTTAGTTTTCCCTAAAGTGAATGAAATTTTTATTGGTGGGGTGTTAGTAGGGATTTTTCTGCAGCGGGGCATAGATTATTTATTTTAAGTTTATTAAATACCAATAAGCCAATTAAATATATTATTTTTAGAATTTTTTCTTTTTGGTCAAAGACCAGAGAGTATAAAGATCTAAGACATAATAGAAGAATGTTGATATGTATTTATTTATGTGGTATATACAATTTCGCCAAGTTGAATAAATGTGAACATAACATGAAAGTCTGTAATGTAGTGTATTTTCTTTCCCGTTTTTACTTTGTTCCTCTTACCGCCAGTGATTTATATCAATAAACCAATATACAAATCTCATGTTTTTCTTTGTGGTGATAAAACTAAATATATATTTATTTTTAAATTTATATACTTACTCATTTGTAGTATTATATTCTGCATTTTGTTTAAAATAGAATAATAATATATAGTTTTCTACATCTTGTTACTTTGACTCAAAAAAGCCACATGGAACTTTCCAATACTAATAATGATGCCTATAGATTATGTTTTGTGACTGTGTATTGCATGATGTAGTATACTAATTTATTCTTCCCTCCACTTCTATTGACAGACATTTACTTTGTGTTCAGTCTTTTGTCATTAAAAACAGTGCTGCCATACATATTGTTGCAAAGGGTAAAATTTTCCGTTTTATGGCTGAGTAGAGTTCCAATGTGTAAATGCCCCACACTATTGCTAAGTGAAATAAGCCAGTCAGAGAAAGGCAAATACCATGATTTCACACATATGTAAAATCTAATGAACAAACTGAACTAACAAGCAAAACAGAGACAGACTCACAGATGGAGAGCAGATGACAGCTAGTGGAGGGGGGTTCAGGGCTGGAGGGTTTGAACAAAAAGGAAAAGGACTTACGGACACGGACAACAGTGTGGTGATCGCTGCGGGGGGGGGGGTGGTATAAGGGGACTAAATGGCAATGGAAAAAATATAATAAAGATTATATTTTTTTAAAAAGTGTTACAATAATCATCAGTATATGTACATAATACATATTAATGTATTTAATGCCTTTTCCTTAGGGGATAGAATCTCTGAGGTGGGACTGTGGGGCAAAAATGTATGCATTTTCACTTTCATAGTTGGTGCCAGAATGTTTCCTCATGAGCTGTTATAATTCACCCGGCCAGCTCTGCTATTAAGCGTACACTTTACTGCACATATTCTTCTTTCTTCAAATGGATAGCTACATGACTTCACCCTCACCTTATTTAGTTTGTGCTCAAATTTCCCCTCACCAGATATATCTTCCCTTAACAATGTATTATAACTACCCACTCAGTGATACAATTAGTCTGTATTACCTCAGCTTACTTTATTTTTTATAGCTTTTACCATGACCTAATAGTATATTACTTGGATATATGTTTATTAATCTACTGTCTGGGTCTTCTCCTACATCTTCTTCTCTGCTACATTAGAGAGGATTCAGTTGCAAATTTAGAAAGTCCCGGGGAGTTCATTCTGATCAGGTGTTTGGTTACAGGTTCCCGCAGTTCTGTTTTCTTCCTTTACCACATGGTCTTATCTAGACTCTATAAGGTCGCATAATTGCCAGGGCAGCACTAACCAATAGAAATGTATTTTGCTGTGTACTTGTGTTTTTGTGTGCACCATACATGGGATTATTATGCCCATGGTACGTAATCATTTTATCCATATATAATGTACATCCTTGTATTTTCCTAAAAAATTGGGGCAAAAAAGTGTGCATTATGCACAGCAGAAATGGTATAACATGAGCCACAAGTGTGATCTACATGTGTAATTTAAAATTAGGATCACCAGCCAAAGAATATAAAGTAATTATGTTTATAGAAATATGTAAAAATTAATTATGAATCAGTATATGCATGAAAGCAATTAAATGAAATTTTAGAACTAAAAATATAATAATTAAATTTAAAATTTCTTAAGTTTTAGCCTGACTGGTGTGGCTCAGTGGGTTGAGCATTGTCCCACAACCCGAAAGGTTACCCGTTAGTATCCCAGTCAGAGCATCAGGGCGCATGTCTGGGATGCAGGCCAGGTTCCCAGTTGGGTGCATGTGAGAGACAATCAGTTGATGTTTCTCTCACACATCAATGTTTCTTTCCCTCTCCTTCTCTGTTCCTACCCTTCTAGCTAAAAGTGAATAAATAAAATATTTTTAAAAATTATTTAAAATCTCCTAAGTTTCTGTAGAAGTTTAGACAAAGCTAGAGAGGGACCTATAAAATGTAAATGAAGAAGTTACCCACAATGCAGCATTGAGAGACAAGGAAATGGAATATGTGCAAGAGGAGTTAAGAAATAAAGGATGGAAAGAGAAAATTAAGTTATTTTGGACTGACAGATGGAGAAGAGAGAGAGAGAACGGAATACAGACAATATTAGAAGAGATAAGGAATGAGGATTTTTCAGAATTTATCAAAGACATCAACCAAAGATTTAGGGAGCTCAATGAAGTCTAAACAGTATGAATAAACAGATTCATATTTAAACAGAACACAGTAACAGTGAAGAACAAAGAGAAAGAAATTGTCTTAAAAAAGTAGGTAAGTGTTCTCATAAATTACAAAGTGACAGCCTACTTTGTAAAAGCATCAAAAGTTGTTCAATGTCTATGATATTATAACAGAAAATAATTGTTAACTTAGAATATCTGACAAAATTTGGTAGAAATAAAGAGGGTCAATATATAATAACCAAAAGTACAATCCACCAGGTAGATATTGACAATTCTAAACATGTATGCACTTACTCTACAAACATAACAGCCCACCCATATATCCCAATAGCAAATGGGCAAAAGGTTTGCACAGGTACTTTGCACAAGAGGAAATGCATAAGGCAAAAAACCATACCGGAAAGGTGCCCAGCTTCTTCAATGATTTAAAAAAATGCAAAAAAAAAATCGTATCATGGGAAAAATGAAAAAGTCTGATAATAAAACTGGTAGTAATATGGAACAACCATAATACTGCTGTTATGGAATGCAAATTTGTACAATCAGTTTGGAAGTCATATATAAAATTAAAAGCAAGCATAAAATATGACCTAGCTATTTAGCACAAATCTCGAGCTGGCAATTCCAGGAAGTTAAATGCCTTAGAGAATTGTTACAACTGTTTACTGAGAAAGAGCTCTGCAAATTGTGTCTGTTCCATGATCTGGCATTGTCACCATCAACCAAAATCTAGTTGCAAATGCGAGTTCTCAGGCCCTGCCCCAGGCCTACTAAGTAAAAGGCTCAGGGGGTGGGCCCAGGTTTCTGATATTTACCAACCTGGAGTTTGAGAAGCACTGCAGTAAAAGACATACCATCTAACTTTGTTAATTGTTGATTTGTCTTTATAAATTCACCTACTCTCTAAAATTTCCTTGTAATTTGTTATGCTTTTGCTGTCACTTGAAGATGTATGTATTCACAGAGTGATAAAAATTTTGTATCACCCTATGTGCAAATTTCCAGCTGAGATGAACCAAGAGATATTCTGCTTCTTATTTCAGCTCTCATATATATGTGTCCTTTTTGTAGTCTATTTAGTGTCACCTTTTTTGCATTTTTTATGCTTGTGTGTGTGTGGTTTTGCTCTTTATAAGGGACTGAAGTGTAGAGCTGAGGTGCTCTCTCATATTCCTAAGGTCAAGAAACTGTGAAGTGCCTTCATGGAGAAAAGTACATGTGTTATATAAGCTTCAGTCATGACTTATAATGTTATTGGCCATGAGTTCAACATTAGTGAATCAACTATATACATTACATAAGTGTTTTTAAACAGAAACACACATAAAACCAAGTTTAGGCATTGATTGATTGAGGCAAATGTTGTGACCAGAAGTTCCCAGGAACCCAGGCCTGTGTTTCCTCTAGGGGCAACGATTCAGTATTGGCTAAGTCAGTCTTCTAGTCAACTTTATGAAAATAACAACCATGAGTGAGAATGGACTGTATATAAGCACTGCCTATATTAGAAATACAAAAGAAAATAAACAAAAAAAAAATACCAAAATCAAGAAATCACATACTATTAACAGAAGAAAAGAGTAAATCAATAATGTTATATTCACATATAATACAGCCATGAAGATGAATTACATTCAATTAATAAGTATGGTTTGGTGCATATATATAAAAGTACATTTTATTATAATATGAATGGCAAAGTGATAAAATGTTGAATGAAAAAGAAAGTTCTAAAAGAAGTAATTCAACTTGATTATAAAGTACAAAAGCATGCAAAATTAAACAATACATTGTTTATGGACAAACGCATGTGTCCAGCCATGAGGGTTAAAAGCAAAAAATGACAAGTACCAAACTCAGGATAAAGTCATTATAGGACTAGGGGAAGACAGAAAGATATAATAAAAGAGAGGCATTTACATAGATAAAAGTTAAATAGTGTGTACAAAAGTGTTCAGTGTATTATAAAAATATAAAAAAGAAAGAATGGATTGACAGCTAGCATAAAGGGTATGCATGAAAAATTATGACTGTACTATCAATCAAGAATTTTGACAAATCTATGCATACCAGAGTTTTTAAAAAAGCAATTGTAATGTTATACTTATTAAATTAGATTAATTGTTAGTTGTAAATATATTTCTATAGTGGTTTAATACTTGATAAAAGGTTTAAAACAGAAACAAAAGTGTCAAAATATTTTGTTTAGAATGTAAATGTAGGAATCATTAACTTGAAATGAAATGATGGTGTGTAAATGTTTTGCTAGAAGTTAATGACCATGAATATAGACTAAGAATAGCCCTGGATGGGTGGCTCAGTTGCAACATGGTCTGTACACCAAAAGGTCATGTTTTTGATTCCAGGGTGCACACCTAGGTTGCTGGTTTGATCCCTTGTTGGGGTATGCACACTATGGGAAGCAACGAATCAATTTTTGTTTTGATTTCCTTTCTCTCTCTCTCTCTCTCTCCTCCCCCACCCCCCTCACCCCCCCACCCCAACCTTCCTCTCTTTCTAAAATCAATAAACATATCCTTGGGTGAGGATTAAAAAAGTATTATCAAGGAATAATAATATATTTTTCTTGTGACTTAAAGTTTATAAGGTTTATAAGGCTCTTCTACATATACTGCCCAATTTAAATCTATTTTCAGGCATTGCTCCTTATCGATTAAGGAAAGATCATTAAGAAGTTTTAAAAAATCAAAGTAAAAAACCTAGGACTTCAGATTTCATTTCCAGTGATCTTTCAATTATATCGGCACATTTATTATAATCCTTAATATATGCATATATCCATAATTGTTTACAAACACTTTGGGGTACATTTGTAAAAATTGCTTTTATATAACCTAATAATGTAAAGCTCACATAGGCAAATATTAGCTATAATAATACCAAAAATAGCATAAGCAAATTGTTCAATTAAAATTGTTGAACTAATTATCAGGATCATCATTTTCCCCATTGACCAACTAGAGCTTTACCACAATGAAGCTATCAATATTCCCACTCTTATACTTTCTCTTTTTAAATATTTTTAAATCATCAAAGACTTAATTAGCTATGGAACTTCAATCCAGTGACAACCACTTTGAGTGATCTTCACAACTGGTCAATTACCAAGAGTGAACTTTCAACTGCAAGTGTTTTATATGTGGCATAAATCTAAGATCAGCTTTAAAAACTAAAGTGGCTATCAGCTTGATCAAATAATTAGTGCACAATTCTCTAGTCCATCATGAATCAGAAAGCAAATAGATTGCTTCGAAGACATTCAACATGATCAGACTACTATACTTGAACCATATTGAAGAAAATTTTAATTTCTGCATGAACTCCAATCAACATAATACAAAGTGAAGAGCTATACAATATTTTTTATTCCTTCTTTTTCTAGGAGGTTGTCTGTGGACACTTGAGTTTACTCTGCTAAATAATACTGCTCTAAGTAAAAGCCTCTGTAAATTGCTGGAAACACTGGAACATAAAATGAAACTCAGTAAATTTACTGAAAATATTTTTTTCTTTACTTAACATGGTTATACAATGTGTCAATTATCTAGTCACTTAGAATTCTCGGGAAGAAAGAAACAACTTCCTCTATAGAGAATCAGTTGGCTTTCATAATACTCAGAGAATATTTGCATAATAACACTGCTACAGCTGCAAGGTTAAATCCATTAATTTATTGGGAACAGAACAGGCTGTTCTGGTTGGCTGTTACAAAAATTGCTTTTTGCACTTGTCTTTTCCACCATCAAGTATTTGCTGGGAGCACACAATTACTGTAGAAATGCCCATGTTGCCAAGCGAGGAACCTTATTTAACATGGAAAGTGGAGAACACTTCACTTTCTGAAAATGAAAAAAATTAATCTTGAAAAGCTTCCTAATTAACATTTTCTCCTTTACCAGTTGTTTCATAGAATTAAAGTAGAGGATGGCAATTCGGATGAAGGTTAACTAGATGAACCCATTTTTGCAGCACCTCTCAAGTGCAAATGTCATCCTAAATAGACTCTTTGGAACTAGAAATATCTCCAAGCTTCTGAGATATTTTCCTGCTAAATAGTAAATTTAAAAATAGAATACTTATTTCCAAAAATCATTAAATGAACAAACTATCTCTTGAAAATTCACTTTATATATTTAAGAACTGTTTAATAAGGGTAAGACAAATTTACAGCATTTTTATAAATTCATAGCAGAAATCATTAAAATAAGAAAGGGGTAGACTGCAAGTTAAATCACGTTTTAACAAAATACATTCAGCCAAGTGTTGATAATGTGTATAATCTATAATATAACTAAGTTGAGAAACTTGTCCTGTCCAGGATTACTAAATCAGAGGAAACAAAAATTAATGAGAGTCCTTACAATTTTTTTTTAATTAAAGAATGTATAAAATACTCACCTTAAAAAATGAAGTCAGTTATAAATATAAATAACATACATTTATGTATTACAGGTATGTATTACATTCAAGTTATACATTGAATTCTACAATGACAGGAGTAAGAGTAGGACAAAAATATTACGGACAAAGATAGTAGAAGGAAATAGGACGTAGCGGGGCATGACGGTGAAAAACATAAACCCTTTCATCAACCTGATCATTCGCCTCTTCAGTATTATGTTGAAATCCTTTATTTTGAAATATAGGGGTGGGGGATGGGAGGGCATGAGAGTATTCGGGTGAAGGTAGAACATTTTCCCCTGAAACAAGGACACTCAGTATCACAGTGTTTGTACATTTTCAGTATGTTCAATAAAAAAGCATTTTTTTGCCTTGGTTTTGAATGTCTGTCTCTCCACCTTTTTTAATCTGCCCATTTTCTACTATGTTTTCTTGGTTTAAGTCAAATATATTCCCATACATGAAGCCATCCCAGGTCCCACAGTGTAAATCAAATGTTTCTTCTTCCAAATACCATGCTATTTATTCTTACTTCTATTATGAAACTAAATTCGTTTTAGTGTTAAATTGTTTCTTGGAAGAAGATGACATCATTTACTTTTTAGCAAAACACCATGAATAATTCCAACAACATAAAGTAAGCTTGTAAAACAAGTGGTAATTGATAAATGTTGAAATTCCTCCAATAGAAAGTATGCTGTTGGACTAATTCTCGTATGACAAAATGTCTCTTTTTATTTCATTTAAAAAAAATAATCCACACATCATCAACTGAGAGCCACCGTCCTTTACAGCAGTCACAGTGATTGTGAAAGCATATGGCAGAGCCTGTCACAGTAGTCTGTTCACAAGGCCACAATAGTTTCCCATTTCACTCAGGGAACAGGCCAGGGTCTTTAAAATGACCTACAAGCCCCAGGCCCCATCTGACTTTGTCTTCTTCCACTTTCTCCCTCTTCCATTCTCTTTGCAGCCGTCTGTTTGAGTCACAGTGACCTCCTCACTAGGTTTCTGTCAGTATACGGCTCTTGCCCTTGCTACTCTCACTGTCTGGAAGGCTCTTCTCTCGGATAAAACACAACTCACTCTTTGATCTCCTCCAGATCTTTACTGAAAAGTCACCTCATTTAGAACTTTGTTAGCTACCTCATATAAAAATTATGCTCCCTGCTGCTTTCTATTTTTTTCTCTACTCTATTTTTCTCATTAGTATTTCAGAAACATAAGACACAGACACATCATCATAATTGTGGTGTCACTATCATCATCACAGGTGTCATCATCTTCATTGTCATCACCATTCTCATCACTGTCATATGTACTTACATATATCAAGGAAATGTAAGTTCCATAATGGCAGGGATTTTTTCTGATATATTCACTGCCCCATTACCAAACAGTAGAGTCTGACCCCCAGGAGGCCCTCAGAAAACATGCACTGAATGTTGACTGAATCAGTAAAATTTCTCTACATCTCCTAACACAGTGCCTCAGAATAGACAAACACATATCTGTTGGCATTTTCAGTTCTGTTCTACTTTTAAACTGTTTACAGAAACAGCTGTATTTTAAGGTTAGAGAGCTGAGAGGCAAAGTTGAGCTATTATCCAATGTGGAGGAGAGGAAAAGTGAACGTTGAAACTCATTGTGTTGGGGCAGCAGAGTTACAAAAGGACAGAAAACATCTGGATCACAGTTGACTCTTGGCTTACCTTAGGCAATAAGAAAGTTTCAAACATCCTCAGATTAGAACTTATGTAATGTATATACACATATCAGGAAATTCACAGAGATACTTGCACATCCATGTTCATAGTACATATCAAAATAGCCAAGATGTAGAAGCAATCCATATATGAATCAACAGAGGAATGTAAAAAGAACATGCAGTACATACACATGATGGGATATTATTGTCTTAAAAAGGAAGTCCTGTCACATGCTACTTGTATGAATGAATCTTGAGTCCTTATGCTACTGATATAAGCAAGTCACAAAAAGACAAGGGCAATATGATTTCACTTATATGAAGTATTTAAAGTAGTAAACTGGTAAAAACAAAAAAGTAGAATAATGGTTACCAATGGCAGGGAGTGGGGGAATGGGAAGCTGTTTTACAAAGGCTATAGTTTTAGTTTTGCAAAATGAAAAAATTCAACAGATATGTTCTATGACAATGTGAATATACTTAACGCTACTTAATTGTACTCTTAAATATGGTTAAAATGGTATTTATGTTATGTGTTTTTAACTACAATTAAATATTTTTTAAAAAGGAAAAAAAGGAATTGTGGCTGTAGTTCTGCAGTTGCAGATAAATCAAACTTGTATCCAAAATGCATATTTGTGTTTTCAAAGGGTGTTTCTATGTTGGTTTATTTAAAGAAAGCAAATATTATACAAAAGTAAAATCATTTAATGACAATCAGAAGCCATGAATTTTAAGCCACTCTTCATGGGCAATTATCTATGAAGACATTGACTTCTTAAATAAGATAATAAATTTTATGGTGGAGTATAACTATTTTTAAATTAGAAAAGACATTGTTGTTGTTTCAAAAGTAATAATTCAATGATTGTAGTTACTTAAGACTTTAAAATTAACTTCTGGTGCTTGCAAATTGTTGAAAATAATTTGGGTTTATCCTCTTATCATTGACAATTGCAGTACATACATGATTACTACAGACATATATTCACTGGGAAAGTTAATTATCAAAATCTAGTTTTAACTTTAGAAGTACCTAGTATTGATACTGCTATTTTGCTGTTCCATGCTAACTATATCCAAATATTGTACAAAGGAGTGTGTGTTATACATTTTCTTGTATGTTCAGGTTGCAGGTTAAATTGTGTTTCTAAAAAGATCTGTTGAAGTCTTAATTCCAGATACTTATGAATTTGACCTTATTTGGAAAAGAGTCTTTACAGAAGTAATTGAGTTAAATTGAAGTCATACTGAATCAAGGTGGGCCCTAAATCCAATGACAAGTATCTTTATAAGAAGAGAGAAGTTTAGACACAGACAGAATGCTATGTGAAAACAGAATTAGAAAACAGAGCGATGCATCTACAATCCAAGAATATAAAAGATTGACAACAACCACCAGAAGATAGAAGAGAGGCACAGACCAGAATCTCTGTCAGATCCTTCAGGAGGAATCAAGACTTCCAACTTGATTTTGGACTTCTAGCCTCCAGACTATGAAAGAATGAATTTCTGTTACAGTAAGCCACCCAGTTTGTGGTGTTTGTTAATGGCATCTCTAGGAAACTAATACAATACATAGATATGTGCAAGGTAAGGGGACAAAATTTTTATGAAGGAGCATGGGACTTGGAGTTTCAAAATCCTGAATTCAAACTTTGCTCTATTAATTACTGTCATGCAATCCTGAGAAAGTTACTCATCCTCTCTGACATCCATTTTCTGTTGCAAAACTGCAATAATTGCATTGTGAAGATAAACTGAAAAAATATATAATAATCAGAACCTGTCACATGAGTTTAACAAATAATAAAGTTAATAACACCTGACATTAGAGCTAGGTCACATACACTTAAATGAGTCAATATTTTTACTTCATGTTTTCCTCATGTTAAATATATTAAAACTAGTTTCCCTAGGAAAAAAAATATTAAGTAATTTAGCTAAAATCAATATCTACTTATTTTAAGACTGCAAAGTAACGTAAAATGAATAATATTGCAAACACCAATACATACTTGTGTTTTCAATGACCACTCCCTTTCAGTACTTTCTTATATGCTATGTTATTTCTTACAAAGATGGGCTCTGTCCTTGGGTCTTTATTAAATCATGGTTTACATTCTACAAAATATTTTTCCAGTGATAGCAGAGCTGCTTACCATTAATTATAGCATTTATTCAACCTTGAAAATTAGTAATTGTTCATATATTTTAGTGGTTGCAATTCAGCATTTTAGGATGACACAAAGAAAACTAAGAGTAATTAAACAACACAGATTTGGGAAGTCAATGACAAATTCAAGCATGTTATAGAAATACATGTAGAATAGTGCGTGAATAGTCTAGCCAGATAGACAAATGTGAAATGGTTGTGAGAAGCAGGGTTAGCCTTCAGACATAGAAACTAAGAGCACAAAAGAAACAATTCTATTGAAGTATGTAAAGTTTTGATGGATGGGAAAGAGTATCAATTTATTTTGTGTTGCTCAAAAAACAATATGTGGGTCATCAGACCAAAATTATATGAATGCAGATTTTTAATCAATAAGAGATAGTAGCTTTATGACAATCTGAGCTGTCCCCAAACTGAATGGGCTGCTTTGAAAACAGTGCAAATATCATCATCTGCCAGGGACATTTTATGATTGGGCTAGGGAAGCTTTTGAGTTGCATGATTTCATGGTATTTTAGACAGGAGCAATACAACTCATGTGATAGCTATCTTGCAGGAACATAAACCTTCATAGAGCCAACGATTATACTGCAAATCCATTGATAAAGTTTGGCTTCCCTGACTCACAAGTTAAATTTTAAAAAGATGCCCAATAAATGTATGAAAAGTTGATTGAACATATTTGTCATCCAGAAAAAAGAAACCATCACCTATCACCTATAAAAGAAACCATTCACCTATCAGAATGGCTAACAACTAAGCATTCTAACAATACCAAATGCTTATAAACAAGTGTTGTTACTGGAACTATCATATATTGCTGGGGATATAAATTGGAATGCTCATTTTGGAAAACTCTCTGGTGTCTATTAAAACTGAAAATATGCATATAATATAACCTAATAATTACTTTTATGTATACATCTCCCCCTCATACAAATACTTACTAAAAGATATGTATACAAATATTCAGAGCAATAATATTCATATAAAAAAAATCAATGGCTGTCAAGAAGATAATAAACTGATATATTCTTTCAATGGAATAATATATAGTAATAAAAACAAATGGACTGTTGATATAACAGCAATGTGGGTAAATCTCAGAAACATGATTTTGAATGAAAAAATCAAATACAAAAAAGCACATACTATATGATTTCATGTTATAAAGTTCAATGACAGACAAATATAATTTGCAGTGTTAAAAAATAGGATAATGGCTACATTTGGGGTGGAAGGAGAAATTCTGGTGTAATTCTAATATTCTAGTTTCTAACGAGTGGAGAATAATGGTGTAATCTTTCCTCTAAAAAATAAGTCAAGCTTAACATATTTAATTGGTGCACACACACATTATATATACATACACACATATGTGTACACACATATGCATATGTTATATTTCAATATAATGTTTAATGTTAAAAAGTTAGTTTTCTGTCTGTGAAATCAGAAGAATATATGGAGAAATCCAGAAAATGATTTCTATACATCTCATCTAATCCCAACAGAGTTTAGCAAAGACATTTAAATTCCTTGCAAAATGTTGCTTATAGAAATATAGAATATTAGAACCCAAAAGCCATAGCAATTACCTGCCCCAAGTTCAAATGCAGGGGGTAGGAGAAAACTACAGAAAAGAAACTGAGACCAAAAGGAGCTATCTTTCCTGAAATTCGCCAGATGCAGAGCCAGGCCCAGAACCTATAGGTACTTAATGCCATGTCTAATGAGTTCCCTCTACCTTGGAAATCCAAGATTTTCCATTCTTAATCTATTTGTTTCTATTTTTTTCTTACTGTTGACAGAAAATTGTCTACATACTTCTCATGATAATTCAAGAAAACAGCTTTCCCTTAATTTGTGGGTAAACAAGTTTTAATTTCCTCTTCCCAGGTCTGCCAAGAAGTGCTGCATAAACGTTCAAGACATGGATACAATTTCCACAAGACTAAGTTTAGAGTCTACCTTGAAATGAAAAATGTTGCTGATATTTAGAAAATGAAAAATAGCAAGCTAGCCTTGTGGCTCCGCAACTGAGTGTTCCGCTAAGGCACAAGCTGCTTGGTATGCTATAAATCCTTTCATCTTAAGCTCTGAAAGACAGAATGAAGACTTGGGGGACTTTGTTGGTTCCAGTGATCTATCAAGTACCTTCAAGGGCTGAAAAATTTGCATCATTTGGCATGTATAATGCCAGATACATTCAACCCAGTGAGATAGTAAATCAATATTCCCTTAAATTATGAGACAAAGCAGCAAGCAGAGGAGCATAGCACCTGTCAGAAGTAAGATCACCAAACAGAATTATCATTCAGCCTAAATATCAGAAAGTGAACATTCACAATATTAAACTGCTCACTGTAACACAATGAATGGCTAACATGTAAACATATGTTGGTATAAACATTTTAAAACATATACAGTATTTTACTGATGCCACCAAAAAGGCATCAATTAATGCCTAGTCATTAAAAAATCATGAATTGCTTATCAGTGTGAGATTCAATGCTTCTAAACACCCAATAAAAGATTCTCATAGTTCATGATTTATTTATTGATAATCTGTTAGAGTCAATGTAGGACTATTTGCTTAACCACAAAATGTCTCTTATGTGCAATATGTCAAGTGGTTATAGGAATACGTACTGAAAGACTATGATTTATGATTTTTGGAAATAAAATATTTTAGAATTATAAAGAAGCCATGCCATTTTACTAATTATTTTAAACTTAGATTCTATATGTATTTTTCCATTTAATTACAATTACTATTTTTTGCTTGTCATACTTTAGCGGGATTGGTGAACCACAGTCAGCCAAGAAACATGGTAAATATGGCAAAGAAAAGTCTATTACTTTTCATAGTTATTTTCACAACTCGATATATTGTCTTCCAAACACACATATCTATAAAAATTTAAAGCCATTTTATTTTATTTGTACTTCACTCACTATTGAAAAAGAGTCATAATAACTTTAATGGGAAAACATGGTTTTCTCCGATGCTAACGTACTACATTTAGATAGATATTTAATTTTCACTTTTTCAAGTAAATTCAAGTTAGCTCTTTTGTTTTAAGGGCAATGGAATGCATTTTAAACAACAGTAATTTGCATTAAAATTATACTTTTTAAGCAATTGTTATAATATTATTTAATACTAAAATTTGCTATGGATAAACAGCTATGGGCTTTGGGCTTTGGGCTTTGGGCTTTAGCAATGGGCTTTATATCACAAAGTTGTGTTGCGTTGTTTTGTTATATTAGTGTTATCTTGTGAAACATGGATGTCAGTACTAATAAATACAGAGACACTTATCAGATCACAAAGACTGTACCCTGAACAATTTCAAGGGCTGCCCAGCTACAGTAATGCAGACCTTACCCTGCAGAGCCATTTTCATGGCCCCAAAATAAGCACCATAGCAAATAGTGGAAATATAATAAAAATAACACAGCCAAGCTAAACTTTCCATGATGGGAATTGCTGCATACTTATAAAATTAGGATTTTTATCATTCTTTTCATTCAGATCATCTCATCATAACAAAATTTTCACTTAGCTATTCTCAGCTTTTCTCTCAACAGAAATGCTTGTATTAACTCCAAAGGAATCTTGCCTCATTTATCTCTCTGTTGCTGCAAATATTTCTTTGCAACTCATTAGGCCTCAGGACACTACATTTCTGAAAACTAATTGATACCATGAGTCAACTAGGAAATATAAATAACCACGAGTCAACTAGGAAAGATTAGATTTTGTTTTAAGCTTTCTGATTAACAAGAAAAGCAAGTTTGAGATAAATCTAATTGAAATGTCTTCTATGAATACTCATAAAGGAAATTTTATAATTCTGATGATGTTTTTAATAATTTTATAATAAATATAGAAGCAAATTTCACACTGCTTATATTCTACACTTCAAGCTAACATCATAATAAGTCCAAGGAGTTCAGTAAAAGTGGTTTTAAAAGAACAGAGATTTTAGTGTCAGATCCAAAAACATAGTCACCAGGACCAATATCAAGGAGATTATAGCCTCTGTCTTCTTATAGGAATTAGATGTCTTCAGTTCTTACATTCAATTCTTAATTCATTTTGAGTTGATATTTACATATGATGTATGATGTTTCTTTCGCATATAGCTGTTGAGTTTTTCCAATACCATTTGTTGAAGAGAATATATTTTCCCCATTGAACATTCTTGGCTCTTTTATTGTATATTAACTAACCACATATGCATGGGTTTATTTCTGGGCACTGTGTTCTGTTTCATTGTTTTCTATGTTTTTTATGCTAATACCATACCGTTCTGAATACTATAGCTCTGTTATATACTTTGAGATCAAGAAGAATAATACCTCCAGCTCTCTTCTGTCTCAAGATTGCTGAGACTATTCAGAGACTTTTGTGATTCTATACAAATTTTAGGATTGTTTTTTCTAGTTCAGGACAATAAAACAATTGAAGGAAAAATAAAAGAACAGCTTTATCTGTGCTAAAGGTTAAAATAATATTAACTATAAAATAATAATCACAATTAATAGTATATGTTGAATGTTTATCATATATAAGGTACTATGCTAGGAATTTTAGATAATTTAACTTCTTAAATCTTAAAAATAACTTTTTGTTGTTGTAGTAGTATTTTTAACCCTATTAGAGATGAGGACTTTTTCTGAGATTGAGCAATATGTCATCCTAAATGTTATATCTTCACCACTTCTCAACTTGAAGGAGAAGTACAAAATATGACCAAGAGACATCAGGGCTAGTTGCAAGAACTCCACATGCCTCCAACATTTAAATATGTCCTGCCTAGATAGGGTTCCTCCAGGTTCTAAGTCACCATAGTAAAGAGCTACCAATTGGAAAATGCTTTTCCATGTTTAAGTTAAGAAAAAACTTTTAATCAACACCCATAATGCAGAAGAATTAATTAACTGCATAACCTTCAAATAATTCTCCTTTAATATTAATTATAAAAATAACCTATTCACATAAGTTAAGCAGTGATCAGCTCAGTTATGATATTTACTAAGAACTGAATGTAATATTCTATGTTATTGATGAAAGAATCAAGTAAGCAGACTCTGAGTTTTAACACTGAAGGCTTTTAATCTAAAGCCATCCATACTAGATGCCACCTGAGGAAATAACTATACGAAAGGTCAAGATTTTCCTTAGAAAATAATTATAGGTTTGTTCCAACCACAAACAAATGAACAATTCAGGTGCCAAAGACTTTAATGAAGCTGAATCTTTTCACTTAACCATACTTAATTGATAGTGGGACCTCTATACATGTAGAGGCCGCACTTTTCCCTATCAAATAACAATCAAGAATGATACACCAATTTTCATCCTGTGCATAAGTGTTTCAATATTGATTTTCCTGACAGTTCTAAATAACTCTTTCCTATTAATAACCTGAAAGAAATTAAAGGCTCAAACACATATTTTTTTAAGATAAACTAATTATACTTATAAAAAGGTTTCTGGGTCAATGGCTTTTTATTTAATACAGAATATCAATGCCCTTGTTCCAAAAATGAACATACTTTACTAGTTTTAATAATAACACAAAATTTATAGTCCTCTTGTTTATTAAAAAAAAGTACAGTGCTCTTTTCTCTTAACAGAACTGAGCAGAAAAAAATGACTATTTGTTTCAGATGAATTTCTTATGATGAAAACAGAAAGAAGTAATAGTGCCCGGTAATCAACTTCTATTATTGTATATGATATTTCTGATATTCATTCTTTCATGTGCTCAGAGATGAAGCATATTGTTATAATAAAATGGGAAAAAGATCTTTGTAAACCAATATTCAAAACCAACTTACACAATTTTAATTAATATTATGATTTGAACAAATTACGTTATGTATTGGTGATTTAATTTTTATATTTAGTCAGTATAAATAATAACAACTTTTCAATGTTAAAATGACCGATCATAGAGTATCTTTAAACTCTGTAAGGGAAAAAAAAATGCATATATTAATGTCAAATTAGATAACCATAATCAGTTAGAATTTCATTCTGTCAGTTGGAAAGGATAACAAAAACACTAAGGAATTTGAGGCAACTGATTCACAGTTTAGCTAAATTTGCAAATGTGATCATTTAAATAAACTTTTCTTCTATTATTTTTTAAAATCATGAAAACATGTTTTTCTATTATAAATATGTATTTTAATATAAAATTATAAAATAGTTTAGAAAAATAACCACATTTATATTTCTAATGGCCTATAATTCATGGCAGGCATTCCATCTTTTTAATGAAATGTTTATTATATTCCATATACACTGATTCTTAAAAATCCTGTCTCAGATAACATAAACTGAATACTGTTTCAAGCAAAGTTTCAGAACTAAACAGAGGTCACGTTATGGATAGGTAAGGGCCGAGTTAAGGGACCCAACAATAAAGCACATGAGAACTAATAAGAATATAATACCTCTGGGTCTTAAAGGTGGCATGGAGAGGGGGCAGAACTATTGCAACCTAGTAAGAGGGCAATCTGTTGGGCCACATGACAGGAAAGGTGGCCACAGGAAGATGAATTTGCTTCCATTTGTCAACCATAGCCCCACAGGGGTTAATAATAAACATTCTAAGCTCTCCCTCTTCTCACCCACCAAACACTTAGCTTGTGCTTCCTATTGGCTGAACCCAGCAGAGCTGGAAGTCTAGTGAGTTTGAACCATGCAATTCACTGATAATTAACCTTTGGGGCATGGAGCAGAGCAGAGAGAAGAATGGATCTGAAGAGGCAAACAAGAGAACCAGCATATCTAATCTGTGATAACCACTAAGCTGGCATCAGAATATACAAAAACAAGTCTGCTATTGTCCTAACCCTTTAAGGATTCAGTCTTGTAAATTATTTTCCTATCTTTCTTTCAAATATGTATAGTAAAGAATCTGAACTAAATCTTAAATTGAAAACAAAATATATTTATATTGGAAAACTCAGAAAGGAAGTTTCTGTTCCTCTTCGCTTCTATGTTAACTTAATGAAAATAATATAAATTTAATAGCAATCCAAGTTAATGATAGTATTATAGTTTTGATTTCAAGTTGCAATGATACTTGTTCCACAAATTACATTTGTTACCAATAACTAAAGTTATTAATGTGAATGAAGGAATGGTCTTTTTTACTTTTACATCATACATATATCCAGAAAATGTCATCTGCAGGAAATTATTGCACCAAAAGCCCTAATTACCTCATATCCCTAAAAATCTTCACACACACACACACACATATAAGAATAGATAGTTGCATATATATATATGAATTTCAAAACTGCAGAGCATATCTTCACTAAAATAAAATCACTTAATCAAAAGGCAGAAAGAGCTGCCTAGCCATTATCCTTTTCTCTCTAAACCTTTCTTTCCAGCTTCGTTTCTTTTTATATTATCATGTATTTACCTATTCCTAAAGAATAGGTCAATTTTAAAATTTAAATTTAAATAGATAAATCAAAGGTATAAAGACAAATTTCAGTTAAAGAGCATTCTATTTTGCATATATTATTTTAACAATGATTCTTAATAATTCTTAGGTAGCAAATTCTTCTGAGAATATGATTAAAATTATAGCAACTTGATCCACAAGAGTACACCCAAAATTTATCATGGGCTGATTAAGGACATGAAGAAGAAATATACTGGAATACATAAGAGCTTTTAAGTATATTTTTTGATGAATCAATACAAGTATATATACTAAGGTTTGATAGAAATTAAAATAAAACTTTACTGCAATTTCAATACAAGAGGAAGGCAGACAATTAAAAATATGATATACTAATAGATGATAATGGAACTTATAACAAGATGTTATAAAACTACATTTATAATTTTTTGTTATTGTTAAAACTGTATTTCATCAACTGCAGATGTCATCCATTGTAGATAAATCATTTCTTATGTACCAGGACAAGAATGAAATATGACTGCCAGTGAAACCATAACAAAATGCTTCCTTATTACAGATATTTTTAATTTTTCTTATTAAACAGTAAAATTTAGAAAAATTATTTTATAACATATTATTCTGTCCATATCTAAAAATTAAAATATAAGCTAAATAAATTTGTTATAAAGTATTCCTAAATCTTCTCACTTTTAGAGCTCAAATCTTCTGAATCTCTTTCTGACTCAGAGTTGTGAACTTTCCTAATTTTTCTCACAATGTTCTGTGCCGTAAAAAGTAACGGTGATATAGTATTTCTTAAAATAATGCTCCATTTTTGTCTCAAGGTTTCTTCCAAGTGGTGAACACTAATTTCGTGTGTTTTGATGATGATGTTACCCTATTCACTTATATTTTGATTTTTTCTCAACTGTATCATACCTGGCTGGAAGTTAATCAGCTTCTGTTCAAAGTCAGTAGAAAGTTTGTTAATTAACAATTTGCACAAAGCATTAATCAGTTATACTGATCTAGTTATAGTCATCTGTCTGCTTTGAAATTTTTTTTTATCTGTTCAGAGAGATTTGGCAATTTCTTTTCTTCCTTTAGTTTCATCTCTCTGTGGATGATGGGCTATCCTTTTACATAAATCTTAGTAACAAAATGTAATAGTCCTTCACCTACTTCAAGGTATTTTCCTTTCATCCATGTAAAGTACTTTATGGTTGCTTTGCAAGAAAATATAAGGTTATAGTTCTTCCTTCAATGACAAACATTTGCTCCATTGATATAAAATACACATTCAGCTGTTTTGCTGTGGCTCTTTGTATACACAATGACTTTTCATTTCAATGTCAAATCATAGTGTTATATTTCTGAAATCATTTTAAGATAACAAATGCAGCATGTATGAAGTACCATCAATACACATAACTCAGTAGACATGATGTTAACATGAATAGCTATGACAAGTTTGTACATTCACAGGCAATGTTATGGATAAACACCTTCAGCCTGGAGCTATCAATTTTAAAACACTCTTGGTAATATGGCATGTCTTGATTTTAGGGATTGCAAAACATGTTTTAAAATATTTACATTTATAAAATATTGCTATGAGCAATGTCTGAAATTTTGCTGCCTATGTTTTCTTCTATGACTGTTACAGTTTTGAGTCTAGCATTTAAATTTTTAATCCATTTTGATTTTTTATTGTGTGTGCTATAAGAAGGTGGTCTAGTTTCATTTTTCTTCACATACCTCTCCAATTTTCCCACCATTTATTGAACAGGTTATCTTTAGCCCATTGTATGGGCTTGCTTCCTCTGTTGATTATTAATTGACTATAAATGTGTGGGTTTATCTCTGAGCTCTCTATTCTGTTCCATTGATTTGTATGTCTGTTTTCAAGCCAGTATAATGATGTTTTGATTACTATGGCCTTATAGTATAGTTTGATATTAGGTAGTGTGATTCCTATCAGATATATCTCCCCACATGAGCAAAACAAAAGAAAAAATAACATATGGGACTACATCAAACTAAAAAAAAGTTTTTGCACAGCAAAAGAAAACATCAACAAAATAAAAAGACAATCCAAGAATGGGAGAACATATTTGTCAATACATACGATAAGAGGTTACTATCCAACATTTATAAAGTACTTACAAAACTTAATGTAAAATGAAAAAACAAAAACAAAAAAAAACAATTTAAAAAAATGGGCAAAAGACCTGAATAGACACTTCTCCAAAGAGGACATAGAGATGGCCAATAGACATGTGAAAAGATGCTCAAAGTCACTAATCATCAGAAAAATGCAAATTAAAACCATAATGAGATATCACCTCACAGCCCTCAGAATACGGCTAGCATTCATCAATCAATAAGTAACAAGTGTTGGCAAGTATGTGGAGAATAGGGAACCTTCATGAACTGTTGGTGGAAACGTTGATTGGTGCAGCCACTGTGGAAAGCAGTATGGCAATACCTCAAAAAGTTAAAAATGGATCTACATTTTGACCCAACAATTCCATTTCTTGGGATATATCCGAAGAAACCCAAAACACTAATTTGAAAGAATATAAGCACCTCTATGTTCACTGCAACATTATTTATAACTGCCAAGATATGGAAGCAGCCCAAGTGTCCATCAATAGATGAGTGGATAAAACAACAATGGGATGTGTACACAAGGAATATTACTTGGTCATAAAAAAGAAAAGTTTACCCTTTGCAATAGTAGGGATGGACCTGGAGAACATTATGCTAAGTGAAATAAGCCAGTCAGAGAAAGACAAATACCATATGATTTCACTCACATGTGGAATCTAGTGAACATACTGAACTAACAAGGAAAATGGGGACAGACTCACAGAGAAAGAGCAGGATGATAGTTAATTGCTGGGGGGAGGTTAGGGGGTGGAGGGATTGAGCAAAAAGCAATAAGGATTCCTGGACATGGACAACAGTGTGGTGATTGCTGGGGGGAAGGAGGTATAAGGGGACTAAAAGTTAATGTAATTGAATACAATAAAAATTATTTAAAAAGGAAAAAAATAAAACAAAAAATGTGCAACATAAAAGCAGCTTCTCAATTTGAGTTATTTTGAAAGAAATCCTTGTTTACATTTCTGACATGCTTACTAAAATAGCAAAAATCACTTCTCCTTCTCTCTCTCTGTATTTTTTTTGTCAGATCTCATTTATCTAACAGGTTGCTGCTAATTATTTCTTAAGAATAGTTATATCACTTGAGAAATATAAAAAGAAGGTAGTAGTGCCAAATTAGCTCTTTGCAATTAACTACTATACAACATGATTTGTCATTAATATTAGGATGGTCATTGATTTCATCATAATCTCAGATTAATTTTGATTTAAATCAGGAAATAACAAACAGCTATGAAAAGTTAAGTGTTCTATACATTTTTATTTCTGCTAGTTGAAGTGCCTAACTCTTATTTTGAAAATATTTACTGGGTGACATGTATACTTTACCAATTTTAGAGAAATTGTGGCATACCCTAAGACATTAGCAGGCCTTTAGTTTATCAAAAGCATGACAGAGTGTAATGAAACAAAAGGGATCCACCACTTTCTCCTCTTCTGTATGCCAAGAGGAATTTAGCCAAAGACATAAAGGATACAAATCATGTGCCTGACACGGGATAAGCAAACCACCCACTACTAAATATTTTGATAAACCAGGAGAGGAAGCCAAGAAAAAAATCTTGAGATACTCTGAAACTGTTTTCCTGGAAATAAGTGAGAAAAAATGTTTGTGTGTGTTCAATTAACTTAACAGACTCACAGAAACTCAGAATCATAAAGCAACAATGAAATTAGATAGAAGACGTAGGAAAGAACAGAACATGGAGTTTATTTATATACCTTAAATTTATAAATCAATACCTTCTTAGTATCTCAATTTACAAGTTTTTTAGTGTTTCACTAATGACATTAAAAGCCTTCCAATATCTGTTTTCAAGCATTTGTCAAATTTTTGTTGAACACTTCCTTAAACTCTAGTTTAAGTTCCATTCTACTATGTCCATATGTATCAATGCTATTAATAATTCAACAATCAGTTTACATGTTCCCTCCCCTATGATATCTAGTGCCATCACAAAGAAAATCATTTCTTGTACTGAAATCACAGGGCACAGGCTTTTAGCCACTCTTTTATCACATAACAAATTATACTTACATAAAAGTAATTCCTTTGTATGTTTTTCTTTCCTATGAAATTGCAAACACCTGAAGAACAGAAATACCTGAATTTATTCCACCCCAGTGCTGGCTCCACTGACTTAAACAACAACAACAGAAACCTAACAGACCAAAACATGAAAATGGAAAATAGTCCAAATGATACACTGACTAAACATTTAATAGGCAGAAATTACGAAATAGAATGCATTTTTAGCATGTGATTTGAAGGACATGAAAGCCTACCTATAGGAAAAGCATAAACACAGGGTTAGAAAAAAATGTTTCAGACTGAGCTCTGTCCCTTTTTAGCCACATACTGTTTAGTAAATCATTTAATGTTATCAGTGTCCCAGTTTTATCCTCTCAAACAATGAGAATAATAATGCCTAATTTATTGCTTTAATTTTAAAAAGAGAAAGCATTTATGTAACCAGATATTAAAGAATGCTATACAAATATAAAAAGCTATTAGTATAGGATGCTCAAAAACTATTTTTCAACTTTCTTTTAATGCCTCTTCATACAGTTTTTGTTCATATGCAGTACAGACTTCACAATAGGTAGCATACTGTGTTTCCATCCAGTCTATCATAGGGCAAGGGGTCTAACTTGCCCTAAGATAGACTATGTAATAAAATGAGTTGTCTTTTCAATTACAATTTAATAAAGGACAATTGCCTAGATAAAGCTAAAACAGACAGTAAATGGCAATTGTGTATTGGTTACCAAGGTACTTATTTACAAGCACTGATAACACTTGAACAGAAAATATTTGGTTCAATAATACCATATGAACATATCACCAAATTTCCTGAACAATAGTTCTTAAATAACATTTTAAATGGTAACCCAGCTCTGAAGTGATAAAAAGCTAAAGAACAAGACACATGATCAAAAGTAACAAGAGGTAAAATAGTATTTTTTTCTTCCTAAAAAATGTATGGGAACACCTAGAATATATTAAAGAACTAATCAATAATTCTAGCAGTAATAAAATAAGTGAATGGGGTCAAATGCAGAAAGAAAAAAATAAGCTAAATACAATAATATTTTTATATGGAGTTACTTTTACAGGGTATCATAGAACAATAAACCTGAATACAATATCTAAAAAAAAACAAGACTTCACTGGATCTTGTTGGTATGTTAAGGTATTTTGTTTATATTTTTCCGTATTTTGCATTGTTAACTATCTCTACAAATAAATGAGACAGACTGGCTAACCTCATGTCCTATAACATGAATTCATTCCTCAGCAATATTTGGCAATTACAACGATGACTACACATTTGCTGTTAGAATTATACTGAAAAATAAAATCAGCTTCTTTTTTAAAAAATAGTGAATTTACTGGGGTGAACTTGGATAATAAACTCATATAGGATTGAGGTGTAAATAATGCATCACCTATGTATTGTATTGCGTGTTCACCACCCCAAGCCAAGTCTCCCCCCATCACCACTTATCTCCTGCCTCATTCACCCTCTTCTACTTCTTGTCACCCCGCTTTCCCTCTGGTAATCACAAGACTGCTGTTGGTGTCCATGAGTTTTTTTTTCCTTTGCTTAATCCCTTCACCTTTTTCACCCAGCCCCCAACTCCCATTGCTCTCAGTCTGTTCTCAGTATATAGAAGTCTGTTTCTATTGTTTTCTGTTAGTTTATATTGTTCATTACTACTCAGCTGGTAAAAAAAGGAGGAAACCATACCTTTTGTGACAGCATGGATGGACCTGGAGAGTATTTGTATGCTAAGTGCAATAAGCCAGTCAGAGAGAGTCAAGTGCCATATGAGCTCATGTCTATTGTGGAAACTAATGGAAAACAAGTTTCCTAGGGGTTAATTCTACACTTCCAAGGCTGATTTTTTACCTAGTGTCTTTTTCTTAACACTAGTTCTATGAAATGTTAAGGTAAACTGATGTGGAGAAACACTGGGTGAAACAAAATTGAACAGCTTCTGAACAGAGGGCATACTATAATCTTTAAAGTCTCTTCAAAGAGTATTTAATACATTCACATAGGCTGTGAATTTCCACAAGGAGAAATAGGTATGTAAAGTTTTGCACATTAATGGAATCACCTTTTAATGGAGCATTTTAAGAATATTATTTGAGAAACAATAATCTGTAGACATTGAAAGACCTGTACAGCAATTACAAAGGCAAGGATACACACAAGAACAGGTTCTTAGCAATAGAAAGTAACTTTCTATTGTTATATTTCCCCTCCCAGTCCCTGGTCCATATTCCACCACCAGTTTATTGCATAGGATGAAGAGAAAATAGTTTGGTACCATGGTTATTATTATTGACTTGCTGCTCACATTGAAACAGACAGCTTTATCACAACATATTTATAAATTTTCCTTTACTTACATGCTTTATAACTTTCCTAATTCTCAGAAAATGTGCAAGAAATATTATTAGAATGTAAGGTAGACAGAAATAATATCTTGCCAGAGAGGAATAAAAGTTTTTTATTAGTCTAAAACAAGGTCCTATGTATGACAAAAGAGACATGAAGAATAGGTACCCCATGCTTCATCTTAATGTGAATTTATTCTGCCACTTGAGAAAAACAGAACCAGTTTATATTCCACTCAACCACCTGTGTCTGTGTGTCTGTATGTTTAAGTGTGTAAGGGAATGCTTTATTTCCTTTTCTCTGCTATTCTTTCCCTCTCTCCCTCTAGTCTATTTCCAATAAGAATATAATACAACTTGAAAAAACAGGTGTGTGTGTGTGTGTGTATGTGTGTGTATGATTTCTCAGGGAATTGAAAATAAGACTCAATCAGAGCAATCAGAAACTATTAAGAGAAAATATTTTTATGTGCCTGGTATGTATATGCATGTATGAAAAATTATATAAATAGAAATATAGGTAAAAGTATGTATACTATTTAGAAAATCAGAAGTAAAAGAAAGAAAGAAAACTGCAAGTATACCAATCTAATGCTTTAGATCATGTGTCAAATGAGGCTCTGAACTCTCAGAAGAGCAACAGAAAAATACAGTTACAGATTTTCATTATTGGACTCAGTGCAATTCATCAAATGATATAAAACACCTCTCATTCTTTCTTTTTCCTTCCTTCCATCTCTCCCTTACTCATCTCCCTCCTTCTTTCTCTAAATATCAATCTACACACACTCACACACATGTCTTGTTACCGCTACAGATATATCCATGCAAGAGAAATTTACACAAACTTAATTTTTTTAAAATTTATTTACTTTTTAAATACATTTGTCTCTGCCTCCCTCCCACCTCCTTCCCTTGCCCCCTCCCTCCTTCCCTCCCTCAGCTCTTCCCCTTTGGTTTTGTCCATGAGTCCTTGCTATATGTTCCTTGACTTTCCCCTTCCCTTCCCTTTCCCTGCCCCCACCTTCCCTCTTGTCTCTGTTGATTTCTTTTCCTTTCAGTGTTGCTGGTCATATTTTCCTTGCATCTTTGCATTGTTGGTTAGGTTCCGCTTATAGGTGAGATCATATGGTATTTGTCTTTCGCCCCCTGGCTTATTTCGCTTAGCATGATGCTCTCCAGTTCCATCCATGCTGTCGCAAAGTTTAGTACTTCTTTTTTCTTTCTGCTGCGTAGTATTCCATTGTGTATATGTACCATAATTTTTTGATCCAGTCATCTACTGATGGGCATTTAGGTTGCTTCCAACACTTGGCTAGTGTAAATTGTGCTGCTATGAACATTGGGGTGCATAGGTTCTTTTGTATTGGCGTGTTGGTGTTCTCAGGGTATAGTCCCAGCAGGGGAATCCCTGGATCAAAAGGCAGTTCCATTTTCAGCTTTTGGAGGAAATTCCACACTGCTTTCCACAGTGGCTGCACCAGTCTGCATTCCCACCAACAGTGTACTAGATTTTTTTAATCTATTGTATATTTTATACTTTCATATTTTCAAAAAGCTAAAATATCTTAAGATAAAGGTATATGTGTGAAAGCCTTCTGTGGCATCAAAAAAGAAAAGTATATTAAATGTATGGTTAGAAAATATATAAACACTGAAAATCTAGGTATTATTTTATCTGCACAGAAAAAGGTGGTACTATACTAGAAACCATTTTTAAGGTAAGATTTTTATCTTAAGTTTGCCTCTATGAGAGAGAGTTGTATAAAACCTTGAAATATGCATTCAGTGTAAATTTTACTTACTGAAGCATGTGGATATACAAACATACAAAACATCGTTCAACTTCTGTGCAAAAGGGAGTACAATTTTATGTTAGAAACATGTGTGAGGTGAATTTGCAAAGAGTATTTTCACCATGAAGCTTTCCATTATGCTTCCAAAAACTCCAGTTTATAGAAACGTATTGGTCACTAGAATGTTTGGGCAGGTATTACATAATATTTTTCATCTCATCGCATGCCAGGTACATGGTTGCTGTGCAGTATATTTGGGTTGAACAAATGAAAGAATAAACACTCCATCAAGGAAATCAACTGATAAAGACGGTCACTAAACACCTCCTTAGTCACAAATGCTGAGTCAGTCCTACAGAATGGATTTAGAATGATAGCTCTACCACCTTACACTAGCTAGATGGATGACCAGCTGCTCCCCACATAGCCTACATAAGAATGAAGATCCACCACAAGCTGTACATTGACAGCAGCATCAGCCTTCAGATTTGTCTTGCTTGGGCCATTTTTTTTTTTTTCCAATTTTTGGATTGATTGCCAACATTTAAGACAAAGGCATTTCACATAAAATTTGGATTATATGTTTCTTCTAAAACATCAAAAGTCGGGCAAGCCTGTACCCAGAGTTGCCCAAGGCCACAGAGCTATGCCCAAACTGCCGTTGCTCCTTCAGACGGGCCGTGTGTGTTCAGTTAACCACGTCCTTCCCAGTACTGTGCTTTCTCTGCTCCACTTGCTCACTTTCACCCCTGCAGCCGTCTGATTCTATAAACTCTGCTATGCACAAAACAGTGTTCATAGTGAGTCCGAGTATCAGTTTTGATAATTACTAGCAATGCAACCTTGAGCAAGTAATTTATCCTCAGGGAGTCTCAATTTCCTCACCTATGGAACTGTGAAAGTAATCTGCCACATCAGAGAAGTAAGTGAGAATATGTATGAAAAGCCGTGGTGAACTCTAAAGGCTATCTGTACCTAAAGTATTACTACTTGTGTTATTAAAGTGCTAATAATTTAAAAAGTGATCACATTTCACGTATAATATATTCCTAAACAAAATTTAAAGTCCTTAAGTAAAAACCTAGAGAAAGAAACTACAAATGTTCTCAGTGACTTAGATGTACAATTGAAAACTGGAATGCAAGGAGAAAATACATCATCAGAATTGAAGTTTTTTTATCTAATCCATCTGGGTTACAGATAATTTAATCAAATATAATGTCATTTAAGAAAGAATGACAATTATTAAAATGAAAGATATAGTACACAGGATATGTAAATATTTTAATTAATTATTCCCAGCTTATCTACAAAATAAGTATTTGCTTTTAACATAAAATAAGTTTGAACACACTGATAAGGTGTCAAAAGCAACTGTACTTAAAGTAATTATGTAATAAATAATTATAGAATTAAAATTTAAATATGTTACTTAAAATTTTATGCTGTAGTCTTAGTTTTAACTGTATTTTTGTACTCTATTGCTATTGATTTTTCTGTTAAAACTCTCTTGAATATGTGTGTGTATGCATTCAGTTTTAAAAATTGTATCCCTCTATGCATGAATACATTTTCAAAAAATAATTTCTATTCACGGCATACAGGTGAAAATTCCAATTTTGTGCTATCTTTATTCCTAAGGCTACATCTTCTATTCATTGACTTTGTTTTTCTTGTCTGATACAACAGTGTTGGGAGGCCAGTGTTGAAACTTCAGTATCTGGTGCTCACATATGTTTGATATTGCAAAGGTGATTCTATCCACATTATCCAAAAATACTATGCTGTTATGTATTAATATATTTCCAAGCAAAAAAAAAAAAGATTTTCTTTTGGCCATTTTTTTTATTACTGAATATATAAATGTCACTGGGTTCCTCATTTACTTAATGGATCTCATTAACTTGATAAAAACATTGCTAGAGTGAACCCTTTAGTTTCATTTAACAAATCACTTGCACTTTTTTCTCTGGATTCTTATTCAGTTTTGGCAGGTATGAGCATACCCTCAACAACATGTTACTTTTATATACAAAAAGGTACTTTTCACATTCTCTATAGTTTACTATGATATATTCCTATTTGATGCACCTTTAAAAACTAATGAATATTAGAATACAAGCAGTTCATTGTTATTTTTTTCTTTATTGGCCATAATAATTACCATGTATTGTGGCCTTATCTTGAGCAGAGGATTTATATATTGTCATGGAATTTGTGCCATTACCCTATGAGATAAATATTATTACATTAGTTTACAAATGAGGAAAATATAGCTCAATAAAGGTTTAGTAAATCGATCACTGCCTCATGGTTTGTTAGCCAATGGCAGAGAGGGCATGACAACCAGAGCTTCTCAGGTCCCAAAGGCCCCAACTGTTTCCAAAGGATGCTCCCAACAAAGCCCCAAATGCTTTCAAGCTACTTCCACTCTCCTCAGAGGTGAATAAATTCCTTAAAACTGATCATGGACAGAAAATGAACTTATATAAATAGTACCTGCTTGGGAAAAAAAAATCTCTGAAGATCTATGAGCCCAGTTTGAAGACAGTGTCAATTATGAGTTAAGATAAAACCCATGAAGATGACTGGATTCATTGATTGATATGTGCTTCATTATCATGATTCACAAGTAAAATGTACTACCACCCAATGTATAAATTTCTTTCAATTCATTTATTTAATCAAAAACAGGAGGAAGCAAATTCAGAAATAGGAAGAATTAACTTTATTATAAAGAGAAACATTTTATGCCCTAATTAATTTTTCCCAAGTATATGCTTAGTGTCAATTTGAATCTCATTTTGAAAACCAAATCCAAAAATGATATTTTCTTTACTATATTTGATCTTAGATCCATTTTGTATATTTTTTTATGAATTAAGAAAGAATGACACTTCACTTGAGGACCTAACACCTCAGTCATTTATATCATTTTTTCAGAGCTATATAAGATTTAAACAAAAGTGTAAACTAGTAACATTTTTCAGGAGTACACATTTTGTAAGAATTCAAATTCTAATCCAAACTCCAAAGCCTGAGAAAGGCTGGTCCTGAAGTCTTCGTTCTTTTCAGTCCTATATGTTCCAGTTTAATCCAAAAGTGGCAACCAGGGGAAAATATAGATTTTAGAGATAAATATTTCTATGATTCAGTTCATTTCTATTTATTTATTGGTTCATTGATTCATCCATTTTTGATATTCTACTTGCTGCTAAAAATGATTTGTGATTCCAGTTGTCTCGGGTTAATAGCCATCCATGCAATTAGGCTGCCAAAATTAAGTAGTTCTGAGATGGAATATTAAATTTGTATTTGCGTCCCCTGATAGCCAACAGAAAAAAAAAAGATGATAATACATACTCCCACGCATCCCTAAATATATCTTCACCTTTAATCATGAATGAAAATGTTTCTCAGATTTCTGTAACTGTTTAGCCATTACAACTTTTTTCAAGGTTATGGATGATTACATCAGAACATACAACAATACATACACACACAGATTTAATGACTCACAGTTATTGTTTAGAAGTTAGGAGGAAAAACAGTCAACAGTATCACAAAAATGCTGCCACAAATGCGTTGGTGATAGAAATGTTCTAATGTAACAGTGACGCATTAAATTCACTTATATTTGTTCCAGAATCCTACTTGAGTCCTAGTCAGTGTCCCAGGCTAAATTATTACACTTTGAGTTAAAATCACATAAATATTCTGCACCTGAGTAAAAGTAGGGAAACATAACTGCTGTTAATTTTAGACTTTGTGATGTATATAGGATGCAATAAACACTACACCAGGGCTTTAAAAAAAATACAAGAGACTCAGATGATAGTTTCTGTCAAAGAATTGGCAAGTTATCGAAAAATCCTTCCTTAACCATGTACAACGTTAGTACAAATATAAAATACTGATACATGCTACCACATGGATGAATTTTGAAGGCAATATGCTAAGTGAAATATTCCAGACACAAAAGGACAATATTGTATAATTACACTTTTATAAGAGATCTAGAGCAAATCCACACATATAGGAGATGTGGGAGGAAATAGGGAGTTATGTGGGTACAGAATTTCAGTTTTGGAAAATAAGGAAGTTCTGTAAATGAATGGTGGTGATAGTTGCACAACAATGCCACTAAACTACACACTTAAAAATGGTTAAAATGGCAAATGTATGTTATTTATGCTTTACTGCCATTAGAAAAAAGCAAAATAAAAAATAATACTTGGCCTACTCTCCTAATGTATACTCCTTTATTCCCTTTTTCATTCTTTTTTTTTTTTTTGCTTATATTAATTTTCATTCATCATCCACTAGCTTTGAGAGCACCACTTAGTTTTTGATGTGTTCCTTTGGCCAAACCAGAAAGTGAAATGAGAGAAACATTCCCATCTTCTATTTTCTACTGTATTTTGACTGTCTGCTCCCTATGACCTAGTACACCAGTGTTTCTCAAACATGACCTTGTATGAAAAGCACATCATCCAAGGCCAACCATAATTACAGAATCAGAATTTTTTAAGGGTCCCGCTTAATAACTTTTAAAACCCCTAGTAATTCTGATTATAAACCTCATTGGGAACCACTTTAGTGTTTTATTTGGTATATGTCCTTAGTTGAATGCTAACAGATAAACTGGCTTGTCAGGGCTCTTGAAAAATCATTTTCTAATTCTCTCATTAAGAAATAAACATATTTAGCCCTGGTCAGTGTGGCTAAATTGGTTGGAGAATCATCCTGTAAACCAAAAGTTCATAGGTTTGGTTCCTGGTCAGGGCACATACCACAGTTGTGGGTTCAATCCCCAGTCAATGTCTTTCTCTCTCCCTTCCTGTCTCTCTAAAAAAGGCAAGAAAAAAATAGTTTCTGTATGTGAAGATAAAAAAAGAAATAAAAGCATTTAGGAATAAAGAGAGCTTCTAAGATTCCTTTCCATACTCAGTAATACTACATGAAAGCTTGCATTATTTTCCATCCACTATCTAGATTCTTGTGGTGAGTAAAAAGAAATAATACATTCATTCTATACCTAAGGCCTCTATAATAACAGCATGGTTCCAGAAAGTCTAATAATCTCCACTGATCCATAAAATTTAATGGCAATATCATTATGATTCCATCCTAAACTGTAATTTCCTTTTACATATGCATGGATTATATTTTTCAGACACAGTATGTAAAGTTGGAATTCTCTTAGTCAAGCTGATATTGGAAAATACAGCTATTAAATGTATAATGGCCTTGCCAGAAAATACATTTAAATTGACCCAAAATTTCTAATACATATGTGAAAAAATATTATATAAAACAAGTTATCTTTAGATGTTCCAATATATCTTGGAAATCTGTCTTTCTAAGAGGAAAATATTGCCTCTTTGTAAGAAGAAATATGAATTACATGGGCATAGATATATCCTGAAGATTTTTTTTCCACTAAACCAAATTTTCACACAAACATCTGAGAGGTAATAAAGGGAAGTTAATTACATATGCTTCAGGACTTCTATTCACCAGTTGCTTGAGAGGGTTTCAAGATTTAAAAAAAAAATGTAGGTTTTCTAATTAAAGAGCTTGCTTGAGTATTTTTGCATAGATGGTAGGTGTCAAATTATTATGATATTTAGATTCCATTGGATTCAATTAATGACAATGTTAACAGGAAATTACATCTTTTGCAACAATAAAACTATGAAAGTTTAGATGTGTGTTTTTAAAATATGCAAGAAGGTACATAGTTTTTCAAAATTATTTTAGGTCATCTAATGTCCCTTTTTACTGCATGATATGCAAGTTCCATCATATGAAATAACTCAATAATATATAAACTTATTATACAATATGTATAAACAAAGGTTTAAAAAACATTAAAATTATATAGAGATAACTTATTTTCTTATGCCACACTATCTTAATTAAGCAACCCAGAAAATAAAGGACAAAGATTTTTAACTAGCCAAAGGAGTTTTCACAAATTCCAAAGTCATAGGAGTTATATTAGAGAAGGACTCTAATTAGAAGGACTCTAATATAGCTAGAAATAGTCTCAGGGCTTCATATCAGCAGGAAGACAAGTAAAAAGAACAATCATGAGAATTATAAAAATAAAGCAATCTGGGGACACTAAAAGAAAGGGCAAATAGTTCTAGCTATCTAGTCCAGGAAGACACAACTGTATGTAAACTCCAAAATGCCAGAAGCAGCAAAACAAGGAGGTGTGTGTTGGGGAGTCATGTTTGTTTAATGAATCAAAAAGTAGTAAAATAGATATTTTTCAAGAATAAATAAATTAAAGTGTCCCTCCATAAACATATATTGGAAAATTAATTCACATGGAAAAATTCCTTTACTATTTCTGAATATTGTGTTAATATGCAAAAGCATATTTTATAGTTACCTTTATTATGTCTGGAATCTGATATTCTTATAGTTTCCTTAACTGATTATGCTTATACTATTAACATAATATTATTAGGGATTTTTTTTAACAGCTTGATCTTCCTTCTGTAATTCTCCTACTGTCATGGGTATATTTTTGTTCATATGGTTTCCTGTGTGGAAAATGCCCTTCACCTCTTCCTTCACCCTTGGCCTCTAATTCCAACTGGGGCATGGACATATCACTCTGATAGCCTCCCTTGCCAGCGCCACCCGGAGTTGGGTTTCTTTGTCCCATAATTCCCTACGTGTACTTCTATTATATTAGTAATGAAGCACTATAGTGTAACACCGTTCTTCACTAAATTCTTCTTTAACAACAGGAAAATAAAATTCTTATTCCTTTTATTATCTCTTTGGCCCACCAGAGAGCTTGATATAAACCAGACATACCATAATTACCTACTGCATGAGGTCATGCACAGAATCTCTAAAATCTTGCTATTATTTTAAAAATAATGCAATAAGCTCATATCATGCATTTGAATAACCAAAGCAACAACAAATATTTTTATTTACATGCCAAATACAAGGCAATAAAAAGCAGCCTGTTTGAAGGTGTGAAATGCTATAATCTCCCTGTTGTTACAATTTTATTTAAAAATACAACTATTAATATGTTTTATTGATACTTACTTCTTTATTTTACATAAAAAGTATGAGTACATTGTATGTTTAGTAATTTAAGAATAAACAACTTATTGTGATTATTTCAGACACACCACTCATAAAAGAATCACTGAGATCAAACATTCACATATTCAAACCTTACCAATATTTGGTAATATATATAATATAATTTGCAAGGCCATATTATTTATAAACATGATTTGAAAAAAATAAAAATAACATTCACAGAAGAAATCAAGTAATATTCAGTTTTATTAAATCAGAAATATATGCATATATATGAAAGTATTATGTTTATGTGTTTATTTCTATAAATCAAAGCTGAGATCAAAGTGAATATATAGTTGTCTATTTTAGCATAGCATTTTATTATTAACACTTCCTCTGTCATAAACTAATCATAAAATATTCTTAAAAGTTGTATGATATCTAATATATAGATATGCTATAAATTATTTAACTGTTCACAAATATAAATATTCTTCTATGAACATTATATATAAATTTTGTACATATTTTTTATTACTAAGCTAGGAGAAAACTTGCTTTGCTTTTTTTAACCACTTGTGTGTGTGTTATTTTCAGATTTTTTTATGAAAGCAAAATACCTTCAACATGGAAATAATAACACTTGCTTTTTAATACTTTGATGGCTGTTTTCAGTGATGGTATTTATTTTATGGACAGTAAAAGGAATGATTTGGAATTTTTCACTAAATCACAGAAACTTAACAGTAATACTTCTCTGGGCATTATCAAGATCATTCTGTATGTGAATAGTCATTCCTTCAGATCCCACATAAAAATTTCATCAATAAAGCTTCCAAAAGAGACTACAAAATGTAGTGTTGCTTGGTAAACAATAGCAATATGAATGTCAAAATATAACAATGTTGCAAATAAACGGCTTAATTTTAAATAGCCTACTTACTTTAATATAATCCTACTTAATAGCTAATAAATTGTAAAGTAAATAAGTAGGTAGCACCAAAAACATTTGAGTAGCTAGGCACTGTCAAAGATACAGGGAAGAAACAAATATGAACCTTGCATTTTAGCACTTGGAATTCAGGTGACTATTAATTTTCTGAAATTAACTGTTTAGTTTTATGGTATAGGATCAGTGCACACTAGTCTCCACATGATGTCAATGATTTCACACCGGATCTTCAAAATAGATTTTCATGAAAAGAAACATTCACTTAACATATAATCAGAGACCATTATATATTAAAACAAAATATAGAGTTTTTAAATGTTTACAATGTGCAAAGATTAATGATACATATAGTAATGTGTAAAATAGAATAATTTGCAGCAGTCATATTTTTATCAATAGTGTTTAAAATATCAAAAGAGTGTAATGGTAAATCAAATACAATTTAATTTTATAGTATCTTGAAAATTTAGAACCTGAGAAGTGATTAAAATCCCAAATAAATATTCAAAATAACACTGTGTGATCTTATAACAATTTAAAATACTATTATAAATACTGTTAAATTTAATTTCACAGCACAAGAAAAATGATAAAATTATTCTAATATAGAATAAAAAGCAGAAAAAGTAAAATTCAATCACCTGTAAAAATTTTTCTAGCCACAATAAAGAAATTCAAAAGTGAAGAGCACAACAACTAATTTCATTTTCTCTTTATTGGCCCACCTTGGCCTGTTATCCTACAGACCAGAGTAATAACTGCTGCTAGAAAGAGAAGATGAAAGCTTTATATTTTGCAGTTATGATGGAGAAATTGTCACCCAAAAGCAAGTAAATCATGAATAATATTATAAGTGAGTGTATTTGAGAGTAGGTCATATTCGGCAGTAATTTTTATACATTTAATTATAATTATTTAATTGAATAGAAGTTGTGTTTTAAATACACTGTCACTCAAATGAGTCCAAACCCTGTCAACCACCGTTATTGATGTGCGCAATAGTCTTAGCCTACAGCTCGGCTTCTTACATTTACCAGATGATTTTTAAAAAACTGGACAGACATTTGACACACAAGATTTGTATAGGTTGAGGATTAATATAAAGCTTTTAAACAGAACATGATCTTCTGGACAATATATTATTTATGACTTGAAAAAGAATTAGAGGAATAGAGGGAAGTGGAAAAAAGCACTAATGTTTCCTTGGTGCCTTCTATAACAGGTGATGGAAACTAAAACAATTATTCTTAAAACTCAACAGCTAAACACCTATATATTTATTTTGTTACTTGATATCTTTAAATCATCCATAAGTAGTAAATATTTATTTTTTGACATCAAAAAAGAAGGTCCAAATATTTATACACATTATTTAACCTAATCATCTCAGCAGCTCAGTTAAGTTAGTGTAACTATTTGTGTTTTACAGGCAAGGAAAATGAATCCTAAGACATTCGGTAATTTACCCGGAATCATACAGTAAGTAGTAGAATCAAATGGAGATCGTTCTAGCTGCAAGTCTATGCTTTTCTAATGCACACCACTGCCAACCATATGGACGAGTTTGCATTCAGAATTCTTTTTGTTTAATGATGAATGATGACCAGAAGCCTCAAAGGAAACCCTTCTCTAGTGTATAATGCAGTAAGATTCAGTGACCAGTTACCTCACATCAAACCTCACAACTATAGTTTTTCACTGAGGAAATCCTGGCTTCTGAGGGCAAGCTGATTTGCTTCTAAAAGGAAGTAGTCGATTACCTTACCTTAAATAATGCAGCATTCAGTTATTACTTCCTGCCAGAATGACAGTTTAAGCACAAGGCATTAAAAAATGGTTTTCTCCTGTTCTAGCTGTCTGTTATTTATTGCCTCATACAATCCTTGTCTGGAAGTGATGGATAAATATTTGAAAGGAAAGATGCATCATTTTGGGTGCTCCATGAAGTTAAAAATGAATAAAAGTCAATGTTTCAGGCTCATCTCTTTTTAGCTTGTTTCCTGTAATAAGGTAAAATCAAGCTTTTAGTGTTTTTAAGAGACCCTTCTAGTAAGAAACCAAACAAGCAAAAAACTTGGCTTTATCAATTTTTGTATGAATTTTTAAAGAATAGTTTCTGTTCCAATATTTTCAGCCCTTTTTAAGTTCTCAGAAAAATGTAACAGAAACAATTGTCTTCCTGACAACAAGATTCTGAGTTTATGACTTCTTCTTAGGATTATGTTCTCATGTAACAAAGAATCAATGGAACACTGTACTATTCACTCCATTGCCTGCTGTTTTTATGGTCACAGAGTGAAACAACAAATTAAAACTCTTTTCTTTAAACCAAGATTAATTTATTTATAACCATACTTACTAATATGTATTAAACACTTTGAGCCAACTATACTAAGATTTTTACATAAATTATCACATTTAATGTGATAGTTCTTTCCATTGATATTAGTGCCTCTCCCTCCCTCACCTCCTCAAATTTTTGCTTAAAATAATCTCGATGAAGCATCTCCTAATTACTTAACTTTAAATTGCAGCCTTCCCTTCCCCAGTACTCTTTATTATCCTTCCTTGTTTTATTTTTTCCCCATAGCATTTGTCAGTATTATACATAGTGTGTATTTTACAGATCTATTTTTTGTTGCCTATCTCTCTAAACTTGAATGCAATCACCATAAGGACATGGATATTTTAATTATTTGTTTATGATTTATTTATACCCATCTTTTTCAGTAGGATAGTCCTGATACCTGTAATAGTGCCTGGCCCCTAGCTGATATCCAAAAATATTAGTTTAATGAAGGTGTTTAGTCTTTTCAAACAATCCTTTGTCACTCGACGTATTAATCAACATATCTTTTTCTGAAGAAACTAAGGCTGAAAAGATCAAGTAACTTACTGAACTCATATAGTAAATACTGACGCAGCTTGTGAACTCTCAAGTCCAATCCTCTCTATTCACTGTACTGCTCCTGGAAAAAGAAACCATCCCTCCAAAGTTTGTCTATTTGTCCCGCAGATTTACATATCTTTGAATAAATTTTGAACATGTCTAGAAACTTTATCAAGTGCATACACTTTTAAATACCCTTCATGACTGGGTCTTCTTTCAGAAGGTCAGGTAGCTTTGGAAGGGACACAAACGGAGTGGAGAGGGAGACAAGGGATCAGCTCAGACCATCTGCATCAACCCTGGAAATCAATGTGCTGACAGATGTCACAGCCAGTTTTCCCTCACATCCAGTAACCTGAATGTCATGAAACATTTGCTGACACAAGAAAATAAGTTATACGCAATATTTAAGCTTATGTAAGGGCTTTATTAGAAAAGAAAAAAGTAGTGAACAACAACAAATAGTTAAGGTCTTCATACTCCATACCATACATAATTAATATTAATCATATTCATTCTGCAATATACATTGAAGTCTTGTTTCCTTTATTTTTTATCTTCCTCTTGCCCATTTTGAAAATAAAATCAAGTAATTCAATTTTCAGTTACACATATCACCTATACATCTTTTATTCATTTTTTCACCTGCTTTCAAACAACAATCAGAGCCACAAGCCATGATTAATCAACATTTGAGGAACATGAGAACGTATTTTCCCAATGCCAGAACAGAAGATGGTTCAATTCAGAAAGAATGTACTTCAGAGAAAATCTGTTAGCCAAAAGGGGTGTGAAAGAATCAAAAACCATCCAGCTGCCCCTACTTTCCCTACTGTTTTCTTCCTACCACTTCCCTGAATTAGAGTGACAAAGTTAAAACTTGAATTTTTTAATTAATATAGTTGAAGAACTTTCTAAAAAGAGTTTTTCTGAACCATTCTATCTATTCTTCTGTATATAAATGTGTCTACTATTCTTTACAATTAAATAAATCTGGAGCAAGATTTGACCAGATACAGTAAAGAATACGTAACCAAGAGAAAAAGAAAAAAATCTGACCAATGAAGGATGTTAACAATATGTAGGGCATCGACGAGAATTGGACTTGATGAGTCAACCAAAGAATATGCTATGGTAAGCTTTTTTGGAGTGTGGGATGTAAGAAAGATCCAACATAATCCCACACCTTCTGAAAGTGGAAAAAAGTGGAATGAATTGAGTCTTTGCCAGGTAATCTGGAAATGGCATAACTGGACCCAAAGAAGTTCTACTAGGAAGACTCATTTAGCTTTGTGAGTTGGTAGATTCCACCTGAAGTTCAATGGAACTGATGGTAAAACAGGTAACATAACAACATTCTAGAGATAAACTAAAGCTTCCAATATTGGTTGAAATTCACTCCCAATTTTCAGTAGAACAAATTCTTTAGTAAACAGAGCTCTGCCTTCCTTCTCCTCCTCCTTCAACTGATTTTTTTTTTTATACTGAATTTGCAATCATTCAAAATCTTGCTAATGGTAGTGGTTGAGAATATCAAAGAGAAAGGCTGAAAATGGAACAGCGAATCATGATCAAAATGTTTGAATATATTTTTCCATTTTGTGTTATTTTGAACATGAAAATATTGGGAAAAGTGAAGGTAAATTGGGTAAGCATAACTGTACTACAAATTTATGCAGAATAATATTACCTTTTAAATAAGCTGAAAGTTTAAAACACACATTTTTATAAAACTAATTTTAACATGATATGAGTGGTGGTAAAAATGTATGATCCAAGTTTTCTCCAAAAAAGAGAATGCAAGTACTGTTATGCATTCCAATAAAAGTACAAACCTTTACATCTTCCTGAAAGGCAAAATACCTATTAAATTTCTTAGTGGTAACTTCAGGGCAGTCACTAAATGATTAACAATGAAAGTCATACTTTAATGGTGTTTTATATAATATTTTATTTTAACCAACAAAATGAAAAATTACAATAATATTTGTGTTTCAGAAATCTGTACTTTGGTTTTTAAGTGAGTAAGCATTACATACATAATGCATTACCTTTCATTTATACTTCAGGAAAATCTAATTTAAAAGTAACCACTATATGATAATATATTTAAAAGCTGCCCCAAATGGCATATTATATTGAAAATTGTAGAGTGACATCTACCACATTCCTTATGCATAACATTATGCTAATAACTATCCTTTCAACTTCAGAATTCTAGAGCTAATCGGTCACTTGTGGTCCAGGGTGAAATTGCTCATTTTCTTGCCCACTTATCAAGAACTACATCCTTCTGACTCTGCATGTATAGAACTCAACATACGCATATATGAATGGGTAAGGAGGGAATGCTAAGTCCCTCCCAAGAGCCCGCAATAGGAATGATGTGGGACAGTCCCTGCAGAGGAGAGCTACCCTATTGAATACAAAAAGGTAGAATGGTGTCAGATTTAGGATCTAAAAGAATATACTTTCCTAAAAGATTATTGTTTATTAAACTTACCCTTTAATGGAACCAAAGGCATGGAAACAAGGAACAGACTGACAGATACCAGAGGTGAGGGGTCGGGGGATAGGGTGAAAAGAAGGGGAAGGGACTAGGCCCCGAATATATCTATGAGGGACCCAAGGACATAGACAACACGATGGGCAGTGGCTGTGGGAGAGGGGCTGAGGGGAGGAGGGCAAAGGGGGAAACAGTGGGACAACTGTAATCAAATAACACTAAAATATTTAATAAAAAGTATATAGTATAGCATAAAATTTAACCTCCAGAGTATTATGATCATAAAATTCATTTTCATACGCCTCATACATTGTGTGCAAATTAAAAGAGCTCTTCTGTCAATGCCGCTAGAGAATTACCAAGGAGAATTAAATAGAATGAACCCCAAAAGTCAAATGCGTAAGCCAGCAATCAAGCTACTTATTTTCTGTACTCTGAAACACTGGTGCTGTCTTCAAAAGATAAACTGCACTTTTTAGCCCTTGTTCAACCCTCATCTTCAGGTCAGGGTAACTAAAGGTCATACTCCACTAATGAATCGACTACAGGCTCATTTAGGATGTTGAAAACAACTGTTCTCTGCTTCTAATCTTCCTTTCACACAGCAAGGAAGGCAAATTATTAAGTATAAATATAACTGCCCCTAATAATATTATCGCCTCATCTGTATGTTTATTTATTTCTGTGATAAGAATAATGGTGGGCAGTGCATCAGATACTAGTGATTGATTGAAAAAAAGTTGCCTTTTGAGGTTTTTAAAAAAATTATTATTTACAATTTAATACATGTTTAAAAACAATTATGATACTGTTGTCCATGTCCATGAGTCCTTTTTCCTTTTTATTTTCCCCCCCACAATACAAGGTGGACTAAAAGGTAATGGAAAAATAAAATAAAGATTAAATTAAAAAATAAAAATATATATATATAAATGAAATGAAGAAAATAAAATATCAAGTATGAAAAAATTATGTTTGTAATCCTGTCTCTTTTCTTCATCATCAACCATGTAGATATTTTAACACCAAATTTTAGAAATCTTACAAATGCACATAGGAAGAAAAAAAATGAGAGGTGACTCATTTTTTTCATTTCTCATTGAAATATAGTTACATTTAGAAATATGTTGTCCTGAAAAAGAATGCAGAACTATTGATACAGCTAACTGTAATTGTGGTTTAGATAAATAAACACACACGTACAACTTGCATTTCAAATGAGAGGGCTACAGATAGCCCTACAAAAGTTCTATAGTCATGGTTCACAAAAGGCAGAAGAATTAATCTGACAGTGAAGAGAACCAAGATACATAAAGAGAAAAATCATTGTATGAGAATAGATACGGGAGATGGGAAAACAGAGAATTCTATAATGCACAATAAAACATGGTTAACTCTAAAAAACAATAGTGCTGCAAAGTGTTAGAAGAGGAAGATGCAAAAATAGTTCTATCACCATGAATCTTTTTTTTATGGAAATACTTTAAAAAGCCAAAATTCAAGGACCATTTGGTAACCCAGGTTTTAATCTGACCTCTACAAGAACTCAAGGTGTAATTTTGATTAAGCCATTTAATTTCTTTGGATAACAGTTTTCTGATACATAAAATGATGGGGTAGAAATAGACAGTCTTTAAGGACACCAATGCTCTATAACCTGTATCTTCAAATACTTGAGGAATAAAAGTTTCTTTCTTAGAAAAAGAATATAAGAACAAAACTTTCCTTTACAAATTTTTTGAAAAAAATTATTCATTGCTTCATTATTCTAATATTCTATCACAATACATATCTCTAATAGTTTCATATTTGTTAATTTGCATATAAATATAAATGGCCTCAATTTTGTGATTCTTGAGGTCAGGGGTCATGAGCCATGACTCTCGTACTGAGCAGACCATAATAAACTGGCGCTGCATAAATGAAAGAATGAGTAAAAGAAGAGGGAGACTAATAGTTCTGTGAATGTATGAATCTCCTTTGTTAGCTATTCACATTTTAACAATCTGGATGAATTTCATTTACCAAGTACAGAGGGAAATGATATACAATAAAATTTGTCCTTCAAAGTAATGGTCTTATTCTAGCTGACCATTACTTAAAAATTAGAGGGAAGGAGGCGGGGGCGGGGTAAAAGGAAGGGAAGGGGAAAGTCAAGGAACATATAGCAAGGACTCATGGACAAAACCAAAGGGGAAGAGTTGAGGGAGGAGGCAAGGGAAAGTGGGGGGGGGGTAGGCAGAGACAAATGTATTTGAAAAAATAAATTAATTAATTTAAAAAATTAGTATTAAGAATTCAAAATGTTTATTGGAAAATAAAAGCAAAAGTAGCACTTAACCATTTCTTTTATTACCCATTTCAACAAAACAAATTCCAAGAAGATAAAAAAATTTCATTGGAGATATTCAAACTTAAAACTACTAGAATAAGTTAGTAAATATTTCATATACTCGTTGGTGATAAACACCCCTCTAAACTTGTTCCACAAACATAAAAATATTAACTATCATGATACATTTAACTCTTTTTAAAAATTGTTAAAATGTGTGAGGAAATGTTTACTATAAATAAGGCTTTAAAAATAAAACAGGGGAAATAAAAATGGGGAAATTCTTGACAGAAAGGATCTAATACACAAAGAACTTGGTAAACCAATAGATAAAACTCAGCATAGTAACAGAAAGCCAGGCAAAGATATAAATAGGTAACTGATAACAAAGCTGGTCACTTAATTAAATGTAGTTTAATCTCATTATATCCAAAGAATGGAATTCATTGTTCCCGTTCAGGCAGATAAAGATGAAACCAATTACAACATTCAAAATCGGTGAAGATATTTAAAAAATCATACACAGTTAATAGTATTTTGTGGAACACAGTGTGGTGTGGTGTGTTCAAACTTAAAATCCATTTTAGCCTTTGACCCAAATCCCATTAGTAAATCTTGTGGTAAGAAAGCAGTCTCACAAATGAAATGCCCATCAAAAGGGATGGGATAGTAAATTATATATAGAAAGATCCAGTGTAATACAGTATTCCCGTTTTGGTGAGATTATAAAAATAAATTCTATTTGGTACATATGGATAAGGATATCTAGTAGTACTCAGTAAATACTTTTGAATTAACCAAATTCAACATTTATATTCTTTCATTTTATATTTAAATGCCTTTAAATTATAGGAACTTTGAAAATAAGAAAGGATAAATGGTAAAATAACCCAACCTCCTTTCTTAAAGATATCAACACTATGGGGGATAGTTTTCTAGTCTTTTCCAAATAAAGTATGTGAGAATGTATAGGTATGTGTGTGCATGTTGTATGTGTATGTTTACTTATTTAACTTAAAGTTGCAATTAACTGTATCTATAGTTCTGCATCATTTTCCAGCATAACGTATTTCTAGTGTAACTATATTTCAATGAAAACATATAAGCATCTTTGTATACATTTCAGATTATTTATTTAAAAAGAAAAATTGCTTTCCAATGTTTAAAATTTGTTTTTTTCAGATTTTACTAAAATTTTTCTTGACACTTGGAAAATATTTCAGGTTAAGTTTTGTTTTATAAAACTTGGTTCTAAAGGAAAACAACTTTTTGATATTTTATTGACCTTTATTTTTAGTTATGGTATGAATGCCATCCATGGACAGTAAAAATGTATAATTTGAATTTTCAATTTACAACCATTAAATAAAAAAATGTATAACAACATAATTGTGAGAATATGATTCAGATCATTCTACCTATGAATATTCACTACTTCAGAATCTATATGAAAAGGTTATCCAAGGAAAAAGAATTTCTGAAAAGAATGAATATAGTGTCTCTAGCAAGGTGAATATCAAGTTGTGTTTCAAATACACTGTTCTATTTCTAAAAATCCAGCTTAATGACTAGTAGCTTGAAAAAAGTAAACATAGCACTCAAGAATGTTTGAGTGACTACTAACAAATCACTTTCAAATTTACATATGAGAAACAACCATAATTCTGTCTTTTAGAGACTGCAACCCAGGTAACCATTAAATATCCTGAACTTAATAACTTAGCTTTATAACATAGGATCAATGTCCTCCCATTTCCACATGGTGTCAACAAATTTATATACAGTGTCCCAAGTGGAGACGACTGTCATGAGATGAAATGTGCCCTGAATTTAGAACCGAATTTATATAATAATTCTAAAATAGCCTGTGGCTCCTTGAGCTGTTCGTCTTATTTCTCTGCCAACTTTTAAGATATTATAAACTTACAGAATTATTATTATGAGGAAATAAAATAATATATATACATAGAATGTTTTATCAATTGTAAAATTTTAAACATATATAAAATACTTTAAAAGATATTAAAATAAAATAGCTGTACCTGAGAATTTCAAACTATGCTCAGCAACATGTGAGCATAGGTAAATTTTGTTCTAATTTTCATTTTCGGTGTTAAACATAATGCTAATCCAAATATACAACTAAATCGATCATCTTATTTTCCAAGTATTTGGCTGCATTTTAGAAAGTTTTAAATAAAGTAATTTGGCTCTAATTTACATAGGAGAGTTTGAATCTCTTTTTATAAAAATCATTAAGATCCCCAAATCAGTCAAAAAATTGGTATAAGAATGTTAAAAATAAAAAGTTTCTGATAACAAAAACATCAGCAATATTCAAGAAGTAGACTAGAAATTTTAAATCAGCAATTTAAAAAGACAGTAGATAAGAATTCCTTAGAACCTAAACATTAGTGCTTTTATGCTTATTCAACAAATAATTACTGTAACCTAACCTTGGCATGTAAAATCTCATGTAATTCTCTCATTAATCCAAGAGAGCAGATATTATAATCAGCTTAGAGGTGAATAAAAGGCTCATATTTAATGAGCAATATAGAGAGCTGATGTGAGGTCCAGGAGTTGCCTGTCCTCTTCATTCTGAGAGGACCCTCCAACAGGAACAAGTTTAATTCCAGAAATTCATGTGCCCAGGTAGGGGGCAACATTTTCCAGACTAGGTATGCCATGTGACTAAATCACAGCTAAACAAATGTAACAAGTTGTAGATGGGATCTTCAGGAAACCTCATCTAAGGGAGCATAGACAGCCGTCTCATGTTTGTTTGTTTTCTAACTTTTTCCCCTCCTTCCAACCTTGAATCTGAGTTTGGTGGATAGAATTTCTGTACCATCTTAAACCAGGCTGAGATCTTAAAATCCCATGCCAAGGATGGTGAAGCAAGAAGCGAAATTCTAAAAAATTATAAAATTATATTACCAGACAAGGACTTCCACTTTCCAGACCTTTTTCTATAACACAAGAAAAAATAACTTGTATATCTCATTTGTCAGTCTTTTACTAGCATTCAAATGTGGACTGGTCAGGTTTATTATATACAAGGCTCTGCCCTAAATATTTCACCTACATTGTCTCATATATTCCATTCTACAATGTTCTTTTATAGTTCTGGAAACTGAGGCTCAACAAGGTAAAGTTACAAGCCTAAGATCATATTTCTAAATAAATGGCAGAAATAAGGGTTGAGTCCAGATCTTCTGTTAGTCAGAGTGATCCTTTTATAATGCCATCCTACATGTAATCATGTATTTTATAAATATCATTTTCTCCTATGTAGGTTCTCCCTAGTGGATCACTCATATTTTCTCATCCTTCACTCTCTCACTTGGTGATACGAAAAGTATAGTTAAGTCTTAGCTCTGAGATAATGGGAGCAAGTCCCAGTGGTAATCTCTCTAATCTTCCAGAAAATGATCCAACTGCTATTTTTCATTTATTCTTTTTTTTCCCTTTAAAAGCAGATTGGTGCAATAAAAATTCTAGCTCTTGTCAACAAATTCTCTTAGCATCACATAATCATCTTTTCATGAAAAAATAGCTAGGAGAACATTGCTAGCAATTTCATCATGCTCCAGGCCTCAAATTACTAGAGAAGCTTGTGGAAATTCTGAACCAGAGGAAACTAGAAGTATGTAGACATTGAACTGTCAAATACATCTCTCCCTCAGATTTACAGTTATTTTTCTATGAGATGTCTACCCATCCACTGAGATACTATAATCATATATTCTTAAAGTGACAGCATAATATGCTCTTCCTATTCAAATACATTCTGTTTGCCTAAAGTTAAAAGCAATAGAATAAAGCATCAAAAAATTCCATCTTCCAATTAATAAGATTGGTGGTCCATTATGTTTTTATTATGTAGAATAAGCCAACTCATATCATTATCACACTAAAAGAAGCAGCACTTTGACCTATTTCTTAAAAACTTTTATAATTTGAATTCCAATTATTATTCTGAAGCCATTCAAGCTCATTCAAATTTGATTTATTTTAATATCCTTGTGAGAAAAATATACAAGTATCCCTGTGTACGCAATTGGATAACACTCAATATCAATGCTACAATCACATTTTATTCTCCTGAATCCCGACTTCCTGTAACAGTCCCCTAGCTCAGTTTTGTTTGTTGGGTTCTTTCAGTTTTTCTGTTGGAAATATCAAACTGCCTTCGTTAGTCCAGAAATGACCAAACTCTCTGCCCATCGTGTCCTTAGTCATATTTTTCATAGTATTCCATTCCAAAAGAAATTCTGAGGAGCTTTTTAAAAGATTACGTCTAAACATCTGGAGAAGTGTTTGTTAATTTAGTAGCCATTTGGAAAAAAAAAGGTATAAAATGAAAGTAGTTCATGTAATGTCCAGTAAATGTGGCTGTGCTTCCATAAAAATGACAGCATTTTGCAGCGCTCCTGCCTGTTTGCTGCAGGGCCTGGGGTGACTGTGCGCACAGTTTGGTATCCATTGTCTTAGGCCCTGTTTATATTTACTCAATTGATCTGTAAGTATTTCAAGGGCAGAGACTGGACTCATTCATGTTTGCATTCCTAGAGTTTTACACAATGTCTGGCACACAGTAGGTGTCAATTAATATTTGTTTGATGAAAGAGGATGAATATGGATGACTGACAAAAAGAACATAGGTTGGCTTAAGTAAAATGGATTTCCCTAGAGGGAGCATTTTGTAATGAAAGGCAGGGATATAGCACAGTGATAAAGAATAGGGACTCTATTACCTTTAAAATACATAATTGTGCTTCCATCATTTATAAAATGGGGATAATAGCAGTAAGAACTTCATAGGTCACACACAAGAATTAAATGAGAGGTCTCACACTAAGTAGAGTGCACAATACAACAGAAGTATTTTGGTAAATATTACTGCTATTATTTTGTCATTTTATGCTTTGTATCATAGACAGGAAGATATTCAACTCTGGAAATGGTGGGGAGAAATTAATTTGAGAATAAAACCTGAAGACATTAAGAAGATAACTAGGGAAATCATTATATTTTAAAATGAAGCTGTGGTTACGGAAACAGTAAGAAAGCATAGTTACTATTTGTTTGGAAAACAAATTTAAAGAACAGGCTCTTTGTGACCAGACTTAGAAAGCTGCAGTGTGACTGAAATTTACTGTCTGCCAAAAGTGGGAGAAAGTAAAATCCCTCTATTTCATGGCTTGGAATTGAAGACCAAAAGCATCTCCTATTTCTAATCACATTCCTAATTACAGAAACACAGGCTAGCACCCCTTTGTACAAGGGGCTGCCAGTATTTCCATTATCAGTTTCCATTTTCAGGGCTTATTACTAAAGCACACGCTCCAGGGAGATTGTTGGCATCGAGGATCTCAGCATGGAAGAGAACACATTTCACAAAATTTGGCATCAACTTTTCAGCTGTAAATATAGAGAGATAGAAAGGCAACAATGAAAAGTCAAGAAAACCCAGGGTGCTAGTACTGGAAAGCATGTTCAAGCTAATTTCAAATGTAATGTATAAATGAAAACCTTGCTCAGAGCATTTAGAAAGAAAACATATTTGAATTTAAACAATATCACCAAACATCCATAACAAGATGGTAGAAGCAATGCAATTTACCCATCTGTGCCCCATTAGTAAATACTGGCATAAATCTGATTTTAATATCTATGAGAGATTGCTTCTGCTTCAATCTTGGCCAGAGTGTTGAAAAAGGTAACAATTGAAACAGAGATGTTTCTTATTTTGAAACATCTCTGCATTATTTTTTTAAAAAAGATTTAGCTCAGTAAAAATGGAGATATCAGTGTTTTGTTTATTGTTTGGTTGTTTTTGCCTAACATTGCAAAAACTTTCATGTGTTTCTTGATGTCTTTCAGTAGATCAACTCAAGGTTGAGTCCTAAGTTTGTTGGTACATATAGTTCTTTGGGAAGGAAATAACTGCTTTAATTCAAAACATTTTTCTTTGAGGTACTGCTGTGTTATATAAACAAAAATCATATTTATGTCAGGGATACCTAATTAAACAGAGAATAAAAAAATTTTAAAGCCCCAGTGGATGGAGATTATGAAGAGCTGACAGAATTTAATACTTTGATACTTAATTCATACCTCTTTCTATAATACAGCCTCACTGAATTTATGAGAATCTTGATTCAACCTTCCCTCTAGGAAGTATAGCAATTTACTAAAAGTGGACAAGCAATTTATGGAACAAATTTTAAAATGGGTAATGAAAGCACAGAATTATGGAGCAGCACTGACCTCGGGAAATCATTTTGTATATACCTTTCAAGAAATGACTATACCTGAACCATCTAGGTTGAGTTACTGTCTATTACATTCTTAAAAGGCACCCAGAAAGAAAAATTTAAAACCTCTTTGATAGCGAGTTCTCGATTTAATGTTATCAAGAATTTCCTATCTCTGTCTAAACTAGTAAACTAGTTTCTTGCTCTAACAATTTAAGATGCTTTCTTCTTAACTTCGGTGAAGAGGGAAAACAGTTATGATGCATTTTAGAGGACAAGTTCACATATCATAATTCCCATCTTAGATATTTTATAAGCTACATGAAGATTTGAAAGTGTATAAACATAGTTCCACTAATTGATATTTAAATTGTATTAAAAAGAAGGATACAGGTCCACTCCCTACCCAGTTTATAAATTATCCTTGGAAAATCAGCCTCGATTCCTGGACTTGCTAAATAGTAGCTTTTTATGCAGAACCACAGATGCCTGTTTCATTTAACCTTTCAAGGAACAGCAGGCTTAATTAATATCTGCCATTGAAGGAAAAACTGCTTTGGAGATGTAGATCTAATTAATAAGGTCAGGATGATCTCTTTTGGATTCTGATTATTTATGTACAGTTTTTATTACTTCTCAAAATTGGATTGACAGGTCAAATAAATCTGTGCTACAATAAAAAGAAATCTTTTTTAGTAAAGAAGTATTTTTACTACCATGTACTTTCTTATATTAAATTGTATGGTTTGTCTGCAAATGTCCAAAATTTTCTATCCCCATAAAAAGTCTTAATTAAAAAGAGACTTGTAATGACATTTAAATTATTAAATTACGATTTTTGTTTTTACTGTTTATTTTAAGATAAACAGCACAGAACTTGGCACCTAGTAGACATAATTTATATTTAAAATGCTTTATTATTTCTGTAGTGTCTTCAAAATATTCTGAGTTAGATAAGAAAATGTGGACCACACTTTGTCAATCAAACTGACCCTCTCAATAAGCTTAAATGGTTGACTACAAGTCATTCCCCTTAGATTTATTGCTTTAAGGCCAAAACTATGACCTGTTAATCTTTGTATTCCTGGGTCTTTGCAGAATATTCCGTATCCCCAAAAAGTTGAGTGACTTAATAAAATCTATTTAAAATTTCAAATTGTCTCATTTTAACCATTTGCCTTGATATGCTTACTTTTTTGCACTGAGTATTAATATTTAATGAGCACTAAAACTATGTCACATGTGATATAAGTATATACAATACACAAAAAATCTAAATATGTGTACATTGAAATATTAACTTTCTATACAAGTAATATAGAATGCCAAGACACCAAGAATAGAAACCAGGTATGTTTCTTCAGGGAGAATATCTAACTGTCCCTGGGATCCATGTTCCCATCCTAGAAACAGCTGGCACTTACTTCATAGGCTTTCCTAGTTGGATAGTTACTTTCCAGTATCTACTTTTTTGGCAGTCCCCAAACAGCTATGCAGTGGATAAGGAAACTCATGTGATTTTGGCATCAGGATTTAATAACCAACCAGATTTAATAACTCCCGAGGCTAACACGAGAGGAGATGGCTTCCTATTTCATACCACGAGGGAATCTACACATACCTCTCTTGGTGCCAGTAACTGCAATTTCTAGCTGAAATTCAGCATGGCTCTGAATGAATTGTCCCAGAGCTCCACAGAAATATCCCGGGGTAATATATAAACAGTCAGCCATCATTCAGAGCCTTTGCAAAAAATAACAGTGCTCTTCTTAATTTAAAAGTGATAAGGTACAATGTTACAAGTCTTCACTCTACTCCCAACTTCACTTTAAAGCACTCTATATTTATATGTTCCATTGCTTTCTTAAGTGTAATCTAAAGTATATCGGGATAAATCCCCTAGTAATAAAACACTTTTAAAGTTAATGATCATTATACATTTCTCATCTGATCTATTATGCCTTCAACAGAACATGTTCTCCCATATATTTGCAACCTCAAGTACTGTGTCACGTACCCTGTGGACATTTCATGAACACTCAGAACCTCACGTCTGGGTACCTAAGGTGAAATTAGGGACTCTTTGAGTAGAAACTAGTTCCTTTGTATTAATAAGTAATTTACATTATTTTATTATGCAATTGGCATAAGTACAACATATAACATTTCACTTTATTTTGGTGCTTTGGGTTTAAGCTTCAAGAGAACATTTTCAATGTACTGTGTAAGATTATAGTTCCCATGTGTTCTACATCCTTTTTATAAGGTTCAGAGCTATAATTTGACTTAATAAAATGAAACATATGGATTTGTATACACAGTTATCTAGCAATTTTAAGTCTGTCCTACATATTAGGTATTTCTCTTACTTCAAAATGTATATTTAATATCCTAGCACAGATCGCAGATGTCGTTAACAGTAAGAGAGAGATAAAGACAAAGATGGAGTTGTAAGAGAGAAATAGACAATAAGGAAGAGAGGCCGTAGGGGGTGAAAGAATGGAAGAGAGAAAAAGGAGATCACGCGCAGCAATTTTTTCACTGATATGTCTCCTAAAGCAAGGGACATAAAGGAAAGAATAAACAAGTGGGACCTCATCAAAATAAGAAGCTTCTGCACGGCTAAAGAAAACATCAGCAAAATGAAAAGGGAGCCAACCATTTGGGAAAATATATTTGCTAATGATACATCAGATAGAGGTTTGATCTCCAAGATATACAAAGAACTCACTCGACTTTGACTCCAAGAAGACAAACGATCCAATCAAAAAATGGGCAAAGGACCTGGGCAGATGCTTTTCTAAGGAGGAGATACAGAGGGCCCAGAGGCATTTGAAAGGATGCTCTGCATCACTAGCCATCAGAGAAATGCAGATCAAAACCACCATGAGGTACCACCTCACACCGGTCAGAATGGCCATCATAAACAGATCCACAAACAACAGGTGCTGGCGAGGCTGTGGAGAAAAGGGAACCCTAGTCCACTGTTGGTGGGAATGCAGACTGGTGCAGCCACTATGGAAAGCAGTGTGGAATTTCCTCAGAAAGCTGAAAATGGAACTGCCTTTTGATCCAGGGATTCCCCTGCTGGGACTATACCCTGAGAACACCAAAACGCCAATACAAAAGAACCTATGCACTCCAATGTTCATAGCAGCACAATTTACAATAGCCAAGTGTTGGAAGCAACCTAAATGCCCATCAGTAGATGATTGGATCAAAAAATTATGGTACATATACACAATGGAATACTACGCAGCAGAAAGAAAAAAAGAAGTACTAAACTTTGCGACAGCATGGATGGAACTGGAGAGCATCATGCTAAGCGAAATAAGCCAGGGGGCGAAAGACAAATACCATATGATCTCACCTATAAGCGGAACCTAACCAACAATGCAAAGATGCAAGGAAAAATATGACCAGCAACACTGAAAGGAAAAGAAATCAACAGAGACAAGAGGGAAGGGGGGGGGCAGGGAAAGGGAAGGGAAGGGGAAAGTCAAGGAACATATAGCAAGGACTCATGGACAAAACCAAAGGGGAAGAGCTGAGGGAGGGAAGGCGGGAGGGGGCAAGGGAAAGAGGTGTGGGGGAGACAGCGACAAATGTATTTAAAAAGTAAATAAAAAAAAAAGGAGATCAAAGTTCAGCTATAATTGACAGAAACTTTGCTAATATAATCAATAATATTGATCTGTAAGAAAAGCACACCAGATTCTCCTGGGATTTTTTCCTTGGGCTCAAAAGAAGATAAAAAATTCTAAATACCCCAAAGGGCATTTCTCTAAATACTTTCAGTGGTGGTGCTACTTCTTTGGGACTGTTTCCTGAATTCCCCGAGTCTTCCAGTCTAGTTTTGTTAACAGAAGAAGTGGAGAGAGAGAAGGCACCCGTATCAATTGCTGGCACAACTAATACTTCAAAGTGAACCATCGGCGGCAATGCTTGGGGCAGAAAGATTTGTGGGATGCCATCTAATCCATGCCTGGAAGATGGCTCTCTAGTCACTGAAAGAGGGACAGACCAGATCCAACTCCAGTCTCTCTTAAAAGGAAGGGTATACATTTTATTCTTTAAAGTTACATAACAGCTTCTTCCCAACTAATGTGAAGGTGGACCTGTGGGCGAGCCTTTTCTGGGTCACTTTTCAATTCAACAAAAACCTTCACTTCTCCTACAATAATAAAGTAATTTCCTTGCCCTAGGAATACCGTGCCTACAAAATGGCCTTCAGCAGGATACAGTCACCTCTATGAGGTAAATGCACTATTAGAGACCATAAGTTATTTGTAAGATTACCTCTAATTGCTGGCTATGTTGTTTAAAGAGTTAATGAATTCCATACAGGAGAACAGTGTTTTTATAGCATAAAATAACCCCCATCCAGTTGAATAAAATTCTTCTTCATCTTTAGAACACTAACTGAAAGAGTATATATAATCTGGGACAAAAATAACAATACTCTAAGGACAAGAGTGCAATTTAATTTCCAAATCAATATAATTACTAACGTCTGCAAAAATGTGTTTAGAAACCATACCAAAATTTTCCTATTTCACCAAAGAGCTGTTAGGCGTAATATACCCAGTGAGACATTATAAGGAGTTATTATATAGTATAATAAATTTGATTAACTTAAAAAAATAGAATACTATACAGAATATGAATATGCTATGACTACATGTAATTTCTCTTAAAAATTCAATTCCTAAACTATCAAAATTAATTTTCAAACTTGTAAACACTTCTGTCTTTGTCTTCTTCAAAGACTTATTCCGTCATTGATAGTGTCCAATGATCATAGACAGGATATTAAAACTGCCTACAAATGGAGAGCAAAGGATTTAATTGCTTTTTAAAGTCAAATTTAAGGTATATGTTGAGAAGAATTATCCTAGAAAAGAGTTATCACACTCAAACCTTTCCGTGGAGGAAAAAATAAAGGCACACGAGAGTATAATACAGTTTAATACAATGCGTAAATGTAATACCACAAAGATGCTTACATTTCATAGATGTTTGTTGATTGAGACACTATGGAGCTGAGAACATAAGGTTTGGACTCACACTGAGCAGTAGAAGGTAATGGTTTGTTTTATCTTGAAAACCCTGTGATGAGACAGTCCAAAATATGTATGAGCCAGTGCTGAAAGATGTTACCCAGGTCGAGAGGCACTCAAACATTACTGGGGAAGTGCAGAGAACAAGAATGAATACCACTGTTGCTAATAAAAAAAAAGTGAAACAAAGTGGGAAGGACATCTCCCAGCTGATGTGCACAAAGGTGAAAGGAAAATGCCATGTTGGACAAGCACAGACCAAAATCAACTAGAAATTGTAAGGGAAGAAATAGAATGTCTAAACATTGCAGTGCTTTGTGTTAACAAACTAAAATGGAGTGGATTGGAACACTTTCAGTCAGGCAATTTCAAAGTGTTCTACTCTAGAAATTACAAACGAGAAGAAATGGAGTGGCTTTCATACTGAGGCAAGACATTGTACAGGCAGTTAGGAGCTGCAACATAAGGACGGACTGAATAGCATCAATTAGACTTCTAGGAAACCTATTAACATAACTATCCAAGTCTATGCTCTACTAAAGAGACTCAAAACGATGAAATGGAAAGCTATTATGCAATTATCTAAGAAGAAATTAATCCCACACCAAAACAAGACATGCTGGCAAACATAGGTGTCTAGACTGAAAAAGTAGGGGGGAAAAAAAAAAGAATCAAATGTTGTCAGGAAATTTGGACTACATGTCAGAAATAAAACAGGAAGTTGACTTGTGTTCTGTGAAGGCAACTACTTGTCTATTACAAACACATACTTCAAACAAACAGATGACTGTATACATGGACATCACCAGATGGCCAATATAGAAATCATATAGACAATGTAAATGAAAGAAGGAGATGGAGAACTTATATTGTCTCTGCCAAAAAAAGACCAGGAGCATATTGTGGTACTCTCCATGAACTGTTTATATCAAACATTATAGTAAAGCTGATGAAGAGCACTAAAAGAATCATAATGCTAATATATAATGTAAATTACACCCCTGATGGATTTAAAGCCTAGTAAAAAAAGAGATTTGCACTGTTAAATTTATTTGACTGAGAATAAAAAGAACTGGGGACTGAAATTAAAAATATTATTCAGGAAGAATGTGAAAATACAATACCAAAAGTAAAGATAAAAGAAAAAAATTGAGATGGAAGGCAGAAGAACACTAAAAATTGTTAAAGAGGCAAAAGTAAAAGGTGATAAAAGCAGGTTTAGAATCCTAAACACAGCTTTTCAGTGACTATCACATAAAAATAAAAACTATTACAATGTAGACAGGAGAGAGAAAAAAGAAAGAGATCTCTACCACAAGACTCAAGAAATAAAAGGAAATTCAAACCTAGACTACAACTGCTGAACATCCAACACAGAAGCACATTATCAGACCAGGAGAAAATAAATGGAAGGTAAAAATCTAAACAGAAGAGGCTAAAGAATGACAGATACCCCTTAAGAAAATTCCTGTGAGGAAGAACTTACAATTCTGGAAAATGAAGTGAAAGCTGCCTTGAAAGTATTGGGGAGAAATAAATCACCAGGCGTAGATGGATACTAATGGAATTATTTCAAGTCACAGAGACTAGTCTGAATCTGTCAAAATTCTAACAAGAATATGTCAACAAATATGGAAAACAAAACCATGATCGGCAGACTGGAAATGTCAACATACATCCCAATGTTCAAGAAAGGAGATGCCAAGGAATGCAGTAACTATGGGGCCACTACTCTAATTTCCCACACAAACAAAGTGATGATAAAGGTGATGCAATTAAAGTCTTCTAGCTTACATGGAGCAAGAAAAGTCAGACATTCAAGTTGGATTCAGAAGAGGAAGGAGCTCTCTAGATCTAATTGCAAACATTTGTTGGATACGGGAGTACTCCAGAGATTTTCAGAAGAAGGTTAGTTTCTATTTTACAGATTACAGTAAAGCCTTTGGCTGTGTGGATCATGCAAAGCCATGTGGATCATGAAAAACCATGGGCCGTTCTGAAAGAAATGAGTGTGCCTCAGTCATCACTGGAATGTCCTGATGTGTAACCTGTATTGTGGACAGGAAGCCACCGACAAGACAGAATGTGGAAAGACAAAATAGTTTCCTATAGGTCAAGGTGTCAAAAGTGCATTTTTCCCCCCTACATATCTGTTTAATTTGCACACAGAACATCATACAAAAAACTGGGCTAGACTCAGAGGAAATGCGTGTGAAAGCTGGTAGAAGAAACATCAATAACTTAAGATATGCAGACAACACCATCATACTGGCAGCAGTTTGAAATGAAACAACTTTTTAAAAATATTTATTTATTTTAGAGAAAGGGGAGGGGAGGGAGAGACACATCAATGCAAGAGAGAAACACTCATTGCTTGCCCCAATCCTGTATGGGCACCAATCAGGAACCGAATCCACAAACCAGGCCTGTGCCCAGAACAAGGATCAAACCATTGAACCAGTGACCTTTCACTTTGCAGAATGATGCCCAATGAACTGAGCAACACTGGTCAGAGCTGAAGCAACTTTTTTTGTTTGTTTTTTAAACAACTTTTAATAAAAGTGAGAGAAGAATGTACTGAAACAAGACTTTATTTGAACATCGAGAAAACAAAAACCAACTACAGAAGAAATATACAATTTGAAGGCAGATAATGAAGACACTTAAATCATTAAATATTTTGCTTACCTCGGCTCAGTCATCATTTAAACGGACACTGCAGCCAAGCAATTCAGAGAAGGCTGAGACTTCACTGGACACAGGACAGCAATAGAGGAATTAGGAAAAGATCACCAAGAGCAAAGACGTGTCATTAGAGAGCATGGCTAAGATCACCCACCCCCTGGTATTCCCAATCATTCATGGATGCAAAGCTGGATGGTGTAGAAGGCTTCGTTTGAAATATAGTGCTGGAGGAGCACTCTACAAATACCTTGGATCCCCCAAAAGATGAGTAAGTGGATCCTAGAAGCAAATTAAGCCTCAGACATTGCTGGAGTCAAAAGTGATGAAACTAAAGCTGTCCTACTTCAGGCACACATGAAAACAAGGTTCTTTGGGGGAAAAAAAATGCTGGGAAAAATAAAAGGCAGCAAAAAGGTATTACTATCCCTTTAAAGAGAAAATAATCAAAATTATATTTTCCTTATATATTTGAAAACAGATATCAGTATTTCCAATGATCTGATTTTGCATAAGATACAGAATCCTTATCTACTTTCCTTGAAATATTCTTAAACATGTGTTCATTACATGTAGCTTTCATTAATGCACACACAAGTAAATGTAGATATAGTCACTAGAGACATACCCCTCTCATGCTTGTGCCTTCTGCACCGAGGGACTGTAAATAATTATAGGTTGAGAAAAAAACTATCACTTCACCAACTAGAAAGTCAGTTTTCTCCTATTTAAGGACATATCTGCAGCCTAATTTAAAGTAAATAACTGCTAAAAATTCTGTTATGAAATAAATTATGTCATGCCTATCATAGCGATCAACCTTGGAGCCACTCTACTAAAACTATGAGATCTTCTACCTGTCGGTGAGTGAAGGCACTCAATCGAGCAATCCACAACTGGAGAGGATTAGCTTACAACTGCTGCCACTATCAGCAAAACAGCAAGCAGACAGTTCATTTTACAAAAACTTAATGGAGTGTATGGCTCTTGCTGTTTAATACAAGCACTGTCAAGGCATCTAAGCAAAAAGTCTCAGCTGTCACCACTGACAATCTGAGTAGAATTATTTGTCATGGTAGACTAGATAAGGCACCATTAGAATGGCACGTGGGTCTGCTACCATACGTCTCCACATTGTAGCCAGAGACGACATGCTTATGGCTGCCACAGACATATAACAATGGCATATCCTCAAAAGCCTTTTTACCACATAAAAGATGTGAGAATTTAACATTTCTCCTTTAGCATTCCAAAAGCTACAATGGCACACAAAGTCTTGATAGTATCTTTGTAAATATGCAAATATAACTATGACTTATTTTATATTTATATAGAGAAATTATATATACACATATACATGTATACATACACACATATAACCTAGCAATATCTGAGTCAACTTCTCTTTGGTTAACTTTTGCTATCCAAATCTAAGAGCCCTTAATTTTACTATGAAGAATATATATACAAGTTACTCCTGAAGATCTGATAAACACAAAATTGTTTAGCATGAACAAATTATATAGTCTCCTTATTCTCTTTATTAGGACACCTAGAGTATATATCTTTGCCTAACTGATTAAAAATATATATATCAAAATATCACTTGAGAGAACTAATTAAGTTTCTGATGCAAAGAAATAACAGTTTTTCTGGCTGAGTGGAAATTCACCGTTTTCACTTAATCTTAAAAATATGTTCTGTGTATATAATTTAGCACAGCCCTAATGAAACAACAATTTCCATTGAAATGTGGTTTTAGAGGGAGGAAATGAAAATAAAAGCTCTAACTACTTAAAAATTGATGCAAAGAGTAAAGAGTTATGCACTTAAATCTAATTTCACTAAATCAAAGTCTATGACTAGATCTTTTAAAAATAGGAACTTGGAATTATTTTCTACTTAAATACCCTACTAATTTCCTTTTAGTTTATTAGTAATTTTAATCTGAATAATATTTATAATTGCCACTCATAAAACTAGATAAACTAGTCAGGATAAAGTACAGGCCATTATTTTTCACTTTCAGTCATTTATTTACTCCTTCAACATATTTACTGAAAGCTAACTAAGTGCTAAATATTTAGCTATGGGAATTAATTTGAGGAATAAATAGAGTGAGACATGCATCGTTTACTCAAAGAGCTTTTCATGTCGAGATTAGATGTATATTTAAGTAAATATAATATAGAGGAGAAAGTATAAGTGCCATGAGAAGAGAACTCAAATTGTTAAGGCAGCTCAAAGCAAGGAGAGAAAGATCAACTCTGTCCAGAATATGATGAGCAGTGGTCATAAGGGAATTCTCAACCTATGGTCCCTAAAGTTAAAATGAGTGAATATCTCATATTACAAAATCAGAACACATTAATTACAATAACAGTTATGATCCCAAACACTTCTCCCAGCACATCCCCTTTTTCACTTATTCATTTTTACTTATCCCCTTTCTCATTTATTGGGAACTAGAAAAGATACACTGCAGAGTCTTAAGGCATGGAAGGGTAAGATCAGATTTGCCTTTTAAATGGCTCACTCTGCTGCAGAGTGGAGATGGAAATGGCAAAGAAAAAGATTGTATATAGGAAGGCTCATTAGAAGGTGCAGAGAAGAGTTAACATAGCAGGTCTGAGACAACTATCCTTACAAGGGCCTGTTCACAAGGTCAGCCCTTAGCTGGCATCTGCAAATTTTGATTCCAGGATAGTTCCCATCATTCTAAGAAAAGCTACTGCCTAAACTGAACACCTGATTTCCTTCTGGGAGAATAAAATATTGGTATGCATTAGGCAGAAGGTGTCTGTGTCATCAATTTCCAACAAAAGCTCTGGGCACTCAGTGTCCGACGAGTTTCGCCAGCAGTCAAAATTTCACCCATGTTGTACAGCTCATCCCTGGAGGTCTTAAGCATGTGGAGTGTGACTCCACTGGGGAAGGGCTCTTGGAAGCCTGTGCCTGCTTTCCTCCAGACTCTAGTTGGTATGTCTTCTGCTTTCATTGCTTTTGCTTGGTATCCTTTCACCATAATAAGCCATGGCCATGAATACAACTACTCAATATATGCTGAGTCCTGTGAATCTCCTAGACAAATATTAGACTTGAGGATGGTCTTGGAGAGCCTGAAACAGAATGCTTCATCTTCTCAGAGATGAAGGAGGTCTGATCTATTGCAATCATAAAAGGGACAAGAGACTGATAAAAGTAAGTGGCTAAGTGCAGGACATTTGATCAAATAGACTTAGATTCAAATTTCAGCTCCACCACTGACTAGCCAAGGCAAGGCATGTTTTCCTATGAAAAATTTAGTGAGAGGTATCTAACACACAGTTGAGTGTCCTAATCTGAAGCCAGTCATGAAATCTGTAAGAGATAAACATTTTTGCAGTCAGACATTGTAAGCATTTAACCTATGAAGAGAGTTAAGTTCACCTAGAGAGAATGTCTTTAGTGAGGAGAACAATAAGCCCTCATCAAAATCATTAACGTTTAGGAGGAGGAAGAAAAAGAGGAACATGCCCCAAGATAGTATTAGAGCAGAGATTATTGAAGTGTGGTTTCCAGATTAACAGGATCAGCATCACCTGGAAAATTGTTAGAAATACAAATTTTCATTCTTAACCCCAAACCAATAGAATAAGAAAAACTGAGGCCCAGTAATTTATGATTTAACAAACTTTTCAGGTGGTTCTGATGTATGCTAAATTTTCAGAAGCGCAGAAATAGTGATAGATGTCTAGTGAGTGAGTAAGAGTCAAGATAAACAGAAAGCTGAAGTGAACCAGGCCAATAATGTGCATAGCAGTGGGTAAAAGAAGGTAGTCAAGGGATGAATTAGTCATATCAATGGAAACAGAAAAGTCCCGTAAGATAAGGACATTGATGTTTCCATTGCATTTGGTAGTGTGGCTTTACAAAGAATACTTTCACTAAAGTGTTAGGGGCTGAAGTCAACAAATATTTCATAAAATAAAATTATGTTAGGAGGGTAGATCTCATATTGTGTTATAAAATAAAATAAGTAAAATATTTAAAAAATAAAATAAAGAAATGATATAATAATTCATTCCAGAGAGAGAGAAAAAGAAACAACAGGGAAGGTAGAGGGAAAGGAAGGAGTGAACAAATTGATGGATGTGAGTCTGCTGCTGAAACCGCTCTACCAGCTCCAGCTCACCAAAGCTGCCTGTGTACATCTCTTCTCATCCCTGCTTTTCTGGAGAGCCACTTGCTAAAAATTACCAGCACACCACAAGAAACCGCTAAGAGGTGGTAGAACAATGAGGCAAGGAATTAGCTACTTAATGTTTACTTACTCTAGACTCCATTAGTAAAAGTAAGAGAAAAGAAACTAGTATCTGTGTTAGGCACCTATAAACTAGGTCTCAGAAAGTTAAATAATTTCAGCGCTGTTCAGTGGCATAGGGATTTATGCACTCTAAAATGTATTCCTATGTTTCCTACGCTTGCCTTATCAAAATCATCTGGATCTCTGGTTAACTATATATATATTAAAAACTCTAAAACAGCTGACCAAAAAGTAAGTCCTGTCAGTCATATTATTTGTAATCTAAAATAAATGAACCATTAAATTTAGACATCCATCTTCTGGAACCATGTAAATATCATATAAAAATCAAGAAATCAGTAAACTATTTCATAAACTTCAATAGCAGTGACTGTGTGATATGATAGAGCACAAAGAACTCTGCCATCATCTGTTAGTAATTTTCAGGAACCATCAGCATCGGTCTCAATTATTACTAACCCATGATTACTCTTTAGGTTGCTAACATGCTGCACATGATAGGTGTCTTAACTGGAGAGCTGTCCTCTATCATTACAGAAAGGTAAGTGTCAGGTGAGGAGCACTATTAGTTCACAAGCATAAAAGTCCATGAACAAGAAAATGAACTGCTCCAAAGATTTCTTATTCATGAGTTTGAATGGAATAAACCACAGTCTGAGTGTAAAATATTTAACTTATACATTTATATAATAAGACAGCCTTATTTACTACATAAAAATCAGTTTTGTCCCTTTTTTTAGGAAAGCACTGTAAACATACTGGCTAAGAGTATGGGCTCTGGAGGCAGACTATGTGGGTCTGAATTCCAGCTCTGTCACTTACTAGCTGTGTAACTTTAAGCAAGTATCAAAAAATCTCTTCACGCCTGTTTTCCCATCTGCAAAATAAGGATATTAATGGTAGGTCCTTCCTTAAAAGTGAAGATTGGATTAGTTAAAACTCGTTAAACTCTTAAGGGTTTCTGGTGAAGATAGTAGTGTAGGCACACATGACTCTCCTCTTCATACAACCACATCAAAATTACAACTAAAATATAAAACAGCCAAACCATCAGAACCATCAGAAATCGAGCTGAATGGAAGTCTGACAAATACGGAATTAAAGAAACCACACCCATAGAGACTGGTAGGAAGGACGCAGACGCAGAATGGGCTGGTCTCTCACTCACGTGTGAAGGACAAAAATTGGGGAGGGATATCTCAGGAGGGAGCAGGCCTAGAACCACACCAGGTCCCAACCCACAGCTTCAGTGCCAGGAAGATAAGTCCCCACAACTTCTGGCTACAAAAACCCAGCAGGGATTGAGTCAGTGGAAGAAACTTGTAGAGCCCCAAGTAGTTCCTCTTAAAGAACCACACACAGACTCACCTACTCAGACTCACTCCCTCTGAGCTCCAGCAGTGGAGTAGCAGCTTGAAGGGCACCAGTGGCATGCTGGGAGAGGCCTGAAGTGTCTGGCATCACAGTGAGCAGAGTTCATGGTCCCTTTTTGGAGCCCTTCCCCCTCCAGCCACAGAGCTGGCAAGCTGGTGCCTTATTTGAGACTCCATCAACCTGGCTAATACTGTTTGACCCACCTCGGAGATCACCAGAGACTATGACCCACCCAACTGATGGGTCCACCCCAGTTGCTTTGCCATATGAATGGCTCGTCTCGGGTCATGCTGCACAACTTCCTAAGTTCTATCAAACAAGCAACAGTTGGCCTCAGTGAAATCCAGGCCAGGCACTAGGAGCAACCACATTAGTTTCACAACTTGGCTTTGTCTGGTAATTTCAAAGCCCAACACAAGTCATAGCCTTCTCAGATTGCTTTACAGCTCAGGAAGGGTGGCCCCAGGCAAACCACAGGAGGGGGCTGACCTTGACCTTTACCACCTGGGAAACCCCAAGACCAGTGCACCCAGTGGATAGCTAGAGACCCCCTGTCCCTGCACCATCATCACCCTGTCCCTGCACAGAAGATCATCCATAGTTGACAGAGATTGGTGGTAAGTGGGCATAATCAATCCTTGCTGCTGACTGGCCTAGGTAAATTCCTCCCATTGATCTGCCTATAGCAACCAAGGCTCAGATACAAGACGAGAGTATACTCAGCCCACAGGAAGGGCACACCTCGAATACCTGGCTTGGGTGATAGGGGAGGCTGTGTTTCTGGACTCTACAGAACAGCTACTACATTAGGGCACACTATCAAGACGTGGAGTCAAAGCAGCTCTACCTAATACATGGAAACAAACACAGGGAAGCTGCAAAATGAGGAGACAAAGAAACATGGCCAAAATGAAAGAACACAAAAAACCTCAAGAAAAAGAGCTAAATGAAATTGAGGTATGCAATTTATCAGTTGCAGAGTTCAAAACACTGGTTTTAAGGACGCCCAAGGAACTTATTGAGGACCTCAAGAGCATGAAAAAGATCCAGTCTGAAATGAAGGATACGTAAGTGAAATAAAAAAAAAATTTAGAAAAAAGAGAAACAACAGTAGAGTGGATGAAACCGAGTCTAATCAATGATTTGGAACATAAGGAAGCAAAAAACAACCAATCAGAACAATAAGAAAAAAGAATTTAAAAAAAATGAGTGTAGTATAAGCAGCCTCTGGGACAACTTCAAGAGTTCTAACATTCAAATCATAGGGATGCCAGAAAGGAGAGAAGAAAGAGCAATGCTGGGGCCAATTTGTGAGGTATTGGGAACTGTAGCCTCTGAAAAAATGCAACATAGTTACTGAAGCTTGCTCTGCTTTGCACTGCCCTGACAAGGAAAAACCAGGTGTTTTACTTCACCAAAAGGAGCTAATTCCTGAGCCTTGAAAACTGTGTCTTAATGAGCATCTGGCGCCAACTTGTCTGACAGACCTTGATTTAAGACAAACCTCTGTATTTCTTCAATTTATTATCTATAGCCTTTTTGATGTTGATTGTTAGACTTTGCATGTACGCTGTATACCCCTGCGCTCTTTGTTCTCAATAAAAGCCACTTCAAGAAAAGGGCTCGGAGCATTCTCCACTCGAGGGAATCACCACCCCCTTTTCCTGGCAGATCGAGTGTCTGGAACAACTTACATTCCCGTCCACGGTGGCTCTGTGGGATAGGGTACCCCCCTCAGAGCAAGAAATTGGAAATATATTTGAAAAAATAATGAAAGAAAACTTCCCTAATTTGGTGAAGGAAATAGACATGTAAGTCCAGGAAGCACAGAAAGTCCCAATCAAGTTGGACCTAAAGAGGACCACACCAAGACACATCATAATTAAAATGCCAAAGGTTAAAAATAATAGAGAATCTTAAAAGCAGCAAGAGAAAAGCAGAGTTACCTACCTACAAAGAAGTTTCCATAAGGCTGTCAGCTGATTTCTCAAAAGAAATTTTACAGGCAAGAAGTATTCAGTGATGAAAAGCAAGGACCTACAACCAAGATTACTCTGTCCAGAAAAGCTGTCATTTAGAATAGAAGGGCAGATAAAGTGCTTCCCAGACAAGGTAAAGCTAAAGGAGTTCATCATCACCAAGGCACTATTACATGAAATGGTAAAGGGACTTATGTAAGAAAAAGAAGCAGATCAAAACTATGAACGTTAAAATGACAACAAACTCACAACTACCCACAACTGAATCTAAAAAATAATAACAAAAGCAAACTAAGCAAACGACCAGCACAGGAACAGGATCATAGGCATGGAGATCATTTGGAGGGTTAATCAGCTGGGAGGGGAAGGAGGAGAAAGGGCAAAATGGTGCAGGGATCAAGAAGCATAATTGGTAGGAACAAAATAGACAGGGGGATGTTAGGAATAGTATGGGAAAGGGAGAAGCCAAAGAACTTACATGCACGACCCACGGACGTACGGTGTGGGGGCGGTTGCCGGAGGGAAGGGGGTACTGGGTGGAGCAGGGCAAAGAGAAAAAAAACGGGGACAGCTGTAACAGCAGAGTCAATAAAATATACTTTAAAAAACTCATTAAACTCTTAGAACAGTGACTGACATATACTAAACACAAAGAAAATGTTTGTTAATCATTACTCTATTACTCTTTCAAACAAACTGTCCCCTAGCCCAACGGCAGTACACATGGACTAGAGAGTTTATGCTGATAGTAAGATAACTCAGCAATTTTCTGTTAAAAGAATTCATTAGGAAGGTTGATGGAAAGTTCTCTGGAACACAGTAAGTTATCTTACAAGATCTAAGGAATGTATATGACTATTCATGTTGCCCTAGAGGAGAATTTGAAAACCTTGATTACAGTGAGTCAGAGCACTCATGTTGCTTAATGTCTGTTCACTTAATATCTTACTTGGTAGTTGGAAGTAGGGGAACTAATAGCTGGAAAAGGTTAAAATCTCTCCCTCTCTATTTCAATCAATCAGGCAATTTACACTATAAAAATTTGAACATAACTATTGTACCCATTTTATGATGAATGTCACTTTAAAAAATAACTCACACAGGTGTATCACTTATATTATTACTTGAAGTATTTTCTTAAGAATAGTATTAAAATAATAGTAAAATGTTAAAAATCATTTCAGTCTAGAGAATAAACATTTGGTAATTGTTGAGAAGTACACAGACTTATGCTGATGGATTATTATGGCCAAGAAAAATGAAAGGAAAACAAAATTTAAAAATCCACAATATTAAAACTCATAAACCAACTAAACAAAAAAAAAAACTGGAGAACTGCTCTTTGAAGATGTCTGTATATTCTGCACTAACATCGCATTCTAACATGAGAATTTTAAACTCATGACTATAGAAAGACTAAATTTTCTGAAAGAAAAGGAAACAAGTAAAAAAAATATGTGTTCTATTACAGCAATCCCCAGATAGTAACTAAAATTTTCCTAAGGTCTTTAGGTGTGCAAGATGAAATTTGCACTTCTGTCTTATTCTGTTTTGCTCATACAAGCATCAGGTGTCCTGTAGGAAAGATGGAAGGAAGTTTTCATTTTTGTGCTCCATCCACCAGGTTTACTATCAACTTCAAATGACAAGGTTTCCTTCACCTAATACAAGGGAGACATCCTCCAAACTCACTAAACTATGACATAGTTATAGTGAATGCTTACCCTAACACGCTATTACAGAACCATGAATTAGATAATATTTGTTAGTCCGTTTTGATTTTATCTATCATGGTCTCTTCTTTCCTACTCATCCAGCTAATCTAAATACAATTCCCTATTTAACCTTCTACCTCTTAGGGACCTAAGAAGCACATACATAGGGTCGGGTTAAAAAAAGAACAAGCTTGTGGCCCTGTTTTCAAAAGAACACCAGAAGGTTAATGGAGTCTTGTCCATCTCAAGATTAACCAAAAATATTATTACTGGGCATCTTTCAATTTGTCTACCCCCAGAAGGTCAGCCAAAGTTCTTAGTCTATCAACCTCTTTCACAGCCTTCAGATAACGAATAATGTCTGCTGAATCAGGGGGTTCCCTCTTGAAGTGATGTTAGTTCTGCCTTCTCCTCAGTCACAGCTACTGTTGCTGTGGTTGTGTTATTAGGAATGGAAATCTGTTCACCTCTCTGGATTCCACACCAGCAGCAACTGTGGAGAAAGGAAACACATGATACTAATGGAAATCTGTTTTGAAGTTTTTCCCTTGCATTTCACTGAAGTATCTATAGCTAGTATTTATAGAATATCTATTTCCTGTCCAATAGTGTCATACATTTCCATGCATTATCTCAACCAACCCTCACTATATCACCAAAAGAACTAAATCACTATGAGAATAGTCCTATTACTCTGTCCATTTTACTAATAAAAACATTAAGGCTTAGAGATGTTATATAGCTCGTCCAAGGAAATAGTGGCGTTGAAATTTGGACCCAGAAAACTAAAACTAGAACTTAGTAACTTAAAAAGTATATTATACTATTGAAAGGAAAATACCCACTGCTCTGTTCATTATGTAATTGTGGGTTTTATTCTGTGGACATATAATAAGCCATAACTCCTTTTTAGTTGTTTTATTAATACTGAAGAGATGGACATGATGAATAAAGTATATAACTTAATTCTCTTTCAAAATGATATTTAAAACATTTGGATAGTTTATAATCAATTCATAATTTTAATTCAATTTTTTAAATCCAAGCAAGAAAGCTTTACATAGTTATCTTTTCAAATCTCACCTATCAGAGAGTCGCTAAATATTAAATAATTTTAAATCCCAGGTTTAAAGGTGGAATTACTACATAGTTCAACTTGAAGCAATGAATTAAGTGCACTGTTTTTTCATATTCAACATAAAACAAGAAAGATCAAATTGGATTGATTATCAAGACAACCCTTTAAAAGATTTGCATATATCCATGGGAAAAAAAATCTGTGTATCTGATTAATTAATTAAGAAGGACCCAAAGGGAGAATTATAGAGAATCACTCTTGTAGACATTAGGGAACTTTAGAAAATAAGCCTAGTTTCCAAGAAAATTCCAAGAAAGACATTTTTCTCTTCTTTATGCTTTTCTAATGATACTCTTTGGGGGCACAGTGGGTATATCTAGCACCAACAGAAAACAGTAAGATGTTTTGAGCCTTGTGAACTAATGTGAACAGGTACAAATAACGCCAAAACCTCTAAGTGAAAAGAATAAAGGATTTTTTTTTATTTATGGCATTTTCAAATTTGATTGCTCAGCTTTAAAAATACCATAAGAGACAATACAAACAAATTTAAGAAAACACCTTAGGCCCTAATATTTAATAATCTAATACTCCACTTGCTGCAGGTTTACCAAAATGATTAACTTGGTAACACAAATTTTCAAAACTGTTTTGATTTATTGACTGCTTTTCTATTGGCTCTTCCTAGCTTCTTACGGCCACATGTTTTGAAATTCTCAGTTATCCTTCTGAAATGATTTATGCCTCAGTCAAGGAAATTTGCTTAAGATCTTTGCCTTCCATTCTCACTTACTGATGTGTCCATAAATGGCATGATCTCCCTGAATAGTAAATAATTTTTCAGTAAATAACAAAAGTCTTTTGAATCTGCATACCCTTGCCACAGAAATTTCTAGAAACCCATTATGGATGTGTGCACATAATTAGCTACAAGGAATATAGTTTTATTTATAATATTCATAAATCAAAATAAATTTTAATGTCTACTCCTAGGGAGTTGATGAAATAAAATGCAATATGATCTATACAATAAAATACTATTAAGAAGGCTGATTTAGACGGATAGTGCCTCGCACATAGTCAGCGCTAAATAAATAGTTGCTTAATCCCATATAGATAAATACTAATTGAAATTTGCAGTTTTTTTCAAGGCTGCTCAAAGTGGCTTTATGGAAGTTTGTTAATTATATTTTTACACATATAATAACATAGCTAACACCTACAAAGAGCTTGCTATGTACAAAACACTATTCTAAATGCCTTACATATATTAATACATTTAATCTTCATAGCATCCCAATTAGAGACATAGTGTTATTATTCCCACTCTATGGGCTAAAATAAAAACAGACACATCAGAAAAGTAAGTAACTTGCCAAGGTCTTAGGGCTAGTCAGTGACAAGACAAGGATTCAAAGCTAGTAAATCTGTGCTCTTAACCAGAAAACATACTTGTCTCATACCATATTCTACTGCCTATACAGAAAAGTCTGGAAGGCTATTAAAATGAGAATAATGTGAAAGTGGTGATTTCTGCTTGTCAGGCTATTATTATCATCACTTTTCTACAATAAATATAAATCACTGAGCCATTTTTTTAAGTAAAAAAAAAAGTATTTTGATTGCAGAATGAGCTAGAGACAAGAGCACTATGAGGTCTTAAGACTGAGAACTGCTAACACGGTTTCCAGGGAGGTGTTTTGATATTTCATGGCTCTGCATCTTTAGATATCTCTGAATTGACAATGAATATGGGCAATGACTCCTTCTGAACCTTGACATCTTATAGGGTAGAAGTACAGTATTGTTCCAATCTCTCCACATTGTTCTCTTGCTCTCACCCATTCAATGTTACTGATGTCCATTTTCTTCTTTAAGGCAAGCACAGTTTTTATACTTCTGTCCTTTGCCTTTCATGAGCAGAAGATTGAAGTCAATATTTTAGAATATTTCTATGATATAGTGAGTTCATCTGGTACTCCTATAATATAGCCTAATGTAGTGGTTCTCAATCATAGTTACTGCATTTTTTAAAAATTCCACAAGTGATTCTGATGCATAGCCTGGGTTGAGAGTTTCTACAGAATGTGTATTATAGCATAACTTGTCAATCCATTTATGGTACTTCAGTTGTCAGAATCATAGTATTAGTAAATGAAACTGAGAAACAGCCAGTTTCAGAATATGGCATTATGCATATTGTTATACACTCAAATAATAAAAAAATCTGTATTTTTTTAGAATGGGAAAATACATATGAATAATATGAGAGTAAGTGTAAGTGTAAAAGTGAAAAACTAGAGAAAGGGAGTTTCTGATGACCAAATTATGCATTTCCAGTGAATAATCACAGACTCATTGGTCAAACTGAAAGTCTTATGTGAAATAATGTTGGCTTGATAAATAATACAACTTTAGTATGCACACAATAATATCTAAGATTTAGTGAAAATTCAAAAAGGACCAACAAAAAGCATGGTAGCAAATAAGAATAAGAACAAACATGTTACAAAATAAGAACGTATGATATCCTTCCCTAGCATATTTGACCATTATGCAGAATGTGGATCTGCACTTAAAGTTATGCTAGGGTAGTTGACCATCACTTGTTGAACCAGTAAATATAAAAATACAAATACATTTTAAGTACTAATAGTAAAACTTAAAACTAATTTTGTGAATAGATTTGTAGAAAGTTGGAATACATACAAAATCTTTAAAAAACACACTGCATCTGCAGGTATTTGTTCTTCACCTATTCCAAGCTCTTGAGAGAGAGAGAGAGAAAGAGAGATAGTGTGTGTGTGTGTGTGTGTGTGTGTGTGTGTGTGTGTGTGTGTGTGTGTGTTAATTTACTTTGTTTTACTTAGGCATAAGTTTCTGGTTAAAGTAAAATTGTTTTGATTGCCTTCTTCTTGAGGAGATCCTTCTTTTGCATCTACAACCCCACACATGCCCAGTGCTCAAACTACTTCACCAAATGTTCTTCCTCAGAGATTATAAAACTGGAAGTTGTGTTGACCTATAAATTCTATAGAGATGTCCTCATTCAATACCATGATTTTAACTGCCATCTATATGCAAAAGATATATAAGTTTTTGTCATCAGTCCTGGCCTATCCCAGAAAACCTTGACTCTTATGTGTTGATGGCAGCTCTATCTGTATGTATATGTAATAGGATTCTCAGCTCAGAATTCATGATTCCCTTCCCCCACAACAAAATGTATTCTTCTACAAGTTGTCTTCCCAACAAGTGGAATCCGGATACTCCAAACAAAAATTTGAACGCTACAGTTGACTCCTCAATTTTCTTCATCTCCCAAATTTAAACTACCATTAAATCCAGAACTCATCTACCTTTCTACCTCTTAACTATTATCAATCGTTTCTAAACCACTATTTCCTCTAAATTTCTGCAGTAGTCTTCTGGCTTACATTTCCTCTTCTAACCATATATTATTGAAACGGCAACTAGTGGTATCTTTTTTAAAATATAAATCAGAGAATGTCACTTGCCTGTTTAAAATGCTCCTAGAATTTCCACTTTCAGTTTAAATGAATACGCAAATACGCAAGTCTAGCCCACAGCTCTACATCATCTTGCTGCTGCCAAACCTCACCTTACATTATTTTTCCCTTATTCACAACAGTCTTCTCTTAGGGACCTTCTTTCCATTTCAAGAACATTCCATCCCAAATTCATGTCCAAGTTTGTATCTCCACAAGTGTCTTGGAAATCTTCATATGGTATTGTAGGGGTGCGGGGGTGTGTGCGTGGTGTGGAAGGGCAGAGAAGACTGCATTGTTCTCATTCCTAATGTTTCTTTTCAGGTGAAATGATCACTGCTACGATACTTCCTGCCTCTCATCAGCCTTCTTCCCTCTTCCAATTGTTAAATTTCAGAAGAATAGCTGAGCATGCTCTGCTTACTCTGTCTTCCCCTGGAAAGTGATCCTGCCCACTTAGTGCATGATCTCTCTCTGTATTATATGTAAAGCCCTCTACCTAGTAAGAGACTAGGGTTGTGTCTCTGTCAAATTTGGCTCTCACACTAAACTATCTTCTCCAACCTGGCCCCCATTAGAAAAAGGTGCTGCTTCCATATGTAACCCTACTTTATGTTTCAGTTTGTTCAGAAACCAGCATTTAAGAGGGTGTCTTGATCCAGTCAGGTTGCTACAACAAAATACCAGATACTGACTGGCTTATAAAAAACATAAATTTTTTTTACACAGTTCTGGAGGTCAGAAGTCCAAGGTCAGTGTGCCAGCACAATAAGGTGTGGACCCTCTTCCAGGTCACAGACTTCCCATTACATGGTGGAAGGGGCTAGGACACTAAGTAGGATCTCTATTATAAAAGCACTAATCCCAATCATGAGGGCTCCATCTGTGAGCTAATCACCTCCCAAAGGCTCTGTCTCCTAAAACCATGGCATTAGGAATTCGTATTCCAACACGAGAATTTTGGAGGGACATACACATTCAGATCATAGCAGAGGTGTATTTTTTTTAATTGAGAAAAGCCTCATAGACTTCAAAATACATTTGGATCCTTCATGTAAGGTTTATATAAGCATAAATGTCACCTCTTCAGAGAGGCTCTTCGTGGTGACTTAATCTACATAATCTATCATGTTGCTGATTATCATATCATTCCCATTTTAATGCCCTATCACTTATTATTGTTACTTTTCTATTTTTGTGTTTTTGTCATTTGCTATATCTCACCTTCCAATGCAATTCATGAAAGTATGATCTTGCTCTTTCTTGTTTACCATAGTATCCCTGTTACTTAGAACAGTGCCTAGAATACGATAGGAACTCAATAAATATTTGACGAATAAGTGAGTAAATAAATCCCCATCTGCAACCCGTACTGACTAGTATATTTTTGCAGTGAAATCCAAACTACCTCAAGAGATTCAGACCTGGCTATGGCTACAGTTCCCCCTTCCCCATACAGCTTTCTCTCTCAGTCTGGGTCCACTAACCTTCATAAATAATCATAGATAATTTATGCCTTATAGATATCATTTTGATTGGGGCTCAGCATAGGTATTGGGCTTCCAAAGATTACTCTACTTGCTCTATTAACTCACACTTTGCTAATATCAGAGGTGAGGAGCTGTCTTTAATCTTGGGCACAGAAAAATTAAGAAACAAAGATAACACATGTATTATTTTAGGTTGCATATCTTTTTAAAACTAACCAAAAACTAGGCAGTCTAGACAACACCTCCAATTCATGTGTCATATTAATTCCCAAGTCCAGGAAACAACTCAACTCAAATTTTTTTATTTTCAAAATATTTTACATAGTTAGACTTCAGGAAGCTTAGATAGGAAGAAGAATATTTGGGTTCCTGTTCAATTATCTTGTTCCAAACTATAATAATATTACTTATGTTAAATATTTTGTTCAGTTTTGGTTTTTAATGATATTAATGGCTTCATCATGTCTTTTCTTATACCATGAGTCTAATTAAATACTTAGTTTAAGAAAAACACTTTTAAAATATCACCTACAACTAGAACCTAATCAACAAACAAACAAGCAAAAAAAATGTAACCAGCAACAGTGAAAGAAAAAACAAACTGACAGTAACGAGAGGGAAGGGGGGAGGGGATTACGGGGAAAGGAAGGGGAAGGGTCAAGCCAAGGAACATGTACAAAGGACCCATGGACAAAGCCAAAGTGGGGAAGGATTGAGGGTGGGAGGTGGGGGTGGGTGGGGCAGGGGAAAGTGGTGAGGGGAAAATGGAGACAACTGTATTTGAACAATAAAAAAATAAACAAAAAATATCAACATATGAAAATGGTAGAATTCTGATGCTGTTTTCCTTAAACTAAGGTGATCTAACATATTCTTTGATAAAATATAATTATATTTCTTTTGAGCATATCTTTAAACTTTGAAATTTCCAGCCTTCAAAAAAAAGCAGGTAACTAAAAACACATGCCAACTACTGTATATGGGTTCAATTACTATTTTAAAGGAAAATGAGTTAACAAACAAACAAAAAAATGAAAACTCCATAATATAAATCCCAAATCCATAATATATCTGCCAACTGAGATTGATACTAGTAATTCAACACACACATACACACACAACAATGAAATCAAAATATCCTTTTGGATGAGTGAAATTTGCAGGAATTTTGCAGGATTGTGTGTTTTCTGGATATCTCAGAGAAAATAATAGATCCACATTCTTCTTGCTGTAACTTCAGTAAATAAATGATTTAAAACAGTATACATGTAACTACCAAGCAATACCAGCTTCTTAAATTGTACTTTATGTCTTAGACTGTAAGAATCCTGCTGACAATAATTACACCTAATAACATATTTGATAAAAGACAATCATCTTATTAAATTATGCTGATTTAAAAATGATGACAAATCAATGAACACAATAGTATGACAGAATAACTAGGATTAACCTTACTTATGGGAAATATAAAACATTTTGCTGTTCATTAATTTTGAAGGTGGGACTCATAAAAAATAGATGTGGTCCTTGTGATGAGTCCCTTGTATCCAAAGATCTAAAACAGGTGAAATATTATTCCCTTTTCGGCCATATGCCATTATTTTTTGTTTTAGACAATGTTCATTTCAACCTTTAAAACTAAGTTCCAAAATTCAAATAAAGGCTATAAATCCTTACTTTTGTAAGTAATATGTGGATTATAGACAAAAGCTTTAAAAGAGAGGAAAAAGAAAAAAAAATTAGCATCCAACTTCTATGTGTACCCAAGAGGCTGAGACATTATCATAATGCCTCTATTATGGCAATTGCTGAAATTAAATGCCTGCAGATTTGACCCGAAGGAGTAGAGTGCAGTGTTTGCTATAATGAAACACTTACTGTAAATTCTTAACCTTGAATAGATTCTATATTAATACAAGTCTACAATAGCTATTTTGACAACTGTCACTATATATTTAATAAATAAGCCACATTGAACCATTCCATGTTACATTTTAGGTTTTCTAATATGTTTTGCTTCTTCCTTACAAGTGTGTATTGCTTTCCAGAATCCTTATTAAGATTCCATATCCACTATATAAAAAAGGATGGCCTGGTACTTTGGTGATTATTCAAGATTTTTAAAAAAACGTAATAGAAAAAAATTATTCATGAAGCAGCATGTTTAGAATTGTACACAGTTAAAGTTTAATAGATTATATATAATTCAGAATAAAATTATATAATTGGCAGCACTTAACATATTATAGACTTATGCTGAACTTTGCCATCACTTTGCATTAGTGTTATCTCAGCCGCTTGCTATTTAATAACCTTATATTAAGTCATTATGTTTCATTTATAGGTGACAATCAAAAGTATGTAAATATGGTTTTACTTGCATTTGCAGAACCACCACACTGGACAACGTGTCTATCTTAGAGTTTGAATTACATTTGAATTGTTGCTAAGTGGAACCTAGATGTTGCCTGTTTCATTTCTCAAAATATTAAATTTAGAAAACTTAAAATGTTTTGAAAAGCAATCAAATAAGAACTGAAGTCTTAGAAATAAATGATAAATTTCTTCACATAATTGTAATATAAACTCTAGATAGAATTTTAACAGGAAAGCAGAAATGGCTGAGGTTCTATTATCCAATGAGAATCTTTCATTTCCTGCGGCGGTTTGTATATTCTATTAAATGTAGTAATAGTTTTTTGTTGTTTCTGTTTTTTACACTACATTAACTTCACTTTCTGGTAATATAGCTTGTAAAATTTTTCTTAAAATAGAAGCAAATATGCTTACATTTTGCACATTCAGATATTTCATAGTCAGCTAGTCTGGTACTGTAATTCATGATATTGAGTTCAATACTCGTTGTCCCCAATTCTATATCCCCCATTTACTCTGTAGTCCATTGATATTTCCTTCCTCATCACATCATTGAAACAACCCTTTTGAAGATCACAGAGGGCAACCTAATTACTAAATCCAGTGGATAATCTTTTATACAACTCATCAGCCTATATTTCTTTTTCCCATTCTCACTTGGTACTTTTAGTCAATTGCAATATCCTGTTGAGTCTACCATCTTGCTACCTTTAAAAGCATGTTTCTGTCAGTTAAAATAGATAACTATGCACCAAAAACAACTTTCAAATCACCATGTCTTAACGCAATGGTTATTTGGGGCATGCGCCCTGCTTCTTTCGTGGGTCAGCAGGAGGCTCTGTTCACGCTAGTCACTCAGGGAACCAAGCAATGCTGTATCCATGGTGCTGAGTGTTGCCTGTCAGAGCGCCAAGGGGAAAGAGAGCTCCAGAAATTTTGCATCACCTTTAAGCATCACCGTTCATTGGCCAGAAAACCTCACTTAGCTCCACCCATTAAAAATGGTTAGAATGTACAATCCTATCATGTACTTGGAAAGAGTTTCTTTTTCAAAAGGTGAAATAATTCATCCCTTTAATGTGGGTGTGGTGGTAGTAGGGTGCTGAGGTCCAACCTCATGTTCCTGAATTGAAAGCAATGTTTTCAAATATCGTCTGTACATGTATAGCACTAGCTGGGTGGCTCAGGTGGTTGGAGCACTGTTCCTCACGTGGAAAGATTGTGGGTTCATTCTTGTGTCATGGCACACACCTAAGTTGTCAGTTAGATGCCCAGTTGGGGACCATACAGAATGCTACCGTTTGATGTTTCCCTCTCACACCTATGTTTGTCTCTCTCTTTCTCAGCTTCCTCGCTTTAAAATTGATAAGCATATCCTCAGGCGAAGATTTAAAAAATATCAAATAGAAAATGATCTTTTCTGTCCCAAGCCCACATTAATTTCATATACGATTTATCATACTTTTTACCATTAACTAAAACAAATACGTGCCTTAAAATCTGACCTAAGCTGTATTAGTACATTTTTACTACAACTACTTCATCACTAAAATAGCATTTGACCTAGTCCATTTACCCACCTATACTGAATATTAGAGAATAAAGATTGTGGAATATAGCTTTATTTTCTTACTTATAATAAATACCCAAGGCAATAAGACACATATTTATGATTATCACAATTCCCACAAAAAGTCACTTCACTGTATATTTTCTAAAGATAATTAGCAATTACCACAAAAAATGAATTTTTAATAAGTAGAGAACAATTACTTATAATTATTCTATAATTAGAATATATAAATATTCTATATTTATATTTATATATGTAAATATAAATATAAATATGTAAATATTCTCTAATTAGAGAATAGAGTTTGAGAAAAAAGGTATCCTCAAACACAATGAAGTCCTTTCTTATTATTCCAAATTCCAAGAGATTATAACTTCTATTTATATTTTGTTATCTATCATATCTTTGTCTACATTATTCTGCTGTGTCATTACTCATCATAACTCCCAAATAGCTATGCAGTGATGTAAAAAGAAATGTAATATAAAGGTGGAGATGATAATGATCTATTATTTAGTGATTTTGGTAGTCACTATTCTAAAATTCCTTTCAACTATAAACATTCTTTCCCTCAGGTCTCTAAAATGGGAGAGAAAACAGTCAACTAACATACAGACAAAACTACAAAAGTAGAAATAAATAAGAAGCATTACCATTTGTTGTATATTTATATGTAGTTCTTACCTATTATACTTCCACCTGAATAGTTCTATCAACATCAATACATATTTAATTTTTTTAATTCTTGATTTTTATTAAAATATCTCAAACCTAAATAATATTAACTCTTATGAACCTTGCAAAAGTCCTTTTTTTTTTTTGCTAGAAAGAAAATTTATTGTGATTTGAAATGTGTCTATTACAGGTGAAAACAATCCTACTTTCCTTCTAAAACATAATGTTCTAAGATAGAGATATAAATGATATCTGCTGTCATTTTAAAATTAAATAATATTTTAAGTTATTTGAACAAATTGTACCAAATGCAGTTAAAATATACTGTGTATTGGTATCAAGATTGAAAAATAAGTGGAAGAGAATAAAGAGTAAGAAGTTGATGCACAATTTTTTATGTAGACAATTTGAAAAAAGATGTAAAGGCAATTCATTGGAGCAATGTGTCTTTTATTATATAGATACATATTTATACATAGATGTCCTCCCAAAAATCAACTTTGATCTATAACTTACACTATATACAAAAATTAATTCACAATGGAAACGAACTAATTTTAATGTTAAAGAAAAACCTTTTCTATTTTGGAGTTACACAAGGACTATCTAGATATGACACCAAAAGATTGATCCAAAGTGGGGAGGAAAAAATGACCAAAATGAAAGAGTTATGTTCTTTGAAAGACACTGTTATGAGAAGGAAAAATAAACAGCCACAGACCAGATAAAATGTTTGTAAAGCCTACAGCTGCTAAAGAATATGTATCCAGAATATAAGAATCCTCAAAGGTCAGTAATTGGAAAACAAACATAATAATTTACACACTTCACCAAAAAAAAAAAAAAGACAAAAATAAGCACATGAAAAGTACTCAAACAAATTACCATCAGGGAAATGCAAATTTAAGCTTATATAAGACACCACTGCCACTAGTAGAATAAGCAAAATTAAAAACACTGAGATGAGGAACTAAAGGAAATGAAACTTTCATATATTATTGGTTGGAATTGACAGTTTATTTAAAGTCAAAATACACCCACAATTCCTCTCTTAGATATATCCCCAAGAGAAATAAAAGCATATGACCTTACAAAATCTTGTACTCAAATGTTCACAGATCACCTATTAAAAAAAACCCAAATCCTTCAATTCATAAATGGATAAATTGTTGAATATGCATACAATGTAATACTACTCAGAAATAAAAAGAAACGATGTATTGAAATATATCAGAACTTGGATGAACCTCAAAATAATTGTGTGGGTAAAAAAAGGGGAAAGAGAAAGAGAGACAGACAGACAGAGAGAGAGAGATGAGAATACTGTAGTGACACAAAAATGAACAGGTGCCTGAGGCCAAATGTTGGGGCAGGGACAGGGGGTGGTGGGAAAGAAATGAAAAGGAATGATGGACAGGTTTATTAACTTCAGGGCCGTGATGATTTCACAGGTATATAAATGAGTCAAAATTTCACAGATTACACATTTTGCACGTATTTTACTACGTATTACTACATACTAAATATTCCTCCATATATCTGTTTTTAAAAAGTTAAGTGGATTTCCTAACGTAACCATTAAATTAAACCATACATTTGTTTCTCATCTCGGAGATACTTTTGACATGATTTTAAGAGGAAAAAAGTAATTGTTAAGAACTAAAAGCCTTTCCACATGAAAAAAAACATAAAATGTTTAAAGTATAATTTTTTGTTACCATGACTACTCTGTAGCTGCACAGAATGTTTTCGTTAAGTAGTTCCTTTCTGTTATAGATTTCTGTAAGATGAGATACTTGTGTTTATGTCTTCACATATTTTCATTTGCAGATAAAAAATGTTAAACACCCATTAATAATTTAATAGGAGAAAATATTTTAAAGTCCAATGGTGTAAAAGTTGTCTCATTTTCCTGATAGTACTAACTGTATAATCATTTCAGTAAAAATAATCTTTTAAATTATATAATTATGTTTAATACCTAATAACTAACTTTTGATTCTTTAAATTTCATTTGTTTAAGAGGAAATATATATCAATTACGTGTCTCAGAATCACCCTCCCAAGTGACATATATTTAAAGGTAATATATGTTGAAACTAATAATGAACATATTAATCATTTTTATCAAAATAGAAAGAGGACATTACCTCTATGACAAAAACAAAGTTATTTCAATTATTTAGAGTTTGACACTATCATCCTGAAAGAATATAAATGTGCTTAAAAGTAAACATTTTAATGTTTAAAATTTTATAGATGCCATTGTAAAACCTGGATTAAGATCAAAACTGTGGCATTCATCTGTGGAAGAATGAACACCAATACAGCTATCAACTGGTGCTCCAGTTTCTATCTATCTACTATGATTCTCCATGTCTTTGCTTACTGGGGCATTCTTAAGTCCTTCTACGTACTAATAAGTGCTGCTTTCTTGTCAGCTAATTTCAACATCTCGTTCATCTCAGAAGCTATTTCTAGTAATGGCTTTTCTCTTGATAATGACTAATATTTTCTTGTTTTGTCACATATAAAATATTAACAAATATTACCATTTTCTAGGTCAAAGAGTTAAGTTTCAAGACATTTCAAAATATACATCACCTTCACTGATCACAATGCAATTAGATTACAAATTTGTTCATATATATATTTGTTTTATATAGAAATATATATAATATGTGCACACACATATATAAAAACTCATGGATCAGAAAATAAATAATAAATATCATAAGGGAAATTTTAAAATACTTAGACCCAAATAAAAACAAAAAGAATACTACACATAATAACTTAGAGACACAGTAAAATTAGCATCTAGAAGGACATTTATAACCCTAAATATTTATATTAGCCTTAAGCAAGTTTTAGTTAGGTGTTGTTGCATAAACTAAACCAAATAAATCTTTTTAGTCTTCATGAGGAAAAGATCCACATTCTTTGAGAATATGATGTGCTTTACAAAATAACAGTGTGTTTTCATTTTCATCATGAAATTCCAGAATATATCCTGAACTTCTTTGTAACAGAAATTCTTCTTTTAAAATATTTATGATAGTGTCAAAAAGTATATTCCACACACATAAAAATATCCAGAGAAGCAATAATAAGCATCCTAAAATTATGCTCATTAGCACAAGAAAGAATGTTAATTATTTATAAACAGGAAATTATATTCAAATGGATGAAGAAGACATCTGCCCTTTCATGTGCAAAATTCCATGGGAAACCAAGAAAATTAACAGAATCATTTCAGCTAAAACACCATATTTCTTTTATTGTTCCTGCTTTAAAATGCCACTTTTTATTGTTTGTTGTTGTTCAATTACTGTTTTCCCCATTTTCCCCATTAAATGCCTAGTTTTTGTTGTTCAATTACAGTTTTCCCCATTTCCCTCTCATTGAATATCTAGTTAAATCTGCTTTGAAAACAGCTAAATCATTACAAAAATTAAACTGTTGTTATACCTTAAAGTATTTATACTGCATTATGCAAAGATATGACTGTGTTGTGAATGAAATTTGGCTAACTCAAGATAGAACACTTTGAGGCACTTCAGAATTACCAACTAGCTTCAGAAGGGTCAAATCATGAGTCTATGCAGTGAGTACTATACAAAACTGTTTTATATTTCCCATACAATATTTTCAGTACGGAATAAATTTTTACATTCAATTAAATACATCTAAGAAATAATTTATAGGTACATTTTAATATCAAAAATCAGTTATAGTGCTTATTTTCTCTGTAGCTCTAGAAAAAATATTTTCAAAATAGAATTGTTAAAGAATTTTCCAATATTGCCAAAGAACCTTTAAACAACATCTTTGTTTAAGTGGAATTCACTAGATGCACCTGAAGAACCATACTTTAAATCCAGCTAAGAAGAAAAACATCACTACAGGACATTTAAAGCATTGTAAGAAATACTACAGTAACACCATAATCCTTTTTCATTTACAAGAACAATTAAACACATTTTCCACCAGGCTGGCCACTGGATTAAAAATGGCAAATTGCTTTATTTTCTTCTATTATAGGGTCTTCTTTGAAATGGTGCTTTGGAGAGCTTCTATCTCAAAGATGGCTTGAGCGGGGACAAAGAGAGCTATTTCTCTCTTCTAAACCAGAATCATACATGAAAGTATACCAAGAGACCAAATACAAGTTATAATTTACCACGTTGCTCCCAGTACCTTGAAAGACAGAAGGGGGATAAAGGGAAAACTGGGAGAAAAAGGCACAAACTAATGTTCTAAGGAGAAGGGATGAAATTTCTAAGATCAAAGGCCTGGGCCCGGGTGAATTGAAAACACCAAATTTAAGTACAAAAACCATCAATCAAATCATAGCACAATATTAAATTATTTTATAACTAGATTCTCCAAGGAGGATAATTGAACAAAAGAATGAGTAAGTTGCTGAAAGTTCATACAACTATTATCCATCTAACATTTATTGAGCCCCTCTCTGTGTTCCAGTCACTGAAGGTACAACATGGAAAAAAAAGCCTCTAAGAACGTCCTGTCAGGGAATTAGAACTACGTTCTATTTAGGCTCTATGGTGTATTAGTTGTGCAGACTCTTACAGATTAATCATCCGCCCTGAGTTGCAGAGCCCTCCTCTGTTAAATGGGGATTACAAACTTCCTTGCCACCTCCCATACCTATTGTCTTTAAGACTACGCAGTCCATGACTTAATTTCTCCATCTGGATTTTTAACATATAAGACACAACTTAGCATTTGGATCTGAAAATTATAAAAGCAGGAAAAATCAAAACAGAAATAACAGAAGCCTGTAATCCTCATCTATAATAAATCACCATTGGGAACTAGACTAAAAAATAATTTAAAAGGATCCCATTGATCTACCTAGTCCAAGAAACAAATCTATATAAAATTAATTTCAATTGCTAGAGAATCAGAAATTTATTCTGATATTATCTAGATATTTTGTTATTTAAGAGAGAAGAAAACCGAGACTTGGAAAGGTAAAAGTGATTTGCTATTAGACATAATGTATTGGTGGTAGAGACCTTGGATTTCAGGAGGGTTCCCACCATTCCCAAAGCTGAAGACTCACAGTGCCTACATGATTTCTATAAGTAGTACAGTTTATACTGAACTCTTACTTTTCTTCTAGTGCTTGTAATTTTGGAATGGGTCAGGCAGAGGGTGCCTAAGTGACCACCACCCAATAAAAACTCTGGGTGCTGAGCCTGAAAGAAATGTCCTTGGTTGAAAACATCTCACACTTATTACAACTCACTGCTGTAGGAACCATGTGCTTCCTGTGTAACTTCACCGGGAGAGGACTCTGTAAGCGTGTGCTCGGGTTGTCTCAGACTTCTCTGGGTGCACTTTCTCCTTTGTCTGTATGATTGATTATATGCTGAGTCTTGTGAGTGCTCCTGGTGAATCAGTCAACCTAGGAGTGATAGTGGAGTCCCCCTGGCAAAGAGACTTTTAAAAGAAATCCAAAAATGGCTCAACTTTTTATGTACTAGCTCCCCACCAACCAGCAGTGTGGGCTCCTTCCAGATTCCTACCTCCTGGTGTTAGAAACTGGCTAGCAAGTGGATGAATACAATTCTCTATGGGCAAATATGAAATGAGAAAAATTCCATGGCATATTTACTGAAAACTCAGTGAAGAAGTACCTCTTAAAGAGTTCTTCTATAATAAAAAATTTACAATGGGGAAAAAACATTAAGGAAGTAAGTGATCCACAGAGTTTAAAGATACTTCACATTTTACATAGAAAAATCTTACTTATGAAGTTATTCTCCCTCTCTCTCGGGGGGAGGGTGTGTGTGTGTGTGTGTGTGTGTGTGTGTGTGTGTGTGTGTGTGTGTGTGTGTGTGTGTTTAATTTTCAAAAGATATTACAGGAGATGAAACTCCTGAGACAGTTAAATATCTTTCTTATATTAACAGTCATATTGATAGTACTCTAAAAGTAAAGCTGCATTTTTTAAAAAGTTAATACACTAGGTTTATGGTGCTTGTTGGTCTATAATTTGCTCCTGTCAAGGGGCTAAAAAAGGCAAAACAAAATGTAATTAGTAACATGTTTTGAACATCATTATTAATATTTTACCAAAATAGAAATATATGATTTCATATGTTTTTATAATGTAATTACAGATTGTTATAGGAGCAGAATGTATTTCTTTAAAAATAAGGTATAAATTTTATAATTACATCAATATGAATTTTTTCTTTTCAAAAACACATATTCAAAAAATACGTGTTTGCAGATATGATGGTCTCCTTAATATAAATTATTTACTGAGAAAATATTAAACAATTCTGTAAGTGATGTATTATATATTAAGAAAGACAATTGCCAGATTTGAAAACCAGATCAATATTTTCTAAAATTTCTTCTTTTTTCCAAAGAAGAAAATGTATTCTTTTTGCTTAAGAAACACAAAAATATTTTTAAGATGAAAAGGGGCAATCTAAAGAAGAAGGTTATCTAATTTTCCAGTTATATTAAATATTTAAATTAGAAAAGTCAACAGCTGACCTGTATGGAAAAAGAACACAATTGTGATGTATGTTTGCTAAAATGAGAAAATTCAGCATCAATCTCCCAAAATATTCTAAATTTTTTCATATAAGGATAAAATATTGCAGATTTGAAGACTCATTTCACTTTGTTCTGTGAACTCTTTGACCTTAATTGCTACAGATATTCCTTTTTCTGACACCTAAACTAAAATTGGTCACAATTTTATGATGCAATCATCTATCATTTTGAATTTCTATTATATTAATAGAAAACCTTATTGAATTATGATTACTGATGACAGAGAGTTAAACTATTAGAATTAAAGTGAGAAATGAGAGAGACAGAGAAAAGTTATATAAAGAGTCTACTAGGCACCTGCAGTACCTTGGGCTTAACTAAGATAAGGCAGGAACTCCCTCTGGTTCCTTTTTTGTCTTTTGAAATTCTTCATTAAATCATCAAAGTTAGTATCTTCCTCAAGAAACTTCCTATTCAACCATACTAACTATAGCATTCAATCACAGGGCTTAGCTCAAGAGAAACAAACAAAGAAACAAAAGGCAATATGGTCACTGGTTAAGATAATAAGCTCTAAAGCCATGGATAGTTTAAATCCTGATCTAAGTCTCAGTTTTTGTTTGTTTGTTTGTTTTTTAATCTGTAAAACAGGATAATGGTTGTAGCTCTAAACTAGAGGTGATGTTTAATAAGATAATGTTACTAAACACTTAGCTGGAACAGAGTAAATCATGTGCCTGTGGTTAGCTAACATTATCATAACAGTCCATGGGGTATTTGAGGAAGCAGGGAAGGGAGGAAGGGAGTTCAATGTTCAACAATATATAACAAAAAGTTGTAGTAGAATTTATTCTATAGCATATCTATTAAATTGCAGCCATTATATTATGTTGTAGAAGAATATTTAATAATATGAAAAGATACTCAAAATATATTTAATGAAAATGTCAGCTTAAAAACCATGAAATAAATGATACCATTTCTTTTATAGATAGAAAGGCTAAATAAGCATCGTGGGTAGCAAAAGAACGGATAATTTCTCTTTAGTTTTCCTTTTGTTTTCTAGAGAAAGTATAAATATCTTAAAATATATTTGTAAAATAAAATGTAATAGTTATATCTAACTGTAAAACTTTATAAACTGTGTCATAAATGAGCAAATTTTGCAAACAGTTTTTTGTGTATTTAAGGACAGATAATTATCTAAGACTTACTGATAGGAATACTTTTAAATGTAAAACAAGAAATCATTCAACACTGAAAAAAATGTTACTAGAAATCCCAGTCTGCTCTTTTTCTAAATTGATCACAAGGAATAGAAAATTACTCTTATTTCATATCACATGCACTCAAATTTTTTAGGAACAGATGACAGCAAAGAAAGAATCAATCTTCTTCTGAATGTGCTAGAGTAGAATGCAGCTAAGTGTCGTAGATGATGATGGATACATCAAATTCAAGGATATTATTAAAACTTAGTAAACCTAATTCCCACCTAAACATAGGTGGAAAGAATTAAGTCAGAACTAAGTTTTCCATCTTCTAAACTTAATGAAAACATAAGCATTTACACTAAGCCTCAATAGGTAGTTATATTGCCTTACTTATTTATTCTTTCTCATCATAAATTTTAGCACACTGTAGAGTGCACTCATTAAAGTCTCTAATCCCTTTAGAACAAAAATTTAGTTTGTCGTAGTTTAAGATTCTAAGAAAACATGGTTATTTCCAGTTTTTTTTCACATACACCATAACACCTTTTAGGAGTTTTATTGACTAAACATATAAACTAGACTTGTTTTGTTTTGTTTTCTTCTATGTCCTATTACACTTGAATTACAGACCCAATTATTCTAACACTTCACATACTATACTTCTCAAACATTACTTTATTAAAAAGCATTAGTTAACTTTAGATAAGTAACTTTTTCTATATAAACACCGGCTGAAAAATGAATTTGAGGATACACGGGTAGGTAAAATTAGGTTTACAGCAGTAATACAAATAAATAATATAATTAATACATGAAAATAAATAAATATAACCTCTTTTTCCTGCATTCACAACTGTAAACCTACTTTTGCTCAACCATGCATAGAAAAACACACAGCACCTGGGATTACATTAGACATACATATACTGACCATATGTTAACCTGGGAGATGTTTACAAAGAACAACTTGTATCACACAAACTTGTCTCAACTTGTATCACACAACTTGTATCAGTACAAACAGTAGTCCTCATTAAATAATGCACCTATGGAAAACAGAACTGAGCACATGACAGCTAGTTGGAGGGAGTGTTAGGGGGTAGAGGGATTGGGCAAAAAAGAGAAAGGACTCATGGACATGGACAGCAGTGTGGTGACCTCAGGGGGAAGGGTGGTATAGGGGACTAAATGGTAATGGAAAAACTTTCATAAAGATTCAGTAAAAAAGTAAGAAAACTGAATGAACTTACTTCTGTTTAAATTCAAGGGCAGACTAGAACAATTTAGGCTGACATGTTATCTAAATTGAAGTATGTAATGTTTAAAATGCACACTATGAAAAACATTTATTATTCAAGTTATGATTTTTATAGGTAGTTAATATTTAATAAAGTATAGATAACTAAACATTTATTTTATCACATACATTTTATTGTTGCTTAAATTGTAATAAAATATGTATTGAATTCTCTACTAATAGGAAAAATGAATGTCTACCCAGAAAGATGAACAATAAAGTAAAACTTTTATTAATTGCATTTTTCCATTAATGTTTACTCCCCTTATAGCCCCTCCCTCACAATCTCCAAACTGTTGTCCCTATCCATGAGTCCTTTTTCCTTTTTGCTTGGTCCTTCCACTCCCTAACCACCCCACCCAGAGCCGTCAGCCTACTATCTGTGTATGAGTCAGTCTCTATTTTCCTTGTTTGTTCAGTTTGCTCATTAGAGTCCACATATAAGTGAACTCATATGGTACTTGTCTTTCTCTGACTGACTTACTTCACTTAGCATAATGTTCTCAAGGTCACTCATGCTGTGACAAAGGGTAAAATGTTCCTTTTCATGGCCAAATAGTATTCCATTGTGTAAATGCCTCATAGTTGTTATATCCATTCATCCACTATATCCAAGTGATGTACACTTGGGCTGCTTCCATATCTTGACATTGTAAATAAAACTGCCAAGAATGTAGGGATGCTTATGTTCTTTCAAGTCGGTGTTTCAGGTTTCTTTGGATAAATTCACAGAATTTGAGTCACTGGGTCATAAGGCAGTTCCATTTTTAATTTTTTGAGGTATCTCTATACTGCTTCCCACATTGGCTGCAACAATCTGCATTCCCCCCAACAGTGCAAAGGTGTTCCCCTTTCTCCACATCCTCACCAGCACTTGTTTGTTGATTTATTGATGATAGCCATTCTGACAGGCATGAGGTGATGTCTCATTATGGTTTTAATCTGCATTTCTCTGATGATTAGTGATGTTGAGTATCTTTTTCATATGTCTATTGGCCATCTGTATGTCTTCTTTGGAGAAGTCTCTATTCAGGTCATTTGCCCATTTTTCTAATTGGGTTGCTTGGTTGTTTTGTTTGTTTTTTGATGTTGAGTTGTATAAATTCTATATAAATTTTGGATATTAACTCCTTATCAGATATATTATTGGAGAATATGTTCTGCCATTCAGTGGGTTGTCTTTTTCTTTTGTTGATGGTTTTCTTTGCTTTCCATCATTAAAACATCCATACTATCAGGGCAACCTATAGATTCAACATAATTCATATCAAGATACTAATGATCTATTTCAAAGAACTAGACCAAATATTTCCAAAATTTATATGGAACCACAGAAGACCCCAAATAGCAACAATGATCTTGAGAAAGAGAAACAAAGTTGGAGGAATCACACTACCTAATACTCAATTATAATATAAGGCCATCAAAAAAGCACAGTACTAGCATAATAAACAGACACATAGATCAATGGAACAGAATGGAGACCCCAGAAATAAACCCACAACTTTATAGTCAATTAATATTTGACAGAGGAAGCAAGCATATACAATGGGCTAAAGATAGTCTATTCAATAAATGGTGTTGGAAAAATTGGACAAAGACATGCAGAAAAATGAAACTACACCACCTTCTTACACCACATGCAAGAATAAATTCAAAATGAATTAAAGATGTAAACGTAGATCCAAAACAATAAAAATCCTAGAAGAAAACATAGGAGTAAAATCTTGGACATTGCTTGCAACAATATTCTTTTTCTGATATATATCCTCAGGCAAGGGAAACAAACAAAAGAAATAAACAAATGGAACTACATCAAACTAAAGTTTTTGCCCAGCAAAACTTCTTTTTGAAAGAAAATCCTTAATTGGACACATCAAAAGCCTACTTTAAACACTTCTTATGCCTCATAATTAAAGACAGTTGAATCCTCGTCTTCATCCTGGATAACACATATCAAAGCTAAAAAAAAAAAAGGAAGTCTTTCAGTATTTAAAAAAAGAGGGAAATTGCCTGCTTAACCAAGTATTTCGTATTTTAGCCAACAGAAAATAAGTCAGTGGCTTTAATTTCTTACTTTTATCTGCATTACAGAATGAGGCCATAGAAGAAAATTTTTTATAATATAAACAAAGTAAACCTGAAAGCAGGACCAGAACTTTGAGAAGATCATCACATGGCAAAATAGAGTCACATACAGGATATGTGTCCAGGAAGACCCCAACTATGTGACAATTTTGAGGCAGACTGGGAGCTCCAATTAGAAAAGCCATATGCCACCAAAGCAAAGCCACTTATTTGGCCCACCTTATTTTGGTGACTGAAAATGCAAAGTTGTCTAAATCATACCTACAATGATAAAGACATTTTTACAAAATTGTAAACGAACAAACTTGATAATTAATTCCGTGTTCAGTTAGGCAAAACATAAGATTCTTTAACCTACTGGGGGAGGAGTCAAAATTAGAAACATTTGTGTCTTTTAATTTACCGTATCTTTTAAATGAAGCTGTGCTGAAGATGGTCTTTGCCTCTGACCTTAAGCACTATTTTTATATTGCTGATTTAATAGTAGCAATCTGCCAAAATTTTATTACATTAATATAAAATGCCAGCTAATATGTTTTATAATTTCATTTTCAATAGAGTGAGCAAGGCTTCAGCTCTTGGATGCTTAGTAAATGTTTGCGCAGCGGTTAGAGAAAAAAAAAATTTCAATGTCTCTTGAATATTCAAGAACACAGTATCTACTGCCCTCCCTTACACAAATTAACTATTTAGTTTGACCAAATTACCTGTGTTTTAAATTTTATGATACATATGTTTTATAATACTCATTCAGAAAACATTCTGTCATTAAAATTGTGTCCACAGTTCTGGCACTGCTGCTTCCATAATTTCTATTCTAGAAGAATTCAGCATACCTGCGATTCATAAAAGACGAAGTAATACCTACACTCCCTGCCATTTCACTCCATTTCAGTATCATGTATGTAGTATTTCTTACATCCTAAAGATTTTTACAGGTAGTGCAAAGAAAACCCAGGTGTTTAAAATCACTGTAATTATCAATTAAATAATATAAAATGGCTGTTTATATAGCAAAAATATCTAAAAGCTAGACCAGTATTAAGTATAGGGAATCAGGATGATTTTTCTCCTTATGTTTTATTCATAAAATCCAGTTATACACCTTTAACTTCTCTCATATATATATTTGTCACTAGAAAAACTTTGATAGATGTTCACAAAATATTTCAGAAACCAGTTCCAACTGGTAAATCATAGTTATAGTTGCACTGTAAATAAAAATGTACAATAAATTTAAAATGCACATTAGCAATTTAAATAAAACATAGTTATGGCAATCCAATCAATGATGGGTGTTTAAGGTAGAGAAAACGAGACAATGGAGTTAAGGAAAAGACGAAAATGGGCAATAAAGATGACAGGAGTGAGTACCTCTTCTTAAATTAGAAAATTCTTAATAACAACCCAGCGCAGTGAAGAGCCCAACTCCGTCCCATTAGCTTATCCCCAGAGGGAGTTGTAGAAGGTAGAAAAGAACTGAAGAACCTTAAGCTTCACTGACTCTCGACAGCAGAAAGACCAGAGTCTTTCTGTTTCCCTTTTAAGTGCTTTTAAAGACTTTTCTCATTGTTAAAGTAATAAGTAGTTATTTTAGGAAATCTAGAAATTATAGAATAGCACCAATGTGGATATTCACATTTTCTATAATTGAAAAATTTAGAAAGAAAATACTATTTGCTATTTGCTGTATTTTCTTCTAGCCTAATTTCTACACACATATACATGAATTTTATCCTATTTTGCACTGTACTGTGAGTGCAATTTGGCATTCTGCTTTTTCACTTAACATACCAGACATTCCTCATGGTATTTTATAAGTACCCTTTAAAAACATCATGTTTAAGAGCTACATAATACTTCATCATGTAGCTTCACCGTAACTTATTTAAAGGTACTCCCATTTTAGGAATTTAGGTTGTTTCTAATTTTATATTTGCATATTTAATAATGAACATCATATTTTTGGAGATTTACTTGTAATTTTATTTACCCCTGTGACTTCATTCTTTAGAAGTCTTTTGTAAAAGTAAATGTCTAGGTCATAAGCATCAACTTCTAAATTAAATGAAATCTTAGAAAGAATGTCGGATTTTGGATAATATAGAGCTAAGGAAAAAGACAGTACTAAATATGACGTTTAACCTTGAAAAAATTACTTAACCTCAATTTGACTCTATTTCTTCAACAATAAAATGAGAGAAATATCTGCATTTCTGAATTGTAAAATTTACAAATATATATACACATATATACAATACATATGTATATACATATACATATATATATCATCAAGTACTGAAAATGAAAAGTCTTTCATTTCATGTGATATATATATGTACACATATATACATTCACACACATATATATATACACATATGTGTATGTGTGTGTGTGTGTGTGTGTGTGTGTGTGTGTATAAAAATCAGGTACTGAAAATGAAGAGTCTGTCTTATTACCATTTCTGTAGTGTAGTTCACCAGAAAACAAAACCCACATAAGTATATAGTTATCAGTTTTTAGTGTTTCGCTTTTAAACTGAGCATTTAAGAATTATTTTTTAAAAAGAATTATTATATGTGAGGGATGCCTCCAACACACACATGCACACATACAGAGTAAAACAAACAAATGAACAACAACAAAAAAGGGACCAAGGAAGGAAGATACTGCAAAGCGAAAAAGACTTCAGAAATATAGTTAATACAGTGTACCATAAATCAAGAACAGGATACTATAAAACAAGAACATCCACAGAATTAAAAGTTTCTAAACATCAGGAAATGATAGTAAAAGATAAAATCAAGGAAATCACCAGAAACAACAGAAATGAAAAGTAAAAGGGGAAACAAAAGAAGAAGAAAAAATCAGAGAATTAATCCAGGACAGCCAGGATTTTTTAAGAGGAGTTGCAAAAATAGAGAGAAAATCAGAAGAAAATCACAATAATAACATAACAATAATAATAACAATAATAACAAGAAGAATATTACAAAACTGAAAAACCAGTTTGAAAGGCATATGCATTTTCAACCCAGAGATCATAACATTTCCTGAGAGAAGAAGTATCAACCATTATAATGGCCTCAGACATCTCAGCGCAAACACTACAAGATAATAGAAGTCCCAAAATTCTGAGAGGAAGCTGCCTATGCTCAACCAAGCTGTCAATCAAGCATAAGAGTAAAACAAAAACATTTCAAGCTTTTAAGGTGTCAGAAAACTTTTCCAGGAACCCTTTATTAGAAGGTGATTGGAGACAAAAACGAGATGCAGGTAACTTAGATCCAAATACAAAGAGCAGAGAAGTTCCAGGATGACAGTTGTACTAGGTCTAGAAACAACAGTTAAAATTTATGCAGGAGGATGGAGGGATACAACAGAAATATCTCTAGGTCAAACATTACAAAAAAGTGTTTAATATAGCTAGTAGATTATTTTAATCTGAATCCATTTCTTTCCTTATTCCCAATCTTTCTCTATCTCCTCATAAAGCTCAAAAGGAGTTTATTTTGTTGGTTTTCAGAGTAACATTTTACTAGCTTCTTTTGGATTCTTTTGTTTTGCTCATATCTTAAGGTTAGGACTAAGATCTTTACTTGGGTTTCTGTCTTTAATAATAAAGGAATTAAAGGCCACTCTTTTGACAACAACAGTAATAAAAAAACCATTTAAAATGTTATTGATTGCCATTTAATAGATGGATTTTAGAACATTTGGGAACAAATAGGAACAGATATAAAGAAAACTAAGCAAACAAAAAAGGAAGGTGCAAATTTCAGGGGAAATGTTTAAACTACATTTGAAAGTAATAGTCACAATACATGATGTACTTTAGAAGTAAACAATAAATATTTGCTTATTTAGTATATGTGTAAAAACATTAATTTTATGATCTGTAATATAACTAATTAAAATGAAAGGAGGATATTTAGAATGGCTGGGTATGAGAGTCTTAGAAAATTCTCAACCAAAAAAACAAGAAGTCAATGATAATATCAATAATTTATTAATTAAGAAATAACTATAAAAGCATAGAGCTTTCAGAAGAAAAAATGACAGCAGTTGAAAATGCTTATCTGAGGAGCAGAACTGGAGAGGGATAGAAGAAGTTTGCTGTTTTCATTTTAAGCCTACATGATTTAAAAATGTTTAGATAATACTTACTTTAAATGATGATTAATTATTAAAATTAATTTAATAAAAGCCACCCTAAAATTTTGCTTTTTAAGATGGGAAAGTGGAAAACAACAGACAGAGAAAAGGGGATAAGGGAGGAAGAGGGAGAAGGAAAGAATGAAGGAACGGCAAAAGAGAAACTACGTAGAGAGTAGACAATGAAACCTCTTAGAAATGTTTTTCATTAAATATAAAAGAGGTAATCAAAACAATTTAACCTGCTTGTTAATTACAGTATCTAGAATGTGTTAAATTCATCAATAAGAAATAAGTATCAGTAAAATATAGCTAAATTGCTTACATTGTATTTCTTCATTCACTCTCCCCATCAGTATCCAGATTCAGCCCACCCTCTTGTGCCTGGATAGGTGTCCACAGGTCCCTCCCAGCCAGCTCTGCTGCCTCTCATCCAGCGCATGTTCATTTCACAGGAGACCCTGTCTTTGTAATGGCATCCCCAGCTCAAGAACTTACAGCAGTCCATTGCCTAGGTTTGAATTACTCTACCTGGCTTTGAGGGCCCCACCTCTACTTACTTCTCCTTGCATTCAGTAACTTCTCAGGACAAATCTTCTGTTATAGTCACTGACCTCTCCTTCTTACACTGCCAGTCTCCCTGTATGTTTCATGCTGTTCAATCGCCCAAGGGAAAAAAAATAGAAAGTTTTCTATTTATCTCTTGCATCTACCCAAATTCTCACTATCTACCATAGTACGGCTCAAGCCATATCATTCAAAATGCCTTCTCTCCACAGCACACAGATTTAACCCTTTTCCAATGACTCTCAGTAATGCTGTCTTTATCTCATAAATAACATCTACTTACATATGCTCCTATTCCCTAATTCTGTATTATTTTTTACTGTCTATTTTGTTTCCCTCTAATTGTAAATAGTTTTGTAACAGGAAATATACTGAACTCCTCTACCTTCCATAATAATGTAAATCATAAATGGAGCTCACTAATGCTTCTTGAATGTTTTCAAAAACATTTCATATCCAAATGCATTTTCATGCACATGCCACATACTCAGGATATATTGAATGGTTGGTTGTTTAGTGTACTTTAAGTGTACTAATTAAACATGTACTTTTGCAGACATCAAATCCCTTGACGATTAATTTTTATTTTATTTAATTGTCTTTTATCTTTCTAACATGAATCTGTGCTTTAGCAATATCAAACTGTGTTGTCCTGCATTCCAATTTTGTAATTTAGAAGAAAATAAATCAGTATGTAATGATTTTACAAAAGATCATTCAGCTATATTGTGATCAAAAATAATTTCTTCCAAGATTCTTTATGAAATTCTCTTCATAATTTTTTATCTTACTTCATTCCAAATTAAAATTAAATGGAGCCATAGCTGGTGTGGCTCAGTGGATTGAGCACTGGTCTGAGAACCAAAGGGTTGCTGGTTCGATTCCCATTTAGGGCACATTCCTGGGTTGTGGGCCAGGCCCCCAGCAAGGGGTGTGCCAGATGCAACCAAGAGTGATGTTTCTCTCCCTCTCTTTCTCCCTCCCTTCCTCTATCTAAAAATAAAAAAAGAAAATCTTAAAGAAAATTAAATGGAAAAAATAAATGAAATGTGGGATGTGACATAATAGGTATTGAGAGAAAAAATTTTCTGAAACATTTTCTTGGAAATTCATGTTACTTGAATTTTAATATTTTAGGAAAAAATATCTAGTAAGAGTTTGGAGTTAAAGACAAGCAATGTGGTGAGAGAAACAGATACCTATTTTTCACAATCATGTCATCAGTGCAGATAGCTGGCAGTTAATGGATGATCAATATGTATTTGTTGAATAAATGAGTGAATTACTTCCACCTCTATTTTCCAGAGCAACAAAATTGCTAATTAGTCCATTTCATAATCTTTCATGTAGAGAGCTAAATAATCTCAAATGATAGCATGATCTATAACTAATTTTATTGATTAAAATCTCTTAAAATATAATCATATGAAGTTACTTTCCTTTAATGTAATATACATAATACAAATACTGCTAGGAAGTTCTAATTAGTTTCTTTTTTTCCAAATCTATATTAATTTAGGATTCAAGTACCACTGTAATACATTTATATAAGCTAATTCCTATAATTGCTTGGTATGGTAAATGGCTCAGAAAGAGACCTCAATAATGTTAGAACAATAGTAGCACTGCTGGTGGACTGATTTAAGGTGATGGCAATAATGAATGTGTATCAATGATCTTTTATAGAAATTAAATGACAGGCATACATTCAAGATAAAATTATTTTTTAAAGTGATAAAAATTTAGACATTTATTGAGATCTTTTAAAATAGAGAAAAAGCAAACCCAGGTATCTCCTTTACAGGTAACACTATTGTTAGTTTTATTATTAGATTTAGCATGATAATAAACCATTGTACTGGGAAAAATAATGTGAAATGAAATTGTAAAATTTTACAATGTTTTGTAATGCATGAAATAATTTTCCCCAATGTCCAAAAATGTAAGTAAACAATATCAACATCTGAATACTTTCTGGCAAAAACATCAGTTACAGAAAAAAGTGTGAAAAGGGTTTTTTATATTCTCAAACTGCAGGGTGGATTTACAAATATTTATTAAAGGTTGCCAATAGATGGCTTACCTGGGGTCAAATGAAAGAGTCCCTAAACCATCAAATGCTATTTCCAATGCTCAGCTGGGAGATCTAAAACAGAGAGTAAAAAAGACAGTTTGTGACAAAGCTGACACTCTGTATTCTAGAAGGAGTGAAATCAATTGTGACATTTTTCATTTATTTGTAAATGCCTCTTTGGCAGTACACTCACTCAAAACGACAGTTGCTTCTTACAGTATAAGGGAGGTGATGGTAAAATAGAGGAATCCTGACAGTTGCTTTAATGAGATTTTGCATTAGGGCCACCCTCACACTTTCCCTCAACAAGGAGCTGGCCCTTCATTTTCAATCTCATAACTCAGGGATTTGAAATATGTTATCTCTGTGAAAAACTAAACAAGCCAGCCCATAATAGGGCCCAGTTTATTCTCCTCTTATCTTTCAATTAGGAGAAAACATTCTGAAGCAGGTGTCTAAATATACCCATATAGACCAATTACCTCTTTTTATTAGTAGAGTACTGTGCTTGTTAAAAACAGTAATGCAGAGTGTGACTGGCCAACGCAAGAAACACTCTCCAGGAACTCAATATTTGTATAGAAATATCAGGAAATACAATTTAAGATAATCTTAGAAGGCTTTAATTTTCATAGTTTAAGCTACCAAAGAAAAAGAAATTATCAGCAAAGTTTCATTAGTTGTAATTTAAGCAATTCCAAATTAAGCAATCTAAATATTCCACTTTATTTTATTCATTCAGTTGTTTTATGATCATATGCTAAGTGCTTGGAGCAGTTGAAATGCACTGGAAAACCACTTCTGAAAAAAAGAACACATGTCAATTTAATATTCAAGGAAAATGCAATTCAATCCAGGGCCTATCCCTGTCCCTGTCACCTGCTAGCCATAGGTATTGAGTTGAACTGATTAACTGAATAAAAGAAAATCTGTGCAAGGCAAATAAAAAGACATGAACTTCGGCATTTTATATGCCAATGCAACGTTATGGGCTCAAATTCTAGCCCACAGAGAAATGAACTGATTACAGATCTCAATAAAGTAACAACACACTCTCTAGGTTCCAATTTCTTCACCCACAGCCGCAGTCCCCAACCTTTTTGGTAGCAGGGACTGGGAGGGGAAGGGGTGAGGAGGGGCAAGGTGGAAACAAGACACACAGGAGGCCCAGGAGGTGGAGCTCAGGTGAGTTTCCCTTGCGGCCAGGTTCTTAACAGGCCAGGGAGGTACAGGTTCACGGCCAGCGATTGGGGATCCCTTATCTACGGTGAGCAATATTTATTGTATGTTTTTGTTGTAACAATAAAATAAACGCTTGGGCATTCATCTTGAACTCTTAAGTTTCAATTCTGGTGTAACTTTCATTCCTGATGAGAGCTTAAGTGATGCTGATGGACCTAGCACTCTAAAGGTTACATGTGCTCCTGTCTGTCTGGAATCCTCTTCATCCAAACAGACATCCGTGATCACCTCAGCGTTCCCCACAGTCTGAACCTGGATTTCACCAAGCAGAGGCTTAATAAACGTCTGGTGCATTGAACTATATTATAAATGAGGTACCAATTGTTTATTCTCTTTCTATTTATGCTATAACTATCCTTGAATAATGATTTCATCTGCCCTTTGGAGTATTAAAACACAGCAATAAGGGTCACACATTTTATTTCAGAAGTACAGAAACAACACTGGTTTAAAAGGCTCTACACATTTTTAAGAGAAATTGTTTTGTGTGGGTTGGATGCCAGCCCTTACTTCTTATGAACACCATTTGATACGTAGAAATATATGAGCTGTCTTAAGATCCACTGGGATTTCAAATGTAAATATTAAGAAAAGTTGCATTACAATGCGGACAGGTAATCCTGAGGCCAATGATTAACAATGCACTCTAGAGTATACATATTAATAGTATCACTCATAAAATCCATGTTTCAAAGGTTACAAAACAGAATCAAGTTTTCCAGAAAGCAAATAAATCACCTTGCTTTGGGGTTTCTTCTTTCATCGCTGATTTTTAAATAATGAGCATCATCCCCCCAGAGCAGATAAACTATACTTATGTGCAAATGAACTACAGGAAGTCCTGAAATCCTTACAGAAGACTAACTCTCACTGGATTCTGCTCCCAGTAAATTCTATTCAATCAAACGTATTTTTAAAAAGGGAAAGGAGACTTCCGGGAGGTGGCCTTTACATGGATTTTATTTGCTGATGATAATTATGATGCACAACAGCTCCCCCGAGCCTGCACGTGCTCGAGGGTAATCCCACGATCACTCGTGCACTGCCAAGCGTTCCACGTGGGTGCTCTCAGTTTGGACCCCAATCTGAGCGAGAACTTAAAAAATCCAATGACTAAGCAGAGAGTTATGAAAATAATAGCTAATGAGGATAGAACTAAATGAGCAAAAGTGAAAAAAAAATGGATAAAATTGGTGAAAACTTTTCTGAGGGGAAACGCACCATATATACCAAGATAGGTCTAAATAAACTCAAACATCAATAAACAGGGTCATTTTTAATGATGCCAAAGGGAACTAACTAGATGACGTTCATAATAGCTCGTTTTAATGCTTTTAATACTGATAATTCCTTATTTTGTTTCAAGTCTTATGAACTATTAAGTCAATGTGTTTTTTTTTTAATATCAAGAAACTGCTTTAACAAATTAGTTCATATGTTCACAAAATAATGTGACCAGATAAAAGATGAATCGGTCATTCCATTCAATATTTTAACAGTCACATTTCCTGTTTTCTCTTTGCAGTATTTTATATTTTCTATAAGGATATTCCTACAATGCTAGTCATGCAATGGGTGTTTATAGTCTAAACGAAAAGCAAAAGACTGACATACATGAAACAGTAGCCATTTTTAATCAACAGTCATAGTAAAATCTCACGGGGAGAGGTAATTTTTCCTGTAAAAAATGTTTGAAGCATCAAGTTGAAATAAGCTCTCATGTGTGTATGTAGATGTTTACTTTAGGACTGGCAAACTTTTTTCTGTAAAGGTCCAGATAGTAAATGTTTTGGCTTTACTGTCCATATGGTCTCTGTTGCAACTATGCAGCTTTGCTGTTACAAAGTGAAGAAGCCATAGACATTATGTAAACAAATGAGCATGGTTGTGTGTTCCAATAAAATATTGTTTATGAAAATAGATTGAGGGCCAGCTGTGGCTTAGGGGAACATAACTTGACAATCCCCAGTCTAGTTTATCTTTTGGAGAAGTAATGCATCCCATTTTCAATACGAAACAGAAAGCAAGAAAAGGACTTAGGCCAAGTGAAATTTTTGTAGATACAACCTGAAATCTCAGAGCATCAGAGACATTTATATCTGAATATAATTCAAGGAAATATGGTAGATGTTTTTATTGGCTACTTTTGTATTATTCATGCAAATTCCTCTCTCCATTAAGACTGATTCTTTAAAACCTTCCAATTAGACAAAGCTCTTCCTAAGTTTATTGTCACTGAATTTCCTTTTAGACTATTTGAAAAAAGTCTACATATTGAATTTTGACAATTAAATGCTTAACTGCAATTTAAAAATAAAAATAGGCAGCTGGCTGGGAGAGCCTTGAGGAGAGAATGGAGACAGAGGCGTTGGGGAAAGAACGGGAGGAGGAACCGGGGAGTCCCGACTCCCTCCCCGTTCGGTAGTCTCCATTGTGGGCTGGAAAGGCGCGACCCCAAAGAGGCAGAAGCGGGGCGCACATGAACCAGACTGCCTGCGATTGAAACGCAGTCCGCACAGGGGTTGGATCCTTGGCCGAAGGGGTCACAGAACTGCCCAGAGGCCCCTGAGGGGAGACTAGAAACAGAGGCATTGGGGAAAGAACGGGAGGAGGAACCGGGGAGTCCCGACTCCTTCTCCTTGCCGAAGTCTCCATTGCGCGGGAAAAGGCCACACCCCCAAAGAGCCAAAAGCCGAAAAGCAAACATAGACACCCCCAAAACACCCAGAGCAGGCGCGCACACTTGCGCCGAGTGACCGGCGAGGGTTGGCGAGCGTGTGTGTGACCCACGTGGGCTGGCGAACGCTTGCACCTGCCCGCAAGGCCTCACACAGACTGGCACCCATACGGCCTGCGAGGGAGTGCACAGAGGGGCAAGGGCAGGCATAAATTGACCTACCCCCCGCGATTGCGGAGCAGCCCACAAAATAAGTAGAGCTGCCCAGAGTCCCTGGAGGAGAGACCAGAAACAGGATTAACCGGAGAGTCCTAGAGCTGATTTCCTCCCATTTCCATAGTCCCCATTTGGCGAGGGCAAGCCACGCACCCAAAGAGCCAAAAGCGGGGAAAATACACAATTGAAGACCCTAAACTGACCAGTGCCGCGAAGCTCGCGTGCCAGGGAGGCCAGATGAGTACGGGAGGTCGCGAATAAGCCCCCTGGTCTGGGGCAAACACATGCCAGCCCAGGCAGGTGGGGGACCCTGCCGCGCTGGGAACGCGCTCAAGGAGCTCTCGTGAGAGCGCAGAGAGATCCCAAAAAATAGCCCAGCCCTGACCGAAGGGGTCACAGAGCTGCTCCAAGCAGGAGTCAGACACAGGCATTAGACTCCTGAAAGGCTCAAACAAACAACCCAAGGCCCTGTAGGGTCAACAACTGACATCATCAGAGGCAGGCCCAGAAAGAAAAGTAAAGGACAAAAATACTTAACAGACTCTCAAAATATGGGAAGAAAAAGAAGTTCCCCTCAAATGAGTGGAAAAGGGGACTCCCCACAGAGAGAGCTCAATGAAATAGAGGAAAGGGAACTATCAGATATGGAATTCAAAACAATGGTTCTAAGGAAGCTCAATGAGCTCAGCCAGCTCCAAGAGAACTATGAGAAACTGCAGAGAAACTATCAGGATCTTACAGCAAACTATATCAGCCTGGAAAAGGACATAGAAACTATCAAGAAGACACAAGAGGATATGAAGAATACCATTTCTGAATTGAAGTACACAGTAGAAGGAATCCAAAGCAGGCTGGATGAAGCCGAGGATCGAATCAGTGAGATGGAGGACAAGGTAGAAAAAAGCTCCCAGAAAGAACAAGAAATGGAAAAACGGCTCAAAAAGAATGAAGAAGCATTTAGGGAAATGCAGGACAACCTGAAATGCAATATCTGTATAATAGGGATACCAGAAGGAGAAGAAGAGGAGCAAGGAATAGAGAATCTCCTAGAAAAAGTAATGATGGAAAATTTCCCTAATTTGAGGAGAGAAAGGCTCTCATGGATCCAGGAGGCACAGAGGACCCCACTCAAGAGGGACTCAAGGAGGTCCACTCCAAGACACATCATCATTAAAATGGCAAATGTCAAAGACAAAGAGAGAATCCTCAAGGCAGCAAGGGAGAAGGAGAAAGTAACATACAAGGGGGCCCCGATACGCCTAGGAGCTGACTTCTCAACAGAAACACGACAAGCCAGAAGGGAATGGCAACAAATATTCCAAGCCATGAAAAGCAAGGGCCTACAGCCAAGGCTGCTCTACCCAGCTAGGCTCTCCATTAAAATAGAAGGAGAAATATGGAGTTTCCCAGACAAAAGAAGGCTAAAAGAATACATCTCTACCAAACCAGCACTCCAAGATATGCTAAGCGGACTCAGCAGATGAAGGAAAAGAATGAGACAGAGAGGAACACAAGTACAAAGAGAAAAGATGAGTAAGTTTCTATCAGTAATATCTCTCAATGTGAATGGACTAAATGCCCCAATCAAAAGACACAGGGTAGCTGAATGGATAAGAAAACATGACCCACACATATGCTGCCTACAAGAGACCCACCTCAGAGCCAAAGACCTACACAGATTGAAAGTAAAGGGATGGAAAATAATACTCCAGGCAAATGGACATGAGAAAAAGGCTGGCGTTGCCATACTTTATCAGACAAAGTAGATTTCAAAGCAAAGGCCATAAAGAGAAACCCAGAGGGGCACTTTATCATACTTAAAGGAAGAATCTATCAAGAAGACATCAACATTGTAAAATTATATGCTCCCAATATAGGAGCCCCCAAGTTTATAAGGAAATTGTTGGATGACTTCAAAAAAGATATAGACAGCAACACACTGATAGTAGGGGATTTCAACACCCCACTGTCAAAAATGGACAGATCTTCCAAACAAAACATTAATAAACATATCGTGGCGCTGAATGACACACTGAATCAAAGAGACTTAACTGACATATATAGAACCTTACATCCCAAAGAAGAAAAATACACATTCTTTTCAAATGCTCATGGCAGTTTTTCAAAGATAGACCACATGATAGGACACAAAGCAAGCCTCAGCAAATTCAGGAAAATTGAAATAATACCAAACTTTTTCTCAGACCACAAGGCCTTGAAACTCGAAATCAACCTCAAAGAGAAACTTCAAAAACTTGCAAACTCGTGGAGACTGAACAGCACACTATTAAACAATGAATGGGTCAATAATGAGATAAGAGAAGAGATCAAAAAATTTCTGGAAACAAATGAAAATGAAGAGACAACTGTTCAAAACCTATGGGACACAGCAAAGGCGGTCCTGAGAGGGAAGTTCATAGCAATACAGGCTTACCTAAAAAATATAGAAACATTTCAAATAAAAGACCTAACACTACAACTTCAAGAACTGGAGAAACAACAACAAATAAATCCCAGAGCAATTAGAAGGAAGGAAATAGTCAAGATTAGAGCAGAACTGAATGACATAGAGACAAAAAGAACAATTCAGAGGATCAACCAATCCAGAAGCTGGTTCTTTGAAAAGATTCATAAAGTTGACAAGCCTTTAAGCAGACTCATCAAGAAAAAAAGGGAGAGGACCCAAATTAATAATATCAGAAACGAAAGAGGAGAAATAACAACTGATACCACAGAAATACAAAGGATCGTCAGAAACTACTATGAACAATTATATGCCAAGAAATTTGAAAATCTTGATGAAATGGACAAATTTTTTAGAAAAGTATAATCTTCCAACACTGAAGGAGGAAGACACAGAACGCTTGAACAGACCGATAACAGCTGGGGAAATTGAAGCAGTCATCAAGAAACTCCCAGCACACAAAAGCCCAGGGCCAGACGGTTTCCCAGGAGAATTTTACAAAACATTTAAGGAAGAGCTAACCCCTGTCCTTCTCAGACTATTCCAAAAAATCCAGGAGGAGGGAAGACTCCCAGACTCCTTCTATGAGGCCAGCATCACCCTGATCCCAAAACCACATAAAGACCCTACAAAGAAAGAAAACTACAGGCCCATTTCGCTGATGAACATAGATGCTAAAATCCTCAACAAAATATTGGCAAACCGCATCCAGCAATACATTCAAAAGATTATCCACCACGATCAAGTGGGATTCATCCCAGGGATGCAGGGATGGTTCAATATACGCAAATCAGTAAACGTGATACACCACATAAATCAAAGAAAAGACAAAAACCCCATGATCATCTCAATAGATGCAGAAAAAGCATTTGACAAGGTACAGCACCCATTTATGATCAAAACACTCAGCGAAATGGGAATAAATGGGGCATTCCTCAACGTAATAAAGGCCATCTATGAAAAACCTACAGCCAACATCATACTCAATGGGCAAAAACTGAAAGCTTTCCCACTAAGATCAGGAACACGACAAGGATGTCCGCTCTCACCGCTTCTTTTCAACATCGTATTGGAAGTCCTAGCCACAGCGGTCAGACAAGAGAAAGAGATAAAAGGCATCCAAATAGGAAAGGAGGAAGTAAAACTATCATTGTTTGCAGATGACATGGTAGTGTACATAGAGAACCCTGTAGACTCTACCAAAAAACTCCTCAACCTAATAAGTGATTTTGGCAAAACAGCAGGATACAAAGTCAACATTCAGAAATCAAAGGCGTTTTTGTACACCAGCAATACAATAGAAGAAGAAGAAATCAGGAAAAATATACCATTCGATATAGCATGAAAAAAGATAAAGTACCTAGGGATAAATTTAACCAAAGACACAAAAGACCTGTATGCAGAAAACTATACAACATTGAAAAAAGAAATTAAGGAAGACACAAATAAATGGAAGCATATACCGTGCTCATGGATTAGAAAAATTAATATCCTCAAAATGCCCATACTACTCAAAGCAATTTATAGATTCAATGCAATCCCTATTAAGATACCAATGACGTATTTCACAGAAATAGAACAGACATTTCAAAAATTTATATGGAACCATAAACAACCCCGAATGCCGCAGCAATTTTGAGAAAGAAACACAAAGTAGGAGGTATCACAATACCAGACATCAAACTCTACTACAAAGCCACCATACTCAAAACAATCTGGTACTGGCACAAGAACAGACCCATAGACCAGTGGAACAGAATAGAAAGCCCAGAAATAAGCCCAGGTCTCTATGGACATCTAATATTCGACAAAGGGGGCAGAAGCATAAAATGGAGCAATAACAGCCTCTTCAACAAATGGTGTTGGGAGAGCTGGACGGCTACATGCAAAAAATTGAAATTGGATCATCAGCTGACACCATACACAAAAATAAACTCAAGATGGATAAAAGACTTAAATATAAGTCGCAACACCATTAAAATCCTAGAGGAGAACATTGGCAGGAAACTCTCAGATATCCCACGCAGCAATTTTTTCACTGATATGTCTCCTAAAGCAAGGGACATGAAGGAAAGAATAAACAAGTGGGACCTCATCAAAATAAGAAGCCTCTGCAGGGCGAAAGAAAACATCAGCAAAATGAAAAGGGAGCCAACCGTATGGGAAAATATATTTGCTAATGATACATCAGATAGAGGTTTGATCTCCAAGATATATAAAGAACTCACTCAACTCCACTTCAAGAAGACAAACGATCCAATCAAAAAATGGGCAAAGGACCTGGGCAGACGCTTTTCCAAGGAGGAGATACAGAGGGCCCAGAGGCATTTGAAAGGATGCTCAGCGTCGCTAGCCATCAGAGAAATGCAGATCAAAACCACCATGAGGTACCACCTCACACCGGTCAGAATGGCCATCATAAACAGATCCACAAACAACAGGTGCTGGCGAGGCTGTGGAGAAAAGGGAACCCTAGTCCACTGTTGGTGGGAATGCAGACTGGTGCAGCCATTGTGGAAAGCAGTGTGGAATTTCCTCAGAAAGCTGAAAATGGAACTGCCTTTTGATCCAGCGATTCCCCTGCTGGGACTATACCCTGAGAACACCAAAACGCCAATACAAAAGAACCTATGCACCCCAATGTTCATAGCAGCACAATTTACAATAGCCAAGTGTTGGAAGCAACCTAAGTGCCCATTAGTATATGATTGGATCAAAAAATTATGGTACATATACACAATGGAATACTACGCAGCAGAAAGAAAAAAAAAAGTACTAAACTTTGCGACAGCATGGATGGAACTGGAGAGCATCATGCTAAGCAAAATAAGCCAGGGGGCGAAAGACAAATACCATATGATCTCACCTAAAAGCGGAACCTAACCAACAATGCAAAGATGCAAGGAAAATATGACCAGCAACACTGAAAGGAAAAGAAATCAACAGAGACAAGAGGGAAGGTGGGGGCAGAGAAAGGGAAGGGAAGGGGAAAGTCAAGGAACATATAGCAAGGACTCATGGACAAAACCAAAGGGGAAGAGCTGAGGGAGGGAAGGTGGGAGGGGGCAAGGGAAAGAGGTGACGGGGAGGCAGAGACAAATGTATTTAAAAAGTAAAAAAATTAAAAAAAAATAAAATGGTTAATCAAATAATAAAAAAAATAAAAATAAAAAAAAAAATAAAAGACATTTTTCTATCACTCAGATGTACCTCAATTTTATACCTTTCCTAGAAATCCAAATATTCCCTACATCAAAAAGTAGAACAGAGCAAATAACTACAGGTAATCTTAAGCCTGATAACAACTTTCCCTTTTTACTCCAACCTCTGTTGTGTAATGTAACACAACACATTAAAAATTATGAATATAAAATGTTGTTAGTAACTGTAATATGCCTTTCAATTATTTCAGTGATAAAGCACTAATAAAAATTTTCTGTAACAAAATGCAAATGCTATCTAAAATTCAACTTATTAAGACTTCTCTAGTAATGTTATAAAAGTGATGATGTTAGCACAAATAATAATAGCTAACAAATATTAATTATTATATGCCAGGCAATCTGTCCAATGCTATACATTTATTAAATCCTTTAATATTCAAAGCAGTCCTATAAAATGCAGGTACTAATATTACTCTCATTATATAATGATGAAGATACTGTGCCACAGAGAGGTATTTGTCCAAGTCACCGGGTTAGTAAGCAACAATGTTAGAGTTTAAAAGCAGGTGTTTTAGGCTCTAAATGCTCATGAGATCAAGACCATGATCCAGTGTCTGCAGAGGAATGTTAGCCTGGTAGCACAGCTAGTGTGCCCTACACCCTGTCTGGAAAAAGACACCACTAACAAAGCGGATCATGAAACAAGAGATGGAACTAAATGTGGAGAAGTACAAGCCAAAAGTGGTAGAGGTAGACAGAGAAAAGAGGAAAACTCCTGAAAGCTTATAACTGGGAATCCACAAGTTATTCAGTCAACAAATGCTACAGGCCAGCAATCCTCTTACAGATATGGCAGACATATTTATTTCAGGCTATGGAATCAGATCAGCCTCTTTAAATCCCAGATCCACTATTTAGAAGGTAGTTTTTTTTATTACTTACTTAAAATGTATGAAGCTCAGGCTCCTCTTATGTAAAATAAGGGAAACATTCAGGGCTGTTTTTTTTAGAAATGTTACTAGGATTAAATGGCTTCATGTGGGCCTGATAAATACTGGGCGCCCCCATATGGTAGCTGCTATTACTATTCAGAGTTTTGTATGTTTATTTTTAATTATAGAAGTGGCAAAGAGTGGTTATGTTAACAAGTTAAAAGATGCCAGATTTCTGGATAAAAATTTAAAACTGTATCCAGTCATTTGAATGTCTTATCCATATAACTTTGGGCTTCTCAAAATTCACTGATTCTCTCTCATGTGCTGGAAATCTCATTTTAAAAAAATTATGTTTAATCATAAAGACGTACTCTCTAGAAGATTCACTAATTTCTCTACTTTCATCTGAAGATATTATATGTATACAATATTAAGTCACATATAGGTATCTGTGTGTGTATGTTTGTGTGTGTGTAATGGGATATTAATAAGCCATAAAAAAGAATGAGATCTTGCCATTTGCAACAGCACAGATAAACCTTGAGGGGATTACGCTAAGTGAAACAAGTCAGACGGAAAAAGATAAATACCATATGATCTCAGTTACATGTGGAATCTAAAAACAGAAATAAAAGCGAGCTCATAAATGTGGAGAAAAGATTGGCGTTTGCCTGAGGAGAGGGTGAAATGGGTGAAAGAGGTTAAAAAGGTAAAAATGCCCATTTATTAATAACTAAGTCATGGGAATGTAATCTATAGCATGATGATTATAGTAAATAATACTGTATTGCGTATTTGAAAGTAGATAGGAAAGTTGATCTTAAAGGTTCTCATCACAAGAAAAATAATTTTGTAACTATGATGACAAATGCTAACTGGATTTATTGTGGTTATCATTTTGCAACACAGACACACATTGAATCATTACATTGTATACATAACACTAATATAATGTTATGTCAACTATTACTCAATAAAAAGACAAACAAGTTTTTATTATACTTGTTCTGTTCACAAACTTAATTTTAAAAAAGGAAAAACAAAATAATGTTAAAAATGTGTGATTATGATGACTAAAATAATGAGGCCTAATTATGTTGTTTTTAAGTACAATTTGGTGATGGCCTAGCAATGTAATAGTAGCAAAGACATAAATGAGGGAAGACATTTTCCAACAGATGAGATAAATAGGCAATATAAAGCCTCAGGTGGGTTAGTTCCAGCAGGTAACAATACCCTAAGAGATAGAACTTCTCTTTCATCTGTTTTCAATTCATCTAGCTACTAAGTAATAAGCAGCTATTCTTGTATCACTTCATTGTTGTCATACTGTTTTAGGTCTGTATTCAAACTTAAACCAACCTATTACATGGTTTTTTGTTTGTTTGTTTGTTTTATGGGAGAGCTTAAGACACATTTGTATAGGAGATTTCAGAATGCTTCATTAATTTACCATCATTGTTCAGTTTTTGGTGTGAATTAATTCCAAATCACCCTGAAATGATAGACTATGAGTTATGGCTATAAAATTTTGAATTTATCAAGTATAACCAAAATGTATGCACACAAATAATGTTTTCCTCATGGGATACTCTACATGGATTTTGATGGTACTGCCATTGTTGAAGCACTTTAATAAAACAAATGAATTTGTTAAACATCATTCTTATCACTGAACAAGGGTAGTTGTGTCAAAGTCCAGGGTAATGTGATCTGACTGCCAAATAGTCCATTCGTCTATATTAATCCCAGTACAAAGTAGAGGACACATAATGACCCCACTGTACTCTGAGATATACAGAATGCCATTGTATGCGGCATTTTTAAAGGGATGTTGAAAACAGAAGGGTAAGAAAAGGGCAATGAAATAAAGACAGGAGACACATACACCCTCCCCCCACCAAAAAAAAACCCCACAAAAAACCCTTTCATAATTCAATCATTTCAATAACTTTGCTGAGGGCTAACCTTGATCTTAATGTTGAAGATTTTGAATTATTTGTTTCAAAAAACCTATGAGAAATTTATTTCCTTGAAAGTTATCCTCATGTTTAATATAAAATCTGTATATTGAGCACTCTCTCCAAATGCTGAATTGAGCCATAACAATTGCCTCTAATAAATTTGCCGTTAATATTTTTGTCCGATGTGATGTCTTGTAGGTGGGATGTGTGTGTGTGTGTGTGTGTGTGTGTGTGTGCACAAAAGAAACAGAAAGACAGGAACAGAGAGAGATACACAAAAGAAAGAGGGCGAGAGATACCTTCCTGGCTCACAGAAATCAAAATATATCTTTATAATGTCAGAGCTTTTCGTATTCTGGAAAATTTAAATAACTGAGCCTTTGCCTTAAAAAAATGTCCAGAATACAAAGAAAGAGACTTGTTAGGTGAGGGCTGCTACCTCTGCTTCCTTAAAAAGTTTACCAGCTCTGGTCTTTGAAAGGGCAACTGGGACAACCATGTCCTTAATGCAACTAGATATGAACTTTATTTAAAAAATGATTTATTATCCTTTCCTTCAGATATTATATTGCTGCAGAGTGGGAATAGGGAAGAGATGTAGGCTGGAGGACCACATTGATAAAGACTCATAAAAAAGAGGAAACATAAATATAGAATAAATTTAATCTGGCTGTAGTACAGAATATGAAGAGAAATAGCAAGTGATGAAGTTAAACATGTATCCAAAGGCCTGTTAATAAAGAGCCTTCTAGATCATGTTAAGGCAATTACATTTTATTCTGAGGTTAATGGAGAACCATTGAAAGATCTGGAGCAGGGCTGTGACTTACTTCATAGGGCATTCTTTTACTCTTCTGTCTCAAGTATGAAGAATGGATATGGAAAGATTAAAAGCAAAGAGACCAGTTACGAAGCTGTAGGATTAATCAGGTAAAAGACAATAGTGGACTCAAAGAAGTTGAAATAGATGTAGCAATGGATACTAACTAGTAGAGATGGATGTTGAAATGAACAGATATGAATGCTATCAAGGAGGCAGAATTAATGGGACTTGTTAAATAACTGGTTTTGAAGAATAAGGACAGTATAATGCATTGGGTGAAAACAAAAGAAACAAAGCAGGGAAGAAAACATGTCAACATTTTAGAGGTACTTGCTCCCGGAATGTGACATTTACACTCCACTAAGAGAAAAAAAAGGGATACAGTTATAGAACACATGAATCACTAAAGCATAGTTTTGTTTGCTGATGTTATAGGCATTCTGCTATCAAAAATGGTACTTGGGTCAACCTGCCATTTTTCTCTCTATCCACATTTTAAGCTGTTTCTTTTGCTCTCTTCTCCTACTCTACATCTTTCTTCTAATCTCTTTTGTCCATGCCAAATGTCTACTGTTATCTAAGAATAATATTTGAGCTTAACAAAAGAGGGTTCTTTCCTCTTTCTAAGGCACCATTTTGGACAGTTTATAAACTTGTCTCAGACAACCTTAACCCACTGCTTCCAGTGATGTTCCTCATGCATGATTCCATCATTAAACAAAATTCTATCCAATCTAAGGTCTATTCTTTTGCCCTCAGCTTCCAATTTTACTGAGATATAACTGATATACACTGATGAATAAACTTAATGTGTATAGCATAATGGTTTTATTTACATACTCTATACAGGGTGAGGCTAAAGTAGGTTTACAGTTGTTCATATGGAAAATAATGAAATAATTAATAAATACAGGGAAAAACTGTTTATGTACTCAAAATTGTAAACCAACTTTTGTCCCACCTTTTACTGTGAAATGATTACTGAAGTAACTTTGGTTAGCATCTCATATAAACACACTAAAAAGATAAAAGAAAAAAATTTTTTTCCTGTGATGAAAACTTAAGATTTACTCTCTGAACAACTTTTATAAATATCATATGTAGTGTTAACTATAATCACCATGCTGTAAGGTATATCCCTGGTACCTATTTACTGTATAACTGGAAATTATCCTCTTCAAAGAACTTTCTTGAAATCTACCAACCGTGTCTCTGGTAAACACAAGTCTGATCTTTTTCTATGAATAAAGTTTCTTGTATTTATTTTTCTTTTTAGGTTCTGCATGTAAGTGAGATCTTAATGTATTTCTCTGATGTATTTCCCTTAGTATAATACCCTCAAAGTCCATCCAAATTGCCACAGCAGGATTTCCAAAATTTTTATATCCGTATATTATTCCACAGGTTATTCCACTGTGTATGTGTGTCCAGGTCTGTCTGGAAAAAGTCGATTCGTTGTTAATATAAGAGAACAGTTTGCGATATTGATGTAAACTGGCAGCCAAGGAGAGTGGAATGAAATGTACATGTATGAATGACAACTTCACTGTACTGGTCAGTGGGGGTGGTAGATGTCATTAAGTGAGCATGCGTACTGTGTGGCTGTTGCATTCAAAGTTACTGAGCGAGTAAAGTAACAAATCTGCATCAAATTTTGCATTACGCTTGAGCAATCCTCATAGAAACTATTCAGGTGATTCAGAAGGCTTTTTTCAGGTGAATGAGTGCAGCACAAATAAAAGTGTGGCACAAACCCTTCAAAGATGGTCAAGAATCTGTTGAATGTGATCCATGTGCTGGAAGGCCTGCAACAAGCAGAACACCTGAGAATTTTGAACATGTCCAGGCTGCAACCAACAAAGATGGACAACTGACAGTGTGAGAACTAGAAGCTAATTTGGAAATTTCAAAAACTGCCTGTCCAAAATTTTGACAGCTGCAGCTATGGGCAATTGGTGATCGGCAGCTTCATCATGACAACGTGCCCGCTCATGCATCACATATCGTGCAGTGTTTTCTGGCAAAATGTCAAATTATCCAGGTGACTCAGCTTTCCCAACAGCCCAGATTTGGCTCCTGTGACTTCTGGCTTTTCCCAAAACTAAAATCACCTTTGAAAGGGAAGAGTATTCAGATCGTTGATGAGATTTAGGAAAATACAATGGGGTATCTGAAGGTGATTCCAACAAAGGTTTTTGCAAAATTTTTTGAACAGTGGAAGAGATGCTGGGAGAACTGTGTGGGGCCCTAAGGCCCCTACTTTGAAGGGGACTTAGGCATCATTGTCCTATGTATGATAGTTCTTGTATCCTCTTCAATAAATGACTATTTTTCATTGCACATGGCTGGATACCTTCTGGACAGACCTCATATATACAAAACAAAATTTCTTTATCCATTTAGCTACAGATAAGATGCACATTTGACCTGTTTCCATGTCTTGGCTATTGTAAATAATACTACTATTAATATGGGGGTGCTTATATCTTTCAAGTTTTATTTTTCTGGGTAGACTTCTAGAAATGTTGGATCTTATTGTAGTTCTGTATATTCTTTAAAGTTTTCTGAGGACCTTCCGTACATCCATACTGCTTTGCACAGTGGCTGAACCAATTTACATTCCCATCAATGTGCCCAAGTATTCCTTTCTCTCCACATCCTCACCAACACTTGTTATGTCTGTCTTTTTGATAATAACTACTCCAACAAGTATGAGGTGTTATCTCATTGTGGTTTTCATTTTCATTTCCCTAATGACTAGTGACGTAAAGCATATTATCATGTACCTGTTCGCCTTTGTATATCTTCTTTGAAAAAATTGTCTGTCCAGGTCCTTTATCAATTTTTAAATGAGAATCTTTAGGGGAGCATTGCTATTAAGTTGTATGAGTTCTTTATATATTTTGGATATTAGCCCCTTATTAGATCTCTTATTTTAATCATTTTTTCTCATACTGTAGGTTTTCTTTTCTCTTTGCTAATGGTTTCTTTTGCTTTGAAGATTTTTTTGTTCGATTCATACCAACTTATTTATTTTTTATTTTGTTGCTCTTGTTCAAGGTATCATACGCTAAAATCATTGCCAGGATCCACGTCAAGAAACTTTTTTTCTATGTCTTCTAGGAATTTCATGGTTTCAGAATTTATGTCTTTAATTCATTTTACTATGTCAGTGATAAGGGTCTAGTGTAATTACTTTACATGTGACCATCCAATTTTCTCAGCACAGTTTATTGAAAAGACTTTTCTTCATTGAGTATCTTGACTCCCTTGACAAATATTAGTTGACTGTATATGCTTGGGTGTACTTATAAACTATTCTTTTCTATTGAATTATGTGTATGTTTTTATGCCAAGTAGTAATATACTGCTTTGATTACAATAGCTTATAATATAGTTTGAAGATAGAAAGTATGATGTCTCCGACTTCGTTTTTCTTTCTCAAGATTTCTTTGTGGAGTCTTTTGTAGTTCCATATAAATTTTATGAGAGCCTTTTTTTTTAAATTTTGTGTTAAATGCCATTGAATTTTTGATAGGGGTTACATCAAATCTATACATGGCTGTGGGTAATATGAACATTTTAACAATATTATTTCTTCCAGTCTATGAATACAAGACCATATTACATTTATTTGCATCTTCTCCAATTTCTTCCATGAGTATCAGTGTCATTTGCAGAGTGAAGATCTTTTACCTCCTTAGAAAAGTTTATTCCTAAGTGATTTATTGGGTGCAAATGGTACCATTTTCTGTATTTCTTTTTCAGATAATTTGTTACTGTACAGAAGTACTATTGATTTTGTATGTTAACTTTGTGTCTTGCAACTTCATTGAATTCCTTGATTAGATCAAACAGTTTTTTAGTGAGGTCTTTAGGTTTACTATATAATATCACATAATTAAAAAAATAATGATAGTTTTATATCTTCCTTTACAATTTAAGTGCCTTTTTTTTTCTTGCCTAATTGTTCTGGCTAGGACTTCCAATATTATGTTGAATAGGAGTGCTAAAAAAAAGGAATGCTAGTCTTGTCCATGGCTTTAATGGAAAAGCTTTCAATATTTCAGCATTGAGATGATCATGATTTTTTTTCCTTTTATTAATATGCTGTATCGCATTGATTGACTTGTGTATGCTGTACCATTCTTACATCCCTGGTCTAAGTCCCACTTGATCATGATGAATGATCCTTTTAATACACAGCTAACTGAGAATATTCCATTTATATTCATAATAAATAGTTGCACTGTCTTTTTCTGTGTTTGGCATCAGCAATACGGACCTTGTAAAATAAATGGGGGAATATTTCCTTCTCTTCAAGTTTTTGGAAAGTTTGTGAAAGACTGATGTAAGTTCTTTTTTTTTAATTGTTCAAATACACTTGTCTCCATTTTCCTGCCAGCACTTTCCCCTGCCCCCTTCACCACCTCCCTCCCTCAATCCTTTCCCATTTTGGCTTTGTCCATGGGTCCATTATACATGGTCCTCGACTTGACCCTTCCCTTCCCTTTCCCCTCCCCCCTTCCTTCCTTCTTGATTCTGTTGGTTTCTTTTTTCTTTCAATGTTGCTGGTTATATTTTCCTTGCTTGTTTGTTTTGTTGATTAGGTTGATATAAATTCTTGATGGTCAAATTCACCAGTTAGAAATCATCTGGTCACAAGCTTTTTTTTTCTTTTGGATATTTTTGATTACTGATTAAATCTCATTGCTAGTAATTGGTGATTCAGACTTGCTATTTTTTCCTGACTCAGTGATGGAAGTGTGTATGTTTCTAAGAATTTTCCTTCTCTTCTAGGCTTTCTGGTTCATTGGTGCATACTTGTTTATAGTAGCATTTTATGATTCTCTTTATTTCTATGGTATCAGTTTAACATCTTCTTTTTTTTCCCATTTATAACTTTGTTGATGTGAGTCCTCTCTTTTTCCTTAGTCTAGCTAAAGTTTTCTCAATTTCGTTCCTCTTTTCAAAGGACCAACTCTTAGTTTGGTTAATCTTTTCTATTGTTTTCCTGTTTTCTATTTGATTTACTTGTGCTCTAGTCTTTATTATTTTCTTCCCTCTGCTAACTTTGTGTTCAGTTTGTTCTTTTTTCTAATATCATAAGACTCAGAGTTAGGTTGTTTATTTGAGATCTTTTCACCTCATTACGTAGGTATTTATTGCTATAAATTTTTCTCTTAAAATTGCTTTTGCTGCTTCACCTACATTTTGGTACTTTGCTTCCATTTTTGGCTCAAGATTTTTTTTTTAATTTTCCCTTTAACTTCTTTGATCTATTGCTTGTTCAGGAGAGTTTTGTTTAATTTCCCTGTATTCATGCATCTTCTAATTTTCTTCTTGTTATTGATTTCTACTTTCATACCATTGAAGTCAGGGAAGATATTTGGTATGGTTTTAATATCCCCAAGTTTGTTAAGGCTTCTTTTGTTGCTTACCATACTTTCTAGCCTAGGAACCCCATATGTACTTGAGGAGAATATATATTCTCCTGTTTGCAGATAGAATGTTCTGCATATGTATGTTAGGTCAATCCGGTATATAGTGTTATTAAAATCCATTATTCCCATATTGATTCTCTGCCTGGATGATTTATCCATTGTTGAGAGTAGGGTATTAAAGCCTCCAACTATTAATATATTTTTGCTGATTTCTTCTTTTAGTTCTGTTAGTTTTATGTATTTAGGTGTTCTGATGTTGGGCACGTATTTACAATTGTTCTATCTTCTTGATATTTTGACCCCCCCCCCTTATCATTTTATGACCTTGTTTCTTTTTACCATATTTAGTTAAAAGTTAATACAGTCGATATAGTATAGGTATCTTTGGTTTGGGTTTGTTTTGTTTTGTTTTTGTCATTTGCTTGACATATTTTCCATCCTTTAGTCTACAGGTTTTTTTAAAGTCTAAAGTAAGTCTCTTGCAGGCAGCAAATGATTGAATCTAGTTTTTTCTTTTTCTTTCAGCCATTCTATGTATTTTAATTAGAGACTTTAATCCATATGCTTAAAGTAATTATTAATAAGGACTGAACTATCACCACTTTGTTAATATTTTGGTAATTGTTTTCTGGTTGTTTTGTAGATTCTTTGTTTCTTGCTTCTTATCCTGCTGTCTTTTTTGATTTCTGTTATCTGTGGCATCAGTGGGCTGTGACGTCTTTACCATATTCTTTTGTGTGATTACTAAAGGTTACCATGAGGCTTACATAAGATAACTTAAAATTATAACACTTAATTATAAAATAATAACAATTTAACTTCAATAGATTTCCTAAGCTTTACATTTCTATTTATCCTCTCAGTTTAGATGATTGATGTTGAAATTTATATTTTTATACTGTGTAACTAATAACAGATTATGGCAATTATGGTTATTTTTACTACATCTGTTTAACTTTTAAATAGAGTTGTACATGAATAACGCATTACCATTGACATATTACAAAATCCAACTTTTACAATACAATATAGATGATTTTTACACTGTCTTCTCAGGTTTTTATGTTGTTAATTATTATCTTTCTATTGTCATTCAAAGGACTTCCTTTGGCATTTAGCATTTCTTGTAAGGCAAGTCTAGTGGTGATGAATCCCTTTAGCTTTCATTTCTTTTGAAAAATCTTTATCACTCCTTCATTTCTTAAAACTACTTCACCAGGTATTGTGCACTTGGCTGACAGTACTTTTCTTTTAATATTTTGAATATGCCATTCCATTCTCTTCTGGCCTGAGAAGTTTCTGTTGAAAATCTGCCATAGTCCTTTGGGGGTTCCCTTGTGTATAACTCTTTTCTCTTTACTATGGCTGCTTTTAAAATTCTTCCTTTATGTTTGACTTTTGACAATCATAGTGTGTCTATGTAGCACTATTCAGGATCTATCTACTGGAACCATTGGATCCAGATGTCTTTTTCTCCCCAGGTTTGGAAAGTTTATGAGCCATTATGGATTTAAATATATTTTGTTTTCCTTTCTCTTTCCATTCTCCTTCTAGAAGTCCCATAATATATCATTACTTTTCATTGTATCTCATGTGCCATAGGCCCTCTTCATTCTTTTTCATTATTTCTTCTTTTTCTTCTCATCGTTCCTCTAACTGGATAATTTCAAATGCCTTATCTTCCATGTCACTGTTCTGCATGAAATTCTTTGGTTTAGTTATTATATTTTTTAGCTCTAAGATTTCTGGGGGGGGGATGTTATTAGTAACTATTTCAATTCTTTCACTTTTCATTTTGTTTATGCATTATTTTTCTAGTTTTGTTTAGTTGTCTTTGTGTTCTCACAGTTCACAAACTTTAAGTGGATTATTCTAATTTTTTTTATCTGACAGTTAATCAATCTCCATGTCTTTAGGATCAGTTATTAAAGCTCTAGTAGTTTCCTTTGTTGGTATCACAGCTATCTGATTTTTCTTTATCCCTGATTCTTTATATCAGTATCTGTGCACTTAAGTAAATGTCTTCTTTTCTAGACATTGAAAGTTCTCTTTGGCAGGGAAAATTTTTACGTCAGCTCAGCTGGGTTTCTGGATGTGTCTGCTAACCTCCTTGGCCAGGGAGGGACTGCTATTAAGGTCTATTTTGGAGTGAGGCAACTGTTCAAGCACTGAGGATTGTGATGGGGTTGTATCACTGACAGACCATAGCTGGATAGGACTGCTGGCTTGTTTCCCTGTGCAAGTAAGGCTGTAATATGGCTCTCGTGTTTGCTTGGATATTCTTGTCAGGCTTTCTAGATAATCAGGACTGGGTACTGTATTCAGCAGTGGGTAGGGCTATAAATTAAGTACCCTAGGCCAGTGGAGCCCCAGGATGAGACCTGCACGAGTCATTGTTTGGGAGCCCTCATCAGGGAAGTGTGCATTCAAGATCCTGGCCAGGTGAGGCCACCAGTTGTGTTCAGCAGCCATGGAAAGCCATGAGCAGTACTCTGTGTTCATGTGTAAACAGAGCTGTTGGATGGGCTACACAGCTTTCTATGTGCTATGGTAAGGTTCTCTGGTTGGAGGAGCTGAAGGCTATTGCCAGTAATAGTTGGAACTATGGATTAATTATCCTGCCTGGGCCCAGTGGGACAATCAGTCTCAAGCCCATGAATGCTGACCTAGCCCCAAATTCCTGCACTAACACGAGCACTGGCTTTGCTCCAGGGGTAATCAGCTCTGCCGGCCTTCTTCTCAATTTAAGAGCTGGTGGGTTTTATAGCTTCTAGGTGTCCTTGCCAGCCTCTATTGTCAGATGATGCTGGGGGCCACACCACTAAGCTTGTGTGGCTGACTCAGTCTCCTGCCTGGGAAGACCTGGGAGAATCCACTTCAAGAAAATCCTAAATTTTCCTGAAGAAAAAAAACAAACCTGTCTGGTCCCGAGGGGCTGAAAGCCATGATCAGCAGTGGGCAGAGCTATGACCAGCCTCTTCTGCCTGGGTGTGAGCAGACCAGGCTCCACAGCCAGCAAAACTCATTTGGGGACCCAGTTTAGGTAGACCTGTACCCCACTGAGTTCCCTGATAAGACTGCCACTGACTTAGTTCCACAGATGAGCCAAGCTGCTGGTTGGGACTACTACTTGGGCACTGCAACTAGGACAAGATCCAAGTGATGGTTGTTACAGACCTCTCATCTCTTCTCTGTCACATTCAGATTCTGAGTACTTGTGCGCCAAAGATACCCTTGTGGTCTCTGAAGAGTTAAACCAGAGTATGGGCATTTTGTGAAGCAACCCACAATGCTGGGGAAGGGGTGCCAAATCTCACCCCTGGGCTCCCTCAACCAGAGAAACTGTATGCTTAGGTGGTACCTGTCAGCATGACATTGCACTAGCCTGGGAGAACAGCAATGTGGCCAGCATGTAACCTTTCCTCTTACTATTCTAATGCAGTTTGATTTGGTCTCCGTGGTACACAGGGATGTTTCAGCCTCACTACCATCCATGTTCTGGAGTTCTCTCAGTAGCGGCTTACCCACGAATAGTTGTTAGTCATTCTTCCTGTGGTAGGCAGTGAAGTCAGGGATGGCCTATGTCACCATCTTGGTGGTGCCACTTCTCCCTACTCCTTAGCCTTTACGGTTTTTCTCATTATCATTTCTCTAACGTCAACCAATTGGTCCTCCAAAAGGCTTTTCTATTTTGGTCAAATAATTATTTGTTTTAAAATTGATCGCATATCTATAATATTTGTCAATTTAGTGTCTGTTATAAAAGCTCTCTTTTCCAGAGTAACACACAAGCACTACAAAACGTGCTAAGTATTGTTTATAATGAAACACATACTAAGAGCTATAACGTAATTAACTTACTCTTTACTATTTGCCCAGCTGTATTCAGAAGACTTTAGATGTATCATTTCATTTCATTTTCAAGGTATAGGTTAATTTTGCTCCCATTTTTAAAGAATAAAAAAATAAAGCTTGTCCAAGGACACACAGACAGCTCATGGTAGAGAAGAATTTGAGAGGTCTGTCCATAAAGTATCCAGCCGTGTACTATAAAAATACTGACATTTATTGAAGAAGATAAAAGATACAAGAAACATTGTACATAGGATAATGAATGCCTCAGCCCCCTTCAAAGTAGGCACCTTGGGACCTCATAAAGTTCTCCAGCATCTCTTCCACTGTTCAAAAACACTCCTAAAATTCTTTGTTTGAATCACCATCAGCTGCCTCATCAGGTTTTCCTGAATCTCACTGATGATCTGAAGTCTCTTCCCTTTCAATGGTGATTTAAGTTTTGGGAAAAGCCAGAAGTCACAGGGTGCCAAATCGAGACTGTAGGTGGATGAGTCACCTGGGTGATTTGATACTTTGCCAAAAATCTCTGCATAAGATGTGATGCATGAGTGGGCACATTGTTATAATGAAGCTGCCAATCACCAGTTGCCCAGAGGTGTGGCTGTTTTGGTCATACTGTACCTCTCAACCACTGAAGAACACTGAGGTAGTACTCCTTACTAACTCTTTGGCCTGGAGGGGCATACTCGTGATAGACAACACCTTCCCAATCAAAAAGCACAGTTCACATGGTCTTGATCTTGCTGTGACTCCACTGTGCCTTCTTTGTGCATGGAGAACCAGACAGCTTCCACTGGGACAGCAGGACCTTTGTTTCTGGATCATAGTTGTAGACACACGATTCATCTCTGGTATGACCTTCTTGAGGAAATCCGGTTCATTGGTAGCAATTTGAATCAAGTCATTAGCAACTGCAACATGATATTCCTTCTGCTCTGGTAGCAGAAGCTGCATAATGAATTTTGCCACAACACATTTCATGCCAACATCCTGCGTCAAAATCTCGGACACAGTAGTTTTTAGAATCCCCAGATCAGCTTCTAGCACTGTCTGTTGCCAATCTTTGTTGATTGAAGCTTGTTTGTATACATTCAACATTCTCATGTGTTCTGCTTGTTGCAAACCTTCCAGAAAATGCATAATTTTCAAGGGTTTCTTGACCATCTTTGAAGCTTTTGTGCCACATTTTTATTTGTGCTGCACTCATTGCATCATCTCCAAAAGACTTCTGAATCATCTCAATAGGCTTTGCATAGGAATGTTCAAGCTTAACACAAAATTTGATGCACATTCATTGCTCTATTCACTCATTTTGAATGTGATAGCCACACAGTACACATGCTCTCAATGGCATCCACCACTCCCACTAATACAGTGAATTTGTCATTGTTTACACATGCGCATTACAGTCCATGCCCCTTGGATGCCAAGTTGCATCGAAGTCACACAAACCATTCTCATTATATTAACATTGGCTGGACTTTTTCCAGAGAGACTTCATATTTGACTCCAAATCTACATTTTTTTTTTTTTACAGTCACAGGTTGTAAAAGAATAAGACCAACAAAAAGGGTCATCCTTTGTATTTACTGTGATCAAACCATTCTCTATGCCTTAGTAAATGACACTCTTCACTATCTGATATGCCTTTTCTGAGATACTGTTTGCCTTGCAGTAGGCACTTACTCCAAACTCATGATGCCTTGCAGTTTAACACTGCTAGTTTAATACTGCTAGTTTAATACTCTGATTGCTCCCTTAGAGTCTTTGCTTCACTTCTAAAACGTATTGTGTCTTAAATGTGAACTCATTTGTACACATTCTTTATAAGTAATTTCACAAGTGAATATTGTATGACCTCATCTATATATTACGATCCTTGGAAGCAAGTACCAAATCAGTATTTATTTTGGCAGCCTCATGGTGCTTAATGCAGTGATTTATATATGATGGCACATAAGCTATTCTTTTTGGAGCATAACCCAATAAAAAAGTAGTATTACTGAATAAAAAGCAGTACAATTATTTTCTGAATTGTCTTTATTTATTCTTTTCAGTGGTTAATAGTAAAACACACATATGATTAATAAAAAAATATAAGAACATATATAAAACTTTGAAAAAACAGTAAATAATAATATGAAAACAAACTTTACTTTCAAGAAAACGGAACCCCTATGATATATAGTTAATTTATCCTATTCATGTATATAGCTCATTTTATTTTCCCTAAAAAAAGTTATATAAAACTATTTAGTAATTAATCAATTTTATTTATACTTAACAAATAAAAATGTAGTCAATCTTCAATTAAATCAATGGGTAAAAATCAATATATGCATTTAATATAGATGGCTTAAATTGGAGAATTTATATTGTAGTTAGTTATATATTATAGATATTTTCATATTGTTCTTCACATGATTTTTTTAATGGAACTTACACATTAGTAATTTTTGTTACTCTTGACTGAACTACAATTAAGGCAGCAACATCTGTCTAGAAAATACACATCTTTCAATTTTTTTTAATTAAAATAGAAAATAAAATACAGAGCATCATTTTACAAATATAGCTGTGTTAAAAAGTCATTATCTTAACAGTGGGCACAAAACCTTAGGAAAAAATTGATGATGATTTATTGGGTGAAAGTAGGACTAGTACAGTAGGTTCTAACACAATGAAAGAGATAGCTAAACTTCTTTTCACTGGAAATGAACATTTAAAAAGTGAGTGGGTAGAGAGAAGAGATTTGAGGAGAAGAGACTTAGAGAAAAAGGACATCAGCAAGACTTAATTAGCCAAACACAGGGCATGGGGCTAAAGAAGTTGGTAAAATAAAAATCTGATATTGGGATAACAAAAGAGCTTTTAAATATAGGGATGTCCCATTCTATGTGAAATTGTTTGTATTACTCAATGCAATGTCCAAACTCAAATATGTAATAAAATGTAATCTCATAGGTCTTTGTGAGTAGATTTTGTAAATCAAGCTGAGTGTCACATCTGAGTCAACAGTGTAGAGAATAAACTTAGGAAGCACAATATAACAAGAAAATATCTAAACTGATTCTATTCAATGAAAGCAAGATCTCACAGAAAATAATAATGTTGACAGTAAGAAACACCTCAATCACCACCCCCACCCACAAGGGTTTTCAGACTTCACAGGACACAATTTGGGGCTCCAGCTGATGTAACCAACATTTTTTAAAAAAGACAAACCCTATTGAATATTAGAAATTTACATAAAAATCTAAAGGGGCCAATTATATAATTTTAACACTAACCTTAAGTACAATATATATTCATTTAAAATGAATAGAATAATTAAATTGGTGTGGTATTTATGAGAAAGAATGAAAGAAAAAATTATTGTAACTAAATGAGTAATCTATGAACAGATGGAGGTATATAGGACATCAGCATATCAGTGAAATTCAAACTTATATTTTGGTACTGGACATCTTTGTTCGAAAGAAATTATAGACAACAGAAAGCAGACTTACACCCCTTCCTTAATGAGAAAACCAGAATAATAAAAATACTCTTTTCTGACAATGATCAACAGATAACATTAGACTATGACTTCTGAGAGAAGGGAAACAAGAAAAGTGAGTCCTGAGATTGTCCTGGTTCTGTTCTTAGGAGACAGTTTGCAAGAGATAGCTTGGAATTAAGAAGCCAAGGGACCTTGGCTGCCTCACTGAGTTGCGGAGAAAGAGACTGTAGCTTGGGGAGGCCAAGGCAGCATCAACTTGTGGGAAAGAATAACAAGGATATTGATGCAACATAGAAAGAGAAAGCTCGAAAAGTCTACATGGAGGTTATCCCAGTAGTAGGTGGCTATTAATTAGTCCTATGCAAGTAGAAATCACTTGAAGCCAGTAAAAGAATTACTATATAACAATAAAATAAACAATTCTCAGAGCTCACAACATGTGGGAGAAAAAATTCCACCATTTAGAAGGGCAATACATCAAAGAATATTAAAAAAAAGAAGAAAAACTTTCAGAAAAGAAAAGCTCATGCAGAAAATCCTGAGGAATCTATACAAAGCTATTAGAACAGATAAATGAATTTAACAAGTATACAGGATATAAAATCATTATACTAAAATCAATTGTATTTTATGTAGTAGCAACAATTAGAAATTAAAAAATTTTAAGTGCCACTTCAAATAACATCAAAATATGAAATAGTGATTTTTTAAAAATTTTGCAAAACTTGTCAGCTATAACACATTGCTGAAACAAGTTAAAGACTTAAATAAAAAGACATACCATGTAAATAAAATGGGAGATTTAATATTATTACCGTGTCAATTGTCTCCAACTGTTCCCTCCAAATTTATTCAACCAAATCAAAATGAAAATTTCAGCAGCTGTTCTTGTACAAATTGGCATACTGTTCCTATACTTTATATTGAGGTGCAAAGGACCTTAGTCATTAAGGAAATGCAAGTTAAAATTACAATTAGATACCATTATTTACCGACTAGAATGGCTAAACTTAAAAACTGACAATACTAAGTATGGCAAGCATGGAAAACTAGAATTCTCTACATTGCTGGTGGGAATGCAAAATGATATAAACACTTAAGAAAACCATTTGGCAGTTTTTCACAGAGTTTCATACACTCCCCAGTAATCCTACTCTGAGGTGAGATTTTATCCTGAAGACACAAGAATATATGTCCCCATGTCCTGTATAAGAATGTCTTTAGTAACTGTTTTCATAATAGCTAAAAACTCATGTCAGATAGCCATATGTGAATGGATAAACAAATTGCAGAATCTCCACATAGGTGAATACTACTCAGCAATAAAAAGGAACAAACTACTTGAACATGAATAACATTATCTACCTGCTGGATTATTTCATTTACATGAACATTTAGAAAATCCCAAAGCACGGTATAGAAAGAAGACCAATACCTGCCAGAGGCAAGTAGAAGAGGGTTGATTGCAAAGGAGCAAAGGTGGATGTTGTAATGATCAGAATGTTCTTTATTTTGAAGGTTGTGGTGACTCTATAACTTTATTGGTGTATGCATTATATAATATATGTATTTATTGTACTTCAATAAAGCTGATTCTCAAAAATTAAGAAAACTGCACATTTGCCACTATAAATGGTGTTAGATGTAAACTAGACTTATTGTGGTGATCATTTTGCAATATATATAAAAATTGAATCATTATATTGTGCATCTGAAACTAATGTAATGTTTTATGTCAATTATTCAATTTTAAAAAAGTAACTTCGTTAAAAGAAGGAAAAAATTAAAAAGAAAAAAAATCCTAGATATTTCAGTAGAGATATAAGAAAGGTAAGAAAAGAACCCCAGTTACCTAGTTTACAATATCCACTGAGAGCTCATCATGTGATGCTGAGATCTCCTTAGGACACTATTTGAAAACATCTATGATAACTGAGACATTTCAAATCAATGAGGAAGGTGGGGGCTATCCATTTAGTGGTACTGTGCCAATAGTCTAGCCATTTAGAAACAAACTAAGTTAGATTCTTGCCTCAAATCATACATAAGAATAAATGTTTCATGCATTAAACATTGAACATTAAAAAAACAGAAGAAAATGTACATAATTAGTCATGTATTTTTGTGTAGAGCAAGCTTATATTAGAATGGCTCCACAGCCAGAAAAAATAAGAAAAAGATTAACTCATATTTGGAACAAAGATAAGTAAAATCAGAATTGACAACATAAAAAATTTAACAGATAGGTGAGACAAAAGATTAATACCATTAATACCCTTAAAAATAAAGTTATTAAATAGCAGTGATAAGGAGAGACAAAGACTAATGGAAAAAAATGGGTAAGACATGAACAAGACATTCACAAAAGACAGTGCAATGGCTATTAAGTATCTGGTTACAAAGTCAAAGTCAAACAATGCTGAGATTTCAAAGTCCTCCTACCTAATAAAAGAACACCCTTGTCACAAGAATATGGCTCTGGTGGAACTATATACTTACATCTTTGTAAAGCATATTTTATGTAAGTATCAAATACATAAATTTCCATCATTTTTACTTTTAAAATTTGTTTTATAGTCTGATAGATTCTAGTTTTATTTGAGAACTGTTTATATGGTAAAAAACTGTAATTGTTCTAAATGTTCATCAATAGCAGATTCTATGAATGCAATCTGAAGCCATTAAACATGAGGATGTAAACCAGTAATTATTGACATAGAAAGATGTAGATGGCACATTGCTAGATAAAATATGAATATATCTTCAGTGTAAGTCCATTTAAAAATCTATCTTTTTACTCATCTGTCTCTCTTACCTACACACATGTACATAGACACACACAGAAAAATATACATCGGTGTGGAAAGTATACACTAAAAAAATAAATTTATGTGACTAGTAAAATTAAGGAAAACCTTTTTATATTTGTCTGTATTAACTGAATTATTTAAGACAGATAATATCATTTTTTAAAGAATTACTTACAATATAATTTTAAGTTGGGCAACAGAAAGTAAATTTCAAACTTTTCTAGATGTTTAAAAATGAGGTATAGTTAGTCTTCATGATCAATGTTTATATAAAATACAATCTACAATGATTTTATTTTTAAGCATTGGCTAAAATTCTAGGAAAATATCTTGAGGACTTCTTTTCCCCATGAAATGCAATTTAAGAATTTAATAGACAGTGTCCTTCTGCTCCCCTTACCCTTGGTGCTTTATATTAGAATAACTTTATTTCTCCAATAAAAAAGAGCACAGGCTTTAAGTTTCATTTATTTGAAAATTGTTTTCTGCTAGGTCTTAAGAAAATAAAGTGGAACTGTGGCTTGTGTCTCATTTGAGTAAAATAAATAACCTTGAGTCTTAAGCCTTCTCTGGTGTTTTCTTGATCTTTGCTAACCATGTCCAAGGTAGAAAGGTCTCATCTGCAAATTACTAAAAATAATCAGCTTTGAGAAGTGACCTTGGATGAAGCAATGTTAAATTGGCCAAGAAAATTTTTTGAGGCATCATTGTTATTAGCTCACAATTTTTTCATTTCACTCTGCCACTGATGCTTGGCAGGTTATAATTTTTCATTTTTGCACTTGGATGAAACTCAGTGAGGTAGAGATTATGGAGATAGTGGTAGAGAATTTTTACAAAGGGATTTCCCCCCTTACTCTATAATGTAGGTTACAAAATGGATCTGTATTTGAGACAACTTACCAACCGAAGATACATAATCAGACTGTTAAGATAATAGTAATGACCTAAACATTACTTAATTTTTAAAATGCTGCCTTCTATATACAAATTGATGTTATGAACAACTTATATACTTAATATTTTCATTAGTAGAGATGGTTTGGGCTGGCCCTCCTTTTCACAACTTCATGCCTGCATGTGATGGTTTGTTAGGGTTATAGAAAATGTCTGTGAAACAAAAAGCCCTCCATTCAGCGATGTCTAGTGATACAAATTGGAAATAAACTTGTACTACTATTAATGAATGAATAGCTGGTCTCAAGAGAGATGGAATCTTTTTTTCAGGCAGCCTCTCTCCTTCTTTGCTCCCATAAGATGAGTCCCAATGCCAGTTTGGTGATGTCCATTAACATCCACACTCCTTGAGAATCTCCTTTCAGCATGCTAATTATTCAACAGGCACTAAATTACTAAATAGGGACTAAGTGCAAATTGTCATTCCCTTAAGGTAACAAGGAAAGAAAACTCATTTTAAACTAAGGAATATTACAATAGAAGGTACAGGGAATCAGAGAACAAATGTGAATTTGAAATAATTCCCTAGAGCGGAAGACAATGTTTAGAGATTTAAAGACCAGTCTTCTCTAATCTGGAAAAATGAAGAAATGCCCACTTGAGTCTCTAATTTCCATAACCTGTCTTGGTTTGACCATTAGCATTCAATTGCATGTAAGGTAATTTTATCAACTTGGAATTATCAAATTAAGAACAACTGCTTGCTAGGAAAACCATTAAGTTCTGCAACTTCCTTTAGTTCTTTAAGTGTGTCATCCCCAGTGTATCATCTTTGTAGTCCTTCAAAGGAAAATTAAATTGTATACTTCAGAGAGTCTTGGATCTAACTGTAGAATAAATTATTTTGTTCCCCTAAAGGAAACTAAGTTATACATTATTGCACAATAGAACATTATCATTACATCACAATACAAGTTTGATATATATGGGGCTGTTAACTGATCTTTTTTTGTCTAGCCACTGGCAAAATATATAAATTGACAAGATAGCTGCATTTTGAAGAGGTTCCTATGAGTGACCACGGTACACTGGAGTTGACCAAACAGATCATGTGTTTCTGCAGTTACAGCTTAAGAGTGACATTATGTTTTAACTGAAGTTCCAAAATAATATGCAGGAATGAAATTAAGTATTACATTGAGGAGAACAGGGAAAATCTAAACTTTAAAAAGAGTGAACTGGCAAAAATGATATCAAATATACATCTTCTTTATTAATCTGTTCCAATACTGTGTGATTACCAAATTTTTAAATAAAAATATATGACAAATAAAATTACTTACTATATTGGGTTGTCCAAAACATCCATTATTTTTCTGTACAGCCTAGCCACACTTAGTTGTCTTTAATTTCAATTCACAACAATTTTATTAGATTGTATTGTGACAGTCCGTCGTATCAGCGTGCATTTAAAAAAAGCTTATCAAAATTGGTGAATTTTTGTGTAGCCATTTTAATATTGAAGAAAGAAGAAAATATGTGTCATATTCAATATATTATGCTTTATTATTTCAAGACAGGTAAAAAAGCCACAGAAATGAAAAAAAAAAGATTTTTGCAGTGTATGGAGAAGTTGCTGTGATTGATTGAATGTGTCAAAGTGGTTAGTGAAGTTTCATGCTGGAGATTCTTTGCTTTATGATGCTCCACTGTTCGGTAGACCAGTTAAAGTTGATAGTGATCAAATTGAGACATTAATTGAAAACAACATTATAAAGCACATTAGACTGTCATGCCCAAAACCTACAAATCAATAAGGTCATTGGTGAAAATGAAAAACATGTCTTTTATTTTACGGAAAAAAACTAAACAGACTTTTTGGCCAACCCAATAAATAATAAAGGCAAAACAAAAACATTGCTAAAAATATTTAACGACATAGTTTCTGAATGAATTTTTGGAGTGATGGTAAAATATTTTCCTGTTTTAACTACTATTTAATAGCAAATAAACTATAAGTTAGCACAGATATATTAAGATATTTATTTTTTTCTATCAGCCACTGGAGGGAAAACTAATAAATAAATGGGAGTGGAGGAGGGAGTCGTGGAGGGAATTGCTCCTTTATTTCTCTAAAACTCTATAGACACAAATACAATGCTCTAAAGATTAGAATCAACTGTACTATTGTCCTACCAGGCAGAGCTCATTTCAAGTAAAAGTAGAATAGTTTGTTTTTCTCTTCTATAAAAGACAATAATACAGACAAGTTAGCCCACGTGCGTCATTCATTTAAGGCAGAAGCATTTGTTGAAGAAACTACAGACAAATCTACCATTAAAATTTGCTCTTTGAGAAATAATGTCAAGGTTCATTATCTGTATTTCAAAAATTGTTGACTTGACTCTTCCAAAAAAAAAAAGTTTTAAATTGAAAGACCAACTCAATATACAATGACTCATCTTAACATTAACTCCTAGAAAACATAGTGTACATTTTATTAGAAGACATATTGCAAGAGAGATTCTTTATATTCTAATAGAAGAAAAATTCTGACTCAAAATTTGGAAACTCTTTTTATTCTTATAAGATCATTAAAGTTTAAAGGAAATTAGTTTTGTTATTTTTGTATTACGGCATAATCTAATAAAATGTTTACCACCTCCCATAGTTTCATTTCTATAAAATTGCATCTTTTTTGAATGGCCATTCCAGTATTAACTTAAATAAGCATGAATCTCTGATAAGTTATTAACATTCAAAAACCATTTATGAAAGACCGTAAATATTGTCAGGAAAAATGGAGTTTGGACAATGACACTTTTTTAATCAATAAGGTAAACCGAACCAAATTCCAAAATTAAGCATTATGTATCTTTCCCTAAAGATAAGTGATAGTTGTGGTAACTTGTTTTTGTTGTTATTATTTTTATCATTGACTGAAATAATAAAATGTAAATATAAAGTTATGGTTAAGTTTTCTTAAGAAAAACAGATATCAAGGACTCTTTGTAGCATCTGTAAAATCCTTATGTAAATGCAGAAGTATGGCTGGTATGTTTTGGACCGGACTGGTCCTGATGCAAGCTACTTGGGGAGAAGTGGGTAGAGAGGCATGTACTACAAGTCCTCACTGCCCTGTAATTGGGTGGACTAAGCACTCCATTAGCTTCTTCCCATTTCTCTGGCTTCTAAATTGACCACTTCACCCTTCTTGTACTGTCAATGTTTTGTAAACATAGAAAACTTACCAAAATACTTTTTCATATCAAATATTTTATGTGTGCCTCAGAAACGTAACAGAAAAGTTTAACATACCATTGAGAAATTGGGGAAATAATTATTCTCCCCAAATAACTGACCCCCTCATTCAAAATAGTGAAGTGTAATATATATACATGCCGATAACAAATATTAGGCATGAAAATAACTGACAATGAAAAATACAGTTAAAAATGATTTGGAGTAATTTAATGACCATAAGTACTTTGTATCATAAATACTGTATCGCTTTTATTAGGTCATCACAATATATTTATTAAATGAATGTGATGTTTTTCAAGAAGTGCTTCAGGTAATCTGGATAGGAGAAAAAAATTGTGCACTAAAAAAACAAAAAAGAATCACAGGATGTAAATTTGCCATCAGTTATAACTGTTACATATTATAACAAAATAATAAATATTAATTTAGGCCAGTGCTCTTTAAGTACAGCACTCTTGAAATTATGAGCATGTTACTTTGCATATCAGAAAGTGAATCTCAATGAACAGATAGCAGCTTTCCTGACATAGGAACAGGACAGAAAGAGAAACACTGCTCTGGAGCATGCATTAAATCATCTGTTCCACTCCAGGGGGGGAACGAGAAACCCTCACTCGTGTCTCTTTCTTTGTAAGCTACAAAATGTAAAACTAAATGAAAATAAATAAATTATACTCAACATGATCACAAAATATATCTTATATGAGTATTCCTTAATTCAAAAATATAATAATGCTTTTAAAAACAAAAAAGTACAAATTAAAATTAAATTTTTAAAAACTGAAAGGATGAAGATGGTAATAAATCAATGAAACAGAAAACAATAAAATAATTAAATTTAAAAAAAAAGATTCTTTGAAATAATAAGGCAGAAAAAAGATAAACTAGCCAGGCTGATTAAGGAGGAAAAAAAGAGAAGACATAGAAATCAGAAATATGGCATCACTCCTAATGGTACAAGTATTATAAAGATATTAAGAGAATATCATGAAAAATTTTATGCCAAGAAGTTCTACAGTTCAGGTGAAATGAAAAAAAAAATACCTTCGAAGATGCAAACTGTCAAAACTCACTCCAGAAGACATAGCCAGGTATAACCTCTACCTTTTACAGAAATTGAATTTGTAGTTAAAACCCTTCCCACATTATAAAAATCCAGACCCAAATGACTTCACTGGAAAATCCCACTAAATATGTAATGAAGAAATAATTTCAACACAGCACAAAATCTTGCTAAAAAATAAGGAGAAGGGGTATTTCCCACTCAGTCTACAAGGCTATTATTACCCCATTATCACGATACTGCAAAATAAGGGAAATTAAAGCCAAAATGCCTCATGTAAATAATGCAAAAGTTCAAGAAAAAAATTGGTCCAATAAAATCGAACAACACATAGTGATCAAATGCAGTTTATCTGTTTAACCCAAGAATGCAAGGTTGGCTTAACATCCAAACAATAATTAATATAATTTACCATTTTAACAGATTCAAAAAAGAAAAAAAATGACCATTTCTATGGATGCAGAAAAACCATTAACAAAATCCCTTATCCAATCATGATAAAAATTCTTAGCACATTAGGAATAGAAGACAACTTCTTCACAGTGATAATGGGCATTTACAAAAATCCTCCACTTAACATTATACGTATTAGTGAAAGAATGAATGGTTTCCCCCTAAGGTCAGAAAAAACAAAATTATTATGGAAGTTCTAGCCAGAGCAGTTGTGTGTGATGTGTATGTGTTCATGATGGGGTGGGGAGGAATAAGTAATAAAAAACATTCATATTGAGAACAAAGAATTAAAACTGTCTTTGTAAATAATCTTATAGTACATGATCATCTACACAGGTAATGCAATGAGATTTACCAAAAAAAAAAAGCTATTAGAAAGAAATGATCTTGGATCTTAGCAATGTTGTAAAATCTGAGATCAATACACAATACATAAAAATTATGTCTATACACTAGCAAAGAACCATCAGAGATTCAAATTAAGAAAAGTATCACTTAAATTGCATAAAATATTAAATATTTAAGAGTAAATCTGAGAAAAGATACAAAAAACTTGTGACGTGAAAACTATAAACATTGCTAAAAGAAATTAAAGAGGATATGTGTAAATAGAGGCATACCTTATTCATAGGTCAGAAGAAGCAATAGTGTTAGTATATTTTTTCCCAAGTTGATATATAGATTCAACATATCCCAAACAAAATCACTGCAGCATTTTTTGCAGAAATTTAAAAGCTGATTTTAAAATTCAAGTAGAAAAGCAAAGGACCTACAATAGCCAAAACAACTTCAAAAAAGAACAAAGTTCTTAGACCACTATGCTGTATACCTGGAACTAATATATAGCTATATATTAGACATTATATAGCTAATAATCAAGAAAGTATAGTGGTAGTTCAGAGATAAATAAATAGATCAATGGAACAAAATAGAGACTCTTAAGGAGACTCACACATATGTAAACAACTGATTTATTTTACAAAGGAAAAAAGGCAATTCAGTGGAAAAAAGATAGTGCTTTTAAGAAATTATACTGGAATAATTAAAAATCAATATGCAAACAAAAGAAAATTGATCCATGCCTTAATCTATATATAAAAATTACTCATAATGGAACAGGCCTGAATTTAAAACTTAAAAACTATAAGACTTATAGAATAATACATAAAAGAAAACCTTTGTAACACAGGTTTTAGACAAAATCTTCTTAGTTGTGATACCAGAAAAAGCATAATTCCTTAAAAGAACAATGTGACAAATTGCACTTCATCATTATCGAAAACTTCTACTATTTAAAAGACACTGTTTAAGAAGGGGAAAGGGTTGTCAAGGGACACGTATAAGAGACCCATGTACAAAGCCAAAGGGGGTAAGATTGAGGGTGCCAGGTGGGAGTGGGGGAGGTTGGTGGGGGGAAAGTGGAGACAACTGTGCTTGAACAATAAAAAAAATAAACTTTTAAAAAAGAATGAAAAGATATGCCATGGACTAGAAAAATGTGTTTGCAAATCACAAATCTGATAAAGAACTTGTATCTCAAATGTGTGAAAACACCCTCAAGCCCCATAGTATAAAGAACTGTCAATAATCAACAGAAGTCTAATTAAAAATTTGACAAAAGATGTGAACACTTTATCAAAGAATATACATGGATTTCAATATTCAAATAAAAGGATGACTGACATCAATAGTGATTAAAGAAATGAACATTAAACCACAAAGATATACTACTACACCCCTATTGGAATGGACAAACTTAAAAAGTCTGCCCATACAGAGTGTTAGCAAGAATGTGGAAGACATGGAACTCACATACAATGCTGACTGGAATGTAAAGATAAAACCACTTGGAAAATTAGTTGGGGCTTCTTAAAAAGTTAAATGTATACCTACCATAAAATCCAGCCATTCCAGTCTTAGATACTTCCTCAAGAGAAATGAAAGCATTGGTCCATATACAGTCTTACATATGAATGTTCATACAGCTTTATTTGTAAGAGCTAAAAGCTAGAAAATCTGAAATGGTTATCAACAGAAGAATAAACAAATTGTAGCATACTCATAGAATTGAATGCTGTACAACCAAAAAGGGAAATAAACTATTACTACACTTTCAGCATTGATGAATTTTAAAACTATGTTTAAAAAAGCAAAAATAATTAGTATACACCATATAATTCCATTTACATAAAACTGTAGAAAATAGAAATTAATATATAATGACAGAATGCAAATCTGTGGTTTCCTAGGAACTGAAGACAAAGGCCAGGCAGAAGGGAGGGATTAAAAAGAGGCGTGAGGAAACTTTTGGAAATGATTAATATATTCACTATATTGTGGTGATGGGTTTGTGGGTATATACATATTTTAGAACTTTGCCAACTATACACCTTAAATATCTGCACTTTATTGTACATCAATTATACCTCAATAAAGCTATCAAAAATAGAAAAAAAATAAGGTTTCTAAATGTTAGGATTCACTGATTTTCACTTGAATTATTTAGCATGTTTAGATTGAAAATATTTATTTTATTCCAAAGACACCATTGAATTCATCTTTGAGTTTTTGTCATTAGACTGTAGCACTAAAAAGTGTTAGAACTAAATGTTTTGTCACATTTTAATCAAAGTCCTCTAATTTTCAAAATGATCACAAGCAATCAGCTAGGAATGGGACTATAATTTATTCACTGAAAAACAGAGTGTTACGTCTGTACCACATAATAAGATTTAAAAGATTAATAATTCTAACCATGAGTATTGAATAGATATCAGCATAAACAGATGGCCAAGTAATCCTGTCCTCTACCCAATTCTAATATGCATGTATGTGTGCATGCACAAGTGTGTAACAGTGCATCTATCTATATAAAATAAAGTGGAAACCAAGAATACATACCTTCAACATTAGAAGAAAATTCACTTACATTCTAGGCAAACAGAAAATGAACATTTACAGTTTATGATCATGAAAATAGCCAAGAAATCAGTCAAATACATTATTAGCACCTAATGTCAACACAGAGAGAGCCAAATTGCTAATGGAAATCACATTTTCTCTTTGGCATATTCAGCTCTGCGAGAAGTGTCCAATGTTTTCATAGTACATCAAATGAGGAAATTCCAGGGTAGGAATTTCTAGAATAGTATGTGCATAGACTGAGTTGGGAAATACTGAGGCGTGTCTAATGAGGTCATGGAACAAACCAATGCAGCTGGCCTGCTGGCTATTCATTGGCCAACTGAGAAGATCCAGAGGTTCCCCAACTACAGAAGCTGCCAAACCAAAAGAAAGCATCATTGGAGTTCAAGAGCACAAACATAATACAACCAGAAAATTTTAGAGCTGGAAAGGCTCCAAGAGGCCATGTAGTTCAGTGTCCAGAAATCCATAGGTTATTGCTGCATTTTAGTGGTTCTATGAACTTCTTAAAATTATAAGCACAGTTTTGTGTATATTCGCATAAGAATCACTCATCTAGTTCAATTATTTCATTTCACTATGTGGAAACAGTTCCACTAAAATTGAGTCACTGATCACTGGTACTAAATTGGAGAGAGGATCTCTTGACTCCCACCTATTTGTTTTTCTTTTCCAAGTTGTCTCCTATTAAGTATTAAAAAATCTTAACTTCAGCAGAAAAGACAGGCAGCTGGACTCCCTAATCCCTGCTTCTCTAAAAGATTCACTATCCCCTGTGTAACCACTCAAGAAGCTCTCCATGAGTCCATTTATATTGCCCTTCTTTGTCAAAGTGCCAAATACAACCTAACCTGTGTGACATATGTGTTCTAGTAGCCCTTGCAATTGACACAAGTACTTGTGCCCTAGTGGTATCTCAGAAACCAAAAGTAGTCTGCCAGGGCACTCAAAGGAGTAATTAGAGGAATATAAAAAGGTTTTGAGAATATAAGTGTTCAAGGATAGGGCTCTGCCATTATTCAGAGTGTGTTGTACACAGTTGCTGCTGAACAAATGTTTGCTGAACTGAATTGAATTGAATAAACCAACTAGCAAATGGTCACCCTGCCCATTCCCAAAGGAAGAAGAGTTCTTGCTCAAGAAGTGTCTCCCGTATCAATGTACTAACACTATTTTTTTAAAACTAGCTTTCCTTAAGCAATTCCATATACATTGATCAGTCTTTCAGTTATTCCAAAGATGGCTCTGAATTTACAAATAGATGCAAAAATGTTTATGTTCATAAACTAAGACGACTTTTAGTGTTGCTGTTATAAAAATGATGAGGTATTTTGGCTAATGATTAAAACTCTCTCATCAAATGACACCATTAAATTCACTTTCAAATGGTTTAACTGTGGTCTTTGGGGTCTAATAATATATTGCTGACTTGGGCGAGCTGCCATTGGGTCAATTTGTACAAAGTAAATTCTCCATGTCAAATCTAAATAAAGTGTTTCTTTCCTGCAAGATCTTTTTCTGTATTAATTATTGTGATAAGCAGCATTATAATTTATCTAGTCCCCAAACCAAAAAGTTTACTAAACTTTCTTCTCCCTCACCTAAAACATCTACTGAATACTTATATTCAATCGTATATAGTATATCTCATAAACATCAAATTCATGCGATCCTTTCTTTCCACAGCCATTACCGTATTATTGGCCCTTGTCAGCCTGAGCTAGAACTCAGTTCCTTTACCTTTAATTGCTCCCATTCTATTTTTTCCTTCATATAAATCAGAGTTAGTTTTCTAAAAAGTAAATCTGATAATTTCTCACTCTTGCTTTAAACCTGTCAGTGTCCTCCCACTGCATTCATGAAAATTCATATTTTTACTTTAAACTGTAAGGCTTTGGGTAACCAAACCTTGGTGTCCTTTTCCATTCTCATCTCCAGCAACGTGTAATATTTCCCACAGGCTCTTTAAAACTCCTGCCTAGAAATCTTGTCAAAGATCCTCACAACACTCTGCTTTTTTTGTTTGTTTTTGTATTCACTTAACTTTTAGCATATACTATACCCACTCCATAAAACACTCTCTGTGACTTTTTTTTCAGTCTTGCTTAGAAGCTACCTTTCCTTCAAAATTAAAGGCTGCAAAAAACCTTCCATGCCTGCCACATATGAAATTGTTTGCTATCCAAAGAATTGGCTTTATCTGTCTCTCTATCATAGTACTTTTAAGACAGTATTTTGTAATTTGTTTAGGTGTTCATCTCTGACAAAATTTCTTCAACAGCATAGACTAAACCAAATAAATAGTCTTGCTCATAGAATCTAACACACAAATATAAATGTTTGCTGAGGAATTAAATGAATGAATGAATAAAACAAATATGGAAGAACTAGGATCGCTTTTCTGTTGTATATGTAATTTGGTCAATCACACGATATTGTTTTCCTTTTGTTTAACATTCTAGGACTTGCAGCATGTATTTGTTTCTATTTACCCTAGATTCTGTTAAATAAAACTCACTGCTTGCTAGGCCTTCCATAAGAAAAAACCACAGACTGGATGGCTTAAAAACAACAAATTTAGTTTCTCATAGTTTTGGAGGCTAGAAATCTGAGATCAAGAAAGAACAAGGAATGGCTCCTTTTGAGGAGTGTGCGGAAGAATTTCTTCTTCACTTACAGATCTCTGTCTTCATATGGTCTTCCCTCTGTCCCTCTCTATGTTCAAATTTCCTTCTTTGAAAAGGATACCAGTGATATTGCATTACGGTCCATCCTAATGACCCCATTTTAATATAGTCAACTTTCTAAAGACCCACTTTCCAAATAAATCTCTGGTATAGGGGTTAAGACTTCCACATGAATTTTTTTGGGAAACACAATTTGGCCTATAACACCTATGCTCTCCTATATTAAGAGGTTTGGCTGTGGTTATGTTTTTCAGTCTTTTCAGCATGTTTCTAAATAGTAAGCCAGATGTTTCAGAATATTTTCCATTATCTTATATTAAGAAAAAGTCCCTCAGGTCTCTAACTGGTTTTGAAACTCAATTATTACATCAAAATCAGCATTAGAGCTGAAGGAAGAACAAGTGAACTGACATTAGTCCTGGCTGGGCCATTAACCACGGATTTGCCCTGGGCATAGAACTTAAATATTCGGTGCCTCAACACTTTACCTGGAAAAGGAAGTGATTGAACTGAATCCTTCTATAATTCCACAAACCCAAAGACTCATTCTACCTTTTCTTATTTTGCCAAGCAATTGGCACTATGGGAAGTGACCCAGAAATAACACAAAAACATTTATTTAAATGAAGAGATTAGTATAAATTCAGTTGAGCTTAGAAATGTTTGCACAGCTAAAGATCATGAACTTCCAGAGTTCTTAGATAAATTTTATTCATTCTCTGAGGACAGACTGTTTTTGGAAATGTAAATGTACATGGATGTTGTTTTCAGCACACACAAAAAGTACCTATGATAGGTAACTCTCATGGCAATGTCTTAGGCTACTCCAAAATTATTTTCATCAAGGTTGATTATTTCAGCAATCTTCAGTCTTCTCAAAAATTAGTCCTAGAAAACTAGAACCTCTCATATAATAGGTTATAAGATTTAAATTATATATTAATTTATAAAAATTCTATAAAATTCAAAGCCTCTAATTGTACTTAACTAAATGGTGTCCAGATACTTTGAACTAGTAAATTTAAAAAAGGAACACAATACTGCAGCTAAATTTTAAACACACCAAGTAACAACAGAATCAAAGCAATAATATGCTCTTTACTGATATGAAATAAACATGCATTTGAAAATGAATTAATTTATCTTTATAAATGTGCTTTTATAAATTTGATACAAAGTATATTGATCAAAGGTTTTGGGAAAATTAGTTGAAAAAGAATGGCTGATATTAACATTTATTCTGAGAAATAATCAAGTAGTATTATATGCAAGACTATAAGGACATGTTAGGACAATTTGAAGCAACATCAATGCTGGAAGGAAAAATAATTAATATTTTAGAAAACAGTTTAGGATACAAAAAATTCCTTAGAGGGGACATCTATTTTAAATTACCGACCAAGACTAATTCTTGAAGATACAAGCTTTACATTTCGAATTTATTTTAACGTATAATAGATGTTGGAGAACAAGTGAGCTGACATCGAAAAGCAACTGCCTTAATATCCAACACAAGACAATGATAATAATGATAAATTGTTTAAAGAGTATTAGCAATATGAACTTTTAAGGGAAGTATAAAATGTGTTTGGGTTTATATTAATTATAACTATGTAATGAACAACCTGCACTGACTACTTGAATTTTATAAGATTTACAAATTTTGCTTGGACTGCTGTTGTTCTTCCATAGTGTCAAAAAGCACTATAGAACAGGGGCTGATGGCTATGAAATCATAGCCTTACACTTATAAGATTCAGTAATTGCTATAATGGTGAAAATGATACAGGGTTGAAAAATGAACACCATAAATATTGTGCACATTTTTATTTTCTGAGAGTATACTGATAGGCCAACATTGATAAATTAATTCCTCCATTTAAGCAATACCCCATTCTACAAGTTATTTCTTACAAGGTAGTGTGTCTCAAAGTTCTTGCATGGTTGACATACTTCTTATGGTTAAGTGCTCCCAAAGAATGGTTTACTCATTCTTGCTGGCAATAGTTCTGGTAAATATAAATGGTTTATGTATTTATAAAATACTTTTTAAAATTAATTTGAGAGAGAGAAACAGCAATATGTTGTTCCACTTACTGATGCATACATTGGTTGATCCCCTGATTGGAGATCAAACCCACAATCTTGGCACATTGGGATGATGCTCTAACCAACTAAGTTACCCAGCCAGGGCCTAACTATAAAATACTTTTAAAGTGCCTCTCTCCTTTTTCTTCTATATAGAAAACCTCACTGCAAATTTTTAATTAAGATTTGAGGTAGAACTAAATATTTTATGTGTAAATCTAAAGTAAAAAGAGATTAACTGGCCAGCTTATTTTGCTAACGATGAAATAAAAACCCACCAAATCCCACTTCACTCCGTAAGATACCCAAACAAAAGCTCTGAAAGGCATGTTCTCTGAATAGAAAGGCTCTTCCAACCTGAGGGACAGGAGCTAAGTCTCCTTTATTTATTTAATTTAGTCCATTACCTAAGCTTTCCTTCCCCTAGTTTCTCCACACATTTTGAAAATTAAAGGCTGCTCTTGTTCTCTAAACTTGAAATCAGGTGTTCTTGCCTTTTTTTTTAAAAGGTCATCATTAAAATAAAATTCATGTACAATAAAAGTCACCCATTTGAAGGGTATTGTTCAATGGTATTAAGTATATTCACAGAGTTGTGCAATAATCATCACAGTTAATTTTAGAACATTTATATCCCTCCGAAAGAAACCCCATACTCATTAGCAGTTAGTTATTCCATTTCTTCCCTCATCCAGGCCTAGGAAACCAACAGTCTATTCTCTGTACTCATAGATTGACCAATTCAGGACATTTCCTATACATGGAATCATACATTTTAGTCATGTGTTGCTCAACAATGGGGATACATTCTGAGAAATGCATCATTTGGCAATTTCATCATTGTGTGAACATCATAGAGTGCACTTAAGCAAACCTAGATGGTATAACCCACAAGTCCATATATATGGTATAACTATTGCTCCTAGGCTACACACCTGTACAGATTGGTACTGTGCTGTAAGCAACTGTAACCAAATGGTATGCATTTGTATGTCTCAACATATCTAAACATAGAAAAGGTACAGTAAGAATAGAGTCTAAAAGATAAGCAATGTTACACCTGGATACAGTACTTGCCATAAATGGATCTTACAAAACTGAAAACTGCTCTGGTGAGTCAATGAGCAAGTGGTGAGTGGATGTGAAGGCCCTAAGGCATTACTGCACACTACTGTGGATTTTATAAACACTATACACTTAGGTTACACTATATTTTAAATTTTTCTTTCTTCAATAACTAATTCACTTTAACTTTTTCACTTTATAAACTGTAATTTTTGTTAAGCTTTCAACTCTTGTAAAAACACTTAGCTTAAACCAAACACACTGTACAGTTCAGATGTACAAAAATATTTTCTTTCCTTATATCCTCATTCTATACGCTTTTATCAAGTATTATATAATGTACATAATTGCACTGCTATATTTTTATACAACTGACAGCATAGTAATTGTGTTTACGGCAGCATCACCACAAACACATGAGTAATGTGTCACACTATGACATTGCGTCACTAAGAGATAGAAATTTTTCAGCTCCATTATAATTTTAAGAGGCCATGTTGTATACGTGGTCCATTGCTGACTGAAATGTCATTATGTCGTACATGACTATATGATCTTTTGTGACTGGCTTCCTTGACTTATCATAATGTTTTCAAGGTTCATCCATGTAGTAAAATGTATCAGTACTCTAATCCTTTTTGTTGCTAAATAATATCCAAATGCATAGATATACAACATTTATTGTCCATTCATCAGCTGTTGATCAATCGGTTTGTTTTCACTTACAGGCTATAATAAATAATGCTCTTATCAACATTCATGTACAAGACTTTGTGTGGGCAAACATGGGTTTCATTTCTCTTGCATGTATAGCTAGTAGTGGAATTTCTGAGTCATGTAGAAAGTCTACATTTAACAATTTAAGGAACTGACAAATTGCTTTTCCAAAACAGCTACCATCAGTTATATTCCCTTCATCAACACAAGGGCTCCAATTTCTCTACATTCATACCAACATGTACTACTATCTGACTTTTTAATTATAGTCATCCTAGTGGGTGTAAAGTGGTATGCTATTATGATGTTGATTTGCATTTTCTTTGTATGTAATAATGTCAAGTATCTTTTCATGTGCTTATTGCCCATTTGCATATTTTCTTTAGAGAAATCTCTTTTCAGACTCTTTGTCCATGTTTAATTAGGTTATTTCTCTTTTTAGTATTGAGTTGTTAAGTTGTTTATACTCAGTTCTTTACAATCAGTTTATATCACTGAAAGTTTTAGCTCCTTATAGTGGACATCAAATATCTTTTTTCCATATAACACTTCTTCCCCCATTTTCTGAGAAAGCCAGCACTCCAAAACCCATACATAAGCATATACATATCTGAATTAAGTCACTTTGCCCACAGTCATTAATTCAGTAATCCGAGATGGGCCAGTCAGAGACATTTTTTTCCTGATATTTCTTAAAACAGATGCAGGGGGTAGGATGGCGTGTTGTAGAAGATTCCTTTTCTTCCTGTTCCTGAAGCTTAAAGGATGGAAACTGGGAAGGTGCTTGTGGCCATGTCTCTGGCAAGGCAGACAAAGTCAGTCCATAGCCAGTAGGAATCATTTTTGGATTATTTTTGCAGGAAAAAAAGCACTCAAAGGAGAAGCACAGTGACACGGTACAAAGCCCTGTCAGCATTTGCATCACTCAAATGCCATCCTATCATTACTTTTCCATAGTTGGTTCATATGAGCTAGAAGCAGTTCTTCCTTTTTCCTAAGCACAAGTCATTTGCAACCAACATAGTTCTGGTTAACACTTCATTACATTTTTAACTTTAATAGTTTAATACAATGATTATTTTTAATGCCCATAAATTCAGAGAATCTCCTAAGTGTTTATGGAATTCAAAGAAGAAGAATACACAGTCTTTGCTTTCATAGAACTTGATGTCTAGAAAGCAATAAATCCACGAAGTTAGAATAATTTTGAGTTATATGAGTTATAAAAGAAAAATTGTAATTAAAAGAAGTAATCATTATGTTGAGGGAACTGGGAGAGTTTTTCTGAAAGAGATGGATTGGATTTCAGTGAGGAGTCATGCAGGGGAAGCATTCCATGCCCAGTGGGAAGAATGAATAAATGCATTATGTTTGGAGAGCATGTAGTATTTTTGTTTTTCAACATAGTAAATGTTACAGTTTGCCTGTTGGCCACTAAGATGTCTAGGCTGGAATGGGAAGTCATGGCTATATTCTAGAGCTTAAAATGTGAAGATAAATTAGCTGTATTTGATTTGGTGAACATGAGGGGAGAATACTGAATATTTTTTAGTGTAGATATGCCATACCAAAATGAATTTTGGGATTATTTTTGCAGTAGCAAATCACCTGGATTTACATAAAGAGAGCGAATGTTTAGAAATACAAGTTTAGAAGCTATTAAAATGATCAAGTTTAGGAGTGATGATAACCTAAATTTGTCTGTGAGAGTGGAATGGAAAATGGAGATGTCAGGCATAAACTTTACATGGGGAGAAGACATCAGAAATTGCCACTGTAAGTGATTAGTTTGATAGTAATACTAATAACCAGTGACATTTGAAACCCTATCAACCTCTAGCCTTTAACACCCAAGCCACATACTACTTATACATTCTTTTAAGGAAAAGACTAAACTCTACCTTACCACATTTTTTTTTTTTAATTTTCATCACTATGATCAAAAGACCACATAATTTGGAGTCAGCTAGATCTGGTTTTAAATTTAAACTCTGCTGTTTGATAACTATAAGATTTAGATACTTAACCTTTAAAATCTCATTTTTGTCATCTTTAATATGAATATAATAGGATTAACCTCTTATGGTACTCATGAGAATTAGGTGACATAATATATGTAAAGCAACTGAGAGAGCGCCTGGGATAGCAGGAACTCAGTAAATGCTTCTTAGCTTTAGGCCTTGATGGGCTGCCCAAGTCTCTACAAATCCACAAGCCAGCCATTACTAAGGATGCAATATTTGAGAAGCATCTTCCTAACCAAAGAGTGGAGACTGCTCTTAATTTCATAGTTAGGGTATCTGGGTTAAACTGTTAGTTTATTTTATTACAATCTCATGGCCTTCTCCAAATTCAGTCATATTTATTTTGACTTGTTTTCTATCTTCATTTTTAGATTCACATCTTCCTTTGGATCTAAACTTTACACTAAACCAGCCTACTAAGCAATAGGCTCCCACATCCTGCTTAGTTCTTGCCATTCATACTCGTAACCTCACCCTTTGAGCTTATTCCTGATACTCCTGATACATCTTTATGGATGACATAAAGTCTCTCTGCAACCATCTATTTAACTTTGGTAATTACTGGCCTTATAAACAAATGATAACATTGCTTACCTGTAAGATTTCAGCTTTCCCCCTCCTAACTCATTAGCATCTTTGTTTTTGACATTAATGTGGATAGAGCCTGTATTCCTTGCCACATTGTATCTGTTACCTGGAATGGACAGCCATTTCTCCACCCCACTGCTAATTACTGGCTAAAGAGCATCAGAATTGATGGAAATTTTTTACCTTAAATACTGTATCATTAAACTCAAAATTGTTTTTTGATGAGTATCAAAACAATTCATCAAGGAAAGAAGAGTCTTTCAACAAATGGTGCTGGGACAGATGGGATATCCACATGCAGAGAATGAAGTTAGGTAGCCTTACTTTACAAAACATGCAAAATTTAAATTGGATCAGAGACCTAAATGTAGCAGCTAAAACTATAGAACTCTTAGAAAGAAATATATGATGAAATCTTCATGACCTTAGCCTCTGCAGTGATTTTTTGAAATATAACACTAAGAAAGACAAAAGAAAGATTATATTACCTCAAAGTTTAAAAGTGTTATGCTATAAATTATACTATTGTATAGTCATTTAACTGTTGTGTAGTAAGTTAAAAAAAAAGGAGGAAAGGAAAATATTAGTTCTATCAAACTATAAAGAGTATTTTAGGTTATTTCATAGAAAAGAAAAAGATCTGCACAGCATCATTTGTTTTCCCATTCCTCATAATATTGTTCTTTCTCCAACATTCTTAAGTGGGCAGGTTCAGATTTTGTACACAGTTTATGCAAAAGTAAGGCTGTGTGCAACTGCTAATAAATTTCTAGACTGATATGAAAAAAACAGGCTGCTTATAGTAACTGTATTCCATGATCACTAAAAGCAGCATTACTGAATGTAAATTTCAGCTTTTCTCTTATGGTTTATTATTTTCTTCCTTGCATTATGCTGAACTGCACTGTAACTGTTAGAAGAACCCATCATATATGTTTCAGAGTGTCATACACGGGATATCAAGGAGCATAGATTCAAATGGCCAGCAGGACAGTGTTAATGAGTTGGAAATGAGGTGATCTAGGAAGTGCACACTCTTAAAGTGGGCAGCTGCTTTGCTGCTCCAGCCACTTGCTCTCCTAAGGGAAGGCAGACTAGTATTGTTAAGTCATGTGGTTAGGTTCTCCTTATTAAAAAATTTTAGCAAGTCAGGATTACATATGAAGCCTTCTGATTTATAAATGGGAGCCACCCACTCAAATATTTTGCAAATGCTGCCTTGGCCAAACATAGCAAACCTATAGGTAAAATTTGACCTGCTAACTTATATTCTCTATAGATATATTCAACAAGTATTCATTGAATGAATGCTAATGTACAGAACCATTGATTTGCAGATAAAATCACAGTTTTCTATTAATTGCATCCTAATTGTAGGGATCACTTTCTCCAGAACAAAATGTTTGCTTCAGTCCAACAAAACACTATTTAAAATTTTAACATTAACTTCAAGAATCATTCTTCTTTTATTAATAAAAAGCACAAGTAAATGTAATTCCAAAAATGGTTTCTAAAGGAGTTAGTAAAATGGATAAATCCATTCTCACAGATGCTTCCTCATACGATATTTAAAGGTATCACACAGCCAGCATTTACGGGCATTCTCATTTACTCCTTGTTACTTAAATGTTTAAACTGCTCAATTGAATTTTCCCCACGAAGGTATACTTATTATCTCTTTTTTTGAATTCCCATAGCCCTTACTTTTTGTTTCTTATTTGATCACATGTTTCCAAGCTTCCAAGAGCTTCCTAACTAATAGAAGTGAAATATGTACACAGTGCAGTAACAGAAAAGAACAAGCTAGACGGTCTGGTCAAATTCAAATTCATTCATTGTGGGACCTTGGGAAAGGGGAATAAATGGTCTTCTATGTGCTACCACAAGAACTCTTCAGCAGTAGTCAACTGAGAGAGGTTAACAAAAGGAGGAAACCAGGATTTAGTTGTCCAGGCAACGCTCAACTGTCATCCCTGTCAAAAAAAGAAGACAGAGATGAGAACCAGAAGAATAATACTGAAAGAATCTACTGTGAATAGATGTTAGGAGAAAGAGTAAGAATAAAAATAGTTACCAAGATATGAAGGTAAGAGGTATTCTATCATTTAAACATCTACTTAAAATATAATTGAGTTCTTAAAGCAAATAATAATAATAGTAACAATAATAATGTAACATAGGTTCTACACATATAAAAGGAAAATCTATGACCAAAAAAGCCCAAATGAAATGATGAGGAAAATCAAAATATACTGCATCTTGTAAAAAATAAAGCAAAGAAACCCCACCTTAAGAGTTAAGAAGAGAAACACACACATTAGAAAACAAACAAATCCTACTATAAAGATTAAAAGTACAGTGTCTGAGGTGAAATGAATATCAGATCAGTTTTTCAGCAGATTATAAAAATTAGAAAAAAAAGACTGGTGAATTTGAAATTAAAACAATGGGAACTATGCAAAAAGAAACAGAGAAGAAAGAAAAGACAAGACAGGGTGGAGAAGGAAAGGGAAGAGGAAGAAAAAAGAATAAGGTTTTGTGGGGGATACAGTAGGTGTATAAGTATAATATATGTAAACAACAGCATAAATGGCAGGAGAAGATAAACATCAGAATACAACTGTAAAGTTATTACACTATATATAAAGTGGTGTATCACTTGAAGGTAGAATCTGATGTGTTAAAAAACATGTTGTAAATTGTAGAGCAACCACTAAAATAACAAAATGAAGAATTACAGCTCATCATAATAAACAAACAACTGAGATATTAGGAAATAATTTTTAAAGTACTCAATCCAAAAGAAAGATGATAAAGGAAGGAAGAAAATAAAAGAGAGGGAAGGAAATCAAAATAAGAATAGAGTAAAAAAACAGGATAATAAGCTTAAACTTCACCCTATCAATAATCACACAGTAATATGTAAATTATTTCTAATCACTGCAATTTGAAGGCAGATATTATAAAATTAAATTTAAAAGGAAGATCCAACAAAGGTGAATTCTCTGTAGCCATTTTAATATTTGCAATGCATTTCAAATATAAAGAAATAAACAGGTAAAAAGTAAAAGAATGGATAAATATACACCATGTTAACACTAGTAAAAAGAAAGCTGGAAAGGCTGTATTAATATAAGAAAAAACAGATTTCAGAGCAATCTATTTTACCAGGGATAATACCCTGGTAAAATAATACCAGGGATAAAAGACTTTCATAGTAATAAAGGTGTTGCTTCACCAAAAAAAAATAACAATCAAAAAATGTTATGCATCTAATAAAGGAATGTCAAAATATGTAAAGCAGAAACTGCTGGAACTTGACCAGAGGTTGATAAATCCATACAGTCAAAGATTAAATACAGTCTGAGTAGAAAACATCAAAAAATAAATGTACAACAATGAAAATCCATAAAATGAAAAGTTGATTCTTTGAGAAAAAGCAAAACAATTGATAAACATCTTCCTATTTTTAAATTATTTTTATTAAATATTTTATTGCTCTTCCATTACAGTTTCTCAATTTTTCCCCCTTTGGTCTCCTCCACCCAGCCCACCCCTCACTCCCACAAGTCATTCCTCACCCTGTTTAATGACAAAAATAGAGAGTAGATATTGGGTTGGCCAAAAAGTTCGTTTTTTATTTTTCTTTAAGATGGCTCTAGTTTGCAACAATTTTGTTAGATTGTACTGTGACAGCTCTCATATCAGCATGCATTAAAAAAGAGAAATCAAAATTGGTGAATTTTGTGTAGCCATTTTAATATTGAAGAAAGAAAATACACAACATTTTTGGCCTATTATGTTTTATTATTTCAAGAAAAGGTAAAAATCCAACTGAAATGCAAAAAAAGGATTTGTGCAGTGTCAGGAGAAAGTGCTTTAACTGATCAAACATGTCAAAAGTGGTCTGCAAAGTTTCGTGCTGGAAATTTCTCACTGGAAGATGCTCCATGGTCAGGTAGACCAGTTGGAATTAATAGAGATCAAATTGAGACATTAATTGAAAACAATCAATGTTATACCATGCAGGAGATAGCCAAGATACTCAGAATATCCAAATCAATAAAATTACTAGTGAAAATGAAAAATGTGTCTTTTATTTTACAGAAAAAAATTAGACACTTTAGCCAACCCAATATAAATTAACAATATCTTCATTAATGAAATGAAAAACCTCCCAAGAAGACACCAACTATGAGAGCTAATTCAGGAGAACTAGGAAACCCCGTATAGACCTATATCTACTGAAGACATTGAATTTGTAGCTAAAAACCTTCTCAGAAAGAAAATAACATCAAAGAACAACTAAGTAAATGTAGAGATAGTCTATGTTCCCTAATAAAAAGAGTCAATATTATCAAGGTGTCGGTTACTCATTCTTGACTTGGTCTATAGATTCAATGGAATTCCAATCAAAATCCCAGCAAGTAATTTGTGGATATCAACAAAATGACTCTAAAGTTTACATGGAGAAACAAAAGACCCCAAATAGCCAACACAATATTGAAGAAGAATAAAGTTGGAGAACTGACCTACAGACTTATTATAAAGCTACAGTAATAAAGAGCATGTTACTGGTGAAAGAATGGACAAACAGATCGATGTAACAAAACAGAGAGCCCAGAGAAAGCCCACATAAATATAGTCAACTGATATTTTAGGAAGGAACAAAGGCAATACAATGAAGCAAGGTAATCTTTTAAACAAAGGATGTGAAAACAACTGGACATCTATATGCAAAAAAAATAAATAAATAAAAGAAGAATCATCTATACAGTGACCGATATACTTCAAAAAAACAACTCCAAATGGATCACACACCTAATTATAAAATGCAAAACTCTAAAATTTGTAGAAGGTAACACAGGAGAAAACTAAAAAAAGAATAAAATAAAAATAAACAGTTTGTTAGGATCCTATCTGCTCACATGTCTGCCTGGACATAATATGGAGCTTCCAACCTGATGGTTACTGAGCCAAATTCTTAAGATAGAAAATTTTTAGTTTGTTTTTAGTAAGATTTGCCATTTTTATCCTTTCTTTTTCTTTTTAAGTGCAGGATAATTGCACTTCCAATGTTCTAAATTTTTACAATATCTGTAAATATCTGAAGGCAAATACAAAGGGGCCTAAGTGGACTTTGTTTTTTGTCCTAATTTCTTATTAAAGAAGTCTTAATGGCTAGCCATTATAACATATAACAGCTCCCCCTGCCCACTTATTTTCTTTTCAAATTTAGAAGTTTTTCAAATGCAAAGGATCTATCAATCTCAATACCAGCTCAAACCAATAAACCTTTTAAGGGTTAACCAAATGCAAGCACAAGATCCATAAAAGTCAGTCCCAGAGTCAGACTAAGAAAGATGGGGGGCCCTGCTTTGAGCTAAACAGCCATTCCAAAACACAGGGAATAACTTATTTCTCCCCTTTAAACAGAATAGGGTGATTTATTAAGTCAAAGTTCTTTCTTTTTAAGGTTCCCCAAGCTAGGATCCACAGTTTACTCTGCTGCCTACCAGATAAACATGCATGCACCAGCTGGCAAAAGATCCATCTCTGGGAGGAAAAGGATTAACAATATCCATGAGTTATACCAAATAACTAAGAATTGCTAAGCCCAAAGATGTAGTTCCACTAATATTCTTTTCCTGCTAATCTACATTTAGAAAAGGGGAAACAAAACCAAACTCACCACTCTGCTTCCACTAAACTATGCAGGTAAAGATCTGGGACTCCGACTTGGCAATTGTTCTTACCTCTTGCCGGCTCACATTAATATTAGAGGTTCCAGGATCTTTCTTCTGCAGCAGTGTCAGGGTGAGAAGCACCCAGCCAGTGGGGTTACCTGCTAACTATGCCAATTGCTGGGGAGGAAAAAATTTATTCTATCCTTCTATGTTCCTTTCACTGATTTAAGAATTAAATTACCATAAGAGATCAACACACAAAAAATCAATTATGAATATATGGAGACCCTATACATGTGAGAGAGACAGAAAGGTAAAATATGACATATATGTAACATCCTGAGCTAAAGAATGGGATAAGGAGCCTGGGGCTTCATGAGAGGACAGAAATTCACAGGAAGATAAGAACAGCAGATGTTTGGCAATTAGGTGTTTGCCCTGCCATATAGGTAAGTCATAAAAAGTTAGTTCTGGCAATAACTCAATATGGAAAAGGTCCCCAATTTAAACTCTTTAAGGAAATGGTAAAGGTTTCTCTTATACCCTCAGGGTCTCTATTACCTTCAGCTCATAATAATCCAGATGTCAAGTGGCGCATCTTGGGAAAGTCTGTTCTGAACCCCTTCACAGGATGTATAAAGAACTTTTAAAACAATAAATAGGAAGCACATCACCGATTTCAAATTTTGTATAAGAGTTGACTGGACAATTCACAAAAGAAGATATGTGGTTGACAAATAAGCAAATGAAAAAATGTTACATATTATTAGTCATTAGAGTAATACATGGTAAAATCATAATGATACCACTACTACAAACCTATTGGAATAAGTAAAGTTTGAAAGACTAACCATATCAATTGTTGACAAGAATAAGGAGGAACTGGAACTTGCACCCACTACTGACTGGAGCGAGAAAAGGTCAATCACTTTGAAAACCAGCTTGATAGGTTCTTAAAAAAGTTAACCATACACCTACCATAAATCCAGCCATTTCAATCCTAGGTATTTGCCCAAAATAAAAGAAAGGATATAACCATACAAAGATTTGAACACTAACGTTTATAGGGCTTTATCTGGGAGAGTAAAAATTCCAAACAACCAAAAGACCATGAATGGACTTGTAAGTATTGTCTCAACAACACAGATGAGTCTCAAAGTTACTTTGGGTGAAAAAGAAAAAAAAGAATTCATATCATAGATTTCATTTATATAAAACTTTTAAAAACTCAAACTATTATACACTTACAGAAGCCAGAGCAGTAGTTACTTGGGGCTTCCAAGAAAGGGACCAGGAGAAGCGGAGGAGGGGTTACTAAGGGGCGTTAGGATACCTCAGGGGATGGTGGGTATGTTTACTATGTTGATTTCCGTGATGTTTGACAATGAACAAACCACCCCAACGTCATCAAATTGTATATTTTAAGTAGATATTGTATACTGCATGTTAATTATATCTCAGGAAAATGTTAAAAGGGAGAGAAAAGCATCCCTCTCTGACCCAAGCACATAATATTTTTAAAGAGTTCTCCCTCCAGAATACCATAAAAAAATGTAAATGTCGAGTGTAAGACAAAGTAATAGCCCGCAATTTTCTCTAAGCCATCCATTCTTAACCAAAATGCCTAGCATAAACGGCAGTGAAACAACTTCTAAAGTGTTAAAATAAAGCTGAAGGTCATTTTATTCATGATAATGAATACACGTTCTCATGGAATCTCTCCAATATTGAAAAGTGTAAATAATATCGCTTCTCCATCTGAATCAATGATGTAACAGTTTCTGAAGCATTCTTACTTAACGTATTGACCATGTTGTCCCCCAAGTCTGGAATTCTTGCACCTGATTACCTCTGCTTCGTCTAAATGATAGTTTAGACACTATCATTTATTTCATAACACACCTAAATGACAGCTCCTCTATTAAAGAGTTCCTTGGTGAATATAATCATTTATTCCAGGCTTGGGAAAACTAAAGTCTTGGCCTGCTCCTTGTTTTTGTTAATAAAGTTTTATTGGAATACAGCATATCCATCCATTTAGGTATGGTCTATGGCTATTTTCATGATACCATGGCAGAGCTGTGTAGTTATGACAAAGACTGTATGGCCCACAAAAACATATACTTGCTATATGGATCTTACAAAGTTTCCAATCCCAGATTAATTCATTTTAATCCCATCTCATCATTTCTTTCTTATGTGGTAATATCCTAAAGGATACGGACTCAACTTTATAAGCAACAACAGTACTTTGCAATTTTTCAGTACTCAAGAAAAATCAGTCAAATCATAAACGCCAAAGAGTTAAATCAGCAACAAACACTAACAAGGGTGAGCTCTATAACTATGGCATAATATGAATGTATTGCTTCCATCAGGTTAGAGTATGATACCTCAGTAACTTTTGCTTAGGCTATGATATTTAAGTAATGTTTGCCTGCAGTTCAAAGAATGTTAGAGCCAGGAGAGGCTTTAGAGGTCATCAGAACCAAATTACTCTTCTTCTGATGAAAAAACTGAGGAGCAGATAGGCTAAATGATCAGCCAAAGATAAAATAAATGGTTAGTGTTAAAGCAAAGACTAACAGCCAGGAATGTGAGAGATATTGGAACCAGACAGGTCCATCGTCAAGCTTCCAGAGATATGATACCTTCCTCAAACTGCATAGCAAGCAAAGTCGTGCATATGTGCATGTAAATATCTTCTTGGGAAGAGTTGTATACTCTCATCAGTGTCAAATAGGAGTCCTTAATCCCCAAACAGTTAAGGAAGAACAAAACTGAGAAAAAGATGCTTTTTGGAGAATCACTAATTCTCCATCTAGTATATAACAAACTCATGACTGGCCTACAGGTCAAATTATTGTCTCTATATTCTTCATTACATCCAAGGGAGAAGCAATACATATTCTGCCAGTGTAAAGAACCACTGTGAAAAGCTCTTCAAGCAATCCAGGTATCCTCATTATTTTCCCCTTGGAATCCTGCAGTGTCTATAACTACTTCCACAGTACTTATCAAATCAATCAAACCAAGATTACACGTAGGTGCTACAGTGGGAGGGACGGAGTCAATATCAATTGAAAAATTTACATATTTCCTTTTTTTTAATATTTCAAGGATATTATTTTATATGGGTGAGGAAAAACAATGTAATGATAGACATCAAATAATTTATTGGTGATAATTCTCATTTTATTTTCACAAAATCTGTTATTATATGTATGTAAATAAAATGGTGAAGTACATTTATTTGTAATTACCCATGACTACTACCCTCAGTATCTTTTTAACTGATGGCTAATACACATTTACTATATATATTTAAAAATAAGTATTTTTTAAAAATATGAGTATATTTTAATGTATATTTAAAAATAAGTTATTGACATTTATTCTTTTTTAAAATATTTCAATCATTTGTGATATAACAATCATCCCAATTTTTCCCCCTTAGCGCCCCCAACAAGCATTACATTTTGGTGAAATTAGAAGAATAAAAGTTACTCAAATTACATCTGACACCTAAAACCGACTCCTTTTTTTCCCTCCTGTTTGAACAAATGTTTTATAAACACTTTTCTATATATGCTTTGGATAGTTTAAATTGTAATTTCAACAGTCTCTAAGTACTTGTGTAACTTCTTAGCACCTAAGTTAGTACTGTTTTTATAATGTTTAAATTCTCAGAATCATTGTCAGAGATTGTCACTAGGGGTAGTCTTGTTTTCCAGGGGCTAAATTTAAATTGCCTTAAATCTTACACTTGCATATATCTAGAAGTAAAAATATATCATAAGATACAATTCAAAACACAAGACAAAATTTCTCCTTCTAAATCAGCCATAACTTTCTGAAAACATAACCAATCAATATTTGTAAAATTATTGTTAAAGGCAATTTAAAAATTTGCATCATAAATAGATCATAAAGTTTCCACATGTAAAATGAAAAATAAGCCATATTTTAAAGAACTGACAAGTGAGTAAATGGGCATTTTTCTTTTCAGTTAAATGTAGTAACCTCCTCTCAATTCCTCATTATACTCTTCCTGCATAGATATAGCCAATAACTTTTCTCCATTCATCTATGAAACCCCTTTTCTTTTACTACATTTATATATACTACAGTTGTTCCTTAACAATTTCCCATAGAAAAACTAATGAATAATAGTGAAAGAATAATACTTGAATAGTTCCTTAGAACAACATTCAGCTATTCTACATTTATAAACGAAAAATGCTAAGTCTCTTTAGCTCACTGGCTTTCCAGTTTTAATCCTTCCCTAGAGGAAATCTATGTGTGTGTAATTTTTGCTGTCAGACACTTGTAGATTTGTTCCTGATAAGAAGAAGGAACAGCAAAGCAAGGGCATGCAAAATCCTGCTTTGGAAGTATGTATTTTAATGTTGTAACTGTTATTATTTCAAAAACAAATTAAACAATGGAGTTCTGAAGAAAGCTAATTAAACAATTTAGGCAACAACGTAATGCAAATCACTGCCCCTACTTTCACTCAACATGATGTTCTGTGCTTCTAAAATGTCAGTCTCTAAGCGTACATCCACAGCAAGTGACTGTTTAAAACTGACTCAAGGTGCCATACAAGCATTCCACTAGGACACGTCCATTAAGCATGAGTCTTGATTTATTTTTACTTCCTACCTTTGCCATGTGGTTTTATTTCATTGTTATAAACAACAACAACAAAAAATGTGTGGAAGGAGCACAGAGCTAAAAATCATCTGAACAAGATTCCAACCCCAGCTCTATAACAGGGGAACCATATATGGTCCAAACACCAGTTACATGACAGAATTATCATAAGGAGACAATTTCATAAATTGAAGACTGTATGTACACTTAGGGTGATTTTGCTGTTTTGTTCTTTAATTTTTATAGAACTTTAGTCCTCATTATAAGCCATTAGGGGTCAATTTCAACAGAAATCATTTAGTGAGACCTAGCTTAAAAGCCATCTGGCCTTTGCCAGTGTGGTTCAGTTGGTTGGAGCGTTGTCCTGTACACCAAAAAGTTGAGGGTTTGATTCTGTCACGGCACATACCTAGGTTGCTAGGTCGCAGGTTTGATCCCAGGTAGGTTGGAGAGCACATGGGAGGCAAGCAACTGATATTTTTCTCTCTCACAACAATGTTTCTCTCCCATCCTCCCCCGCTTCCCCTCAAACATCAATAAACTTTTTAAAAAAAAAAAAGACATATGGTCCCCAAGGCTTCTGCACCTGCTTTAGACAACAAAAGTTTCTTTGATACAAATTCCCATTTAAAACAGGTTGTTGACCAACGTTCAATTGGGTATAATTAATGAAATCACTTCATTTAATGCATAAACAAGTATCTAGTGATCAGTAGAAAAAAATGAACACAATGCAATAGATAAATATTGAGACTGATACATAGGTGATAGTTTGTAAGACTTAACTCATTTATGAGCTTTTATTTACTATTATTTAAAATTAACCTTGGCAATTCCATAACATGCAACATGTGTAGTTTATTTCATTGTTTATATAGCACACAAACGTATTTTCAGAATCATATTGTTTGGGAGGGGTATTTATATACTTAGAAAAGCATTTTAAATGTAAACATGAGTAAAGCACTTGAATAAACAAAATTAGAACATTATAATGAAACATTATAGGAAAAATTGCATTTACTATAAGATGGAAATAAAACTAAAGAAAAGACTAAAAATGAGAAGAGAGAAATATGACAAGACATATAAAAGCAAATATTAAATGAAAATAACAGCCCAACACATACACAAAAAAAACTCATAACTGATCTCTATAAAGTCCTTGGTTATTATGCTCTTCATTTGCTGTGCACACTTCATTCTATCAATGATAACTGTGTCCTTTATGTCAAAAAAAAAGACTGTTCTACTTTTCTAATTTTAGCCTTTGAATCACAAGGACAGATTTTTGGCAAAATTGTCTTATTCCTTAACAAACTTGCTTCGCATCTTTGACAACTAATGATGTTGCTATCACAAGGATTTGATTATTTCATTCATTAAGTATATTTAGAAAGAACAATGGCATTTTTAATTGTTGAGTACATAAATTAAATAAATAAAATTCATTAATATTCTCATGTTAATTTTAGAATGTACCAACACAGTGTATGCTTTCCTTCATGGATGTAGAGATTCTCTTCTCTGGAATAACTTCTGTCTCTTGTATCTCTTACCCACCATTTCCTCTGTGCATCTCCTTGACTAACTGTTTAATGACAGTGTCTCACATTTTACCTTAAAAATCCCTACAACTACCAGAAGACCCTATGCCTTCTAGGAACCCAATTAATGGGTTTTGTTTTGTTTTGAATGGACAGATGAGTAGACAGACTGATGAACTAGGCTTACAGAAGAGAGAGAGAGAGAGGGAGCGCGTGCGCATGAGAGGCAGGAAATGGGGGGGAAAGCGTTTCATCCCTGAGCTATGAATTCCTTGAAAAATAGCTCTTTATTATTCAGATTTATCATTTTAGCAGTTAATATGGTATCTGGAACATATTAAATCTTCAAATAATGTTTGCAGAATGAGTGCCTGATTTATGTTGGCATTTCACAGACTATGTGATTCTTCCAGTGTAACAGTTTGTATCATTAATTAGAAACTTAGTCAATCCTTTCATAAATTACTCTCTTCTGCTCTTAGTCCCTACAACTACTTTTCTATGACACTAAAAGAAAGAAATTTTACAAGCCATATAAAACATTAGACTCATTAAATTTATGATCATTGCTTATAGATCTTACTTATTTAGTAATTTAATATTTTCTCTAACATGTATTCTGTATCCATTGCAAGATCAGTATTGTCCACTGTGTCTTCTGCAAGTAGTTCATCTTTCCTTCCTTTTCAGCTATTTTATGCAAGTAAATTTTAATTTAATCAAATCAGTCCATCTTTTTATTAATGACGTTTCATTGCTTTTAGACTTGGAACTTCCCTTTCCTTCTGATGTTTGATAAAGATTCAATTTCTCTTTTTATAGTTTACCAGTAGCTTGTATTTTTACTACCATCTTGGAATTTATTTTGCTATGAATTGTTAAGTGATTAACTAAACATTTTCCTAACCCCTATGAAAAAAGTCCAAACACCATTTATTAAGTAGTATTTCTCTCCTCACAAATTCAAGTTATCTCCTTGATAGTATCGTATATTCTGACATATAACCAAGTTTAATTCTAAGGACAGCGTCTACATGAGATTTAATGACTATTAAACAGGCATGGTCAATGCCTGTACTTTTCCACTACAATGGAAAAAAGTACTAGGCATTTAATGAATGATTTCTATTAAGTAAACTCTCAACTGTTTTGTCTGCTCTGAGATTTAAATATAATAATGAAAAATGCATAGGCAGTTCTTCTGTAACATACTAGAAGACCCTTGAAAGCAAAACACCTGTCTTTCACATTTTCAGATCCCACATTTAGTATAGGGCCTGACACAGACGTTCAACAAGCATTTGAGAAATGAACAAAATTATGGCAAGACAGAAAAAAGAGACTCATATGAGAAAGAAAGGTGGTTTAAATGCAAAAAAGTAAAAGATTTTTCCAAGTAAATAAAATGTTAAGTGGTGGCAGGAAAATTTAACAAGAAACACAAAACTACAAAATACAGATTTCATCAACTGTCTATTCACACCAATTACTGTAAAAATATTACTGATATTAAAGAAACTCTGTTTTATAGGTTAGGTTGGTTCACAGTTATAGTAATGACAAAAATGACTCTGGCAAAATACACTTTAATTCTAATTCTTCCTTAATTACTACATTATAATTCTTTAGTCAAAATGCTCATCTCTAATATGACTTGAGAATGTTTCACTTATAAATGGAAACTTGTGACATGAATTTTCAAACTCAACCTTCATGATTACATTCAGTGTTTTTTAAAGAATCTTAATTTCAACTTTGTTAATTAAAATTTGTGAATCGATAGCCTGAGGATATTTCACTAAAAATATGTTAAATTCAGTGAGGCATTATTAGAGAACTTATGCGATTTTCATTAAGCTGAGTAGTGAAGGATGCTTTTTATATCAGCCTCAAAATAGAAATTTGTCAGGAAAACATTCTTCATTTCAAATAACATCTAATTAAATAGTGAATTATAAAACATAGATGTACTTTATCTTTTTTAGCTGAAGGTTATTATTACTACTATATCACTCCTTTTTATCTCATTCACCCACTCACCAAGTCACCCCATCCCCACTAAAAAAAAAAATCCTGCAACTTTTACATCATTCTCATGAAGTAAGACAATCACTTCGTGATGAATTTAATTTCTAAAGGCTCTTAAAAATGTCTAGGCACATTATTGTCTTTCAGTGAGAACAACTGGCTGGCAAGTAAACGAAGTAATCCTGAAATGAGGATAATTCAATCTCCCAAATTGAAACCCAATTTCATTGACATATAAAATACAGAGAGTTCACAGGAAGGAATAGATTCCCTTAAGTTAGGTGATGCTTATTATGAGCCAGAAGAGAAAGTAACATGTGATGACGGCCCTTGGCACTGAAAAGTCAGTACAGAAACAAATGATCCTTTGTAGATTTGTCTTAGGTTAGCAGAAAATGGTATTTTCTTAGGGCAGATCACCTCAGATTGCCGGGAAGGCTTTAAAATTCAACAATCTTATGGCCTTCCTGCCTTCTGGCTGAGATCAAAGGTCTTAAAAACCCTCAACCACTAACCAGATCTGCTGATTCAAGTTGGCTGGCGGGCCAGGACAAGCAATAGGAGATGATAAACATTTGCCCAGATAAGTAGTATTGGCCCCATTTTGTATATATGGAGATTTAGGATTCAAGTTTTTAAGAAACATAGGAAAGATCAGGGTGCTAACTGTAGGAGGTGTCAGGGTTTAAACACAAATTCTTCTAATTCCAAAGACTATGTCCTTTACACTGTGCCACATTCATGTTTCTGTCCAAAAAAAAAAAAAAAAAAAAAAATCTACACAGTCCTATGTAGAAAATTATAGGACATTGAAACTTAGGTGATATTTTCATCTCTACTACCCACTGAAGGTAGTGATATAGGAAAATAAATACAAATATGGAAAAAGAATAGCTGGTTATATAGATGGCTTTATAGCAGCAACATCTGGTTCGGAACAATACTTGGGTTTTATTTCACTATGAGATACATCTTATGCTTAGTGGTATAGGCTGAGGATATTGTGGATGGCAAGAAACAATGACTGTGTTCTCAAGTTTAATGAAATATTGTAAAGCAAAGAAATGGAGATCTTGACATTTTAAAACAAAGAGAAATATTATCAATGGAATTGTATAATCCCTCCCTCTTTCTCTGATACTAATTTCCTCCCCACCACCACCAAACACATACACACATACACACACTCACACTGGTACTCTCTCAAGACAAGTCTGGTTTCCAGGACCTTCTCTCCTCAAGCACTCAGGACAATGCTGTGTACTTAGTCGTTCAATAAACTCTTGCTGAACGAATGGAAACAAATGATAAAGAAAGTGGAACTATTCAATTCCTATTTAGTTCCATCAAGAATGATCTTCAAACTGGAAAAGATATAATAAATACAATTAAGAGCTAATTAAAAGCTAAAATAGATGAAGAGAGTAAGAGCACCTGGCTGTCTTACACAAATGATTTCAACACCTGAATCCCAGACAAACTCTAACGCAAAATTTTCTCATGAAGTACAGATATGATCGCTGAGTATGCCAGAAAATTGAGACTAGAAGATAAATCCTGATTCTCAAATAACAATTTTATATGGATAAAATTAGGATTACTACGAGGAAAGCTTATAATGTAATTTCTAAAGAACAAGTTTTGGTTCCACTGTATACATTTGTAATTTTGTGGGAGATATTTTATGTCCTTACAAAGATATATGAATATACATTATCATGTTCCCTTTTTATACAGGAGTCTTATCACAAATATTATTTTTGTACTTTTTCTTTTTCACATAACACTAAATCGTAGTTTTTCATTTAAATATTTAAACAGCTTCATTATTTTATATAGCTACATAGTATTCCATTTTATGGAAGTACCATTGTTCATTTAATCAGTCCCAAATTGATGGTCATCCAGGATGTTTCCAATCTTTGCTACTACAAACAATATTGTAACAAGCAACCTTATAAATATATCATGTCTCATATGTAAGTATACCTATAGAAATAGAAATGCTGTAATAAAAGGGATATGCATCATAAGTTTCATATATATTAACAAATTACTCTCCAAATGACTGATATTTTAGGTTCTCAACAGCAATATATGAGAGCCCCTGAATTTCCTCAGCTTCCACATGCTGGGAGTTTCACAGTGTTTTAATATGAAAAGCCTTACATTCCAAGACAGAATAGGCAAACCACTGAGAAAAAATGTTCTGTAAATCCTGCGTTCATTAATCTAAGGCAGTGCATACAATGGACAATATACTAAGAGCATCATTGGGAAGTATACTAAGAGCATCACAGCACTTCACCACAGCGCTATGAAGGAAAATGAAGCAAATTTTAGCAGTAACCTTAAAGTTAAGAAAATGTTTAACGATCAGATGCTCTGTGTATGAAACCGAATCATCCTTAAGAAAATCCCTCTAACCCAAATTCTGTTAATGTTGATACTAAAAGGAAAGTCCTTACATGGGGAACAATGAACGTTTCCTAAGATGTACTTTTCTCATTGGGAGTCCTACTAATTACACGTGATATACCATGCTGCTAGGTCACAGCAGACGCATTCCACAAAAATAGGAATACTGTATCCTTTCCTTGATCTTGATCCTTTCCTTAATTGTCTCATGGGACAAATCAAACAAGACTACCAACCAGCATAATACAATTTAAATGCATTTTGATGACTAGTAGCGGTCACCTAAATCCATTTTTTTCCTTGCTCCACAGTAACAGAGTTTTAGCTGAATGAATGGATGCCTGTATAGACTGCACTCCCCAGTTTTCTTGAAGTCATCTGTAGCCATGTAACAAGATTCTAAAAAAATGGAATGTCAAAAAGTTTGGCCATGCTTAAAAGGAAATCGCTTGCCTTGTACTTTTGCTTTTTCCTCCCTTTCTAAAACTATAATGCAGACACGGCAGTTATTCAGATTTAGCCTTGCAGACAAGGCCTGCATCTTAGGAGACAGGCCCACAATGAGATACAATGAACTTGGGACTAGTATAACCTTGTGAAGCTAACCACTTTGACAGCCTGGACCACCCTATCATTGATTTGTACAGAAATAAGCTTCTACCTCATTCAACCCAATATAACTGGTGGGTATCTTTCTTATAGTGGCCTTATCTCTACAAATACCACTAAAGATTGGACAGTGGAAGTATTAAGGAAAGTGAAAAACTTGAATTAAAAATGAATGAAAAAAAGGTACTTAGGCATCAGGGCAAAAAAAGTACAAGTAAGAAATGAGTACAAATTAATAAGGAGAAGAAAAATAATAAAGAACTGACCAAAATAAAAGATTGATTTCTGAAGCAGATATTTTCTATGCATGGAAAATTGATAAGAGTATTTCAAAAGCATTATAAGGAAAAATGCATTGCAGTTCAGACACCTGATTTTTAATTCAAATGATTATTCCTCACAGCAAAAAAACACAATAATTCAAATATTATAGTAACAACTGTTTTTGGAAATATTTAACTTTGAACTTTCAATGGATTATATACAAATGTGGTATCTTAGCTCGATTAAATAGTGTCAAGTAAGGCTTTACGACAGAAGATGTTGAAACTCATTCAGTAAACACTGTTGAATACGTACTGTGAACAAGAGAGATGCCTGTACTGGACTCTTGGATTCAAAAGCAGAGCAAAAACAGTTCCTGTTTGGGAAGGATAACTAGCAAATTTTATTAGCTGTGTTAATATAAAGATAAAAGTTTTCCAGTTCAATTGTGTCAAATTAAATTTTTTTAAAATCCTCATCCAAGGATATTTCATTATTGATTTGAGAGAGAGAGAGAGAGAGCATTGATGAGAGAGAAACATCGAAAGGTTGCCTCACATACGCTCCCAGACATGGGATCGAACCCTCAGCCTAAGTCAGCACCCTGACCAGGGATCGAATGTCCAGTCTAAGTGAGTGCCTTGACCAGATCAAACCCACAACCTTCTGATGTATGGGATGACACTCCAACCGACTATGCCACCTGGCCAAGGCTCAAATTACTTTCCTTAATATCAATTACTTGAATAATTATTTTTCAAAAACACACACACAGAGAATCATTCGTATATATACACTCTCTTTAATATGAGCACCTTTCAAGAAAAAGTTTTTGTGTGTGTGTGCAAAAAGATAAATTTCACAATCATCAATATCTTTTAATCATTAGAAAATTGTTCCTGAAGTAAGATACCAAGGTTTCTTACATCTTTATGTGTAAACCATCTGCTCAATAAATGCAAAATGCCTAAAAATGACAATTCGGTCACTAACTTCAATTATATTCTACAATTTATTTTAATTATGACAAGAAGGAAGATATCAGCAATACTTTGATATTTCATTTAACATATTCACCTGAAAAGTGAATCATAACATGCTATCTTGAAGTATTATCTACTTGACCATGACAGTTAATTCAATGAAAAATTAATCTTTACATTAACCTGATTTAACATTCATTTGGAATTTTGTCAAAACCAAACATTTTATTTAGCTGACTTTAATGCATTAAAATCCTGGAGCAACTGACTATTTATTATATTGGACAGATCATGTCAAATGAAAACATTATTGCAACAATTTTATTCATTTGAAAAATTTGTTTGACGCTTACAATCAGTTACTCTACCAGTAGTATGTGAAGGAGAAATAAATTTCTTCCTTAAGACAATGTAAATGGCTTAATGACAAAGGGACTTTTCTCTTCCCTCAAAAAATGCCAGAAATTACAGTAAGTAAATATGAGAAACTAGGGTAAATCACACCCCAAAGATGAATCTAACAACTAACTTTAAAATGATTTTAGAATTTAACTTATGGATAAAGTTCTCTACTATAAAGCTGATTACTGTTTGACTTTAAGCAAAAGTTGTTACAGATATGTTAGAATACGGTACCACAGGCTCATATACTTCTTTAAATATGAAACTCTTTTAAAGGACTTGAACATTAGTTTATGGAATCAGTCTACGAACTAAAGGCAATAAGTTCTAAATCAAGAAAATAATAAAGGTTAAAACCAAGAAATATTGTAACTCAGAAATATTAGGTTTTCTGGAATCCCTTATTTTTCCCAATATATATATCAGCTTAATGATTTCTAAAATTAGCCTTCTTACCTCTAGTGATTACTTTTAAATTTATTTCTTCCTCAACTTTGTATTATTCAGCCACTTCTACTTCTTTTTAAATGGGTGCTAAAGAGAGAGAGAGAGTAAATTTAAAAATCTGACTACATAGCCAACAGGATAGTCATTGTCGGGGTGGGGAGTTTGAGGTAGAAGAGGGTAAAGTGGGGATAACAGGTGATGATGGAAAAAAATGAAATAAAAAATTAAAAATCTGACTACTGAATTTTTAAATGGAAGAAGCTAATGATTAAACTGTAGCATTCCATTTAGTATTTAGAATTCTCCCCCTAAAAAAGTCTTCAGGTATGCCCACAAATCAAGTATTCTTCATTCAACTTAATGATTTTCTCCCCTTCCAATTTTATAGCTATTTCCTAAAATAAAAAGTATATGCAAGATCATATGAGTTTATCTAACCACCCTTCTACTTGACTCCCAGTCTTCTTGTCAAGCTTGGTCATTAAGTCATTCTCAGGTAGTTGATATTTTTCAGCATTCTTTTATCCTTTTCTTCCAGTGTTCCAACACTGCTCCTGTTTCCAGCAAGTAAGAGGCTTTTCTCAGAGCAGGGCAAAAGCATACTGAGCAGTGACAGTTGAGAACTGCAAGTAGTCCTGCTGGTTCTTCCCCACAAGAGAGTGGGTTGTGATGCAGATTTTGCTTGACTCTCTGCAGGATTTCACAAAAATCTGCAAATCCACCCTTGCAAACCCAGCAATGAAACCGTATTTTCCTGTTTCCTCTGTGCAATAGCTTGTTTTATGTAGCACTCATCTAAAGAAGGTGATTCATTGTGCCCAAGTTATCGGAGACTGAACAATTACTTTCACTTTAAAACACTGCATGTTCTTATGGTTAATTAAAGCCCAGAGATATATAGACTGTTCACAAGTAGCTTTATAATGATATGACAAAACAGTGACAGTAAAGCCAATGGGATTACTGAATTACCATTTTTATAAACTAGAGTCTACTAGCACCTCTATCAGCACCTCTATTTTACAATTTAATTAAGTAACTCAAAGGAAAACAAAAAATTAATTTCATAGGACCCTTCCCTAAATCTGACTCTGTAATGGGGCTTGGCTTATTTTAGCTAACTTCATTGTGTTTTGTTCTAAAGGGTCCTTTTACCTTTTCTTACTTTCATTTCAAGAATGGGCTGGGAGAGTGATTATCTCCTAACTCAAAGACGTATAACCTGACACCTCTCTACCAACACTGACTTAATTATCTAAATTATCTCACACTTGTCAGTTTTGACTCCAGATCTATCTTTATTTTTCAGAGCATCAGCTATTTCACATAGAGTACTCAAGACTCTTCCATTTCATCTTAGCAACTCTTCATTGGCTTTCATAGTACTTCCCTACATCTGTTCCTAAAAAATATTTTCAACAGTCCATAGTAATAGATATTTGTTAACTATTTTGAAAATTACTCCATTATTAAATTAACTAAAAAAAAAGGAAATTTTAATTATAATTTCAGGATATTTGTGAAAACAAATTGGTTATATATTGTGATTTAATTTTTATTTGGAAAGATAAGGGATGCATCATTTTATTCAATTACTTAAAACTCTATTTGTGCTTAATTCTGAAGGATTTTTCAACAACCAGGGGTACCTGCTCTAATAATAACCATTTCTTTACAGAAATAAGGAAAAACATTTAAAAATAGTAAGAAAAATATTTAAAAACAAAAAAAAATCAGGATTCTCCTAAGGGCAAACTAATCTTTTTCTAATGTTTTTCATGTAAAAAAAAATGATGTTAAATAGGCTATTAACAATTAGAAATATATTTGCAATGAAAAGTGAAAAAAGGTGAACTATATCTTGTTTTATGATAAATTTCTAAAGTAGTTTAAGTGAAATACCACCACAGAACACGCAATTTATTATTTCCACCCCAATTTATTCTTTTAATGAGATGTGAAATTCATAGTATTGTACATAATGACAGATAGGCTATTCATTCTTTTTTTTTAAAGATTTTATTTATTTATTTTTAGAGAAGGGAAGGGAAGGGAGAGAGGGAGAGGAACACCAACGTGTGGTTGCCTCTCACATGCCCCCTACTGGGGACCTGGCCAGCAATCTAGGCATGTGCCCTCAACTGGGAATCGAACCAGCAACATTTTGGTTCACAGGGCCCGCCCTCAATCCGCTGAGCCACACCAGCCAGGGCCATTCTTTAAAGTAATTTAACATACAAGTACTGGAAGAACAATAAACTCACATATACACACATGCATGCACACACATACATACACAGAATATTGTCTTAGAATTCTTTAAGTATATAAGGGAACTGGGGTACAGAAATATTATCAAAAAGTATCTTGTAAAAAAATGTAGCCCTTGGTTTATAATCATATTTTGTGACTATTTCCAGAAATAATTTCAACACTCAATTAAATTTTATTTCACAGATTTTTTAAAAAATAATTATCATAAAGTTTGGGGAAAGGAATGTTTAGGCAAGTTTCCCAAAGAAATACATATTCATTAGCCATCTATCTTGGCACAAAGTAGCAGTATTTTTTCCAGTATGAATACAGTAATCTTAAACCAGGGGAAAATCCACATAACCTTATCAAGGCATCTTAAAAACCAAGCGTTTTGTTCAATAATCTTGTGCACAACACTACCCATCCTTTCCTAAAATGTGATAAAATGTATTGAAAAAATATAATTATTCAACTTAGATATGATCCAAATAGCCAATAGAAAGTTTATAATACTGACAAACTGTTGTACTCTTGAGATCAATAAAAATATATACATAACAGTCAATTCATGCAGCTATCAGTACTAATATTGGCATGTAACACTTCATTTTGCATACAGCTGGGATAAGTGCTTGATAATAGCAAAAAATTTGAACTGTACAGTGAACAAGTAGTATTTAACTCATTACATTCTATTTAGTTTCTTTGTATATATTCTCTCAAAGTATATTTATAAGTGTCAAGCTGCATAAAGACCTCCTGTTGAGGTTCATGGTCACTTAATAAAAGGAGCCATACATAATTTGTACAACTGGAATACATCCATAACAGCTAGATGAAAGCTTTCACAGCAGTAGTAGAGAACAATGAGTTTTTCAGAATACAAAGAAGAGAGAAGGAAAATTCCAGGAATTAGCTAGTATGTAATTGAGAAGATAAAAGGAAGAATGAAAAATCCAATCTTAAAGAGAGTCTTTTCAATAAGCTTACCCAAACGAAGAAGAAAAACTCAACAGAACATACTTGAGTTAATTTAAAGATGCAACATTTATGCAAGAAAATATCCAGCAGAGAGAAATAAATTTATTATGACCATGTGAGATGATGTACCATGCAGTCATGAATGACATTTATAATAAATGTAAAATAATATTTAAAACACTCTATGATATGTTAAGAAAACACAATGTTAAAATTTCTGGTATAACCTCAAAAATATATGAAAAAATCAGGAGAAAAAACACAAGACTAGAAAGGGCATCCCTGGATAGTAAACTTTTCTGTTTTTTATACATTTCTACGCTTTCTGAATGTTCTGCAATGACTATTATTTTTATTACAAAAATGTTTATAAACATAAAATGTTTGTTTTTTCAAAGAAAACTTGCTGAAAGTCAAATTTGAGATTAATGTAATAAATCAGAGTAATACTGTTTTCAAATAGTTGTACTTTGTTATCAGAAAATGACACAAATAGTAAAAACAAACAAGCCTCAAATTCATGATCTGTATCATATATCACTTGGATCTCTCCATCCAAACTTCTTCAAACAGGAATAAATGCTAAGCATTCTCATTATGCACGAACCAAAAAGCTAACCAAACACAAAACTAATCTTGAAATTCTTTCTCTTCCTGATCCAAGAGGAAAACACATTTAGGGCTTCCATGATATGAAGACAATAAGTAGTTCTCAGTATGCCTTACATGTTTGATTCCAGATGCCATGACTCAATACACTCAGGATTATTTATGGGTATTATGGGTCCAAGGGAGGTTTTTTGTTGGGTTTTTTTTTTGGGGGGGGCGTGTTTTTTTTTGTTTTGTTTTTTTTTTTGCTTTAGCAGCATGCATTTACGTTCCTATAAAATCAGAACATCTGTAAAGCAGTTCTCAACTTTAATCTCAGTAATGTTGCTGGTATTCCATTAACATGTTAAGGCAACTTTCCAAAAAATTAAGTACTTTTTTTCACATCACTTCATAATTACAGAGTACATACAATATGACATGCAGGTGGTTTTGAAAACATGAATAAACCACAAGATTGCTGTCATTAGGAACTCTAATACCACTTTGTAAAGCTTCAGTTGAATCTCATTTCAAAGTGAAGAAACTGTATCCAAGTGAAGAAAATATCTTTGAAGTTTACAGTGGTACACTGCATTTGAGAATCCTGAAGTGCTTTAAAAATCAGAATTTAATTCCCATTTTGAGGGTGAAGCACTCAGCAATTCTAAAATTGGGCTAAGATTATTGAATAAAATCAGTGAAGACACCAAGAATTTCATATAAGCATTCCTCCAAGCCACTATCCACTGCACATTCTTTGTATGCCAGCTTTACTTAACATTGGCCCTGACAAAACCAACCAACCAAACAGCCTTCCTTTTCATTTTCCCCAATTACTTCCCCCCTGTCCTCAACCTGACATCTGTCTCCTCCATGTTAAAACACACCAGTCTCTTTATATGTTTCTCATTCCAGGTATCTAGTCCCTCCCATCTCCCACTCTTCCATAAAGAGGCCTCACGGGGTCTGTTCTCTCAAAATAGCACTATAGATTCTTAATCAATGTTTGGACTTCATGGACACACAAATTTAAAATAAAGCAAAACAAAAGACATATGAGCAGATTGATATATTTTGTCAATAACATTATTCAAAAGAGTAGGACAGATATAAAAATAAAAGAGATTGGAAAAACTCCCTGCATAATTTTTATTTTCTTCTTTTGTCAAAGATCAGTGGAAATTCCCTAAAGAACCTGCACTCCTCCGGACCACCCTTTCCCTCAGCCCAGCTCCCCGGAACTCCCTGCCCATTCCTTCAGGTTTCCCTCCGCCCTAGAGGAACGCTGGCGCGATGCTCTAACCATCTCTGTAGCCCTGAGAAACACAGCAGAGGCTTGAAGAAAATATTAACTAAATTAGAAAGCTAGAAAGCAATCCTGAGAAGCATAATAGTTCCATCAGAAAATAGGAATAACCAAAAAAAGTGCATCTGCACATTGTAATAAAAAAAGAAAGGGAACGTCTTTACTTGCAATAAAGTTTTTATCCTTAACACCAATAAATGGATTTGGATAGTAGCTTAGTCATGGATTGTGAGCCTGTACATCGTTTTCTAGTCATAGCTTGGTCTCATTTGAGTCATTTGACTTAGGCATGTCTAAGCAGGTCATTTAATATTATTTTGTAAATGAAAAGGGCCAAACTAGATGATCTCTTAAAGTAACTTATACCTCTAAGAATATAAAAATCATGCTCCCTAGAGCAACAATTTTCAACTGGTGTGCTGATTTCTCAACTGGGTAGGGGCGCCAGCTGGGAGATGCTGATGTCAGCAGCAAGGCTGGGGAGGGGACTCTGAGAGAGGGGCAGTGACAGGTACTTAGTTGGGACCAGGGTGTGACAAAAGCAGACACTGCAAGATTGTCATGGTTGGGGATGCAGAGGGCAGCAAGATATGGCCAAGCTGATTTAATCATTCCATCTCTCTAATTTTCCCTATGAGATCTCTACTGTAAAGTATATAACCTGATGCCATTAATGTCCCAAAAAGTGAATATGAGCCCAGTAGATGGCATTTCTGAGACTTACATGTGACCCATTTACAACTCCTGTTATGGACCATCACTCATTCCTTTCTGCTTAGCTCCACCTGCTTAATACAACTCTTCAACATATTTTACACTCAGAAGCTTCCTGCTTCTTTACTCACCAAAGTTCCCCTTACCTACTTACTTTAGGTATCCTTGAGGACTGTCAAGTAACAAACTTCACTTGTACAAAGATCCTCTTCATTCCTGCCCCACTTACCCACCCACCTGTCCACAACCAAACCCTTACGCTTGCATATGTACACACACACAGACACACGATCCTCCTTTACAAGCTTACAGAGGAGCAAAGCCTGTCCCTACTGGCTATTCACACACTTTCAGGTAAAGGGAGTTCTCAATTTCTATTAATCCACCTTCTCTTTATGGGTATCAGCTTTGCTTAAGCAGCAAAAAAGCAGTGAAACAATGGGATGAAGTTATATCCTCAACCACTAACCCTACCTGATGTTAGCTTAAGCTGCCTCTGTGTGCCCAGCAAGGCTAAGTGTGTAGTACACTTATTAGATTACAATCTGCCTGGGGGAGTGTATCTTTACAGGGGTGATAGAGATGGGATTTGGGAGTAGCTTTGCTTTGAGCTGCTATATGATAGCACATTACAGGGTACTTAGATTTTGTGGTGAAGATTCATTGAATCAATTTCAAAAACACACTCTGGGAACTGCGCCCGTGTGCCAAATAGAACACGGGGGCGGGGGGCAGGAGTGAATGAATATATATTGAAAACTGTGCTAATAAAGGTAGCCATATATACAACGGAATATAGGACCACAGTGGACACAGCGTGACTTCCTCCAGGGGCAGAAGGGTAATTTACAAAATGAGATATTTTAACTGGATCTTGCTGGGTATTTAGGCATCTGTCATATAGGGAAGAAGGGAGAAAGCTGAATGTATACGTGTGTGCAAAGATGAAAAAAGGAGAATTTACAAGGTCTCTCTGGGAAAAGTCCAGCCATTATTCATATAACAAGAATGGTTTGTGTGATATCAATGTAACCTGGAAGCCAAGGAGAGTGGAATAGAATGAACATGTGTGAACAATGACAACTTCACTGTACTAGTGTTAGTGGGAGTGGTAGATGCCCCTGAGTGAGCATGTGTACTGTGTGGCTGTCACATTCAAAATGACTGAATGAGTAGAGCAATGAATCTGCATAAAATTTTGCATTCAGCTTGAACATTCTTCAGCAGAAACTATTTGGGTGATTCAGACAGCAGCAGCTGTGGGCAACTGGTGACTGGAAGCTTCATCATGACAATGCACCTGCTCATGCTTCACATCTCATGCAGTTTTTTGGCAAAACATCCAATCACCCTGGTGACTCAGCCCCCCTATAGCCCAGATTTGGCACGCTGTAACTTCTGGCTTTTCCTTAAACTAAAATCACCTTTGAAAGGGAAGAGATTCAGGAAAATACAAAGGGGTAGTTGATGGCAACCGGGAGAACTGTGTGAGGTCCCAAGGTGCCTACTTTGAAGGGGACAGAAGCATCATTGTCCTATGTACAATGTTTCTTGTATCTTGTATCTTCAGTAAATGTCTGTTTTTCATATTACATGACTGGATACCTCTGAAGAGACCTCATATTCAGGTTGGAATTGGGGGAATTGTATCAAGAAGTATGCTTAGGATAAGAGATAAGAGACTAGGGTGAAGTCTTTAATGGAGGCTAGTTTATAATGGCCCTTTTCAGTGGACTAAGAAATTTAGTTTCATCCCAAAGGCAGTGAGGAGCCACCAGAGATTTTGAAGCAGAGGAGTGATAACTGACAGTTTTAGATAATGAGATATCACGAACCTCAACAAAAACTGTCTTTTGGGAAGGAAAAGCCCCTTGTTTGGGGCTTGGCAAAGAATGAGATGGTTTCATCCTAGCCAAATTGATCTTACTAGGTCCCCTTCTGCACTGCAGAGATTGAGAAAATATTGAAAAAGGGAGGGGAAAAAAAAGGGAAATGACATTTATTAAGTATTAGGTGCCAGGCAATGTACTATGTGTTTCACACAATTATCAGATTTAATTTTTTAAAAATATTCTTCTGAAGCAGGAAAAATCATTCCTATTTTGCATTGAAAAAAATAGAGGCCAACCAAATGGTCAAGAATAACAGAAAAATGGAATACCAAGAGAGAAACTGTAATTTAAATGCAGAGTCAACTAACTCCAAAGATACTCATGTATGTAGGAGAAAAATGGAATACCAAGATAGAAAACTGTAATTTAAACCCAGAGTCAACTAACTCCAAAGATACTTATGTATGTAGGATAATGTAATTTCCCCACAATCCGCCCTAACTTATTCTTACAATAGTCCTTGTAGAGTGGAGTATTAGTGTCACTTTATAAATTTAAAAAAATAAAATTGTGAAAAGTGATTATATATATATATATACAATAAGTGGGTCTAGGGAGAGATGAGGCACAAGATGAGGACAAAAATCAATGTCCTAGTAGGGTTTATAGCTGCTTAAAAGAGAGCTACTGAAATGCAGATACCAAACTACTGACATGTAGATATATCCATTCCTCCACTATCATGAGCACTGCATTAATGACCAATGTTTCCTTGGTTTCAATGCAATTGTGTCTTTATATTAAAGTGAAGAAAGGAATAGCTATGTAGACAAAATGTGTGTTGCGTAAAGAGGTAAATATTTCATTTTGACTGCCCTCAAAAATATATAAAACAAAAATACAAGCAAAAAAGTAGTTCTTTAAACAATCAGAGATATAGACCAGTATAATAACAAGTGCTTTTTTAATTAGGCATTAATTTACAGGTTTTGTAAACTACTTTGTCATGAACACACTGATGAGTTTTTTATCGTAAAAAATGCTTAGAGGAATTCAAGTCATACTAAGAAGATGCCTAAATTATAATACAAACACATCGAGCTTCTATTATGTAGTTTTCTGCTTGCTTTAAAATTAAATTCTTGGTAACAATGATATGAAAAATCACACAATTAGATTTTTATATTTGATACTGAAAAAAATAGGATAACAGCTGCTTTTTCACAGATACCAGACAACAATGAAGTCAAGAGCAACCTTCTCCATCAGGGGAAGAACTGGTAATGATGAGTCACTTGAATCTCACCAATATCATTGTCTCTAATACTGGCAGTAAATTAAACCCTCAGTATTATCAGAATTCACACCAACATTCCCAAATTGAGGTTGATAAAGAAGTTAGAGAACAATGGCAGCAGACCATGTTATTGTTGGTATAAACCAAGAACCCTTTCTATTTGTACATAAACAATACTGGTTTTTTTATTAACTTAAAAATGCCCAATGTTTAGTAACCAGTAAAATAATTTTTTTTTTATTGAGTGAAATTAAGAATTGTGAAAAAATCATTTTCATCTAGTAAAATAAAACAAATTTGAGAATTTGAACATGCTCATTTTCTGCCTTGCCCTTTCTATATTCCCAACTTAAAATTGGTAAAGAAAAATAAATATATACTTATACATATATATTTATAGATGTATTGAAATGAAAACTAAAAAAGAACTTAATAAGATGACAATGATCTGGATCTAATATTTAAAAATCACAAAAATAACTATATCATGATAAATATTTAGATAGCTGAGTAAAAACTGGAAAGAGACACAGGAATTATTTGCTTTATTCAAATAACTTTAAAAAGAATGTGAAAGGGCTAAGGAGAAGCAGCTATTACTACTGCAGTACAAAATTTCAATAGTATCTCCAAAATCCAAAAAAGATTTTAATTACTTGTACAGCAGAAAGTAAGACAAAAGATAGCTATTTCATATAGTCAAAATCACAAATTTTCAAGTAAATAAAGCTAAACATATCTTGTAAACTATTAAAACTAAGATATATGTAATTTGTACTTTAACAATACATATGTAAGACTAAAATCCCAGATTGCCTGGAAAACTTCTGAGAATATTTGCCAAGAAAAACTCTGGAGACCCTAGTAATAAAATAATTATCCTCATATAATACTGGTTAAAATGTAAGAAAGTGATGCATTTGTTGTAGACATTAACACCTGTATAATCAAACGGGGCACAATGTCATTTAATAGTGACTTTGATAATGTTATTTTCCTTCAACTCTGGGTTCCACAGGAAGATACAAGGTTGCTTGTATACAAGACCCCTTTTTCTATTTGTTTCTCCATTTTCTCTAATTAAGTTTTTCTCTGGGCAATTCCAGGATACATGAGAGGATTAGTTATAGCCATGAATGAAACCACATGATATCATCTGGTCCCTATCTTCAGGCATATGAATGTCTAACATTCCAAAACAAAACTTTTGGAGGGCAACTTAAATTTGAACCTTTAAAAATATGTTTCACAGATTATTTTATCTGTTCTAACTATTTTAACTATTTAAGCTTTCCTGCAGTATAATAGTAACATTTCGTCTTTCTCTTAAATGGCTGAAACTACAAAATGATTTAGCATTTATGCTAAAATATTCCAAAATTTTGATGGAAGAAAGTGAATAATTCCTTTACCAAATTAAATGTCTCTGATTCTTTTAGTATCCCTTTTCCTGGGTACCAAAAAAGGGATCTTTGTTGTGATGGAATAGTTATATTATTTTGATTATAGTAATAACTATATGATTCTACATGAAATAAAATGACAGAACTATAAACACAAATTGTAACAATGTCCATTTCCTGGTTAGATATAGTACTTTAGTTATGTAAGATACAATCAATGGAAAAAACTAGGTAAAGGAAAACACAGGACCTCTCTGTACTATCTTTGCAAATTCCTGTATAATTTCAGGAATTCAAATTCCTGTATATCTATAGTTCCTATATAACCAAAATGACAGAAATCATAATATCTCAATGTCAGGAGTATAAGAGAAAAATAGAAAGTATAAAGAGGAACACTAGTCCCACAAATCTAAGAGATCAGTGTGGATCAATACCAGGAATGCAAGTAAACCAAAGCAGGTAGATAATGGTAATCGTCTGAATATTTGAGGATTAAAAAATAAAAACAATGAGATCAAAAAGAATGTAACTATGACAACCAAGCTACCTATCTGTATCAACCTGTATCCTTTTCTGGAGTCTGAAAATATATTCTATAGAAACTACCAAAAAAGGAATTTATTTTCAAAATCATGTATTTTGCATTAGATGTCAAATTGATATTCGTTTCTAAACATTTAATTTACCAGTGAGAGTACTTAGCTACTTTCTCCAAAAATTTTTTTGTATATTTGACACTCCAAGAAGACAGCCATGTTTACATGTGGCTTGGAGCCCTCCAGTGTAATCCACAGGATCGCCTTTAGAGAATCAGCATCTTATTTTCCAGACCCAAGGTGGTGAAAATAGACTGACCAACTCTGAGGTAGCCACTAGAAACCTAGGGCCTGGGCTATGCATGGGAAAATCGGAGAGGGGTAACTGCTAGAACTGCATGATTTCAGCTACGGCTACTAGAAAAGGGCTTATTCTTGGACCCAGAGCCTCCCAGGAAAACATCATTTACACACTGTCTCATCTCAACAGGAAGGAGTAAAACTTTGAGGCATTTTCACAAACATGCACACAAAAAGATAGGCTTCCTGCATAATTAGCAGCCATTTTACCTGAAAATACTTTGTTCTTTTTTGGAAAGTTTTCTGGGAATTTAGCAAAATTACATTTAGGGAAATGATCCAAGACTATGAGGCTTCTTAAGTCATTCCCAATCAAATTCTTATCACTTGAATAGGTCGGAGAAAGGATGCTTTTATCACCTAAGTGTAATTAAAAATTTCAAGCTGACTTCTAAGACCCAGCATTTCAAAGAAGTCTTGCAAGTACACAGTACATCAGAAGGTGTTTACTTTGGTTTGAGCACACTCTTAAGAGTTCTGAAGTCTAGAGGGGAATACGTTTCAGATTTGGTTCAAAAACCCTAAAAGGCCCCCTCTGGGAGCTAAGATATAAGTGCTTCTATGAACTAGATGTTCCAAGGAGTTGTTAAGTTACTGAGTAGCATGTTAAATTAAAAATGAAAAAACAAAAAAACAAAGAAAAAAATCCCACTACTATTTACAGAGAGGTTATGATTTGTTTAGAAGTGCTTCTGCTTTGTTTTTTGCCTCCAGTCTCTAAGTGTAAAAAGATGAGGAGACCCAAAGTACATTCAGGAATGCATTATTTGAGGTTATTTATTTTACCACTGATGATGACTAGACTCAGTGCATAGGAATAGGAGAGCACAGGTTATGCAGAATTAAAATTTACCAATAAATAAGGCTGACCAATATAATAAAGTCCTAAAACTGAAGTTCATGAATAAGTTTACATGTCAAGGTTGTAAAAAAGCAAAACACTACTTGTAGTATAGAAAACACTCATGTTGTATTGCAGACAATGAAAAGTCAGAAAATACAAATTTTTATTGTCTCTTTTTTAAAGGATTCATAGTTCTTTGAAAGTTTTTTTCATGACTGAATATCTAAAATCCATAATACATTCCTATAAAATCATACTTTGACAGTAAATGCTGAAAGAATGAATTCCCATAATTAAAACCTAATTTTTTAAAAATTGAAACAACATTTATAAACAGTTAAGAAAATATCATTCTGAGCTCAAAATACCAAGTTTCTACTCAAGATAAATCACTTTTCTTATCTGAATCACTCAAATCAAAATGTCAAAACAATTAAATTACAATAATTACAATTTTGTCTGACATCAAAAATCCCATGCAATGGTGCAAGACAGACAACCCTGATTTCAGGCATACTCTGCATTTTTAACCGGCAAACAAATTGAGCAATGAATCAAATTTTGTTAAAGAAAATACGAGACATGCCGTCAGATCACAGAGGTCAAGGAATTCATCAAGACTCGCTTCCCACATAACCGTATTTCCAGGTCAGGGAGAAAATTTTTTATCTACTTACTCAAATACAAAAACACAAATATAAATATAAGGACCAATGGTTAACTGCGTACACACCATATATAAGTATAAATCACATAGATTTTATAGTTATATGTATAGGCGTATATTTATGCTTATGCATATCTGTACATGTGTTTATGTGTGTATAGAGGAAAAAAAGGGAGCTTACATTTTTGCCTTAACAAACCTAGTTTTTTCACATTGTTACCTCATCTATTTCTCTGAATGTACCACAGAAAAAATTACACAATCATATTTTTGAGTTGTAGACTGTCCTAAAATGAGTTACCTCTTCATTTTGCAGGAGGAAAAAAAAATAGAAGACCAGAAAAGGCATGGGCACAAAAGCTGGCTGGGGCAGAGCTGGGAATAGAGCTCCAGGGCCCTGCCTCCTAACCTTTTGCATCAATCATGTCACATGCTAGAGATGGACTCCTGAAAACTAATGAACATTGTCCGAAAAAACAATAGGCTCCTAGCGTATCATTTGGCATTTACTTACTTTTTAAATAAAGTGTTTTGCTTTCAAAAACCCACTAAGTCTTCCTAAGAAAATGATGATGTACTAGACTTTTCTATCCAGGCACATTTGAATTTCATGTACTATTCAACTGTAATGTACATTTGGGATTAGTCAGCATCTTAAAGCTTTTGCATTTGTAATCACAATATAGGACTTCAGTGCAAATCATTGATTTATGAATTAAGTTTCATTCTATGATTGGCTAAAATTCTTTACATATATACAGGGACAGGCAAAAATAGGTTCACAGTTGTAATACATATTAATAAAATAATAAATAATATTACAAGAATAAACTGTTTCATGTACTCACAAGTGTAAACCAACTTTTGCCCACCCCAGTATTTGTTTTATGTATCTAAAGAAAATGTAGCATTTAGAATTAAGGAGATGGATGCTGAAACCAGACTGCCTGGCTCCACTACTTACTACTTTGTTTCTTTGGGCAAGTTACTTGTCCACTTTATGCCTTAGTTTCACTTGTAGAAAAAACTGAACCACATGGTTAGGGTTTAGGGGGAAGATTAAATGAGTTAGCACATACAAACCAGACTGACCAGGTCAGAGCAGAGCTGTCTATCCAGAGAGGAACCTCGCTCCAAGGGCACCTCACAGCAGTGATGTCTCACAGCCATGCTGTATCATAATTGAGCTGTTCCCACTGAAGAGTTTTCCTCTTCAATGCACCCCAAATTAGGGATTCCTACTGGTGAATTGATACCAATGATCAGCAGTGGACATTATGAACACTGCTCTCCTCTTCTACATCATCAATGTTGCATCTCTGTTGACTCTTTCTCATTAGCATAACAACATACCATTGTTTTGGACATCTTTAAAACTGTCTATATCCAGCAGCTCTCCAAGTAAGGCTGCATTTCTCTCCATTCTTTTTCAATAAAATTCTTCAAGAGATATATACTCGATGTCTCTTCTTCTACTCTGCCAAACATTCTAAAGAAGCTTTCACCACCCACCACTCCATGGAAACTGCTATTATCAGAGTCACTAATTAAGAACTGATTTAGTAAATCAGTTAAAACAACTGACCAATGCTCTTCAAATACTTACTTCCTTTGACTTCTAGGACTCCCCACTCTACTGTTCTTATCTAGCACACAGCTTTTGCAGAATCCTTTGCTGTCTGATCCTCATCTCATAATGTTGGAGTGCCCCAAGGTTCAGTCCTTGGCCCCTCTTCAGTTTTCTAATCTTACACATTTTTAATAAAGTTATCCAATCCCTTGCTTTTAAAAAAAGTTGTATGCCAAAGAGCCCTATATGGGTACAGTTAGCCTGGCCTTCAGACTGCATGACTGACATGCCTTCCTGGATATTTAAAGTTCACCCAATCCTTAATATGTCCAAATCCAAGTTCTTAATCCTCACAACCCCATCTTTCTCCTGCTCTCTCCCACATCTCAGTAAATGGAAATTCTGTCTTTTCAGTTGCTTAGGCAATTAAGTTCTCCATTTCTTTTGTTCCCACTCTCCATATCCAATCTGTCATTAATCCTGTGGGTTGTACCATCAAAATACAGACTGGGGCATAAGTAGATTTCCAGCTGTATGTGAATCACAGTTTATTCATGCATTATTTTTATTGATTATTGTACTATTGTTTCCATATGAACAACTGTAAACCTACTTTTGCCCCACCCTGCATATACAGAATCTGAACTTTTCATCAAGTCACTGTTACCATCTTGGTACAAGCCAACCATCATCTGTCATGTTGATATTGTTATAATCTAACTGGGACCCCTGCTTCGGCCCTTGCCTTCCTCCAATCTGTTCTCAACACAATAACCAGAGTAAGGATGTTAAACAGTTCTGGTGAAAACACTGTAAAGGCTTCCCATATCACTGCAATTAAAAGATTCGCATTACAATAGCTTAGTAAACCATTAGAACTACCTAGCCTCTATTTTGTTTAAAATCATATATCCTACTTCTCTCCTTCCTCCACATCACTCCACTCCACTCCACCCACCCACACTGGCTTCTTTGCTGATCCTTGAACACATCAATATGTAGGGCCTCTGCATTTTCTATTCTCTGCACTTGGACTGCTCGTGCCCCAAGTATCACATGACTCACTCCCTCACCTGCTTCAAATCTACTAAAATGTCACCTTCTCCAGCCTTCCCTTAGGAACCTATCTTAAACTGCTAAACACTCACAAACCCTTTCATGTTTTACGTATCTCAACAGCATTTATTACATTATCACCTTATATTTTTCTATTTATGAATTACGAGTATACTGTTTCCCTCCACTATAATGCACATTACAAGGTGGCAGTGTCAAAACAATGCCTGACACACACATAGTAAGCACTCAATGAATATTTGTTGACTAAATAAATATTGAGCTCTCAGTTTGAATCTTATGCTTTATGGAAGCAATTAATAAATTGTATCATTTCACTCTTGTTGGTCCTGTAATAAAAGTCTATAATATATTAGATCACTCTGGTGAAAAGGAGTTACTTTTATATTTCCCCGAAGTCCTGAGATGAAATTACAGCCAATTGTTTAAAAAAAAAAAAAAAATCTCTGAATGGAGTTTCTGGAGGGCAGTAACCGAATCTCTCTTCTCTCTTAACTTGTCACCAGCCATCGATGACTGACATTCAAAGAACTGTTACTGGATTGAAGTGAATGGAGTGAACGCTACAGGAGCCTATGATATAACTGCTTATGTTTGTCAAGATGTCATTCAACAGAGGCAGCACCATTATCTAGGTTTCTAAGGTCGGTTTCAAACAAACCCATGTCCTCTCTCTTGCATGGCTACCTGCGGCAATAGGACAGTCCAATAATATAGTCACCTGTACAGGTCATGTATCCATTACTCCGCTCCTCGGAATATACAAGCCATAGTAAGCAAAGATTAACTGCTAAAAAACTATAGTAAAAATAAAGGATACTTTATGTATACTTGCTATTCAAACAGAGAGGGGCAAAAGAACACAAGACAAACAAGATGAGATATCCCAAAAAAAGAAAAAAATGGAAGATTAAAAAGTTTTTTAAAAAGTGGAAAAAGCAGCAGGGTGGGGACTAGAGGATGGACAGCTAAGTAACAATGAGACGGTCGGGGAAATGTGATTGCAAGCCAGGCACGAGGACAGAAACCAGCGCAGGCGCTAATAACAAGCTGCTCCTTCAGCAGCCTCTCCTCAACTTCCTCCTGCGTCCTCTGGAGCCGCACTCCACACGCGAGGGCGTCCCTCTGGGCGAGCCAGCGCAAAGCGCAGGTCCTCAGCGCCGCTCGTCTTTACCTGCGACCCGCTAGGGTGCCCGGTCCGGCAGCCCAGCGGGCGTGTGTGTCTGTGTGGACTGGTGAGAAACGGGCACTCCGGAGCTGCGAGCTCCGCTCTTAAGACAAACGGCTTGCAGAGGTGGGCGGGGGCCTCGAGGCGAGGACGGGGGCGCTTCTGGCCAGCACAGGCCCGGAGGCGATCGGAGCCAGGTGCCCCGCGCGCCTCCCCTCGGAGTGGCTCCCGCCCCGCCGCCGCCACCGACACCAAGGCGCCCCTCGGCCCCAGACTAGGTGCCTGCCTGGTCGGCGCCCTGGGAACCACACAGGGGTGCGGCCAGCGCCCAGACCGCGTCCGTCTGGGCGGGAGGGACGCCAGCGCCGAGGCCACGCCGCCCCGGAGCGCCAAGATGGTTTTGGACAAACTTTGAAAACAGAAGGACTCCAATTACCTGAGCGGCGCGGGCGCGGGCTCGTCTGCGGTACGGCTGCCGGGCGCGGGCCGGGTTTTCAGCAGCCGTAAAGCGGGAGGAGCGCGCGCGAGCCGCGGCGCGAGCCCTCGCCCCCGAGCGGCGGCCGCCTGGCAAGGAGCGGGCTGGGCTGAGTCATAATGAAAGACACGTTTGCCAGGGCGAAGTTGGAAGAGGGGCCTGGAGGAACCGTGTTAAATGGCAAGTGGGCCCAAATTAGGGAAGGGTTATTTTTTTTTAATTGGACAAAAACTGGAAAATTTGTCCGATGGTGGAAGACAAATGAGCTTCTTTTATTATTTGCATATATTGTACAAATATTCTTTGTATCTAATAAAACTTTTTAAAGACTATTTTTGAAGTGAACTGTCTTTCGAGCCCTATGGTCTGCTGCAATGCTCAGCATTGTCACTTCCAGCTATAGGACCTTATGCAAGCTACTTGATTCATTCGGTGCCTTTATTTCTCACCTTTGAACAGCATAGTAGAGGTACCTCAGGAGACAGAATACTGGCAGGGTACTGCGTATAGTGCATGCACTTTGCACTCAGTAAATGTTAAACACGATGATTTCAAAATAAAGTGGGGATGATAAGTGAAGAGGAGCCTAGATGAACAGATTTAAAAGGAAAACAAGAAAGAAATCAAGATTTGTTTCCAAGTAGTGTACATTTGACAAATGACTCCAAAGAAGAAGGAGTTGTTGAGGTTGTTGGAGCCTCCAAGGAACAAATGAGGCCAAGAGATGTAGCTGAGGTGAAAAAAAAAAAAAGAGGAAAAGAAAACTAGTCTCCTTGGCCAAAAAAGAGCTGAAGCAGCATAGGACAGGGAAGGAAGAGTATGCTTACTCTCTATTTAGAAAATCATGACAAACTCCCTCTGCTGAAGGAGACTTTAAAAAATAAAATAGTCAAACAATAAACAGATAAACAATTATCTAAAAATAAGCCCCAAATGAGGAGCTTCTGCTCCAATGAATGAGATTTGGCAGTTCTGCAAAATGAGGAAATTCTTCCCTGGCTGCATCTTGGGGTGAGTCATCAAACCCACAGCAAAAATTAGTGGGATGGATTCCTGAAAGGCATGCCAGATGGATGCACTCTGCTTAGTTTTAATAACTGTGATGTTCCCTCTGTACTGTCAACTTCGAGGACAGGAGAATAAAGATTTGAGGAGTAAACTTGAAAATAAAAGGCAAACTAGCTACTTGCCATGTGAGTATCCACACACAGTGAGCATATAGTTAAAATTCCCAACAAGAACCATTTCTCCTATTTTCATTCTCCCTCCCCTTTGTTTCTGCTTTCAATGTATTTCTTTTTATTTACTTTTATTATGTTTTTATGCAATGGAACTGCCCAAGGGGAAGGTGGTTTTAATTAATACTAAAGAATGAAAGGAATTTCAGCTAGGCTTGTCTAAATGTGTCAAACTTTTTGAATAAAAGGTTTTTCAGTTGAACTTTTAATGAGAGCAAGGGTAAATTGGCAGATGTGAAATCAAAAGTTGTTTTAGACAAACAAGATAACAACAGGAAGACTAGGGGGATAGAGAATGTAATAAAACTTAGAAACAGTTCTATTTCCTAATTACAGTAAGCACTAAAAGACTAAAGCAAAGTTTTCTCTAGCAAGTAAAGAAATATGGATGTCTTGCTCTACTACTAAGCCTTTCAAATAGAAACAAGAGAAAGAAAAAGTGGGAAACAAACCTGTATCAGATTCTTATAATGATTTGCATTTTCCTAGGAGGTCTCCTGCTGGGTAAAAGTCTTGGAGGTGCCTCCTAAAGCAAAATATTTGAGGGGATTAACCATTCCAGATTTGGGAATATCCTAAATAAAGTGAGAACCCTACTCTCTGTTTTCAGTTTTGCTAAACCTTGGGGCTGAGGCAAACATTGTCATTAAACCTGTATTAATTTGAAACAGAGTTAAAAACTTAAATGGTGTGAAGCACTTAAACTGAAAGGAACAAGAAAACAAAACCGAGGCCCAGGAAATAGAGGAAGAGACTAGGAAGCGTTTCTTGGAGAACCTTTGAACTGCTGGCTGTCATGCGAATGCCTGTGACTTGTTTTAGACAAATAAGCAATACAAACTAAAGCTGGGAACCAAGAAGATCTGGTCAAATAAGATTTAAAAAAAAAAAAAAAAAAAAGCCTACCTTCCCTGAGATACTTTGGTCAATGAAGATAATTCTATTTATTTCTTTTGGTGGAGACAAAAACTCAACACATTAATTTTGTGTATTAAAGCCTCAATCACCTGAATCCACTTCAATGTATTTTTTAGTTGAACTCGTGGTGTTCTATAAGCTAAAACTTACATATGAGCTTTTTAGCCTTTTGTGAATTTATCCAAAGGTGGATTTTGACTAGTAAGTATTTGCTTTTGAACCTCTTAAGTCCATCATTAATTAATGCTAATAATGTAAAGAATAGAGAGATCCACTTTTCAAGATGTTTTATAGATATATCCATATCTAATAGTTACAATTAAATTATATCAATTTGATGACATTACAAGTGCTTTTTACACAGCTGAATTGAACCTTAGTGTACTAATATGATTTTTATTTAAGATTTTATGTAAGGAAATATTGGAAAGGATTGTTAGATTGCAAAAAGCTGTGTTGTGCTTTCTAATTTAAAACTTCAGTATAGAGAGGATTTTATGCCACGCTGTAACAGTGTTATGCAAACACTATTACCTGTTGCTAAATCACTACAAAACAGAAGCAATAATTAACTAGCCAGAGAGCATCAAGGAATTTGTAGTTTCTGAAACAAATGTCAGAATGCTACTGAAGACTGTATCAAAACTGAAATGAGATTCTCAAGCCAAATTGGAGCTTTAGCTGAGAACGGTTCCAACATGACCAGCTAATCCAGCTCAATGAGGGAGGACGATCTTAAAGATATAAATCTTCGCTCTTTGTCAACAACATATATCAACTAATGGAATCTGTTGTATATATTTTAGAAGAGATCTACTAAAAACTATTCAAATCTACAATACTCTAAACTTTTTAGACATTTAAGGTAGTTTGAAAAATGATCACTTTATGGTTTGGATTTTTAGACAATGTCACACCTAAAAATTTTCAGGTAGTTAAAATTTGCATTGGAAAAATAAACAACTGTTGGAAATAGGCACTCCCATTTATTTTTTATTGGAATGTAAATTGTTACAATCCCCATTGGAGAAAAATTTAGTAACAATCAAAATTATAAACACCAACATTTTATTCCTCTTGAAGCAGCTAATTTTTATGTGAATCGAATTCTATAGAATTGGGGTAATATATCCCATAAAAAAATTGCTATGAGCAATGTTTTTGCTGCCTATGTGTTTTTCTAGGAATTTTATGGTTCTATAGAAATAATACATACACATTATTCATTATAATCACAAGTTTGAAAAAACAAAAGTTTATAGGAGATTAAATTAATTATGAAAATTATAGAATAATTTTCTATACAGTAGAAATGTACGCTATGAAATTGTAGGAGGAAAGAAACAGAAAAAAAATGAAAAACTTTTTTTTCCACCAGAGCACTCTGTTTTATTTTTTCTCTTGTTTTATTTTTTAATCTTTATTGTATTTTTACATTACCATTATACCCCTTATACCCGTCCCCCCAGCAGTCACTGCACTGTTGTCACGTCCATGAGTTCTTTTTCCTTTTTGCTCAATCCCTCCACCCACTAACCTCCCCCACCTACTAGCTGTTACCCTGCTCTCCATCTATGAGTCTGTCCCCATTTTCCTTGTTCAGTTGTTCATTAGATTTCACATATGAATGAAATTATATGGTATTTGTCCTTCTCTGGCTTATTTCACTTAGCATTATGCTCTCTAGGTCCATCCATACTGTTGCAAATGGTACAATTTTCTTCTTTTTTAAAGCCGAATAGTATGCAAATGTCCCATAGTTGTATTACCCACTCATCTACCCAGAAGTATGATTGCTGGGTCAAAAGGCAGATCCATTTCTTAATTTTTTGAGATATCTCTATACTGCTTTCCACAGTGGCTGTATCAGTCTGCATTCCCACTAACAGTGTACATAGAGGACCCCAAAGATTCAACCAAGAAACTACTATAATTGATAAATGAATTCAGCAAAGTTGCAGGATACAAAATTAATATCAAGAAATCAGTTGCATTTTTACACGCCAATAACAAACAAAAAGGGAAATCAAGAAAACAATCCCATTTACAATTACTTCAAAAAGAGTGAAATACCTTGGAATAAACTCAAACAAAGATTTAAAATACCTGTACTCAAACAATTGTAAGACACAGAAGAAAGAAATTGAAGAAGATACAAATAAGTAGAAGCGTATACTATGTTCATGGATAGGAAGAATTAACATCATTAAAATGTTCATACTACCCAAAGTAACCTGTGGATTCAATGTAATTCCTATCAAGATTCCAATGACATGTTTCATAGAACTAATACAAATATTTCAAAAATTTATATGGAATCATAAAAAGCACCACATAATGACAGTGAATCAGAGAGAGAAGAACAAAGTTGGAAGAATCACATTATCTAATATCAGACTATACAATATGGCCACAGTAATCAAAACAGCCTGGTACTGGCAAAACGGACACATAGATCAATGGAACAGAATATAGGGTCCAGAAATAAACCCACGACTTTATGGTCAATATTTGACAGAGGAAGCAAGCACATCCAATGGGCTAAAGATAATTTATTCAATAAATTGTGTTGTGAAAATTGGACAGATACATGAAGAAAAATGAAACTAGACTACCTTCTTACACTACACACAAGAATAAATTCAAAACATATCAAAGACTTTAATGTTAGACCTTAAACCATAAAAATCCTAGAAAACCACATAGGCAGCAAAAACATTGCTCATAGCAATTTTTTATGGGATATATTACCCCAAGCAAGGGAAACAAAAAAGGAAAAGAAAAAATGGGACTACACCAAACTAAAATGCTTTTGCTCAGCAAAGGCATCAACAAATTAAAAAGACAACCCATAGAAAGGGAGAGTATATTCGCTGATACATCTAATGAGGGGTTAATATCCAAAATTTACAAAGTACTTAACAAAACTCAACAACAAAAAAAACATACAACTCAAAAATGGACAAAGGACCTGAATACACACTTCTCCAAAGATGACATACAGATGGCCAATAGACACATGAAAAAATGCTCAACATCACTAATTATCAGAGAAATGCAAAATAAAAGCACAGTGAACCCTGTCTGCTGTGCCTCAGTGGATGGAGCGCTGGCCTGTGAACCAAAGGGTCACTGATTTTATTCCCAGTCAGGGGCATGTGTCTGGGTTGCAGCCAGGTCCGCATTAGGGGACATGTGAGAGGCAACCACGCGTTGATGTTTTTCTACCTCTCTTTCTCCCTCCCTTCCCCTCTCTCTAAATAATTTTTTTAAGTTAAAAAAAAAGCATTGTGAGATACCATCTCACACCTATCAGAATGACTATCTTCAATAAATCAACAAACAGGTACTGGTGAGGATGTGGAGAAAGGAGAAAAGACTCTTCTGTAAACAGTTTCAGGAAATATAAGATATATAAATTTTTAAAAAATTACACAACAATGTGAAAAACATGGTGCCATTGTCTGTATAAAGAGCAGATGAGTTTTACATTTACTTGTATATACATAAAGAAAATCTGGAAGGTAAATTTAAGAAACTAACAATAACAATCATGTAATTCGGAGGTAGGTCAAGATACTGATTAGACTGAGGGAGAGGGGCAAAGGAGACTTTCCATTGCATACATTTTTGTTTTTGTTTGAAAAAAATAATTAAAAATAAAAACCAATGCCAATAGTATTCATAATGTGTAAAAAGATAAGATTAGAAAAGTGATTTACAATTGAATTATCTTTGTCTTTTTAACTCCAAAAATACTGAAGTTTACTCTTAAGAATTCCTGCTAACTAAACTATGAATTCTATGTACATCTGTTTTGACTATAAAGATCCTTAGTGTTTGAAAGTAGCAGTAAGACTTCACACACAAGTAAAATGCATTTTTATTTCTCTCCAATTAAGGTTCCAAATAATAGAGAAATTGTGCGTAAAGTAGTACTATATGTCTTATGCTAATTAATTATTCAGAATTTCCACAATTTACTATTATTTTGCTGAAAATACTGTATTGTAACAAGTACCAAAATTTAATTCGGTAATGACTAAAACAAAATAATTCTTATATTAAAGTACTTTTGAAGCACAGACTTTCTCTAATTATTAACTATATAAAGTTTTGCCTATTTCAAATGCTTTTTGGGAAATTAGTGGCCTTAATATGAGGAACTCAGTAAAATAAATACATAAATTTAAATCACTCTGCTTACAGAGTGTTTTGAGTTTTCGCAGAAATTTACTTGTGTAGCAAAAATTCCTTAGCTGAGAAAGTGATGTCCAGGAAGAGGTGACAATGTGTCTATGACTTTTTTGAAAATTAAGCAGCGTGGCAGAAATGTTAGCCTCACTAATATCTGTATGTAGTAGCCCACTGCCCCCCGATGCATGTTTTAGCTTTCCATAGTTTGCTACCTGTGATCAAATGTGGTTCAAAAATATTAAATGTTATATTCCCGAAATAACTGATGCTTAAGTTGTGTGCCGTTCTGGGCCGCATGATGAAATCTGCCACGTAGCTCCATCCTGCCCGGACATGAATTACCCCTTTGTCCAGGCTCCCCACACTGTATATATCACCCTCTCATAAGTCACTTAGTAGCCATTCTAGGTTATCAAATGGACTACGGACAGTCTGTAGTGCTTGTCTTCAAGTAACCCTTATTTTGCTTAGTAATGGCCCCAAAGTGAAGAGCAGTGATGCTGGCAACTCAGACATGTGAAGGAGAAGCCATAAGCAGTGCTTCCTTTAAGTGAAAAGGTATGTATGCATAGAAGAAAATATATTAGATAGAAGGGCATTCTCCCAGCACCTGATTGAACCTCAGGGGCTCAGAAGATGGACCAAGTGGACCCAGTGTGATTTCCTGACAGGGGCACAGTTGGCTGCAGCTGACCCTGCTGAGAACACAAGAGTTCTAGGAGGGGCAAAAGACAGCTGAGACCAGGTCTAACTGCTGCTGCTCAAATCATGCTGACAGGAAAAAAGAAAGCCCCTTTTTTCCTTCTCCATTGTTGTGCCACCTGTTAGCAGAGATTAAACAGTGTCTCAAAAACGTAACCTATCCTAGCCCCAGCATTACAGGAGACACTGTGGAAGGGGGAATTTGGAGCCAAATCAATGAATAAATACCAGGCACACTCCTAACCTTCGTAAGCTCAGCATCTGTACACATCCCTTCTCACATTTTTAAAAAATTCTATAGCAACAGCTTCATGCTTCTGCATTTATTCAAACAAAAAAATACTCTCACACACTCCCAAAAAAAGGGGAAATACAGACATGAGTGTAAACATTATCTTATCGATCTATTGATTAGTTTTAGGCTTTAACAGAACATAACTATAAAAACACTACCGACCATCATCGATCTTTATTTAAACTAATAGTGATCTAGGAGGAAAAGGGAAAAAGTATTTTACGCAAAATCACTGGAGTGCTTGTTTCTGTAACTAGTCAGAAGGTAGTTAATGATTATAACAATTCTTCTTTTACCCATTGCATGTTCCTTTGATCTCAGCTAGTGTCTGGTGGGCGTGGCTATTGAGCAGGCAGAGTATTTAAATCTTTATTCTTAAAGAACATAATGCTTCAGCAATTCTGTTTTTATTGAGATCTTATAGTTCATTATTTTTTATTATTGAACATGTACACACTACACGGTAACCAGATAATCCACTAGGTTCCAAATATAGTCCTCTTGGTTCCCATTGTGTAGCACCAGTCTAACCTTTGCTTGATAGTCAGGAGCAGTCATTTCAGCCAAGAAAGTATTCCCTCATTGCCAATTATTTCAGTGACATGAAAAGCTCAAAATGACCAGGGAGCGGTCTCAACTTCTGATTCAAGGGAACAGTTGCCATGTCCCACAGTCCCATGGTGGAAACGTTCCTTAGTTCCTCGGGGACTGATGTCACTAAATCACAGAATCCTAAGTGTCAGGGACAAGAACACTTTTGGAAATGGATAATTAGGTGCAATAGTGACAGGAGCCACTCAGATTTCTTCTTGATTCTCAGAGACATTCTCAGGTGTTGGGAGAAACAGCACCATATGTTTCCAAACATATCTGTATGCTGCAGGAGAGTATCCCATGTGGTGATGCTCATGGAAAGACCACTAAATGTCATTCTGTCACAATTATTTTACCATGATGCAATGTCGTGTGGTATTTTAAAATGGTGAATTTAGGTATTTTGGAAGTCCATGAATGATGCTACTGGCCAAAGCATTGCTGATGAATAAAGCAAATCTATCATCAGAATGAATGGGCATCCCTGTGAGGTCAGAGCTCTGTCTCCATGGTGGACAGAGAGGAAAAGATGCAAAGAGCCTGGGTCCTGGATGTCCTCTTTGGAGGAGAGCCACTAGGAGATCTACAGAAACAAAAACACCCACCCCGGAGTTTGTGTGCAAGCAATAAACTTTCATTGAGTTAAGCCACTGAGATTTTGGTGTTACCTTTAATAACACTTTGCTTATTTTGACTAACTCAAGTGGAAAATAGCCTTCAAAAGGAATAAAATAATTCTAAAACTTCATGAAATAATTAAAGACAGTATATACAAAAACTTTATTCTTTTAACAAATTATATTAAGACATACACAGATCTCTGTTTGATCTATTAAGTTTTCTATCTTCATTCGGGAGTGATTTTCTATATCTGAAATCATGAGGATAATTTTTAAAAATTTTATTACTGCTATTATTTATCAATTTTACTATTATCTTTGATAGATTTTTTTAAAAATAACAATATGTTACGTATCTCAAAAGGTTTCTTTTTGTCTTCATGAAAATATATTTTTATTAACAAATCAGACAAAATGACACATGAGATCAAAATTTTAATTACTCGGAAAAGCAAAGATTCTTTACCTCTATTCTTGTTTTTTTCTTATGCACCCTGTAATTTGCTTATTTTATTATTATATTATTCCCAAATAAATTCCCAGATTTTTTATTAACTAAAAGATTAACTTTATGATTTCTAGTTTTTTCCATCATATTATAAACCGTTGAAATATTATTACATCTGAAAAATTCATTTTTACAAAAATTATTGATACATGACTAGACTGTAAGGGTAAAAAAAGATGAGAATTTCTCTTTTCCTGGTGTGTCAATATACCAAATGAACCAGAAAGAAAATTAAATGGTATGAGCAGCCCGAGCTCTGTTTATTGGATGGATGGCTTAGCATAAATATCTGTGAGAGTTTTCCATACTAAAGCAAGTCTTAAATCGCTATAGCAAAACAGTCCTAAATATGATTTAGAGTTCACTTCAATATAGAAAAAATGATTGCCTAATGATTGAGAAAAAGAAAGACTACCACAATACAGAATGGTTTAAGTGACTTAATATGTCTTATATAGGCAAAGACAAAATAACCCATTCCAAACAGTACATAACATTTTTCTTCTAACTTTCTTTGTATAGTCTATATATTTGAAGTTTCCTCAGTTCATCACTTTCATGATTTTTTTATTACATATAAAATTCTATTGATTGATATAACTTTTATCTTTTCTATCTTAGTATTTCAGTGTGCACAATGAATATATGCTTCTTCCCCCGCCCCCGCCCAACCATGTGTTCTTACCTTTGAGGAAAAGTCATTCTTTATCCCTTGTGACTCTGATAAGACTATTTAGAAAAAGACCCTTCCTCTACCACCAGATCCAAAAGAACCAATTATAATTCTTAGGGGAAAGAGAGTTGCAATTCTCTGAAAATCTATACAGGACCTATCAAGTTATAACATGGAGCAAGCCCAGCAGCTGTCTGTTGTAAGATGGAACTCAAAAGAGGCCCAGAGGTCCTGAGTTAGCTGTAAAAACAGATGGCTCAAACTCCCGTGCCACTTGCAACTGTTGCATTAACAGCTCTTCTAAAGCCTCGTGGAAAGGGAGGCCAGTTTGAGTTTCATTTATGAATGGTCTTGGTATATGCTTGCAAACTGCATATAACCTTATGTTTTTACTACATCCTCTACTTAGGAATGGCCCTGAAATACAGTGGTAAGAATAATCCTCTCAATAGACAGAGTATCAGCCAGTTCATCAGGTCATTCACTTTTTGTACAGAGAGGAGTGGTTCAAAGTTAAGTGCATTCCTGGACTTTTAGGCAGTGGTGAATGCTTCAGCTTTTTGATCAGAAGTCTGAAAGGAGCACAATTAGAAGACTGGGGTCCTGTAAACCTAGGAAAGAGGCATGTGTTTAGACTTATGGGAGTGGGTGTGCGATGTGAACATCTTTGTGTTGCATGCTAACAACTCTCCCCATCCGTTTATGAAATTTCTCATTAAAGCTATGAGGTCATTTGTACTGCAGAACTTCTCACACTTTCCCACTGGACTGACTGTATCAGTGTGGTATTAATTAACATGTTCCTCCAAACCCATGTTTTTGCAGTGATCTGACAGTAGATCCAGACTTGATTAGATTTAAGATTTGCTTTCTCATTCTCTCTCTCTCTCAGCAATAATAAATCGCAGAGAGATAATATAATATGTACTTTATATTGCATCTCTTCAAGAATATAATATGATTATCCCACTTTTATTTAGGTTAAGAGGGCTCAAATGTTGTCATCATCCATTAAAATTTTTTCCTAAAAATCTGTCTTCTAATAGTTTTAACATTTATTACTTTGTTATGTGTTGAAAAATGGTGATGTTCCAACATTAACATTTCTCCTGAATTCACTAGCTGTGTTTATTCTGTAAAGAAGAACTTTCAGAGGAAAAGTAAGAACTGATACCACAGAAATTCAAAGAGTTGTAAGAAGTTGCTGTGAACAAATATATGCTAAGAAATTGGACAACCTGGGTGAAGTAGATAAATTTCTAGAAACATGCAATCTTCCAAAACTGAATCAGGAAGAAACAGAAAACCTGAATAGACCAATAACAACTAGTGAAATTGAAGCAGTAGTCAAAAAAATACCAAAGCACAAAAGCCCTGAACCATAAGGCTTCACAGGCGAATTTTACCAAACATTCAAATAAGAACTAACACCAACACTTCTCAAACTATTCCAAAAAATTCAAGAAGAGGGAAGACTCCTAAACTCTTTTTATGAGGCCAGTATTAATCCCAAAATCAGGTAAAGATACAGCAAAGAAAGAAAATTACAGGCTAGTATCTCTGATGAACATGGATGTAAAAATCCTCAACAAAATACTAGCAAACCAGATCCAGAAATACATTAAAAAGATCATACACAATGATCAAGTGGTATTTATTCCAGACATGCAAGGTTGGTACAATATTTGCAAATCAATAAATGTGATACATCACATAAACAAAATGAAAGATAAAAATCACATGATCATATTAATAGAGGCAGGAAAAGCATATGATAAAATCCAGCACCTTTTATGATAAAAACACTCTGCAAATTGGGAATAGAGGGAGCATACTACAACATAATAAAGGCCATGTACGAAAAACTCACTGCCAACATCATACTCAATGGGCAGAAACTAGAAGTGTTTCTCTTAAGATCAGGAACAAGACAAGGCTGTCCACTTTCATCACTCTTCTTCAACATAGTACTGGAATCCCTAGCCACAGTGATCAAACAAGAAGAAGAAATAAAAGGCACCCACATGGGAAACGAGAGAGTAAAACTGTCATTATTTGCAGGTGACATGATAGTGTACATGGAAAACCCTATAGGCTCCAACAAAAAAAGTACTCTACCTAATAAGTAAATTTGGCAAAGTAGAGGGATATAAAGTCAATATTCAGAAATTGATGGCATTTTTGTATACCAACAATGAACTATCAGAAATAGAAATTAAGAAAAAAAATTACATCTTCTATAGCAACAAGAAAAAAATAAATTACCTAGGAATAAATTTAATCAAGGAGGTAAAAGACCTATACTCAGAAAATTTAAGACACTAAAGAAAGAAATTGAAGAAGCTATGAATAAATGGAAGCATATACTCTGTTCATGAATTGGAAGAATTAACATTATTAAAATGGCCATACTACCCAAAGCAATCTATAAGTTCAACAAAATTCCTATTAAAAAAAACAATGGCATATTGCACAGATCTAGAAGAAATACTTCAAAAATTTATATGGGACCAAAAATGACCCCAAATAGCTACAGCAATCTTAAGAAAAAAAGAACAAAGTTGGAAGGATCACAATATCTGATTTCAAACTATACTACAAGTCTACTGTAATCAAAACAGATGGTACTGGCATGAAAACAGATACAAAGATCAATGAAACAGAATGGACAGCCCAGAAATAAACCCATGTTTCTATAGTCAATTAATATTAGACAAAGGGGGAACAAACATACAATGGAGTACAAATAGACTCTTCAATAAATGGTGTTGGGAGAACTGGACTGGTACATGCAAAAAAATGAAAATAGACCCCCAACTTACACTATACATCAGAATAAACTCAAAATGGATAAAAAACTTAAATATAACATGGTACCATAAATATCTTAGAGGAAAACATAGGCAGTAAAATTTCATATATGCCATGTATCAATATTTTTTCCAATTTATCTCTTAAGGCAAGGTAAATAAAGGAAAAAATAAACAAATGGGAGTATATCAAATTGAAAAAGCTTTTATATGGCTAAAGAAACCATCATCAAAATGAAAAGGGAACTGACTGTGTGAGACAACATATTTGCCAATGATACATCAGACAAGGGTTTATGTTCCAAAATATATATGAAGAACACAGACAACTCAACACCAGGAAGACAAGCAATCCAATTAAAAAGTGGACAGAGGACCTGAGTAGACACTTCTACAAAGATGACATACAGATGGTCCATAGGCATATGAAAAAAATGCTCAGCATCACTAGCCATCAGAAAGATGCAAATTAAAAACACAGTAAGATATCACCTCACACCAGTCAGAATGGCCATCATAAACAAATCAACAAACAAGTGCTGGCAAGGGTGTGGTGAAAAGGGAGCCCTGGTGCACTGTTGGTTTGAATGCAGACTGGTGCAGCCACTGTAGAAAACAGTAGGGGATTTCCTCCAAAAATTAAAAATGGAACTTCCTTTTGACCCAGTGATTCCCCTGCTGGAAATATATCTTAAGAATACTGAAACACCAATTCAAAAGAACTTATGCACCCTGATGTTCATAGCAGTGCTATTTATAATAGCCAAGATTTAGAAACAGCCTCATGTGCCTATCAGTAGATGAGTGGATTATAAAACTGTGGTACATCTATGCAGCAGAATACTGCCCAACAGAAAGACTGAAGAAGGAATTCCTACCCTTTGCAACAGCATGGATGGAACTGGATACAATTACGCTAAGTGAAATAAGCCAGTCAGTGAAAGACAAATACCGTATGATCTCACTTATAAGAAGAACCTAATGAACAAAATACACTAACGACTAAAACAGAACCAGAGACACGGAAACAGGGAATAGACTGACGGCTGCCAGAGAAAAAAAGGGAGAAGAAGGATGATGGAAGGTAGGGGAAGAGAGTGTCAAAGAACATGTATTAATGACCCATGGAGACGGACCAAGATGTGGGGATGGATTGTTGGAGTGGGGGATGGGCAGGATGAAGGAAGACATACGGGGAAAAATTGAGACAACTGTAATAAAATAAACAAAAGGAGCATGGTTCATTTTGGGGTAGTATTCTGAACTACTGTCTGAATAAGAAAAGCAGAATAATAAATGTTTGCTTTTCAATTTCATTATTATAATAATTTTTCTGTCTTAGCAACCATCAAAGTTGAGCTACTAATTTTATATTTTAAATATAATTATGTATATTTAAGGATTTCTATATGTATAAATCATATACAGGGTGGGGCAAAAGTAGGTTTACTATGGTTCATATGGAAAATAATACAATAATTACAAATACAAGAAAGATGTTTTGCAGACTCATGACTATAAACCTACTTTTTCCCCACCCTGTATATATCAGACTTTTTGATCTATTGCAGTCTTTTTCTTTTTATTGCTCACTTTGTTCTATCATTTACAAATGGTGCTACGAAATAATTTTTTAGAGATAAAGAAATCATAAGTTTGTTATTTATTTTACTAATTTATTTAATTTTATATTTCTATCTCTTCTGTTGCTTTGAAAATGTTCCTTAATGACATAAATATAACTATTCATTTACTTTATCAATGTATATATACATAATATACTTAATAATGTGATAACCAAATACCTAAATAGTGATCTCAACATTACTACTAATAACAAGACCACTGAAAACAATTTCAGTGCTTTTGGTTTTGTTGTTTTCCTTAGGATATATTCACTAGGGAACTAGAGTCAAAATACTTGTTTTAAAGTTATTTGAAATGATTCTGTGCAATTATGGCACCAACTAGATATACACTTAGGGTGACTTGTTTCACTTTTTTTTTTCAAATTTGGAGCGTGGTTTGTTATGTCATTCTTTGATTTATTATTTCTTTAAAAAATAGGTATGGCATTTACACAATTTTGAATTCAAAGCCAGCTTCCATCCTGGGCTCACTCTCCTGTTCTCTTTGTCTTTGTATAGGTAAACTATTTTTATTCATTTTTGACTTTCCATTTTTTTAGATTTTGGATTCAAACCGAGGTAGTCTGGTTCCTTACTTAGTCCATGACTTTAAAGAAAAATAGACTAAAACTTCTCCTTCAGAAATTACCAAATCCTTTTTTACTTGGAGAGGGTGAAGCTGAAAATTAAATATATTTGTAGCTAGTTCTGAAGATGTAAACTTGGAAAATATCGTTCCACTGCTGTCCATAAGTCTCACCTCCTCCACCACCCTGTCAAATTTAAAACCACCAGGCAGTAGCTAAAAGCCTCTTTTATGGCTTTTTGTGTTCCAAAGCATATAGTCTTAACCCAGATACCTACTTTATAGATTCAGAGCATGCAGGCTTTGCATATATTCTTTTGAAGTTTGCATTTATAAGCCTTTGTGTATCAGCTTTTGTGAATTTCCATGTGACCTGTCTGAACTCCGTGAAGACAGAGTGTGAACAAACATTACAAGCTTTTTGTAAAAGAGAATGTGGGCTCCATATAAAAGGTTTTGCCTAAATCCCGTTGTATCTCCTTTAACTATCCCTGTTCATTCTCACAAGGTTTCACTGTCCTTGTTCGCTATCACATGGCTCTCCTTTCCTACTTTTGCTTCTATTCCTGCTTGTGTCTCTAACTGAGTTTCTCAAAAGGTCCATGCAGTTCGTAGGGCCCACTCAGTGTAACGAAGGCTGATAGCGGGTGGAAATGGCTTTAGACAACAAAAGCGTGAAAGCTGGGTTGTTACCCGCTTTCTAACCACCTAGTGTTCTTTATGAATGCTAGACAGTCCTCAGTTTATCCAGTTACGCTTCAAACTTTCTATGACCTTTGGGCTAGTCACTATTCTGGGAAATTAGCCCAATAGAGTGATGTAAACTGGTACAACAATTATCCACAAAGATGTTCATTGCCAATTTTATATAAAAATTAAAGTTTATTACTACCCAAGTATCCAGCAACATGAGAGTGATTACATGATGATACTTATACTAGGCTATTAAGGATTAATTATATAGGCTATATAATATTAGTTATATTATGCTTTAAGGGCAGACATCTTAATAGCATAAAGACGAGATAAAATATAAACAAAGTGATACATGAAGAAATATGACAATTATTAACAATATTTTTAAAAATCATTAATAATGATACACAACATTAATTTCTACATTTTTTTAATTTTCAAAAGTGTGGATATATTACTTTTATTAATAGTATACACACTGCCCCCACAAGACTATAAACCTGTAAGCTAATTGTTCAAGCTTCTTATGTCTATACGAGACTGCCCTGAAGGACAATAGTCCGCAGAGAAAAGATGGGGCTTATCGAATATTATAGCAAGATGTGAGCTTCAAAAGAGGAAAGCTTTTGAACGGAGACAGGTACAGCCAAGATCTGGGAAAGATAATGAGAGAATGCAACTGACATCTCCTGACCTTATGGAAGCTAGGATATAGCAGAAAGCATAGCTCACGCTGGAGAAAGTGACAATGAAATTGGAGTTCTCAGTAAAAAAAATCAGGATTACATTAAGGTAGCACTTTTTAAACTGAAGTTATTTTATATTTTTGCTATTTCTACTTTCTACATATGTTATTATTTTCTCAATAATCAATTTGTCACCTCTTTTTTTAAAAATCAGTGCGCAAAAGTGACTGACACATTTTTCTAATACACATTAAAATAAAATGCAACCATTAAAATTTACATTTTTATCCAATAAAAAAGCTTTAAATTATCTTTGAGACATTGCTTTAGAGCAAGGATATAAAGAAAACTTTCTCTAAAGAGACCGAATATGCAGATAAGGATAGTTGACAAGAGACTAAGTGCAAGGGTTTCGTGGGCAGTCACCAGGAACGTGGGAGGTAGGTTGGGGTGGGGAGAGTAGATCTTCAACCGAGAGAACAGAGTACTATTCCAGACGAATCTGCATTTGGGGTATGCTTACGCAGTAAAGATGAGAAGCATGAATTAAATTATTTGATATAGAAGCCGCTGCCTTTAGTTAAAGTTATCTTAAAATGTGATATCTAGAACAGATAGTGTGGACCCTACAGTTATTGTGTCCTTAGAGCAAAATAGGAAATATCTTTGTGGCCTATTGGTGTGAGAACATTGACTCTAGGGAGCAATTAAGTCTTGAGTGAGGTATAATATTAACCTCAGATTGTTGGCTAAAATTCCTCTCTTGTTTCAGAAGGGAAAAACTACTTCATATTTTATCCCAAGTTATCAATAAAACCCAACTTTACTCCAAAACATGTGCACTTAATTTTGAAATGAAAAGGAGAGAAAAATTATATCTTTCCTGAAAGTGAGTCAGTATGTCAGATATTTAACACAAATGCCTGAGGTTTCTGACTTTCCATATCTGGGGTGCTGTTTTACACATGTGCTTAAAAGATATGGGAAGAAAAAGGAGGAAAATGATTAAAGCTTGCCACATTAAATAAAAATTATCTTTAAAGTCCTGTGTGAGTTTGAAGTCAGTGATCTAGATTACATCTCATCAAGGAATAAACAATGTAACAAGAATAACCCCACAGTCCACCAGCATGAGGGGATTAAAAAAATCAATGAAAGGGAAGGGGAAAGTCAAGGAACATATAGCAAGGACTCATGGACAAAACCAAAGGGGAAGAGCTGAGGGAGGGAAGGTGGGAGGGGGCAAAGGAAAGAGGTGGGGGGAAGGCAGAGACAAATGTATTTAAAAAGTAAATAAATTAATTAAAAAATAAAAAAATAAAAAAAAAACCTGAGGAAAAAAAGAAAAAAAAATCAATGGATATTGATAATACACTAAAAAGAAAACAACACAAATACATAACTGTGTCTGGTGAAAGTCCTCAACAAATAATTTCAGGAATCGTAATATTGCCCAAATCACTTCCATTCCTAACAGGATACCAGTTTGGTGCTTGTTATGTCTTCAACATACATATTTCTTTTTCTGTGAAATGAAACAAATAGTGTTGCATCTCTAGTCATCGCTGCCCTGGCTCCTTCCTTGTCTTCTAGCCCAGCTTTTCTCAAGTGGTTGATGCTATCAATGAGTATTGCACGGAGCCCCTATGTTCTTCAGACTCAGGGCACAGTTACTCTTCCTTCAGACTGATCAACAGTCAAACCCACTCTCCTGTGGCTGGGCCAGGTAATGATATTTCTTAGGGCAGCAAAATTGTTAACACCCATCTCCATCTCCTTGACATGGCAAGGAGGGGGCTGCCTCTCCTCTCTTTTATAGGCTTGAAACATCTCTACTTTACATTTCTCATTCCTACCACCTCTGTTTATCCGCCTTTTCACAAGGCTCAGGAAGAGGCTATGGAATACTTGTCCGCCACTAATTGATCGATTAATTCCATCAGTCAGTTACCTAAGAAATATTTGTTTAATAAACCTCTGCCCTGTGTCAGTTTCTCTTCTAGGAACTGCAGATACAGAGGAAAACAAAAGACAGACAAATTTCCTCCTCTCATGGAAATTATATTTCAGTAAGAAAATTAATAAAGTAATATTCGGTGATATGAAAAAATAAAAGAGAACACTGCATGGTAATAAAGCAAATATTTTTATAATTATATTTATTTGATACTTTAGTCTAATAAAGTTAATATTCATTTCTATATCTATGGGTAGACCCAAAAACTAGGACCCAGAGACATATTCCTTTACTTTGCCCATGTGTGAGGTCAGGTTTTTCTTCCCTTATCTTCCTTACAGCTGAGCAGGGGCACTTCCTTGGGTAACTAGAAGTCTGTCCCCTCAGAGTTCTCTGGATTCAGTGCATGCAAGTCTATCTCTGCTTGTTAGCTTTCTACTGTCTATAGATGCTAGCATTGCCTACATTGGCCAACATACTTCCTATTTATAAATGATCTTACTATGCTAGGTTACCACTATTTGGTCCTACTGTCTGAGGTTCAACTTCTCCCTTCTCTCCATGCCCCCCCACTTTTTTCTGTTTTAAATTTCCTCTTTAAATAGTGTTCCATTGGGACACATTCACCAGCAAGCACCTTTTGAAGACATACTCTAATAACAGAGAAGCAGGCAATCAGGGTTATAGTATTTCCATGCTCCACTAATAGGATATCCTTCTTACTCTCCCCAGTGTTCTCTCTGAAGAACAGATTAACTATATGCATTGATGAATGGTAACATATATGTCAACCATCCCTGGTTATGAATTCTGGCTGATGGCATTCAAATGCCATTTGTACTACTAATATATAAATTTGGATGAAAAATTAAGTTAAATTTTTAACCTTATTTTCCTGGTGTTTAAAATGAGTTACGTAAATCTTGGGGAGTGCTGATAACTACAAGATTTATAGAGTAAGTTCCCCCCCCCCGCCAGCACTACTCTCTAGACAGAGAAGCATTCCTGTGTAAGAGAGAAGAGAGAGAGTGCAGGGATAGGGTATAGCCATCCTCTGATTTCTGGACAAGACCCCACAAGGGATTGTATGTCTTATGTTTCTAAGCAATTAAATCCTCCTAAGAGGTACTTAGGAGGTAATCTTAACTTTTGGTGACAAAGACACATGCATGATTTCTAGGAGCCCCAGGAACTCAAAGAAACAGAAGACTATGATTTGACCTAAGAGTCAAATGGACAGGAATAAGACTGAGTGAACATTTGCATGGACGCATCATTCAAAGACACTTTGGGATTTCCTTCTACACTTCTGTGCATTAACGCAGCAGCTGAGCGTCAAGCTTCCAGACGTAAATGGCCTGGATTTGAATTGAGCTCTGTGGCTTAGGAAAGTAATTTATTTCATTTGTGCCTTACTTTCCTCTTCTTTAAAATGATAATAATTGCATTCTCTACATAATGGAGTAGTTTTGAGGATTAGAAAAATTAATATACCTAAGCTCTTAGAACTGTGCCTGGAATGTGTAGTTAGCACCTTGTAAATGTTAGTTACTGTGTTGGGGGACTCTCAGGGTTGGTGATTGCTAGAACTCATAAGACTCCAAAAATTTGTTATACTCACAGCTATAACTCATTTATTTGTTTTTCAACTTTATGCAAATATAACTGACATACAACATTGTGTAAGTTTAATGTGTATACCTTGATTTGATACATTTATATATTTTGAAATGATCACCGCAGTAGGGTTAGTTAACACTTACACCATCTCACGTAATTATCTTTGTGTGTGTGTGGTGAGAACATTTAAGGTTTACTCTCTCAGCAACGTTCAAGTGTATATAATACAGTATGGTTAACTGTAGTCACTATGTGGCACATTCTAAATTCCCTGAACGTATTCATTTCATGACTAAAATTTTGTATTATTTGACTGACTTCTCCTTATCTCCCCACCATCTCTCAGCCCCTGGAATCCACCATTCTACTCTGTTTCTAAGAGTTAGCCTTTTTTAAAATACTTCATATAAGTGATACCACACAGTATTGGTCTCTCTCTGTACAACTTATTTTAATTAGCATAATGCCCTCAGGGTTCATCCATGTTGTCTCAATGACAGGATTTCTTTCTTTCTCATTGCTTAGTAATATTCCATTATATATATCTTTTTTAATTTATTCATGTGTAAACAGACACTTAGCCTGCTTTCATATCTTGGCTAATATAAATAATGCTTTAAAAATAAGGGTGACGATATGTCTTCGAGATTCTGTTTTTATTTCTTTGGAAATACACCCAAAAGCAGCATCACTGGATCATATGGTAGTTCTATTTTTTTGTCTATATATTTTTTTATCTATTTATTTTTGAGGAACCTCCGTACTGTTCCTTTTTCTCCACATCCTCACCAGCATGTTTTATCTCTTGTTTTTCTTCTGTTTCTTTGTTTTGGAGTGGTATGTTTTGATGATTGCCATTCTGTCAGGTGTGAGATGATATCTCCTTGTCGTTTTGATTTGTATTTCCTTGATGATTAATAATGAGTACTTTTTCATGTGCCTGTTAGCCTTTTATATGTCTCTTTGGAAAAGCATCTCTTCAGTTCCTCTGCCTATTGTTTGAGTTACTGTTCTCTTGCTACTGAGATGTATGAGTTTGTTATATATTTTAGATATTAAACCCTGATAGGGATATGGTTTGTAAATATCGTCTTCCATTCCATGGGCTGCTTTTTCATCTTACTGATTGTTTCTCCTGATGTGCAGAAGCCTTTTTGATTGATTTAGTCCCATTTATCTATTTTTGCTTTTGTTGCTTTGTACTTTTGGTGTTATATATATATTTTTTAATTATTTCCAAGAGCAATGTCAAGGGGAATTTGCCCTATGATTTCTTATAGGAGTTTAATGGTATCAGATCTCATGTTCAAATCTTTAATGCATTTTGAGTTAACTTTAGTGAGTTATGTAAAATAGAGGTCCAGTTTTTTTCTGCATATGATTATCCAGTGTTCCCAAAAACATTTATTGAAGAAACTATCCTTTCCCCTTTGACTGTCCTTAGCTCCCTCATCAAATACTAGTTGACTCTATAAGGGAGGGTTTGTTTCTGGATTCTCAATTCTTCGTTCATCTGCCAGCTTTATGATAGTTCTATACTTTTATTTTATTACTACACCTTTGTAATACAGTTTGAACTCAGGAGGTTGATGCCTCCAGCTTTGTTCTTTTTTTCAGGTTTCCTTTGGCTCTTCAGTCTTTTGTGGTTCCATAGGAATTTTAGCGTTATTTTTTCTATTTTTGTGAAAAGTACGATTGGGATTTTGACAGGGATTGTATTTAATCTGTAGTTGGTTGGGGGTAATATGGAGATTTTATCAGTATTAATTCTTTTAATCTGTTAACAGAAGATACCTTTCCATTTATTTGTGTCTTTTTCAATTTATTTTATTAATGTTTTATAGTTTTCTGGGTACAGATCTTTTACCTTCTTCGTTAAATTTATTCCTTAGTATTATATTATTTTTAATGCTATTGTGAATGAGATTATTTTCTTTATTTCTTTTATGGATATTTTGTTGTTCATATATAAAAATGCAACTAATTTCTGTATGTCTGATTTTGTATTCACCAACTTTATTGAATTTGTTAATTTGGTTCTAAGAGATTTTTTGGTGGAATCTTTAGGATTTTGCACATATAAGCTCATATCATCTGTAAACAGAGAAATTTTACTCCTTCCTTTCTGATTTGTATGTCTTTTATTTTCTTCCTTAATTGCTCCAATTAAGACATTAAGTACTATGTTGATTAAGAGTGGTGAGAATGGGTTTGTTTACTTTCGTTCCCAGTCTTAGCAGAAAAGCTTTCAGTCTTTCACCATTAAGGGTGATTTTAGCTGTGGGCTTATCATATATGACTTCAATTATGTTTAGGTATGTTTCTTCTGTACCCATTTTTTTTAATCATGAAAAGATGCTTAAATGTCGTTTCTTTATTTCTCTGCAATTTTATTTTTTTGTTATGTGTATTTTTTATTTTTAAGTATATTTTATTGATTATGCTATAGAGTTGCACCATTTTTTTCTCCCTTTTATCCCCCTTCAACCTGCATCCCTCCTCCCACCCGCATTCCCCTCCTCTTAGTTCATATCCATGGGTCATGCATATAAGTTCTCTGGCCTCTTCATTTCCTATACTATTCTTTTTTTTAGTTTATTTTTTATTGTTGTTGAAGATTACACTATTTTTATTCCTTACTCTATTAATGTGATGTATTACATTTATTAATTTGCAAATATCGAACCATCCTTCATGGTGCATTGGTCCTTTTATTATGTGGCTGAATACAATTTGCCAAGATCAAGAATTTTTGCATGTGTATTCATCAGGAATATTGACCACCCTTTTTCATTTCTGTTGAGAAAATTGTAAATTTTCTAATATCCATGAAAACACTTGGAAAATTTCTAATGTTTTTGGATTAGGAAATGAGTTACAGAGAAGTAAAGATTTTTGCACTTGAGTTCTGAACTACTGCACAGACTACTATTGGTATTCAGGATTTTTCATGGGATACATGAATAATGAGGATTTATTTCTTTTTCTTTTTTTTTTTATTGTTCAATACATTTGTCTCCACCTTCCCACCACCACTTTCCCCTCCCCCATCCCCTACCTTCCTCCTTCAATCCTTTCCCACTTTGGCTTTGTCCATGGGTCCTCCACACATGTTCCTTGACTTGACCGTTCCCTTCTCTTTCCCTTCTCCCCTCTCCTTGCCTCTTGATTCTGTTGGTTTCTTTTCTCTTTCAATGTTGCTGGTTATATTTTCCTTGTTTGTTTGTTTTGTTGGTTAGGTTCCACTTATATGTGAGATCATATGGTATTTGTCTTTTGCCCCCTGGCTTATTTCACTTAGCATAATGAGCATTATCCAGTTCCATCCATGCTGTTGCAAAGGGTAGTAGCTCTTTCTTTCTTTCTGCTGTGTAGTATTCCACTGTGTAAATGTACCACAGTTTTTTTATTCACTCATTTACTGATGGACACTTAGGTTGCTTCCAGCACTTGGCTATTGTAAATTGCACCGCTATGAACACTGGGATGCATAGGTTCTTTCGAATTGGTGTTTTGGGATTCTTAGGGTATAATTCCAGTAGTGGAATCACTGGGTCAAAAGGCAGTTCCATTTTTAGCTTTTTGAGGAAATTCCAATCTGTTTTCCACAGTGGCTACACCAGTCTGCATCCCCACCAACAGTGGACTAGGGTTCCCTTTTCTCTACAGCCTCAGCAGCACCCATTGTTTGTTGATCTGTTTATGATGGCCATTCTGAATGGTGTGAAGCGGTATCTCATTGTGTTTTTAATTTACATTTCTCTGATGGCTAGTGATGCTGAGCATCCTTTCATATGTCTCTGGGCCCTCTGTATCTCTTCCTTGGAGAAACGTCTGTCCAGGTCCTTTGCCCATTTTTTAATTGGATTGTTTGTCCTCTTGGAGTGGAGTCATGTGAGTTCTATATATATTTTGGAGATCAAAGCCCTATCTGATGTATCATTGGCAAATATATTTTCCCATATGGTTTGTTTCCTTTTCATTTTGCTGATGCTTTCTTTAGCCATGCAGAAGCTTCTTATTTTGATGAGGTCCCACTTGTCTATTCTTTCCTTTATGTCCTTTGCTTTAGGGGAGATATCAGTGAAAATATTGCTGCGTGGGATATCTGAGAGTTTCCTGCCTATGTTCTCCTCTAGGATTTTAGGATTCATGAGGGATATAAAATCTTCAGACACAAATCCTGTAGCACAGCTCTTGTATTCTAAATCTCTCAACCTTCATGTTGGGGATAGAGAGAATGAAAAAGCTTCATCCATCTGTGACTGTACTCATCTTTTCCTATCTGAGGGTCTTTTAACATGCTGTTCTCTCTCACTGCAACATTGATCCTTTGTCTTATGTCATTAAAATGATGAACTACTTGACTTTCAGGTCTAAGGGTTAGGGGAACTTTTTCTGATCACTCTTATCATCATCCTTTCTTCCTACACTCTTATTCATTCTGCTTATTGCCATTTGTAATTTCATATTTGTTTAATTGGTAATCACATATCTTGACCACTAGATTTAAGACCCATAAGGATACTTCTGTTCCTCTTTCAACACATTTCAAGTGCTTTGCAGATGCTCAATAAGTTTGTTAAAGGTTGTGAAATGAGATAACAATGTGTAGTTTTAATTCACCAGAGTTCATACTATATCTATCCATTATTCTTAGATCAAGAGGGAGAAAAAAAGACTAGTTTTACTACTTAATCTGATACATCATTATTAAAATTAAGAAAGTAGACAAATTACACAGGGCAGAATAGGGTGACAGATGGCATCTGGGTGGTTCCATGTTAAACTGTAGTTAAATGAACTTAAAACAAGATAGTGTTTTCCCACACAAAATATCATTATTTAGTGTCTAATGAGATAAGAACAAGGCCCAATTTTTAAAAAGAGGTATAATAAAATAATATATGGTTGAAAAATTAATATAATTATTCAGGAAGGAATTTTTAAGCCAGGAGAATTTTACATTATATAAACTGAAGTATTTAGTAGAATGTTCAACCTCTATTTTCATTAAGTTATTACATTTTTATATACACTTATATTGGTATATTATTGTTTATTCATTTTCCCTTGATATTTTTATTTCAATATATCAAGGGGATGATAGAGGGGATGAGAAGGCAGGTAGTAGAGAAGGATGAAAGAAACAAGTCCCAGAGGTGAAATTTGTCAAGCTTTTGTGTTCTCATTTTTATAGCTCTTAGAATACTTCTACTCTTCACTTTTATTAACACATACAAAGATATTTATCAGTGTCAATATTAATTTATACACATATTTCCTCATTTACCCATTACTTAATTTATCAAATTCCTGATACTTGACTGTAAGTGTTGGAAACAAGAGAAAATTTTCAGCTGGCGTCATGTTTCCAGTGAAGGTTCTTTTCACTTGTGTACTCTGTGTAGGAACAACCAACTGAATCGCAGTCACACGCCCAGGTCACATCAGTCGCAGTGCCTTGAGATTCATATTGTACAGTGGGAGCTCTGGCTGATAGTGGAGAAGCAACTTGAGTTTGGGTTTAGAAGTCAAAGATAAATATATCTATTCTTTACTATGCACCTTCAATTTTTCCTGAAAACTGTAATATAAAAGATCTTAAATTAAATATTTACCATGAGTTTAAATGGGAAATTTTATGATGTGTTTCATTTCAAACCAAGGGATTCAAAAAGTGTTCAAAGATAGAAAAACATTTCAATTAAACAACAAAAAACAAGTTAATAAAAGTTATAACAAAAAATAATTGAAAGTGAACACAATTTGTACCTAAAATGAAATGTAACTAAGGCTTATTGCACCTGCCAGTAGAGGGAGATAAGACTTGATAAAAGACAGTGAATAGTGCCATGAAGATGATTGGTGCAAAGGACTCATTTTTTTTGTTTTTATACCATTTTAAACCTTTTTTCAGTCCTTCTAAGGCTCAATGATATTTTACATAAAACTTTACTAAAGTTATAGCTCAAACAGTTTTACGATAAAGGTGTTTAGGACAAAACAGAGCCAAGTGTGAGTGCTACAAAATATTTGGCAATAACCCAAGTTCACAATAGACCAAAAAAATCAGAGCAAATACTATTTCATTCCTTTCAAGTATATCCAAACAATTCAAATTTGTTCATATGACATTCTCTCACTAGACAGTCTTGTGATAATAAGTTGGTATGTTTTTGCCTGAAACCATAATGTCAAAATGTTTATTTAATGTACAAAAGTTATTTAAGGTGTTTTGGGGTTTTAAAAAGTTGTAACATAGAGAAAAAATAATTGTCTGAAAATGGCATAACTTTTCAATGATTTTAATGATGAAAGTAGTTAACTGGAGAGTCAATTGGTATGGTTAAGACTGTAGCTTTCTACTAAGCTCTTTTCTGGATTCCTGTTTGAAGGCAAAAAAGAAAAATAACACTTTCTGAAGCCATTCATAAGAGCTGCTGAAGTGCTTCTGCTCAGATTCTTTGCTTCTGGAAATAGATACATATACTATGAGACATCCTTTCATCCAGACCATTGAACAGAAATTCTGCAAAAAAAAAAATGAACCACAAAAATAGAAACCAGATCTGATAGGGTCAGCTATATCTTATGCTCCCATTTCATGTGAGCATAGACTCAACCACATCTCTTGATATTGAAACACATTGAAGAAGACTCATTCCACACTAATTTACTCTTTGTGTTAGATGTCTATATAACATTGACTCTCATAGCAAGGTAGAATTTTGCTGGGCATGAATTTGACACTAGGAATTCATAGTTGCAATGTTCTTTCTTTTTAAAGAAATGTGATCCTGTGCAAGTTATTTAACTTCTCTGTGCCTAAATTTCCACACCTCTAAAATGGAGATGGTAATACGTTCAAAATGGACATAAAATGAGGCAACCCATCAAAGTTTTTGTGCCTGATACAGAAGATTACTCTCACACGCCCTTCACCACTAAGAGAACAACTTATTTATCCACCAGTTAACTATACCCCTTTTCTTACTTGTGGACAGTTTAAATGTCTGAGTTAAACTGAGTTTAACCTCTACATATAAAAGAGCATGACGATAGATGGTAGGCAAAAATGGAGCAAGAGATCAAAATTATTGGAATTATTGTTAATATCCCTTTAGGACACACCTCAGGCACTGAACAGACTGAAGTAATTGGGCCACTGAGAGGACTAATCAGCTTTAAAATGAGAATCTTTTATGAGTGAATAGGTTGTGCTTCTGTCCTCTGGTCATCATTATCGATTATTTGTGGAACTGGAAGGCAGTAATGGCTAGCCAGTGAGCATCACTTGACCCTCACTGAATAGAGCGGTTGATCTACAAATTTTACCAGTGGTTCTCAAACTGTCATATCCAATGGCTTCCTTTTTAACAAATATTTTAATACTGTATTTATCATGTAAAAGTTAAATTTATAGTTAGTATACCCTACTTATACAACAATAAAATCCATATACAATGTAATTAATATAAAGGAGGAATAAAAGAAATGCAATTTATTTTTATCTAAAGAAAATATAACCTAATTTTGTGGCTTAAATGATTAATAAGACTATATCTACACCTCAACATTTTCTAGTAGGGGAGGACTTATGATATTCCACACAACTTGCTCTATCCAAGAAATAGTTATCAATAGTGTAAAATGCCTCAAGGAATGATGCAAAGGCTGACTGTAACATCAAGGTTTCTTGTGACCTTAGGAAAAACAAATTTCATGGAGTTATGTGTTGCCATAGGAGACATGCTTGGGAGGCGATGATATGGAACAAAATATGCCTGGTTACAAAAGAAAAAAAATATTTTTTTCTTGCTAATCTGTCTTTTCTCAGTTTAATTTGCAGGCTTCCAAATACTGAGCATAAAATGGTACAGGAAAAGCACTTTTCTACCTCAATGATAGTATACCTAACTAGAGGGAACTGAGAAGCAGAGAGGATTATTTTGCTTTTGAAGATGGAAGAAACTTAAACAGATTTATATTCTAATGAGAGAGGGTCAGTAGAGAGGAAATAGTTGACGTAATGGAGAATGAAGCTGATCAATGAAAGGTGTATATTTTTACACAAAGCAGAATGAAATGGGAAAAATGGTGAACGAATTTTTCTTGGACAATGGAAGAGATCAGCCATGGGAATCAAATAAAATATCTAGGGATTTAAAATTAACTTGAGGGAAAAGCTTGGGAATTCTTGAGTTTTACCCAATTTATATAATCAAATTTAAATTATATCCTAAGTCGATCAAAGAGTTTATTAACTTAGTTTCAATTAATTCTTTATTTTTAATTATTTTATTAACTTTAAATAAAGTACAATACACAAATAAAATTGTATGAATCATGAAATTATAGCTCAATAAGTTTTCACAAATTGAATAAACCACTATAGCCACCATCCAGGTCAAGAGACAGAGCATTGCCACAGCCCTAGAAGCCCCTTCTCGCCCTTTTCTGTCACAATCTCCCCACAACAATAACCACTCATGTAACTTTTAAACCAGACATTGGTTTGCATGTTTTTGAACTTTATAAAAGACACAGCATCTTACAATATATCATTTTTATTTGATTTCTTCCACTCTACATGTTTTTAAGATTTGTTGTATGTGCCTGTACTTTTTCAGTCATTGCTGCATAGTTTTTCCGTTGTATGTATACACCCCCAAAGCATTTATTCACTCTACTTTATTTTACTTTTCCATTATCATTTATCCCCCCATAACCTCTTCCACTTCCATCCAGCCCCCTTACCCCCGCCTCCCGCAGTCACCACACTATGGTCCAGTCCATGAGCTCTTTCTCTCTCTCTCTTTTTTCTATTTTGTTCAATCCCTCCATTCCCAACTCCAAGTTTCTAGGTTTGGATATTATGAATAGTATTTTTTTGGTTTTACACATTTACGCAGTTCTGCTGGTTATACATTTGAGAATAGATATACAAATTAAATTGTTTTTTTTTTAACTGCCAAAATTTGTTGGTCCATTTTACTAGCATGTTGAAACAGTGACATCTGGTGCATGAAATAATAAATTTCAGGTCTTAATGTACATTTGAAAAATTTTAAGGAAGCTATTTTTAAAGATAATCTGAAATCTTATACAAATCTATATGTACAATGAGCTTTTAGTTTCTGTTCCTAATATTAACATTAATCTAAAATGTATTCACTTTGAGTATTGAATTTGAAGATAAAATTTTAAATTCATTTAAGTAATTGATAAAACCAAATAATTAGATAACATTAATAGATTTGTGGAAGAAATGCTCTACTGAGATATACTAATTACAGTACGTTTACAGCAAATCACTACCACTAAAGTTGTTTCACGGTGAAATATTTTTAGGCTTTGTGAAGTACAAAATTTCCTTTCTAACTCAAACCAGTAGAATCTGAACAAAATAAAATACAAATACACACAATTAATATGTTTATAACGTAATGAGAATGAAAAATTAATTTATATATTGAAATTTTATTGAATTCAATTAAGGGAGCTCTCTGTCCCTTTGAAACTTTTTACCTCTACTGAAGGAGCTAAACTTTATTTCCATTTTATTAGATGATTATGAAACATACATGTGCATGATACTTCATTTTTGTGTGTGATCTTTCTTGTCAAAATAAGTAGAAGGGTTTAGATATGTCTTTTAAGGCATTATTTGGATTTATACCTACTGTTCCAGAAGGATGATAGTTTTCTTCCTTGACACCGTGAAGCTCATGTATCAAGGTTTATCGCTCTGAAACTTAATGCTTTTCAACATTTATTTTACAAATGTTGATCATAACCTTTTACTTGCCAAGGGCATTAAGCTAGTGATATCCTGGATGAAGTTTCTCTTTCTCCCTCCTGCCCTCTCTGACTCTTTTCTTTGCTTCTTTCTTCCTTCCTTCCCTCTTTATTTTCTCTATTTCTCTTTAATATGAGAGATACCTGAGTGAATAAAGTTAAAAGCTGACAAACAACAACAGCAACAAAACCCTTGTTCACTGGTGATGGTGAAGACACAGGAAACACCTGGAGTGACTTATAAAACAGAAACCAGAAAAGCAAGAATAGAGGTCATTGACTTCAGTTAGGAGAAAAAAAAATCCTCTCAAATTGTGTCAGGGAAAAAGGCAAGGAGTTGAGGAAAATTTGGCTACTGTTTTCTGTGAAGTAATGATTGAAATCATGTTCTGAAAGTGACATTGGAAGAGGTACCTTTTTCGTTTGGGGAAGAAAGTTTATGGTAGTAATTGTTGACAGTTGTTGAAAGTAGAAGCAACTAGAGGAAATACACAGAATTCCTGAGAAACACTGAAGGCTCAGTTGAGGTGAAAGGTGTTGAATTTGTAATGGTGACAATAATCAGCAGTGCTCATCAAGCAAAGTTTCATCAGAGAGAAGGAGGACAGGTAAAACTAGGTGTATTGAGTTTTTAAAAAATACACATAATGAAAAACAAAGGGCCACAGAGATAAAGTCTAAAAAATGATTATGAAAAACATTTCATGGTGTTGATGTTGATCTAAAGATAAGTAGTGTTTTACAGATAAATCATAGGTAGATTTTGACAAACAGAGAATGTTGATGATTCTTAGGTCCTTGGCAAATATATTATGAAAAGTATTATAGAAATAGTAATGAAAGAGGAGAGCTTGTAGTGTGAGAGAGGTTAAGGTCAGAGAGAAATCTCTGAATTTATGACTTTAAGAAACATTTGCAGTGGTGAGTGTGACAAATATAAAGTAAAGATGGAAGTCATTGGAAGTGAGAAAGTCAATAAAATGAGAGGCAAAGAGATTGGATGGACATTAACAGGTGCCCAGAATAATCACAGAACTTAAAGTCTGAGTGACTTTACGAAGCCTTTATTGAATGAGGAGCAATGATCGGTGTGTTAGTAGAAGAGAGTAGTGTTGGTGAGAACCGAAAGTAAATGACTGCAAGAAATTAATATTTTCTATAGAAGAAAATTAACTGATTAAGAAGTCTATAAGACAATGTTGAACTTTAGAATTAATAAAATATCTGTAAATTGAAAAATTAGGAAACCATTTATTTTGTTTATGAAACTAGCAGAAATAAAATCATTGTCAAGGGTATAATGAAATAGATACTTTAATAATGTGAATGTAAAATATTCAAATGTTTTATAAAGCAATATTTATTAAATATGTGTCAATACCAAGTAATTTCACTTCTAGGAAACTATTATAAATAGATTATAAAAAAATCACTACAATGCTATTAAAATAATCAAACCTGAAAAGAATCTGAATATATAACAAGAAATGATTTTCATATGTTAAGTAGAAAAGTATCTTATAATATTTTATAGACTTTATGATCGAATTGTTTAAAGCCACAGCTGTGCATATAAAAAAAATTAAAAATATGTCCTAAGAAGATAGAAAATCAATGCTTTTTCCCTCATTTGAAAATAGTTTTCTTTGTGTTTTTCAAAATTTCCCTAATTAGTGTAATAGCAATTTTTGCTGGAAATACAAAATGAAGTATATTCACAGTATTACCAACACCAATTACACCAGGAAAATTTTTTTAATTAGCTAAAATGTAAAAGAAAATTAAAATGGTATATAAAACATAAAATAAGAAAATAATAATCTGAAAGAAATTCTAATGGTATTTATAACTGGAATTTGATAAGTTCATTGTGAAGTTATTTTTGTGGAGTAAATGAAACAAGAAAATGTATACTGAAAAGTTTAATTTAGTGGAACCTCTTTGGAAGTACCATAAATATTTTAAATGTTTAGACCCTTTGACAAAACAATTTCAGTTCTGGAACTCTAACCTATAAAATGTTTAGAACAAGTATAAAAAATATATTTGTAATATAATATTTCTTTTTAAAAATAAATTTCTAGGGGGTGGGATGGGTGGAGGAGGGCAAAGGGGGAAAATTGAGACAATTGTAATAGAATAAACATGATTTAAAAATAAAAATAAATTTCCATAAATAACTTAATTGTCTTTCACTGAAGAATGGTTAAATTGTGCTTTGTGTTATAGAATGCTATTCAGGCACCAAAAGGAATGTGGCAAGTGTCATTAATGCAAAAGATAGTGGGGATATATTGTAGGTAAAAAACAAATTATAGGACTTCTGGCTTCTATTAATAAAGGAGTACCAGATTCATCCTTCTGTTGCTAATAATTATAAGTTGTGGAGGAAAAAATAAAAGCAAGGTTGTTAAAGGTAACCAAATCAAACAGAAAATGCAGGCAGGCAGAGCCCTGGAGGCAAAGGACCCTGTGAAGGTTGACAAAACTCATTCTGTATCTAAACTCTGTAAATTCCAGCTGCGTTGGTCTTCAATCCCTGTCTTCTCAATTCAGTGATAATGTTGGACTCTTCTTGGTATTACCTTCCCTGTGCTAAAATCTGGGAATATCTTCCAGTCAGAGAGCCAAGGCCATGACAACCGAACTGATTTGTTTTCCTTTTCTCAGGGACCACAGTCTTATGCTTCCTATTGCCCACTATTTGAAAATATCTTTTGTTTTTTATAATGTTTCCATTTTCTAGTTGACAGGAAGAGGCAATTCTAAACCATCTTATTCCCTCACTGGCTATAAGTGGAAGTCTTACCTGGAGCTTTAAATCTAACAACAATATCTTTTGAAAATGTAGGAAAAATAATAAATTTTCAGAGAAATGATAGTTGAGAGAACTTGTTACCAGCAGAATTCGCAACAGTACAGGGAATGTTAAAGGATTGTCTTCAGGATATTGATACCAGATAGGAGTTCAGATACACAGGAAGGAATGAAGAATACTAGAAATATACACATAGGTAAAATAAAATACTTTTCGTTTATCTTCTTAAATTTTTAAGCATGAACTACTTAAACAAAATTAAAATATTATATTGTGAGATTTATAGTCTATGTAGAAGTATATTATGACACATTATTGCAAAGAATAAGAGCACTGCTAACTGAATATTACTACTATTTCTTAGATAATATGTGAAGTGACATAATATTAATTCAAGGAGACTGTAATTAATTAGAAATGCATACTGTAACCCCTATAGGAAACATGTCAACCAAAACCAAAACAACAAAAAGAAGCAAAACACTTCACAAAACAGTATTAGCTAAAAATCAAATAGAAGAAATATTATAAACTATTAAAAATTTTACTAACTCCAAAGAAGACAGAAAAAGAAGAAACAAAGCGCAAATAGAAAGGAAATAACATTGTGGAGATTGATCTCAATCATACCAATAATTTGAATTCAGAGTTTATCAGACTGCATAAAAAAGAAAACCCCGACTATTTTCTGCCTATAAGAAAGAGAGCCACTGTAAGTATAATTATATATATATGAGAAAATGGAAAAAGATACACAATGTAAACCCTCAGCATATGAAAACCAGTATGCTATTCAATGTCAGACAGCATTGACTTCAAGACAAGAAGCATCATTAGACATTAAAGTGTCATGTTATAATCACAAAATAGTCAACTCATCAAAGCACAACAGTTCTAAAGTGAATACACTTAATATATTTTAAAATATACAAAAATGGACAGAATTAAAAAGAAATGGATAATTTCCCAAAATTAAAGATGTTAATACTTCTCTCAGTATGCAGTAAGTAGACAAAATATCAATACAGATCACCATAGAAGATTTGAACACTATCAGTCAACTTGATCTAAGTGACATTTACAAAATACCATATTCAGCAACTGTAGAATATCCATTCATTTCAAGAACACATGAAACATGCACTAAGATAAATTGTATACTGAACCATAAAATACTTGAGCAGATTGCAAAGGTTTGAAATCATGTTTTCACCCACAAACAAATTAAATTTTTAAAAGTAGTAAAACAATATTGATAATGTGATACAGTTTATGTTAGACACTATATGCATGTACAAGTATAAAATATAACTGGCAAAATATAGATCAAAAATATGCCTTGAGAGCAGAATGCAAATGGAAAAGAAATTGAAGAGGAACATTTATGTTGGATTGGTTTTATTCATTTATCACTTGTGCATTTAGGTTGATAAAAGAAGTCTTATAAATAATAAATAACTGAAAACAAGAATCCATAAGAGGTTTTAAATAGAATAGTAATGAAGACAGACCTGCCCTACCTCTATCAAAAAGTTTTAGACAGCTATGGTACTTGAGGGACAGTTACAGGAAGCAACAAAGACCTGAGGGAAATACAGTCTAATAACAGATTTATTACACATAAGAATTATGTAGATGATAAAGGTGGCATTTAAAATTGCTGGGCAGAAACATATCTTCAGGAGAAAGATGGCGGAGGAGTGAAAGGGAGTCATGCTGACCTCCTCCCAAAACCAAACTGGAATTGCAACTAAATAATGGAGTAATCACCTGGAAAGCAGTGGAGCGATAGTGGGAGAGGAGCCTTGGTGCCGCGGACAGTGGATTCGACTCTCACACATCCCAACGGGTGAGAATTGCGGTGGAGGCTCGAGAGGGTGGACTGGGTGCGCACAGGCACTGGCACCAGAGGGACATTGAAACGGCCAGTTAGCGTCCCCCCGAGAAGAACGGGGTCTGAATCATAAACAGGAACCCCTAAACTACAGCCGCTAAAGCCGAGAAAATACAGACAAAACGCAACCCCAAAAAGCTTAGGGGCGCTCTCTGCCAGAGACAGGTGGCTGGGGATGCAAAGAGACATTTAAAGGGCAAACGCAAAAGTTGCAGCGGCAGCCACCCTCCTTGATCTCTGGGTAGAGGCGGCAGCAGGGTGGGCTGGTGCCTGGGAAAAGACTGGTGAGGAAAACTTTGTGAAGAGAACTGACACTGCGGCCGGTGGAGCCCGGGTGATAACGCACTTCCCACTCTGCAGCTACCATCTCGCTCAGGCATAAGGGAATCAATTAACCTGCCTTTTGTGCGCTCCGCACACAGCTTGTACGCCTGTGAGCTGCAGGGCTGAGTGCAGACTGGCTGGGAGAGCCTTGAGGAGAGACTGGAGACGGAGGCATTGGGGAAAGAACGGGAGGAGGAACCGGGGAGTCCTGACTCCTTCTCCTTGCCGAAGTCTCCATTGCGCGGGAAGAGGCCACATCCCCAAAGTGCCAAAAGCCGAAAAGCAAACATAGACACCCCCAAAACGCCCAGAGCAGGCGCGCACACTTGCGCCGAGTGACTGGTGAGGGTTGGCGAGCGTGTGTGTGACCCACGTGGGCTGGCGAACGCTTGCACCTGCCGGCAAGGCCTCACACAGACTGGCACCCATACGGCCTGCGAGGGAGTGCACAGAGGGGCAAGGGCAGGCGTAAATTGACCTACCCGCCGCGATTGCGGAGCGGCCCACAAAATAAGTAGAGCTGCCCAGAGTCCCTGGAGGAGAGACCAGAAACAGGATTAACCAGAGAGTCCTAGAGCTGATTTCATCCCATTTCCGTAGTCCCCATTTGGCGAGGGCAAGCAACGCACCCAAAGAGCCAAACGCGGGGAAAATACACAATTGAAGACCCTAAACTGACCAGTGCCGCGAAGCTCGCGTGCCAGGGAGGCCAGGTGAGTACGGGAGGTCGCGAATAAGCCCCCTGGTCTGGGGCAAACACATGCGAGCCCAGGCAGGGGGGGGACCCTGCCGCGCTGGGAACGCGCTCAAGGAGCCCTCGTGAGAGCGCAGAGAGATCCCAAAAAATAGCCCAGCCCTGACCGAAGGGGTCACAGAGCTGCTCCAAGCAGGAGTCAGACACAGGCATTAGACTCCTGAAAGGCTCAAACAAACAACCCACGGCCCTATAGGGTCAACAACTGACATCATCAGAGGCAAGCCCAGAAAGAAAAGTAAAGGACAAAAATACTTAACAGACTCTCACAAAAATGGGAAGAAAAAGAAGTTCCCCCCCAAATGAGTGGAAAAGGGGACTCCCCACAGAGAGAGCTCAATGAAATAGAGGCAAGGGAACTCTCAGATATGGAATTTAAAACAATGGTTCTAAGGAAGCTCAATGAGCTCAGCCAGCTCAAAGATAACTATGAGAAACTGCAGAGAAACTATCAGGATCTTACAGCAAACTATATCAGCCTGGAAAAGGACATAGAAACTATCAAGAAGACACAAGAGGATATGAAGAATACCATTTCTGAATTGAAGAACACAGTAGAAGGAATCCAAAGCAGGCTGGATGAAGCTGAGGATCGAATCAGTGAGATGGAAGACAAGGTAGAAAAAAGCTCCCAGAAAGAACAAGAAATGGAAAAAAGGCTCAAAAAGAATGAAGAAGCATTTAGGGAAATGCAGGACAACCTGAAACGCAATAATATCTGTATAATAGGGATACCAGAAGGAGAAGAAGAGGAGCAAGGAATAGAGAACCTCCTCGAAAAAGTAATGATGGAAAATTTCCCTAATTTGAGGAGAGAAAGGCTCTCATGGATCCAGGAGGCACAGAGGACCCCACTCAAGAGGGACCCAAGGAGGTCCACTCCAAGACACATCATCATTAAAATGGCAAATGTCAAAGACAAAGAGAGAATCCTCAAGGCAGCAAGGGAGAAGGAGAAAGTAACATACAAGGGGGCCCCGATACGCCTAGGAGCTGACTTCTCAACAGAAACACGACAAGCCAGAAGGGAATGGCAACAAATATTCCAAACCATGAAAAGCAAGGGCCTACAGCCAAGGCTGTTCTGTCCAGCTAGGCTCTCCATTAAAATAGAAGGAGAAGTACGGAGTTTCCCAGACAAAAGAAAGCTAAAAGAATACATCTCTACCAAACCAGCACTCCAAGATATGCTAAGGGGACTGGTTTAAGCAGATGAAGGAAAAGAATGAGACAGAGAGGAACACAAGTACAAAGAGAAAAGATGAGTAAGTTTCTATCAGTAATATCTCTCAATGTGAATGGACTAAATGCCCCAATCAAAAGACACAGGGTAGCTGAATGGATAAGAAAACATGACCCACACATATGCTGCCTACAAGAGACCCACCTCAGAGCAAAAGACCTACACAGATTGAAAGTAAAGGGATGGAAAATAATATTCCAGGCAAATGGACATGAGAAAAAGGCTGGCGTTGCCATACTTGTATCAGGCAAAGTAGATTTCAAAGCAAAGGCCATAAAGAGAGACCCAGAGGGGCACTTTATCATACTTAAAGGAAGAATCTATCAAGAAGACATCAACATTGTAAAATTATATGCTCCCAATAGAGGAGCCCCCAAGTTTACAAGGAAATTGTTGGATGACTTCAAAAAAGATATAGACAGCAACACACTGATAATAGGGGATCTCAACACCCCACTGTCAAAAATGGACAGATCTTCCAAACAAAACATTAATAAACATATCGTGGCGCTGAATGACACACTGAATCAAAGAGACTTAACTGACATATATAGAACCTTACATCCCAAAGAAGAAAAATACACATTCTTTTCAAATGCTCATGGCAGTTTTTCAAAGATAGACCACATGATAGGACACAAAGCAAGCCTCAGCAAATTCAGGAAAATTGAAATAATACCAAACTTTTTCTCAGACCACAAGGCCTTGAAACTCGAAATCAACCTCAAAGAGAAACTTCAAAAACTTGCAAACTCGTGGAGACTGAACAGCACACTATTAAACAATGAATGGGTCAATAATGAGATAAGAGAAGAAATCAAAAAATTTCTGGAAACAAATGAAAATGAACAGACAACTGTTCAAAACCTATGGGACACAGCAAAGGCGGTCCTGAGAGGGAAGTTCATAGCAATACAGGCTTACCTAAAAAATATAGAAACATTTCAAATAAAAGACCTAACACTACAACTTCAAGAACTGGAGAAACAACAACAAATAAATCCCAGAGCAAGTAGAAGGAAGGAAATAGTCAAGATTAGAGCAGAACTGAATGACATAGAGACAAAAAGAACAATTCAGAGGATCAACCAATCCAGAAGCTGGTTCTTTGAAAAGATAAATAAAATTGACAAGCCTTTAAGCAGACTCATCAAGAATGAAACGGAGAGGACCCAGATTAATAATATCAGACACGAAAGAGGAGAAATAACAACTGATACCACAGAAATACAAAGGATTGTCAGAAACTACTATGAACAATTATATGCCAAGAAATTTGAAAATCTTGATGAAATGGACAAATGTTTAGAAAAGTATAACCTTCCAACACTGAAGGAGGAAGAAACAGAAAGCTTGAACAGACCGGTAACAGCTAGGGAAATGGAAGCAGTCATCAAGAAACTCCCAGCACACAAAAGCCCAGGGCCAGACGGTTTCCCAGGAGAATTTTACAAAACATTTAAGGAAGAGCTAACCCCTGTCCTTCTCAGACTATTCCAAAAAATCCAAGAGGAGGGAAGACTCCCAGACTCCTTCTATGAGGCCAGCATCACCCTGATCCCAAAACCAGATAAAGACCCTACAAAGAAAGAAAACCAAAGGCCAATTTCGCTGATGAACATAGATGCTAAAATCCTCAACAAAATATTGGCAAACCGCGTCCAGCAATACATTCAAAAGATTATCCATCATGATCAAGTGGGATTCATCCCAGGGATGCAGGGATGGTTCAATATACGCAAATCAGTAAACGTGATACACCACATAAATCAAAGAAAAGAAAAAAACCACATGATCATTTCGATAGATGCAGAAAAAGCATTTGACAAGGTACAGCACCCATTTATGATCAAAACACTCAGCAAAATGGGAATAAATGGGGCATTCCTCAACGTAATAAAGGCCATATATGAAAAACCTACAGCCAATATCATACTCAATGGGCAAAAACTGAAAGCTTTCCCACTATTATCGGGAACACGACAAGGATGCCCGCTCTCACCGCTTCTTTTCAACATTGTATTGGAAGTCCTAGCCACAGCGGTCAGACAAGAGAAAGATATAAAAGGCATCGAAATAGGAAAGGAGGAAGTAAAAATATCATTGTTTGCAGATGACATGATAGTGTACATTGAGAACCCTGTAGACTCTACCAAAAAACTCCTCATCCTAATAAGTGAATTTGGCAAAACAGCAGGATACAAAGTCAACATTCAGAAATCAAAGGCGTTTTTGTACACCAGCAATGCAATAGAAGAAGAAGAAATCAGGAAAAATATACCATTCGATATAGCACGAAAAAAGATAAAGTACCTAGGGATAAATTTAACCAAAGACACAAAAGACCTATATGCAGAAAACTATACAACATTGAAAAAAGAAATTAAGGAAGACACAAATAAATGGAACCATATACCGTGCTCATGGATTGGAAGAATTAATATCCTCAAAATGTCCATACTACCAAAAGCAATTTATAGATTCAACGCAATCCCTAATAAGATACCAATGACGTATTTCACAGAAATAGAACAGACATTTCAAAAATTTATATGGAACCATAAACGACCTCGAATAGCCGCAGCAATTTTGAGAAAGAAACACAAAGTAGGAGGTATCACAATACCGGACATCAAACTCTACTACAAAGCCACTATACTCAAAACAATCTGGTACTGGCACAAGAACAAACCCATAGACCAGTGGAACAGAATAGAAAGCCCAGAAATAAGCCCAGGTCTCTATGGACATCTAATATTCGACAAAGGGGGCAGAAGCATAAAATGGAGCAATAACAGCCTCTTCAACAAATGGTGTTGGGAGAGCTGGATGGCTACATGCAAAAAATTGAAATTGGATCATCAGCTGACACCATACACAAAAATAAACTCAAGATGGATAAAAGACTTAAATATAAGTCGCAACACCATCAAAGTCCTCGAGGAGAACATTGGCAGGAAACTCTCAGATATCCCACGCAGCAATTTTTTCACTGATATGTCTCCTAAAGCAAGGGACATAAAGGAAAGAATAAACAAGTGGGACCTCATCAAAATAAGAAGCTTCTGCACGGCGAAAGAAAACATCAGCAAAATGAAAAGGGAGCCAACCGTTTGGGAAAATATATTTGCTAATGATACATCAGATAGAGGTTTGATCTCCAAGATATATAAAGAACTCCCTCAACTCCACTCCAAGAAGACAAATGATCCAATCAAAAAATGGGCTAAGGACCTGGGCAGACTCTTTTCCAAGGAGGAGATACAGAGGGCCCAGAGGCATTTGAAACGATGCTCAGCATCACTAGCCATCAGAGAAATGCAGATCAAAACCACCATGAGGTACCACCTCACACCGGTCAGAATGGCCATCATAAACAGATCCACAAACAACAGGTGCTGGCGAGGCTGTGGAGAAAAGGGAACCCTAGTCCACTGTTGGTGGGAATGCAGACTGGTGCAGCCACTGTGGAAAGCAGTGTGGAATTTCCTCAGAAAGCTGAAAATAGAACTGCCTTTTGATCCAGCGATTCCCCTGCTGGGACTATACCCTGAGAACACCAACACGCCAATACAAAAGAACCTATGCACCCCAATGTTCATAGCAGCACAATTTACAATAGCCAACTGTTGGAAGCAACCTAAATGCCCATCAGTAGATGACTGGATCAAAAAGTGATGGTACATATACACAATGGAATACTACGCAGCAGAAAGAAAAAAGAAGTACTAAACTTTGCGACAGCATGGATGGAACTGGAGAGCATCATGCTAAGCGAAATAAGCCAGGGTGCGAAAGACAAATACCATATGATCTCACCTATAAGCGGAACCTAACCAACAATGCAAAGAAGCAAGGAAAATATGACCAGCAACACTGAAAGGAAAAGAAATCAACAGAGACAAGAGAGAAGGGGGGGGCAGGGAAAAGGAAGGGAAAGGCAAAGTCAAGGAACATATAGCAAGGACTCATGGACAAAACCAAAGGGGAAGAGCTGAGGGAGGGAAGGTGGGAGGGGGCAAGGGAAAGAGGTGGGGGGAAGGCAGAGACAAATGTATTTAAAAAGTAAATAAATTAATTAAAAAAAATAAAAAAATAAAATAAAATTGCTGGGCAAAGTGTGTGATAAATAGTGTTAGAAAAATTAGCTAAACACTTGGGGAAAAAATTGAACATTGTCATAGTCGTACTGTCCTTTAAATACTTTACTCTCTATTTTTAGCCCCATGGTTAGACTATTTCCACATCACCTTTCCAGTTAGGTGTGGATTGTGGCTTGTTTTGGCTAATGCCTTTCCTGCTGTTATGGTAATAACTGAAGTACACGCTGAGATAGCACCTCTGTCAGACTGGCTCTTTGAGTGACACTGTGCGCAGGATGCGCTCTACCTGCCTGCATTCGATGGGAAGCACTAGGGAAGAGTAAAATTTGATTGTGTTTAGTCACTAGACTTTGGGTGGGTTTGCTACTACACTATAAAATGATTAATGTAAAAACTGATATTTAGAATTTTGGAGGTATTGCGGTAGAAAACCCAAATTTTATTGCATTGGCATGGATGCTAGGAAGCAGGTGGGAAGAAAATTATTAACTGAGGATGGAATATTCCTCCCTGCTCTGCAGTAGCAAAACTTATCATAAAAATGTTGCTCACAATGATGTGGATGACTAATTATGTATCTAATGAACTTTTTTGTCCTTGGGGAAAAAAATTGGAAAACAGAATGATAGTAACAGGCTTTGGCTGACATAGCCTGAGTCTGGCAAAATATTACAAGAAGGTTAGCTCACAGAGAAATTACCACTTTGCAAGCAAAACCAAAGAATACTATAATAAAACCTATGAATTCATGAATTTGTAAGGATGGAAGAAGCAACTGCTTCTCAACTTCAAATAGCTAAATGTAAAAATAAAAAATAATTTGAACAAATACAATTTAAATCTCAGCTTTAGTTTATTTACAATTGCCTAAAACTGGAAATAACTCAAATGTCCCTCAACTGGAGAATGGAGAACACACAAAACTGGAAAACACTAAGGTGTATCCATGCAATGGAATGCTACTAAAAGGAACAAATGACTGATACATATGCAATAAAATGGATAGATTTTAAATGCATTAAACAAAATGAAAGAATTTGGACTCAAAACGGCTCCATATTCTATTTACATGATGTGTTTGTAAAGGCAAAACTATAGGAATAGAAAACAGATCAATCAATGATTGCCAGAAGCTGGGGGTAAGGAGGAGCCTCAGAGGAAACTAGGGGTGGGGGGCTCATTAAACTTTGCTTTTATTATGGTAGTCGTTAAATGACTGTATACATTTATTGAATCTCATAGAGTTGTACACTAAAAAAAGGTATATCTGAATATATTTGTAAGTCCAGGAAGAACTTTTATTTATTTATTTATTTATTTAAAATGATTAAAAGGCTGAGCAGATGCGGAGGGCATTTGGTGATCCTAGAGAAGATGGAATAAATCAGCTTTTCTGAGAATGAAAGACACATTTTACTCACAGATAAAAATAAAAATAACTATTTCTTGAGCACCTCCGTGTGCCAAATAGAGCTAATTTACTAAGCTTATTTATGTAGAGAGGTATACGCTATCTTGAAACCTTACAACATCCTGTGGTGGAAGTGGAAGTATTATTATTCCCATTTTAAGAACACTGAAGATCAGAGAGATTAACTAATTTGCACAAAGTTGCTTAGCTACAAAATATTGAACCCAGGCGTATCTGACTGTTAAACCCTGGTGGCTTCCTCTATATAATGCAGAACATGGAATGAGTGATGATAGCAATTCATGTGGGAAAAGGAAGTTTGGTAAATGATAATCAGGAGACTCCATTATAGCACCATTGTAAGACTGGGCCATCTGTTGATCATCGGGGAATTAATGGGGTAAAGTGAAACTGAAGCCTTGAGTAGACTGGGAAAAATTAAAGGAGGTTGTGATGATTTTGACGTTATTTGCTCTAGTCTTTGTCCTTAAACCCTTGGGATAAGATACCATTCCATCCTCAGATGCACTACAAGAAAGAAATCCTGACATTACAAAAAAGAAATCCTGCAGCAAGTTGCAGGAGACCCACAGTAGTGTTGTTCACTGGGTACAGATTATCATAAGAATGTGCAATTTGAGACCCTCTTATTTTACAAAGACCAATTCTAATCCATTCCCCAAGTCCCATTTATTTCTGTGTTCTGTTTATAAAGAGTATGCCATCGAAATTATACTGTATTTCTGAGGGTGGGAAAGAAATTTTGAAGTATGAAAAGAAATTGTAATTTGCAGATAAGTGTCATACTGATCTCTGATGAGTTGATTAACCTTGATTTCTCCAAAAAAAATTAGGATCCCAGAAAAGAACTGGAAAGCATAACGTGTAAGATTATAACTGCCAATTCCATACCCATAACATTAATGAAACATAAGCTGGGTTCCGAGAGATCTTTCCTATGAATTGCACTCAACTAAGTTATAAAGTTCATGTCAGTTTCCTTTTATAAAGGTACGTATCATGAAGCCCTGGATATTTTCATGGTGGATATGGTGGGTAACATTTAGTGTTGAAAGTATCAGGAAATTTTCATAAAGCAAAATTGAACTGATTCAAATAGTGGTAAGTGGGAAGAAGTCTTAGAAGTCATCTAGTTCAATTTCTTCACTTTGCCCATGAGTGAAATAGCATGAAAATTATCTTTACCCATGAAAATTTGTTAATTTTGCAGTTGCAGTATACCTTTAAAGAAATTTATATTGCATTATATATTCCTCTATCACTCTCTTGTACTGTGCCTACAAGGTGACAGAACTAATGATGTAAAAAAGTAAGAGACAAAATGACTCTGAATAGTAATGGATGCAGTTATTTTAAAATACTATTACATGCATTATATTTTTTTGTTCGCTTTTGAGGCAGAATAACAAAAAAAATGTCAGGTTAGTAGCCCGAAGACAGAGTTCTAATCCTGATTTCTCTCTTCAGGATTCAGTTTCCTCATTTAACATTCTTGGTTCCCCTACAAAATAAAAATCTTATAGCTTTTTTTTTAAAAACATTATTAAAATAAGTGAGGTTTTAGATGATTAAATAGAAGCCCTTCTTATAAGTTGGATGGTTTTAAAAACCTTGAAAATGATGTGATTTCTGTCCTAGAATATGTTTATAAAGAAAACAGGCAACCATTAGTCTTGAATAATATTGGAATATTTGGAGAGAAATGTATAAATGTGATAGTCTTTTGAAGTTTCTTCTAGATATATAGTCTTATGAGCATGTCCCTAGTGTATGTAATAGGTGAAATATAGCTTAATAAGTTCTTATGATTGCAGAGTTTATCTGTAGATTCATGAAATTTACTGCGTTGTTATTGGTTCACCCATGTGCCCTAGCATCCCAGAGGTGACATCAAGGTTGTAAATAGATGATTTTTTAAACTTTTATATGAAAATAGTTTAAGTAGTACTACATTGAGTAGCTGAAAATGAGTATTTACTGTGTTAGAGCTAGTGTATTGGTTAGAAGTTGAGTCCTGAAATCATATTTAAAAGTTTTCAAAGATGTCTTATAAAATGTATAGAATTACGACAAAGTAAAGTAATACAATAAAATAAATAAATAAATAAAATGGGAAAAAATCTTTAAACATAAAAAAAGGTTTTTCTTTACACAGGAATGAGAATGACAACACCATTGCTCTTCCACAGTCCCTCTGGGAGTTTTTCTCACCGCAGCTGTAGCAGAAGAATGAAAGCTTCAAGCCTTGGGAATGCTGCATTTTTATGTCTGGAGCTCTTCCGTTAGGTCACCCTGATAAAGGCATGTTGCTTTCCTAAGGGAGACCTTTCCCTCTTCATAGCAGCCCCTTATACCCTGCCTGCAGCTGCTCCATTCCCTTGTACTCCATGCAGACCAACCTCATTAAAACAGGAGGAAAATGGCTCCTATGGAAGGCATATCACTGTTGTCCTAAGTGGCTGTTGTAAGTATAAAAAATAAAGTTTTGATTTTTGGAAAAAACGAGAAACTATCTTACAAGTTATATCTGGACATCTCCAGGAATGAACAGACATGAAATAAGACTGCTAGCGCTCGCACAGTATGTATGTTTGGCGTCTTCTATTATGGTACAAAGGAAAGGTACAAAGATAATGCCACAGTCCCTGAAGAATAGGGAGGGGAAAAACCCAATGTACAAAGTTTATTTTCATTTACTTACGTACTCAACAGTGTCAGGGTCCTTCCACAGAAGAAAAAGGAATAGGGAATATGGTGATTCTGCCCTCTTTTCAATTACTTGTATTTTTTCTTTTTCAGTTGTTCAGGGCCCTGAGTTTTAAAATATCATCTTGACTTTCTCCAGTGAAATGTCAAAGGGAGCTTCCTCTAGCAGAATGTTAAATCTCTTCCCTTACAGCCTAATGATGTAATTTCATCTGATTTTTTTTCTTCTTAAAATCTGGGCTCTTTACAGAAACTTAGATTAAACTCACAGATATTAAAATTATATATGTAGTTTTATTGTTATGAAAACTACTTCCTGGCTTAAAAAATACAGTAGAGACATTCTTTGTATTTGAAGATAACAACTGGAACACATCGCCCAAATCCAGATCAATAGCAAACTACCCTTCCTGAGCCAAGCAGCTGTTGGACCAGCTGATTGGGGCCTGGAGGGTATGAGCCAGGCCTTGGCTCTTCCAAGAACAGATGGAGAGAAATGAAAGACCTTTTGTCCTTCTGGTCTTAGAATGACTCTGGAGACCAATAGTGGAGAGCTATGAGGCACTGATCAAAATTATGTGAGTCCTGGAGAGAGAGTTTGCCCTGCAGATACCTATAGATCCCCAGGAGGAAAGATGAGTGTTCCTGGGAAAACCTAATGGTCTCCCCAAGCCAGCAAGGATAACCAAGCAGGTGGTGTGTATGCTTTCTAACACCAAGGCCTGGGAAATGACAGCTTTTGTACAAGGGTGTAAGCAGAAAAAAACCTTCATGATGATTTTATTTGGGACTGACAAACTGTTATTTGGTACACGCTAGTCCTTTGCGGGGGTCAGTGTCTACCAAAACGAATGTTTGGTAGACAAATGCTCGCTAGACCATGCAGGGACAATGGAACACAGAAAGGACTTTGAGCAGGTACATTATGCTACGTTTCCCCTAGTCTACCAAAATTAGTTTATATTATTTGTAGTTATCTCTAGTTATTGAAAACTCTAATCTTAAAACTCTAAATATTTGGAGATTATGGAATACACTTGAGTAATTCTAAACTTGAGTAAAATAAAAGCTTAATTATAATCTGTACAGAAATAAAAGTTTCAAAACCTATGGAACACTGCAAAAGTACTCAAGGAAATTTATTAAGCCTTAAGTGTCCTTGTAGTTGAACATATAAAGAAAGGAAGTTAGTATATGTCTCATGGTCTTTTAGAACATATCAATAAAATCAAAAGAAAATAGAAGGGCATTCATAAGGTAAAAAGTCTAAATGAAATTAATAAAATAGAAAAAATTATAAATAGAATACATAAGTCCAAAAACTGATTCTTTTTTAAAAATTTATTTATTTATTTTTTCAAATGCATTTGTCTCTGCCTACCCCCTTACCACTTTCCCTTGCCCCCTCCCTCCCTCAACTCTTCCCCTTTGGTTTTGTCCATGAGTCCTTGCTATATGTTCCTTGACTTTTCCCTTCCCTTCCTTTTCCCCCAACCCTTCCCTCCTTCCCTCTTGTCTCTGTTGGTTTCTTTTCCTTTCAGTGTTGCTGGTCTTATTTTCCTTACATCTTTGTATTGTTGGTTAGATTCCACTTATAGGTGAGATCATATGGTATTTGTCTTTCGCCCCCTGGCTTATTTCACTTAGCGTAGTTCTCTCGAGTTCCATCCATACCATCGTGAAGTTTAGTAGTTCTTTTTTTCTTTCTGCTGAGTAGTATTCCATTGTGTAAATGTACCAGCATTTTTTGATCCAATCATCTACCGATGGGCATTTAGGTTGCTTCCATCACTTGGCTATTGTAAATTGTGCTGCTATGAACATTGGGGTGCATAGGTTCTTTTGAATTGGCATTTTGGGATTCTTAGGGTATAGTCCCAGCAGGGGAATCACTGGATCAAAAGGCAGTTCCATTTTCAGTTTTTTGAGGAAATTCCACACTGCTTTCTACAATGGCTGTACCAGTCTGCATTCCCACCAACAGTGTACTAGGGTTCCCTTTTCTCCACAGCCTCGCCAGCACCTGTTGTTTGTGGATCTGTTTATGATGGCCATTCTGACTGGTGTGAGGTGGTACCTCACTGTGGTTTTGATCTGCATTTCTCTGATGGCTAGTGATGCTGAGCATCCTTTCAAATGTCTCTGGGCCCTTTGTATCTCCTCCTTGGAAAAGCGTCTGCCCAGGTCCTTTGCCCATTTTTTGATTGGATCGTTTGTCTTCTTGGAGTGGAGTCAAGTGACTTCCTTATATATCTTGGAGATCAACCTCTATCTGATGTATCATTAGCGAATATATTTTCCCATACGGTTGACTCTCTTTCCATTTTGTTGATGTTTTCTTTAGCTGTGCAGAAGCTTCTTATTTTCATGAGGTCCGACTTGCTTATTCTTTCCTTTATGTCCCTTGCTGTAGGAGACATATCAGTGAAAAAATTGCTGCGTGGGATATCTGAGAGTTTCCTGCCAATGTTCTCCTCTAGGACTTTGATGGTGTTGCGACTTACAGTTAAGTCTTTTATCCATCTTGAGTTTATTTTTGTAATGGTGTCAGCTGATGATCCAATTTCAATTTTTTGCATGTAGCCATCCAGCTCTCCCAACGCCATTTGTTGAAGAGGCTATTATTGTTCCATTTTATGCTTCTGCCCAATTGTCAAATATTAGATGCCCATAGAGACCTGGGCTTATTTCTGGGCTTTCTATTCTGTTTCTCTGATCTATGGATCTGTTCTTGTGCCAGTACCAGATTATTTTGAGTATAGTGGCTTTGTAGTAGAGTTTGATGTCTGGTATTGTGATCCCTCCTACTTTGTGTTTCTTTCTCAAAATTGCTGCGGCTATTCGGGGTCGTTTATGGTTCCATATAAATTTTTGAAATGTCTGTTCTATTTCTGTGAAATATGTCATTGGTATTTTAATAGAGATTGCGTTGAATCTATAAATTGCTCCAAAAACTGATTTTTAAATAGTCCAATAAAACAGGTGAATTTTTTAGAATTTTGATAAATGAATTCCCAATACATATACTCAATGGTTTTTAAAAAATATTTGGAAGAAAATTTTGAATGTTTTGGAGAAAAAAGTTTAACCAAGATGGGAAACCCAAAATATATTGAATGACAGACAGACATACTTAGCTATATAAACATTAAGACATGTTGCCTATAAGAAAACATATCATAAACAAATTTTATGTGCATATTATAAATAATGAAACATTATTGAAACATATGATACATAAAAAGTTCATGTATTACACAAATAACTCATAAATACATAAGAAAAATATTTTAATAGAAAAATTATGAGAATATTAAAGTGCAGTTCACAAAGGAGCACATCTAAATTACTGTTAAATGTGAAAAACATGCTAAACATTTCTTATTGTAAGGAAAATGCAAATTATGACAATGAGCTACATCATTTTACATCCATCAGATGGTAAAATTTAAAAGTAGTATTGATCACAAATGTTGGTAAGCATGAGAAGAAAAAGTTATATACATTGTTGATTTGTAAAAGCTTACAGTCCTTTTGGAAAACAATCTGTCAATAGAATTTAAATTTAAAAAAATGTATACCTACTTTTTATCTGCAATTCTACTCTTGGAAATCTATTCTGCAAAACTAAAATAAAGCATTAGTATATAACACTATATATTTTTATATATATATATACACACATATACACACACACATATATAGTGTCATATATAGATATGTTTATATAGGCATTATACAGCATATTTCTTTTTCTTTTTAAGACTGAAATCCAAACCTTTATTTTTATTTTTTAACATTATGGCAAATACATTTATTATGGATTATTTATTTAAGCATTATTACTATTTATTTTTTATTTAATCTTCATTGTATTTTTTCCCATTACCATTTAGTCCCCTTAAACCCCCTCCCCTCAGCAATCACCACATGTTATCTGTGTCCATGAGTCCTTAACATATTTCTTATGTTATTTTTTTAAATACTTTATTGTTGTTCTATTATAATTGTCCCAATTTTCCCCCTTTGCTTTCCTCTGCTCCTCGATCCCACAGTCAATCCCCCCTAGTTGTCCATGTCCATGGGTCATTCATACATGTTCCTTAACCAGTCCCTTCCCCTTCTTCCCACCCTTATCCCTCTACCCCATCCCCTCTGGTCACTGCCAGTCAGTTAAGGAAAAAATTAATCATACATAAAAGTATACAGCATAATGCAATAAATTTCCATACACTAATCCAATGACATTAAAACTTAACACTTTTTTCCGATATTATTTTGTCTATGCACTTATCCGTTCTTTTTATTTTTGGAATATGAAAAAATATCCTAGCATCACATAATTTCACCCATAAACACTTTAAATGAGAATATTTCAAGTAAAGAAAACGTAGGACTATTCAGTAGGTCTGAGTGGGATCTGACATTCTCTGTTTCTAATAAGGTTTAGGATGATATTGAGGACTAAAACTGAGTTTCTAAAGGACCTATAGGATGCAGACTTGAGCTCCTATCCCCCTATTCCTCAGTTAAGATGCTCCGATCAACACCAGATAGGTAAGATGTGGGTTGTATCCTGAAACTAGAGATGCAAAAAGATAGAAGTTTTGCATTTAAATGAAAGGTGTATACCCATATTTCTATTCCTAATCTTTAGGCATAACTAAGAGTAAAAAAATATCAGAGATTAATTTATAACAAGATTTGTTGTTGAGTGTCTTTGTTTGTATTCCTCCAGAAGCAAATCATGAAACAAAGATCTGAGAGTCAGCAAAGAAGGAGTACCAGGAAATGCCAGTAGGGGTATCAGGAAATGAGGCAGGAAAGAGAAGGAAGGCATTAGACAGTAAATGTTCGCACCCTGAGCAACTGGAGCTTGATTCCATCAGGGAAATCTGGGAGTATGTGTAAATTATACCTTAGAATTTTATCTTCAGAGAGAGAGATTTCTTCATTGAGGCCTGCTTCTAGGAAAAGGAACTCCTATCAATTTTGCCTTGTCCTGATAACTGGTGTACTGTGTTTCCAAGTTATGGGGAAAAAAATGTAGCAAATAAGAAGTCATACTTATTCCAAGCAAGCAGGCTTACATAGCTTAGAGGTGAGCTCTGAGAAGATATGGGTAGGGCATGGGCAGCAAGTGCTCCCTGAGTAACAGGAGCGTTTGCTAACACACGGATGAGAAGTACTTCACTATTTCCCTGAAGAAACTAGTAGATGTTCCTGAGCAAGGAAAGAAAGTTTCTGTCCCATACAACCTTTTCTACTGCGTGTTGATAGCAGGCCCTCCTGAGAGAGGATAAGGCATCCTTTCAAATGGATGCAACCTTGCTCTTTTGATAAAAGCTTTCTTCTTTATAGTCATGAGTTGTAGCTGCTATCTGGTAATACCTATTCTGCAAATCTAACAAGGTGAATTCTAGGTGTTCCTAACAAGAAGTCTATTGATTACTTTTAGTTCAGCAATTAACAGTATGATAATTCACACAGTTTCAATTTTTTTCAGACTCCTTTTTCACTATCACAATTGAAGAGGCATATGGACTATGATTCTGTAATGATCCTATTAACCAACAATTCTTTAAAATGTTCCCTTAGGTCATTAATCTTCCACAAACCAATCCTCCTAGATTGTTCTGGAAATGCCCTTGAGTCATTTAACCTGATGGTGTTGATGGTGTGCTGCTCCCCTTGGGCACACCCCACAGCTAGGTTTATAGGGACTGACTAGAGTTTTCACCTCAACCTTACCTTATGATAAGATGCTAAAGATACCAAAAAGTACAAGAAGAAGAGCCTGAGGCCATGTTTCTAAGACAATGATAAGAGAAGAGAACAAGGGATCACTTTCATGTGCCATTAAGGCATTGTACATTAGGTTTGAGGTGGTTAAATATCTCCAAGTGCTTGGTGGTGACTGTGGTGTTCTACAAGCTGTAGAAAGAATTGACCTTCAACAGATCCACTACTGCCGAACCTGGTGCAGCAGGACGTAACACACAGTATTTACTGGAAGGCCACAATCTCTCCAAGGGATTTCAGAATCATTATAATGTACCTGGTAGGACTTGCTCATGGTGCTCAAACCCAATCTTGATTGGATCAGATATTTACCCTAGAAGCACTTGAGCATCATATTTATTCAGATTGATATGGCATGGTCTTTCCTTCTTCTAATTTCTGGATATCCTGCAGTTCCTGAGGGTAGAAGTGACATATCTGAGTTGACTCTGTTCTTGGAGGGTTCTTTCCTGTTTTCCACTGTTCTACAGAGTCCTTCCATTGTTAAACTACTGTGGTAAATTTCTGACCTGCCTTTTGTAGTCTCTACTTCCTGATAGTGGAGGATAGATTCCTTGGTGTTATCACTGATATTGACTCACTGAAATTTCCCTACATCTCTAGCAAAAAGAAAGTTCAGAGTGATGTTCTAGGCTTTGTTTCTTTCTTTGCAGGGAGAGATGAGGGGGAAAAGGGAAATGGGGTTTTATTTTGGGGAGAGGAAAGAACATCTGGCCACTCATACTTAAAGAAGTCTCTGTGCCATAGATTTGGTGCTAGAGTGTGTATATGTGCACACACATGTGCATATATACCGATGCCCATCACCAAACTCAGGCTACGACACAGCTACTAGTTCATTAGTTTTATACTCGGTCCCTTAAACTTTTAAATTTGCTGCTTTTTCCTTGTTCTCTGGGGTAAAAAAAAAAACATTATTAGTGAGGAATTAGGGGAAGGAGTCAATCCTTTGAGTGTCTCACATACTCATAAGCTTTCAAAGGTTTTGAAGCTCAAGTTAGTTACAAAGATCCTGTTTCCACCACTCTAGATGAAACTGACTTGCTAATTTTAACTCAAAAGAGAGGTTGCCTGTTGCTCTTTACAAGAGATTTTCTAGCACAAGTGGAGATTGTTTTAATCACTCCTGCTGTTTGTGTGAATTGAACTTCCAGACACTTCTTATAGTATTAACTCCTTTTGTTGCCTTTGGCCTAGTCAGCTGTAGTCCTAAAGATTTCCATAAGGTGACCCCAGACATCCATAACACATAACACATAAAGTATGGAAACTCAATCCCGAGAAATCTTTGTGCCTTTTACCATTACCCTGTGCTGTGCGATACGGCTGCTTCATTCTTCCACTGGTGCAATTGTGTCTTGTCAGTACTCAAGACTGTCCTGCTAGGATGTCAACTCCTGCACTGGATAGCCTTTCCCACTTCCACAATTTTGCTATCCCCATACAGCTGTCTATACAGAAAAGCGGTGACCCAAAAATTCTTTCTTTTGCTACCAAATACTGGTCATAAACATTTCAGTCTACTTTAAGCATGCCACTTCTATTCAGTCTTCTGAGCAGATTTTATTTTCAGATGTTTACCCCACAAAACATATAGATATTGTTCTCTTTGTTATGATTTTTTTTAACATATGTAGCTGGCTCAACTGGTCCCCTTTTCAGAGAGTGTGCTTGACTTACTCGCATCAATTAAGATGCACTGCTATGTCTTCAAGAACATCTACATTTCTACCTTTTTCATCACAGCCTTCTTTTGTTCTTTGAAATGTACTCTAACTCATGTCCTTCCCCAACATAAAATACTGAAACTTAAGATAGCCCTGGTAGGAAAAAAACACTAACAACAATTTAATTCTTTCATAGATGACGATACTGAGTCACAGAAAAGTTGTGACTAAGTAGATGGCAAACAGCTATTTAGTGCAGTACTAGAACCTGAATGCAATATACCAGGGTTGCATCAAATGCTCTTTCCTCAGTGAAAGAAGTCTTGTAGGTTGTAAGCACTAGGCTTTTGTTCAACATATGATACTTGTCATGTTCTGCTATTTATTTATCAGTATTTGTTTGTTTTTCTTATACCCCCTATATGACTATAAACACTTCCCAGGCAGATGTTGTATCTCACTCATCTCTGTATTTCCTTTATTATTAAGTACAGTTCCCTACCCTGGGAAACAGTTGGTGCTCACTAAGTGTTTAACTACTAAACAATGCATGAACAAATAAGTGAATGCCCTTTTGCTAACAGTTATAAGGCAATACAATTAAATGGGAAGAAGTAATGGGTGGCTTGGAATGCCAATAGTTTTGCATGACGTTACCCAAACAGCTGGCTAATTTAAAAGTAAGATGAGTCAAACCGATGTTTTGTCATCACATAGACAAAAACTGGCTCATTAACTGGATTGTTCACTTTCCAGTTTGTAGCCATGAGATCATGTAGTTAGAAATTCACAGTGTTTTTGTCTTTTGCCTAGAAGTGATGTTTACTTGAGTGATCTTGACCAAGTAAATTAAAATCCCCCTGGGTATTCTTTCCATCTGCTAAACAGTGTAGTCAACTCTGCCTGCACATTGCCTCCCAAGGAAATTGTCACACCAACATTTTTATAAAAGAAGATTTTATGGAGAGAAATAAAGGACCAAGTGGCCTAGTTCCTATCTCCTCCCAAAGATTATGTAAGTGGATGACTTCATTCTAATTCATCAACCCCGATTTGTGCTAGAGCTATGGCAATTTGTGAGGTATGAACTCTTCAGCCTCATCCTTATTTTTACATCCTCATCATTTATTTGGTTTGCTGAGTAATGCTATTAAAAATAAAAAAACATGATGGATTTTCTTAGGTTCCTTGATTTGCGTGGTTCCTTGGACTATAACACACACACCCACATTCAAACACAAAGGCACATACTGAGAGAGAGAAAGAGAGAGAGAGAGGGAGGGAGATTTGTTTTTGAATATCTGTAATTTCTTTGGTTATTGGATTATTTTTTTGCCAATACAGTAAAATAGAGAGAAAAAAATCAATATTGACTCACTCTGAACATAATCTATTTTTGTGAGGTTTTAAAGGGGGAAAGTCTAAGTTTTAAAGGGGATTCACATATAACCCAGACACCTGACATATTCATACATGGTATGAAATGCTCCTTTCTCTCCATGCCTTCTGCCAAGTCTCAGTCTTCTTAAGCTCTCTCTGCTTCTATTTTCTTTGTCCTTCAAATCATTTGCATTACTACCAAGTCCATCTTCAAAAAAAAAAAAGAAAACCTTTGATCAAATCCTTCTCAAGCAACCTCAATCACTTGTTATTGACTACAGCAGAAGTTGTCAAACTATGGCATGAGAACCTAATCCAATTTACTCTCAGTTTCCATAAATGAAATTTACTGTAACACAGACATGATTATTCACTTACTTATTGCCTATGGTTGGCTGCTTTTCTGCTATAACAGCCAAGCTGAGTAATTGCTCCAGACACCATATACCCTACAAAGCCTAAAACATCCACTATCTTGCACTTTACAGGAGAAAAGTTAGCTGACCTCTGAACAACAGGATAAAATAAAAAATTCTAAAGCCTGGCATATATGGCCTTTCATAAATGGTAGTTAGCAGGTGATCAATAAAAGCATAATCCAGGTAAAAATTTATGCTGAAAACATCCTGTGCTATTAATTCCTAGCACAGTCTCTTAGCTCCAGCAGTCTCTTGTCCTATTAGGGACAGTGGGCAGTGAATTGTCAGGGCACATACATAGCCTGAGTTCAAGTTCAAATTTCAGCATTTCCTAGCTGTGTGACTTTGACTTTTCTTTTCAGAACCCTGGTTTCCTCATTTGTCAAATGACTTCGCGGGATTCTAAGAATACAATGAAGTAACACATGTAAAGTGCAATGCCTGAAATACAATACACACTCCCAAAAGGCTAGTGCATAGTTTCTTGGTTAGTCCAGGTGTTAGGGGTTCCTGAAAGATGTATTAGTCATCTCAGGTTGCCATATGTACCATAGACTGCAGGCTTCAATAAGACAAATTTGTCTCTCACAGTTCTGGAGGCTGGGAAATATAAACTCAAGGTGTTGGCCAATCTGGTTTAGGATTTCTTCCTGGCTTGCAAATGGCTCCTTTCTGAATGTATTCTCACATGGTGGGGAGAGAGAGTAATCTCTCTAGTATTTCTTCTTATGAGGACACTAATTCTATGGGTTAGGAACTCATCCTTAATAATCTCATTTTACATTAATTACCACTGAATTGGCTTTATCTCCAAATACAGTCACATTGGGGTTACAGTTTTAATGTATTCATTCTGGGAAGATTGAATTCAGCCCATAGCACGTGGCACAGAGAGAGTGGTGATTGACTTTGTATTAACCAATATTTGGTCTTGTCCAACACACACATAGACACCAACCTGTCTACCTAAGCCACTACCAGCTAGGCAACTGAGGTAAGGGTTATTATTGGTAATCCCAACATGATTATTGTAACCATAAATCATGATAATATTTCAATTTATTAATCCTGTAAAGCCAAAGAACAAATAAACATTATTTACTATCTGAACCCAGGAATATTTCCTAAGGATAGATGTTTGGGGCAGGACAAAATATCAAGGTCCATGTCGCATGGACCAAAAATGCTCACGGAAATTTTGCATAGAACTAAATATCAAGGACCTTTTGGTGTAGACCAAATGTCTTCGTGGATGCTCTGAACAGGATCAAATGTCCTGCAATGTGCAGTTTGTACTTGGTGGATTGGCCATTGTATTTCCCATAGAGTGGGTTTCATATTTAAGGGAAGTGCGCATTAGGTTTTCAAACTTCAAAACACTGTCATCTTATTGTCATAGTATGACATTTATGTATACTGTTAAGCTGCAAAAGCATATTATAGAACTAGGCATAGAGTGTGTTTACACTTTTTTGTAAAAATACATAGAAAAAAGAATAGTAGGATATATAAATACAAATTAAATAAGGTTATTTCTTGGTGATGCAATAATGGACAATTAATTTTTTTCTTTTTTATTCCCTACTTTGTGTAAAATGGATATGAATTGCATATGTAAAAAATAAATATGTGAATAGGAATATTTTAAAACAAACTTAAAAATACATATAAGAACCCACACATTCTGTCAGTGTTCATAACTTTTTAGTTATTTAGTTTTTATTTAGGTGAATTCCCCAAAACATAAAGTTAACAATTTAAAAGTGTACAATTCAGTGGCATTTAGTATAGTCAAATGTTGTACAACCATTACTCCTGTCTAGTTTCTGACCATAACTTTTAAAAACAACTTTATTGAAGTATAATTTACATGTCATAAAATTCCTACACTTAAAATACACAATTCAAAGATGTGTATTTACAGAGTTATACAACCATGACCACAATTCAGTTCCAAAACATTTCTATCACCCCAGTAGTACTCCTCATGTCCATTAAGATTTTATTCCCTTTCTCATTTTTAGCTCCAGACAACTACTAATTAGTTGTTTTTTCTCCTTGGAGTTGCCCTTTCTGAACATTTCACATACATGGACTCATATAATATGTTATCTTTTGTTTCTTGGCTTTTTTCACTTCGCATAATATTTTTGAGTTTCATCCATGTCATAACACGTTTCAGCATTTAATTCCTTTTTTGGTAATAATATTTCATTGTATGTATAAACCACATTTTGCGTATCCATTCAGTCATGGACATTTGTGATCTTTCTATATTTTTGCCTACTTTGAATAATTCTGTTATGAACATTCATATTCCTTATATGGACATAAGATTTTATTTCTCTTGGATAGGATCTTAAAAGTGGAATTACTGGGTTGTATAAAAATATGTTTAACTATATATGAAATCACTATATTGTTTTCTTCATAACTTAGTTTTTGATTTATACAAACATGGGATAAGTGCAACTGTATCTTCAACTTCCTTAAATTGTGCTGTCCAGGGTCAGTTTCTTATGGCCTCTACATCTATTTCCTCATCTAAAAAATGGGGATACAAATGGGACTTATATTATGGAATAGTTGCAGTTATTAAAGGTGTAATATATGAAACACTTAGAGCAGTGCTTAATATGTGTGAGTGTTAAGTGTCAGCTGTGTTTATGGAGTATGTTCAGATGATTGGGATTCCAAGTCCAATTTCTAACAAAAACGTAAGATACAGTCATATTAAAAGCATAATATAAACATATAATATAAATAATATAAAAATATTTATGATTTACCGTTTATAGTTTCTACAGTAAAACAATACTTGCAGAATTCTTGCTAGATTTTTTAGGATTTTTTCCTCTACATCTTTCCATTCCATTATTCTCTTTTTATTTGATGATCTTTAGTTATTTTTTTACCAAAACATTTACTTAGTTTTTGTGTTAATTCATTTTATAAAGACATTAACTCTCACTCACTTTGCACTCATACGTGATATTTATGCTTCACTATTTTATGTAATTATATGTCTCAAATGTTGTAGAGCTGAGTATCTTACTGGATATAAATGTTCATGTGCTTGGAATATTAGTATGTTTTAGGAAGTGAATGAGGGTTTCTAGTAAATCTAGTGGCCGCTTGAGTAGAGCTCAATAAAAATCTCTCAGTTCACATGGCAACATCTGGAGGTATTCCTACCAGTTGCAAAGTTAAATAATACAATGCTTTCTTAACTCCACATTCTGCAGAATATAAAGCAGAACTTGGCATATTTATTATGTAAGATAAAATATATCAATATTTGTGGTAATTTTTTAAAACATGGAAAATATAATATTAAGATTTAAATGTTGAATACAAGTAAGTCTTGAGGAGAAAAGTGTGGCTCTAAGTAATAGAATTACAGGTTAGTGTTTTGCCTGCATGACTATACCTTTTTTCTATTTATTAAAACTTACAATGTGGACAATTTTGATAGATAGAGAGTAAATAGAACTTCTGGTTTCAGTTCCACCATGGAGATAGCTTGGAAGTCTGAGATTTTATACTTACAGCAAGGAAAAGCTAAACAAATGGAAAGTAAACAATTGTTCTTAAACCTATAAGATAACCAAGGTCACACGACAAACTGCCACTCAAACCTCTGTAAAAATAGGTAAATCCAGAGCATCACGGTCAAGGTGTTCTAACCTGAAGTGGAAGCAACTGAAACCATATACTAGGAGGAACACCTAAATGGTAATTCTGATGAATTGTTGGAGTTTGAGTGATGGCATTCTATGGTGGCCATAAATCTCTACCTATCTCTACTTTCACAGCTTCATCTAAAAGCCAAAATAATTCTAGATCTGTTTAGAACAGGTTGTTTATGGGTTGAAAGGAATATATTTTCATCAACTCTGAATTCTTTTCTAACTAAGATTGGTTTACCTTCCTAATCTACTGGCGTTGTAGAACAAAGGGGTGAGATCACATTGGAAGTGGTCAGTTGATGCTCTGTTGTCCCCACATGTGTAAACAGAGCTAGGAGCACCGGTGGGTCTAGTAGAAAATGAATCTATATTCACCCCCCTGAGGACTGAGATTGGGAGGGTTAATTAGTTTCAAGTGGGGAAGAAACACTACAGTTTCCCTGCTCTAAGCAGTGTGGGTTCTTAACATTTAACTCACCTCGGGCCATCCCACAGAAGCTGGCCTGGAATTGTTTTGGAATGAGACTACAAAGACGGGGGCTTGTGGTCTCACTCTGGGTAACTGCTTCCCTCAGATGTCACATTTAAATTGCATTATGTTTTAATAGTCATTCAAGTACAAACAGAGCTGCTGCTCAATTTCCAGCACTTTCATTACTTGTAACATTTTATCCTAAATGGGAGGCCATCTCTAAGGAAGTGATTGGCAAGTTGACTGAAGCTCCTTTTCCTTGTGTTAAAAGACCAAGACCTGTATGCTCTTCACTGTGTTATTTAGTAGCCTATGATTTTAACCATTGTCTTAGATCCAATTATTTTGTCAGGTATCAAATAAACTCTAATAACACTGAGCATTACCCTCTTGGTGTTTTGTCGGTAGGGTATTATTTAATTTAAGATAGCTTTAGCAGTTCCTCTTTTAAAGCTGCAGCAGGTACTTTAACTGAGAAATGAATTTTCCAAAGTATGTCCTTCCCTTCATCAAACCTTTATTATGGTGTGTTTTATTTCCAGGGGAACACATTTCTTCTAATATAATTGTGTTTTAAAGTGCATTATAACTTGGAAGCATTCTTTTCTTATTTATTACCTAGGAATCTAAACAGAACAAGATAAAAATACCAGCTTAACCAGCAGAGTACTTATGTAAAACCTAAATATTTACATTTAAAGCAGACTCTTTAACTTTTTTTATTGATAAATAATAGTAAACATGATACACTGATACAGAATAATAAAAGATATTATACTACTATCACTTACATAGAGGCTAGGTGAAACAGAACCTCAAATATAAAAGTGGTCATTAAGTAACTGAAGTGGAGAGAAAACAATAGCTGCATAACTGAAAAGTTAATTGGGAAAAAGTTTCTATTGAGGGGACTCACTTTTACTGATTTTTTTCTGATTTCAGGTTTCATTGGGTCTGGCTACTTTTAGCATGTTTGCTTCTCTTTTCCTCTTTCTTATACCTTTTTATGTTTTTCTGTTAGGTACTTCTATAAACTTCTTAAATAAATTCAGTTCAAAAAGAAATTTCCTTTGAGCCTCTTCCCTTCTGTCTATTGCATTATAACTATTCTCTCCTTTATTCACCTGTAAACATGGTGGAACTTTACTGATCTACCATTTATGTTTCAGTCTTCTGCAAACCATCATTTGCAACTGTTTTTGTTCCATTATCAATTTTCTTCATAGTGTCAGATCTCTTTAAATTATCCCTGGACAGGAATTCTCTCCCCTGTGTGCATTCTGCTCCTGCTTATCACATGAAGTATCTCCCTTTTCTATGGCTTCCTGGATAACACTGTTTTTCCCCTCACCAAACACTTTCTCCTTGTAAATGTTTTTTATTTTATCTCTTTCTCTGTCGGCTCCTCTATGCCTGGCCCTACAGCGTGCCATCTCTAGCCTTCTTCTCAGTCCGAGGTATTGTTGAGTGAGGTCATCTATTACCAGGGCTGCAGCTCCCATTAATGTGCTGATGAATCCAAAATCTAAATGGAACAGACAAAGGAAAGTTAAACTAATTTAAGAAGAAAAACTGGACATTCTGGAAAATAAAAGTGAAAAGATACTTTTAGAAAGGTTATGAAAGAATATTCAATACATTTGATTACAAAGTAGCTTTACAGGCTCTGGATATTAAAGGAAAAAAATTACCCAAGACACGGACTGTAGAAGATGTAGAAGATAAAGGGATTACTTAAAATTAAGATCGAAGAGTCATCATGGTTTTTAGAGCTTAAAGATGTTCCCTTTTCTTCACTGGATGGAGCAAGAAGTTCTTGATCTAGGGCTTCCATGTGGTTTGTACTAAATAACAGAAAATGGCATCTCATGAAATTTTCTTGCTCTGGAGCTTGTGAGGTAGGGAGAAGAACTAGAAAACAGTAACAGGCAATAACAAATATTAGGATTTCTGAATCAATCATAAAGTATGCTATTACCACATCAAAGTGACAAAAGGAGATGAGAAAGCAAACGACTTAACAATATGAAGGCAAAATGGTCCAGCAGTTATTGCTGACTCATTGGGAAGCATAAGCTGCATTGTAACAATGTTACAATGTTACAAGCAAAGCCTGAAAAACGTGCCTGAGTCAGAAGTGGGTTTTGTGGGGTACCAGTAACATGTGGGGTATGCAGTACAGCCTAAGGAGGAAGCCAGGGTCGAGTGAGGGCACCATACAGAGGTTAGTGTAACTCTTCATCTTTCAAAAACAAAAGAAATCTATTGGTTAAGTAAAGTCATGACAAGAGTTTACTAACAGACATAGTATTAAAATTCAGGCTTTTGTCTTATGGGCCCTCATACCAGGCAGCCTCTAAAAAATAAGGAGTTTTAGAGAAATTTAAGGACATTCTCTGTGTTAGAAAACCACTTTAACAATGCTTTGCTCCAAAAGGCAGTTCCATTTTCAGCTTTCTGAGGAAATTCCACACTGCTTTCCACAGTGGGTGCACCACTCTGCATTCCCACCAACAGTGGACTAGGGTTCCCTTTTCTCCACAGCCTCGCCAGCACCTGTTGTTTGTGGATCTGTTTATGATGGCCATTCTGACTGGTGTGAGGTGGTACCTCACTGTGGTTTTGATCTGCATTTCTCTGATGGCTAGTGATGCTGAGCATCCTTTCAAATGTCTCTGGGCCCTTTGTATCTCCTCCTTGGAAAAGCGTCTGCCCAGGTCCTTTGCCCATTTTTTGATTGGATCGTTCTTGGAGTGGAGTCGAGTGAGTTCTTTATATATCTTGGAGATCAAACCTCTATCTGATGTATCATTAGCAAATATATTTTCCCATACGGTTGGCTCCCTTTTCATTTTGCTGATGTTTTCTTTCGCCGTGCAGAAGCTTCTTATTTTGATGAGGTCCCACTTGTTTATTCTTTCCTTTATGTCCCTTGCTTTAGGAGACATATCAGTGAAGAAATTGCTGCGTGGGATCTCTGAGAGTTTCCTGCCAATGTTCTCCTCTAGGACTTTGATGGTGTTGCGACTTATAGTTAAGTCTTTTATCCATCTTGAGTTTATTTTTGTGTATGGTGTCAGCTGATGATCCAATTTCAATTTTTTGCTCCAACCAAATAAGCATCACCATTTATTAAACAAAATGCTTAATTCACAGGAAAAATGGTAGGTTAGGAAGGGTGGCTGACGAATGCTTCATTGTTCCTTCTGCTGTTCTGCAACCCAGAGCCTGCCCAGCATTGTTGGCTGCTGGGACAATTTACCACTTTCAAACTTCTCTAAATTTAGAGCTGAGATGCTCAGAAAATCATTCATCACACTTAAATGAAAAGCCTCGTTGTTATTTCCCAAACTTAGAAAATTTTGGAAAAAAACAGGAACACAAACTTTCTGTGAAGTGCATAGTGTCTTTGCCATGTGGGTCTCACGAGTTTAAGGGCTACTTGGCCTCTTTTTTAAACAGACAAACCCGTGGCTCCTTCCCATTTAACAAATCAAGTGGGTTTCCCCCGTCAGTGGAACTATGCTATTGCTGACTTCTCTCTCTCCTTTAGCTTGATTATTAGCAATTTAGAAATATCTACAAATGTTGCAAATGATTGAATTTAATGAGAAATACAATATAGATGAGAGGTATATATTGAATTAGATTTTGTAAGAGTAGTCAAACTTGAAATGAGAAAGGCCCGCTTTTTTACACAGCCCAGGCATAAATGGACTCTTATCGCTGTGGGTTGATCCTCCCAGCACAGGTCATGACTGGATGGACGCTCCACAAAGACTTGAGTCTTTAAGGCCCAGGCCATGTTGATTGGGTTTTGGAGATACTCTTTATTTCATTTTGTTATGCTACCTGAAATTCCTACAATTATAATATTTGAGCTTAAAAGAGAATACTCCGATAACTTTGCCACATTTCTGGAAATGAGAAATGGCTATTAAGCATTTATACATTAGTATGGATTTATTTTCCTAAACTCAGCTGGCCCTTGAATACATGAGTTTTTGTTTGGAGAAAGAAAAGCAAATCATTTGAAAACAGAACACTTGGTTTGTAGTATCACAGACCTGGGTGGGCAACATTGTGTGAGAGAAAGAATACTGAAGATAAATTTGATGAATTAAAAGAAAAGGGATTTTTTTTTGTCCTTTATTTTCTGTGTGGTTAAATACATATGCACACACACAAACACATACACACACAAAGTTATATTCAAGAACTCAGTTCTACCAGGAAATGGAACTTAGGGAATACCAATAACACCATAACAATGAGCTATTTTGTGCCGTAAACAGCTTTGATAGACTAGCCAAGAATATCTTGATGAATTTCAAATTACAGACAAAAATAATGAGCCTTTGCAATATAATTGGATTATAAATTTTGAATTTCTAGAGAGCAATAAATAAAAGCAGAGTCTCTTGGATAATACTTTATATAATAAAATTACTTTTAAGGTTTTACACCCGTAAATGTTTTTCTTTTTAAAGAACTGGAAAGTGTTCTTTAATTAAATAAGAATTTTGTAACTCTTGGTTTGATCTTTAATACATTCAATTTGAGGTCTAATTGTATTAACAAAACTGATTCTTTTGTTGGCTTATATGCCACTCATTCCTTTGAATTTCTTTGATTTTTTAAAAATTTCTAATAAAGCCACCTAATTATAAGCCGCCTTATCTCTTTTTAAAGAAAATATGGTAATGAAGAGAAAAGGAAGAAGGAACAGAATCCTAGTATGAATGTTGTGCTACATGTTATCCATGTATTATTACCTCAGTTATTCCTTCCAACAACTTCCGGTGACATAGGTATTATTATCCCGCTGTCATGGATGAAGCTTGATCCAAACAGATATGAAGTGACAGCATTAATTTTCAGATTATAGAACCACTTCATTGAATGAACGATATTTTGATAGGTTATAATCAGGACACGGGTTTTTGTTCCTTTCATGTTTGCACTTGAAAAAGATTCTTTGCATCTCATCACTTGATCAGTAGATTTGTACAATATTCAGTCACTTTCCATGTAAGGATACTTTTGATTTCCACGTATTACCAAGCCTATTCTTTCCTAAAACAAATCTTCAAACATGCATCCAATTCAAAGTTTTATCCCAGCTTTGGCTAAGGTTTGAGCTGGGCATAAGGGATCTGAAGGTAAAACTTCTGTAGACTTGTCCCTTCTCTCTGCAGTTGGTGGCTTCAGAATTGGGGTGAAAAGATGTGAGGATCTGAAGAGGGATGGGAGTAGGAGGGAAAAATTAATGGCTTTTTTGCTGTAGGGCTCTAATAATCCCCATCTCCGTGACCTCTTTGATGGCAAGCTTCCAAATGCTGGCCGACACAGGGGATTCACTTCCTGGCTGACTTCTTAAAACTCCACCTCCCACACAGTGAGGCACATTCCCAGCTTCCTCCTGTGGCACGCCCCTTGGGCTGAGGTCCATCAATATGTTTTAAACTCTACCTTCCCCGTAATCCATTTGGCATGAGGGAACACAAATTTGTTTCACTAGAAAATTAAGTGGTCTTGCCCACTGCTGCCCTCTCTACTTTGCCATTCAAATCATTTGAACCATCTTCCCTCCAGGGCTCTCCAGGTGAGAGGCAGAGAACAGTCCTCATGTCTGTTTAGGTCCTGGGATTAGGTCAGGTCCTGTCAATAGCCCGCTGGGGAGTGAGATACCCAGTGTTGCCTTTTAGAGAATTCTGGTATTTTTTTAAAAAAAAATTCTCACTTACCTTGAGCGTGGGGGTGGGAGTGGGATTGTGGCATACACCAGCAAGGCTGATAACTCTTTACCGTGGTTAACCTCTTCGATGAACTAGTTTTCTTTTTATATAGCTAGGATGTAGGGGTCACTTGCTGCACTGATTTTGCTGCCCACATGGATGTGTGTATCACTTTTTCTTTAGAGTGTAGGGAGGACCTAGCACTCATTTTCTCAGTCTTGGGGCTTCAGTTGAAATTCAGAGGCAATAGGACAAGACCTATTTAACACCTTGTAATAATATTGTTTATCGAGTTCAGTGTTTTCATTATAAACATGCTGATTCCCCAAATTTACCTTAAGTGAATCTACTCACACATTCTTCAAATGTCCCTCTTTAATCTAGAAGTACAATATAACTATAAATGTTTATGTAATATATAAAGTGAGCAGACCTTATATTGTGAAACTCTTTTCTGCCTGTTGTCTTTATGAATACCACATACATGTTTTCTGTTACACATATAAATAATGAATTGCAGCTGTAGATTGTCTAAATGTCAGCATTTGCCAAACCTAACAATATTTCTATGGAAATAATTGCAAGCAAGCATTAAGGACTTTACAACTTAATTTAGGTTTCTTTTCAACATGGATACTAGTCAGCCACTCAAAAGTGTTCTGCAAGGAAAAGCTATTTGAAAAAAGGTGTAGATTCTATTTTTGGCCTTAGTGCTGCATAGTCATATAAACTTGGCAAATATGTTAATCTGTCTTCCACTCCAAGTTCTCATAATTAAAGGATATTACTAAGTAATCTTGATACCCACAAAAAGTTAAGCATGCACATAGTGCTTAGACAAACCATTTCAATGAAGCACTGAAATCCTTTTAAATAAAGCCAGAACTGTTGAAGCTGCTGACTGCAAAATAACCTCTGATAATATGTCTGGACAAGCCATTATCCAGGATGGGTTGCTTTGATTTTGGTAAAGTGAAGTGCTAATCTAAGCAGTTAGTTCTTTAGAGTATCCAGAGACTTAAACACACTTACAGAGCACGTTATTTTTTAAACTCACAATGTAGTGTGTGTGTTCACAGATTAATAAATAATATTCTGATATTTTCACAAGTAATAAGCTAATATTTATAAAGACATATATTTTCAAAACGTGAATGAATTTTCATTGGCTCCAGGGTAAAAGTCAAACTCCTTGGCATAAATTATTAGGACTTCTTATAACGTAGCACGTGCTAATCTCCTCAGTCTTGCCTCTTGCCTTGTCTGACTCCATATCTGTCCTTTAGCGCTACTCAGCTCTTTATTTTTGCTTGGAAACACCAGGTTGTTTCAAGCCTCCATAGTTCATCACAGGCTGCTCCCACAGTCTCCCGCTCTAGCTACTACTGATGTATAATAAATTATGCCAAAACTTAGGGGTGGTCCTGGAGTTGATGGGGCTTAGCTGGGTGACCTTTACAGAACAAAGTCTCTCATATGGATGCAATTAGATGGTGGCTGGAACTGGAATTGTCTGAGACTTGCTAACTCACATGTCAGCTCCTAGGCTTGAATGGCTCGGACAACTGGAATCTTCAGCATGGCAGCTTCAGGGGACTCAGGCTTCTTACAGGACAGACTGGGCCTTCAAAAGTATATGTGTCAATAGAAAAAGGGAGTCTGGTAGGAGCTATATCACCCTTTATGACTAGCCTTGAAAGTCATACATTGTTTCTTCTGTTGTATTCTACAAATTAGAAGTAAGTACAACCCATGTTCAAGAACAGGGGGGGATTAGACTTCACTTCCTGGTGAAGGGGTTGTCAAAGAATGTGTGGAGATGTTTTTAGATCACCACATATACATGGCAAATATCTGTTATCTTTCAAGACACAGCTCAATAGCCATCTTCATTATAAAGACTTTGGACAATGTTCATGTTTCACCTTACTTTTTTTTCCTTTCTTTAATTGACCATTTGCTCCATTCCACCTCTGCTCTCCCTGGTACCTGCTTCTATTATTATATGCGTGGTTCTTTTTTTTTTTTGTATTATATTAGTTTGTGTTTATCTGGCCTATTAAAAACACATTTCTTAAAGACAGGTAATGTCTTCTATATTCTCTTCTTTAGCCCTATTATTTATCCCAGTGCCTGAATAAAGTGAGGTGTATTAATCAAAAAGCTAATGAATTAAAAAGAATATTGAACTAAGGAATATGAAGGTATATGTGAAACTTATTAATACCAGGAAATTTATTTATTACAAAAAACAGATTTATTTTTTAAAATGATGTTAAATTATATTTCAAATGCTAAAAATATTTGACTTTGGGCATTAAAAAAATTACAGCTTGCTTACAACTTTGTGACTGGAAATCCTGAACTTTATTTCTTTGCTAAAATTATGACCATTGAAAACAAAGTGTCAGATTAAGAGCTCATGCTCTTTGTTTTGAGACACTGAAAAAAAAATTAAGGAATAATGTAGAATATATTCATCTTCTTTCTCTCAGAACTTTAGTCTATGTTAATCTTGTAGATTTTCCATATGGATTACTGTGAGAGCCATTAAAGATCCATAAAAGCCCAATACAATAATGGAAGAAGGAACTTCTCCAAAATGAATTTAAGATGTGATGGATTTGCAAAATGTAATGGTTAACTTCCTGGCAATTGTGTAATGAATGATAAGCAGAAATTAAGCAATGCACTTCTATTTGCTTTAGATTTATATGTTTGCCTTTTGGATACATGCTGGCCACTTAAATTGACAGCATTAATCTTTGGCATCTTCATTTAATTTCCTATATAAAAGCTAGTTTTAAAAGATGTCACAGCTCTCACCCAATTTCGTGGAAGCAAGGTTATTTATATTTAATTTTCCCAAGAGCCAGACTTTTTACTTCCTATGCAGAAATATCAATATTAGCGCTTTGAATTTTCAGAAATTTTAAAAGTTAAATAGTTTACTGGCATATTTTGGCAACCCAAGATCTCTGCCACTGGCAACTGTGATTGCATGGGGAATGGGTAATTATTCTTTAATAGTAGAAGAATAGTAGGGGTCACATTTGGCTCAGAGTCATGGGCAGCGTTTTCATTAAATATCACCCTGCAGTCATTACTCATTGCACACTTTAGCAAGACAGCTGATGAGGAAGGACGATAGAACAGGCACATTGCCATCATGAGGCAGAGCACGCAGAGGCTCAAGAATGTAATTTGGTTCGACTAGTAGTTGGAGACACTTACTGTCACGTTATGTCACCCTACAACTAAAGAGTTTAGGGGATAAAAACTATTGTTTAGGGAAAATGTGTGGTTGTCTGATGGCACACACTTCAAACTCTGTTAAACTCTGTTAAAATAAAAGCTAACACAAGTGAGAGATTCTACCCATTCTATTGTGCTTTCCATTAATTTTAGGATATTGAGTCCACAATTTAAAAATGTTCTCTTGGGCAATACAGGAAATAATGTCTTTCATGCAAGTGATATGAAGTGAGACATAATGCCCAATCATTATACATAAAGCTTGAATATAAAGGGAGGTAGAAACAAGACTCTCTACTATTTAGTATCACATGAAGAAACTTTTACACTGATGCCCATCATTGTAGTTTTATATAATTTCACTTTTACAGTTCAGAAATAGCCATAACTATGATTACTCATTAATTTTCAGACATTTTAACTCTAATCCTTTGCTTTGTTATTTTTTGTGTGTTAAGTGAAAACCAAACCGAAAAATCTCAACAGCCTAGGTATACATGCTCTTTAGTGTCAGCACACATGAGTGTCTTGAAAAGGTTTAACCCTTTCACAATGTCTATCAGCCACGCTTCTCTCCTTAAGCTTTCCTCAAAGAAAATATACTCTCTTATAAACAGTGAGCCTGCATGTCCAGCACATACACCAGATAAGTTTCTGAGCCTCTGATTCCAGTCAAATGACTCCACCTAATTCTCAAGTCGTCACTGCTACATTATTTTCATTAGAACATCTAGCTCTTATAAAAGCATTCCAGTTCTTCAAGTAGATACTTGCAGAGGATGACAAAAATATTAAGTTTAGATATGCATTATCTGTAGTAACATATTATTTAAATGATGATGAAGTTAAATTTAGAATTCTGCTAGTGCCCTGAGAGGTCTAAGATAAAAACCATTGAAAGAAAATAAGAGGATGTATAAGATAATTTATATGTAATAATAATACATGCTTGAAGTAATTTGGGAGTGTTTTATAAACTCATTTTAGGGGAAATTCTCTCTTTTGCTTCAGGCTTCATGTCTTTCCTAGTTTCTTATATAGATGTTGAATTAGACTAATCAGTGCTGGTGTATGTTTCTGGCCAATGGAGGCTTTCTCTCACTCATGAGATTTTAAAAAAGAATAGAAAACAAGACAAAATATTTATTTCAAAAGAGGGAAAGTGACAGCAAACAGACTCTGCCTTTCTCTTTGCCTTATCTAGGATTGTCTGTCATATTTTTCCCTTTCCAACCTACTGTGTTTAATTTTACTTTTGCTTTCCAGATGACCTTAGTGGCTCTATGTAATATCTTTTATTTTCTCATTTAAAAGAAATGGTGAGGATTTATAGAGTTTAAAAAATAATTATATATATATATATATATCTTGTATACACTATACCCAGAGCTGAGTCACATTTGGCCCCATTCCTCAATAAATTTACAATTTTAGTTGGAAAGAGAAAAAAAGTAAGTAAAATAATGAAATGTTATAGATATTTTAAAAGACAGATGCATACATAAAAAGAGTAGACACCAAAATGAAACACAGTTAGTTGTATTCTATTGGGGAGAAGAAGGAAAGGACAGGGATGGCTTCAGAGAAGAAATGACAGGTTGGCCTTAACAGGTCAATGGGCAACTTGCCTGGTGAACAACAAGATGTTCCCAGATTCTATCAGAGAAGCTGCAATCGCTGACGTGTGAAAAATCTTCGCATATTGTAAAATCACAAGCAAGATTGTGATTGTAAGGCTGGAAAAGGCCTGAGTCCCTTAGGTGTTCTCTGAAATCTCAGGTCTAAAGTTTGAGTAGGATAAGCCTGGGTGCTGAGTGACCCAACACAAGGTCGTTTGGGTAGTCCAGAAAACTCCTGGACCACGGATTAGGAACCATGAAAACTTGAGAACTTTTTAAAAAAACCAACTTTTAAGAGGTACAATTTTCAAGAATTACTGATTAATTGGATATAGACTGTAATGAAAGGCAGATATAAGAATCAGCACCAATTTTTTTTTCTAAGAGATACCACTTAGGTTGAAGGTGATATCACCAGGTAAGATAAAAATAATTTAGTAAATTTGAGTCTCGGCACAAATTTGGATATAATGGAATTTATGATTGCTTCCATTTCTAATCTCAGCCCTAGTTCCCAAATAGGGAAAGACAAGAGCAAGAAGAAAAATAACAAGGGGAAGGAATGTGCAACAAGGAGTCTTTGAGAAGTGAGTGCTTTGTGATCATTTGAGACTTTTCCAGTCAATGTATCATCATTTATATCCCATATATGTTTCACTATCCTTTACTTTTGTGTTTGCTTTAATTTTATAGAATGGCTTTAATTAACATTACAATAATATGACCTTGAATTTTACCTGACACAATTTTTTTGGACACCCACACCTAACTAGAACATTTTGGTGGGGTTCTACTGTATAGAAGGGGGAGGGGGTCAAAGATGTTAAATTGACTTTTGATATTGAGTTTATGGTGCTTTTCATGCATGAACATAGAACTCATTAAATAGGTATATGCACACATCTATCTGAATATCGAAACTGAGATGAAAAAATAGATTTGGTTGTCATCAGTATATATTGGCATTTGAAATTAATATTATATTTCTCATGGAAAATGGCCACTTTAATTGTAGGCAGGAGAAGAGAAACCCACACAGAAAATGGAGAAAGTGATTATGATCAAAAATATTTCAGGTGATCAAATGAGTACAAAATAATGGAAACTGACAGAACAGAGAGCCGTTTTGAAAAGAAAGAAATGAGGCAGCCACATAAAACTGAAAATTTCCTCTCTATTTGACAGTGAGGAAGCAATTTGTGCCCTTCATTAGAGCCATTTCTGTAGCATCTGGGGTGGAGGGCAGATTGTAGTGAGATGAAAAATCAATAACGCTAACAACGCAACGTGAATGTATTTTTTTCAAAATGTTTGAACGAGAAGGAGAGGATAAAATTCGGAGGTAGTTATTCAAGTGGAGAGGGTCAGGAGGCTTTAAGATGGAAGAAACCTGAGCCTGTTTGTAGTACCAGTGGCCAGAGGGAGAGCTGAGCCTCTAGAGGGAGAGAGGTTGGCTATAGAACAAATCCTTTGGATATCAATGAGAATTAGGTCAAGTGCCAGGATGGCAGGCTAAGTTTGAAAAGGAGGAGAACCACCTTCTTTATTAGGTTAACCAAGACAAAATTAGGATAAATTTGTATGTCAGAAGTAATCAGAGGTAGATCTAAAGGAATCAGAAATAAAATGTGACCTTGGCTGCTGGCCTCTATTCGTTCAAGGAGGTAGAAGGGGAGGGCTGATGACAAACCCATCAAAAATGTCTCTTGAATGTAAACTAACGAAGATTCAAGACTGGTTAATGTGTGTTAGTGAGAAAGCTACCAAAATGAACCAAAATGTTTTTTGTTTTCTTAAGTAATTTTATAAAAAGACTCTATTGTCTTGATTACTAGAAAGAAGTAATCAGAAAAAAACTTGCTCTAAAAGAAGGAGCACTAGACTCTGAGAGAGTCTGAGGACAGGCTTCTGATAGCGGTCTTGCCATATTTCCAGCTGTATTATGTTAGACACACCAATTAAACAGGTTTCTCATCTGAAAAGGGAGAATTAAACTAAATGACTTCTAAATATCCATTCTGATACAAACCTAACTTTTCCATTTAAATTTTTATAAATGCGAATAAAAAGTAGGAAGGAATGCTTAAGCCACACCGTTTAATTTATATACCCATAACTTGCTGAGGACACCTGGTAGTAGAAGACTTAAACTATAGCTTCAGGTTTGAGGCAGAATTTTTTTGTTTATTTCGAAAATATATATGACATTTCTACTTTGAGTTAAACACTGTGCTAGGTGTTGTGTGAATAAAAAGATATATTCGATGGGTTGAGTCCTTGAGGCAGCTTAGAAACTAGTGAAAGAGTGGAATGTACATCTTTCAAATGTTGAAACTATAAAACCAAAGACATGAAGAGAAAATAAACATTCCAGGACTGAGCATAACAACATAGATAGTCTTTGTTCCCAGGCTGTTTGTTAATTGCCATAGACATTTGCTGTTAATTGGCCAGGACATTTTCCAGTTCAGTTCATGTGATGTGCTGCTAGTTCCCTCTTGTCTACTAAATTGTTGCCACCATAGCCTGGAGAGATTCTAAAAGTACCACAGAAGACTACAGAAATGTTACCTCCCTGCAGAGGGAATCGGTTTGGGCATGAACCCATGAGCAGTTTAATGTCATTCAGCTGATGTGGTGTGTTATCTGTGAGCTAACTAAACTCTGCCATCAGAATCAGGGTTGCGGCTTGTGGGCTGGGGGATGGGGAGTGACAAGGAATGGTATTCTAGTAAACTTGGCATTAATTCCTCCTTTGCATATCTGCAAACCAAACAAATTTCCATCACTCTTCCTTTCCTCCCTCTTTTCTTTCCTGAATTTCTTTCTCTCTTTCTTTCTTCCTCCATTGTTTGCTCATGTCGTCTATAAATATTTATCTCAATTTTATTAGGCCCTGTGCTCGATGATAAGAATGCAAAGATAAAAATATGGTTTCTGTCATAGAGTTCATAGTCAGAGGAAAAATACAAATAGATAGTAATAATACACCTTGATAATTATTTTGGGGGTGTTGTGCAATAAAGAGAAAGAGGCGCGATCCATCTAGGAGAGAGAAAAGGGATAATGGTCAGGGAAGAGATTCTGAGTTGAGTATTGAAATATAGATGTGTGTGCACCCGTGCATTTGCATGTGCTTTCTTGGGAGAAACTATTGCATCTGCAGGAGTCCTGAAGCAAGAAAGGGCCACACGTGGGAGAGTTTGATGGAGGTCTGAGTATCCTGTCTCTGCTTCAAATTGTGAAAGAGGAGTTGAGAGCCTCAATTTTACCTTTTTTACTCATCTTCCAAGCTACAGCAGATACCCATGGCTCCCAGGACTTCATCCTATGCTAACTGAACTACTCAAAACAAAAAGAAGAAAAGTCACTTTTTGTGGGGAGAAAGCATCTATGTGCTCTCACTCATTTTTACTAGTCAGTCTGTGAGAACAAGACAGGGTCATTAGGGGAAGGGTTGGGGTCTTGGAAAGTCTACAGGGTACACAGAAGCAAGGAATGCTAGGTATGAGATTGGAAAGGTATACAGGATCAGAGCTAAGGATGCCTAGTATAGATGTTACTCTGAAGATGGTGAGAACCACAGAAGATGTACAAGGATGGGAAAGAAACACTCATACCTATATTTTATAGTGGACATGACTAATCATATTTCATACTGTATAAGCAAGATTTGGGCATTGCACATAGAGAGGTCTGGACTTTACCCTCAACTTCTGGGAAGTAACCAATGCCAAACTTGAGAGGAGTATCTTTGGCCAGGGTGGGGGATGGCATTACCAAATCTTAGCATGGATCCAGTCACACTTAAATATCTTAGGGTAGGGATCAGTTACACCAGAGTGAGCAAGCATGCAATTTAGGGTGAGGTCAGGGGTCTCAGTCAACCTGGAAGCAGAGATCAACCACTACAGGAATTCAGTCAATCCTCTGTAATGCAGCTCCAATTAAAACTCTGAATTCTGATGCTTGGGTGAGTTTCCCCGGTTGGCAGTACTCCATGAGTATTGTCACATGTTGATGCTGGGAAAGTAATGCATCCTGAGCCCATAGGGAGTAGGCCACAGAAGCTCACAGTGGGAGCTCTCCTGGACTCTGCCCTATGCATCTCTTCTATTGTCTGGTTTTAATCTCTATACTTTTCCAGTAATAGATTGTAACCATTAGTATAATAGATTGCAATGAATCCTTTTTATGAACCCTTTTAATGAATTATTGAACTAAGGGTGGCTTTGGGAACCTCTATCCCCAGACTTGCAAATGGTGTTAGAATTGAGGGCAATCTTGGGAGTGCATCCTCTGTCTTTGAAGTTGGCTGAAACTTCTTGCACATAGTACAAACTTTGGACTATGTATAAATCCTAGCTTGGTTACTTTGCTTGGTTACTTTAATCTTGAAGTTTTACTTTCTTTATCAGAAACAGATGCCTTTGGTGCTCTGTCACCTCCCTTGGCTTACCTTGGATTTAGATGCATCTGTGCTTTGTAATTCCACGTGAGCTCAAACTCACCTCGCTGTGGTAATAGTGTGTGCTGTATATCTCAGCTGTGTGCTTTTTGTCTTTTCTCTTTCTAACGCTAGGCTGGAGGAGCCTCTCAGTCAATGCAAATATGGCCCAGGGCCAGTCCTTACCAAGGGAGATGGTAGCTGTAGTAAATACCCTAAATTCTCACTTTTTTAGATAGGCATTTATTGTAGGCATTCTGTTTATTTCTCAGATATTCCTGTTGCTTATAGCAGCAACCATGATATTGTACCTTATATTGGCTTTTTCTTCTCATTCCTTTATGTATGTTTTCTACTTAAGACTTTTTTCATGCACTGTTTTAGAAGTTGGAGACACTATCACTGTGTTACTGTAGAGATTGAGATAACGTATTTATCTGAAAGAGATTTAATGCTTAGTGTATAAAGGCTACTATTAGAAAAAGACATAAATTAAGGTAGTGTTTCTAGAGATGGAAGAAACACCCTCACTGGAGACATTATGGGGGATCATCTGAGAGATTTTTAAGATACTGGACAGATAAAACATCTAGTTAGATTTGTTAATGGATAGTGAATAATACAAGATAATTCTCACATTTCTGACCTTGCCATTCTTTTGAGAAAGAGACTATGAAAGAGAGGTAGATTTAATGGTAAAAAGTACTGAATTTAATATTTGATATATAAAGTTCGATACTCCTATAGGTAGACAAGCATGACTGTTCATAACATTGTTCTTTCTATGTATCTAGAGCTAAAAAAAAAAAAAAGTAGTCTAAAAACAAGTTACCCCTGGTCTTAAATAACCCTTGACATCACAGAGAGATGTATATTGATAGAACAGAGGTTACAAACTGGATCTGTTAGACACACGCAAGCTCTTGTTTGGTCTGAATAGCACTTCCCCAGCTGAAGGTTTGTGATATTAAAAATCACTAAACTCTATTATTCTGAAAGAGTGTTTTGTCCATTTTTATCCAAAATTGTAACTTTAGGATATGTAAAGTGTGGTGGCCATTAAAATTCTGCTCTCAGATCTCTAACTGGAGAGAATATAATTCATGAATGGCCCCAGTTACAGAACTCTGAAATCCAAGACCACAATCAAGACTACACAGCACTGGTCTCTTGCTTCAGGTACAGGAGTACGAACCAGGACCCTGTGGCTGGGAGTGAAAGCCAAGAATTGTTTTAAGAAAATGGCAGACAAGCTAGACATGGGGGGAATTGCCAGCTTGGATGAGGCCAAGCTAAAAAAGACAGACTCAGGAGAAGGACACCCTGCCAACTGAAGGACCACTAAGTAGGAGAAGCTGAGTAAAATTTCCTAAGAACCTGGAGATTCCTCCCAGCCCCATCATCTTTGAGACCTCAGTTGTGTTGTGGAGAAAAAGCCACCTGCAAGTTGGACACATAGGACAAATGGTGCTGTGAATCTGGGTGCTCTGCACCCATGCCATCAGTCTGTGGGTCTCTGAGGACACTCTTTCCCAAGTTCTGCCAAATTCTCTGGTTTTCCTTGAGATGATGTACAAAATTGTGTGTAGGATGAATGAAAATAAAACACATTTTGTGGGCAAAACAAAGCAAAATAAAACAAACAAAAATGACAACATAGCTCATCTAGGGGCTGCTCCCAGCCCATGACAGAGTACAACAGGGATACTAATTCCCTAGCAGTGGGCACGGGAATGAGGGATTTGTTTGATGGACAACTTTGGTTTGAGGACTACTCATCGATATTACTAAATTCTTTTAGAAGTGTGTCTAGTCTAAGACTCTTCTACTGACTTTTGTGCCTTCTCTGTCCCTTCTATGAGAATCAGACTTACATGGCATTCCTCTGGCTCTCCCAAGCTCCTGTAGCTTCCTCCTCACTTCCCCTCATAGGCACTCTTTGTAAACCTTTTTCACATTTAATTCCACTGTACTGTTTCTTGCAGGACTTGAACTGTCACACAAAGGAAACTTTCCCTCAGGGCCCCAGGGACAAGACCTTGTCTCTTGCTCAGGCTTTTGCTTTCCTAGAAAGTGTTCTTGTGATATATCTCAAATTATTCAGAAATTCACTATCCAAATTGACATATTCCAAAGTAGTATTCCCCCCGCATTTTTCAGTTAATGCCATTTTCTGACCCTTCTCAGTTCTTACTTCCCTTCTCTTTCTTTCTAATTCTCCCTACTGCCAGAAAAAGCAAAGACCTCTGTCATAGTTTTAAGCCGTAAAACTTTGCCTGCGTGCCTCTTTGAGAAAAACACAACAAACCACCAGATGACGGCGAACTATTCACATAGGAGAAAAAGTTATTATTTGAAGTACACATATCTGTGTGTGTATGTGTGTGTAAATATAAAAGAATTTGTTGGCAAACTAGAAATGACAGCAATGAAGAAAAATTAACTTGATGTGGTTGAGGGGTTAAGTTCTTGCTCTAGTCTGTGCTCTGCTAACAGCGTATGACGCCTAATAATTCCAGGTAGAGTTTTCCCTTTCATCCTTTTACATTCTGTGTTCCTTTTTCTTGTTCTCTTCAGGGGTCTCTCTTTTAAATCTTTCCCTCCCTCTCACATACTACATCTGCTACCTTTCAAATAGATTCTTCTCTGAAGCATATAAGCATTTTTACTTGTCTTCCAACTAAATAAACAAACAAACAAAGCTCAAAACACCATATCCTCTCTACCTACCTGACAACTAAATTATGGATGCCCATGAAGCTTACTTGGTTATAAACTCCATTCAAACAAGAACTATATCTACCTTAATCTGTGTTGCATTTCCAGCCTCTTGCCTACTACTTGGATCATGACAGAAAACAAACAATTATTGTATGGATAAATTGAAAGTGGTATTCAATACAAATATTAAGGCATATATCAACTCATTCTTATTTTTGAGTAAACTCATTGAACTATAAAACATATTCAGAAACATGCACAATCCTAGAACAGCTAAATGACACTTCATAAAGTAACCACATTTGTGTAACCAGGACCAAGATCAAGGAATGGAATATGACTAATACCTAGCATCCAAGAGTTCCAGTCAGTACAAATCTCCATACACCAAGCTTTCTTCTACTCAGCTTTAATTGACTCAACTTCTTGTTTGGGAATTTCACCCAGATTATTTTGTGCATTTAATTGATTCCCATGGCTACGAAATATTCTATTGTATGAATATGCTAAGATTCATCTATTAGTTCTACTGTTGATAGACAAAACTGGAATTTCCAGTTTTGGGCTACTCTGAATAGTGCTTTACTGAACATTTTTTAACACAACCTATGGTGTATTATATCAAGGAGTGAAATTACTAGGTCATGTAGTTGATTTTTTGAAGATATATGTTAAAATGTCTCCTGTAAATATGCCTAAAACATCTAATGAGGACTAGAAAATCACTCAAGTAAGAAAGATTTTATTGAAAAGTACACAAATTCCATAGAATTCAAAAATATAGGAAACTATAAAAAATAGATATATGAATTCATAAAGCATAACATTTGAATTTAAACAGCTCTATATTTTAATAGATCTAGAAGCATTTTTAATTTTATAACCCAGAAGGATGCTCATGAAGAAGCCACTTACCCATCAAGAACAAACTAAGTTGTCAAGGTTATGTGATATATTTTAGAAAAAATATTATTAAAAAATTAAAATATAATTTGGATTTAATAAGAAAAATATTTGCAATGTGGGAATATCTCCTACCCTAATATTGCTTTATTAAGGAGTCTAAATAGCTACTATTTTATTCAAAAGGGGAAAAAATCTTTTTATATGGTGAGGAGAATTATAATGGGGAACACTTAAATTTACTTCTAGCATATTTCAATTTTACATTTTATATACTTTAAATAAACATCTTATAATGATTTACACAAAGTAACCATTTAATATATTCCTATATTTATAAATTATAATTATCTTACATATAATAGACATGTAATGAAGTACAAGTAGAAGGACTTTCATTAAAATGTGATTAAATGTCTATATAGTGCATATAATATGTATTATGTAAATTTTATCTCCATCTTCCTACATTATTAAAAGTTCTATTGACCACGCATTTCCTCACAGGTGATAAATTTGTGCTATAATTTTTATTCTGATTTTCAGAATGATAGCCTGGCTATACCATTGGGGAAATAATTACTGTTTTCTCTAGGTGCTTACACAGGTGACCTCGTGCTTTGTTATTCAACCTTCACGGAAATGTGTCATGAAGTGTAAGAAAAAAACAGGACTATTATATTATTAGATAAGCATACCTGTCCCCTGGGCAGTTCAAAAGGACATTGTAAGAATTAGTAATGAGATTCTATCATTGAAGTATCTTTAAATGCTGGAAAAATTCAAACTATGTAAATGGTAATGACTTTAAAATAATCATCAAAGGTGTATTTTGGGAGTTTGATTGTATTCCATTCAAAAATGATTAAGTCAATAAATTAGCTTTATAATGTCATTTTTACTAAATTCAAAGGGTAGAATCTTGAGTTGATTTAACTTTTGTGAGAGAGACCTTTTCTATAAGGCAGGATTCTCTCAGTTGCAAGCCTAAAACCCCAGCCCAAAGGAGCAAGTTATTAAAGGGAATTGATTGGCTCTAGTAATTGAAAAGGCTGGGGATGGTATACCTTTAGGCATGGCTAAGTGTAGAGTCTCAGAAAATAGAATAATGAAAGAGTCACTCTTTTCTAAGTTTTTCTTTCTCTTAAATTATTGTGATTCTCAGGTCCTACTATGTAACATTAAATTTGGTTAGTAACAGCTTCAGACCTTTCTCAACCCATATGGTAGTGCTAGAGGAAAAGGAAAACTTATCTTTTCCAACAGTTTTATGCAAGTCTCCAGAATAAAATGTCCAGACCCCACTGTGGTGAGAGAGATGTGGCTTCTGTTAGCCAAGACTGGGCTGCCAGTGTATCCTAGATTCAGTAGTTTCAATGCTGGCTGATCCATAGATAGAGTAGGAAAGGACTGGATGCCCAAGGGCTGACCAGAAGATACAGGTAAAGGCAAATTAGAAAGAAACAAAATTTCAGCCCTGGTTGGTGTGGCTCAGTGGATTGAGCACCAGCCTGCAAACCAAAGGGTCGCTGGTTCGATTCCCAGGCAGGGCATGTGCCTGGGTTGCAGTAAGGGGGCACTTGAGAGGCAACCACACATGGATGTTTCCCTCTCTTCTGCCCTCCCTTCCCTTGTCTAAAAATAAATAAGTAAAATCTCCAGAAAGAAACAAGATTCCTTGCATCAGCATGAAACGTGTGAATCAGAAAGGCAAAAAAGAGACATTCTTCTACCAAACCTAGTTTTGTTTTTAACATTTCTTTAAGATTGAGAAAACATTTAGCAGTTTGTGTCTAAATATTCTGCCACTCTAAATCATGTACCTTCTAAGCTCAGCAAAACTACTTGTCAAAATCTCAGTGACTGTGTTTCAGACATTCACTGCCATGTTTTTCTTCAGCAAGATCACAACTATACATGTGTGAATCTGGATATCCGGGACCCTTAATTGAAAAATTAAACAATACATAAGGCACATCAGATTGACCCTGTTGTGTTTGAACACATGCTAATTAGAAAGAAAGCTGTAAGGCTTTAGAGAACAAGTGACACATTAAAAAACGCTAGCAGTGAGAGGAAGACTAGAAGACCCATCAACCCGTCTTTATCTGTAGAAGAGAGTTTCCACAAATAAATAATTGAAATGGAATTTAGAGCCTCAAGGGAAAAATTAAAGATCTTATAGAATAGTAGGAAAAAGTAACAAGGGCAAAGAAAGTCAAGTTACAACAGATGTACTTGTTGGTGGGTCATTTGAATTTTGCTGGCGGGGTAACCCCAGCAGGAGGGGTAGTTTCACATCGTTTAGCAGAGGCCACAGCAGGGATAAGGAGTTCTAATCACTTTATTAGAATCCCAAAGTCATTAAAGGAGGCATGGGCATGTGGGAACTATTTATAGAAATATTCAATGAAATGCTTGTGTGACTACGAGAAATAATGGCAAGTAGATGTAGCTCATGAACACATGAAGAGAAAAAAATGATTTATTTTGGCTGAATAGATGGACTCATGAGATTCTCTTTTGTTAAGAAAAGAATTGTTCTGAGAATAAGGTCAGGCCGGCAGTTTTAGGGCACAATTGTGGACCATCGACTCTAATTAAGTTCTTACGCCTCCTTGCTTATAGAGATTAAAATATTAATCTACCTTATAATGTTGATTGTAATATATAAACTTGGACAGAGTTTTAAAAAAATCACTTTTGATGAGGGAGTTTTGAACTCTTTGGGATTCTGTCTTTTATATCAATGATTTCTTAATGAATTTTTTTAACCTAAATATAACAGATCTTGGTGATTCTATAAACCTGACTTTGCTATTTAAAATCTGTTGATTCATAAGACCAATCTCATTCATATTCATAGTTCAGAGAAGTCAGGTTTGGATCAGGGTCACTGTGTTCAAAGAAAAGCTATCAACCATAGATCAGTCACTTTTATACAACACGGGTTGTATAAAACCATACAATATATGTTTCCTATTGCTCTGAAACAAATCACCATAATTTAGCAGCTTAAAACAATACCCATTTGTTAGCCCACAGTTTTTTAAGCCAGAATTTCAGACATCGAATGGTGGAATCCTCTGCTCAGTGTTTTTCAGAGCTTAAAGTTTTGGCCAGCTGAATTTTCATTTGGGGGCTCTGGGAGACAATTGGTTCATTGAGGTTGTTGGCTGAATTCAGGTTCTTGTGGTTGTAAGACTGTAGTTCCTGTTTCTTTGATGGTTGTCATTGGGGGCTGCCTCTACTCCTAATGACTGCCAGCATACCATGCCACATGACGCCTTTCATTACTATTGGTAGTTAGCTAATTATTAATAAAGATAAGAGAAACAAAGGGACTTAGACATTAAGCTTAATAAACTAGAGAGCATAAACCTGCTCGCTTAGTCAGGAAGCTATAGCTTCCCAGTGCAGCAGATCACAGCATTGCTCTACCAAGGAGCTTAACACTTCTCCCTTCCCCCTGTCCAGTATTGGATTTCTGAGGTGTTCAGGGGCAGTTTCTGCACCATAGAGGCCTGTCAGTTTAACTAGAGGATGGCATTATCAGAACTCATGAACGCTTGGGAAGTTGATTGGTCCTTTTGAAAATGCTCTTGGTTATAACCCCAGAGGAACAAAGATTTCTTTCTCCGTTTCTCGCCCAATGACCCCCACTCACACAGTGCACTCTCCTGTTCTCCCCTCGGCCACGTGGCCCCAGAAGCTGCATGGCCCGTGGCCATGTGGATTCTACACTCAGGCGTCAGGAGGGAGTTCGTTGCACAGCAATGGACTGCAGTTGGAAACACACGCTAAGCTAGCCGGGCGCTGGACTGAACTGTACATTACCATGGAGCAGAAACTCTGGGCAGTGGCTTTTGTTCTGGCCTTACTGAAGACAAGATTGGACCTTTTCTATGGACAGAGAGATAGACAGAGATGGGGCATTGGGAAGTCAAGAGGGCAACACTCTTAATTTTGCATTATCAGTAAAGTTTACCATGGAACCCTACCCTGTCATGCAGGTCTCAGGAAATTCTTTCCCTCGCGACACCGCAAGAACCCCACTTCCACCCACAACTCTTTTATCTGCAAACCTAGCGATGGGGGATCCAGTCAAATGTTTCTTCAGTGTTGAATCTCTGACTTCAGGAAGAGCACAGTCCCATTTATGATCTGGCCTGATTAGGCCTGGCTTACTCAGGATAATATATTTTTCAAAATCAACCATCCAATTAATATAGTATAACCTAATAATGGGAGAAGAATTCATTGTATTCACAGTTTCAGGGATTATGCAGGTTATGTACACCAGGGAGCAGGCATTTGGTGGGTCATGTTAGAATTCGGCCTACCCCAGGAAGGCCAATATCTTTTTTCAACCTAAATGTAGGTGGCTAAGTCTATAATGGTGTATGTTTCAAGCAAAGAAGTCAATGCTCTAGTTTTCAACCTATTTCCACTTACCTATCTCCACCTCCCCAACCAAGAAAATTGCCAAACTATGACACAACGCTAGGCAGTGGTACCCAGTCTTAGGTATAAATGAGTCTTCTAGGAAAATTGTTAAATTTGCAGATTTCTTAGGAGTGGCTACCACTCCTAAGAAATTCTGGCTCAGTAAGGTCTCAGAAAGAGCCCAGGAGTATATATTTTAACAGTGATTCTGATGTATGCAATCACCAGAACACAGTTCAAAAATCACTGTTGCTTCGAAATCTATGTAATGATCTTGGCAGTTCGGTTTGGCCACACAGAATTTCATAGCCTGGTGTACATTGCATTGTTCGAACTGAAAACCTGAGATTTTTGAAAATAGTTGTGAACTACACTTGAGATCCACTTTAGTTTCTAAAATGGGAAGTTATTTTAATGTAAGGCAACTTTGGATGTGAAACATAAAACAGGATAAAATGAGACAGGTATTAAAGAAGAATTACTTTTTTTAAAGAGTTTTTAATGTTATTTCTTAATATCATTGTTAAAATTGTCATCTTTCCAATCTGTGCTATATTTTGTTAGACTTATATTAGTCATTCTTCGTTGAGATGAAGTGTCATGAATATTGATTGCATTTTGCTTTTATTCATACTTAATAACAAGCATGATACAAAACATGAAAAAGGTACTATATATTCTGCACTATGGCAAAATAAACATTGCATTTTGAGATCATCAATTAAAGTGTAAACATAGAGTGAAAACCTTGATTTATGAAGAGAAATCAAAAATGAAAAATAAAAAATATCATCCTAATAAGGAACACACTCAAAAGGAATTATATTTTTTAAGACAATTTTTAGAGTTACTCCAAAATAGGATTTTGAACCCCCTCTTAATTTTAGTGACTTCAGTTTATTCATATTTTATTTTTCAGGCCTTTTACCCTATCATTAAATCAAACCCTGTTTGTCTCTGTAAAGTATTAAACACTTTAAAGAAAAATTTGTGCATTTCAACTAAGGCATTTGCAATCAAGCAGACAGTGGATTTCTCTCATGATTATGCCACTCTTTGAAAAGCAATGTAGTAGATACAAATTCAGCTACTCTCTTCAGGAATTGTAATCCATATAAAATGCTTACCTTGCCTTACCTGCTGAAATGGAAATAAATCTTTTCAATTACCACTAGTAGCAATGATTGTGGTAATAAATGAATATGAATATCCAGCTTCATTTTTACTTACCCATTCACATAAACCAGTATAATATAAATTTATTACATTTTCATGCCCACTAATGCTACTATTAGATAAAAATCTTGGCTTTTTAAGAGCAGAGTTCCATTTGATAACTAAACATTTTATATGACACTGTTATTGAAAGTTATTAATTTCAAAATGTGTTGATAATATATGATAACTACTAAGGCAAATAAATTCTAGAACATATTAATTCAGCTAATGTGGTTGAAAAGGCAATGTATATCAGTGGGGTTTTTTGAACCACTGCCTTTTCATATAAATTTTTTCCTAGAAAATTTTTCTTCTTTTGAATTTATACCCTCCAATGTCATCCCCCAATGAATTGAAAGACAGTCTTTTTTCTCTCAAGTTCAGATCTTCCTTTAATATCTCCCATAAGTACATGGCCCTTTCTTTCCTATTCTTTCTCCTCTTTTCCTTCTTGGTTTAATTCTGAGGGTCTTGAGTTTCACTAAGGTGTTGAAAGACAAATGTTGTAATTTAAGTAATTTCCATAATCTTCATCACCTTTCTGCCACCCTTATCACTTGAAGACATGGCATATAACCTTCCTCCTTTTTGCTGAGATAAACCTAAGCCCTCAGACATAAATCCCCTCAGATTTCTTCTCTGAAACTCAAAATATATTCGTATAGCATCCCCTGCTTGCCTGAGAGAAGAAATGCCTTACTGTATTAATGTTAATTTCTTTGACTCTGGTCTGACTCCAAATGATCATTTCTCTTCTAAGAACTGCTCTATCATCACCTGCTTTTGAATTTTCAGTTTGACTACTAATTTCTTCTCTTTAACTTTTCAGGGGAGGGAAATTATTTTACCCCTGCCCTTCTAAATTCTTGCTGAGACAGCTCTATACTCAATAACTGATTAACACTAGAGAAATTTAATTGTATACATAAGTACAAGAGCCCCACAAAGCTATGAGATTCAAAAAGGCAGCCTGGTAATTGAGTCTTATACACCATCCTGAGTTAAGAAAAAAGGTAGGGTTTGAGGGAGGGGAGTATTCAAAGGCAGGAAGGCAATTAATGGGAAGGTGAGAAGGGGAGATGTTTGGTGAACAAAGTTCGCCTTGCCATGCAGATAAGTCTCTCAGGTAAAATAGTGCTCTCTGGTAATAGCTCTCTTCTTGGTACAGCCCCCCCTTTCTAATGTAAGTTTCCCTTACAAAAGAGGAACTTCTATTTTTATCAGGGCTTCTCCTTTATCTATAGTTTATCAAAATAATCAGCTCAAAATAATCTTTTGTCAAAGAGGCATTTTTAGTGGGGGCACATTTTGCTCCACTTGAGCTCATAAATACATTCTACTCTCTTTTACTTAGTTCTCTCACCAAAAACAAAATTACCTGGACCTGCTGACTGCTCATTCTACCACCAATTTTTCCTAAAAGGTCAGTCTACATAAACTTTCTTCATTTCTTATCTTTAGTTATCAATCCCATGTATTCTAGCTTTTCCTTCTATAAACTCCCACTTTTCTTCTGAAACATTTCTCTTCCTGGTTGTTTCTCTTTTTATTCAATCTCTCCTTGTTTTAATATTGGCTACTATATCACTTTGGAAACTGTCTTACATAATCATTATCACTTTGGTGATATCCCAGCATTTTTCTTTTTCTATTATTTTATGTCCATCCCCATCACTATATTAACATAGTCTTCTTGGTTTAACAATTGTATACTCATATCAGTGTTCTAGCTTTTGATGATCCCTTTGTAGTACAGGCTTCCCCTGCTAAGTGAGTGTTCGAGGAACCCTTCCATATCAATGTACCGGTTGGCATTGTTGTGAGAGGCTGCATTCAGCTTCAGTGAATTTTTTTGAAAATCTTTTCAGCGCATTTGCCCATTTCATGATAGGTGATTCACAAGCACACCTGCCCACACCACACTGAGTGTTCAGCAGTTGAGCAAAAATGGCATGAACCCCATGCTCCACCCTCCTTATTCACCCAATCTCACTCCAAGTAACTTTCTTTTTCTTTCCCCAGATGAGAAAAACCCTCAAAGGGAAACGTTTTGTTGATGTGGAAGAGGTGAAACAAAGAAAATCGCGAAAGTACTAAAAGGCAACAAAATTGATGGGTTCAATAATAATTTTGAGCAGTGGGTGAAAAAGCCTCAATAGGTGTATTGCACCAAATGGAGAGTACTTTGAGGGAGATTGAAGTTTAATCATGTAAGAATAAATAGTCAATTTTTATAAATAAGTTTCCTTTTGGGGAGGGTCCCCCTTGTATGATGATGACTGGGAAAAATAACCACCTAATCACATTCCTCTTAGATTAATGTCTATCTTGAATTTGAAAACCACCTTTTCAATTGTTTTGTTGCCTACTTCACAAGGATATCCTACCTGAATCAAGTTTCAACTTATCCAGAACTGCCACCATCATTACATCAGTAACTTTTTCCAGAATGGTGCTCCTTTCTGTTCATCTTTATATTCCTGCTTGGCACTGGGAAGAATTCAAGTCTGAAATAAAAACTTGCAAGGCTGAAAACTTTTCTGAATGAAAGGTTTATTGAGCCCTATGCTAGCCCCTCCCACCCCTACTCCCCAAAAAGACCAGGTCCCGGACCTTGCAGTCTGAATCTCCAGTATCAGGGTTGGGTGGGAAAGACAAACATGTCTTCAACTTCAGTACTGGAGTTGATGGGTTCTTTTATGAAAATAGCTTGGAGAAGAAAGAATTCACACTAGCTATAAATAGAGGAAGTGGGAAAGGGGAAGTGAAGCTGGTTCTGAGACAGGTGCATAGTCAGTAATGAAATACCACTTCACACCAGTCAGAATGGCCATCATAAACAAATCAAACAACAAGTGCTGGCAAGGGTGTGGAGAAAAGGGAACCCTGTGCACTGTTGGTGGGAATGCAGACTGGTGCAGCCACTGTGGAAAACAGAGTGGAATTCCCTCAAAAGACAAAAGATGGAAGTCCCTTTTGATCCAGTGATCCCACTATTGGGACTATACCCTAAGAATCCTGAATCACCAATTCAAAAGAACCCAGGCACCCCAATGTTCATAAGAGCATTATATACAATAGTTAAGTGCTGGAAACAGCCTAAGTGCCTGTCAGTAAATGAGTGGATCAAAAAGCTGTGGTACATTTACACAATGGAATACTATGCAGCAGAAAGGAAGAAGGAATTCCTAACATTCACAACAGCATGGATGGAACTGGAGAGTATTATGCTTAGTGAAGTAAGTCAGGCAATGAAAGACAAATACCATATGACCTCACCTATAAATGGAACCTAATCAACAAAACAAACAAATGAGCAAAAAATAACCGGAGACTTGAAAATAAAGAGCAAACTGACAGCAACCAGAGAGAGGTAGTGGCTTAATGGGGAAAAGAAAAGGAAGGGTCAAGTCAAGGAACATGTATATAAAGGACCCATGGACAAGGACAAAGGTAGGGGAGGACTGTATGTAGGAGGGGGAGCGGGCAAGGCAGGGGAAAACAATGGGGGGAAAATGGGGACAACTGTAAATGAACAACAATAAAAAAAAAGTAGGGCTTACTCCTTTGGATTGGTGGTAGACAACATTCCAGAAACTTACTATATAAGCAAGAAGCAGATGCTCCTGGTGGTTTATTACACCTGGCTATTCTCTTTTAGAAAAGCATGGAAATAACTACCTGGAAGTTCATTCAAATTTCTAATATACTTTCAGGAATACAAGCAGTATTTTGTTGGCTTTGCCCTGTTGTTAGCTGATTAACCTCTCTTGTCTCTTCCTTCTATCCTCCAGCCTGCTGTAATCAATTTAGGACATATGTCACAACAAATTGTTCCATCTCTATCAGTGGTCTTTCTTTTTTTGCTTGTTACTTAGGTTTAAGGTCATAGATTTTTTTTTTTTTTAATTCTTCATTTCCTTGCTCATCCATATTAAAAAGGTCCTGCGAACTCCATCTTTGCAATATGTCCTGCGGCTACAGTCTTTTTCCCCTATTGCTTTTGCCTTCAATTACAAAAATATGCCTCACAAGAGGGCCAGGACATTAGACTGCTTTGTTCACAAAATTAGCCTAAGTGCCCAGGCGAGTTCTTGGTATACAGTCAGTGCTTAATAAATATTTGTTGAATTTAATTGAATCAAGGGTTCTTTTTTGTTGTTGTTCACATGATCTATTACAATAGACTTCTACCTGAACTCTCTGCATCCAGTCGTTTCTCTAACCCATCCTGAACATCACTGTCACACGCTCTATCTCCCTAATCTCGGTATAAACATTCTCACTTTGAAGTATATGCCATTCTTTATTCTGTCCTATAGCTATCATTGACCAAACTCTTGTTATTCCCCAATATTCATCCAAACTTTAGATACATAAAACATATTTCTTTTTCATTTCAAATTCTTTCATCACTGTGAGTACTTCAGTATCTAGGCATTTTACTCTTTTACAACTATCACAATTTCTAGTTCACTGTACCAACCATCCAGGAATTATTGAATAATTTTTAATTTGAAAGTATATAGTCTAGGCCTTTGCTGAGGTATTTCTGTATCTTTAGTTTGCCCACTGTTTTTCTTGAAGTTTTCAAGAACAGTGCTAAAACCAGAAAATAGCTTTGGTATCTTACACAAGCCTTTGTAAAACTGTGGTTCCACAAAAAAAATTGAGTCCCCGCAAAACTATGTCCTTTCGTCTATGATGCAGAAGAGTGAGATGGGGCTTAAGAAGCTCATTTTAAATCAAATTACAAGTGATTACCTTAATATATTGAGAAGATACTATTCCATAAATGATACTGCCAGACCATGTAGAGACATTGTGTTGGTTTCATATGAGTAGCTCTCCTGGGAAAAACAAATTATTTTCTGAATCTGAGTTGCCAATCCATTTATCTACTCCTTAATCAGATTAGCAAGACTCTCATTTTACTCTTTGCATTATACCTGAATATAATATTACTGTAAAGCATTATATTTTAATTGGCTTTATAAATATATGATCAGTGGTGATTCTACTTTATGCTGCAGATCTTTTTTGAAAAAAATGCATATAAAATGGACACCATTTTTAGAGCCATGTTTATGTTTACATCTCTCATTTCCTTCTCCTGGAATGGGATTCCTTTGTCATTTAGCAGAATATGTTCCTTAACTCTCTCCTGTATTTCAACTATAATTTGCATAATTTTTGGTATTCCACGTTACAAAAAGGAAACAAAACATCTCTCTTTAAACATTGAGTTATTAGCACTCATTGTAATTTAATAGTTTAAGGTATCACCTTGCCATCACCTGCAGTCTGTTGCAGAAAGCTTGAAATTAGAAATGTTATCAATACATACATTTGATAATTGAACTCATACAACATTAGCAGCATTTCCTGCATTACCATAGATGTAACAGTTTGGATATTTTAACACTGACTTAGATTAACTAAGGTCAGTTACTTAACAATTCTAGTTCAGAAGTCAACAAATCTAAAATTAAGAAAGACAAGAAAAAGAATAAAAGTTCTAAATTGGAAAACCATAATGAAATGCGTTATTTTCTGGGAGAGTATAAATTGCCAAATTTGAATCAAGAATAATTTAAAATATATAATTAGAACAACATGGAAAGTGGATAATATAAAATAAGTATTTCTAGCATATCTCTGAAGCAAGACGGTTTGTTGGCCAATTATTTAAATTTCAAAATATATAATGCTTATAGGACATAATATGTTACATAGCATAGAAAAAAACTAGCCAAATTGATTTTTAAAGCTGGAAAATCTTGATATCAAAACTGAACAAAAAAAAAGAAACCCTTTAGGTCAATATCATTTCATAATATAAATTATAAATAAATATTAAATTGAAAATAAAATATTAGCATATCAAATTATAAATTGCAAATAAATGTTATAAATAAATGTATAAGTATACCAGATTTAACTTTCTATTAAAAACCATCATCTATCATAACCAAGTAAGGTATATTCCAGGAAAATATAGATGATTCAAGCTTCGAAAATCTATTAATATAATCTGTCACATCAAACTGTCAAGGAAAATAAGTTTTATGATCATTCTAATCAAGTCTTAAAAGGTTATTCCCTGAGAATATCTCTAAGAAAACTCAGAAAAAAAAAGTGCTCACTTAAAATCATAAACAATATCTCCTTTGACCGATAGCTCCTTATAATGGTGAAACATTTAGAAGATTGCCTTTAGAAATCATAAACAAGATAAGAATGGCTTCTGGTTGTCATTTCTAAAGGAAATATAGCCAAGATCACTAAATTTTCCAATCTCTTTCAATCATCAGTTGCTGATATAGTTGTTGCTGCCTACCCTTAGTTTTTACACATAAAACACCTTTTCTTGTATGCTATGGCTTCAACCATGCTATCATGGAGAATGCATGAATCTGAAATATAAAACTTAGTCTGTTGAATGGTTTATTTTCTAGTGAGGGGGTCCGTCTGGTTGAAAACCCATCAGTCTCAATATTATTAAACCACCTGCATTTCTAACACAAAGATTAAAACTAGTCCTCCTTGGTGGTGCTCTAACTAGCATATGAATAGGATCCACTGGCTGAGATGTAGAAAATAAGAAAAATGAAGTGGTTGTTCCTTTACTTATTCTTCACTCTAAGTATCTGTGACCTCTCAGGTGTTATCAGTAAATTAATATGAAATGTAAATAACAAACATATTCTATCATTGTTATCTTAACCACCACTTTCTGCTTGTAAAAAAGCTATATGACATACCAACATTATCAGAAAATTGAGGTGAGACTAGACTCAGAAAAGGGAATACAGTCATATGATTTTAGATTATAGTAACAGTAGGAATACCACAAGAACAATGGGTACTGCATGTATCAATCTTCTAGAATTGCATAAAAAATTCCCGCAAATTTAGTGACTTAAAACAACACAAATCTATTCTCTTACTGTTTTCATAGGCCAGGAACCTAATTATGGCTTAACTGGATCATCTGCTCAGGATCTCACCAGGATGAAATTAAGATAACATCCAGGGCTGTAGTCCCACCTAAGGTTTGAGATCCTGTTACAATCTCACTGGTTATTGGAATGATTTCATTCCCTGCAATTCCATAACCTCCCCTTTTCTTGCTAATTTTCATCTGGGGAACTACCTCAGCAACTAGAGATCACCCTCAGATCTTTGCCCATGACTACCTCCTCTTACAAAATGGCTGTTCGCTTAGTCTCTAAAGCCAGCAGGAGAACTTCTAATTTTAAAGGATTCACATGATTTATCCTGGCTCACTGAGGATAATCTCCCTTTTGATTAACTTATTGTCAACTGACTAGTCATCTTACATGTAGAAGAAATATCCTATCATATTCACTGGTTCTTGCTATACCCAAGGAAGATGATTATATGGGGAGTATATATAAAAGGAGGGAATCTTTGGGGCCATTTCTGAATTTGGCATACTTCATTCACAATATTTACTGAATGCCTACATTGTGTCAGTCATTATGTAAAGCTGTTTATGTGCCTTATTTCATTATTTTGTTTTATAAAACCGTATGAACTAGGTATTGTTAGTCTTATTTTAGAGTGGAAATAATTGAATGTCTCAGAACAACCTTCTCAAATTATCCCAAGTAATTGCTGAGCCAGAATTTGAACCTAGTTTTGAAAGATGCAAAATAAGTTGATTTACCTGTATACTACATTTTCTTTTCTTCTATTGTCATTACTTAATAGAACAAGTCTTAGGTGTGCCCATTACTAGTTACTGCCCTTGACATTGCTTGCATGGTTGTTGGTTGCTTTGTCTTTTCTCTATGCATCATTCATGACCACATCATCTTCTGATGAACATATTCTTAAAGACTTTTTTTTTATTAGACTCAAGTATTCCTGGCCCTGGAGCCTTGGGGGAGTTTGGTTATCTCTGATCTGGTCCACCAATTTTTAATGTCATGTCTTAAAGGCAGTTTATTTCATCATGCTGCAGGTATTCCCTGCAGAATTGTGTAAGGAAACATCAAGGAAGAGCAGAGTACTAGAGAGTCCACTTCTAAATTTTCCAGTTTTTCTCACACGAGGGAAACACTACAGGCCCTGTTCTCTGAGAAACAAGGATATTTTCTTGAGTAGAGTCGTTTTAAATCAAAAGTTATGTAAATCTTAGTTTTATAATTTATCTCCTTTGGGAATGTATCTTCTGAGTGTTATGAATTTCACTTATTATAGTTTCTGAAGAACTGGAACAAAATGCCTGACACCAGGTGAAAGTCAGACCTTGAAGTCTTCCTCATGTCTCTTAATGTCTGTGTGAGCCCCTGATTGACATAATCAGATATTCTCTAATTTAATATTCAGAATGGTGATTCTCAGGTTGAGAGGGAGTATTGAAACCTGTTACTCAACTTTTATGGAAATATTACTGTAAAGAGAAACATTGTGGAGAGTAATTACTGTTACTTTTGTTGTGGGAATGGTTGAGCTTTTGAAAGCCTGTGGACATGGTAATAACATATTCTTATGTGACTGACTTTGGAAAACAGAAGGTTGGTAAGAAAGTCTTGGAGCTGAAGTCATGTGATTTTGGAGATTGTAGAGGAGTATCCCAGAGGCAACTACTGAATGAGAAATCCAGATTCCAACTAGTGAGCCCAGTAGGACTCAAGAGAATCTGAATAAAATTGTGAGTAGGGTGATGTGCATTTTAGTTAAATAATTTAAAAATACATATTAGGTGGTTTAATTGGCTTGAATATTAGATAAGGTTTAAAGGTTTAAATTGTATGAAATGGAGTAAATGTTGGACAATACACAGTAGTGCATTATTTGAATTGAGATTAAATTATCTTTGAGACAGAGTTAGGGTATAGGGAAAGCACTCTTTCTTTGGAGCCAAACTGCATGGATTGTAATCCCCTCACTTACCGAATGAATTAACTGACATTACTTAACCTATGTGTTTTCTAATCTATAAAATGAAAATAAGAGCAGCATCTACTAAATAGGGTTACATAGGGATCGAATGGATTAGTGTCTGTCAAAGTACCCTGCATAGTGTCTGACATGTAGTAATTAATCAATGTTAGCTACAAACACTGTGCCATTAGTGTAGTAGGACAACAAAGCCAGCAATATTTTGAGAACTGGGAATAGTCTAGATGTGAACTGCTAGTCTTAGTATATAAGGTAGGATAAGGTCACTTACAATATTTCACTGCCGTTGGAAAAATATCAAACAGCATTTATAAATGATTTTGGAGCTGGAAGAAAAAACTGAAAATAATTCTCATGAATGTTCAGGTGAGTTTCAGGAATAACCCTTAAAAGGGAAAAACAACAGCCAGAAAAGACTATCAACTTACAAATCCATTGGTTTAAACTGAGGAAGAGAACAGGAGGGGAATGTGTGCCACAAGATTTAATCTCTTAAGGAGAATCGAAGTGATTACACTTCTTCTTCCAGGAATTTAGATACAAGACAAATACAAAATGAATCCCTCAATCCCATAAAATTAGGCCAGTAGCTTGGGGGTGTACATATTATAAATTAAACTGAATCTACCTTGAATACTTTCTGAAACAGATAGACAGATAAAGTATCAAATATAGAAAAAAAATAAATGGATTTATTTGATTATTCTTCCAAGTTCTAACGAGGTTCTGTCTCCTTCACAGTGTAGCTGCCAACCACACCACCACTTAGCTGCGTCTGGAAGTGACTCTTCAGAAATGGGGTACATCCTTCAACTCATACTGCCATCAACCAACACTTTTTTGTTTTTTTGTCACACTTTTTGGAGTGTAGGACAAAGACTCAGAGAGCTGACACATTTAGCAATTTTTTTAGCTGCCTATGCAAATAATAAACTCCCCGGATCTAATAGTGGTTTGTGATATGTTTATTGACTGAGCCTTGGCTCTGCCTAGTGTTTTGTGCTTAATGGATAATTCCCATCATTCCTTCAAGTCTCAACTCAGCCCTCTCCTCACTTTGAAGCTTTTTCTGTCTCACAGGCTGCCTTAATCACCCCCTCCCCACACTTTTATTATATTCTGTAAATACCTCTAGTCTAACAATTAAGACATAATCTATCTACACCTGCCTATTTAATAGGGAAGCCACTAGCCAGATGTGGCTGTTGAGTACTTGAATTGTGGCTATTGTGAATTAAGAAGTACCTAAGTGTAAAACACACAATGCCTTGCAAACATTTAGTGTGACAAAGTATAAAATTTTTATTGCTACTTTAAAAATATTGATTGCATGTTAAAATAATATTTTGGATCTATTAAATGGAGTATATTATTAAAATTCATTTCATCCATTTCTCTCTCTCTTGAAATATGCTGAACAGTTTTAGTTTTACAGAACATTCCCCGGAAGGTACAAATAGTTGTTCATAAGTCATGTCCTTCCACTTTCACCTATTATGAATATCTTGCATTACTGTGCTATATAGTATTTGGTACAATTGATGAACCAATATCAATACATTGTTATTAACTAAAGTACATAGTTAATGTTAGGGTTTATTCTTTGTTGTACATTCTATGATAAATGCATAATGTCATATGTCCATTATTACAGTGTCATACAGAATAGTTTCTCTGCCATAAAAATCTCCTGTGTTCATGTAGTCATCTCTCTCTTTCCTAAACCCTTGGTAACCACTAATCTTTTTACTCTCTCCTTAGTTTTATCGTTTTTCAAAATATCATTTACTTGGAATCGTACAATATGTAGCTTTTCATACTGGCTTCTTTTACTTAGCAATATGCATTTAATGTCCCCCCATGCCTTTTTATGGATTGATAGATCATTTTTTTTCAGCTTCATCCCATTGTGGCTGGAGAAGCTATTTTCTATAGTATCTTATCTTTTAAAATCTATTGAGACTTAATTTGTGGGCTAACATATGGTCTCTCCTGGAAAATATTCCATGTGCACTTGAGAAGAATGTGTCTGCCATTGTTGCTGGGTAGAGCATTCTATGTCTGTTAGATCTAAATGGTTTATTGTGTTAAGTCCTCTACTTTCTTATCTTCTGTTCGGTTGTTCTAACTATTATTGAGAGTGGGTATTGAAGTCTTCAACTATATTTGTAAATTTCTATAATTCTCTCTTGAATTCTGACAACTTTTGCTTCATATGTTTGAGTGTCATGTTTATAATTGTTATATCTTCTGACTCTTTTGAACTTTTTGCAAATATACAATGTCCTTCTTTGTCTCTTGTAAGCGTTTTTTTGACTTAATGTCTATTTTGTCTGATATTAATATAGGCACCCTTTCTTCCTTTTGCTTACTATTTGCACGGGATACCTTTTTCAACCTTTTATCTTCTACCTATTGGTGTCTTTTCATCTAAAGTGAGTTCCAATGTTAGATAGCATATAATTGGATCATGTGTTTTATCTTTTTTGCCAATCTCTGTCTTTAATATTTAAGGTAATTACTGATTTTGGAGGTACATACCAGTGTCATTTTGCTGTTTTCTATTTCTCTCATTTGTTTTTGTTAATCATTTTATGCATTACTGTCTTTTGCATTTAGTTCTTTTGCAATAACATGTTTAAATTCCTTTCACTTTTCCTTTTGTGTATATTCTATACCTATCATCTTTGTATTTACCATGAGATTATCCTTAATATCCTAAAGTTAAGCCACTCTAATTTGAATTTATGCTTGTTTAACATCAATAAAATAAACTTAAATGACTGCAGCTAAAACTTCAACAAAGACTATCCCCACACCTTTCTTGATGATGTCCTCATATTATATCTTTATACACTGTGTGCCTAAAATTATACACTAGTAATTTCTATAAATGCATTATTTTCTGAAATTATGTAGAATAAAAACAAAAAGTAGATTTATAAACTGTTGTTATAATAATACTAGTTTTCATAATTGCCCATTTATTTACCTATGTTAAGATTTTTATCTTTTCATATGGCTTTGAGTTACTGTCTACATTTTTTTTTCCTTTTTATCCTGCAGGACTCCCTTAAACATCACGTTCAGGACAAATATAGTGCTATCAAACTCCCTCCCCTTTGCTTCTCTGATAATGTCTTAATTTCTTTCTCACTTTTGAAGAACAGTTTTGTTGAGTACTGGATTCATGGTTGAAAGTGTTAATTTCATCACTTTGAATTTATGAGCCCATTGCCTTCTTACCTCCAAAGTTTCTAACAAGAAGTCTTCTGTTTATTCTTATTGGGGACCTCTTGTAGGCAATGGGCCATTTCTCTTTTGCTGCTTTCAAGACTCTCTGTTATTGCCTTTTGCAAGTTGAATTATAATGTATCTTGGTGGGTGCCCCTTTGAGTTTGTCTAAATTGGAGTTAGTTGAGTTTCGTGGATGTTCACAAGTATATCTTTCACCAAATTTGGGAAGGTTTCAGCCATATTTCTTTAAAATATTCTCTTCTTCTTTCTTGTTCTTCTGAGACTTTCACAATACATACATCATTTCACTTGATGGTATCCTGCAGGTTACCAGGTCTTAGGCTCTGCTCAATATTCAATCTTTTCTTTTTCAGTTTCACAGGTAATAATGTCCATTTTCCTGTCTTCCAGTTTGTTCATTACTCCTTCTGTCTCCTCAAATCTACCTTTGAATCCCTTTAGAGAATTTTTTTTTCCATTCCATTTCTATTCTATTCTATTCTATTCTATTCTATTCTATTCTAAATATTCTATTTTTAGGCTCCAGAATTTCTTTTCTTTTTTTTTAGGTTTTTTATCTAGTGATGTTTCCACTTCTTATACATAATTTTCTTGACTTCCTACACATCTTCTAGTCCTTTGAGCATCTTTAAAAGATTGTTGTTTTAAAGTCCTTGTCTGTTGTATCTGCCATCAAATCTGTTCTCAGAAACAGTTTCCATTGATTTTATTTTTTCTTTAAATGAGCCACACTTTCTTGTTTCTTTGTAGGCCTGGTGATTAATAGTTGAAAACTGAACTTCTGAATCTAATAATGTGATAACTCTAGAAGTCAGCACTTCAATTAATTCTTCCTTTTATCCAGGATTAATTTTTTGTTACTGTTTTTGTTTATGTTATTGCTTCTTATTATTTTAGGTTTCCTATTGCTAAGGATCAGCATGAAGTGTAAATTTAAGGTTTTCTCAGTCTTTGCTGAGCCTTTCCTTGGGCATGTACAGTCACTTTCTAATTTTTTTCTATACATGCAGTTGTTAAAGGAACTAGCCTCCAAATCCTGGCTTCAAAAAAAAAAGGAGAAATTTAAGGGGGAAAGGATTAAAACTCTAAATACACTCGAAGTCACGTCAGCCAGAGAGATAGGAGCTTGCAACAGTGGGGAGAGGTGCGGTGACTGTGGCCACTATTTTCTTAGTCTGCATCTCTGTGATCAGAAGTAGCAATCTGTGATCAGAGCACAGATAACTAATATTTGGAGGACAGAGTCCTTATTGCCCACCCTGGTTCCTATCAGCTGTGTCCTAGTTGCTCTAGGAACATGTGCACAACTACCAGCCACAGAAGATCCTTCCTACTGGAAATTGCAAATCTTCAGTGGACTCTGGTGTTCCAAAATGGTTATCTCAGACATTCTGCAAGTGCAATTTTTGTCTAGATGGGGACAGATTTCTGATACTATCTACTCTGCCATCTTCCTCATCAATTTTTCTACTTAATGAGATTACTAGAAAATTTTATATTTGATGTGACTAGATTCACACATCATGATTAAGAATTAACAAAAAGTACCAGATCATTTTAATTTATGATCATGTCATTCTAGAAGGCTTGATAGTTCAGAACATTTGAATTTCAGTACATTTTGATGTAGGCAAAACATCTGGATAAGTGTCTGAACTTTAGATTTTTATTTATTTTTCAAAATTGTATTTTATTGTGGTAAGAAATCAATATGAGATTTACCCTCCTGGCAAAATATTGTGTATACAGTACAGTATTGTTAACTATAGGTACATTGTTATACAGCAGATCTCTAGGATTTATTTCTCTAGCTTAACTGGAAATTTATGCCCGTTGATTAAAAACTCCCCATTTTTCTTTATCCCTAGCCCTTGGCAACATTAATTCCACTTTTGAATCTGATTATTTTAGATACCTCATGTAAGTTGAATCATACGTTATTTGTCCTTCTGTGAAGGGCTTATTTCATTTAAAATTATATTCTCAAAGCTTATCCTTGTTACCGTATATTCAGAAGTTTCTTCTTTTTTAAGATATATATCTTCTTTATATATATAATATATATTTATATATAAATATATATATATATAATATCAGCCTTAAATTATATATATATATAATTTCTTTATCCATTTTCCACTGATCGACATTCAGGGATTGTTTCCACATCTGGGTGATTGTCAATAATATTACAATGAACATGAGAGTTTTAATATCTCTTCAAGATTTGATTTGGGTTCTTTTGGATAAGGACCCCAAAGTGTTCATATGGTAGTTCTCTAATTTTTTTAAAGCAACCTCCATACTCTCTTCCATAGCATTTCCACCAACAGTGTTCAAGGGTTCTAATTTCTCCATATCCTTGTCAACACTCTTGTATTTTTTTTTAACAATAGCAGTTCTGACAGGTTTGAGGTAATACATTATTGTGTTTTTGATTTGCATTTCTCTGATCAGTGATGTTGAATATCTTTGCATATATCTTTGACCATATGCATGTATTCTTTGGAGAACTATCTATTCAAATCTTTATCCCATATTTAAATAAGACTATTAGTGTTTTTATTTTTGCTATTTATTTGTAGGAAATATATTTTGTTATATATTTTGGAAATTAACACATTAGATATATCTGTAGATTTTTTTAACCTTTTTTTCTTTTACTGTACAAACTTTTTAGTCTCATGCAAATCTACTGGTTTATTTTGCTTTCTTTGCCTGTGCTTTAGGTATCCTATCCATGAAATCATTGCCAAGACCAATGAAGATTTTCTTCTATTTTTTTCCCTAGGAGTTTCACAATTTCAGCTTTTACATTTAAGTCTTTAATCCATTTTGAGTTAAGTTTTGGAATGTTATTAAGACAAGGATCAAATTTTAATTAATTAATTTATGTATGCAGGAATCTAGTTTTCCCAGCCTCATTTGTTGAAGAAACTATCCTTTCCCTATTGTGTATTCTTGTCATCCTGTTGAAGATCAGTTGACCATATGTGCTTGGATTTGTGTTTAGACTGTATTCTGTTCCATTGGTCTATATGTTTGTCTTTAGTATTATATTTTGAAATCATAAAATGTGTTGTCTCCAGCTTTGTTTTCTTTTTTTGCGTTTGATTTGACTATTTGGGAACTTTTGTGTTTTCATATAAATCTTAGAAATTTTTTCTATTTCTGTAAGAATTGCTATTATGATTTTGATAAGAATTACATTGAATTTATAGATTGCTTTGGGTAGTACGTACATTTTCACAATATTAAATCTTCCAGTCCCTGAACATACAATGTCTCTCATTTGTTTGTGTCTTGTTTAATTCCTCTTATCCATGTCTTTAGTCTTCCATGTAAAATCTCTCATTTCCTTAGTTAGGTTTATTTTATTGTTTTTGTTGCTATTGTAAATGGAATTTTTTCCCCTAATTTTCTCTTAAGATATTTAACCTGTTGTGTAATTGTTCATAATTATCTCTCATGATCTTTTTTATTGCTGTTCATTAGTTACAAAGTCTCCTCTTTCATTTCTAATTTTAATTATTTGAGTTTTTTCTTAGTAAACCTAGTTAAATATATACCTTTTCCAAAAAAAATCAACCCTTAGTTTTACTGAGATTTTCTATTTTTTTTCTATGCCTTACTTTATTTATTTCTGTTCTAATCTTTATTATTTTCTTCCTTCTGTTAATGAGCGGCTAGGCTTTTTTGGTGTCGTTTTTGTTCCCGGAGGTATAAATTTAGAGTATTTAAGATCTTTTTTCTTTTTTAATGTAGGTGTGCACTACTGTACTCTTACTATACTCTTACTATCACTTTTGCAGCATCCTATAAGTTTTTGTATGTTGTATTTTCATTTTTATTTACTTAAAGATATATTCTAATTTCTCTTTATACTTCTTTTCGTAGCCACTGTTTGTTTGAGAGTAGGTTGTTTAATTTCTGCATATTGTTACAGACATTTAAATGAGTGTTTTGGTGTGTATATGGCTTTCATGGTAATTATTTTTTAATTTGTATGCCTGTGGACATCTAGCAACTCATTTTCTGCAGCATCCTGTGTCCACCTGTACCATTCAACATGTTACATTCCACTTTATTAGTTGTTTACACAATCACTCGCAGAACCCTAGATTATAAATACATTAAATGTACATTCTAATCTAGACTTTACAATACCTAACTTGCTGTCTGGTGGTTTACAGGCACAAGTAAATTATTGCTGAATCAGTGGATAATTAATGGAATTAAATATTTGTGGTGTCAGGTGTGTTTGTGCATCCTCAGGCTAATAAGCACATAGACCAGGAATAAGTGTGTGTTATAACCATTGAATTCTGAAAGCAAGCACAATTTTAAGAAGTGCACGTAGTTTGAAGGAGAGAGTGGCACCTGTCTTAACCTCCGGAGGCACAACAACTAATCCCGTGTCTGAAGGCATGAGTAACACTTCATTACAAAAGTCAATTTCTACCATATCCCTAGAGCAGCTAACACAGGAATTGTCAGTTTCCAACCTATTTGCAACTGTTGTGTTTTATTTTTATCTTCAAAGGCAATGTGGATTTCAGCAACTTTAGTGCTTTAAAGAAGTATCACATTCGAGGCACAGGACTGTTATATAAAGCAGGTAGCTGACCCTTTAATTCTTTGAATGTTACATTGTTTTGTTGTTTCCCCTCAATGAAATAAAAGACTAGAACATTTTTAGAAGAGTTTAGGAGCAAACAGTGAACTAGAAGAAAACACATAAAAAGAAGTCTATAAAATTCATATATATAAATCTCTCACTGCATATCACTCAGTCTAGAGCAATCAAAGTAAGCTTGTAAAACAAATATTTAATAGTCTTTTGATTTGATTCAAAGAGATTTCAAAGATAATTTACTTTAATGTTAATTTTTGTTTTCGCACATTTTGTCTATTATTTATATGTTAAAACCATCATAAGTGCATTTATATAAAAGAGTTTGTTACCTAACTGGATTTTTTCTATACCTGTATATTGCTTGCCATATTTAAGTTGTACATGTCTAATTTAACAATCCTTTATTCTTCCTAATTACAAATAGAGATTCCAAGCTATATTCAAAGAACTTGAATTCGTTTGACTATGATGTAATTGACACATGCTATTTTGGTGACAAATCATGTTGTTAATTATCTCTTGAACCTGGCCAGAGTAATTACATATCTAATAATATAGTAGGAGTTAATGGGGGAAAATGGTACCATAATGTACCAAAATAATGCCATTTTGGTGGATGGCCCTTTACAAAAAAAATTTTCTTACAGTTTACAAAATGTTTTCACATGCACTATTTGATCTTCAGCTCCATATTATTATTCTCATCAGCCAGAGGTTCAGAGATCTCTAGCAACTTTCTCCTCGTTACTCAGGTCAAAGGTGTAGCAAAGGTGCCAGTTGAACTCAGGTCATCCAAGGGCATATTTCACAGACAACTTGTTAGGAACCCATCTGTTCAGTGTGTGTTTTATAAAATATCTCATTCAGCCCTGAGAACAAAAGCAAAGATATCCTGCTTACTGGAATAAGCCAACCAATCTCTAATAACAATAAAGGGATACATCCATGTATAAACAAAATTTGTTTCCACTGCTAAAGTAATTGCTGCTTCAGTCTCCTCTACATCTTGTAACTGTACAAGGTTTGTAACAGTAGCTTATAATGTTTTAGTTCACATTATATGGAGTCTCCTTGTGGTAGCATTCTGTAATGACAGGGGATCAACGATTTCTTTTAGGACTCCTTGTTAATCACTTTCAGTATCGGCTTCTCACCACAATGTCACTTGTGAAAAGCAATTGTTTACTATTTATTGAGTTTTTATATATGTTAGATTCTGTTCAGAATATAAATAGCCTAAATCCTTATTCCCTGGAGCAGTGGTTCCCAACCTTATACCACCAAAGATGCTTTTTCTCAATTTATCTCTCCAATGACGTTTCAGGCAAATATTTTGCCTTCTAAGCAAACTGTTTACATCAGTTTACTGTGGTCTTGTTTGGGGAAAAGAGAATTTTTCTCTAAGGAGTTTTTTTGTTTGTTTGTTTGTTTTTCAAATATTTAAGTTAGTTTGAAACTCCTGTGGCTACTTCCTCTGTCTGGGTTCCAAGCATCCTAGGCTCCTTGTGCCAAGCCAAGCATCCATATGCACCGAGCAGCCAGTGTCTCAGTAATGGAACTGGGGCAATAACCATCTATGCCTCTGCCTAGGCATACTCCCTACTCCAAAATCCCCATAATTTCACTATTTCTTTGGGTCAATTGAATCTAGACTCCAGAAGGGTCTTAGTTTTTAGTTCAGAAGTAGCTCTGAATGAAAAAATACTAAATATTTAAATGTTGGGCATAGAAATGGAATAAATTGAGAGAAGCTGACTAAATAAGGGAGCAAGACGTGGGGAGATTTGACTGAAGAGGCTGTGGGAAACTTGAAGATGACTTGGGAACAGTGACAGAGTTAGATGTTTTGTAGATACTGTGAGGTTGGTGAGTTGTAACTAAGTTCCTTAGTAACTTAAGCAGCACTGCCTTCAGTCCAGCCCCCTTGAGTTACTGAGCTTAGTCCTGCCAACACAGTGTGTCTTTGCCTATTTTATTTTAGTAGCCTCCCACTGCAATTACAACTGTAGCATTCTTTAGAACACATTAATTTTTTTCTCTTCTGCTTTCATCTCTTTGTATTTCTTCCTTGGTGTGATTTGGTGGGCTAGGATTTCCCTGGTAGTGTCTAGTCACAAGTTTAAGAGTATTAAGAGTTCTTTTAATTCTATTAAATTGAGATTATGGATATTGATTATTAGCACAGGTGAAAGCCTAGAATTAAGTGAGTTATATAAACATTTGCATTTATTAACAAGAAGTTGCCCTGGTAGGTGTAGCTCAGTGAAATGAGCGCCAGACTATGAAGCAAAGGTCACCGGTTCGATTCCCAAACAGGACATATGCCTGGGTTGCAGGTCAGGTCTCCAGCTGGGGGTGCATGAGAGGAAACCACACATTGATGTTCCTCTTTTTCTCCTTTCCTTCCCTTATCTCTAAAAATAAATAAATAAAATTAAAGAAAAAACAAGAAGTTAACAATTTTAAAAAATATTTTCTTCCACTTAAGTTCTTTTTCCCTTGATTCCTCCTTTTAAATCTCTCTGTTCTTGTAAATGAATATATACATTAAAACAGTTTCATAATAGAATTTTTTTAAAAGTTTCAGGCTATTTCTATAGTCATGGCTGTAGACTGTTCCAATCTTGACCCAGATTAAGTTTATCAACTACCATTGTCCACACAACAGTGTGATTGACAGAAGCTGGGAGATATTGATTAGTTCATCCTCTCTGAGGTCTATAAAGACTGTTGAGCTGTTAAAAGAAAGTTGTGACTTAGACAGTGCTTAGTACCTTTCTGCCATGTCCTACCTAGACTAGTCTATTGATCGCACAAAACTTATGGATGTACGCCAAATTGTTTTGCTTGTACAAACCAATCTAAGGAGAGTTTAGCTCTTTAAAAAAGCAGCTGCTGGGCAGAGAGGCTAAAAGTTCAATGCCTCAGCGTATTTGGGACTAGTAGAAAAAAATGAAGTTATTTTTCTTCAGATCAAAAAAGACTAAGGGACAAAGACTCCAACACATTAATAAATGAGACATGACCCTTTCCACTGATCCCAGATATTAAAGTAGCTTTTCCAAAGTAAGAGTTTTATTTTTCAAGAGAGACAGGGTCATGTGGGAAAGAAAAAATACCAGAAAATGAAAGGTGATGTCACATCAAAGTAGTTAGAATTAATAAGTGCTAGTTGAAACACTATGTAAAATGTCAAGAAACTAAAAAAAACATAATTTTAAATTACTACTGCAACTTAGAATGCTGTTTTCCAAAGGAAAAAAAATACTTTCAAACACAAATTTGTGTGTGTTTGATCAAATTGAGCACAGTCACAATTAGGTTAAATGCCAGATGTGAACTAAATGATTTCAAGGCAAGTGGAATTGATCTCTCTTATTCCCTCATGTGAAAAATGGTAAGTCACTCTATGCCCAATGTTTCTTTATTTTGGAAACAGTATTAACAACATGTGAAAAGATTTTGTTGTATGAGGAATCTAAAATATATATGAAAATAGGATAATAAAACTTCATGTTTCCATCACACAACTTCAACAATGATCAACTCAAGCTCAATGGTGCTCTAGCTTGACACCATGTCATTAGTCAACAATATTTCAGTACTTCTCTCCAAATACGTGGACATGTATTGTCATTTTTGTAGTTATTGTTGATGTATAATGTTTGTAAAATCTTTTCTCTCAAATAATCACTTCACAGTTTTTTCTCCCTCATCCTAGTTCTCAAAGATTGGTATAGGTGAAAATCATCAGGAAAGCATCTATGGGAGAGCTCAAGAATGTGCATGTTAAACACACATACTGGAAAGTTTGATACTGTTGATCTATGTAGCACATTTTGAGAAATATGACTGTAGCATTTCGTACTAAAACTTCAAAGTAATTCAGTGATGTTAAAATAAAAATATATGTGAGCCCTGGCTGGGTGGCTCAGTTGATTAGAGCATCGTCCTGTGCACCAAAAGGTTGCAGGGTCTATCCTTACTGGGGGTCAAATCCCTGGTCAGTGTTTCTCACATCAACGTCTGTCTCTCTGTCTCTGTGTCTGTCTGTATCTCTCTCTCCCTATCTCCCTCTCTTCCTCCCTTCTCTCTCTCTGTAAAATAAATAAACATATCCTCAGGTGAGGATTATTAAATATATATATACACATATAGATATATATATATGTGTATATATATATATGAAGACCACCTTTAAAGTTTTTTTCCCTCCATGTCCATTTAAAGTATTTAGAACTCGTCAATGTAACACTATTTAATATTTCCCTTTATGATGATTCTACATGTTTTCTGTTTAAGTAATTTTTAAGTCTGATGTAAGTAAATAGAGATGTTATAGTCTCCTATAAATCAAGGTTTTATCACTTTTAGAAAGTGTTTATTTGAGAAAACATTATCTGATCTTATGGGAATTATTAAATATTTAATTTTATAATTGCATAGCTCAAGTACTCTTTGGAAAGAAGGACATAAATTTGGATTTTTCATAGGGAAAAAACAGCTAAATACAAAATGGCATTCCTCTTATTGATTAAAGAAAAGTTAAAAAGAAATCATTGTTCTAGTGGAGAAAGTTTCAGATACTCTAGTTCGTCTTTCTGACTGTCCATGAAAAGAGAGACAGGAAAATGAAACATGGCTGTGGAGACTTCATAGCTAAGCTAAACTTTGGACAAAATTCTTTGAGTAGAACGATCATTTCGAGGGAAAGCTAATGACTGCTCTTTTATATGTTGTAAGTAAGTAGGGGTTCTTACTAGAGAGGTAAACAATAGCCTTCCATGTTCAAAAAAATTTTAAATAGACATTGAAAAGCACTCTGAACAAGCATCGATGTAAATGATTTGTACTCTACTGGCCAAAAAGGCAAATCCAATAAGAAGAGATATGTGGTCACTAAAATTCCCAAAAGAAAAATGAAAATCAAAGATTCATTTCCTTTCCTGTAAAACACCCTTAAAGAGTTGCCTTCATTTAGGCTGCCCATTCTGGGCTGCAAGTGAAAGGGCCTTCACACTGGAGACCTACGTTTTCAACTTATTTTCCTTAATAGCCCGACAGTGCACATTTCATCTGTTGTTCATCTTGGTCTCTTCTATGGCCTTAGACAAGATCCAGACAAAGCTTTGTGTTAAGCCTTCAGCAAGATGTATTTCATACTCCTGGACACATGATTCTGCATGTCCCTTCCTCTTGCTTTGATTCCTGAGTATGTAAAGGAAGGATGGTTGAGGAGGCACCTGTACCTCTGTCCTAGGAAGGAACAGGTCTGGGTTCCTAGGCTAGTTCATATGTCACCTTCCCACACCCTTCCCCAGGGACAGCAGAAATCAGATATCTTTGTGGAATGCTTTAATCCCTTAGAGGTGTTCCAAGGTGTGGAAAGAGAAGAACTCTCACTCTCGGTCCCCTAGGAATAACAGGTGGCAAGAAAGGGCCATTTTCTGTGTAATATATGAGTATGTTTGTTTCTTATCTTGCATCATTCATAGGGGGCTCTGAAGCTTGGGATGTAAACACATATATAAATGATGGCATGGGTATGCTCGTGGAGGAAGATAGAGTTATTAAGATAGAATTTTATAATTTCCATTATGTTCAGTTCCTTCTGCTCTTAGGATAAAGGTAAATTGGATGTTGTAGGAAGATGCAGAGAACATCTTTGGTGCTGCTTAATGCAATTCCTATACCATGGCAAGTATATTTGAGGTCTTCCTAAGTAATCAGATGTTGAAACTTATTAGTAGATATAAAAGGCAGATGTGGAACTGAAGGATGAAGAAAAGCAATGGAAATGGAATGTATAAGTTCAGTGGAAGAGAACAGAATAGTATAAGTAGAGAAATGCAGGGAGCTATATTAAAATTCTATGGTATCCAGGTAAATTCACCAGCAATGTGGTAGTAGACTGTATAGAAACACAGATTCTCTAATGATCAATTGATATGTTCCACTAGGCAATCAGTTTGATTTCAGAGTTGAAGATTTATTGCCTCTGAGCTCCTTAAAGAGTGTCATCAAAAACCATGAGACATTTAGAAAAGAATGCCCTTATTTTAAAGGACACAAGCTTATGCATTTTGTTAAGTGTCATAATATGTGCAACTTACATCCAAATAATTCAGTGAAAAAAGAGACGGTAAAAACAGACATGGCAAAATGTTAAGAACTGGTAAATCCTAGTAAAAGTTTTCATTTTTTCAATGTTTCTGTGGCTTTGGAAATTTTAAAAATAAAAATTGGAGAGTAAAAGTAATGGTACAAGTATATTTATATTTATAAAGACAGATACCACATAAAGTAATCAAAAGAGCTAAAATTGATTTTCCATGGAGAGAAAAATCTGATAACAGTGGCTGACTGCTGTTTCTCATTATATGACTTTTAGAACTGAGTCTTCAAACCCTGTGAATGAATTCTTTGACAAAAACTAAACTCGGACTTTAAAAGAAAAAAAATGAAATAGACAACCTGGGAAATTAGATTGCCAGATGCTTCATGAAAACACATTGATAAATATGGTCTTATAGTTTTATCTAAATGTACAAGAAAAAAAATTGCACCATCTCTATGAAGAATACAATCACTCCAGGAGGAGGATGATAACCACATAAAGGAGCAAGTCAGAGATGAAATATAAGGAATATGAATATCAAGGGAGGGGACAATGTTCTCTATGGCCGTGCAATTCAGTCTTTCTTAAGAAGTAGTGCAAGATAATTTAGTCATGAATGTCATAGGGGAGCACCGTGTGAGCCGTTCCTGGATCTGAGGGTTATGGTCCAGAGCCAGCTGAGGAGGGAGAGAGGCTCTGAATGCCACATTGGGTTGTCACGGATGGGGGGAATGAACACGACACATCGCAAACACTTCTCTGTTTGCCAGGAGAGGGGACCTGAATCTTCCCTCTAGTGGAAAAGACCCCGAGTCCCCGGGTCCAAAGGCTTTTATTGAGAACCATATGTGCAGGGGTATGGATGCAAAGCTCATCAATCAATGTCAGAAGGCTATGTTTACAGAAAACAGAGATCATAGATAACAATTGGAGGAACACAAAAGATCTGCCTCAGGTCAGAGTCTATGAATAATGTAAATCTCCATCCCAGTATGAGCTGGTTATCATAGCTTTTGAGGGAAGAACAAAGCATGCTCCAAAGAACTTACTTCTAGGACTCATTTCCTTTGAGGGAACCACCTGATCCAGTTTATGGCTGTACCTGCCTTTAGAGTTGTTTCAAGCCTGAGCCAGGCGGGTGGGGCAGAGCCACCAAGAGATAAGGAGACTCCTTTCATAAAGAATGAGGACTCTTGCCACGTCCAAGCTGAGCTGAGGGGTGCAGGCCTTTTTGCCTTTTCTCCGTGTCCCCCAAGTCCTTGTCTGCTGCCCATACCAGCTGTGTCTGTCCTAGGTCACCCCTCCTTTTGAAGAATCTAACCTATCCTTGACTCTCCGACCATCACAGGGCCAAGCAGGGTGGTGTGAGGGAGGCAGGGGCTGCACCCCTGCCAGGGGAACAGGTTTTGTCTCCTCAGTGGCCTGTTTTCCCAAGGCCTCCTTGATTATTTCCAGCCTTCGGGCCCTCTTGCCTGTTGGTGAGGTTACAGTCTCTGAAACCAGGCAGGAAGGTTTCCAACACATGAAGATTAACATGACTTTGGTTATTTCACAGATCCATTGAAATCACTAGATGCTCTTACTAACTTACTATGTCTTAAAGGTCATTGTCTATACTTCAGCTTTATAGATAGGTTGTTGATGTCCTAGAAAACTCAAACTACTGGTTCTTGTACAAGAGGTCAGAGATCATTGTGAGTAGAGGAATACAGGAAGGTACTTCACATTCTGTGGTTGTAATGGGGAAAGAGCTCACCATTCCTGTGTTTATGTTTTTATTTTATTGTCATTTGTTTAACAAAGACATTACATTCCCTAAGAAGAAGGAAAATCCTGATGATACTTTCCTGTATTCCAAAGGTTACCTCATACCTAGGTTAACTATTCTCAAGAGGGCACATAATCTTCACTACACTATAATCCAATCTAACGATCTCATAATCTAATCCTAGCCCTGCTCTCTCTGCCCTCCCTGTAATCTTCCTTGCACACCTTCCTTAATTTCAAATGTGTAAAAGAAGCTGCAATGCTGTTACTTTCTGGAGCATTTGAAATCTTGCTCCCCCGCATATGTCTTCAGCTTGGCTCAAATAAATTCATAAAAATTCTCTACAGGTTTAGATGTTTCTTATGTCAACAGTCATGTAGTGTTTGGTTTCAGATTTATTCCCAACCTTTATCTGCTCGGTACCACAAGAGGTTGATCCTGCTGGTTTCCATTTGCTTGGGCCAACAGAGGGAATTGGTAAGAAATTGGAAGGCAGAGAAGTGAAGAGGCCAGGGTTTTATTTCTCCTCTTGCATGCTGACTTGGGAGAAAATTATGGTAATACCTGTGCCTCTTCTTATGGCACCAGATTACGATTTAGTTCTTCCTTCCATGATCTCAGTTTCTTTTTCTTTTTTAACATTTATTTACTTGTTTATTTATTATAGAGAAAGGTGAAGGGAGGGATAAAGAGAAAGAGAGAAACATAGATGTGGGAGAGGAACATCAATGAATGTTTAACTTTCACACACGCCCTGACTGGGGCTGAAACTACAAACCAGGTATGTACTCTGACCAGGAAACCCACCTTTCTCTTTGTGGGATGATGCCTAACCAACTGGACCACACCAGCCAGGGCTGTAGTCTCAGTTTCTATTGAGCATCGCTGGCTCCTGGGTTCTAGTAATTCTATATGTAGTAGTTTGTTGTTGTTGTTTTAATCCCTGCAGCCTGAGGGATGATGGCTTCTGCTATTGCTCAACTCAGCATTGTCTCATCACCCCTTATGTTTTTCATCTCTTCTGACACCTTTGTAATTGTTTCCTCTATTTAAGGTCCCTTTAGAACCATCTGTCAAGGGCTCTGTTTTCCTGATTAGACCTGGCTGATCTGGGCTGTAGATGTTGTTGAGGTCCCAGGAGCCAGGATTGCATGATGTATGGGAATGACCTTTAGACAAAGGGGAAAGATAGAAGGTGATACTACTCGATTTGTGAAGAGATTAGGAAAAGATTCTTGGCAGAATGGGACATTGAAAAAGGAAGATGTATATTATGGGGTGCCTATATTGGAGCTGCTAGGTAAGAAGTATATATATTCTGAATCTCATTATAACCATGTTTTGTTCTCTCAGTTTTGACTAGGTGTACTTGGATAATCCTCAGAGCATATAACCTTTCTCCTACTAGCTCATTAGCAGGACCTGAGTTTGGGTTTTTCTTCTAATGAACAACTACACTCATTATGCATCTTGGTGTCCAGGTGAAGACCTAGACTTCGGTAATATACACAAGTTGTTTGGGGGATGTCTAAGTGGATTTTATTAGGTCAACTTTCTTTTCCATCCAGATTTTGACTTTTGCTGATGATAAAGCTTATATGCAGATTCTGACTCACTTGTTAATGAAGAAAATAAACTAGGCTGATTCTTAAAAACCTTGGATTCAGGTTCACAAATGTGATTATTAAAGTAAAAAATAGAGACTTAAAATAATTAAACTAATAAATTCTTATCTTTCATGAATACATTGAAGCTTTATTTCAAGTTTAAATTTAATTAACATTGCCTATTAATACAATAAAAGTTTATTTATCAACTTAATTATTGATCTAAAATAAAAACGCTCTATGTCCTTCCAATAATTTCTGTTTATTTTTTGGATCATTTAGTTAGTATTTTAAGTATGTTCTTTAAGCAGTCACTTAAGAACTACTTTAATTGGGTTCATTTTATTTCTACTCAATTCTTCTATTACTTACTATTAATTTTTCCCTAATTAAATGCATCTTTGTGTTTATAAAAACCCAATGATACCATAATAATATCCATGAAAACATTCACATATAAATTCCCAGATTTTCTATTCATAAGTTCTTTTCTCACACTGAAATATGAGCAAAAAAGAAAGGAAACAGGTGAACTTAAATGCCATGAACTTATATTTGTTCTAAGCTTTTGGAGGGAAGTTATAAATTGCTCAGGAAGAATTTTAAAGACCAAACTGAAAATCATCCTATTGTATTGTAGCATGCTTCATTTCATGCGTTTTAAAATTTAACCTAGGTGATAGGTATTCACGATGGCAGATGTTCCAGGATTGTTTGCACAACTCCATTCAGGCAAACTGGGTCAGGTAGGGCTGCATGATTGAAATGACAAATTATTCCAGTTCTCTTTAGATTCTGTCTCCTCTCTATCTAGTATCTCTCATCTGCCATTAAAGGGAAACTCAGATTTGCTTCCTTTATACAGATTTCCTTCTTTGGAACCTTTTGCTTATTCCTAACCTGTTTGGTTTTACTGTTAGTGCCTATAATTAACACATTACATGGTGGGAAATTTCATCCCTTTTTTCTCCTTGTACTCTCAAACACATTTTTTCCCCTCCCCTTCAAATATGCCTTCTTTTAACTTAAAAAAATCAGAGAAGCAGGCATGTTAAAAAAAAAACAAAACAACACCCTCCAATAATGCCAAATAATTATAGTTAAAATGGCTTCCTATTTTTCTTCCCCAGGGTCAGTTACCTCCCAGAGGTAAATCTCAGCTCAGCACATTTTCACATGTGCTCTCTCATGCTTCTGGGCCTTCACCCTTCATGGTTCTCAGTCTGGAATATCATCTCACATCCTCCGCCCATCTTTCAAGTCTCTGAAAAGGGTCATGCTCTGTAAACTATTTCTTGATACCCTTAGTCAGTATTCAGCATTTTGTTCTCTATATTTCCTGATACACTGCTTGTACTGTTTGACACTCATTTCATTCTGTCCTGTTTTGGAAAAAGCTCTTTACCTATTATGAATTTCACTACATTTTGTTACACTTTTCTTGAGGAAAGGAGCTTAATTTATTCACCTATGTATCTATTACAAAATCCAACCTAGCCACTCTTACTACATATTTAAGCCATTAAATTGAATGTATTTAAAATAGTACATTCATTATCCATTTTATGAGGCTCTGTCACAGCCAGATTGTCAAATTTCTTAGGACAGGGGCTGAGACATTTTGTTTTTGTAATACAATAAAGATGGCAGTAAATTAAAATGTTACAACTCAGACTGAAATCTATGCTTTCTGAATCTATGTGTATGCATATGCCAATCCCCTTGTACCTAAACTCAGGGCTTATACTCAGCATTCTTGCAGGAGGCTGAAAACAACTTGCTTTTGCTATCATCCTGCTTCCATTCACACTCCACAGCCTAAGATAGAAGTGCAGACTGCCGCCTCCTGGTGTGATGAGAAAACAGATGCTTAGAGAAGTTAGGTGACTTGGCCAAGGTCAAATAGCTATCTAGAGGCCCTATCCTCATTGTTGCCCTCACTTTTGCCTTGTGTGACTGAGACATTGTTATTTCATCTGTATTGACCCTGTGTGGAGATAGCTGCATCAGCAGGAACAGCAGCATCAGGCCTCGCTCCAGACATCAGAGAAAAAGACAACGTATCTCTTGGCGAGACAGCTTCAGAGCATATGATAACACCTCAGTGGAGGATGATTAAGATGAGGAAGATGGTGAAGACTCAGAGGATGATGAGAACATGGAAAACATGGATGAGATGAATGATTCAGTGAGTAGCCTGATGGCATATGGGCCACTGAAGTGGACGTGGGTGGCCATGAGCAGGATCATGGCCAGTGGATAAAGTAGTGTAAACCCTGATATTTGTCTTTTTATTTTCTTTATATAATGCAAGTGCCTGACTTAAGTTTGATACAAAGGCATCCATTTCAAAGAGCCATACACTTCAAAGACAGCTATCCACAATAAACACGTTGCCTAGAGAAAGAACCAGGCCACGTCCCTCACTGTTGCTCCTCCCTCCCCTACCCATCCCTCCAGAAATCTTAGTTGAGTTCAATAAGAACCCATTTGGGCCACTCGTTTGTTTCTTTGCTTTAAATTACCCTTTTATGTCTTAAATTCACCAGTAAAAACTGATCTCATGAAATGTTCAGCCTCTACCCTTGATCCCAATAAAAGCAGAACCCCAAGCCCATGTGCACACTCTCTTTTTCTCTCCTCTCATTGCTGTTGTATGACCCCAGGTGTGCTGTGCAATTTACTGCCTCGTAACTTTTCTGACTTTTCAAAGTTTCTTGGTGATTATTGCTGAAGAGTGTGTTGCAATCATAATAACCACAAAGGTTGATCCAGCCACAGTACTGGTTATTGATAGGCTAAGATCAGTACAAAACAGACAATCTAGGTAGACAGGGCAGCGTAGCCTCAGGAAGATACCAGGCCAGCCCAACCTGCTTTATATCCCCTACAGAATAGCCTGATGGTGATTTAAGAAAAGAAAAACACAACAAGTAAAACTTCTGCTCACTTGGTCTACTCTTAAGGAAATGTCACATCCAAGCCATCAGAATAAGGAAATCCAGACAGTAGAATTGTCAATAAGTTATTAAGCTGAAGAGGTTTATCTGTTTCCCATGAGTGAGTATCTAGTTAACATAAATTGGTTAAAATTATACATCCAGTAATTGAAATTATTACCCATGAAGTGGAACGAAGGAGAAATAGATACTGAATCGCAATGCATTCCACTCACATTCCCAACATATTGATTATGCCAACTGCACTCTCCTTCCTTTATTAAAATTTGTACAAATTAAGTTGAAAAAAAAGGAATGTGGCATGCGAATAGTCAAGCAAGAAGTGTGTTTAGTAAAAAGAATAAATCCTCACATGCATTCAAACACTATGCTTCAGTATAAGGAGCCTGGAAGCCCTTTAAATAATTGGCTACTTAGGATGTCAAAGAAACTAATCCAGAGAAGTAAAGGAAATTGGAAACTTAAATGGGCTTGGAGTTCCTGTGATTCCATAGAAATGTTTGCTGCGAAAATTTTAGCAAATAAAATTAAAAACGATTTCTGAAGTTTTAGATCAGAACTCCTCAAATTTGTAATGTGTAAATGAAATGAATTACTTGGCGATCTTGTGAAAATTCAGATTCTAATTCAGTAGGTCCCTGGGAAGTATCTAGGTTTTCCTTCTCTAACAAGCTCCCATGTGTGCTGATGGATCATACTTGTAAAGCCTTACACTACGCAAAGCGTTTCTGGGTTGTTAAAACACTGGCATTCTCCTACATAATTGTTAATATTTACAATTGAAAAAATGCATTGGGGACAGTAAGAACATGCCAAAAATATTCTTTATCTGGATTAATGATGTTGGAAAGCCAAATCATGAGTCAAAAGTACGCTCTACTTGAGTCACAGTGACATCAGTTTCAGAACTTGTTTTAATCCATATGACAATAGGCCTACATTGTTTCTCATGTCTGTTAGTAGTGAATTATTCATATGAATGCTTCAGAACAGCCTTCTATAAATCATACAAGGAGAATTGAATTGGGAATTGTAATGGTGAGAAATTTTGAGCTCCTTACTGGATTTACCTGGGCTCTCTCTGTTATCTTTCTTTTATTCTGACCAAATCATTCCTGCTGATTTAATAGCTCCTAAATATAGCCACAGAGGCTCTTTCATTGTGGTACGTGATTTTTCAGTTCTGTGACTTTTAAAGTCTTGTCAGATGGATATTAGAGTGAATATTGAAATCTCAAAGTGCCATGTGGGAGATCTTCTACAGAAAGTTTGCAGTGGTTTAGCCCAATGATTTTTCTTGATTAACAACATTGGACTAATATGGCTCTATTAATAGGCAATCTCACTTTTTTCATGGGTTAGCTATTTGATCTTAGACAATTTACGATTTACCTGTGCATATTATTTTTATCAATTAAATGTAGATAAAATTCTCTGCCTTGCCTGTCTGATAGGGTAGTTTTGAGACCAAATGAGGAAATGCATATGAAAGTGATTCATATAATATAAAGTGCTATATAGATGATGATTACTGTCTCAGCTTTAGAATGACTTATGTACATAAAAAAATAGGTAATTTTAATAAAAGCACCTAATCCAACTCAGTTACAGGAATAGTTTGCTATTCCATCTAATAATAATATAATGTTCTATCCTGTGCCCCTTAGAATAATTTGGTTTATAAAAGAATTGACAAAATTTTATATAGAAGAATTTCACTCATTTACATTGGCTTCCCATTGATACCTAGCCATAAACTGGGGGTTGGGATATAATGATTAGAGTAGTAAGAAATTGAGTATGTTGCAAATAATATGTACAGATTTTTAAATTAATTGAAACAATCATGAATATGATAAAAATGGCTTCATGGTAATTTTTTTTTTAAAGATAGCTTTAATAATGCTTTGTCTTACTGGTCTCAAAAGATTGACTTGATCCAGGATGGTAGAGGAGTAGGTGGATATTACATTCATCTCCTCCTGGGACCAAACTGAAATTACAACTAAAATATAGAGCAATTAGCGTGACTAGCCAATTGAACACTAGCTGAAAAGAAGTTTTATAACAAAGGATTTACAGAAGAAGTCACATTGATACTGGTAGGAAGGGTAGAGATACAAAAAGGGGTGGCTCTGCTCCCATGGGTGATGGCAGAGATTCTGGAGGGATATCTCAGCTGCAAAGCTTCCCCCAAGAAGAGTGTGTTCTTCACCCCAAGCCAGGGTAACCAGCTCAGAACCTCAGAGCCAGGAAGAGGCACTCAAATAACACCAGGCTCTTATTTGAGTAGAGATTCTATCTGCCAAATAGAGACAGAGTCTGCTAAGAGACACAGACATCCTCTCAAAGGGCCAAAGCACACTCACCCTGGGCAGCCACTCACCCTGGACTCTGGCAAGGGGAGGATGGAGCAAACTCGTGCTGCTTGAGGACGGACTGGGGTTCCTGGCTCTGGGGAGAGAGCTGAAGGAACAGCTTCCATGATGCCTGTATTGAGTCACTCTCCCACAATGCAGACACCATCTTCCTTGGGAGGAGCCTTCCTCTTCATATGTATCTACCTTGGGGGATTCAATAACCTCTCTCTCTGGACTCCCTGTAGACTCCTGCTGTGGAACTTGCACCCCATGAAGTCAGCTGCCTGGCCAGGGATGTGGAGGTCTGAGCAGACTCAAGAGTGTCAGTGACTGAGTGGTGTGGCTTTGAGGCAGGGAACATTCCCCCTACTGTCCCATGAACTTCATTGGCACTACCCCCCCACCCCAAGAGAATTTGTTGGCCCCACTCTCTGGGCTCCTGTTAATTCCATCCTGCCAACATCTTGGCTGAATCTAGGTCAGACTGAGATTGTGGCTCTAGGGTGAGAACCATTCATCCCAACTTCCCTCAAGTCTAACCAGAAACTCTTCCTCATAAGAGACCCCATCATTCTGACTCCCAGTGGCCCTGACCTACTGAGATCAGTCCCCTGACAGAGTCTGGGACAGACTGAGTTGTGTGGCTCTAGGACAGAGGTTATTTTTCCCTTGCATAAATGAATGGTGTAGAGCCTTCCCTTCACACTGCAAAACTTCAATCTGTTTAGGCCTGCTAAACTCTGCTGGCCTCAACTTGCCCACTCCCTGAGACTTCACCCTATCCAAAGGTGTACAAGCACCAAGTAGGTGAAAGCTAGATGAGGTGTACCCTGGGACATTTGCTGAATGGCCTCAAACTAAGTACTGGCAACAAGTTTGAACCTATATCAATCTGGAGAACACCACTTGTTCTTACCTGGTGTAGGAACTACATCATGCAACTTGAGTAGCACTAGAGGCTCTTTAAGTGACTAACCCAACTGGCAGGTGACAGGCAGAGGCAAGTAGAGGCAGATCTTGGGGTGCCTTGGAACTTCTGCTGAACTACTGAACTGCTGAAACCCAGAGCAGGTAAAAGCCAGCCACATTGTAGAGCTGTTTTTCTAGCACAAACCTAAGCTCAGTAGAGACAACCACAAACTATGGATCTCTTTGCAGCTCCAAACATGTTGCCTCAGGTTAGTCACAGGCAGTGTCTGACATTGGCCAGTGCCAGAGTCCATCCCAAGAGGCCCAGGAACCGACACACCCCGTGGCAACATCAGAGCATGACCTAAATAGCTTCACAAACAACATATCCCCAAAGAGATTTTGGCAAGCACAAGACCCTACTGAGGTAAATTTGACAACAACTCATACATTGTGGTCAATGTTGATCCTCATAGTCAGTCAGCCTGAGGGTTAACTCAATGCACAAATGGGCCAATAGTAATCAAGACTCAGTTACAACAGGAGGGCCCACATAACTCACAAAAAAGACATTCAAGGAGACTGTCTCTGGGTCTCATAAGACACGTATTATATAAGACAGCTTTACCAGGACTGGAAGTCATAGCAGATCTACCAAATTATAGGAACAAACACAAAGAGGCAGCCAAAGTGGGGAGACAAAGAAATATGCTCCAAATGAAAGAACAGAAGAAAAAACCCCCAGAAAAAAGAGCTAAATGAAATGGAGGCTACAAATTTATCAGATACAAAGTACAAAACAGTGGTTATAAAGCCATTCAAGAAATTTAGTCAGAACTACAACTTGTAGGAACCAGTCAGAAATAAAAAAATATATAATATGTGAAATGAAGAATACACTAGAAGGAATTAATAGTAGGTTGATGTGTCAGAGGATCAAATTAGTGATTCAGAAGACAGGGTGGCAGAAAACACCCAGTCAAAGAAACAAGCAACAAGGGAAAAAAAGAATTAAAAAAAAGAAAATATTTTAAAGGACCTTTAAGAAAACATGAAACATAACAAAATTCACATCATAGGGGGCACCAGAAGAAGAAGAGAGTGAGCAAGGATAGAGAACTCATTTGAAGAAAGAATGACTAAGAACTCTCCCAATCTGGTAAAGGCAAATACACACAAGTTCAGAAAATGCAGAGAGTCCCAAGCAAGATAAAGTAAAAAAGCCTAACACCAAGACAGATAATAATTAGAATGGCAAGTTAAAGAAAAAAGCAGAGTCTTAAAAGCAGCAAGAGAAATGTAGTTACGTGAAAGGGAGCTCCCATTAGATTGTTCGCTGATTTCTCAACAGAAACATTTCAGGCCAGATAGGATTGGCATGAAATATTCAAGGGATGAAAAGCAGAGACCTACATCCAAGACTACTTTACCAAACAACACTATCATTTAAAATTAAAGAAAAAAAAAAACTTCCCAGAAAAGAAAAGGCTAAATGAGTTTTTTTCCACCAAACCAGTATTACAAGAAATGTTGAATAACCTCCTTTAAAAAGAAGAATAAAAAATCAGAGGAACATATTTAAAAGTATAAAATGGCAATAAATATGTATCTATCAATAATCACATTACATCTAAATGACTTAAATGTTCCAATGGAAAAGGAAACAAGATTCATATATATGCAATCTACAGAGATATACCTCAAAATAAAAGATACACACGGACTAAAAGTAAGGAAATGAAAAACTATTTCATATAAATTGAAATGGAAAAAGAGATGGGATAACAATACTTATAACTGACAAAAAAGACTTTAAAACAAAGGCTATAGTAAGTAACAAAGAAAGATACAAATGATAAAAAGAGCAATCCAACAAAAGGATATAACCCTTGTAAACATTTATGCAATGAAAATATGAGCATCTGAATATGTAAAGCAAATCTTGATAACCATAAAAGAAGGGATCAAAAGTAATGCAGTCATAGTAGGAAATATTAACATCCTATTGACATCCATGGATAGATCTTCCAGATAAAAAATCAACAAGGAGACTGTAATTTTAAATTACACACTAAATCAGGTGGATTTAATTGATAACTTCAGTTGTATTTCACTCCAAAGCAGCAGAGCATACATTTTTTATCTCAAGTGCACAAGGAACATTTTCTAAGACAAACCAATGTCAGAATACAAAACAAGTCTCCATAAATTTAAGAAGATTGAAATCATAGCAAGCATATTTTCTTGACCATAATGTTATGAAACTAGAAATCAAACACCAGCAAAACAAAACAAAACAAAACTGAAAAACACCAAAGCCATGGAATCCAAATAACATGTTAGTAAACAATGAATGGATTAACAATGAGATCAAGAAAAAATAAAAAGATACCTTGAAACAAATGAAATGAGAACACAAGAACCCCAAATCTATGGAATGCAGCAGAAGCAGCCGCAAGAGGGAAATTATAGTATTACAGGCCTATTTCAAGAAACAAGAACAATCCCAAATAAATAATTTATCTTTATACTTAAAGCAACTAGAAAAAGAAGAACAAAAAGAGTGCAAAGTGAGTAAAAGGAAAGAAATGACAAAGATCAAATCAGAGATAAACAAAATAGAGTCTAAAAAACAACGTGAAAAATCTATAAAACCAAGAGAAGATCCTTTAAAAGAGAAACAAGATTGACAAACCTTTAACCAGACTATAAAAAGATGAGAGAGAAAGTACCCAAATAAATAAAACCAGGAATAAAAGAGAAGTAACAACTGACACTAGAGAAATACAAAGGATTATAAGAAAATATTACCAAAAACTATATGCCAACAAATTGGACAACCTGAATGAACAGATACATTCCTAGAAACATACAGTCTTTCAAAATTAAATCAGAGGGAATCAGAAAATCTGAATAGATAGATTACAGTGAATAACATTGAAGCAAAGTAAAATAAACTGCCAAAAAACAAAAGTCTTGGCAAAAACTACAGTGTTTCCTTCAAGATCAAGTACAAGATAGGGATGTCTGCTTTCACCTCTCTTATTCATCATAGTACTGGAAGTCCTAGCAATAGCAATCAGATAAGAAGAAGAAATAAGAAGCATCCAAATTGGAAAGGAAGAAGTAAAGAAGTAAAACTGTCTTTATTTGCAGATGACATGATACTGTTTCCACCAAAGAACTACTATAACTGATAAATGACCTCAGTAAAGTATCAGGATAAAAAATAAATGTCCAGAAATCAGTTGCATTTTATATACCAGTAATGAACTGTCAGAAAGGGAAACTAAGAAAACAATCCCATTTACTATAGCATCCACATAAATAAAATACCTAGGAATAAATTTAAAGAATGAGGTAAAAGACCTATACCCAACAAATTATAGGCATAAAGAAAGAAATTTAAGAAGACACAAATAAGTAGAAGCATATACCATGTTCATGGATAGAAAGAATTAACAACATTAAACTGTTCATTCTGTCTGAAGTGATCTACAGATTCAATGCAACTCTTATCAAGACATAGATGGCATATTTCACAGAACTAGAACAAATATTCTGGAAATTTATATGGAGCCTCAAAAGACCACAATCAAGCTGATAGCCACAGCAACTTGAGAAAGAAGAACAAAGTTGGAGGAATCATGCTACCTGATATCAAACTACCATACAAGGCCAGGTGATCAAAACAACATGGTACTGGCATAAAAACAGACATATAGATCATTGGAAAATAATAAAGAACCCAGCAATAAACCCATACTTTTATAGTCAATTGACAGTTGATAAAGGAGCCAAAGACAAAATGAGGTAAAGATGGTGTATTTAATAAATAGTGTTGGAAAAACTAAACAGATATGTGCAAAAAAATGAGATTTGACCATTAATTCATACCATACACAAGAATAAACTCAAAATAGATTAAAGACATAAATGTTAGACTTGAAACCATAAGCCTTTTAGGAAAAAAAATAGGCAGTAAAATCTCTGACATTTCTTGCAGCAATATTTTTTTCTGATATGTCTCCTCAGGCAAGGGAAACAAACAAAAAACAACCCCAAAAATGGGACTACATCAAACTAAAAAGATTTTCACAGCAAAAGAAAACTTCAACAATAAAATAAGACAACCCACTGAATGGGAGAACCTACTCACCAAGGACATATCTGATAAGGTGTTAATATTCAAAATGTATAAAGAACTTATGAATTTCAATACTAAAAGAACAAACAAATAAAAAACGATCAAAAGACCTGAATAGAAGCTTTTCCAAAGAGGACACAGATGGCCAATAGACAGACAGAAAAATGTTGAACTCACTAATCATCAGAGAATTGCAAATTAAAAGCACAAGGAAATATTACCTCTTACTTGTCAGAATGTCTATCATCAATAAATTCACAAACAATAAATTCTCAAGTGTTGGTGAAGATGAAGGGAGCATTTGTTTACTGTTACTGTGAATGTAGCTTGGTACAACCACTGAGGAAAGCAGTATGGTCCTCAAAAATTAAAAATGGAACTGCCTTATGACCCAGTGATTATACTCTTGGAAATATATTTGAAGAATCCTGAAACACTAATTTGAAAGAATATATGCACTCCTATGTTTATTGCAGCATTATTTACAGTCATCAAGATCTGGAAACAGCCTAAGTTCCCCTCAGTAGATGAGTGGATAAAAAAGCTTTGGTACATTTACACAATGAAATGGCACTTGGCCATAAAAAAAAAAAAAAGGAAATCTTTTTTTGAGACAGTATAGATGGACCTGGAGAGTATTATGCTGAGTGAAATAAGCCAGTCAGAGAAATACAAATACCATATGATCTCACTTATGTATGGAATCTAATGAACAAAATAATTTAACAGAGTAGAGGCTGAATCATAGATACATAGAACAGACTGACAGCAGTCAGAGGGGAGGGGGTTTGGAGGGCTGGTTTAAAAAGACAAAGGCAGTAAGCAAAACACACACACCCACACACACACCTCATAGACATGATGAGAGTATGGTGATTACCAGAATCCCAGAGTGAAAAGGAGGTGGAGGGAAGTAGAAGAGGGTAAAGAGAGGATAAATGGTGATTAAAAGAGAAGAGACATGGGGTGATGTACACATAACACAATACGGTGATGATGTAGTTATATAATAGTCCACATGAAACCTTTATAGTAATTTTATTAACCAATGTTATTCCAAGAAACTCAATAACATTTTAAAAGGAAGTAAAAAATAAAATAAAATGTAGAAATGAAAGATGACCTTGAGGGTCAAACAAAATAATATCTTTGAAAGTGATCTTTAAAGTTTAAAGTGTATTGCTATTTTTATTCTCCTCCCACCAAATATTTCACATAAGGCAAGCAGATTAATCTTTCTAAAGTATTACTTTGATTACATCATTTCCTAGTTCAAATACCTTCGATGCTTATCCCAACTTCAACATCTGATGAATTGGGTTGGGTTTCCCTTGGCCTTTAAGAAACATTGTGCTGCCTTTCTAGCCTTATCTCCAGCTATTTTCCTATTCTAACCTCATATTCCAAGGCTTTTGGTTACATCAGATCTCCCCTTTAGTTCCTGGACTAAATTTTCCATTTTTTTTCGGACAGTACCATCTGGTTGTTCAATAGTGACCCTCATACCAAACATGTCCAAAACTAAGATCATGAGCTTTCTTTATATATTTCCTATTTTCCTGCAGTTGCCTAAACCAGACAATAAGGAGCTCTTGTTTTTTGTTTGTTTGTTTTTTTTGTTTTTTACCTGCATCTCTCCCTTCAAACCCACTTTCAATTAGTAATGGGAAGGTTTTCTTTAACAGCCCTTCTCCTTCAGGCCCACCCACAATTGTTACTCACATCCAAAATTTCTATCAGATATTTTTCAGGTGTAGGATATTGTTGTTCTTTTGGTGAACAAATATTTGAATCACCTTAAATGCATTGGCTATGGCATCAGTTTTATATTTTAGCTATGATACATTACCACAGATTTAGTGGCTTAAAACAAGACATTTCTTGTTTCTAACTTCTGGAAGTCGCAAGTCCAGAATGGATATCACTGGGCTAACATCAAGGTGTAGGCAGAGCTATGTTCCTTCTGGAGGCTCTGGGGAGCACTCTGTTTCCTTGCTTTTTCCAGCTTCCAGAGGCCGCCTGCCTGCATTCTTTGGTGTGTGTCCCTGTCCCACATTCACAGCTACCTGATGGGTCATTTCAACCTGTGCTTCTGTTGCTGACTATCTCCTCTGATGCTGACTATCCAGCTTCTGTCTTTCACTTCTAAGGACCCTTGTGATTACATTTAGGTTCTGCTTGAATAATCCAGAATAGTCTCTCCATTTCAAAATTCGTAACTTGGTTACATCTACAAAGTCACTTTGAGGCAGAAAGACGTGATCAGATAGATTCAGGTACAGTATTATGTGTATAAAGGCCTGGGAGGGAATATGTTTGGCTTAGAGAAAGCGGGGAAGACTTCACAAATAATGTCGGATTTGAATTGGGGTGTCTAAGGATAGCTGGTTGTGCTTTGGTCATGTTTGATGAGAGAAAACATAAGAAAAGGCGCATACTCTATACCACTCAGATAGAGGAGACAAAGTTTTCTGCAGAGATCTTTGAATCTTTGGAAAATCAGTTGAAGGGATGTGAATTCTAACTACAATTTCACCTGTTTCAGACAGAATTATTCACACACTTCTATCACTTCTACCAAATCTTCAGAAAGATTTCTGCTTTAGTAGTTTTGTAAGAAAAATACTTGGGAATAAATCAGATATTTCCTTGTTAGAATGGGAAATATTAAGAAATTCACTTAGCACAAGAGTCTTATTACTAAATGTTTTCTAGAGAAAACAAAATTTGATAGCTTTGGGAAATTATTTTATAATAATTCATTCAGTATGTATTAAGCACTGACTCTCTGCAAAGCAGGTGATAGGCATGGAAAAGAAATATTTTAAGACACAGTCCCTTTTTTAATCCATCTATTTTGTTAGGGAAAAAAACAGATTGAGTTTATAGTACACAGCAGTGTGTGATTCATATGACATATTTAGGATACAGATCAGATCAATTCTAGTGGGTCTGATAAGGGTCTGCTCATGCAAGAGAGAACACCTGAGTCCGATCTGAAAGAATAACCAATAAGACCAAGGCATGTACTCAGGTCTGGAGGGAGGGTAAATTGGTATGGATGAAATTCAGGCAAAGAAGACTAGCACTTGAAAAATCATGGAGGTAGAAAACTCAGGAGATTTTCAGTGAATGTACATGCCATGCCCCCCAAATCTAAACTGAGCCATAAGCATAGGGAGTATGACTGCACACAAATCAGTCCCTGACTTTAAGGAGTTTACAACCTTGGGGAGGGCACAGACACAGACAATTAAAGCGTGATTTAGGTTGTGGAGCAAATCAACAGAGTCCAGTTTTTACCTAGACTAGAAGTCACAAAGGTCAGAGACAGCTACCCAGCACAGATGCCACCTGAGCCAAGTCCTGAGGGATGACTTTAATCAGCCAAGCAAAAATAGGGAAGATGGAGAAGTCTGTGCAAAAACCCAGAAGAGAGACACCAGAAACACAATGCGTTGGGAGAACTTGTTTGCAGCTGCAGTGTAGACATGAGGATGGTAAAGCCTGTCGATGGAAACAGCAATGGGGTTGTAGTGGGTTTTGGATCACTAAACAGGAGGCTGAATAACATGCAGATAGAGTGGTTGAGGGTCAAAACTACGAAGTGGCACTCAGGGTTCATAAAAAAGAAAAAGGATGAGATAGATATGGGCTACATAAAAGGAGATCCCTAGAAACTTACTCCACTTGGGAGGCGTTCTAACACAAGAGGTATCTATGGATCTATTGTTTTAGAGAACAATGATAAAACATACTCAGGAGTCAAGCTAAGGTAAAAAGGTTAGACAAAACAATTTTGGAAATAGAAGAAGAAAGTTTTGGGGGAGGTCATGGAAGGTAGGAATAGTGAGGGAGGAAACTCAGAAACTCAATGAGATGTTCTTTTTGAATAGATGCCAATATAGACAAAACTGGGTAGAAAGTAGCCTTCATAATGAAGTCACCTTAGGCAGGTAAAGAACTAGGTGCGTCTTTTTATCTAATGTACAGAAGAGTGGTTAGATGGTTTGGCCAAGATATTTAAGGCCGAATCATCGTACGAAAAAACATTCTCATAAGTCTCAAATCACCTATCTACTTTACTGTTTTTCTGGTATACACAGCAAAATGAGGTCACAGTATTTCCTGGTAGCTGAACGTAGTTACCTTCATGCAATGTATAAAATCTAGTTTAACACTTGTTGATTGTTTTTGGAAAGAACCTTCTGATCTAAGATAGGGAAATAACAGGATTTAAACTGTGGAAAATTCAAAAGGAAATTGACAAGACTGGTTCCTATTGATGAATATTTTCTTGATGACTGCTTCCTCCCTTTTAAGACTTTTCTTTGTAACTAATGATTCCTTTAATTTCAGTTCTAATTGCTAGGGACCGTCAATCGATCCCAAGGACATTGCAGCCCTGAAACAAACATATATGCTTATTTTCCAAAGAAATGTTTGATTGCTAGAAGGTCGGGGCAGTGATAGTTCTGTCTCTTAACACTTCTTTTTACATCTGTTGATTAGCCCAATTGTTCTTTCTTCCTTTTTTTACCTAACTTCCCCAAAGTGTTTTATGTGAAACTGTGCACGTATTACTAAGCTGTTTGTTTTGTCTCCCAAACTTTGTGTGCATACAAGATGGGGCATAAGTAAGTTTACAGTTGTTTGTATGGAAAGTAATACAATAATTAATAAATAATAATGCAAGAATAAACTCTGTTTTGAACACTCACAACGGTAAATCCACTTTTGCCCCACCCCGTATGTGTAACATGGCAACCTGAAACAGACATATGATGTATGGGTGTTAAGGGTACTAAGACTACTCACTAAAGGGTTTCTTTACAGTTTTACTCACATTGTATCAAGTAACTCTTATAAAAAACTTTTAAAAACATATACAGCTATATGGCATGAACTCATTTATCTTTACTAAAACCTTTCATGGAAATTTGAACACAAGTAGTTTTTGTTAAATATTCTTCAATGTAGAGTCTTTTGTTACTTCCTTTTAACTCTTTATTTCTTTTAAAATAGCTATTCTTAGGATCTTTGAGGTTTAGGGTAACAAAAAATATTGAAAAAAGTCATATAGCAAAGTGTGGGCCCCAAGTATCAATCTCAAAAATGTGGCCAGAGAATCAGAGATGCAGAAATGAAACAGATGTCTTCAAATGAAGAAAGTTAGGCAAACAGTTAATTAGATTTTTCTCAGCAGCAGGAGAAAAAGTGATCAGAAGACTATATTCTGTTGAACAAACCTAAGACCAGAAAGTAGAGTGTCTTAAAGACAACCACTGTTTCTTTAAAATACTGTACTCGATCCCTGGCAATCCTCTGGCAGCATCTGTCAGGCATTTGGTTCAGGTGTGTAAGCCCAGGGTCAGGTAAATGTAGGCTTTTATTGTTGTTGCTCTTCCCTGATGCCAACCTAACTCGAAGTAAGTATGCATCATAGCTTTTGCTATTGATTTACTTCTGATTCTACAGCTCAGAGAAGTTGTTATTCTTAATGTATTTTAATATTCAGTGGCAATAAGAAAATATAGTTTATAAATGTGAATATACTTCGTATTCTAAAGCCCCGTGATAGCACCTGTGTGCAGACTGGCTGGAACTCTTTGATAGTTTCCTATTTGAAAATCTGATGTCACATACTGAGGGAGCAGGCGGTTTTCTGTCATAGGCATGTAAGGAGACAGAGTTTTAACTAGCAACTTGCTCTTCTATATTCTTGTAGATTTCAGTGGATGAAAATAACAAGTTCTCATCTTTACAATAAAACATAATCCATTTAACTCACATCTGAAAAAGTATTAATCTTGACTTCACAGGGAAAAAAATAAAACTAAATTTCTCCTTACTTATTGTGTCAACATAACTTTCAGATGAATCAAAGATTTAACTATAAACAATGAAGCTGTCAATATAGAAAAAAAGGAACAAATTTTTAAAAATCTTGGAATGGGGTACATTTTCTAAGCAAAACACAAAATCCAGAAAACATAAAGGAAACTGACACATTTAAATAATATAATGCAAACATTTCTGCCCAGCACAAAAAACAAAATTAAAGAAAAAATTGAGCAAAATTACACACATGACAAAAAGTACTGATTTTATTTATCTAGAGAACTTGTATAATTCTGTAAGAAGAGATTAATAAACAAATAGAAAAATATACAAAGTAAAAGAAGGCATTTAATATAAAAAGAAATACAATGGCTTATAAGCATAAGAAAAGATGCTTTACCTCAATTTAAAAATGCAAATTAATGCAATAATGACATTCCATTTACAGTAAAATGAAAATAATAAGAAATTGTTAATTACATTTTTGATCGGAGTGTAGGGGAACAGTACTCTAATGTTGTTGGAAGTGTAAATTTGTGGAACATCTTTGAAAATCAATCAGAAAATAGTCAACAAAGGAGGAAATATCCTTTGATCCAACCTTGTTATTTGTAAGAACTATTCCTTAAATGTACTTTCATCCATGTGCACAATATATGTTCATGGATTACAGTCCATTTCCTATAGTACTCTTTGTTTATCTTTCTATATTTACAATGATCATTTCATCTGTTGCTTAATTTTTACAGCCTCCTGCAATTCAGCAAAATACTTAGAAAATTGTACACATAACATTTTTTTTTCACACAATGAAACGCTTTTGAAGCTCTATCAGCTTTAATATTTTTCGAGAGACATATCTGCTAGGGTCCCCAGTGTCACCCTCTGCACAGGACCAATTGGTCTCTGGCTTCCTGAGCAGTCGTCCTGGGTGTTTCCTTGATCTCTCTTGTGAATGCCTGCCTTCTTTGGCTGATCTACTGGACTAATATTTAGTTTAAATATAAAATTATAGGTTGATCATAATTTCCCCTAAAAATATGAAGACATTTATTCAATGTCTTCTAGCTTCTGGAGCTGATGATGAAATAATAATCTTTTTTTTTTCTCCCCCCGCCCCCACCCGAAAGCTTTAGGAACTTCTGGTTTCCTGACAGTATGCCTTGGTGGGTGCTTTTCCCATCTGTTAAACTAAGCAGTTAGTAGACCCTTTCAATTAATAAACTCATATCCTTTAAATCTGAAGCCTTTTTATGTATCATCTCTTTTATTACAATCCTTTTTTGTTTTGTTTTGTAAAACATAACACAGGTACAGAAAAAAAACTCATGAAATAAATGTTTGGTTTAATACATCATTGTAAGAGATGTACTCTGGGAAAAAACACCCAGGTAAAGAAATCCCTCTTTGCAAACCACCCCTGAAGTCTTCCACATGCCTTGTCTAAATCACAACTTCTTTCTTCTTCTATAAATAATCACCATGTTGGAGGCTTATTTACCCACTAAGCCATGTTTTTTTTAAAAAAGTTTTTCTAACTTTTGTAAGATTTTTTTTAATATGCATGTTATCTTGCCATATGTTTTTCTTGCATTTATTCATTAAAGAAACTAGGAAACAATTGATCAAATTTTCTGTAGTATGAATTTTGCTGATTTCATCCTCATAGTGTATTTTAACCTCCTTCTTTGTCCTATATGTTTCCTGATAATTGAACCTAGAGACTTCATCAGATAGAGGTTCATTTCTGGGTGCAAGTCCTCTTCAGAGATGATGTTGCATATTTCTATTCAGGAGGTACATAATGACTGCTTGTTTCTATTTTTATGTTGTTACCAGCCATTGATACTCAACAGTTAGATCCATTAATTCATTAGGAGTGAGAAAAGGGTGAAAAATAATACAATGATTCCTTCTCTTAGCTGAAATATTTCTATAAAGACTAAATTCTCTTCATCTACTATTTGGCCATTTATATAGTTTATAAAGAAATGTTAAGACAAATTATTTAATGCTTCATTTCATTAGCTTTCAAAACAATGAGTTTAATTCCAGAAGTTACCTTCCATAAGTGACAGAAGAGTTTTCTTTTTAACCATTAAAAACTTTTGGATTTACACATAATTTGTTTCAATCAATTGAAATTATCCTTACTAATGTTCAAATTGTCTCATCTTTAGAAAGTGAAGTATTTCTCAAGTTGGCTCCTGAGTCTTTTTGGTATGCCATAGAAGTCTCAAACAAGATGTTCCTAGTTCATCTTGCACAGTTTGTAATATGGTTCTTGGAGACACTCATTGCTACTGGCCTGGTCATTGTTTGCATAACTTTTTTAGTTGTTTATTTTGATACTTACACATTAATATCCAAAGCACAGGGTTTTTCTTACTTCTTTTGTCTTGCAGAGGCAGTAAAGATGATAGAAAGAATCAGCCTATCACAATATTCCTCATTTGCTGTGTATGTATCCCTCATTAAGTTAGTAGTCTCAGTGTAGCAACAGCACTGCTAGCAACAATATGATTACTGAATGCAATTAAAATTTTTGCTTATGATTTTCCCACTCTCCTCACATTGTATATAATTGTAGTATACATTGTCAACACATATTGCTATTGTATTATGCACCTTATAACCCTCATTTAGTCATACTTCTTAGAATAAATATTTATTGAGTGGCTGTCATTAGTCCTTTCATTAATATCACATTTCTGTTTGTCTGAAGGCCATTTTCTGGTAAATTTCTCAGGAAGTATTCATGGGAACACTATTCCCTGAGCTCTTGAATATTGATAACAGTTTGTCTACAGCCTTCATACTTGTACTTTAAGTACAGTTAATTATAAAAGTCATTGAGCATGTTACATATACTACTCATTTTTTTTCTGGCATAAAATAAAGGGTTGGTTTTAAAAAGTCTTATAATAATCTAATTATGAAAGTCTCTAATATAAGAGACTTTCATAATTAGATTATATAATGAGAGTCTCTATTATAAGAGACTTGGTCTTTTTACATGGATGTGAATGCCCAAAGGAATTTCTTCCTTTGATATTCAATTACCTTACCAGAATGTGTCTTAATGTTGGTCATTTCTAAAAACAGTTTTTTCAGATACTCAGTCAATCATTTCAAAATGTAATTTCAAATACTTTTCTATTACACTGAGAAAGCTTTCTTGGATTATAGTTTTCATTGTATTAATTCTGTTCACTGTTTTGGTTTGCCGTTTTGAAGATTCAATATATATACATATATTGATTGAGTCTTTGTTTATTTTCTTAGTGATTTACTCTTAAGTCATTTCCCCCTCCTTCTTTTTAATTTTTGTGCTTTTTTAAATTTATTTTTTACCTTCTATTTCTCTTTAGGCGTTTAAAAAGTATATATTTCTTGAAGCATTCTTTGCTCTTGTGTTTGTTTCAATGTAATCTTCACTTTGAAATCACTGTTTCTTTTACTAAAATTCTTGAGTTCTATTAAAGCATCTCTTAACCTTTCTAATTAAGATTTATGTTATTATTTTTAGGTTGTATTATTTCCTTGATAATATTTAGTTTCTCTAATTATTATCCTCCAAAAACTTTTTAGAACTTGTCATCTGTTATTATTATTTTTATTTTCTTTTATTTTTCTTGTTCTAATGGTTTTATGTGTTTTTATCCCTTTTATATTTTTTGTGAGATTAACAAGCAGGAAGAAACAATGGTGTTTTCAATACACAGTATTTAATTAGCTCAATTTTTCTTGTGGGTAGTCTTTTCCTTATTGATTTATAGGAGTTTCTACTCAATGACTTAATCTCTCATTGCTTGTGTGTTGTAAATATTTACTTTCACTATGTCACTGTCATTATTTTAAAAATCTTATTGTGATGCATCTTATTGAAGATTTTTAACTTCAATTTCTTATTCTTTTCTTTATGATTAGTATTGTTTGTGTCTAATTAATAAGTTTTTTCCTACTTCAAGTACACCTATTTTTTAATTTGTTCTTCTAAAATACTTAAAATTTGTTTTGCACATTAATATCTTTAATTTATGAATTTTTTTGTGTGTGTGTGGTGTAACAGAGGTAATTTTCTCCCATGTAAATGCTATTTTTAGCTGGCAAGTTTAAACTTTCCTCTACTGTTACTTTAGCATTTACCAAATTTCTTCTTTTTAATAAGTCTGGTTACGAGTTCACTGTTATTCTCCATTTCTCTCTGAATTAATATTACATTATTTTAATTACAATAGCTTAATAGTAACTTTTGGAATATGATAGATGAAATAGTTGCTCCTTACTGTTTTGCTTCAAAATGATCGTGGACATTCTTGATGTTTACCCATGTAAGGTCTGGAAACAAACAAACATACTCTGTTGCAATTTTTGATTGGAATAGCTTTAGGTTTATAAAACATTTTGAGTCTGATTTTTATTTATTTTGATTTTCTCTAAAGCAGACATATAGTATGTTCCCATGGAGCATTTCCAGATGAATTAGAAAAAATAATATATACATATAATGTGCCCCCATATACATACATTGACAATAAACATTTAAACATATTTGAACATGAATAGAATACCTGTAGAAATACATATACAAATTAATAACTGTAAAATATTTAATTTAATTTTATTTTTTACCTTAGACATGTATTACTTTTTCTACTCAGTAATCCCATTTAAAGGCTACACTGGACTAGCCTAAATCAACATCTTAATTATGACATGAGACTGGTGTGAGACTTGGGGAAAATATCATGGTGGCAAGGCCACATTATTTTTTCTATTATTTCTTTCATTTTTTGACATAAAGCAGCAATAACTCAGAAATATCCATAAGGATGACTATGCTGTCATTCAAATATTTAAATGGAAAATAGATTATTCAAATATATATAATAATGTTCTTGTGCTAAGTGTGTAGACAAAATGAATAATCAATCAATTGGTTTGCTAGTAATGGGAGAACAAAGGCTACATTTTATTCACTTCTCTATCACCAGTAGTTCAATGATTCATATCTAACAAATCCTTATTAAGTATCGTTTAAAGAATGAATAAATGAATAAATACATTTAAAAGTATTGGTAAGTATTTTCTTTTTTTTTACATTACCTTTTGGTCCCCTTATACCCCCTTCACCCCAACAATCACCATTGGTAAGTATTTTGAGAGTGGTGTTTATTGGTATATTTTAGGATATGATACAGAACCTAGAATATACTAAAATGCTCAGTAAATATCAGTTGTTACTTTTATCAGTACTGTACATACTATCTCCATTAATATTACACAGCTTTGTTTCAACCTGATTCTGAACATTTTTTTTTTTTATAAATGACCTGAGTGAAGATAGATGGTATGTTTATTACTTCATTGGATTTCATGATTCTGGGGTAGATAGAAAGATATCCATAGGCTAAAACAATGTTGTGAATTTAATGAGGTGAAATTTAATAGTGTTCTATATCCTGAAGATGAAGTAAAACTCAAATTATCAAGGATAAGATAAAGGCAGAATTTGCTTAACAGGAGTACATGTAGAATTTTAAAGGAGTTTTAATAGAAAATAGGTTTCAATCTGAAGTACCAGTGTGCTGTAGCCACTAAAGAAAGTAATATTACCATAAGTTATATGAAAAGAATACACTCTATAATGAGGAAGCTGATAGTAGTCTTTATTAAGTACAGATCTACCTATATTTGAAGCATTTATTATATTCAATCCTAGACATCACACTTTAGAAACTTAGGCTTGGAAAGTATTCAAAAAATGATTAGAATGGCGAAAAAACTGAACTATTTGGAATGAAAATGGGAACTTTTGCTTTGAGAAGAAAAATGTCTCATGGAAGATGTGACAGTTGTCTTCAAACGTTTGAAGAAAAGTCAGGTGATGGAGACTTTAAGAACTTTAGAAGAAAAATGTAGAACAGTTGATCAATATAAAGAAGAAATTCCAGATGGTCTCCAATGTATCCACCTGCTTTAGAATTCCAAACCTGTGGTATTGTCGGTGTTAGGGTTCATAACCATATGTTTGAGTAGAGAATTAAGGAATCAGTTAAGAGGTTGGATCAGATGAGCTTTAAGCTGGATATTTCATATCCTGCGATATGTATTGGCATAGTGTATTGTGGCTTCAGATACGGCCATATATGTTGTTGGGAAGAATTGCTACACACTTGCTTTTATTGGACTTGTTCAATAAATTCAATTAATATGGCTGTGAACTCAACAAATAATATTTAGTGTTTACCATTTTAAGACATATAAAATATTTTTAAAAACCTCTTTTTGCTCACCCGTGTATATAAAACAAGGTATTCCATAATGATTTGGTACAGTGGATAACGCAAAAGATGATATGAGTAGTTTCTGTTTATAGCTATTCCCTGCTTGGCAATACTTGCATGTTAATATGTAAGTCATAGATTAGTCCTGTTGTGTAACACTTGACACAGTGTCTGGCAATGGTGGGCACCATTTGTTGAGTGAATGAATGACTAATTCCTCTCATTGCTTGATTGATGTTTACTAGCTTCTAACCTGCCTGAATCACTACTTCCTTATATCATCTTAAGACTTTCTCCATAAATTCCACACCCCTGGAGAAGGCATAAGTAATAATGGAAGAGGGCATGAAAATAGAAGCTGCAGTTATTGGTGGGAAATTTCCTCTAGTGCAGTGGGAGTCAGCTCTGAGGGTGAAATCTAGTATTTTCAGGAGACAGATAGAAAGGTTTTAAGGGATAGTCAAGTCAACTCTCCAGGATTGGGTCAGCAAGTACATCAAATTATAGCACTCCATTGGGAGATACTACTTTCATATAAACATTTACAGAATAAATTGGAATTTCTTTCTTTCTTTTTTTGAACTCAGAAGTAGCATTCTGTAATCTGTAAGGAAATGTAAAAATGTAGTGAGAAAATGTAATCATATAAAAACAACATCAAATCCTACAAAACATCAAAACTCTTTGTGGAAAGTGATACTCTTGGAATGAGTTTTTGAACTGGTTATTTGATATTGATGGCTATACATGGCCACAGAAACTGCAAAGCAATGTCAATTATTTTATTTAGCAACTTTGAAACATTGATCTTTAAGCCACATATAGGGAAATTCTTTGATGTTTCATTTATTTGTTGTATTTTTATCTTGGGCTTTGTTCAGATAAGAGTTGCCAGTATTTCACTTAGTCTTCTCTACCAACATTATTATTAAATACATAGTAAAAGCCTAGAAAGACGATTAATATATCACTCTAGATTTGTTTGTTTCCAGTGAGACTTTTGACCAAGACTTGGATCATGGATCACATTTCTTGTTTCTTTTTAAATATTATTAATATTTTCTCTAAGGACAATAGATTATGGTTTAAAGATGTTTATTTAAAGCTCTTTGCTCTATTTTTAAATAAAGTTATATGTCTTTTTTTAAAAAAACTATTTGAAGGCAAAAAAAAAACAAAGAGAAAAAAAGGTTTTTCTTTCTTTTCTCTCATTTCTTTACTCCATTTTTTCTCTTTCTTCTTAATTTTTCCTTTTTCTTTTCTGACAAGCTGTGTAAAAACTGCATCAAAGTTTCAAAACTTTACTCTCAAATCCCTCTGCTGCATTCACCAAGAGGTGAACAGACCATAAAATATCATTGTTTCCATCAAATCAGAACTGTCAACACATGTGTGGGCAACTCAAAGAAGTTGCGACAGAACATTCATCTTGAAAATGTTTTTTTTGTATGTCAGAGAAGAAATTATTTCTGATTTTAAAAATAGTCAACACAACTTGGAAAATACAGTAATATTTATTCATGATAAACCTGTTTTTATGAAAGCCATGGATGTCCAAACACAAACTGAATCATGAAAACCAAATTACCTTTTGTACACAAACCATGACATATGTTCCATTAATTTGCTAAATGATGAGTGCAGAAAAGATGAATTAAAAATGCTAAAATCCTTTTAAACAAACTAATATAGATATCAACCATGAACATGGCATTCAAAATTAGTGCCTTTAAGTTTTCTGCTGAGCTTTTGTTATTGTACCTTTATAATTTTCTTTAAAGCTTCAATTGTTATCATTCATTTCAACACAGAACTACTGGTATTTTGGCTTGACCTTCCTTAGAGGACTAAATTCTATGACATTAGTACTTATGTAAGAAGATATACAAAGTATTTTGTAAATATATGAATCTGAAAGGGCCATAATAAGTATCCTATAAACTATTTAGTATTTAAGATATATATCTATATCTATATATATCTCTATATATCTCAGATATAGATATATATAGATATCTATAGAGGTATCTCTCTATATATCTTATGGTATGATGTGTATATATCTTATACACACACACACACACACACACACACACACACACATATATATATACACACATACACCATATGGTATATATAATGACTGACTAGAAAAAAATTATGTATCTATCTAATTTATGTTTGTCCCTAGCCACTTCAGACTTCTTTTAAATTAAACTTACCTAATTTGGGAAAAAATTAAAGTTTATTAGAGATTTAGGTTTCCACACTTAAAAACCACTAAATCAGATGCTGAGATAACTGTCACTTTCTAAAAATTCACTTCACACTTTCCCAGGAGTCATTAGGACCCATTTGATATCATACAAAAATAAAATTAAATGCAAGAAAAAAACCTTCCTAATAAAATTTTCTTATTAGAGATTTATAACATGGTCATCGTGTTGTAACTTTTAAATTGAATTATCAGGCTCTGCAAGTTAAAAAAACAAGGCAATAAAGTTTATAAATCAAATCTCAGGCAGAAAGGCACTTAAGCCCTGCACATGGTTATTCCAGTCTGTATAATCCACAACCCTCATCAACTGGAATTGATTTCTGGCCTGAAAAACAAATACACGAAAATGCTAAAATCAAATCAAATCAAATCAAATCAAATCAGCATGCTTATGTAAAAACATCAAGTAGGCTACCAAATGTTTTCACATCAGTAGGAAATATCTTTAGAAACTTCTGTTGGAAATTTGAAGTGTATGTTATATCAAGTGCAGGAAATGTATAAGGCTGTTGGATAAATTCCTTTAGTTTGTTGACTAAAAAGTCAAAAGAACTGTTGTTAACAGTAAAGCTTGACAAGATAATTAAATGAATGATAACAAAATCTCAGCAGGGAAGTGCCCATTAGTTGAATTTATTTGGGTGCATGTTTTCACAAGTCTAACCAAATTATCTAATTTTCACTCACATTAAAAAGTTATAGTCAATAACAACTAATTACTAGAAATGAAGGAAAAGACCAGTACTCTGAACCAATAAAACAGAAGAAAACAAACGTCAAAGAATGGCTGTGATATATGACAGCTTCCTGAAAATTCCATTCATCATATGCTGTGTGAAATATTTCTGTGAAACTTGCCAAAGAAAAGAATCCCAGTAATTTCTATGTAATAGTGTCTTTAAAGCTGGAACACATTTATCACATTCTTTGTATCCTTTTAAGATATTACTATGTGTGTCAGTATGAGAATGCCAACAGGTGAAATAACTGAGAAGGAAGGACATGTTACAGATACAGCAATTGAGTTTGGGTATTTTTTTTCTTTTTGGTAAGAAAATTAATGCCATTCTGGTTTCCAGTTTACTATTACATATAGTTAATGTTTTTTTCTAAGTTTTTGCTATTTTCATGTTGTACCAATCAAAAAATCTAAATGAAATCATCATTAGAGTCAACTTTTAAATGTGAAATGAATGAACTACTCCATACTTTACTCAGATTTTCTGCTTTGAGCTGCTAGCATAATGTCTCCAAATTAAAATGAGATATATCTAATGCTTTAGTAAATGACTTTCTAATTTCCATGCAGTTAATGATGAACCTCATGATACATCTGTAGTACTCAACTATATTTTGTTTACAGTCAATATATTCAATAGAAATTTAAAACTATGAAATCTGTCACTTTTATTTTCATCCTCATACTCTAAAACAACATTGATCTTTTGATAATGTTTTCACAAATTTTAAGCAGCCTTGACTTTGCAGTTTATTCTGAAGCAGGAATGTCTAAATTAATAAGTAATGCCAAATATATTCTTTTAAATGTGTGACTTGCATTTTTTCTAAGGAAAATTATCATCTAAATAAACACATTTTATACCTATTGGTTTAAATTTAGTAACAATATTAAAATATTTCTTGCATTTAAAAGTTATGTTTCAGCTTTAAAAACAGTTCTTAATGTTCTGTGTATTTTGGAATATAATTTGACATTCAGAAAACTAGCTGCTGTAATTATACAACTAGGAGCTAACACTCATTTACAATTACTTTATCACAGCTTGGGAACAGCAATGAAAACTATCTTCCACAGAGTTGGTACAACATTAATTTAGAAAAAATAATAAGTCTGTTTTTGTTTCCCTTATAATTTTCCTAAATTAATACAAAATAAGTATCAGTTATGATATAAATAATTAGAGTGGCTGACAGATAAATTTAGAGAAACAATAGGTAGGTAGATATAAGTATGGCCAACATTAAAATAGAAAGTTTGGTTTTGCCAAGTAAAATAATGCATATGAAAGACTCCATTCATACCTTATTTTGTTATTTCTGTTTTTGTTTTTATCTCTTGTTCAATTAATATAGTAAAAGACAGTTTTCTGTTCAAACAATATTTCAGATGTTAAACAAATGTTTATATTGGTTTCCATTGTCAGTTCCCAGCCTAAAAGCATCACCACATAAGGCAAACACTGCACGGAGGCCTCTCTGAGTGCCGAAGAACTTTTGCTACTGACAGAGATTTTTATTTGAAGTTATGGAACATTATCTACATTTCACTGACAGTTAATAATTAGGACTGGGAATTATAAGCAAAGAAATTCCTTGAAATAGAAGATTGTATCTCTTAGTGTCAGCTTAATGTCTTGCTCAGCACTTTAAAATTCCCTTAGAAGAATAACTTTCTATTCATTACTTTATGATCGTTCAATCAGCCTTATATTATGAACCTAGGTTTTCTCATTCCATGAAATATCACACATTTATTTCCAATAGACCTTTTCCTCAATGATCAGAATTGGAACCTGTGTTTCTAACCAAAAACAATTGATACATTTTTATTTCTCCAACATTTTCACATAAGAGACATTTAAAAATACAAAGCTGATATTTTTCATGAGTTCCTGGGCTTATAAATTTATAATGTTAAATTTTCATCAGTTTCATCTTAGCTGAGAGTTGCCTATAAATACATAATGTGTTTTCTGAAGAAGTTACCTATACGTCTTCAAAATTCAATTGGCCTAGAAAAATGACTCTGAGACAGTCAAGTTTCTTTTGTTTTTGTTTTTGTTTTTTTTTAAAAAAAGACAAAACAGCAATAAACATTTTAGCTCTTTAATGAGCAAAGATCATGTCTCTTATCATTGGACTAATAGTCATTTTCCAGATTATCTTTATTTCACGCAATGACCAGTGACATGGCCAAGATGTACAAAGTTGTTTCCATCAAGTAGTATACAATTTTTTTTTTTGTATAATAAGCTTTCATTCTTGAAAAAGAGTAACTGAAAAGAAAGGTTTCTGTTACTGCAGTTAGTTTGTCAGAGAAAGTTCTTTGCATTATCTTACAAACTATCAAAATTGCTAGTCATCTGAAAAAATGTAAAAAAAAATCACATAACTTTAGTCTAATAGAAATATAGTACAGATAAGAGAGAAAGTATTTATCAGGATGTGCTCTTTAAGTCCATCTCAATTTTTTTTAATACAAATGTACATCTGATTACATATACAAACATTTGGAAAGGTCTGTGATATACTGTTACTGGTAAACAACAGGGAATGAAGAGTTTCCTGTGGTCTTAGAATATTCATTTAAAATCACACATTTGTGTAAGACTAAAATCCTCCGGGTGTTGACTCTCCTTCTAGGTTCTGTATCTACGTTGTACTCTACTGAGATTGTGTGAGTAAACTCCAGTGAATGAACCTCAGTGAGAAAGATGAGTAATGTGAGGAGGGACATAACTTTATACTGAATTATTATTAGTAAACATTTTGTCATGCAACATGAGTAAATCAATTAACTGAGAACTGTAACCAGAGTGGTAATTTGGGGCATCCTCATATAGTAAAAGACTGTTGCAAATAACTCTTTGGACACACTTCATCTTACCAAAAGGAACAAAATACAGAGTAACAAAAACCACAGCAAATTATAGATCCTGTAACACATGTCCAGTTAGGGTTATATTTTTATAAATTATTTAGATGGGAATGAAAAGAACATTAAAAACACAGGAAATTGTTCTGGGATTCATATCAGCAACTATTCACCACTATACCTATAGTTTCTTCAAATACCTTTATAACTAATTCCTTCTATTATTGAAACTACTGTGAATTATTTAATTGTAATTACTTTTGCCCCTTAAAATCTTCTTTAGGTTCTGCCAATTGATGGAGGAAGCTTCTATTAAAAACTCCAATGGGATGAGAAGAATTTTAATTACGGCTTAATCAGCAGCACAGCCACCAAGCATATAAATTATCATGCACATCGTGCTAAAAATATCCAGTTTCCTTTATCCCCACAACTTTATACTGACAGCACTTAAGTGACAATGTTGTACCTGCCAGTCTTTAAACTTCTTTGTTTTACTGGCAAATTTCAGCATGAGCCTTTGCAAAGGCCATTAACAGCATTGGTGCTTTGTGTACTTATCCAAACATGTAAATATGGTCTACACACAATAAACTGCTCCAAATAAAAACTGGTGAAAATTATCTGACATTCCATTGGTGTGTCCCTTGTGCATATTCATGGTTGTTTTTTTATTTTTGTTTTTTATGTTTCAGACATAGTTCTTTCCTGTATGGTGTTCCACATGCCTAATTCCATCATGTAACATAAATCTTCAAAAAATTAATTCTTGAATGTGAATGAAAAAGTATCATTCAGAACAATTGCTTCAAGCAATTGAAATTCATTTTAAAGTTGATTTGTGTATATATATATACAATTCATTTTTTCAAAACCCCCAAAGTTCTTGATATGTATATTCACATAATATTCCTCTTTATTTAAATAGTAAGAGTCTTGTAGGTTGAAAGCCAAGGAATCTTCAGTAATCTTATACTGCAATCCATCAAAAAAATAGAGTTTGTTTCTCTTATCTGGCTATACCCTGGTTGTTGAATGTGAATGGGGGTGGGGATGGGGATGGGGCAGTGTATTGTTCTGTCCTCCAGTAAATGTATTGAATGTGTGTAAGGGTTGAATCCCTGGTATAGTGTTGGGAATCATTGTTATGGTGTTGGGTGTCATTAAGGGAACATCATCTGGTGACCTCCTCATAGCTAGTGTGTAATCTGGGGGGCAGGCGGTCCGGAGAACCACCTCATGTGGATGGATGGACTCACATTCATGATCCAGATCAGTGTGCTTCATTTGGAGGGACATGATCTCCTCTTCTTGTGCATGGGTCAGATCGTTGGTAGTAGTACGTTGAGGGCTGCATCTCCTATGAACATCATGTTTCCTTTTATCCTTCTTGTAGTAAAGAGCTGCAAATGCCAAGATGTTCAGAAATAGCAATGATGCACCAACTGCTATGGTGACGCTCAGCTCTGTTGAGTAGTCCCTTTGGTCCACGGAAAATGGACTCGGTTGTTGTTTGGGATCATCCTGCTTGGCAGTGGGAAAGGCTGATGTGACAGGTACAGAATTTTTTCTCGTAGGTCTGAAAGTGATGTCAGTTGATGGCACTTTAGTTGTTGTAGAGGTATACTGAGAAATGTCATTGAGATTATGCAGATGAGGTACCAGCTCCAACCAGAGGTTCACCTTATTGGCTCTATAATGTTCTTTAACTCTTGGTTTTAATCCAATATGGAGATAAAGTTGATCTTTCTGGGAATATCTGGTCCATGCTACTTCTTCAAAACGGTTGGGTTTGGTATGAATGAATTTTGTGTCTTGAGGGACTGGTTGATTTGGGTCACTAGGAAGAAAAAAGCAATTATGAGAACAAATTTACTTTATTCCTTTTCTTAATAGAAATAGTACTAAGTTAACATATAAATGAAGAGGTAATTCAGCAGTGCTTTAGATTGTGTTTTAATGACAACTTGGGTTAATTTAGAAATATAATTCCCATTGCAGGAAGATTATTAAATGGATAATAATGTAAATGTAAGCCTCACATTCTACATGAAGATTTAAAAATGTATATACCTATGCATTGCCTTATGAGCAAACTAGCAGAGACAGTGTGGGTTAGTGGAAAAGACAGGATTTGGATTTGGCAGGTGCAGATTTGGGTCCTAGTATATTCATATGTTATACACTAGACATATGAATATCTATATGAAACTCTGCTAGCCTCATGTCCCTTCTCTGTAAAATGAGATTAACAGTATTTGACCTGCCCACAATAACAAGTTAGTTGGGAGTATCAAAGGGCATAGAGTACTGTAAACTATAAAGTACTATAAAATAATATTTGTCATTATGGAACAACAATAATAATGACTTATGCAATTAAAACAACAAAATAAATTTAATTATCAACTAATCCAATAAAATTATAAGCCTTCCTAATAAACTAAAAAGTAAGAACTAATAAAGCAATAATTTTTGAAACACCTCAGCATAGAATTTTGAATAAAAAGGAACTTAACATACTGCTGGTATTAATCTGTTAAATGATTTGGGCACATGTGTATTATTTTTAAGTGCTTAAGGATATATTTTTATTAAATTATAGAAAACTTTATTCCTTAGGTACATACCCAGTTTTAGCAAAGTTTGTCCAGTATGTCATTACAACTGCACTCAGCATCACATCATTTTTGGAGAAATTGCAAGGAAATAACTCTGTAGGTCCAATCATGGGGATTCCTAGCACATAGGGAACCTCATCTCCATGAGCTGCATCAGCCCAAGCTGGAACCTGATCTGTTTGGCAATGATGGTAAAAGGCATAGAAATATGTAGGTGAACCAAAGTTTGAGTGAAGATCTGCTGTAGCTACAGCTGGTGCCACCCATTGATGGTCCGTAAACAAGGCCAACAATGTCTTTCTTCTGGTTTCAGGGTTATGACGGTCAGCCCAGTCAGTGTACATGAATTTAATGGTTTCTCTCAAAACATCTTTGCCTTCTGGATACCCATATAAATTATCAACAAAATTGGAAACAGCAAAGTCAAAATCACTAGCTGATATACCATCATCACTATCTACTATATTTTCAACAAATTTTAATCCCTCTCCTTGGTTAACTCCTAACATTATATCATAGTTGAGAAACTCTCCTTGTTCCATTAATATCTGCGGGTCATCTGGTATTACATCACCATCAATCACAGGTCCAAAGGCTATGTGGTATCGTGCTGGTTGAATATCTTGATCAACAAGTTCTTTGTAAGGCTTCTTCTGTAGGCATTCCACTAATTCCACTGTATCTGAAACATTGCAACCAACTTTTGTGGCCAACATTCTGGCATATTTTGCAGGTTGGAAACTAACAGCCCAGCTGGAAAGGGCTGTTCCACTTTGAGCTATTGCTCGTTGAAAAAGTCCTACGGGAGAAAAAACAAAAAACAATAAAAAATTTCACATGATTTTTGAAAAAAAGTTGTGGCAAAACAATAACATTAGATATTTTAGACATGTATATAAAAACCCAGATACAACTCAAGAAGAGGAGGATAAAGACATTTTTGCTTAAGAGAAAGTACATAGAGGCATCCCCAGGGTATAATAAACCAGAAAGGTGGACTCAGTCTTCTCTTTGAGTTACAGCCACTTTAGGGATCAAGAGATGTAAACCATTCCTGTCTCAGAGAGGCAGTAAAGGAAGGAGAGCAGGAAAATGTATAAAGACAAGTGGTTAAAAGCCCCACGTGTGTCTGTGCTCAGCATGTAAACACCTATGCTATTATCAAAGCCAACCAGATGGGGCCAACTCTCTCCCCTTTATCTCTTCATCAGACTCTAGGTTGTCTTTTGAGAATATTTCTTCTAATTTGGCTGCATTTAGCTTCCTTCAAAATGGCTCTGCATGTTTGTTTTAATCAGGTTTTATTGGAAAAGTATTGTTGAGGGTTCATATAACTACTAGGGCTGGGGATTTGCTGATACCCTGGGGAGGCCCTGAGGCACACAAAACAGAATATCACTTTAGACATACTCTACTCCTTCCAGCTCTTCCGGTCACACACAGTATGCTGAATATTCATCTTTCAGAAGAAGACATAACATTTGGAGTGTTTTCACTAGGTTAAACAAAAAACCATCAGCAGAAGGCTTTTGTGGGGTGTGATTTAACTTTTTCCAGTGTTGAAGGGGCACTGCTACATTTTATCATAAAAGATAAAAAGCACATGGTCCACTGCTTTTCATTTAATTGCATTTAAAAATTATAAAATGGTCCCATATGCAGTTTGATTAGAGCTGCATGCCATTCAAATTTACAAATGCACTTCATCTACTCATTACGGTATTTTCAAATAAAATCCTTCTGTTAAAACATAATTTATCTATTTTCTTTAAAAAATTTTATTTGTTATCATTTTCCAAATGTAGTTTGGAGTTTGGTTATTTAAACACATGCTCAATTATCCATATGTGTCAATGAGATAAAAACAGTTTTCACAAAGGTGCTAAAAGAGTGTCTGAATTAGAATCAAAATTTCAGATTTTTCTCCAAACATATATATGTATATATATTCAAAATGCAGCCAATAATATGTTCCTAGATAATTCTAAACATATTTAAAAAATCAAACAATACTTATTTAAATTTGTTTTAGTTTCTGACATCTTTATGAGCATGTTTTTAGTTTACTAGAGCAAAGTATGCTAGAGTAAATTATATAAATACAGATAACTTCAAAAATTATGTAGGCTATGTGTTTTCTCAACATTTTCTCAGAGAAATATTTCACTAATTAAAAACTTTACAGCTAAAATAAACCAGGTGATTTATATAATGTCCTTTCCTCTTTCTGGGGCTTAAAGATATTAACTATATATACCAAAAAAGATTTTAGGGAACATAAATATTATTAAATACAGTCTGAAATATGCCATCTAGATGGTATTATTAGAAAACCGTAACTTTTGTCATTAGTGCCAGTGCTTGTTGTGTACGCAAGCTGTGGTTGACTCCTGGTTGATAAAGACCCGACCATTGCTGCAGCCCGGAGGGCTTTCTAGGCTTGAGAGCCTATGTCTGCGCTGAAGACAGAATTAGCCTGATGATTTCAAGTCATCTCCCAAGCATCTCCTAGTCAAATCAGGCTGATTTGTGGAGATGGACTGAGGACTAGACCAGCCATAAGTCTATTTGCGCGGCCAGGCATGGACAGATTTCCTTGAAGAGGGTGATGGAATGCTATATTTTCATTGTTCGCATAGCCATTTGCCATGCAAATAACAATGCTAGCCAATGAGCTAGTTGGTTCATCTCTTTATATTGAATGCTAGTTTTATGCTGGGTGAAACTGGTTTTGGTGCCAGGTTTTGGGGTTTTTTTTTGTTTGTTTTAAATTTACAAAAATGTTAGAAAACCTAGGAGGAAATAACATAATAATGTTTACAAGCAAATGACCCTACAAAGTCTGAACAGATTGTCAAATGTTAACCTTGATAAATGTTGGCTTACCCCCTATAGTCCTAAAGCTAGGACAATGTAATCTGTTCCATTAAAAAAAAATTGTTCGTTATTTCCAAATAAATTTTCATTACAGACCAAAATCTTTACACAGTTGGAAATTGTCCTTATATGTGCTTTTTGCCAACTTGAGTCAGGACTCTAATACGTATGAGATGTTACAGCAACTATGTCTACAAATTAGCATATTTTGTCATGTGTAATATGCTCCTGTGCATAATGCGCACCTACGTTTTTGGCCCAAACTTTCAGGAAAAAAATCTTTTGTTTTAGTTTTTTAATTCAAATTTTTATTTATTTATGTTTAGAAACAAAACCAATTATTGTATTCCTGAGTATTATTTTGTATAGATACTGTTATTGCTTTCTAGAGTTACACTTTTAATGTATAAGCATAAAAAAAGAATTAAAAACACTTATATAGGTACAGCATTAGTACTAACCATATATAGTGCACATCCTTATTTTTCCCTCAAAGATTTGGGCAAAAAAGTACCCATAATACATGGCAAAATGTAGACGGTTATAGTGACAAATGATTTTCCAAGTAAATATACCTATTTCATTACTGGCTCATCTTTTGAAATTCCACTTTTATGTATCTTTGATTCCATAAACAAATATTCTGTATTTTTTACTTATAAAATTCAGTCTTATAAATTGTTTCATCAACATTTGACAGTATATACTTTCTTAATATATAAAAAGTGACAAAAAAGTATAAAATATAAGGGCCTATGTTGACGTCTATTTTCTATTTTTCTATCTCTTATGTATGTGGCATGGAGAGAAAGTATTTGCTTTTGCAAATGTCTCCAATTAAACACTTCTGTTCTTGTGGATATACATTAATAATTTAAGTTGAATGAATGACTAAAGTCATGCTAAGATGGGAGTCAATAAAAAAAGCAACATAGTGAGCTTTGGACGGGCACTTAAAAAGGGTGCCAAAGCCAAAAAATGGAGACAAGAAAAATGTTTCATGGGGTTAAGCCTCATCGGTGCTTCATGCCACTTTGCCAAGCTTGGAGACTGTGGGGTGGGCAGGAACGCTTTTGAGGTTGAAAAAGCACAAATTTTAACCTATTTTTTTAAATCAAAAGCTCTTCTAGTGATCTTCATGCTTTGACAATTTTGGATCATGCATGCAAAATAATTAAACATCCATTTTCTACTCAGAAAGCAAATGAAAAATATTATTCCTAGAACACTAGTTTATAACTGTGTTCTCCTTACTGGCAAAGGGTTTTAAATGTCTATTGTCTTGAAAGTAGATTATACACAATCTTTGAATTAAAAAAAAAAAAGCACACCTTGTCTTTGATTTTGATTACTGAACACACAGAGACGACAGAACTGTGAACATGTTTGATTTTCCCCAAAACCACCCTTTGGAGGAAAGAAAAGTAAATGTGATGCTAACTATTATGAAGTGTGCTTGAAAGGGCATCCTTACCAAGCTCCACAGGAGACAAAGAGTTTGACAAAAATCTGAACATGCATATAAAAGCTGAGAAAACAAAATTTTAGACAGTTATTGAGTTCAACCTGACATTCAGTTTGAACAGAGAAATATATATATATATATATATACAGAGCATCACATACTACTGACGTGGTGGCATGCAGACACCAAAATTGTCAAAATTTGCAACCTGCATAATACCTTTGGTTGAATTGCTCCAACGGTTACCTTCAGAATAATGGGATAAAGTCAGAAGATTGACACATGAACCCCCAGCGCCAGATCCAAAAACAGTGATTCTTAAGGGGTCACCACCAAAGAATCCAATGTTCTCACTAGTCCATCTTAAAGCCTGTATGAGATCAAGGAGTCCATAGTTTCCTTTTGCAGCCTGATCCCCTGTGCTCAAGAAACCTGAAAAATATAAATAAAAAGACACCTTAGAATACCCTTTTGATTTGACTTGAACCATATGAGCATTACATTTAAATACAGCTGAAACCTGTGCTCATCAAGGTAAAATTCTTTAGTAAAAAGTTACTTCCCAGCAGAATAAAATAATTTACTTTAGGAAAAATAGAAGAGACTACAATCTGAAAAATGATATTTATCTTTCACAAGTTATCCAGGTAATAGGTAACAGGGTGAAGATAAAAAGAATGAAAACATTCTGAAAGACCTCAAGGGAGACATTCCAGAGGCCAAGTTACTTGGGATAGTATCAGGGGGCATATGTGAATATGCTTTTGCATAAAACACTGTGTCAGTCCTCAGGTTGCTCATGGTCTAATGTGGTTGGGATTTAAAATACAAGTGGCTGAGTGGCAGGATGTGAGGGTGGAGAACATGTGTAGTTTTCTAAAACTTGTACATAAAATTATATGCAACTCTTTGCATGATAGGTATATGTACTTTTACTGATGATGGTCCATGGGTAAGGAAGCATCACTGTGTTAGAGATATTTTGAAACCATTTTTTTAATACTTTAGATGCTACACTGATATTGCTCAATTAGAAAATAATATAGAATAATTGAAGATTTTGAAAAGTTCTAATTCATATTTCTAGAATGTTTAAAGCTCTGCTTTATAGTGAATCTGATAATGAGGAGAAACATATGTTGCACAATAGAAAGAATGGGGTGGGTGAGACCTTATAGGGGTCTGAATTGACAAAGTGGCAAAGCCAATTGATAAAAAGGAGATAGAAAAAATATTGTGGCAGTAAGAGCTGAATAAATTTCCAATGTAGTAGTTGATCCTCGAATAACATCATTTCTTGCAATGACATCATAATACTGTGATGCCTTGGGAAATTAACTCTGCTTTATGTTAATTAGCCTGTGGTAAAATTGTTATACATTATTTTGCTTAAAGTTGCAGAACCTATGGATGACAGTACGTGAGGACTTACCATATACTGAAGTTATAGAGAGCAGAGTCAAAGATATCAGTTTTATAATACTTTAAACATATTATTTATTTTGCTGACAATAGCTTTAATATTATGTTTGTTATAAAATAAACATATTCTCTAATATATCTCTACATTTAATATGAATTTGGTAAAAATGTAGAAATTATTTTTATAAAATATTCCATTTATAAGCTATTTATAAGCCACTCATCCACTCATATTTTAAATCCCAACCACATTAGACCATGAGCAACCTGAGGACTGACACAGTGTTTTATGCAAAAGCATATTCACATATGCCCCCTGATACTATCCCAAGTAACCTGGCCTCTGGAATGTCTCCCTTGAGGTCTTTCAGAATGTTTTCATTCTTTTTATCTTCACCCTGTTGTCTATTACCTGGATAACTTGGGAAAGATAAATATCATTTTTCAGATTGTAGTCTCTTCTATTTATAAGCTATATTATGTAGAAAATATTTAGTGATACATTACATATATATTGATTAATTATATTCAGAGATATAATTTCCATATTTAACAAGTTTATAAAACTAATTTTAAAACATTAGATTCATTTTCTTATTGCAGACCCATAATAGAAACTCAACATAATGGTTTAGTTTTGTGGTAAAAATTATTTTATCTAACTTGTAAAAAATGTAATTCACAATTACATTTGTGAAAACTAGACTGTGATAATAGTATATATTAATTGAGTAAAATTAATCTATATCCAAAATGAATATATGGACAAGAAATTCTTTAGGATCATTATAGAAGTGATAAATTTTCAAAAATATGAAGAAATGCAGATTATTAGTCCTTTTCCTACAAGAATAAAACTTCTAAGGAAAAATACATCTCAACTCCAATATGTGCATGCATGCATGCATGTGTGTATGTTTGTATTTGTGTGTATAACCCTGAAAATGTTACATCATCCTTGAGGTGGAGGTTGACTTTTTAAAAAATAGGTTCCAAATAAACATAGATTTCTGATCAACCCACTTCTTTTTATTGAATCTACATAACAATTTAAGAATATTTTCATGGGTTCCTTTTATGAAAAAACACTTTTAAATACTCAATAGTCATATAAATAAGAGCACATTAAAATACAAAACAAAACATGGTAAGGAACTTTTTAAACTCTATTTTCTATTAAGTAAATTTTGGTGTGAAATCTAACCATTAACTTAAGTTCCTGAAGGAGCTTACTGCATGATTGATGTCCTGAACCCTGAAAACAACATTATGGATAGATTAATGTGTATTGAATGGAAATGCTCTTGAAGCATAAAGGAGGTATGAGTGAGCGTGTGTGTTTGTGTGTATGTTAGAGAGAGATAGAGCAAGAATGAATGAAAGAATAAGCACATACTCTAGGTAGTTTATTACCTATGGTTCTATGTCACAAATATATTCAGTTACCAATTTGATTTTTGAATACAGCTTATGCCACTCAGTGCAAAATCCAGGATTTGTACTTAATTACTCTTGAAATAATATTGAATAACTCTAGTTTAATTCAAATAAATATTTACAAAGTTGATTTACTAATAAATTAATCATCATTCAATATGGAATGTGTAGAGAACCATACTGATAAGATTATTTGTCACTACATCACCTGAATAGTATCACCTTTATAATTCCAGTTTTAGTAGCACAATTTCAATTACTCTTGTATCGGTCAAGCAGTTTTATGTGTATATACAAATTCTAAACAACATGTCAATTCTCTAAAGAGCAATTTCTACTTTATATGTATTTTAAAGAAGTCTTGTAGTATCTTCAACAACAAATTTAAACACAATTGAGTTCCAGAATTGCACTGTTAAGACAGTGCATGGAAATCAAAGTGAATTATCAGGTGAAAAGATGGTGTCCTAAGCTTTGAACGTGCAAACTACTCTGTCAAACTCTCATTTTACCCTTCAGTTCTGAATTGAATTGCCCTCATTCTTGATTTCTGTATTGTGTGTATGCTTCATTTGACCTACTTGTTATCTATGTATCTCTTTATCTGTCATCTATCTAATCTCTCCAGCTTAAATACAGTGAATCCAAAGAGACACCATGAATTTTATATTAGGAAAAAATGATAGAGATCTTGTCTTTACTAAGGCCAGCGAACCAGTCAACTCATACCTCTTTAGATCTGATAAATTGATACCACATTCTTGCATGAATTCTTTTATTTCTGTTGCTATATTTTTAAAAAAATACTGTGTGGCTCAGCTAAGGACACAAAATGAAAAAAAGTTAAGTAAATCACTGCCTTAGAAGAGACACAGTATACTAATTACCCAAGTGATGTGTGTTGGCATTATTCTTTATACCTTGTCATCCAGTGACGTGCTTTATTCCTTTAAAATTCTGTTTTCAAGTTGTTAGGTATGGTGTCCTTAATAGCAGAATCATTTCAGATCACTCTAATTGGAACTTTACATTCAATTGCTGAACTATAGTCTAACCAGAGCAAAACTGAATTTTGCAAAGTTCTGAAAGTGTTCCTTGTCTTCATGATTACTTTGGAAAACGTTTTTCCTTAATGTCACGTAAATTATTCTTAACAGATTGTCATTTACTTTACCTGGCCTTTCCTGGCCTTTAGTTGTAAGCTCTTAGTGTGTAACTAATTGATATCCTAACACACTGCCACATTTTTTTTGTAAGATAAAAAGAATAATGATTAAGAATAATGGTTTGTCTGTGTGTATGTAGGGAGAAGCAGCAGAAATTTTTGGAAAAATTCAACTATTTAATTTACTTGACTTAAATATAAAATCTTGAAAAAATCATTACATTTGAACTTAAGAGAAACTTAAAAAAATTTATAATTGCTATTATGCCAAGAATTATTTTACCAGCTCATGGATCCACTATATTGCCATTCGATTACATTTTCAAACAGAATTTATTGAATACTATGCTTTTCACTTAAACATTCATTCTATTGAAAAACATCTTTGATTATTACCCTGTGTGGAACTATTAGTTCTACCGTTATGATTTAATTCACTGAGCAGGTTTGTCCTCAATGTTGTTTACTAGAACTAGCAGCAAGGATTATTTCCAAGTATTAGAGGGAAACCTTAGAATGGGAAAGTCAAATAAATTGGGTAAGGAGAAAATAAATAAAGACATATACATATTATGACCAAAGCATTGGCTTGGGCTACTGATGTCCATTGAATTCAGACAGCTCTCTGAAGGAGTATGGGAGCAGCTAAGTTAGGGTGTCTGCAGCTTATTGGTTGACCCAATCTATGTTCAAGACTCTTACATGCAAATTTACGGGCAATGTCATTGGAATGTAAAACACAAAAGAAGGCAGGGTACCTCTCAATAGAAAAAAATGCCTAAACGTTTCCAAGGAGGAAACTGAGAGTAGGAAAAATACAGACTGTTAGCTTTTGAGATGACATCTAGAATGTCAGAAATTTAAGATATCAGTGAGTTTACACTGTAGTTGTGTTTTGGGAGCAGATGGGCAAATATGAAAAACTATGTTTATGATATTTCATTTCTGTAAGTGCTTAATAGAATATACACTATATTATATTATATTTATTATATTATACATATATATTCTGCAGTATGTAGTTATTTCTATTCAGATAGGGCAAATGTAGGTATACAGTAGTTTCTATGAAAAATAATATAATAATCAATAAATAATAACGTAAGAATAAACTCTGTGTTTTGTGTACTCAAAACTGTAAACCTACTTTACCTCCACCCTGCAAAGAATTAGGAAAGAAATCTTCTGTATTCATCAATGCCATTGCCTGAATACAGATGATTGTAGTCAAACTGATAAATACCTCAAAATAGAGAGCATATGAGGCATTAAAGAGCCAGCCTTGCAAATATGACACTTTAAATTATTGTGAGGCATCCTTCTGGAAATTTGGGAATATAGATCAGACAATAGCTCATTAAGGATTTTGCATAAAAAAATTAAAGCTGTGGAATTAACACCTCAAATTCTCCCAACTGAAAATGCATTCAGAAATCACATATGCCACTTCTATCTTCTTTATAGCTAAGAGCAATCAGCTTTTCCTTGCATTGTCTCCTGCTTTCCAAGCATGTCACTGACATATTTTAGGCCCTCCTCTTTTCCTTTTAGACTCTTGAAACCCTCCTACTAGTCAGTCATTCAACCTACAACCTTCCAGTGAACAATTATTACCTTCTATTATGTCACATGACTTGCTTTTGAAAAATATTCTGTTTTAATGGGGAGACATTGCTATATTGATATAAAATTCTCATGTAAGACGTAATTGAATAGTTTTCCTTTTTTTCTAAGTCAAGATTTTAAAAATGTAATGGTTTAAATTCCCCAAATTGGAAAATTTGGGATCTACATAGGGAAAAAGATTACACACAATGCTGTTTAGTTACCCATCACCTCTAGCTAGTTTCTTTGCTGTGTTTTCTCATGAGGGCTACTGTCTCCATTCCTTGTATGTGTCTTCTGGCCAAAAAAAAAAAATTACTCTGAACTGAGGCTGATATCTTAATACCATGTACCTTGGTGGCATATTAGAAATTTTATATTTTGGCACATTTATTTATTTATTTATTTATTTATTTGGATAGAATTTGTTTTTTAATGGCTCATCTTCAGGAAGATCATACTGAGTTACTGACCAAGTCTTTGGTTCCTGGCAGCTGGATGTGGAGGCATACAATGGGGAGCAAAAGGTGACTGCCAACAGATGCCTGGAAAGAAAACACCTGGAGGTGTTCCCCTATTTTCTTCAGTCCCCCCAAATCCCAATATTTTCACCATCTCTGAGGTAAACAGCTGAGGCTGATCCTTCTATATCATTTTCAATTTTAACATTGTGACACCTTCTTCCAAATGGAACTAAAATTTTTATTTTAATGATTTTTTTCCTGACAATAGTCATGGAGAGAAAATGGCCTCAATTTGCTTAGCTCTAAGTTACATACTCTATTCCCATTTCAAGAATGGTCCAGGACACTGGGGAGAAAGACATCCCCAGACCCAGCTTGCATGCCATCCCCTTTATTCTCCAGCCCAACCTAAGGCTGTTAATAGTCACACTTCTTGGTCTGCATGTCAAAAACAACAACAGCAACAACAACAATAACAACAACAACAAAAAGCAAAAACCTTATCCACCATTCTGTGAAGTAGACTATTGTTTACTTCTTGTGTATAACAATCTGGGCAACAAGCCTGGTATCAAATGTGATGACATTCCTGTGTTTTCTGAATAACTGCTCTCACAAAGAAGTGAAAAAGGAAAAATCTCCCTTCTAAAAAGGCTATTTAAAGAAATCATGTTGTTCTTTTCTAATTGCTTTGATTATGCAGGAATGTGTCTGATGCTTTAAATGGACAATTTATTTCAACAGATGACATTGAGGGAGCCGTAATGGCTACCTTATAGGAAAAACCTCCAGAACTATTATTATATAACTTCAGGAACAATAGCAACTATAAAAATTATGTAAATTCTACCTGTCTAATGCATATTTTGGTCTCATGTGATCTCACTGTAATGTGAATGTGTGTGTGTACTTTGTAATTTATAAATTGCATTTATAACTCGTTCATATTCTTTATTTCCCATGGACTGTGTGCCTGCCCCACGGTGGCCATTCTACACATGGCTGCTGAGTGACGGCAGGCCTCAATGGCTTACAATCCTGTTACCACATAGGGAACAACAATTAAATTTTCCAAACAAATGAGGTTTAGGTATAGTTTTTCTTTCACGACAATGGAGTAGGAATTTAGAAGAAAACCCTCTCTGTAGCCAATGTGTGGGGATATGCTCTTAGACACAGGGTGTGTGGCAGTAGCTTTAAAAGGAGAGAAATAGGATGGTACTGGTAGGGTCTACATGAGAGAAGAGGACATAAAGACAAGTAACCTAGCCCAGACTGTTGGCCAAAGGACATAAAGTTTGAAAGGCATTTGAGATTTTCTCAATAGTATTGTGAAAAGAAGACCAGACTTCGTAGGATAGCTTTGGTGTATGAGCAAGTTACTGTGTAAAACAGTTAGATACCCACTCTGAGTTTCAGATTCCTAATAGACAATATTAATTTTAGCACGTACCCTACAGAGTTTTCATTATTAAAACATAGTGTTTTGGCAACAAGAGTGTTTCATATATGTTGGGAATAAATACTTTGGATTTAATCAACTAAATTTGACATTTTTCTCATCATCTACTTATTAAAAATAAATCATTCCATTTTATTAAAAAGAAATATAAATTTCAGAATAATTAAAAGAAAAAAGTCTTTGAAAAATTACAAAAATTGTTAAACATATGTATATTGATTAAATTTACCACAGAGGTTTTTAAATTGCTCTAGAATCTATAGTTGGCAAGACAATTGAAAATACATAAGTTGCCATCTAAATTTTAATCAAGTAGTAAGGGATATTCATTATGACACTTAAGCAATCTTATTAAGGGTAAAGAACATGTTGGTACTCACTGTAGGTAGTTCCTTAGAATTCAACCCAAACATTTAAATGGGTTGTATTATAATGAGAACAGTTTTGTGAGCCAAAATTCTGTGGTGGTGATTCAATAGAAGACATTGTGTCTTGATTTACTGATCATTCAAAGAATACTTAGAAAATTTGCTAAAGCACATTAGTAGTGTGGATTTTTAGACTATAGGGGAAAACAAGCAGGAAAAAGAAAAGGCAAATGATATATATATACATAACTTTGGCCATTATAAAATAGAAGTAGTCAACTGCATAGAGCTGGGAGCTGAGTGAAAGGGGAAATGCTGTGTGCTTCAGTCCCCTACTAGCTAACCCTTGAGAAAGACACAATAAAAAAGAAAAAGTAGGAGATGTGGTCTGGGTAATGAATAAAGCTGACAAGACTACTTCACAAATTTCATATGAATATTGATGAAATTTCAGATTATTTTACTTATCTATTTCCATAATTATAGGGTTTTTTTGGAAGATAAAAGTCACTCTAAAGTATGGCTGCTAAAATATGTATTCACTAAATGCTGCTTTTAATATTTTTCTCTATTAAAAACTAATCTGATTTAGAGATTTTAAATGTTATTATTTTTTTATTTAACGTTTATTGTATTGTTTTCCCATTACCATTTAGTCCCCATATGTCCCCCCAGCAATCACCTCATTGTTGTCCATGCCCATGAATCCTTTTTTTAAAAATTTATTTTCTTTATTTTTTCAAATGCATTTGTCTCTGCCTTCCCCCCACCACATTCCCCTGCCCCCTTCCCCCTCCCTCCCTCAATCCTTCCCCTTTGGTTTTGTCCATGAGACCTTGCTACATGTTCCCCATTCCCCGGGGAACGCGTAGCAAGGTCTCAAGGACAATAATGATCATTAATAAATGTTATTATTTTTTATAATTTTTATTGAAAATGTTTTCAATTACAGTTTACATTTAATATTATTTTATATTAGTTTCAGGAAGACTAATGGTTAGACAATCATGTATTTTATAAAATGTTCCCCTTGATATATCCAGTACCCAGCTGGTGTCATACATAGTTATTATAGTACTATTGACTAGATACCCTATGCAACTCCATAACTATTTTCTAACTACCAATCTATACCTCTCAATCCCTTCAACTTTTGCACACTGTTCCTCAATGCCCCTCCTCTCTGGCAACCAGTCTGTTTTCTATATCGATGAGTCTCTTTCTATGTTCTTTGTTCATTTATATTGTTCTTTTGATTCTACATACAAGGGAAATCATATGGTATTTGTATTTCTCTGATTGAGTTATTTCAGTTAGCATAATATCCTCCAGGTCCTGCCACACTGTCATAAATGATAATATTTTTCTATTTTTATGGCTGCATAATATTTCATTGTATATCTACCACCACTTTTTTATCTATTCATCTATTGATGGGCACTTGTGTTGCTTCCATGCTTGGTTATTGTAAACAATGCTGCAGTGAACATAGAGGTACATACATTCTTTTGAAGTAGTGTTTTGGGTTTTTACAAATATATACCCAGAAGTAGAATTCCTGGGTCATAAAGCTGTTCCATTTTTAATTTTCTGAAGAATCTCCATACTGCACAAATCTGCATTCCCACCAACAGTTCATGAAGGTTCCCTTTTCTTCACATCTTCGCCAACACGTGTCTTTTGTTGATTTATTGATGGTAGCCATTCTGACAGGTGTGAGGTGATATCTCATTGTGGCTTTAATTTGCACTTCTCTGGTGATTAATGACATTGCTAATCTTATGATATGTCTATTAGCCATCTGTATGTCCTCTTTGGAGAAATGTCTAATTAGGTCCTTTGCCCATTTTTAATTGGATTATTTATTTTTTTGGTGTTGAGTTTTGGTGTTGGTGTTAAATTCTTTTTAAATTTTGGATATTAATCTTTTATCAGATGTATGTTCTCGCATTCAGTGTGTTGTCTTTTCATTTTGTTTATGATTTCCTTTGCTGTGCAAAAGTTTTTTAGTTTGATATAGTCACATCTGTTTATTTTTTATTTTGTTTCCCTTGACCAAGGACACATAGCAGAAAAAGACATTGTTACGAGAAATGTTTGAGATTTTACTGCCTATATTTTCTCCTAGGAATATTATAGTTTTGAGTCTTACATTTAAGTCTTTAATCTACTTTGACTTTATTCATGTATATGGTTCAGGTAATGATCTAGTTTCATTTTTATGCATGTATCTGTCCAATTTTCCCCAAACCATTTATTTAATAGACTGTCTTTACCCCATTGTATGTTCTTGCCTCCTTTGTCAAATATTAATTGAAAGGGATACTAACAAAACAAACTAATTTATAATTGCATCAAAAATATCTAGGAATAAATTTAACCAAGGAAATAAATGTCCTGTACTCAGAAAATTTTAAGACACTAAAGAAAGAAATAGAAGAAGATACAAATAAGTAGAAGCAGATTAGAAGTAGATAACATGCTCGTGGGTAGGAAGAATTAACATTGTAAAATGTCCATCTTACCCAAAGTGGCCTACAGATTCAACACAATTCCTTTCAAAATACCAAAAACATAGTTCACAGAACTAGAACAAATAATTCAAAAATTTATATGAAACAACAAAAGACCCCAAATAACTACAACATTCTTTAGACAAAGGAACAAAGTTGGGGGAATCATGCTACTTGATCTCAAACTATCCTACAAGGCTATGTAAACAAAGCATCAAGTTACTGGCATAAAAACCGGCATATATGTCAATGGAACAGATTATAGAACCCAGAAATATTTTTTTTATTTTTGAATACTTTAGGTATCACATAAATATACCAAGAACAGTACAAAAATTACCATACAACCTTAACCCATATTTCCCACATATTAACATTCCCTCTTCTTCCCTCTCTCCTTCCCTCCCTCCTTCTTCCTTCTTTTCTCCCCTTCATTCCTCCCCCTCCCTTCCCTATCAATTCTGGAATCACAAGTTGAATTCAGTTTTTTATTTAATCTCCTTAATTTTGACCAGTTTGTTGAACATTCTTTGTTTTTCTCGATCTTGACATTTTTTGAGGAATGCAGGTTATTGTGTAGAATGTCCCTCAATTAGGGTTTAATATTTATCAGAAATATAGGAGGGGTACCCCCAAAACCAGAATTTATTTATAAAAAAGTTGTTTACTCTTACATCTCAACTTCAGTCACTTTCAAAGTACTCTCCATTTGATGCAATATACATATGCAGACGTTCTTTCCACTTCTCAAAACAGTTTTTGAACCCATCAATTTTGATGCCTTTTAGTGCTTCTGCCATCTTTTGTTAACCTTTTTCACATCGGCAAAACTTTTTCCTTTGAGGAAATTTTTCATCCAGAGAAACAAAAAAAAATTCACTCTGGGCAAGATCAGGTAAATAGGGTAGGTGGGGCACAAGGGCCATGCTGTTTTTGGTCAAAAGCTGCTGAACACTCTGCACAGTGTGGGCAAGTGTGCTTGTAAGCTACCTCTCATGAAATGGGCAAACATGTTGAAAGTCTTTAAAAAATTCACCGAAGCTGAACGCAGCCTCTCTCAACAACGCCAGCTCGTACACTGATACAGATGGGTTTCCTAGAATACTCACTTGGGGTAGGGGAACCTGTACTACAAGAGTTCTGGTGTCCAGAAGATAATTCTGTTTTGGGGGGTCTCCTCATCTTTCCTCAGGTTATGGGTTTTCAGCAGAAAGGTAATGGAAATAATGCTGTGTTCATCTCAATGCATCATGATAGGAGGCACCCAACGTTGAGTTGTTCCACCTAGTTAAGGTGGTAATTTTCCCAGTTTTTCTGCTATTAAGTTACTAATTTTCTCTTTGCATTAATATAATAAAGTAGACAGATTATGTTGAGATTATGTAAAAGTCCTGCTTCTCATCATGCCTTCTTCTACTAACTTTAGTGTCTGTTCATGATCCTTGTATGAAACAAATACAAATTTCATCATTTATTTTATTAGTTGAAATTGTCAGTAAGGAGAAGTTTTCCCTTTTCCCCAGTTTGCATTCATTATTAATTCATTTATTTATTCACTCATTTATTCATTAATATTTGTTATCAACTCATTTGTCCTTATGTATTCTAGGGGTTATAATCTTTTATTACCCATTTAATTTGATGCTCAAATTATCCCATATTTGGCCAGAAAGAGTCTCTCCAAGCTGCCTCCTATCTAATTTAGATATATCCTCATCATCCTTATTTCTCTTTGGTACCATTTTTTAAAAAAGCATTTTTGCAAGAACCATAGAACTAGTGGTGGGATGTTGGCTTTCACTCTGGTTAAAATGTTTTAATGGCCTTTTCATGTATAAAGCAATTTAAAAATTTTGAGTAATTATAAATTCAATTACAATTACAAAGTAATTTAATAAAATAATTAATATTAAAATAATTACAAAAAATAATAATTACAAAAAGCAGAAATGAAACTTATTTCTGAATTTTGGAGTATAAGAATATCTCATTTGTGAAAAAGTGGCCTACCATGCAATAAAAACACTAATCTGGAACAACGCTAAATAATCTCACAAACACCACATAAACAAGTACCAACACACTCCTATACACGTACAAACACGCATACCCACACCAAACAAATACAGCCAATAACAAAACTATAACTCAGCCTGGCTAAAGATATTTTTAATGACAAATTTTTTGAAAAATGGAAAGAGCATAGCAATGTGGGTAACCTAGATAATGCCACTAGAATAAGATGAAGTCATTGAAAAGGGCAGGTGAACAAATCCTTCCCTGAGCACTTCAGATGCCCTCAGGAAATTGCAAAGAACAAGAAAGATGTATACAAAGTGATTTAGCATGCAATCCTTTGGCTACCTCCACCTGAGTTCTTGCCATGTTGTATGTTACTTGGGTATTGGTGTATCTTCCTAAATAAACAGAAAACATCTTTGTGCATCTCACACTTAATTACCATTGAAAAGTATTCCATATAATATTTAATAAATAAATAACAAATTAATGAACTTCCTAGTAGAGCTTCTACTGATCAATTCCTTCTTAGTCTCCAAGGCTCAGTTTCAAATGTGATTGTTGGGAAAACTGCAAATGCTCTGGAAATTCTTTTGGAAGTATGTACCAGCACTGAACTGTAATTATTTATTTGATCTTATTTCCAGATGGAGCATAGTGCCACACATAAAGCAGGTGTGCAGGAAAGGCTTATGGAGTTAAAGGTGTCTATTTTTAAGTACCTTTGATTCTAGAGAAAGTGGATAAATGTGTGTGCATTTACATATATCAAGAGAAAATTAGCTGATGATTTTTTTTATATGCACAGCCTAAATACAGATATAGTTGGATTTTCTGTGTTTAAAAATATCAGAAAAATCCAGCATCATTCATGACATTATATTGACAATTACTAAGGAGAAACTAAACCCTCACAAGATGGACCAAGTAAAGGTAATATGTTTCTTTTTATCTAATATGATTATCCTTGATTATGGGCACAATAATTAAATGCAAAGATGAAAATAAGAGTCATGTAGGTGTTCTACAACAAATGGTCCAGAAACATGTAGATTGAGAACGGTCTCAGGTTGGAAGTAGTGAGAAGTACCACGTAAAGAAAATTACACTAAACTACTTCCTAATAATCAGATCTCAAATAAAACTGGAATGATAATCCAAATTTCTCGCTCTCTCAAAATTTAAGTTAGAAAGATACTTTAAAAAAAAATGCAGCTTTTCCTAGGAAGGTTCAATTAGTGGTTCTTAAAAGAAAAGCTTGTGGATCCTAGATTAGGGCCATATGGTCTGTACTGCGGAGCAGCTGCTGGTATATAGAAAGACATTAGAACAGGGAGCTGGAATATCCTGAGGCAAACCACTAATTCCAGCTACCAGTGTCGCAGCACCAGCAGTTAGCCTCAGGTCTTCTTATTTGCTTATGCAAAAGGAATATATGATAGATAGGTCTTAATTAGATGTGAACAATAAATCCACCTAATAACGAAAATTGGAATTTCTCTTTTCGCTTTTGGGTTTTACTTAAGCCTATGGAACATGGCATGATTGGCCCCTGCAATCCACAGGAAGAATTGCTTGAAGCCCCAAATCTTTTGCTGTGTTAACCAGTGAAGGTTCACCAGGGAGGAAATTATTCATGTAACTTGGCCTTCAGTTAGAGGAATTGTTCAAAAGTTTTCCTAGCCCAGCAATTCCTGCAGAAGCTAATATGGATCTTCAGCTCAGAGGGTCATGGAATGCTGTTCAATGGTGAAGAAAATACTGAAACAAGTACAAGGTCAATTTAGAAGAAGCAGTGATCTGAATCACCCCCCACATGGTGCCCTCGTATTAAGCTCGGAATTGGAATTGAAAATAAATCTTTCATGTCTGGATGACAAGTCTGAGGTCCTGTCCTGGGTGCAGTTTTCACTAAGCATTATATTTTCCAACTTGAAGTCATTGTCTTTTTCAGCTGATTTGACCCTCAATGCCACAGTAGGATGTTGGCCACCAAGTGATTAACTATTCAATAAAAAAGTGAAACAAATCTCTGTATTAATATATATGAAGTGAAATGGGAGAAAATCAGAGACATGAAGGCACACAAGCTGATGTTACAAGCTGTGCAGTGAGGCACACTCCCCCAGGCCCAGCAGCAGAATCAAACCCCAGACAGGAAGGGTGGCATTTGGCAGTGGTACAAGACACAGTCACCATGGGTTGAAGTGACAGCTTGATTTTCTAGTACTTAATTTAAAGAGTTAGTCCTTTGTCAGAATAAAAAGAGCATTTTGTTATTATGCCACTGAGTAAAAGGCATACAAGTGCAGAATTCAATTTTTTTTTTTTTTACATCTAGGATTGGAGGGGAGCTGTATTGAAGAGAAGGCATAATTTTTAAATTTTAGTTTGCTAACTTACAGAGTACTTTACATCAGTTTGTAGCTACTAAGAAACCTGTATATAGCCTATGTTCCCTCTCTTCAAAATGTCCCTTCTTTCTCTTAGAGAATCAGGTATTACAAATATATTAATAAATCTTTTAATGAAAATTGTTCATTAAATCAGCATTTGTTTGGCACACACTCTTTGCCTAGAACTCTACTAGTTACTCAATATACAAAGTTTAATAAGACATGTCCCCTGTTCTTCAGAAAGTTAGGTTTCACTTTAATGTTTCTCAAACATATTCCTTGGCCTTCCTGTAATCTTGCCATGAAGAAAGTATGTGAAAAAGAGACTTTGGATTCTACCTGCTGATTCAAAATATCTGGGGGAGAGGCCTAGAATTTCTGGGGGTGGAAACTGCACTTTTTGTTAAGTCCCCAGGTGATTTTGATATACACTAAAATTTGAGAAATCTGATGTCTTAATAACAAATGTAAGAAATTCTTTCTTGAAAACATTAGGGCTGGAAAGAATTTTAGTAGCTAGTGCAATCACACAATTTTACAGGTGAGAAAACTGAGGATCAGAGAGTCTATAGAAACTGCCTGATGTCACACAGCTGGTTGGGACTTATTTTTCTGTCTTCTAAACCCAATGCTTGTAAAGGGTGAGAAGCAAGTTGTGGATTTCTTTACTCAAACAACTCACTATATGGTATATGTCCTCTCATTTTTTTGTTTGTTTTGTTTTGTTTTTGCTTTACTAATCAACTGTTTCTTTGGAATAATGTTTTGTGTTATAGGACTAAAATGATAAAAATCTGGAGTATGAAAATACTCTGAAGACCTTTTTTTCTACCTTTAACTATTCTAGACAAAAAGGGGTATTTTCCCATGGGGAAAAAATAAGTTCTCCAACAACAACAATAGCAACAACAATAACAACAAAATGAATGTGTGAGGCCTATTCTATAGACTTTAATTTTTCTTGCAGTTAAAAATTCTAACTTTATCGACAAATTATCCTATGTTCCAATGGAAAGGAAAAATTGGATTTTAAAATGTATAACAATAAAATCCTTATTCTTAACTTTAAGGTTCTGTCTACCTTGGGGAAAAGAGTTCTCTTATAACCTAATTTTATTATTCTCTTTACAAGGAAATTATTTTTGGAGCTGAAATATCTATGTAGCATAAACCAGTTTCCTTTTGTTCTCTCCTCAGAGAAGATGGAAAACATCTGTCAGTTTCTTCTGGCAAGATACTCAAGGAAAATTATTCTTCAGGCAAAATTATCAGATCCTTTTGTCTACATTGTATAGAACTATATTCCAACTCACGTAAATGAGTAAGTACATAATGTAGATGAATATTTGTTGATCTGAGCCAAGTTGTAGTAGTTTAATTTGCAATTTATTTGAATAATGTTATTTATAACAAAAGCAATATTATAAATTCTACAGAAAATTGCTCTTCAGGTTTTTCACCTGTTGCATATGCCAAGAGAAATACTATGCAACATGCTAAGAATTTTTTGAGCTCATTGAAGAGGAAGAACCATGGGTATATTGCATTTGACCACTTTTATCTGGGTACCATAGGGTTGTCCATAAACAGGGCCGCCTCATGGTGAAGAAATTGTCATGGCACAAAGGGGTTAGCCTGCAGGGAGCATTTTCTTCTAACTTACACAAAGGTGTCTTATGAGTTAATGGCAGCTGGTCCAAGAGGTCCACAGCAAGCTTCTGCCCATTGCTCAGCGCTGTTTGCATGTAAACAGGCTTAGATTCTTCCTATATGTCAAGAGAAGGCCATTCCACTATTCTTATGAAGAAAAAAAAATACTACTAATAAGTTCTACACTGCAATTGGGTCCAATGTTAAAAGAACAATATTTAAAAATTTTTCATTTCATAGTGACCATTTCTTGGAATATTTTAGTTATAAAAATAGCAGTTTCCTACTTTCCAAATAGTTTCCTTTTTTTAAAATTACAGTTGGTTGATATTTCTGTCATTGAAGATGAAGAATTAATTCCACCAAGGCACACGCAGTGGGCTGATTTATAAAAACGGGCAGCACCAGCTATATGTGCAAGTTTGGCAGTAAAACAAACCTTGATTTCCCACTAATCTCACCTGATATACTCATACTGTGTTCAGTACGGTAAAACAAACCAACCAACCAACCAACCCTTTCCTTATTAAAAGCAGCATGCCAGATTCTGCCCAGAGAACCCTTGATCACAGGAATAAGTGTAGTTCCAAAGGTAGAAGGGATGATCAATATTTGATTGTCTATATATCCTAGGTCAGAGCTTCTCTTTTTCCTCAAGCTGGGGCATAGTTCATCTTAAATTATTTATGAAGAGAAGTAAAGAATGTTAACTTCTCAAACTCAGCTTTGAGGCTCAGCACCATCTGTTCCACTCACATGACCTCCTCTCCTCAGCGTCTTTGATTCAGCCAGGGCAGATTTCCATCCCTTCCCTTTCTGAAGTCTTCCTCCAGGCTTTCAGCTATGTCAGTGTTCTTCAACTTGTGTTTCCTTTGCCATCTTAAAGTTTCTCTGCATCAGATTCCCACTCTGAAAGCAATCACTTTTTATTTTACAACCCCTTTCCCTGAAATAAACCCCTTCATTCAAATCAAATACATACAATTCAAATAAAAAACAATACATATATATTTGTTTTTCCAGAATAGGAACTAATTACATGATTTTAGTAATGCTGATTTTATTATATAGCAATTAATAATACTGACTAGTCCTATGTAATATAACTAGAAATTGTTAAGAAGCTTATACTATACTAGGCACTTAGTTAAGTCTTTTGCATACCATGTTTCATTCAGTCTATATAATAACTCAATAACAGATAAGAGTTTGGGGTTACCTAGTAAGTTAATAATCAGACTTAAAAGCTTTGTTCTGAAAAAAGGTATGCACTTAATGTTTTGATAATGAAGCATGTCTTTATTCATGATTTTTTATTTTAGCAAAACATTCATCTGCTGTAGCAAATTAACATGATTTTTTTTTCTGGGCTTCTGAGCATCTCTCTTCTCAACACTTAACTTTTTCTCCTTTAACAAATCAACCAGCCTACATAACTTCTTTCTTTTCCTTGATAATATAATCTTCTCCTTTCCATAGGTCACATACGGGAACAAATGTATGATCCATTTGTGACAATGAAACACAGCAGCCTCCTTCTTATAATACAAAGGCACAATCAGAGAGGAGAAAAATAACTAAGTGAAAAAGGAAAGTGGGAGAAATCTCCCCTGGTTTTAAACATCACTCAATAGAAAATATGTCTTTCATCAAAAGTATTTCTAGGCTAATGACTTGTGGTTTCTTCAGCCTTCGTTTAAGTAGAATACGATTCACTTTTCATAAAGTGGGTAAGTGGTTAAAGCACTCATTCAATTCTACATTAATTTTAAAGGGAATGTGAACTACCTTCACTTGATGTGAACACTCCTCTCAAAGAAAGCTGGCTGCCAGGTAAAGCTCCTGGGGATAGAACTGTCATTTTATTTCAAGAAAGGGCCGTGTTCAGAGTCATGAAAGTTAAAATGGACTGGCATTGGACCTTTGCCCTGACTGCTCTATTCCTTTATGTCTTCTGTTTAGATTATATGGTTCTAAGAAGGGGGGTAAAAACTCTCTTAATTATATTCAGAACATATCTTACAATTCAGTTCAAAGCCATATTGATGGAACCACGTGACAGAAACTGAGCTCAGAGAAGCATGGACAGAAGCAACACAGGAATTAGAGCTCTCACAGTGTAAAAGAAATGCAGTTCTCAGCGTATTGCTCTCCGTAAATGAAGCAGTGCCATAACGTGAAGGTGGAAGAGAAAGGCTATATCTACAACGGATAGGTTTTTCACCTCTAGAAAATAGGACTCCGGGTGTAGAGCATTTTATTTAGAGTTGAAGATGATGTGTAAGAAACAAATATATGGGTGCTGGTGTAATTATTATATTCTCTTTCGGTTTCCTTGCAACATACACCTGAAACTTTTAGCTGTATGAAGGGCCATCACAAGTCTCCTGGACATGGAGAAGCCACACGGTAGGGTGCAAAAGAGCAAGAGTAGGATAAAAACAGTGTAGAAGTAATATAAAAAGCTCTAATATAAAGATTGTAAATTGGATTATAGTCTCCATTTTTTTAAATTTATTTACTTTTTAAATACATTTGTCTTTGCCATTTTTTATTCTAACCTCCCATACTATAATCTGACATACAAGCTTTATATTAAAGTTCTTTATTATGCAATACAGCCCTAGAATACTTCCTAACATATAGTAAGCACTCCATAAATGTTGCTGAAATGGTGACTATACATTTTTACAGTGGATAGTCTGTATAAATAGTTACGTCCATGAACGACTCTTTTCCGTATAAGAATATAAACATTTGAAGGAGCTTGAGGTGGGGATAAAAATAATTCACCTTTGTATCTCCTGCCAGCCTTCTGCATGTAGTGTACCATAGGTACAGATTTTAGAATAAAATAAATTATAAATAAAGTATCATTTTTCTAAGCCAAAATGGGGCCTTGGCTCCGCTGTCCCTTCTGTGTACCCTCACTTGCTAATGATCAAGCTGAGCTCCGCTTGCACAACTGAAGGTGGAGCTAGAAGCCTGGCGCCTACGGATTCCAAGCTGAACTAATTGTGCAGTGATGCACAGCACATGCTAACACAGCCAATATGAGTGAATTAGTCAGGCCTGGCCTGCTTATTCCTTATGTACAGTAACAAGCTAAAAGCATGTCCTGTGGGTTATTTTTCCCCAAGAGTCTACAATTTATGTACATCACACATCTGCAAATTTTCAGGCAGATTTACAGACACTCTCAGTCCTTATTCAGATGAAATCAGACATTGGAGCAAAGCAGAGCGGTAGCCATTACTGTGAAGACCAAAATGTCTAGTCTTTCACAGCCAGGGAGGTTCCCAGCTGAGATGGCTGTGAGTGGCTTCCTGAGAGAGCTGTAATGGACTGCTGGCTTAGGCTCTCTGTCTCATCTCCAAGCAGGGCTGTTAGATGGGTGAATGATGAATGCAAGCAGGTTTAGCTGACAGCTGTCCACTACCAAGGGGCTATAGATAACTGTAAGTAAACTTAAAGATTGAAGAGTCTCCTTGGCTGCACTGATAAAATCATTCAGATGAGAAATCTGAATAAGAGGTAGTGTTGTAAGACAGAGCCAGGACAAGAAACACCTGTCACAAGGCCCTCCCTAAGGGTTTTGAGAGACAGACACTTAACAGAGAAACAGAGGTTGGTTTTTCTCTCAAAGACATAACATACCTTCTGCCTGTTACGGATGGAGAACCCATGTTAAGAAGCAGCTCACTGAGTGGTAATCTTGTGGAGGTCAAAGATTATTGTTACAGTTTCTAGGCGATGTGTATTCCTACGGCTTGACACATAATAGACACTCAATAAATGTACATGGATTTGAACTGAAAATGAACACAGTTCTGTCAAGACTAGAAAATCACCTTTGATTTTAGTCTCTAATGGCCAAAAAAAATGATGGCTCATAAATTTTATTGGCATTATAAGGAGACATATACAACTTTCTTGATATGTGGTTGATTTACAGTAATTTAGGGAATGCTTCAGATGTATTAGTCTTCAGATTTGGAAATGCTACCATTAAATAGACTCCTATGCTATTGGTTCTTAAGAATTAGTCTGTCCGAGTGTCTCCATGGCCCAAAACATAGCAAGATTAGGGATCAATGGGAATTTCCATTGGAATAGCTCAATATATGAATTCCTGTCTTACAGTAGACTAGCTGTGCTGTCTTTGGTTCCTACTGATTGCATCCATCAGTGTGGCCATCTGCTGATTTATCAAGACCTATTTTTTTCCTTCACTGCAAAGAACTTAACCACCCATTCATTCATGAATGTATTTCCTCTATGATCCAGAAAATGACCTTATTAAAAATGGAACTAGGCTCATCCCAGTGAGTTTTTTCTAAAGAATATCCCTGCCTATTTCCACAAAATATTGTCTGTGTGTGGAAAGCTAGTTTTGCAATAACAGTCAGTCGGATTTTGAGAAAAGATCGTATATAGAGCAACCAATATACTGAAAGGTCAATGATTTCATTTCATGAAACTTGACTTGCAACGTGGATAAAAGCATGGTAGGAATCTTGCCATTTCTACTTTTTTTTTTTTTTTGAGATCTGTCTGCTTTCTTCTAGCCTCTGCCAGTGTTATCTAGGGCCAGCACTACCATTCTCATTTCTAAGATACTTATTTGGGGACTAGTTAAATCATTTGATGAATGATATTGAAGTGTAAGAGTCACTTAGTATGTATCTTTAGGACTTGACACATAATAGACACTTAATAAATATACACAGACTTGAACTGAAAATGGGCATAAATCTGTCAAGGACAGAGATTCTCCTTTGATGTTAGTCTTCAAGTCATGCAGGTCAGGTTCCATATTGGGTAACATTTTAACAGTTTCATGTAATAGTAGACTTTTGGAGACAACATTCAGGGCTCATTATAAGTCTTAAGAATGTGTTAAGTATTTGGGTAGAATATATGATCAAAATACAAATTGATCAACTTGTTTATATAAAGAAATTATAAAACTTACTTTTAGAAGACACCTAAAGGTATAATCCTTGATATTATTAATATTTTTTCATAACATTGAGAATTGGGAAGCAATTTCATCATCACTTTGAGTCTTTGTATAATAAACTGTATCTATATCTATTCTGTTATAGAATTACTCTGTTACTATAATTAGACTCCAGATTTATTTTCTTCATGGTTTTTCCATGTAAATTCCAGGAAAATTCCAGGTAAAAACTAATAAACCAAGGATATTTTTTCCAAATGATAACTAGTTAGGAAAAAGCTATATATTAAAATCAGTTACCTATTAATATTCAGCAGCTATTGGCAGTATGTTCTTTCAACAGTCTTTAGAATTGGTGGAATGCAATGCTTAGCTTTGAGCTCATTATTGTTGACCTTCCCCACACTCTAGAGAGAAAGTTTACTTAAGTCATGTTTTATATATTAAACAACAGCAACTATGTAGGATAATTAGTTTAAAAAATAATAGAGGTGGTTGCATTTTGAATTAAAAATCACAGAGACTCTAAATGCCACCTTGAAAAAAATGACTGCTATTAATCTACTCTTTCCAAATGGAATCTGGGGAGATTAAGCTACTGCTGGCTGCGCATCTGTTACACAAAACAGCTGCATCAGAGGATATAGATTAAATAGAAATAGATGGTGTAGATGCTTTTTGGCTCTAGAATATCCTTATAAAACACCTGGTCACACACAGTCTCCCTCTAATTTTCTAGCAACAATTTAAATAAATACAAGATGTCAGACAATAGTCCCAGTTCAGAGGGAAAAAAAGACTTCAATTCTACCTAAGTTAATTGAGGCTAGAATCATTCCTGAGACATCTATGGCAATTTCACATCGGTGCACTTCAATTAAGGAATAATAAGAGTGCAAAGTAATTTATACTCATAGATTAGATGTCTTCTGTGAAAAATTACCGATTAACTCAAAGGCGGCTTCTGGAGTGCTCACCAAGCATTTTAATGGTGGTCTCTCTGTCAACTCTTGTCCTAATATCTAGTCAGAAATGAACAACAATCTAAATTTGTCTTTTAAAAGACTCAATATTCCTGTTCTACATATGTATGACTTCCTTTATAAAATTTCCTAAACCACAACTGTTTTGCAGTAATAATCAATTTAAATCATCTCCCATTTTTCTATTTTACTTACTCTTTTTAAAGTTTCAACTTTGTAGTTTTACTTAGCATTAAAGTGTATTTTTTAATAATGTAACAATAAAAATATATTGTTTCTGATAATATTGTTTTCAAATGTTCTGCATTATATTTCCACTTCAGTAAGCCTACATAACTACTCTCAACAATCAGAAAATATAGTGTTTGTAGTAAAGCGAGACCAGACTCTTAATTACTGTTTTCTGCAAACTGAAATTGTCTTAATAGATGATAATACTATGGAGAAAATTTTGTGCATAATATTTGACCTTTTAAAACTTCTCATAAATTAAGCAGGAGAATTATCACTTAATTATCTGTTCTTAAACCAATACTTTCTTCAAGTGTTTAAATACATGGCTAAGAAACATTAAATTAAAATAAAAATACTAAAAATAGCTTTATTGAAACCAGTACTTCCCTTTTCTTTTTTGGTTATTATTTGAAGGAAAAAAAAACCCTGACACTTAAAGAAAATCCACCTTTATTTTATTATTTTTTATCTGCTTTCAGTTATTAGTAATTTATTCTTAGGGAAAAAAAGACCAAAATCAAACACATGTAGCAAGTTGACTTCTTCCTTTTTCCTGTGGTGATGGAAGTGTCAGAGAGCTTGGACCTAATAAAGCCAGGAAATCTGGGTTTTACAGTGAGTCCTGCCACTTACTATTGGTGTGAATTTTGAATGAACATTTTGATTTTCATGAAAGTGTTCTCTGAGAAATGAAGCAACACTTCAATAAGTTGAGGTGAAAATGTATTAACATGTGTTCACTTTATGTACTAGGGGCAACTGTCATTTCTGTGGGGTACTTTTAAAAAGCAAACCAGAAGAACTTCTGAAATGTTTATTTCTATTTGTAACAATTATTTTGTGGTCCTTTTTCTAAAAGTAAGAAGTTATACATATACTGTTATTAGTGAGAACCTGAAATATCACCAACTGAATATGACTGTCAGTGAACATATTAGGAAACTTTAAAAATAAGTTGAGATAGAAAAAGAGCCACAGAGGGCAATTTGAAAGACATTTCAATAAAGAAAAGGTCCACAATGGGAAACTAGCTAATGTAGTATCAGGTAAAAGGATCTGAGCTTACAATCATTAAAATGTGGTTCTGTGTTTAGTTTAGAAGTCTTGCTTTGTGACATCACTTATTTATATTGCTAACACTGTTTATTTAAACCTGTGATTGCCATAGTAACTAAGTCTTCAGGTTGCCCATCCACAAACCGGAACAGCCATATTAAGTGATTCTGTGCTAGATCCGAGTAGGCAAGACATGTTTGAAAGAAGGAATATAAATATGATCTTCTTCCTTGAAACAAAGGGTTATGAAAGCAGCAAAAAAAAAAAAAATAATAAGGAAAGAAAGAAACAAACAAGACCACCAACTTACATCATGCACAAGAATAAACTCAAAATGGATAAAAGACTTAAATTTAAGTCATGCAACCATTAAAATCCTACAAGAAAACATAGGCAGTAAAATATCAGACATTTCTCATAGCAGTATTTTTGCTGGTATGTTTCCTAGGGTGAGGAAAACAAAGGAAAAAAAAATAAATGGTATTACAACAAACTAAAAATCTGCACAGCAAAAGAAACCATTAACAAAATGAAAAGGGGACTCACTGTATGGGAAAACATATTCACCAATGATATATCTGATAAGGGGTTGATCTCCAAAATACATAAAGAACTTATATATCTCAACACCAGGAAGACAAATAATCCAACTAAAAAATGGGCAAAGGACATGAACAGACACTTCTCCAAACAGGACATGTACATAGCCAATAGACACATTTAAAAATGTTCAGTGTTACTGATCATCAAAGCAATGCAAAGTAAAACCACGGTGACATATCACCTCACACCCGCCAGAATAGCTACCATCAGTAAATCAACAAAGAAGTGCTGGCAAAGATATGGAGAAAAGAGAACCCTACCGCATTGTTCATGAAAATGCAGACTGGTGCAGCCACTGTGGAAAACAGTACAGTTTCCTCAAAAAATTATAATGGAACTGCCTTTTTACTCAGCAATCCCACTTCTGGGAATATTACCTAACAAATATGAAATGGTAATTTGAAAGAATATGTGTACCCTTATGTTCATAGGAGCATTGTTTATAATAGCCAAGATCTAGAAACAGCTCAAGGCCCATCAGTAGATGAGTGGATAAAAAAGCTGGGGTGCATTTACATAATGGAATACTATGCAGCTATATAAAAGAAGGAACTCCGATCTTTTGCAGCAGCATGGATGGACTTGGAGATTATTATGCTAAGTGAAATAAGCTAGTCAGAGAAAAATGAATACCATATGATCTCATTTATATGTGAAATTTAATGAACAAAATAAACTGATGAACAAAATACAAATAGAGGCATGGATACATAGGACAGACCAGCAGCTGTCAGAGGGTAGGTGGAGGGGGAGACTGGATGAAGGAAGGCGAAAGGATTAGCCAAAGACCATATATGCATAACCCATAAACACAGATAACAGTGTGAGGATGGTCAGAGGGAAGGTGGGGGCAGGGGCTTGGTGGGCAAAGGAAGAACCAATGGCAACATCTGCCATAGTGTGAACAATAAAAATAAAGTTAAAAAAGAGAAATGTCTGTAAATTAACATTTAAATACACCAGTGACCTGGGCGTATATAGACATTCTATTCAGCTTTACAAGTTTTAGGATTAAAAATGATGTGTGATTAAACAACCCCAACGTAACCTTTGTCAATAGTCCCTCAAATAATGAAAAAGACATAGAGAAATAAAAGGCTTGAAATGACAGTGAAAATCAAGGCTGAGAGTTTAAATCCTAGTAAGCATCCTGGAGGACTGGAAAAAATTATAAAGTTGATCAAGGTAGATTTTTGTAATTGACCACCAAAGTTCATTTGTCATACACCAAACAGTCTAAGCAATTTCCAAATGTTGACTCATTCCATCTTTATTAACCAGTGTTATTACCATCAGCTCAAGATCACACAGCTGGTAATTCACAGAGCCTGGATTTGAACCTAGGTGTTCTCTCTTCCTCCAAAGCCCATGCTCAAAACCAGTATTCTTGGCTGCCATGGAAAACAGATTAAGGGTTACTTTATGAAACAGAGCTGCTGTGCTAGGTTAGCACACCACCCAAACTGACAAAGAAAGGTGGGTGGGTAGGTTAATCAGTTTCCTACTTGTCTCCCCAAAAGACTGTAAGGTCCCTGTGGACAGGGCTATGCTGCTTTTGTTCATTTATGTATGTTAATTTCAGGCGTGTGTTAAATTTTTTTCTGTATTGGTAAATAAGCATGTGCCTGAACAATGGCTAGAAAACTATATCTAAGTGTCCTGGCTCAGAAGCCCAAGGTCAACACCTGGTTGGGCATCCACCTCTGTACTGTGTGCAAACCACTTTTTTTAAAATTTCAGTCATCTCTTTTTAATGATAAAAGTGGTATCCTAAAGAAAACTTGAAAACTGAAAAAAAAATTAAAATATAAAATAGAGAAAAATGCTCGATTCATGTTAGAAAGAGAGGAAAACAGTGACTTAAGTTATAGAATAAGGCTTTTAAAAAGATCAACAATTATGTTCAAAGTTCTTGGTAATTAAAGTGATTATAATAGGACCACACCTCTGTTTTTTCAGAAGTGTACAACTCTTGAAACCATGTTTTGTCATTGTTAGCCAGTGTTAGCCTGGGACAGCACCTGTTATTTTAAGTCGTCATCAAATAAGATAGGCTATTTCAGTTGTGAAATAGATGAGGTAGCACAAAGAACACATTTTGGAAATAGTGAAGATGGATGTGTGGAAGCAGAAGAGAAATGGCTAGGGAAGAAGGTAGAGCCCAGCGTCTCTCTTGGGCTGCAGAGTTCCCAGGACAAGTTGCAATTCAGTGAATTCCTGAGTTGGGAGCGCAGTATGGAAAGAACTATAAATCCTCTGATATGTACCCTGTGCTTAAACCCGTACTTTTGTTTCAGGATAAATGCAGGTGTGGTATATATTCTGAACTCTTGAATATCTGAGAATAGGAATTTTGTTGTGTGTAATGTCCTTGGGTCACAATGTTTTCACCTAAAATTCCATGAATGCCGCTCTGTCCTCTTCTGGAATGAAATCGCAGAGAACACAAGAGTTGTGCAATTTTGTTCTTTTTGTTTCTTTCTTAGCATCCTATTGATTGTTGGTTTTCTTGTTTTCTTTATGGATATTATTTGGGGAAAAGGGAATCTGGATAATGTATGCATCTTTTGTTCTTTGTAATTCAGGGTGTTTTTTTTTTTCATCATTGCTTATAGGGAAATCTCTTTTAATTTGGATACTCTGGCCATTTTTTGACTCCAGAAAATTCTTCCATAATACATCCTATTATGCTTCTATTCCAAAAGATTTTTATATCTTTTTAAGAAAACTCTATTACCTTAAAGTTAGTTTTCCATATTTTAAATATCACGCCTATTATTTTCTCTCTCTTCATTTCAATTTTATTTTCCTTCTTTTAAGTATTATGAGTGAGCTTTTAAAGAATGACCTCCACATCAATGAATCAGTTTTTTATGGTATTGATTTTGCTCTCTACTAACATCAATCATTGTGGACTGAAAATCTGCTGTTACTATTTAATTTTCTTGATATCATGCCTTATCTCACCACCCATTTTTTAATATCAGCCTTATGTCTTTTATTTCCATCTATTTTCTCCACATTGATTTATACCTCTGTTTCAGAAATGATGTGTTATAAATTCTAGGGAAAGTGTCAAATTTCTAAAATTATATTCTGGTTTCTGTATAATTTTCAGAGGCCAACATTTCTTTGAGTAAGGCAATACTTCTTTCTTGCTTGAAAATGTTTTTAATTAGAAAGATATATTTTTTTAAATTTTTGACTTTTTTTCCTTGAGCATAATATCCAGACCTGCAGTTTGTCAAATTATGAGTTTTGAACTGTTCTTAGTCTTACTTAGTCAACTTTTCCATTGGCAAAATCCCTTCTTAGATCTAAGACTGAATGACTTGCAGATGTATACTCTTCTTAACCAAGATTTAGCACCTACAATTTTATGGACTTTCCAATGTTCTAAAACACATAACAATATAATAACAATTGTATTAGTAAGGATTCTTTTAATTTATAAAAGGGGAAATATTCAAGAGGAATCCAGCAAAAAGAGCAATAACAATAGAATGAATTTATTTGGTCATACAATGAAATATCTAAAAAGTAATTGGTATAAGCCATGGCTGAATTCAGTGGTTTAACCCCTATCATCAGGACCCTTTCTTGAATAAGTTCTAGATACGAGAATCCAGGAGAACATCAATACAGTCCAAACATACTAGATGCAGATATGTTAAGTTCTCATATGTAAATTGCATACCATTCTGCTTTTTCGCTGTAGATATAAAATAGGTATCTAACCAGCTCCCAGGGATGTATTCAATAATGAAAGCCAAAACATTCTACCCACCCTGTTGAGTAGTCAGTGTAGATGACATTTCACTTGAGGATAAGAAATTAGAGAGAGAGAGAGAGAGAAAGAGAGAGATTATCTGCATGAATGAGAGTGAGTGCTTAGTTCTAAAAATTACTACAGGAATTGGAAACCAAATACAGATACTATTATTTTGCATTCTCTCTGTGGGGTACAAAAATATATTATATATGAAACTGGATTAGAAATTCATAAGGATAAAATAAGCCTGCACTGAAAATGAAATCTGTAAAAAGGGGGAAAAGCTTAAGAAACTCCCCTATAATTGAGAATAGAAAAATGAAGATACAAAAAAAAAAAAGAACAGAAATAAAAGACTGACAAAATGGCTATGTAAACCTAGAGTTACAAATAAATATTCCAGAGGAGAACATCATCAGAACAAATGCAAAGTAGACAATTATCAAGTATAATTTAGCAAGACAAAAAATAGTCAAGCATAGGGACGATATTTCCCTGAGTTTAAAAACAAAACAGGACAACTTTTCATATACTCATTACTATTTATTGAGTATACTCATTAATATTTATTTATTGAGGGCCACCATGAGCCAGCACTCTTCTGAGCACTGCAGACACATCAGTGAATGACATAAACTCCCTGCCTTCTCAGATTTTAATCTGAGGTGGGCGGAGACAAGAATAAACAAATAAGCCAGTAAATATACCATGTAGCAGACAGTGAAAGGTGCTATAGAGATAAATAATAAAGCATAAGGGGAAATGGAGTGTAATGATTTTGAAAGAGTTCACTTTATTTCTTGCTTTTAGGGTGAAATTTTTCTCAAATCCACTGAGAATTTGGGCTATTCTTATTTCTGGTCTTTAAGAAAACACTGTTCAATTTAAAATTAAGTCTTTTATAATTTTATATAAGCCATTTGACCATAACAGAGTAAGTTAACAAATCCTCACTTTAATATGAAAGTAGCAACTATAAATCCTATTTATAACCACAAAGAACATGACTTGATAAAATATCAAGCCTATTAAGGAGGATTTTCCATTTTTAATTAAACTAGATCCCCTAGTTCCACTTTTTTTCTGGTTCTTAGGAATCTGAACTTATGATACATCTGACCAGAATATTATAAGAGAATAATTGGGAACATGTACTAAAAAAGGTTTGTTAAGCCACTGAGCGCGAGTCACATTATCTGACACAGAGACAGAAAAGTACAGGAGTGTGAACAAGTAACTGCATTAAGAAGTATGTGCTCTCCTCTGTTCACTTTTCCTTGTGCCACCCTCACTGGAGTTAATTATTATTACTCCCTAGGACTGAGGTCTCAGCCTAAAGAAAAGCTCAGAGGAAAAGAGATGAAAAGAGTTAGATACTTTGCCTATAACAAGGAGGGGCAAGCAGGTGGACAATTCTGATTAAATTCCCCATTTCACTGGGTTAAATGTTCTCAAGAATAGATTTCTAAATGGATTTGGGAGAGATATTCTTAAACTTCAGAACATATGAAATCTGAGTTCTCAGCCCAAGTAAGTGACAAGGTTGAGAAAATTCAGGTCAAATGCTCTACATGTTGGTTTGATGTACTATTACTAAAAAAATCTGGACATCATTAAAACAATGAGAGCAATGATTTTCTTTGTGTGTGTGTATATGTATGTGTGTGTATGTTTTTTACAAAGCTTAAATGATGGGATATAAAAATATGCACCAAAAGGAAATTACTTAAAAATTCAAGATATGAGATTTTCTTATATATTTTTAAATTAATGTTATAAGTTGCATGATTTTATTTTATATTAATTTACTAAAAGCAATAGCTGAGTGATTTAATGTGAAATGACTAAGTTTAATATTCTTTTATTCACATGAAAGTTAAAGAACTATAGACTATTAAAATTTAACTTCCCACATAATGAATACAGAGAAACAGAAACTGTATGTCAACATGTAATAGTCACAACAAAAAGAGTATCTAAAAATTAGCATATAATATTGAATGTAATAAGCACTGAATTTGCATTATTACTAAAGGATTAAATGTCCAGGGTCATAATGGTAACCACTCTTCAGAGATTTGTTATTTACTAATTATCATTTTTGGTGCACAACTATCTGCTGAAATTCCCACATTTGAAAATCATTCCCTTGGCCCATGAAGACAGCCATCTAAATAGTCTATTCAGCTATCACTATCCCACAAAGCCAAGGAATGTGCAACTTCATGATTTGACAGAAGATTAACCCAGATTTAGAAAGACAGGAGTATTTCTCCACATAACCACCAGGAAGAAGAGCCTTGACAGGTGAAGCCAAGAAAAGACAAGACGCACGTGCGAGCATGTCAGCCCTGGCCAGGCCAGCCTGACTTGGAAGGGGCATCCGCATTGGGCTTCCGGGATGACAGGAAGGCATGAGGGCCCTGGAGGTCAGGAATCGTGAGGCTGGAGGCCCCTGGACTGGGGAGAATGTGACTGTGCTGTGGAATGAGAACTACCAAAGGCAGGGTTCACCTATGTGACCGTGCCTACGCCAGTCTGGTCGGCAGCCTGCAATCGTGAACATTGCAGCCACTCTATTTTGGAAAATTGTACTCTGGGAATCCAGAGACAAACAAAAGAAGTATTTGCTGGTCAATAAGAAACACAGACCTATAATAAAAGATAGTATGGAAAGTGTAATAACTGAGGGTGTAGAAACAGAGACAGCACAGAAAACCCAGGGAAGGCTTGTTGAAAGAAATGACATAATTGGTTTTTGCAGGATAATAATAACAAAAGCTAGTATTTACTGAGTACATATTGTGTTGTTGGCAGAAGCCATGTTATGAAGGATCATATATGCCGTGTTAAAAAGCTTATCTGCTAACTTTACACCATGGGGTTTAACATGCAGGGGGAAAGAGGAGGTTATATGGATCTTCTATCAATTTGATAACAACCACAGAAGGTATGTTAGGAAAGTGTGAGTCTAGAGGGAGGAAGTTTATTTTAAAAGCTACAGGATTATTCTTAGTGTGGAATGATGCCACCTAAAACTGATGCCATTATAATGAGAAGGGAAAATAGATGATCTGTTGGAAATAACAGTTTAATTTGTTATGTTTCGAAGTGCATTTGTGCAGTGTCAGGGCTTACCCCCTCATGGAACCAGGACACTTTTGAGAGTAAAAGGAAATGCTATTAACAGCAATATCTAGAAAGGAGATATAAACCAGACTATTCCCAATAACCTATTTAAATTAGTTCTAAGAAACTAGTGGTAGACTGACAGAGAGGTCATCTGTCGGTGGAAAAGACAGACCCACCTCAGAATGCCACAGTGGTTAGCTCTTGAGAACTGCCCCAGTGAACCCTAACAGCCTATTTCTTGGAATGCAGAGGGCAGATATGCATAATTTTTTAGCCATGACTATAAGATGTAAAGTTACCTTACATATAGAAGTTCTGAGACTTATTGCAACATCCAACTTTTCACTGAGGTGAATTCTCAATAGCATGCACCTCCCCGTGGCCCTAGCTTGCTCCTCCTTTGGACACCTCCCAGGTCTCCCTGAGTTCCTCCAAGGGAGAGAGAAGAAGTCATAGGGTGCTCCATTTACGTGGCTGTGCTGTGACTGAGGTGGCAGAGGGTTTTACAACTCTCCTTAGAGCCTGAGCAGTGTAAACCTAGCAACGGGTCACAGGTGCTTTCGGGTGGCTGCTCCTGGATAGCGCATGACACTTAGATAAAAGGAGAGATTATCAGAAGACTTTCTGCATCAAGGAACACAATTTCTTCCCCATTGAATTCATTAGAGAACTCCCTGACATGTGGAGTAGGGTTAAATGAACATCTGCACGCCAATCATATGCTAACATTTTAGAACACTTTGCTCTATTTTATGTCATTTGTAGTAATCATATTTCCATAATTTTAGAAGGTATATAAAGGACTGCAAGAGCAGTGCAAGCCATTGTTGAAGGACTAAGAAAAAGAAAACTATGCAAACAAAAATAATTATCTCCCATAATTTCACCTGAATACCTACTGTTAAATAATGATATTATGCTTATGTATACATGTACAACTTTCATTTAGCTTTCTCATTTAAAATTGTATCAGAAATAATTCTCTATATCACTAAAGTTAATCTAAAATATAATATGTAATAGGATAATACTTTGCTTATAAATAAACTATGGTTTATTAAGTATTTCTCTATATTTGAACACTTAGAATAATGCCAATATTTTACTAAAACAAATAATGCTTAAGTAAACACCTCTGTGCATAAATTTTCTTTTTTTCTATATTCTGACCTACTTTAGGTTTTTAGTAGTAAAAACACTGGGAAGAGCTCTATTCATGTTTTAAAGTAGGTACATACTGTTAAGTATCTTTCAAGAAAATGTATATCATTTTACACACCAATAACAGTGAATGTTTACCATATCATTACTTAGCACTGGCTATTATAATTTTTGTAATCATCTTTAATAATTCCATGAGGGAAATGGCATCTCATTTTCTTTTAATTTGTATTTCTTTTATTTTTTAGTGAGGCTGAAAATTATCTAATGTTGTTCATGTATATATTTAAACTTTATTGGTTAAAATTTTCCCAGGAAAACACTTATCTCAATCCGCAGTCATCTTTTGATGTTGAATGCAGTGCCTTTTCAATTTTAACTTCCACTCCACGGATAGGACTGCATGAGGCTGCTGCATAGGCATTGTGCATATAGAGGGGATTCAGTGTATGTCAAGGATGAGAACTTGTTTTGCATCTCACTACATTGTGAGGTCTGAACATTTGAGGCCTTTGCTTCTTGGAAAATTCTCTAGAAAAGAGTATCTGAAGACTATCGTGAAAGAGAAAAAAAAACATTTTTATGAAAGACTTTTAAGGACTTTTCTAAACATTATTTAGTTTCTCAATTCAGAAGGAGTGCATTCCTTGTCAAATTGATATCGCAAGAATTGGAGGCTTAAGTGTATGCAGCACAGGCAAGACTGGATAGGCAGGTGCCTGAAGCAGGCAATAAATAATAACAAGGCAGGCTTTTGTAAATGAGGCTGCAGAAACTGTAGTGACCTTCCTACCAAAAGAAATCCTTTGAAAACGTTTTCACATACTCACAATTACAATAAAATGGAACTCTATTATATTCTTTTGCTTTCTTATTATTGAAAACTTCCTTATATCAATTTACCAAAATTCTAATCATATTTGAAAGAGTTCTAGCAAATCCTACAACCAAACACACATAAATTATATGTGTGTGTGTGTGTGTGTGTGTATACACACATATGTTTTAAGAAGTCATTAAGCAGGCCTAAGACAAAGACTTGAAAAAAGGTATATTACACTTCAGTACAAACTACTGAAATGAACTTATTGTTTCAATTTTATTAATTTTGAAATTATCTAATTTGATTTTTTTACAAGATTGTACACTGAGAGAGAAGAAGGGGGAACGGCATGGGGTAGGTGTGTATTATAAACAGGGATTGATGTATAATCTCAGTCTTATTTTTAGATGAGGAACCTTAGACATATTTCTGAAAGCGTGTCCTAGATTACACAGGTAATAAGTGGCAGACTCATAATTAACACCTACCTCTGCCTGACACCAAAGCCCATGTCCTTTCACTTCACTTTCTGTCTTCTACGTCCTGCTATAAATCCTACAGAAATAGAAGCTCATTTAATTCTCTTAACAGTTGTATATGATGGAAACTATAATTAACCTTCTTTTACTGTGGGAAAATTTAAACACAGAGAGCTAAAGAATTTGCCCAAGATTACACAGCTAGTACGTAGCAAACCTAGAAATCAAATCCAGGCACTCTGAGGCCAGCCTGTGCATTGAGCCACAACACGTCCAGGACCCCTTGCTGTGCTATGGAAATACTTGTAGACGGCATCACTGATCTTCAGTGGGAATACGGCACTACAGCCTAATTTCTACAAGGTACACCCTCCAGAAAGTTATCAATGTCTTTTTTCTAATCAATATAATATAATAGTCTACTTACATGATGAATATTTGTACTATTTCTTGGTTCCTACAGACACTTGCCAGGCTAGAAACACCATGTTATTATCTTGTCACTAACATTTGTATAAAACTCCTTATTAGAGGGCAGGACATACTCTGAAGAAGAGCTGTTTTCACCTGATGCAGATTAAGGGCAAATGGAATTTTACATGCAGGAGCATACCATTGTGGGACTAAAATAGCAAGTGTGCAGTTAACCCCACACTAAAGAGCATCTGTGCATCAAGCCCCGCTTCTCTTTATATATATGGTCAATAAAACACATTGATGTCTCTGTTTTGTTTTCTTAGCCCCTACCATGTAGTAGTTTCCTGCAAATATGTGTTTTTTGGGGATGAAGGTAAATGACTTATGCTAATAGAACCACAATGAGACTCTAATTGTGCCAAATCTCTGTTATGTAGAACTGCATGTCATTTGATTTGCAAAAGTTGTTTCATCTGACATTACAGGAAGATACTGTTATGATGTATCATTTTAATTTCTTTCATGAGCACTCACTGGGGGAAAAAAGTAGCAAATGACAAGGTTGTTTATTTGTTACAGTAGTATTCCTTCAAAATCTAATGAACAAAGGTAACTTTAATATTATGAATCAATTATCTTCAAAAATACCTATATAATTAACTGAGGAATTCTCTTCAGAAAAACCAATTGAGAAATTATTTTAATATAAGGAAGAAAAAATATAAAAATAATAATTCTAAGCTAATAACAAAATTTCTCACCACCGTCAACTATGTTATCGGAAGTTTCCTAAGCATAAGGAAAATATATAAAATATCACTTAAGTATATATAATGTGGAAATTATGTCAGATTTATTTCTGTTATTGAGGAACTTAAAGAACAGTGTTTGACTCTCTGCTATAACTCTGATGAGCTTTTTAAACTTGTTAATCTTTTTGAGCTTTAGATTCTCTTCACCTGTAAAATGAAGATGGTCATAAAAATCTTAATTTTGTTCTTACATAGCAAGAGTAGGTATTCCCTTGGGTGGCTACTTTAGTCTCACAATTTTGGAGGAATGTGCTTAATAAAATAATATATCCAGAGTTTTTAAAATTATCTAAGTGTTCAATTAGCTAATTGCATAGGTAATAAATATGGCTTTATGTTTTTCACATGATGTCCACATATATTTGGCAGGTAAGTACAACAATTGTTATTTCTAATTTATACATTCAAGTAAAGCCTGTTTGATTAATCCAAATTACTCTTATCAACTTGCCTATTATAAACCTTACTAGACCAAGCCTAGAGTTATTTTTTAATATTGGAATCACTAAAATCAAGATTGTAACTTTACTTGTTTTCATTTCTTGTATACCAGTAATAAATAACTAGGTCTTTGAGATATAACTTTATGTAAACACACGTGCTCCTTTGCAGCTGGGACAAATGAAAATGACTCCTCTAGAAATGACTACCTATATTTTACCATGTATAGTGCACATTTTTGCCCAAATTTTTGAGTGAAAAATAAAGATGTGCATTATGCATGGGTATAATGATTACATACCATGGGTATAATAATCCTGTGTATAATGTGCCCCAAAAAGTGGGTGTGCAATATACATGAGAGCCCATTGTACATGGCAAAATATGGTAATTCCCTGAACTGCTGGTTTGGATATAATGGGCCAATTAAAGCAGCCTGAGAATCGGGAGCAATACTCACAGAGAAACATTTCAGAAAGTCACTTTTTCCTTTTAGTGTTGTTTTAAATTTAGTAGATGGTATATAACCCTTTTTAATTGAGTAATAGACATACAGCACCTGGTTCTTATGTTGTAGGATACTTAAAAAGGAAAGCAAGTAACAATAAAATTCAATGCATCATGAGTCTAGTAAAAGCTGAGCTCATCAAAAACTAGCCTAAGAGTGTCTCACATAATGTTTTTAATAGCACCCCAATGTTGCAGCAATATAGAAAGCCATAGAAACGAGAACTTAAAATTACCATTTCTGTGTCATGTTAATTAAACAAGACAAAAAATCCTGTTAAACCATGACCTGTTTTGTTCTTCACACTGAGCTAGGCCAGGCCTTTGCATTGTATGAGAGACGAATGGCCACAGATACACCTAGGTAACCAGGGGAGAGCAGCTAACGGCTCATGTCTTCCCTCTATGATGCAGTATATGCCTTTAATTAGAAACCATATGCTTTCTTGGCATCCACAATTATTTCCTAGCTGTACTCATAAAGAACTTCCTTGCTTTCTTCAGATCTGGGACAATTCTCATAATCTGTCTCTTAAGCATCTCTTTCAACAGATTTTGATCCAGGAGATAATGGTCTTGGTGGTCTATTAGCATAAGTCATAAGCATTCCACTTATTAAATATCTCTCAATTTAAACCTAAGTCTCCATTATTTCTTGTTCATCTCTAGAACCTCCAAAGTAGCTGCTATACAGAAGGAGAAAAATAAGCAGAGAGAATGTGAAGAAAAATAATTTATGGAACAGAATGGAAGATGGATTAAATGTTCATGAGACAGGTAAGGGATAAACAGAATTATCAGGATTACTATACAATAATAGTCCATGCAGTGGGGTGGAGACTTCAGTTTAAACTGAAAGATATTTAATAAGTGGAATGCTTATGACTTAATGACCAACTTGGTAAGACATATCGGGGAGAAGAATCCAAAATAACTTAGATTTCTGTATTGGGGTCTCATTAATCAGGAGAGATATTACAGAAGGAGGATCTATTTGGGAGGCAAGGATGATTTGTCAAATAGTGGTCTTGTGCCTTGGGGTATCAAATCATGTGGCCCTTCGGTGTCTTTGGGTCTATGTTTTGATTTAAGATGCAAAGTGCATGTATTTCTATGGGTTGCAGTCAACAAAGTTTAAAAACATTTCTTAAAGAAGTACACATGAGATACTCAGTTGTCACCAAAGTACTTGTCCTGAATCTCGGATACATATTTAGAAGTCAGCAAAAGACAGCCAGCTGCATACACTGCTTTAAGAGTTGCCAGTGGGCAGCTTAGTTGAAGGCAGGTGAGTAGGTAAGATTAGGTACAGGAAAAGTGAGATGGAAGAAACCCTGTTGAATACCAATATTTAGGGCCAGGAAGTGGAAAAGGAGACAGGAAAAGAGATGGAAAAAGTGTCCTGAAAGATAAGGGAGAAGACCATACTTGTTAGAAACTTAATTGCGTGTGATCTTTGGTTTAGTGCCAAGAAAATAACACCAGTTTGAACTTGTAGGAACTTATCATCAAGGGCCAAAATGACATTGACCAAATTAACAATAAACATAAAGGACAGAATTGGCACATTGTTTGGCACAAAGGGAGAGTAAGCTATATAAAGCACGTATTTAGTTAGGAAGGCAAGGCTAGGAGGAGAGGCAGGAGGTACTGTGAGGAATAAGAACAATATGAGGTTGCCAGCAATCCTGTGATCAATCTGAGAACCTTTTTAGAAGAAGGCAAAAAATCTTAGTGATTTGCAGAAGAGATATATAAAATCCCTGAAGGGGCCAAGATCGGCTACTTCCCTCTGTGGGGGTACAAAACATGCAAGAACCTGGGCATATAAATTAGATGAAATGTGAGAATTGATTTTGAAAAAGTGGAAAAATTATTCATGGTAAATTTTAAAAAGCAAAGTAGAACCTTAGAATAGTAAAAGTATGAGGGAGAAAAGTTACATTATCAAATAAACAGTTCCATTTATATCAATTCAACAATTCCATATGGTAAAATAGGTACAAAAAGCAACTGCGATGGTCTAATCAACACCTGAGAAGAAACGGATGAAAGGGATGAACCAGTGGTATGCAGAAGGGAGATTACATTTACATGTGTCTTGTGGACCTGAAAAATGAAAGAGAATTGCAAAGTCAGAGAAAAGACAACCTTGCTTGCCCAAACAGGAATCTTATTTGGCCAGATATATTTTCTGAGCCGAATCTAATGAGTTCTTGAGCCCATGCAAAATGGGCCCCCAACCTACCTAGGAGCCTTTTTTTCTAAAAATGATTGAAGAGAGCCATGTTGATTGTGAAATAATAAGTTATTGTTTTGCAAGCTGCATGTTACATCTGTTTACTAAAATAATGTATGCATTGAATCTGGGCAGGGAGAAGGCCCTGATTTAACAGTTTTCTAAACTTTAAATCAGATTATCTTTTGCCTACCATGTCTCTATATAGAGCAAAAGAATGAACTCTCAACCCCGGAAGTCTTTTATTATTTGAAGTATTTGCAAAGTAAAGTACAAGAAAGAATTATACAGTCTGCTTCTATTATAGCTAACTATCTAAGAGGCTTCAAACAAAATAAATATTTGCTGCATAAATTAACATATCATAAAATCAAGCAGACTGTGTCTATATGTAATACATATATACGATAACCCAGTAATGAAAAGACTTCTGATTTAAATTATTTGAATACTCATGTATGTTCTTCTCAAAATATTAAAAGATGTAGGACTATAAAATTTACTCTCCTACAGAATGGGGTTGCATAATGTCTCCTTAAGTTTATGTTCACTCCGAACCTCAGAAGATGAATTTATTTAGAAATACAATCTTTGCAGATATGATTAGTTAAGATAAGGTCTTACAGAATTTAAATGAGCCCTAAATTCAATGACTGATATCTTTATTAAAGGAAAGCAAGGGACATTCACACACAGGCACACAGGGATGAAGACAACGCGGCAACGGAGGCAGAGATTGAATTGGTGCCACTACAAGCCAAGAAACACCAGAGATTGCTGGAAGCCACAGAAGAGGCAAGGAAGGTTTTTCCCTAGAATTTTAAGAGTGTGCATGGCCCTGGGGACGACTTGATTTTGGATTTCTAGTCTCCATAAGTTTGAGAGAATAAATTTCTCTTGTTTTAAGCCACCCAGTTTGTGGTCATTCGTTGAGGCAGCCTGAGGAAACGAATACTTCACTTTTTTTAGAAAGGAAAGTGTTCGTGTATGTTTATGTCAGTACTGCTTGTTCAGGAATCTGGCTTTTGACAACCTTCAAAGATTGTTCATGACACCAAGAAGTTGAGTGATTTATTTGCCCAAGGTCATTTGGTAAATCTGTGTCTTTGTTGTAATTGGAACCCAAGACCACCACTTATTTAGAGTGTTTTCTGTAGTCACTGCCTCTTGCCGCCTCTGACTTTATGAGGATAATTTTATAGAAAAATGACTCCTGTAAATTCTGCTGTCAGTCAGTGGGAGCTGGCAAAGTGCTCGTGCTGATGGCTTTCATGATTAGGATGCAGGGCTAACAGCCCCACACTCTGGCTTATAAAACAAGCTTAAGTGTTGCCTGCTCCCTCACCTCATCATTCCTAGAATGGTACTTATCTTTCAAGCCACAAAACAGTGCTGACGCCAAGGCCATAAAAAGTATTATATGGTTCTGCCTGCCATCTTTTCAAGGTGGGCTGGCAAAGCAGAGGACCACAGACAGAAAAATGGAGTAATAAAGTTTAAATAGTAGGCAATAATATTAATCTGCTGTGCTGCAGTGCCGATTAAGAAATTGAACCAACTCCCTGCAGTTCTAATTGGATTTTCCTGTGTTTTCTATAACCCTTAGGGCTCTACGCTGATAAATCCTATTTTTGCTTGCCATTTATTCCCCACGAATGACTCTGTGTAATGGACTTCTCTGTAAAAAGCACACAAATGCTTGTATGGCCATAGAATTTGTTTTGTGGTTTTCTTTGTAGATTCTGGCATGTTACTTTCTAAAAAGCAAGCAATTAATACACTAAATCACTGGGTTAATTGCTGTCTAAATATTTCATATGCAGAATAAGGTATCAGGCTATGACTCAGGTCATGGGAAAGCACAATCCTGTGTAAAGTGATGCCCTGGGAAACTGTATTATGCTAAGACTAGAAAGATAGATCCATACATTGTGATGAATAATATCTGAGGTATCCAAATGTAAAATGAAAGTAGAATAAAGATTATGTATACCCATGTCAAGAATTTTTTCAAATCTGTAAGATAATTTTTACATGCTCAATTCACTATTGTTTTTGAAATATGCACTTTGTCTAAATTGGTCTGTAAGTATGTGTAGCCAACGAACTCCATTGTCAAGATATTCTGTATGTAAGGATCTAATCACTGCTTGGTTATGATTCTAATAACAACCAGGTTAGTTCCAGTTATAAAACATTAATTTTATATATCTAGATCGAGATCAGAGATGGGGAGTGTCACATTACTGTCCCAACGGTACATCTCTGGAGATGTCTTTACTGTTTTAGAAACAAAACTTTGGTTGAGTAAGTCTGCTAAATTTGTCTGATTTTTGTCATAGAACTAGTGATGCCTCTATTTGCCTTCAGTATGGTTTTAGTTTTGAGTTAGTCTGTTATCACTCCTGAAACTACCAATCTCTGGTGATTTGCTTATTAAACTTCCCCCTGCAAATTACCAGACTCAGCCAGGTTCCCAAATTTTCTACTTCATACTCTCAGGGTAAAATCTCTGTCCTCCAGCCTATGGTGTCTTGCTCTTCAAACTTTGTGGACACCTTAGTCCTACTTGCTAATGAGGTTGCGTCATCTCTCTGCTTGGTCCTTTCCCGCTACAGTATCCATTATATTTCTGATTTTTTCCTTCCACTACCTTTCTGATGGCTTCCACCTGTCTGATACCCAATGACAGCCCTTCTGCCTTAATGCTAACGTTTGGAAAAAACCGAACCACAGTTGGCAATCCTGCTTATTTTCTGATAGTATGTCTTACTTCTGTGCTATTTCACTTGAACCAAACATTCCCTGATTCTTCTGGTGTTTGCTTTGAACTCTGATGAGTGATTTCTAACCATCCATATGAACAAAATGTACTGAACACTTGTCATGGGCCAAAGCATTGGACTATTGGGGATAGAAGGGTGAACAGGAACCATTTTCATTTTTGAGAAGCTGGTGGTTTGTCTGGGATAGATCTATTTTGTTGTACTTCTACTGTATACCAGGTGGTTTACACTTAAATCTCACAGCGGTGGTTTTCTAGGCTTGGCAGTATTGATAGTCACCTGGGATGTTTGCTAAAATGTCAGAGATCTGAACTGCATTCCAGATATACTGAATCAGAATCCTCATGGATGTGGCCTAGGTATCTGCATATGCAAGCAACCCATGTGATGATGTGATTGTCATGGATGATCTGAGGACCTGCCTTGAAATAGACTCTCGTATCAACTCAGTGGAATAGGTTTAATAATCTCTTTTTACAGGTGAGGTTACTGAGGAGTAGAATGTAGCTTTCCCAACTGAACAGTGGAAGAGGCAGGAAGCAAACCCAACCTGTATAGCTTAAGAATCCTTGTCATTTACACTATGTTTTCACAAAACCTCTTACCTGTGTCTTTCGTGGGTCCCTGGTTCCCATTCCAGAGTGATCCTCCAGACAACCTCCATAGTTGTGGCACTAGCTGGTACTAATGACAGATGTGATGGTTAATTTTATGTGTCAAATGGACTGGGTTATGATGTGCAGGTATTTGGCCAGGCCTTAGTTTCGATGTGTATGTGAGGGTGTTTCTGGATGACATTAACATTTGAATTGGTAGACTGAGTAAAGCAGATTGTCCTTCCCAATGTGGGTGGGCCTCATGCAATCAACTGAGTACTGAATAGAACAAAAAGGCCAAGAAAGAGGGCCTGAATGTTGAACTAGAATGTTGATCTTTTCTGGTCTTTGGACTTGGACTGCAACACCAGTTCTTGGGTCTTGAACCTATTTGCTTTTGGACTAGAAGTACATATCAGCTTTCCTGGTCTCCAGCTTGCAGATTAAAGAGCTTGGAACTTCTCAGCTTTCATAATTGCATGAACTAATTCCTTAAAATTTATATATGTATAAAATCTCTATCCTGTTGTTTCTGTTTCTCTGGAGAATTCTCACTAATACAACAGCATTTGCTAGCATTTTAGACAATATCTTGACAAGTTGCCTGAAATAAACTTGGATATTTTGTACTTATTTTAAAGAGGGGAGGCTGAGTATGAACACATATGGCAGAAAATGATCTAGGTCAGAATGAATCACCAGCTGCACCTAAACCACACTTGTCTGTCAAAGCTAAAGCTTCATTTCAATTTCGATAAATGGCAATAATAACCCAGAGGCAATCCTTCCACTTTTAGGGAGTTGATGAAATGCTTCCAAACAATAGAAAATGGACCACTGTCAGCTGTATCCCTGAACAGAGTGGGAAACTTAGAGAATGTCAAGAATCAAGAAACTACAATTGTAATGATGCCCATAAAGAAAAATAAAGGTTATGTATCTGATACAAAGCTCAATGAACAATGCCTCAATTATGCTGTTTTGATGTACTTCTCTTCAGAGTAGTCTTATTTTGAAAGTTCACATTAGCCCCCATCTAAAAGTTTTCCAAACATGAGGATACTTGCTTTGAAGGAGGTCCATGGTGTGGACCTTGGCTGCAATGCTATTATGAGTTGAGGTTCTCAAGGACATAATCATTGTTTATTAAACAAGCAGTTCTCTGTCTATGCTGAGAAGCAAAGAAAAAGATTATCTGTGCTAAGAAAGATTTTGGTTAAACTAAGAAAAATGTATAAGACTGAGTGAAGTAAGGCAGCATTGTACTTAAACCATTTCTGATAGTCTCTGTCTTATTCCTTAATCTCCTTCAAGGAAAGATGGTGCTGCAATACTGCTGAAAACTGTACTGGGAGCATTTTTATTATATGTCTTAAATCTTCCCTACTGCAATTTTACCTGATTACTCTTGGGAAGGTAAGTGTTGGTCAACGAATGACATCAGTCATAGTTTTCTTGGTAAGAAGTATTCCCCTGGTGGTAGATTCTATTATCATGAATATTCTCATTTTACCTTTGCTTGATTATTTAAAGGAAACTTAAGTGGTATGGATTTTACTTTTCTAAAGCATTATTTTCCCCCCCAGGAAAAAATAATGTAAGCCATAAAAGAGCTGTGAGAGGACCAAAGATAATTTCCTGAGGAAATTATTCACTAACCTAATTTACTTTAAATCGCAAAACTGTGCTTCTAAAGTTTAGTTTTCTCCTGGCCAAGGCAAACTTACTTACTTTTTGCCTTCCTCATTCCCTTGACTCCTTTAACTGGTGTAATCTTTGGCTGCCCCGATTTGATACCTGATAAATAGGCTGGTTGACCAAGGATAGGCCGTCATTGCACCTCGCTTGGAACACCATACTGGCTCCATCCTGTGCTCCTTCATATTTTTCCTTACTCTCTTATTTTCTCCCTTTACTTCACATGAACTACCCATCTTTTCCATCATTTTTTTTTTCAGAGTTCTTGCTTGCTACTAGCTGAGGTCTAACTAATCTGGTAAACAATGTGTTAGTGGATATTGTTATGATTTGCATTGGGCCCCTACCAAAATATATATTGAAGTTCTAACCACCATTACCTCATACTATGACCTTATTTTAAAATGAGGTCATTGCAGATGTAATTAGTTAATACGAGTTCACGTTGCCTTAAATTCAATGTGACTGGGGTCCTTAGAAGAAGCAGATACGTAAGAAGAAAACACGATGAGATGTCAGAGGCAGGGGTTGGGGCTATGCTGCCACAAGCTGAGGAATACCTAAGGCCACCAGAAGCCTGGAGGCTTTGGAAAGAGCGTGACCTTACAAATACCTTGTATCCAGACTTCTAACCTCCAAAACTGTGAAAAAATACATTTTATTTCTGAATAACATACTTATGTCTATTATAATAAGACTATCAGTAGACAATAACATAGCAGAAGCGAGACCACTAATGATGTGACTCAGGTACCTGACAGGTCAATAAGAAAGGTATTTTGAAATGGAAAGGAATATGTGGCATCCACCACCTTCATATGACATATCCGGGTTTCAGGGTTCTCTGAGCTGACTTTGCATCGCAACCTGACCTCTAAACTATGCTGTGGAACTTCCGTTCCTAAATATTGCAAATATAGAGGTTGGGTGGGGAAGGAGATAGTTATCATTGGTTGAGAGCCTAAAGAATCTGGCACCTTGGAAGATCCTTGCTCTTCTGCAATTTTGTTCCTCATACAGTTTTTTCCATATCAGGAAGGGCTACTTCCATCTACCCAGGTGCTCAAGGCCAACATAGCTGAAAAATGGAAGAACAGAGATTTTTTTTTCCCCTTGAAACCTCAGCACCTTGCATAATGCTTATTATTATGACAGGGAGTCACTATTAGCTGTGGTTTTGTGGGTTATTCACTGGACAAGCCCCATGTCCCTCTGTTTATCTCTCTCACTGGTTCCATGAACCTTTTTCTAGTCTTTGAATGTAAATCTATTAACTGATGATAACAAGGGGAACAGAAAGAAGTATTAGGGGGTCAGTGGGAGGGGTCCAGGTTCTGGTTTCAGCTTAGCTACTAACCAAATACCCAAGCCTGGACAGGGCACGATTTAACTGGAATCATTAAAGAACAGAGTAATGCAATTGAAAGTGGATTGGAAATCCAGTAAAATTGGATTTCTAATCTCTGTACTGCCAAAAAGTCACTTGTGGAGTTGTCATCAATCTCCTCTGGGCCATATTTTTCTCCTCTGAATATTAAGGAGATGTGACTGTTTAAACAGAAGTGAGCATGAAAAGTGAGGGGGTTTGGCAGAGGAAAAGGAATGGAGGGAGGAAGAGCTGTCACCCTGGGAGGCTGTAGCGGAAAAGATAAAAAGTATCATTTTATTCAGAGCCAGTGATTAGTGTAGAAGTAGTTTTCTTTTACTGTCCTTACGTATATCCATTGGCAACACTTTGCCCCTCTGTTAGATTTCCATGGTTTTCTGTGCCCTACATTTGTTATGATGTTTTACTGACTCCTTCATTTGAATTATCTGCTTTTTTTTTAACATGCCTCCAAATGCCATTATGAGTCACTGAAGCTCAAAGCCATCTATCACCCTTACAAGGCATATAAAAGATGACAATCATCAGTCAAATATTTTCACTCTGCCTGAAACAGAGTTTTCTCAGTCCAGAATAAATACTTTTCTTCCTGCTGGATTAGCTAAGATTTATACTCCTAATAGGCAAATAGTCCCCGAAGTTTTAGATAAAGAAAAGCATTACGTGTCTTGGCTTAATCATAGGCAGAAGATACAATCTTAAATTCGTATTGCAGCTTTGAGGCTTACTGACAGGCTTCTGGAAGAGTCCTGTTATTGTTAGTGGGACAGCAAGTGATGCTCTGTGTACTTAAATATTTCTCCAGAAAGTTCTTAGTTTATGTCCTTTAAAAAATTTTTGGTATTGTTATTGTATTACAGCTCTCCCGGTTTAGTCCCCTTCGCCCTCCTGCGCCCAGCCAGCCCACAGCTCCCATAGTCACTCCCCTACACCCTTGTCCATGCCAGTGTGTCATCCATGCATGTTTTTTGACTGATCCCTTGCCCTTCTTTCCAACATTATCTCCCCACCCCCTCCCATGGGCAGCTGTCAGTCTGTTCCGTGTTTCCACGTCTCTGGTTCTATTTGCTTGTTAGATTTATTTTGTTCATTAGCTTCTTCTTATAAGTGAAGCTAATCATTTGGTCATTTGGTGTTTTTCTTTCCCTGACTGGCTTATTGAACTTAGCATAATGGTTTCCAGTTCCAATCATGCTGTTTGTTGCAAAAGATAGGAATTCCTTCTTTCTTTCTGCTATTCAGTATTCCATTGGGTAGAGGTACCACAGTTTTTTAATCCACTCATCTTCTGATGGGCACTTAGGCTGCTTGCAGCACTTGACTATTGTAAATAGTGCTGCTATGAACATAGGGGTGTATAAGTTCTTTTGAATTGGTTGGTGTTTTGGGATTCTTAGGGTATATTCCCAGCCGTGGGCTTGCTGGGTTAAAAGGTAGTTTCATAGTTTATGCCTTAAGCATACCAGAAGCCTGCATGATAATAGTTAAATCCAACCATAATTTGTTCCTTTGGTCAAGAAAAAAATGTTATTTAAAAATAAAAATGTAAATTGTAATATATTGTAAAATCATTGAAATTTTGAACTGGAAAAAACCCAAAATATGTTCACTATTAAGTCATATGATAATTTGAGATTTAAAGTTTAGGTCATTTAATCCAGAGAAACTTCTAATTAATGCTAGTTGGGCCTGAAATTCATAAGTCTTGATTTCGATCTGAGCTTTCTGTCAGTTCCATCAGATTCTAATAGTTTAAATAATTAAGTGTGGCAAAAACTGTTCATTACCATCAAATATTCATTTTTCTCTTCTTTGCCTAATTTTATTCTGGGCATCAATGCATTCAACCAAAAAAAACTACATTTCCCAAGCAAATCTTAAATAATTTAAGTGTAAAGATTCGGTGCAGTTTCTAAGAAGCTGCCATAGTGGACTATAAAGTGACCTTTACCAAGAAACCCAAGTGAGGATGGGTTCCTGATAAGTATAGATTCACCCTATTGATAATCTGATATCTTCTTTTACCTGAGAAACCAATAATCACCTCTTTCATAAGCCACTATTATTTTTGGATTTTCTGTACTATATATAGCCAAGACTGACTCTAACTTGTATACTAGGTTATTGTTATACTTAAAAAAATAGAAATAGAAAACAAAAGAAAGTCCTCTAAAAGCTCAGTAACTGCATGTTTTGGTGCTTGCTGTCTTGGATAGCCAAGTGCGTCATGTGGGTATGGGTCCATTCTTAAAGATACAGTGAGAATTATCTCAGAAAATTACACTAAGAAGTGTGCCCGTAAATGCGCTAAACACTTATTAACATTTTTAATAGGTACCACTGTTGTTGTATGGCAAAAAAAGGCTACCAATTCACTAATTACTGTCTATTTCTCTAAGCTATTTTTATAGCAATTTACTAAATTTACTCTCAGAGTAGCTAATGTAAATCCAGGCTGTGGAAAGTCAGCATAAATGAAACCATGTTCAATTATAGTTTGGGCAGCCATTCCCCAGGAAACTTGCACATTTCACTCCTTAAACTTTTGGAATCTTTGAACTGGGCAAACTAGCCTTTGAATTGGGCCAAACCAACATTGTCTTCCAAACAACACAATAACAGGAAAGCAGGCATCTTGACTTCAAAGACTAAACATTAAGGACATTCTTTAGAATGAAGAAAAAGCCCTGTATAGCTAAAAAAATAACTTAGCTTATTAGCACCAATAGAAATTCCTTCCTTCTATTCCTGTAATTATGTCCTTTCTCTGTCTACACACACACACACACACACACACACACACTCCCTTGCATTCATCCAATAATTGGGACACAATTTGGTTTCTTACCTGAATCTATGTCCCTGGATTATAATTTTTTTTAATCAAATAAACACTTGTTGCTTCTCACTTTGGCTTTTTATTTTTAGGTTAACAAGATAAATAAGTACATAATTCAGAAGCTCAATATATGGCAAAGAATAATTCTGAAGAAACAACAAAAATAGTGAAAATGTTTAAATTCTGAAGACATACATATATTACTTAATTTCACTTTTGGTATTTTGGATTTTTGGTTTAGAGTATTAAAAATGCTAGTATTTTAAAGGCACAAAACTTAGAGTAACATCAATAAAAATATTATTATTAAAATAACGTTTCACATATATCATTTTGATAATCCTTAAAAAAAGTTCTTTAAGACAAATAATTATAAATTAGGTATGGTAAAATAGCATTGCAAAGCCGATTCTTCATGCTTAATCTTAAATCCAAGGGAGACAAACTTTATTACTCATCACCTACAAATATAATTGTTTTCCAAAGTAAATTATAACCTTAAAATTATGCTTGACTTTTAATTTCAATAATTTTTTAAGAATTTCATTCTAAACTATTAAAAATATTATACAAAACTTAGAAGTAAAGCAGAAGAATGACTAAGCTTCTTTTAGTGCCATTATTTCAACAGGGCCACACAAGGATTAAAAAATTATCCCGGACAGCACACCTAGATATTTGATGACAGTGTAGACATTGTGCAGTTACAACTTAACTAGCATATTTCTGTCTGGTAGAAAATAATAACCTCAAAGGTTGTAATCTTATGGTCATATAGAACATTGAACAGTATTGCTTCTTAAAACTAACAACATCATTCAGCATTTCTTTAATTATATACATCTCTGTTCCTCATATATTCCTTTGAATCAGACTTACAATCATGGTTTCTTTATTAGTTAATAAGGTAAAAAAAAATTTGACCTGTGTTTATCTTAAACTTTATGTGAGAGTCCTATTTTAAAGTTTTGGAAAATTATACTTTAACAGAAAAATTGAATATAGATGCGAGCCACTGTATCAGCAGACTTTATTAACACCAGAAATTGCCTCCTACTCCAATGATGCCACATATCCCACCATGCGAACCATAATTATTTTGAAAGAGGGGGACCTCACATTTTCTACATATTGCTCTTTTTAGGATGAATAATACCACTCATAAAAGTCCACATCCTATTTCCCAGAATGTGAGAATATGCTACCTTACACAGGAGAAGGTTTCAGATGGAATTAAAATGTCTAATTGGCTAACCTTAAGATAAGGACTTTATCTTGGATTATAGAAGTTGGTTTGAGGTAAACAAAAAGGTCCTTAGATGTGGAAGAAGAAGAAGGCAGAGAGAAAGTCAGAGTGATTCAAGAAAGGAGCAGCTGCTGCTGCCTGGGAAGATGCTGAAAGAGGCCTTTTCTTTCTAAAAAAAGAAAAGAAAAGAAAAAAAGAAAGAAGAGATGAAAGAAAAAGAAAAAGAAAAAGAAATCGATTCCCCTTTAGAAGATCCAGAAGGGAAAGCTGTTCAACTAATGCTTTAATTTTAGCACAGGAGGCTGTGTCAGATTTCTGAAGTACACAGCTGTAAGATAATAACTTTGTGTTGTTTTAACACACTGCATTTGAGGTAACTTGTTATAGGAGCCATGGAAAACTAATAAACTTTTCTATATTGAAAAATGCCATTTGTAATGAAGCTAATAAGACAGTAACAGTTTAGAGCGTCATGGTCTGAAGTGGGTGGAGGGGCAGCGAGAGGAAAAGCAGCCCAAAGATAATAGACTTCGTATCATTTCTGCCAGTTGCCACCTGAGAGACTGAGAATCTTCTTCTCTTTGGACCTTGAGTTCTCTCCAGCTTCTAAATTCTATAACATTTCAGGGCCGCAGCCAATTTAGTAATTAGGCAAAATATACAATGGGCTCTTCGCTACCTTTGCATACCAGTCATTTTTAATAATCCTGTCTACAATATTCTTAAGAGAACAATCATTTATTCAACAAATATTTGTTGTATACCTACTGTGTGCTAAGAACTCTTCAAGGTGCTTAGGGATACAGCAGTTGATAATATAAACAAGGCCTTTAAATCCATGGCTCTTTCACATGGGAGCAGAGAGAAATACACAAGGGACAAATAAGAAAATAAGTATGACAAATTTAGATAATGGTGAGTGAAATGAAGAATGCCAAATGAAAGAATGAGGCAGATAAAAACTGGTGCTCATGTGTGAGGAAGGGGTTGGGGAATATAGTGATATAAATTTAATAGAAGTGACATATGCTCTCATATATAAATGTGAAGGGTGGGGGCCTGCCATGTGACATTCTGAGGGAAAGAGCAGCCCTTCAAGAGGCAACAAAAAGTCCCTAAGTTAGGGCTGACATTGGTAGGTCTAAAAAGAGATCATGCCAGGGTGCCCATGGCATGGTGACCTGGGTGAGGGTAGTGAGGGATAAAGGTAGAAGGACAGGCAACAGAGTAGCCAGTGGAGAGGCGACAGGGTGATGAGCATTACCCTTCCTCCAGAGGGACAATATGACTTCTCAGGTAAACATAGACTCATTCTCATTGGACCTAACCACTTCGTTAGGTTTTTACTTCCAGGAATATGGCTGCCACTGTGCGGTGGGGAGATGTACTGAAAAATACAGGATCCAGACTATTTTCATGGTTAAGAAGCACCAAACTTTGTACTAGTCTTCCATACCCTGATCCGAGCTATGTATAATGTACAATACTAAAGAGAGCAATAAGAAAGAAATGGAATAACGGTGCAGTCGCAGGGAAGGATGCAGAAAGGGTTTAACACATCATCAAAACAAAAGTAGCAGCCCCTTAGTTAAAAACAGAAAACTGCTACCTGCCTATATCACTTGACTGAGACACACACATTGCTCCCTGCCACAAATAGAGTTAAAGACCCTTACAAGCACTGCAAAAGGCTGGGGTAGGGGGGCGGGGGGAGATGAGTGTTCAGTTCTTTTAGGTCTGCTGCTGATTTCCTTTGGGCCTTTGCTGATTGAATTGGGGTTTTAGGTGCTGTGCTTATTTTCTTGGCTCTCATGATTGATAAAGTATTCTCTTTTTCCCCTGTAACAGCATTATCTTGCAATAATGGTACACCTTTGAAGACAACATATGGATAGGCTGTCAGATTTATAAATGCAAACTACTTAAGGCCAGCTATGTGCCTGTATTATTAGAGAGGGTTAAGGAACTTTCACTGAGGGCTTCGACTATGTCTGATCCCAGACCTAGCTCTTAGAAGTAATACCAATCAAATTTAAATTAGGTGTTGGAAATGGGGGTCATCTCAGCTACAGTAATAGTGAATCGTCTGCCTTGACCTACCATTTGTTTCCTCTTCCCTGAATAAACTTCCCGTTAATGCCGTGGTAACAAATCACATCACCCCTCCACCCCCCGCTCTTTGCCTCATAGACTGAATGCAAGCTTTGCTAAGAAAAATAAAGCCTGACCTGATCGAATTCAACCATGTCCCCACCTCCCAAGACTGCTCTCCCTTTGAACTGAGAATGCAGTCAGACTGCCGCTTTCCTTTGGTTGGTCATGCAAGAAGCACAGAATTGGAAATGAATGATATTTTCATGATCAGGAAATAATGGGAAAAGGATGACTTTTTAAATCATTCATTCATGCCCCCAAAAGACATTCTTAAGAAATCTCTGTTGAGATAAATTGATTTGCCTTTTGCTAAAGCTTTGTTTTATAAGGTGTCAAGGGGTTTGAAAAATATAGGCAGTTTTCAAAAAAAGCAAAGCAAACACATGCAGTGTTTGCATTATTTACCAATTAGAATTTGGCAAGCAGTTCTAGTTTGCATATATTTGAATCAAGAGAGATTCATTTGTATGTCTCTAACAAGAATATTTTTTTCAATTTTTACTGAAGGCTTAGAATGTGAAAATGTCTATGTTTGGCATCATGAGGGGTGCAAAGGGAAAGAAGAGATTACAGTTTGGTGAGGCAGCAAGACTCACAAATAAAGAATTATTAATAGTTATGAAAAAATACAGGCAAATGTCTTTGGGGACCGTTATTTCTGACTGTCTTACTTAAAGAATGGGATAAGGAAAGCATCCTAGAGTACAAAATCTTCTTATAATGGAAATTTCTCATAGCCTGTGGCATCCATGTACAGGAGCCACATACAGTTGAACTAAAATAACATCCATTCAGTTCACACACTTAGCTGGGCAAGAGAATGCACATCATTTTTTTTTTTTTGTAGTAGAAAAAATACTAATTTCATTTCTAATTGAGCTGAGAACAGAACTCCCTGCTGTTTGTATCCTTGGACGTCTCCTTCTGTGAGACAGACATATCCGGAGTGCCTACCACTTGCCAGGCCCTGTGCGTAGGTTAGGGAACCTGTTGGGGTCTCACCCTATGTGGGATCGGGGCAGGGCCGTTGCACCAGGACATATAATGGGGTGGGGGAGGGCACTAGCCAAGTATGTTATCTTCATTTATTATTAGCGCTTTTTGTTCCTAAATCATACTTTCTACATTGTGAACTAAACAAAACAATGTAGAGTCCTCATGTCGCCCCTATATCTCTCTCTCACATCTAAACACTAGCCCTAAGCATCCAGATATCTCTTATTTACTGTTCTTTTGACTCATTTCAGACACCACTTAGTTCTCCAGAGGTATAAACCCTCAAAACATAAGCACACTCAGTTTCAAAATCTCATCATTCTAGAAGAAAAGAGAAAGAATTTTTGATATCCTTTTACTTATCCCACAAAAGGCTAAACCTGCCGCCCTTGGGTCTGAGTAGGGTTGTTTTACCCATTGTGAGAGTTTGATGTGTGTGTTTCCATTGTAACACTGGCAGTAGTCAGGGTTTGGGAAAAAAGAAGATAAGGTAAGCATCCAGGAGATCACATTTCACATTCTCAAGCAGAAATAAGTTTGCTTGGATAATCTCAGAGGTTCAGGCCAACTGAGGTTTGTTTGTTTGTTTGTTTTGCCCAAGCCCTGTACCAGGTCTTCCTGGGTAAATAGAGGCACATTTCTGTGTTCTAAAACCTGTCAGTCTCACAATGAAAGGAACATATACTGCTGCATGGGCTCTAATGTTCTTCTTCCTATTTTACTCATGTTTGTGAATGTCAGTTAAGATGAGAAGTACAGCAAGCAGTTCTCAGCAAAGATCATCTCACCAGGAGCTGTAAAGAAAGCCTGGGAACTTCAGGAGGTAACTTCTATAGGGTACTAGTAAGTTTCCAAAGCGTTTTTAATGAAGAGCAGTGAAGAGATGAGCCTAGAATGCAAGGCACTCCTCTCTTGTCTGGGAGTGGGAGACCTTGCAGAAGGGCAGTGAGGAGAGGCCTTTAGCAACTAAAGGGTTTGAGGGGAAGTCTATGAGTTAAGCGAAGTAGTAGGAGGTAAAAGAGGGGTTCTCTCTGGAAAGATGGGCAGGTGTTCTGGCTAAGACAAAATTCACAGTTGTGCCCAGAATTGGCCCTGCCTTCATGGAGCCTGATATTGCCTTCGTGAGGGGGATATTGATATTGCCTGATATTGCCTTACCCTTTGACCTTGGTGGTTGCAAGCTGTTGTGAGCACACTCTCCGGTTTTCCTCTTCTCATCAAAAACACAGAGGAGAGCAAATGGAGAAAGGGACACGATACCTCCCCAACGGCTTTAGAGGCCTCAACTCAGAAGATGATCTTTGATTATTTTGAGAGAGTACAGGCTGCATTTTCTTGATTTGAAATCAAATCATACATCCTTACTTTCGGTTAGAAACAAATATGGTCATCGTATCTGAGGAGTTTTGGTAGATTTTGGGGGCTTTATTAAAGTGTTTGCTCAGTTGCTCAATTTGTTTTTGGGGTTCAGGACTGACAAAATTAACCATAGATTTTCATATCCACTTGATCTGTGTTGAATAAAATATTTAATACAATTAATCATGCCCACTGACTATTCGACCCTGGGTACTAGGCACTGCCCTGAAGAAGTTTAAATGCCATTACCTCAGTAACCCTCAAAAGAGCCTTGTCAGGTTAAGCTTGCAAGCTCTGTGACACAATGTTTGAAACAGAACCCTCTTCCTTATGGGATATATGGTGGTATTTTCTAATCAGAATTTAAGTGCTACTGTATTTCTTATTTAAATATACATATAACTTAGAGTCCTCTCTATTGGTATTTTTAAAATGCAGTATCATAGAAATTAGAAAGATGAACACATCTTCAGATAATTTAGTTCATTATTTTGCTGTCATAAAACTTAATTTTCAAATGCCTGTTAATATAATTTAAAAAGAAATACAAAAGAACTTCACATATGCAGATATGGTGACTGCAAAAAAGATTTAAAAGTACTGAAGAGTTGAAGAATTTAAGAAAAGATTGCCATAATAAGCATTAAAATGTTATTTTCAGTAATAAAAATGCAGTTAGATTTTTCAATATTAACTAAAGATAACATTTTTATTTATCTTAAATTTGGAGAGTTATACAGACTAATTATGAAAAAAGTACTGAAGTAATAGTGAGAAGCAGAATTCTACATGTTCCTACTTTCTTTTTGAAAATTGTAATGATATAACATTCACCTTTAATCCTAGGTTAATAGTATTTTGAAAAAGGAATATGACAGAATCAATGTTAAAATTTCAAGTGCTTTGATTTGAATTATCTTAGTTTTCTTAAGTGGAAAATTCAGTGTATTACTAAGGGTAAGATTACTAGTATTTTTGTGTCATTTGAGACATTTGGTGACTCTCTAACTTTAAAAAAAATCATATTGAAATTCATAAAAGTGCCATAATTACTTGTCAACGATTTGTGTTAAGCACAATTGCATAATTTCTGGATCAAGAGACTGAAACCACATGATCACATGACTAGTTTTGTAAGTTCTGTTACTGCCAACTCCTTGCTGCCTATCACATTTAAATCCTTCTTTAATAAACCCCTGCAGACTAAGATATGATATCTAGAGGTAGGTAATCCAGAAGGATTTTCAGGTAACATTTAAGAAAGAAAAAAGAAAACCTCTTTGAAGTTTAGTTAATAGACATTTTAAGATTTTAGCTGCCCAAAAATTCAAAAGTTGGAAAGCTGTGGTAAATGATATACTAAGCTGCTTTAGAGATGAAACATTACCTACATTAACAACCAATGTCTTAATCTATATAGCTTTTCTCGGGTGCTAGTTATGGAAACACCATAATCTTCTATAATTTACCATGCATAGATATAAATCCTGCTAATCAGATTACATTTTTGCTTCTTTATGAGTTTATATAATCTCAGAGTTTTTACTCCAAATTTAACTTTTTTAGGGAAACAACAAAAACAAATCAATGGTTAGTATAACGTATACCGACAGAATCTGACACATTCCACTAACACCCCAGGGTTTTAGTTACCATTCATGGATGAGTTTATCTTATGAACTAATACAATGACTGATCAGGTACAATGTTCAATAAAGACATTTTTACATCAGTGGAAACATAATTAATCTAAGTTTTTAGTTAATTAAGTCTTAAGTTAAAAGAATTTGTTTGGTACACAAACAATGTTTCTCCCTCTGGAAACAAGTCTGGAGCAGTGCTTTTGCAACTGATGTGCAGTGGCACGCTGGTGCGTGGCAAGAATTATTTAAAACAGGCAATACCTGACTATTTATTCAGGGGGCACTGACTTCTTTTCTCTTAGATTGTCGAATAAAAAATTGAAAAGAGCCCTGGCTGGTGTGACTCAGTTGCTTGGGACTCTTCCTGCAAACTGAAAGTCCACAGGTTCGATTCCCTGTCAGGGCAGGTGCTAGGTTGTGGGTTTGTTCCCAGTTAGGTCAGTTGGAAAAAGCAACCGATCCATGCTTCTCTCTCCCATCGATGTTTCTCTTCCTCTCTTTTTCTCTCCATTCCCCTCTGAAATCAATAAGCATGTCCTCAGGCAAGGATTAAAAATAAATAAATAAATAAAACATAAAAAAATGTGACAACAGCCAACACAACAATAGCTGAGTCTGGTGTAATGAATCAAAATTATACCTGCTTTTGTCATATCAGCAAAAAATATAATTTTGTTTTGGTGTGCTGCAGAATTTTAGTAATTAGCTTATATGTGCCATGAGTTGAAAAAGTTTGAAAATCATTGGTCTAGAATGTTGTGGAATGATAAAGTGTATTCTGATTCATTGCCCTTAAAAAAAATCAAAACTACTCTGGCATTAGAGGTTATTAAATACTTGAACTAATGATATGCTAATTTTATAAATTAAAAAAAGACTATTGCTATACAAAAAATTAGAGATTTGGAGAAATAACCAATACTTAATTAATAATTAATAATAACTACCCACATTCATTTTTCTCATGTAGATACAAGTCTGTTGTCTCTTATGTTTAATAGAAAGATATAAGAACTGTAATTTTGGCATGAGTTCTTTTCCCTAAAAAATGTTAATGTATTAAGAACAGTATTTGTACAATCACTATAATTTTAAAATAATGACTCCAAAGGAAGTTCTATATTATCTCAATCAAATTATAATATGTACCCAGGAAATGGGTTTTGTGTCTGTGTTGCTATGGAAATGTTTTGTTTTGCTTTTTAATAAAGAATCATTGGATTAAATCTCTAATAACAACAGAATAGCCTCGGCTTTCTCATTCAAATCTAGAAATTCTGTAGAAATATACTTAATAAAAATCTGCCTCTGTTCAGATTCTGCTTCATGAGCGACAATGTCACAATTCCTACTTGATATTCTTTTAAGATGGTATCCTATCTTGGCGACGCTGGGAGAATACGTGAAGGAAGGCAGTTCTCCAGTCTTTCATCCATTTCCTTCAGACATCTAGGTACCCTGGATATATCAGACCTATATCTACCTTTTGCAGCTGAACCAATATGGTTTATGATAGAAGAGCTGTGCCTGGGGCAAGAGAAGAAAGTCCCTAGACAAAACAGTGGAGGAAAGCATATTTACTATGGCTTCCCTTTCTTCTAAGATCCGTCTGCCTCCAGCTGTCCAGGAACAAATGTGCAACCAACTAGTCTGTGGGTGTGAAGACCTACATACTCCCTCCACCCTCTGTCTACCCCGGAGACCTTCCAAAAAGAATTCTAAACATCTCTCAGTGTAGGAAATCCTTAGTAGCAATTGGAAGAGTAACCTTTGCCAGACTGCACAAGGGCAGAAAATCACTCCTCTTGTCTAGGTCACTGCAGCATCAGGGAATTTCTGCTGGTCAGGAGTGTGAGACAGTGGGTAAACAAGGCCAAGAACTCTAATAAACATGGAAGAGATCTTAAGTGTGTGCTTCACTAAACAAGCACTTCATACAGACATAGCTGTTCAGTGACACGTTCAAATCTGTCAAAAAAACTTGTAAAGGAAGTGTTTTCTCTTTTATAAGAACAAGAAATAGAATCCAGGACTTCTAACAAAAGGTAAGGGCAATTTACTTGACTGACATGTTTCAGCACTCACTGAGGGCTAAAATCCGCTCTTGTGCAACTCACTAAGTTCCTGAATGCTGACCTCTATTATTACTACTGCAGATATTTATTCTTGAAGAACAGATTTTTGGATGAGTCACATTCAGGTTCTCCTCTACTTCCCCACAGTAACACAAAAAAATCTTCATTTGCATCTCTGTTGCCATGGAAAAATGAACATTCTGAAAAGCAGGCAGGATTATGAGTTGAAGGCAAAGTCTAATAGCAGGGAACAGAGAGAACCCAGGTTGAAAACATACACACACCACAGCAAATATTACAGAAAAATGGCAACTTAAGTAACAAGAAGCAGAAAATAGAATTCCACTTGAATGTCTGATCTTTTAGATAAAATACTTTGAGTTTCAAATTATATTTCAGTGTTTTGTCTTTGGGTTTTGTTGTGGGTTTTTTTTTTCCCAGTAGAAAAACACCCCCAAGCTTAGGAATAAAGTAGTCATGCTATTTTCACCACTTGGTACAGTTTGGCAGACAGAAAGGCCATTGTGCACAAAACAGCAGATAATTGAATTCTCTCTACACTGTGAGCCTGATAGATCATTAGCAGTCTTTTCATTTGGAAATAGATGTCACTATTTAAGAGGAGCAGGGGAACAACAATGAAACACCATGCCCTCTGTGTTTAGCTTAGTAGGACAAGGGCTTATGTTGGGATCCAGGTCATTTTATCCCAAATTCCTCAAGTACCATAAGTATTGTGCACAGAAAACATGTCTCAAGGGACAGAAATAAGAAAACAGGAAGAAAGACATCAAGAGACAGGGACATGTCAAATAGTAAGAAAAGAAGAAAGTAGATTGAGAATATAAGAAGAGAAAGGAAGAAACAGAGAGATAGAAAGAAAGAAGCATAAGAAACAAAGAGAATGAATAAAAGTTAATTAGCAGAGAGAGAAAATGAATCAAAGGAAAATTGAATGAAAAAAAGAACATGAAGGGGAAAAAATATGCCTTCAACCAGAAACTTTACATAAAAGGTCTGGGCAAAGTAGGTAAAGGAGAATCCTGGAAAGACGCTGAGAGCAATGGAATGTTAGCATCGTCCTAGACTCATTGTCTTGTCCATCCAAGTGAGGCTTCTTTCTCTCACACTGAGGCACAAGCTTTAGTTGGAAGTCAATGGCAGTCCTAGTGGGAGAGTTTTATATGTGAGAAATCTCCTTTAATGTTGTCCTTTCCTTTCATTTTAGCTTTAAGAAGAATTTGAGGATTTCTTGATATTTTGATTCCTACTTTTTTGCTGGACCTTATTCATTCAAACTCACAATCCCTAGGTCGCCAGGCTGCAATTTTTAGCTTGCCCATCCATGCGGTCAACAAGCCATCAGTGACCTGCCATTGCTGAGGGGAGGTGATGTGACACATAGGATAGAGAGAAAGCAGAACTGAGAAGCAGGAGACCTAGAATCAAAATCAGCTCCTCAGTGCTGCTGAGAGAAAGAGACTTCAGCAGAGGCAAGAATATACTGGAGCCAATTTCTATTCTCAGGACATATTCCCTTGCAGAGTCTGAGGTTACCACGTCTCTAGTGTGAGAGAAAAAGGTTATCAGTGCTTTATACTCCATAAGATTGGAATATCCGTGCCTGCTGGCTAAGGAGAATAAGTAGCGAGAGAGATCTAACTGGTCTGTTTAGGGTCCTGTAAGATAAAGTTGCCCGATTTAATGGCTGAGAGGGAGTTTGGAGTGAGATTTTAGTCCCAGATAAAAGCCCATATAAAAGGAAAGAGTTGTTAATATTACTACCCTGTGACCTTTATTAGTTGAAAGTAGTCTTTCTTCAGCATTTATAGCACTTCCTTTGGACTCCGTCCCATTGAAGCATTTACCACTCTCTAGTATGTTTACCAATTTTTGATGTTTATGCCTCACCTTCTTTGCTAGGCTGTTAGGACTTTCAGTGCAGAATCTGTGTCTGGTTAATCTTAATGCCTTAAGCAGCACCAAGGTAGAGCCTTGTACACAGTAAGCACTCAGCTAACATTTGGTGTGTAAATGACAGAAACAAGGAAGAAGATTTTTTTCTAGGTATGGAGTTGAAGAGTTAAGTTTTGGACTTACCTCCATGCTAATTTTGAGGCAATTGTGTTGAGAATATGGTATTCAAACCTTAGAAGTTGAGTATCTGACTTATTAAGAATAATTACAAATTACTATTATGTGCTAGGAGATTTAAAAGTTACCTTAACATGACAGCATAGCTGTTATTATCTCCATTTTAAGAGTTGAGGAAATTGAGTTATTTGTCCAAGGAGACACAGTGAGTGAAGGGTGGAGGCAAGGGGGCTGAACTTAAATTCAGGGCTCCTCGGGCATTGGGTTTAGCCCGTGCTGCCCACACTGGAACTAAACAACTTCATCTGTTAAATCTGGTTTCCAGAGAGAGCTCTCCATGCCTAGATGTCCAGAAAAGGCCACTAGTAAAGGAAAAAATGCCAGACTTAATATGACAGTAACTGCAGTCTTTGGGCAAACACTAAAATCCTATAGCATTTGCTTCCTCCTCTTCAAACAGCTACTCTGTCAATAATAGTACTTCCTTCACTGCTGTTGAGTACATTCTTGGGTTATGCTGAAATGGGAAGTTTGAAAAACTAGAAGCACCTTAGCACATGGTGGCGGCCTCAATGAATTCTGTTTGAATCTGAATTTCTGCAGAAGTAAAATGGAATTTGTGGCACCATAATGACAATGAGGACAGTTTCTTTTCATGAGCCTTCAGAGCACATATTTAAGAGCTTCTCTCCCTCTGACCGAAACTGCGGGACAAATTTCACCGAACTGTTGTATGCATTCATTGAAACAGGTATTTGCCCAGTGAGAAAGTCATGCTGAAAGGGACTCTCTTAGATTTTGAACTCTAGGACAACCATTCTATCCTGTTCAGACTTGCTTCCTTCTGCATGTAGCTCAGGTCTCCCTGACTTTAGAATATTGTGCTTTTAAAGAAAGATAAGCTTGGCTACACATCCATCCTATCACTTTTTATACTATTACTGCTACTACTACAGATAGTAGGTAACATTAATAAACACTTAGAATGAGTCACACATTGTCTTAAGCCCTTAATGTTTTCCTTCATTTAATCCTCACGACAAACGTACAAGGTATGTGCTATTTATATCATCATCATTTTACAGACAGAGAACTTACCATTTACACTCTTGTCATAGAATTACATACTCTCAGTGTAGTAAGGTTAAATTGACTCTCATAAAATTGCTCCATAAAATAAGTATAAGAATAATCTATCCAGCATAAGACCAAGTCAGAAGAGATTCCACTCACATTACCTTTGTCATTAAATAAAATCCCAGGGAAGGGAGGTGTGGGAGGGCACTAGATAAATATGGTCCAGTGAATGTAATTTAATTACAGTAAGTATGAAATAATTAGTGGAAATATAGCCAGTCTTATTATTAATCACAAATACAGAGTAACATAAGATCCCATTTGTTTAAATTTCAAAATTTAAATAATAATGCCACATTCTGGGAATAGTGTTAATGAAATGATCATTTTAATAATCTGCCAGAAGAGTCAAAGGAGTATATTTGTAGAGGCAAAATGTATCAAGAGCTTTGCAAATTTTCACATTCTTTGATTCAATTATTCCCCAGGCAGGAATTTATCTCGAGTAAGTAGGCTATACAAAATATTTATATGGAAGCATGTACATCATAATAGACTTAATAATAACAAAAAGTTATAGCTAGCAACTAAGAACACAAGCTCAAAAGATTGTCTGAGTTCAAACCCCAACTCTAGTGAGTATCTCTTTGAACTTTGGGAAGTTTATCTCCCTAAATTTTAGTTTCTACTTCCATAAATTGGGACTTCAGAGAATGTCTGACATGTTGTATGTGCTTAACTATTAACTATTTAATTTTTTAAATTTTCTCCATTACCATTATTACATATTACTCTAAATGGGCAGCAGTGTGAAATGGTTGCATTATATATGACCATCTACCTAATGAAATCATACTCTTTTTTTGTTTTTTAAGATTTTACTTATTTATTTTTAGAAAGAAGGGAGGGAGAAAGAGAGGGAGAGAAACATTGATGTGTGAGAGAAACATTGGTTGGTTGCCTCTCTCATGCCCCCAACTGGGGACCTGGCCTGCACCCCAGGCATGTGCCCTGTCCAGAAATTGAACTTGTGGCATTTCAGTTCATAGGTTGGCACTCAATCTACTGAACCACACCAGCCAGGGCTAATGGAATCATGCTCTTGAACATTAATGATGTATATACATGATAACAATCCACTAAGTGACAAATGTACAGTGAATAACTACAAGAAGGTCACAACCCCCCCGCCTCCATGAATATTTGTGGGACTTTGCACATATCTATTTCCATTTTCTAATAACAAGCTAAATTGTTTTCAGGAAAGGTAAGTCTCCCCCTACCATCCTAGCCAAGGAAGAGTCATGTTATCAAAACCAGGTTAGTTGAGTCCCCCTTTATTAGAATTTAAATCTAGAATTTGAGCAAACAGGTTGAAAATATTTCAAATTCACTCATTTGGCATGGCTCCCTTGACCACTCTGTACTTAATATAAACTCTGCCTATAGTTCTGCCTTCTTCTCCACCAATATGAAACCCCTCATAGTTTCCAAGCTTATTTCTCCAGCCTTCCTCCGAGTCTGTGGCCTTCCACTGTTCCAATACATTTCCTTTTGTTTAGGGTAGTGAGAACGGTATTCTGCGGCTTGCAACCAGAGATCCCTTCACTTGGGTTTAAACTATAGTTGTGAAGAAATGGCTTAAAAAAAGCTCATTCACTTATTAGTGTTGGTTTCAAGGTGCGCAAAGAATTTTGGCTTATTGTTAGAACAACATACACTATGTTGCTGAAATTTATCCTTGTCTTTTAATCTTATGCTCTCCTTATTATGATTGGATACATAAAACTTTCTCACCTTCTGTGAGGATGACCTACCCAGCATTTCAGTAAAGGTGATGGTTAAAAAGTAGAATGATTTATTTGTTTGTTTGTTTATTTATCTATGCCATTCATGCATCCACAATAACAAGAAATGTTACAAAAAGACTTCGTTTTAAATAGACAATGAAATAGTCATTAAAACACAGATGTTGGGGCAAGCTGAATGACTTTGAAAAAGTTACTTAAACTTTGGTTTTCTTTATCTGTAAAATTAGAATAATAACAGTTTCTATACATAAGAATGATATGTGTTAATAAAGTCAACATATTTAGAGCACTTAGGATAGAGCCTGGCATACACAAAGTTCTGCAAGTGTTAGCTATTTTTTTTTCTATACATTGTGGATCTGACAACATTGACTACTGGCCACTGTTTAAAATTTTGTGTTGCTTGTCTGCAGACACTTGGGCTATCTTATCAGTCAATGGTTTGACCTGTAGAGATTACTCTAAACCCCTACTAAATCCAAGTCCAAATGCAGACACTAAATTTGGTTTGTGAGACAATCTCTTAGACTAATTTGCCCCCCAAAATCTTCAGTGTCTTTTCCTGATATATTAATTTGGTTTTTCAGATTATTTCTTTGAATGTTAATCCAATAAATCCTCAATTATTCATGTCTACTTACTAAAGTCTACTCACAAACTTTTTGTATACTTTATTTTGAACCTAAAATTCTAAAAATTATTAAACACGGTGGCAAGAGAAATAATATCAAAGCCAAGACTTCTGTGTTTGGGCCCAGCTGTGACTTGTATAAAAAACATGAATTAGAATGAGTCACTGAAATTTTTTGGTCATTACTTTTATTGAGTGAAGATGTTGTACCTGATTAATATTCCTTTCAGTTCTAAAAGGTGATATTATACCTATGTTTGCCTATATCTGTGTATCTATATTTATATCCATGTTCATGTCTATGCCATCTGTGTAACAATGGGTAAATGTAAATAAAGAAAAATGATAAAGAAAATAAAGTTTATTCTAAATCCCAGGGTAACTATTAGTTTCTAAATTAATTTTTAAAATAAATTAATAAAACAAATAGGAAATAATACTAAAGAAGACATTTTAACACACATATTTTCTGAATCAAAGCTTAAAAATAGTAATCTTGAATGAGATAGCATAGTGATGCTACTTTTAGAAATGATAGATGGATAACTTTGTTTTTCCTTTCTAAAATCAATTATACATTCAGTCTGCCCATGTGTCCATCTATGTTATTTTTCCATGACAAGATGAAATAAGTTTAGTCATAACTCATTTTCCATACAATAGAAATTTCTTCATCTCTTATGAACACCTCATCAAGAGGCAAACGACTGAGATCAGTGAAGTGGTAAGAAGTTTTTGGATTGTGTTATTAAGCCTCTGAGAAAGTTCCTTCTACCCTTATTTCTGGTGCTGCCTGAAAAACTCACAATTCAGAATTGACTTCTTTGGTTTAGGGTAATTAATCACTCATTAAAATGCAAATACTCCTGGAAAGAGCATCATCATTACACCAAGGATATCCTTCCCAATTGTGGCATGGAACATTATAAGGCCATAGGCTTTTGAAGTAGGAATATGTGGGGTAAGTACTCTGGGGAGTGAAAGGGCAGAGGAGTGTAAAGAAAAGCAACCACAGACAGAATTATCCTCAATATTTTAGCCAATGATAATTTTCAGACTAAGTCTGAAATGTATCTGATTTCTTTTAACTGCAATATCTCATCTTGATTTTTCTTTTGTATCCATTGTTATATGTCACTTTATAGATATTCATATGTAGCACGATATTTTGACATGGTAATTTTAATGAGACTGTATCAAAAAGTAAAATCACCAAGTTGCCAATAGACATCCCTTATAGTCACCTTATTCCTCATTCTCACTTTTTCGCTAACCTCTACCCCATCACTGATTCTCACCTAAATATTTCTACTTACTAGAAAAGAATTTGACGGCATTAATAAAAACTGCATATTGTGATGAAATTTTAATACATAGAGTAAGTAAATGCTGACATGAAAGTGCAAGAGAAAGAAAAGAAAGAGGAGGAAAATGATAAGAAACACTGCAACGAGGAGGATGGAGAATGCAAAGGTGACTGAAGCATAGTCCCTGGACTCTAGGAGCCTACCACCCCAGCAAACCCATGATATTACTTTTACCAAGGAGAAAACCATGGTGGAGGTTACAGATAGGGAGTGATTCTTTGAGCAGTCCATCAAGTTAAGGTGCAACTAGCAATAGTTAATGTCATCATTCCTAATTTTTAAGAATCTCTCAGGTTAGAGGCCCTACCGTAAAGTCCGAGCATTTTGGGGGGACTCTGTTGGATTTGGTTTACTCCCTATTATGGTTGCCAAACTTCCCAAACAACTCTGTGCTTACAAATCCCCAACCTCCTGATCTGAGTTAGTAAGCATGTCACTAGAATAAGATATAAAGTTCTTTCTAGCTTCTGTTATGGCTACTAAATGAGAAGAAAATAATCGACCATTAACCACACTGCTGGAGCAGTATTAAAGACAGGACACATGATGAAGAACATGACCTGATTTGAAATATCAAGGAGGGCTGCTTCCACACTTTGCTCTCACTGATTACTTGTCTTGTGGTCTCCTTTCTTTGCCCCTCAACCATGATCTGTTTGTCCATATTTTCCTGTGGGGGTAGAAACCATTTATTTGTGTCATTCCTCCCCAAGATACCTAGCATGGTGTTTCATACACTGTAGACACTCAATATTTAGATAAATATAGTTACTTAGAAAATTAATAATCTATAATGAATCTGGTCACTTGAATTATTGTGTATAGTCAATGCCCTTCTCCTCACATTTTGCTTTTATATTTTCTACATCTAAACCCTACTAATCTTTTAGACTCAGATGAAATTCAAATTATCATAGAGTCAAAAGCACTATTTCTCTAAACTCTGAAAACATTTTGCTTTGGGCCAAGTACTGGATAAGTGTCATATATGTGTGTCAGGCACAGAACAATGTTAAGATATGCACATGCTTGGCTTCTATTATCCACCCCCACAAGAGACGGTTTGGCTTTACATAGATTACAGCTTAATAATTCAGAGACAAAAATCAGTATTACCTATTTTTCAGATGAAAAATTAAAGCTCAGAGAGATTAATGTAGCATGTCTAATGTCACACAGCCCATATTATGGGAGCCAAGATACAAATCCAAGTTTGTTTTCTCAGGTGTGTGCTCTAAAAAATTGTGCTAAATTTAATTTCTGTTTGTAGCTATTATATACATATCTTATATGCCAGAAGAGACTATATTGTTTAAGGTCAGATTCATGCATGGTTTATCTCTATATCCCTAAAAACACTTAGAACACAGTCTTACATATTAAGTGATTAATAAATATCTTGGAATTGTACACTTGAAGCCTATATAATTTTGTTAATCAAAGTTACCCCAATAAATGCAATAAAAAGAAAAATCTTTGGAATTACAATATATGATTTAATCATATGCAATTAAGTAAAGACCTTCTTTCTTATTCAAACTACCTGGAAGGAGGAAAAAAAGGAAAGATGGGAGCCAAACTTCCTAAGGGTGAAGTAAAAATAGTCCCTTCTGATGTGACAGGGTAGCTATGCCCTGAGGAATAGCAGTGGCTGGCAAATATAACTGGACTTCAATCTATCAGAAATGATACATTGGATATGCTAGTCAACATGTTAGGTCTAAAGCAGAAACATTAGGCAAAACTTTTGCAATTTATTCTAATTAGTCTTTGGTGACATTTTCATCCTTGCATACTCTTAACCACCTACTACGAGAAAGTAAAACAAACTCAATTCTACTCTCTCAAGGTTATAGAAATATACAAAGAAATAGTGAAAGAGCCAAAGAGACTGAAACCACATTTAAAACTAAAAGCAATGATACGGCATAGAACAACGGGTGGAGGACAGAAGGAAAAAGAAAATTGTGATTTTGTTTTAGGGAAAGTTATATGAAATTACACTTACAGGTTTCTTAAGGTATACACACACATAAAGTAGATGTTGCAGAATGCTTTATTGATGGTAGCCACTTAGGGCATTTGGAGAGCTACTTAGTCACTTAGGGAATTGCAATAGCTATTCTTCCTTTCTGAACATCGATCTTGCTGATTTCATTAAAATAGTTTATTTAGTATTTTATCATTTATTTGCCTTATCCATCACACATTATTGAGTGCCTACTATGTTCTAGCCTTTACAATGGGAACTAGAGATAGAGTGAGATCAAAAGTACCATGTTCTCAAATAACCTCGTATTTGAAGACTTAGATATAACTGAGGTAGTACAATATAAGGGGATGATTATAAAACATGCTTCACTTCAAGTCCAGTTTCTCCTGAGGTCTTTTTGATCTTTCCAGCCCCAATCCATGAGACCATGCCTGAAGTGTAGAATTAAACACTGATAGGTGTATCATATAGATCAAGGTGAAACCCAACAGCAATTTCATCCTGAGCTACATGATAGAGCTGATATACTGGCTTCCACAGTATTTCACTGTTCCCACTGTTAGTACTGTCTCCTGACTATGAATCAGTGTTCTCTGTTTCTTCTGCTTCCCTCAGTGTGGGCCTCAGCATATAAACAGGTGTTCTGATTGACTAATCTGATAACTGGTTATAACTCAGTTTTGTTCAACTTCAAAACAAACTGAGCCTACATTGTAGATACTCTAAGTCTTGAGTATCTACAAGAGATACAAGATGAAATTAAAGAATGATATAGGAAAGTGCTATTATAATTTGGGAGTGGGGAATTGAAATATGTATATTTAATTGTTTTAGAAAAATAATTCAAAGTAACACTGAGGTTAATCTTATGTAACATGACATTGCTCTTTATGATGTAATTGCCCATTGATATTTCTATTTACATTATTTTTTTTGCTTAGTGCTTTTAGTTTGGGGTGAGATATACTACATACTTTTAAATCATTTTACTTATTGCCTAGTTCATTTCATGCTAATGACATAAGATTTCTGAGTAACAATAATTCTGATAATATACTGTATTTAGTGTAAATGACAGATAATCTTTAAAATATTCATTGTTTGACTGCTCATCATTTTGTCTAATGTTTTTGACTTTTATATTTTTCTATTGAGCAGTGGTCTAGAAAAGATGATAAAGATATTCTTCCCTTTTTACCAATATAATCATTTATGTGACTTTCTCATGAGTTGCTATGGGACATGATTTATTTTTACTCAGGATCATCTTTGAATTGCTCCTTGACATTCAAGGTTGAGCTTTGCTTTCAACTGAAAAATAATAATTCACCTATGTTGTCTATAAGCACTGCCATGCCATCTATAAATAGGAGAAACATCGACCGCTCTCACCGTGAGACCTTTCATTTCTCTGTTCAATCCAATATCTGAGACACAACTTCCAGGACCTAGACAAATAATAATGTGACTGGGAAAAAAAAGGGGTATTCACACACTTTTCTATCTTTTCTGTTGGTTTCTGGAGATGAGCTAAATTTGGTAGAATGTTGGGGCAGCTTAAATTATGAATATCATGGATATGTTTGTTCACATGTGCATGTGTGGGGTGACAGACTTAACACGTAAGTAGTAAATATGTTTTCCCCTCCTTGTTTCAAGGTTTCTTAGCCTTTCCCCCCCTCTATCTTTTTCTCCTGTGCTTTCATGCCAATATTTACTTCCTCTGTATATTGAAATCTCAACACACTGTGCATTGGTTTTCTTTATTAGTGTTGTCTTAAATTATTTTCCTGTATGTAGAAAATTTGGGGGAGTAATTAGTTATGATTCATTCATTATTTCTTTCTTTCTTTTAATTCATAGTTATTGAAATACCTTCTATATTTTGAACATAGCCTTATAGTTAAAAGATGTAAAGAAAGATGAAATTCAACTTTCCAGAGAGGCTGATATGGGAATGGTAACATCAGCAGAAATAAATAGAAGCAGGCAATGATGTGTTATGTGCTATGGGACTTAAAGGGCACTGAAATATCTGACTCTGCTTGGCTGGTCTAGACAGTCTCTGGGAGGAAAGGCATTTCCTCTCACAGATGGGATGGGTACACTCTGCCTAACAGACAATGGGGGTGGGGCTTTCCAGGCAAAGGCAGCAGCCTGTGAAAAGTAAGAGGTAAGAAATAATGTGGTGAAGCCCGGGGAATGGAGGTTACATGTGGTGGAAGTGGTCAAAAGTGAAGCCGGAGAGCTGGGCAGGCTGGATGGGAGGAGCTTTCAAATCTGGAATCTGTGTAGCAGGTGAAGGTCTTCAAGCCTTGGAGTGAAAATAGAATTTGTATTTTAGAAAAATCTGAGTGAACTTCAGAGGATGGATCAGGTAGTTGGGAGGAAGAGCAGTAGTGATTATGCCAGGGGTACTCAGGAAGACTTTAGAGAGGACATGAGAAGTGAGTCGTCTTAAAAACTAGCTAGGAAAAGGACATGGACTTACCCTTTCTCAGCTTACGTTCTTCTTTCAACATGCAGAATTTTTCATCATTTGAGAGAGGGACTCAAAAATGTAATTTATTTTTTTTTAAATTGTGTATTTATTCTCACATGGTTAAACTCCAGTCCCCTTCAAAGTGCTCTCCGTTGGATGCAATACACCTATCAAGGTGCTTTTTTCCACTACACAAAAAAGTTTCTGAACTTGTTGATTTTGATGACTTCAGTGATTCTGCCATTTTTTTCACCTCTTTCACATGGCAAAACATTTCCCTTTGAGGACTTTTCTCATCCAGGGAAACAAACAAACAAAAGAGTTGTTCAGAGTGAGACTGAGTGGATAGGGAGAGTGAGGTGAGGGGGATCATGCCATTTGGGGCCCAAAACTGCTGAACACTCAGCACAGTGTGGGCAGGTGTGCTCATAAATCACCCCCCATGAAATGGGCAAATGTGTTGAAAGACTCTTCCAAAAACAAATTCACTGAAGCTGAACACAGCCTCTCACAACAATGCCAGCTGGTGCACTGATACAGATGGGTCCCTAGAACTCTCACGGTGTGGGGGGAAGCTTGTACTCCAAAGGGCCACCCTTCAGAGAGAATTCCATTTTGGGGGGTCCCCCTCATATCTACTGCCTCCATGAAGCTTACTTGCCCATGGAATCTTCACTATGAGGCGTCTCGAAGGCACTTAATGGGTTTTAATATCTCTGTTCAAAAGGTAGTGTACAGACTAACAGCACCTCCATCACCTGGGAATTTGTCAGAAATCCAAAATCTCAGGTATCACCCAAGACCTACTGAATCTGTATTTTAGTAAAACCCCAGGTGATTTGTAAGCACGATACACTCTGAGGAACACCTTTACACAGTTCTGCATGTCCACATTATAGTGTTTTGGGAGTAGAGTGGTCATTTTTATGCTCTGCTTCTTCTGACTCCCCCAAAGCACATAATACGACATATTGCAGGTGGGCAGCAGGTGCTTGCAAGCTGATTTATTCTCAAAATAAGGGTGTTGTTTTAAACAATTCAACCATTTCAATTTAATAGACATTTATTGCAACTGGGAGACCACTTAAGAGGTTATTGCAATATTGTCTCAGTGAAAAATGAGGTACTGCATTAAGACAATGATAGTAGAGATAGTGGCAATGAAAAAGAAATATTTAGAAGGAAAGATTGGTAGGTTCTGTTAATTACAGATATAGAAAGTGAAGGTGGGAGAAAATACAGGATATGTAGGTAGGGGAAGTATAACTACCTACTGATTTTAGTGGCCAACTAAAGATTGGATGAGATTCCAAGTTTATTCAGAGACATTTCTTTCTGCATTTTCCTTATTTTATTTTTCCTAGTCAACAATATTTATAGAGCCAGTGTCTCCTATAGGGCAGGCTTTGTTCCAGATGTTATAGATAAAAAAAGCTCATCTGATATGATTTGGTCTTTACCCTCAAGGAATTTAGAGTCTAATGGAGAAGATACAAAAACAAACTGGCAACTGAAATAGAATGAAGTGTTCAGATAAAGGTAAAAGCAATGGGCTGCGTGGCCCTGAAAAGGAGCACTCAGTCTAGATGTGGCATGGGTGGCTTCAGAAAATGCTTCTCCGAATAGGGGGTTCCCACATGAGCCCTCAAGACCTACTAGGTAGCCAAGTACAGGTACATATATTCAGTGGATAAGAAGGGAGGCTGCGGTTGGATCCCAGGCACTTAGGAAACCATGTACAGAAGGCCCGGGATAGTGAGTATAGATGGTTTCTTCAGTAAATTTATGTTGTGCCATGTGGCACCAGTATGCAGTACCTAGAGGTGGTTTACTATATTGGAAAATACAGGTAAATAATGTTATAAAATGCCACCTATCTGGTTAATGCAGGTCAAGATACACAGTAATTTCTTCCAAACCATGTCTCTCATGTGGAAAACACAGCAACTTGGTGTTATCCTTGCTCCTTGTTTACAATGAACTAAATCAATTTTAAATCTGTTTTTATTGCACTCCAATCAGTTCTTAGAATCCTGCTGATTTTTCAAAACCCATTTAAGAGTAAATACCTCTTTTTTTTTTTTTTAAAGAAGCTAGGCCATATTTTTCTCCCATTTCTATAATTCCAGAGTTTGTTGCACCTCATTATTCATGGGCTGCTTTTTCCAAGAGTCTTAGAGCCTCATTGTCTGAGTCTTACACTTGCTTGTGATCTCCAGGAAATAAAAAATATTATCTTATTTTTCTTTATAAACACCTCAGTCATTGATACCATGCTTGGTATGGAGTAGTAACAGAACAGATTTGTTATCTCAAACAAATTAACTGGATTCTTAATTATTAAACTAGGTAGATAATTGATGATACAGGTGAAAATTGTCATCTTTATGCAAATAAAATCAAAAGAGGGCTTTCCCCCAAATTTGCTTCATATGTATAAATTATTAGTCTTAACTAGTAGTCTTTAAAGGAGGAAAGATTAGCAACCTTTGTCTCTTCATTAAAGCCATTTGTAGCATGTAAAATATTTCTGGACTCCACATCTGTTTTTGCCATAACTGCATGATATTTCTCTCTAAACAGCTCAGAAATAAATTTGCATTTGTTAATTTTCTTTGTTAGCTGAATGCAATCGTTCATCTAGGTCAGTTTCACACTAAAAGAGTTCAACTCCTTGTAGCCTACCGAGAAAGAAATACAAAGCTACAAACTTTCCCTCAATCACTGGAGGTTTCTTTTGGTGAGGGACCCACTGCCAGCGATACTGGTGTCCTTGCTATTTTACTCTTATCTCCCTAATGTTTGCTAAAAGGCACTCTTACTTTTGCGTTGTGTTTAATTTTTGTTCATCTCTAACTCTTCTCTGACTCTCTTGCCTCCTCACTAAATTGAAAGGACGTGCTGCATTCTTTTCATAAAGAAATGGCAGTAGGGGGGCATAAATTGTGTTTGACAGCTCTTTTATTTTATTTTATTAAAGAAAAATAGATGGTCTCACTGAATCATCCTGGGATTATATTGCTATAATTCTGTCACTGTTTTGGAAAGGAAGTCCCTCTCAATCCAGGCCGCCATATGTGATTAACTATGAGCACAGATCAAAGGCTGTCACTATGTGGACTCTATGGGAGGAGGTCATGAGTTAAAAATATATATCACAGGATGGCCTTGTGGACATTGCTCCTTAAAAATGGATTTCAAATGAAAACTCTGTTCTTAAATTATTGAGGACCTTGTTAGAAAGCTGAGATCGCATTTGGATATGAGTGTTCAGTGTAAAACCGCCCAGGAATATTCAATTTCTCTAAAATTCAAATATATCCATTTCTCTGAAGCAGCATATAGTATTCTCATTTTTATAATGTACTGTGTATTGACCCCTTCCTCTTGAGGGTTGACATGGTACTCTTCAAAACTCTACAAAATAAATATTTGAAGTTAAAATACATTTATTCAATACTAAACTTTTTTCTTGCCGACATCTAACAAATAATATTAAGGTGGCATGATCTCAGCTTGGGATACTAAAAAATCAGCTTGATATTTGATACTGTCTCTGTATACATCAGAAATGATCTGAATAGTGATGTTTTTCATTATTCTATCACAACACTACAATATATTTTCTCTCCCACTGCACCCATCACTTTCTCAAAATTCACATATTCAGTTTTACTTAGACCCTCTCTTCTGCAGTTTTTCATGTTTCTAAATATTCTTGCAGGTATACATGGACCTTAGGATCTCATTTTTTTTCTCCATAATCAAGGAAGAAAGGTAACTTGCCATGTAACCATGAACTCGATTTAATTCTATTTAAGTGTAACTTAATAGTTTAAAATACTATTCTCTTGTGAGGCAGGCAATTCATTTTAAAATATGACATTTCTAATGTCATAATCTTGGCCCAACAATTGTTGGATATTTGAGGAATCCAGTGACAATCGTTGGTTCATGACTATCATTATCATAATTTCCACTGGCAATAATAACCTACTGACTTAAAAAATAATCTGAAAACTAATGATGTGGTAGTTAGAATGAGTTTGCATCACATATTCTTTATACTCTTCCCATATCTATCACAGAATGATTTTATAACCTTGAGAAACTCACTGCACTTCTTTATACTTTTATTCTCATCTCTTTACAATAAAGAAAATAACTTCATCTTATTATCTACTTCAATGATGAAGGTAAGAAGACTAATAAAAAGCACATCAGGCTTTTGGGAAGCCAAACTCAGTATAAGTAAAAAATATTTATGTAAAACAGCCCACAAAAGGTTTGTAAATACAGAGGTTTTTATAAAGTGTTTTGGAAAAAAAATACATGAAACAAATAAATCATACTTTGACATGAATTTTCTGAGGTACTCCTGTGTCCACCATATCCCCTGCATTATTAGTCCAAATGAAAGCCCTGAGGGAATTTTTACGTCATTGCATGCAACATTCAGCTATGGCTTCCTGTTGCTAGGCAGTGAAACACTCATCTTCTACGTCAGGTACCAGATGTGCTGCTCCTAATGGGAGATTTGCATTGGTTCTAAGATTACAAATAACAATTACGCCAAGGCAATTACTCTTAACCTCACTTTGTTCTCCTTGCTTGCAATAGGGCACTTTCATCTGTTCCATTTATTTTCATTCTCATTTTGGCCTGGAGGAATTTCTAAATAAATCAATCACAGTAGATGTTGAAACAGGTCTACTGAATAACACCTAGGCTGACGACAGACATTGTGTGGAGAATGGAGAAAATTATAATTCAAGTAAAACAAGAAAACATACTTCTGGAATCAAGGGGAAAAGCTTTTACCTTAGGTTAGCTAGTTTGCTATCTTTTCCACATATTCATGTGAGTACAGAGACAGCATTTTGTGTGGTAAATATGAAGCAAATTATGCACTGCCTGCTTTCTCAATAGTTACTCAACACCCTACACAGCATGCATGAGTTTCCTTTCTCACCAAACATAGTTGGTAGAAATAACAAATTATTACTACAATAGTTGTTCATCTTTATCATGAACTTCCTGTCATGTCAGACACCAGTAAGACCTTACCATTTTTTATTTACATTTTATAGATGAGAAAACAAGCAAAGATTACAGAATTTGCCCAAATTCAAAAAGCTAAGGAGTGGCAGAGCCTAGAATCCTTCTTGGGCCTGGCTCTGGAGTTAGCTGTGCTCTCACCGCTTTCCTCTTCTCCTCTTCCATGGTGAGCCAAATGCGTAGTAGGGCAGTGCTGCTGCCCAAGTTGTCTTTGCATCGTGGCTGAAGGCTGAGTCCGCCGTGAAGAATATATTGAAAGCTTATTAGTTGTGAGGATATTTTTTACTCCCATTATCAAGACTTCTTATCCTTCTTGAGAATATAACACAATGAATGATCATGAGTACATGATTATATTTTCACTGTATGCAAGTATAATTGAATAAAAATATCTTGCATTTTTCTTCACACTGTGATGACTTGGCTAATCAAGAAACAATCTATTATTTTGTGTCCTTATTTAGTGTCAAATAATTATTTCCCTTAACTAAAAAACTGGAAAGAATCTTGTTCTATAAAATGTCATAATGTTCACTCCTGTTGAAGACCCAGACTTGTAAATGGTCATTTCTTCATATATATCATACATAATATGTATTTAAAACTAACAATGGGGTTTCTACACAAAGAATTCAAAAAGAATTTATCACCAATCACTGTGGTCATTTCTTCTAATCAAAATACTAATTAATGTTGTTTTTCAGTATAAAAATTTTGTGCTCTACTTACTGGTTTTCTAAAGTAGCTCTTAAAACAAAAAAAAACTATAAAATATACACTCAATATAAAAAACATAGAAAAGAAATGTAAAAAGAAGGAAAATATCACCTCTAATACTTTCAGTTGGAGAAAAGTAATAGGTTGGTATATTTACTTCCAATTTTTTTCCATGAATACTTTAATAAAAAGTTATTTGTTGTTGAAATAGAAATTCTACCCATCCAAAAGCTGAAATAGCTTCCAAATTTTCAGTATAGTGCATATAGGAGCATAGTTAAATTATAAAAGCATTCTTTTAAAATGAACTCTATGTTTTGCAATAGCATCATTTTAAATATTTATAGCTCACGAGATTATAGAAATCTTCTACTGTAGGCCTGATCAGATAACTGTATTATGTGTTCCATAACATTTAGCACTGCACAGTTAGGAGCCTGCATGGATTAGTTTTGATAACTCTCAGAGGTAAACCTCAGCTGAGGCAAGTCATTCACATGCCCAGAAACTTTCTTTTTCTCTCTGTATATGATGCATATATATTATGGCCAAATGATATTAACTGTGAGTGTGTTTGAGTGCATACACACAATTGCATCTGAAATATATGCTTTCAATTTTAGGTCCAAAGAAAATAATGTTACTGGCTTCTGCTTCCCTTTGGACAGCAATCTATATCGCAAAGTCATTATTCACTGTTCCTGCACTGTTTGGCACTTGAACACACAAAACGATCTACAATCTTATACAAAAAAATTTTTTTTTTTTAAATTCAGAGTACTAAACTGTAATGGCTCTCCTTCCCAAGGAGGCAGTCTGCTAAGGAGAGGAAGGGACTCTTATATCTGATGGTCTGCAGAAAAGCTGTTCACCGTAAATGCAAAGTTCTTTTGCTCTGTATTTCATGGCTGGGAATTTTAAAATGCCACTGGCGATTAATTTTATTTATATCTATGTAAAATTAGACTCAAGCTAAGACAGTAAAGTTGTAGACATTGCTTGAATACTTTTATTGTAAAAATGTTGAATATCTGTTTAGTAACAGAATTAGAGAGATTCTTAATTGAGTGCTTCCTATGTTTTATTGATTCAAATCTATTTAATAAGACTCCAATTGGGTACTCTAAAGTAAAAAGTGAAGGGCATTTTGCACTAAGAAATAAACAGTTTTACATCCATATTTCCCAACCTGACTTCTAAACTATATAGCAAAATATAATATTCAACAAACTGAATTTCAGAACAGGAAATCTGATTTGAAAACAGAAATCATGGATGTGTGAAGTACAAAATGCCCTTTATAATATGTGCCTTGAACTTTTTGTAGATATGGATTTAATATAAAAAACACATGCTCAATGTGGTGGATGAGAAGGGGAAATCTAATATTTTGACCTTAGGTGGGAGAAGAAAAATATCACAAAGACATTCTCGGCAGCAATCACCCCAGCGGCGAGAGCGGCAGAGTTGTTAAGAAGGCATTATGATGTCTCTAGCGTGGAGACACCAGGATTAGTGCAGCTTTTACCTAAGCCAGGATTACATTACATTAGGAAAGTCTTTTAACCTCCTCTGAGTCTCGTTTTCCTCACTCTGAAAATGTTGAAAAATATCTGTGATACCTCACAAATCTTTAAAAATAATTAAATATTGAAACACTTTATCAATGTTAAAGTGTCCTGCCCATGTGAGGTAGAGGGGCTAATAGAGGGCATCGAGTTCTGGGAGTGGAAGTTTTATGATGACTTTCCATGCCATATTCATGCCACTCAAGCAGTAGGTGGATGTCAGGAGAACTTTGTAAGAGATATTTGGCATGCTAGAAAAAGGCTTGGGAAATACTCTTAACATCTAAAGATCCAAAGATCTAAGTTTAAATACTACCTGAGGATGACATTAAAATTTGGGGCTTAGCAAATACATTGGGAAAAAGTTATTATATTAAACAAAACAAATAATTTGGTATAGGTATAAAAATTGGGGGAAATAATGAAATAATTAGCTACTGTCATCCCAGCCAGTGACCCTGACATTTGGAACAGATGTTTCTTGAGGTCACAGAACTTGGGCTGAGAGGTGAATAAGTTGATGACAAAGAGAGAGTCCTAGGACTGTTAAAAAAATAAGTCAGTTTATGTAATTAAATGTTTCAGTTTCAAAGTAATGTAATAGCTGAAAATTAAAAATCCCAAAGTATATTATGATTTGTGGTGCTGTTATTATAAGAGCTCTGTAAAAATGCTTATGAACTCATTTTACCCAATGTTATTAGTGGCCTCAGAAGGAAATTAAAAACTTTAACATTTAATTTTTTAACACAAAAGACCTGAAAAATTTCAGGCATATTCAGGATAACAGGTATGACAAGCTTTGCCCTGAAATTTATTTTGTTCATGGTGTTATTTAATTTAGGAACAAAGAAGGGCAGTGTAGGCAAATTCAGATCCACAGTGTCTTACAAATCCCTTGGTTTCCATACAACTCCTTAAGGACAACCAATAGAGACACCTGCTTTTAAATTATTTTTCAGAGTTGTATATGGTATTTGTTTAATTTGTTTGCAAAATACTTGACTTGTTTTATTACTCTTAAAAACATATTACTGTACATTTCAAACTCATTTAAAAAATTAACTTTGAGATTTAATTAATATTTGTTCTTTCAACAAGCTTATTAATTCCCTACCAAATGTAGAAATTTAATCATATATTTGTCTATTCTTTCACCAAACTTATTACTACCTTACCAAATGGCAACTATTCAGTAAATGAATTACAGGTTCATGATTGATTTTCCTTAATAAGAATGCAAATTTTTGTTTCACATTTTTTATGTACAAATATGTAAACAGAGACATTCAAGATCAGTGATAAATCTGTTATTTGACAAGGATATGAAATGTAACAAGTAGTCAGTTTAACACTTAGGTTAATAGAGCAATTAGCATACATGTGCAATACTGAAGAATCAAAATGCACATATTAGAAAACCTATACCGATACAACTAAACTCTTTCCTTTAATTCAGATGATCCCAAGTCCCTTTAGGATGTTGCTGAATACTGCAGTCACCATTAACCACAATAACTGGAACCATGCTTTTAAAATAAAATATATATATATCTTGTGAACCAAAAAATTTGGTGGTTGCTCTCACATGTATATAATTCATCACAGAGCTGAAAGGTATAGTGAGTTTTCCTACTTATCCGTACCCTTTGAAACCATATTTTTCTTTCATTAGGATCAAAACAATTTATGAAAGAAGCCTATCTGCAGCACTTTCTTTTATCTCAGCCCTTGAGCTGATGATGTAATGCAATCAGCCATCATGGAACCAGGGAGCCTTGCTGATGGACTAAGGCAGTGGATCACCACTGCTGTGCTCTGTAATGCACAATTACCAAGGCACAAAAACAAAGCTGCCTGAAAGAACTAAAAATTCCAGAAAATTTAGATTGTGTTTTAAGTGTAAAAGATGTTATCAAAAGTTGTAGGAGATGAGAAATGTTGATGGATTAATTGAACAAAATGTAAACGTGTCGCCAAAGGAAAAACAAGTTTTCTAGGTTCTGATCCACATAAAAATTTACTTTGTATATTAAAGGAATGACTTAAGTTGATAAGAGAAATTAGGCTTAGAAATATTCATGGGTAGTGTATGATGACCTCATGAGAGGAGAAAAAAGAAAGTAACTTTCTAACATAAAGAAGAAGCTTGATGCTTTCCCTACGCATCCTACCTAGAAAATAGTTTAGTCTAGGAGGTAGCAGTGACCTGTAGTTAGTAATAACCTTAATATAGACAGCATTTATGAATGAGGATTTATTTTATAAAGGTTAATCTCATCTGCGTTCCATTTGAAGATGAAAATTCAAAGAGCATACTGTAATATATTGTTAATAAATGGAGGATAAAAGATGTAAAACTAAGTATCCAGACTTTAAATTAAATGTGGTCAAGTACAAAGACAGCAGACCTCTGTGTATCTTCTGCTTAGGTTGGGTGTCAATAAAAAGCGATCATTCATACACCTAAACCTGTGCCTGACAAAAGAACAGCCACTGAATTAAAGTGACCTTTTTCTTTCCCTTGTCCTCATTTAAGCAGATGCCTCTTCCTTGAGTTAGAGTCTATCCTGACATTCTTCATTGGAACCCACAGGGAGTTCACAAATTTACAAGATGGCAGAATAACCATAAGAATACCTTAAACATGTCGCATTTCTTAGTTCAAATCGATAGTCAGGATCCATAGCCATTCTCTCATTGAAGGCAACACATTAATTTCTTTAGAAAATGACAAAGTAACATTTAGAAGAATGAATACAAAATCTTAAATAAATTCAAGAAGTCAATCACACAATACAGAAATGGACATAATTCAGTTAATGACATTTAATAAAAATCAGAACAAAAATAATGATTTTTCCTGATCTTTTTCTTAATAAATGAAAATCTATGAAGCAACAGCTCTAAGAGGTAAGCAAATGGCAATAGTTTTTGATTAGTATTTATAGTCCCATAAAATTCAATCTATACATGGGTTATTCCCTGTGTTTCTAAAATTTTCATTTTGACAAACGAAAGAATGATGCGAGGGTGTGGAAACCATCTCATGTTAGTAGGGCACAGAACAATTAACTAAACAGGGCCAAGGAAAGGGAAAAAAACAGCCTAGGAGTAACGAAAGTGTTCTTATTTCTATTTGTGCGTGAAGGGTATAATGTTTTTATTTTCATGACTATATTGCTAAAAAAAAAGTCATAACTAGGACACACAGATATACGATATTCGGGGGCCAGACTGTTCCTCAGTTTAGACATAAATTATCCAAAAGTAGGTTGGCTATTTTTTCATGTGACTACTGCAGGGACAACTGTGATTTTGGTGAACTAAATGCTAGAAGATTCCTGCATTAGATTCAAATTTGGGCTGGCCACTTAAGCCTCTTCTAACCCTAGAATTCTTGATTTTGTGGGAGCAGATGGAAGCTGAGGTTACAGTAATTAAAACCTTGAGTCACATTGAAATGATTATTTATACAAGCACATATAAGCACATATATTTATTGGACACATTTTAGGCACTCAGTAAATGTTTTCCTTCCTTGACTTCCCCCAGAAGTTTCATGGATCAAGGATGTCCAACCTGCATCCCACAGGTCACATGTGGCCCAGGATTTCTGTGAATGAAGCCCAACACAAAATTGTAAATTTACTTAAAATCTTTTTTTTGCTCATCAGTTTTTGTTAACATTTGTATATTTAACGTGTGGCCCAAGGAAGCTCTTCTTCCAGTGTGGCCTAGAGATGTGAAAAGGCTGGACACCCCTGTGAGATGCGACCGACATCTACGTGGAGTCCAAGCGAGAAAATATCTCCCTTCCTAGGGAAATATTGTGCCTCTGACATGTAAGACTCTAACAGTGAGTAGTGGTTTTCAGGTCAATTATTTTGGTTGTTATTTGACATCTAAGCTATAATCTATTTGTGTGAATATGATTCATATAGTTTTTTTGTCACAGATACAGAGTTAATTTCACAACACTTTACTCAGTAGATAAAAGAAAAGAAAACACATCTACATTATCAGGTTGTTCTAAAATATCAGTTTAATCATATATTACATTGTTAGACAGATATATACACTTGTTTCTCGAATGCTCATTTTATTTCGTTGGTCTACTTGATTATTTCTGTGCTGGTGTCATGTTGTATTAATTGCTGAGACTTTATAATGGATTTAAATTTTTTAAATTTTATAATGGATTTTGACATTTAAAAAAATAAAATCAATTTGCATTTAAAAGAAAAAAAGAAAGAAAGAAAGAAGAAACTCCTACCTCTTGTGACAACATGGATGGAACTGGAGAATATTATGCTAAGTGAAATAAGCCAGTTGGTGAAAGACAAATACTACATGAACTCATCTATAAGTGGAATCTATTCAACAAAATAAACTAATGAACAAAATAAACGACAGGCATGGAAACATGGAGCAGACTGAAAGTGACCAGAGGGGATGGGGAAAGAGGACAGTGGTGGAAAGAAGGAGAAGGGACCAAACAACATGTATGAATGACCCATGGACATGGACAACAGAGTGGGAACTGACTGTGGGAGCGGGGGGGTGGGGTGGGGTGGGATGGGTGGAGGAGGGCAAAGGGGGAAAATTGAGACGACTGTAATAGAATAAACATGATTTAAAAGTAAAAATTTTTAAAAAATCATTATTTTTCCATGAAAATGAAAGTGACTGTATGATATATAATAATTATATATATGCAATATGTGCAATGTAATATATATTTTATATGTTATATAGTATATATTTTATACATATATTTATATAATGCTACAATTGACATTTAGTTAGGTTAACCCCTAAGAGCACACTAATTTTTAGTGTCATCATATTAAGAATGGAATTACAGGTAACACTAAATAGAATTTTCTCTTAACAACTTATTAAAAATCAGAAATGTTAAAGTTAAAATATAATAGAATAATAACATGCCACATAGGACTTCATACTCTACAAAGAACATTCACAAATATTATCCTTTAATGAATAAGTAAAAGAGAAATACATCACAGTCAGCAGGAGTACTGTGGTGTGAAAAGACAAAGGTCCCATGTTGTGTCTTCAAGCTGTGTTTGGAGAGAGTAATCTGGCCATAACTGAATGGGAGGAGCAGTTGAAATTGGGGTACTAGTGCTGCAGTAGAGGCTTGATGTAGTGAGGTCTGACCCAGGCTCATAGCAGTAACAATCAGAACAAATACAATTATAAAGGGACAGATAATCAGATATTTGTGCCTAGAAATAGAAGCAGGGATAAGGTGTTAAGGCACCAGAGGGAAAATTGATGATCACTGTAACAAACTGAACCTATGCAGCTAAATATATAATATAACCATGGAGAGCAGTAGAAAAATAACTGGAAGGGAAGGTGCTTTTGAATTAAAAATATTAACATATCTCATACAACATTTACTATCTGCCAAACATTGTTCTTCAGTGCTTTACATTTACTGACATGCTTAATACTTACAAAAACCTTATGTGCTAGACATCTAAGTTGGCATGATTTCAATGAATTTAAAAATGCAAAGATTGTTTTTCTACAATTTGACACTAGTAAATCAAAATAAACTACTTTCAGTTCTTCAGATGCCATTGTTAAAGGTGCATGTTATATTGGTCTGTTTGAAAGTAAGATAGCATCACACTATTTGTAGAGTCAATCTGGAGTGTCCTAGGAAGGAGACAAGAATGAATATTTAGACAGAAAAGGAAAGTGTTCACTAAAAGTTTTGTGCTATGCAGTATTTTCCTCCAAAATGCTTTGCAAAAAGGTGAGACTAAATATGAAGACATGTCAGTAACTAAACAATGCTTTTTTTTTAAGCAAAAGAGCTAAATTAAAAAAGATGGTCTTTAACCTCTGATTTTATTGTAAATAAGACATCAGTGGTAGAGGATGACAAACAATTTCAATAGTAGAAAAAAGGTTAAAATAACTGATTACTATGGTTAAATGCAATACAATGTCCTATAAATTTTTTTTTTTTTGAGAATGGGATCATCAGGATCTACAGGTCTACTTCCCCACAAACGGCTCAGGAAAAAACATAAGAGAAAGAAAATTCAAATGTGGTAAAATATTAGCATTTGAAAAAATCTGGTGAAGGTTTTTTGTGTGTGTGTGTAAATTTTTAACTGTTGTATATTTTGAAATTATTTTAGAATATAAGCTAAAAAGAAAAAATGTAACTGGTGCTGTTGGTAGAGACTGTGCGTGTGTGTGTGTGTGTGTGTGTGTGTGTGTGTGTCTATTTTGGGGTTCTGTGCTGAGTAAAAGGAGAAGAAAAATCCATGCTAAAAATCAAGGAGCAAATTGAGTATATATGTGCTTTATGAAAAAGAGAATCCCATAATAAACTGATTTCATCTGGCCCATTCTATGTACTTAAGAAATGATATTGTTGTGGCTCTAACACTGCATCTAAGAGAATGACATCAGTCCCCCATAGAGGCCTTCATGGCATCTTGTAAAATGTCTATTGAGGGTGAAGCGTAATAAGAACAGTTGAAGAGCAGTGGCTAGTAGGTAACTGCCCAAAAGCTCATTGGACTTTCAAAGGATAGGGATAGCAGGTGATAACTTTGATGACTATAGTACAAATAAACTGTGGAATTGGACCAGCAAGCCTAACTTGATTAACACATCAACCTCATGGCCTAGGGAACTTGTCTCTTGCGCCCTCTCTAATTTTCTCTTATGTGTGATCTTCTTTTTATAGGTTATTTCTTGCCTCCCTCCTCTTAGAAAATCTCTTTTCAAAAATCTCTTTTCTTATTGGGATTTTTTTCTCTTTTCCCTCTTCCAATATTTCACTAGATTCTGTTTCTTTTTCCTACCCATTGTTTGTATAATCAGAACAAGTTGGACTTTATAAGATTGAATTATTGACTTCAGTGAATAATGGGAGATTTACTGTATTATATTCAGAATTAAATTTTAAAACAATGTTTCTCTCAATTAAAAACTGACCTCAGATTGCTAGTTCCTTGAAATTGGTTTTGTATTGATATGTTTTGTTCGTTTGGTGTGGTTGAGTAACCCCTTTTAAAAATGGATCAAATTTTAACTGTAGTCACGTATGAATAGATACCAAGCAGCTGTTCTCATGACCTGGATTAACACAGAAGGTGACGGGAGAGGTCTGGAGATTGAAGGTGAGTTTATAAGGCGGAGTTCAGAAGCTCGGGTACAATGAGCCTGATGTCTGTACTAAGTGAGCCTTGACAGTTGAATTCATAGGGTTTTCAAACCATAGTATGTACATCCTGCCCTCACTTCCCTCATTCTTCTCAGCACCTTTCCTTTCAAAATACATATGCACACACAGTAGGAAAAAACAAAACAAAACACTCTTCTACATCAAGGGTTTCTCACATATTAATGTGCAGACAAATCACTTGGGAATTTTTTAAAAATACCGATTCTGACTCATTCGATCAGAAACAGAGTCTGAAATTTTATATTTATAACAAGCATGTAAGTGTGCCCAGGTATTCTGGCCCGTAGACCACAATTTGAAGAGCCAGGCTTTATATCATGATGACTTTCTGGTGAATGTCAATCACATTCTATCTTATATTGTCTCAATGTTTATATGGTTACAAATGTTATCTTACCTTCTCCTGGATTTATAAACCATTTGTGATTTGGTTTCTACTTATATTTTATCACCACATAATATTCACAATTTCAGGCACACGGTAGGCATTCAAGGAACACATGCTCAAATAAATTCTACTTTAAATTTTATCCAAGAGAAACTCATGTGTGAAATTTTGTTGGTTAGCACCCCAAAATAGCAGCAGAATAATTATTTGATTTGAGGAGAAAAAACACACTTAACAAGGTAAGTCAACACAAAACAACTTGCTGTACTTTTGTCTAAGCTTAATGTCATTGACACATAGCATTTTATTTGTCACAGATATTCTCTCCCACTTACAACCTTCCAGAAACTCCGCAACAGATCAGCTAATGGAAAATGTGATTTCTGCTTAGGGAAATGGCAAATGAACAAGTTTAGTGAGTGGTCTTATAACCTTAGATTGTGGTTGAGGTTAAAAAGTAGGGAAGAAAAGAAAAAAAAAAAACTGACTGTGATCTAGGAAAATACCTTACTAACATTTATTATGTTTCTTCTAAAATGTTTATTTCTTCCCTGTCCCCACTCTGTTTTTTAACCTCTTCACAGGACACTTTTCTCTTGCTTCCTCCCTGTGTTTGGAGAAGAGGTGACTGAAAATCATGACCAGGATGATCTATTTCCTGGAGGTGGAAAGGTTTAAATAGCAAGTAAAAGTTCTCAGGATCAATTAGAGGTAAAAGAGACATCTGCAATGGTCTCACACAAATGTGCAAGCAGAAATTTGTATAAATGTGCAAGTAGAAAAATATATGTCATGCTACCTTTAAAAAGTGTGTCCTATTTCAACAATAAATATCAGCACTATTTACGATAGCCAAGTGGCGGAAACAACCTAAGTGCCCATCAGTAAATGAATGGATCAAAAATGTGTGGTACGTTTACACAATGGAATATGCAGCAAAAGAAAGAAGGAACTCCTAACTTTAGGGACAACATGGATGGAACTAGAGGCTATTATGCTAGTGAAATAAGCCAGTAGTCGAGAGACAAATATGGTATCATCTGTAAGAGGAATCTAATGAATAAAATAAACTAATGAACAAAATAGAACCACAAGCATGGAAATATGGAACAGGCTGAAAGTGACCAGAAGGGAGGGAAAGGGCAATAATGGTGAAAAGAAGGGGAAGGAAGGGAAGGGACTAGACAAAGAACATGTATGAAGGACCCATGGACATGGACAACAGTGTGGGAATTGACTGCAGGAGTGGAAGCTGGCTGGGCAGCAGAGAGCCAAGGGGGAACAATTGGGATAACTGTAATAGAATAACAATAAAAAAATAGTTTAAAAATATCCAATAAATATCCAACATTTATTGAGCACTGCCAATGTATTACGCATTTTGTCTCTTTTTATTTATTTATTTATTTTTTGAGGAGAAGGGGTTTATGTTAACTAATGCTTGTGGGGAAATTCAAAGCACATATTTTTAAAAGAATATAGGATGGGAGAAAAGTAGGTATAAAAATAATACAATAATTAATAAATAATAATACAGGAATAAACTGTGTTTTACATATTCACATTATAAACTTACTTTTGCCCCATGTTGTATGTAAATCATCTGAATCTATTAATGATAGGGAAGAAATTGGTACTCATCAATCATATTTAGTAACATGTAATACTTTCTGGTGAGCAAAAATGTGTGTCTTATATAAAAGTAGTATGTACTATACTACTTATTTTACTTAATATGCTAATGCACAATAATGTGAAAGAAAAAAGGGTCTTAAAGTTACCAATTCCACAGGTTAGTTAAATAAGAATTTTGTTAAGAAGCACCTTTGAATATAAATCATTTAAAAATCTTGTTTACAGAATATTAGTCAAACTGGTTTGGAGTAAAAGATCCATTTTCTCTTCAACACATCTTCAGCTCTACCTCTTAACAACTGCTTTTTAAATTATTGTGTTAATGTATTGCTTAATTAAAATACAAGGCATGGTAATGTTTAAGGAATAATTTTGTGCATTTATAAATGTGTACATGTAGAGAGTTTAATTTTTTAAATCAAGTGATTTAAAATGAATCCTTACACATGATAGTGACATATTTCCACTTACCATATTAAGTGGTATTATAGTGCAGAAATAGAGTAATATATAGTTTATAAGTGAATTGGTCATCTATATTTGCAATTAATTTTTTGATGATTTTTGTTTTAAATGTTAGCATTAATTGTAAATTTTTGTGTAAAAGGTAGGCTGTTAATGTTATCAGTATCATACTCTTTCAAATTCACATATTATAAACCACGCTTACCTCTTAAATATGAGGGCCTCCTAAATATAAAACATAAGACCTCTTATGTTCTATATTAGACTGTGTTAATTAACATCATTCTTAAAATAATTACTTTTAATACGTAAGTATCAAACCTATGTAACCCATAACAGAATTGTGTAGGAAAACCTTACTTCTCCCTTTGACTAATTATACAAAGTTACTCTATGAAAGAAAGGGGCTTATAAATATTACATTCAAATCAGATCATCTTATTTTTATTCAGAAAGCTAGGAGCATAAAGAAGGAGCTCCTACCCTTTGCAACAGCATGGGTGGCACTGGAGAGTATTATGCTAGTGAAATAAGCCAGGAGGTGAAAGATAAATACCATATGATCTCATCTGTAAAGGGAACCTAATCAACAAAACAAACAAGCAAACAAAATAGACCCAGAGACACGGAAATAAAGAACAAGCTAAGAGTGACCAGAGGGGAGAGGGGAGAGGGGATAACAGTGGAAAGAAGGTGAAGGGTCAAGTAAAGGAACATGTGCCTTAAATTTAGAACAAAGACAAAGGGGGAGGGGGAAGGATCGCATGGGGGAGGCAGGCAGGGCAGGGGAGAGTAATGTGGGAAAAATGGGGACAACTGTTAATTGAACAATAAAAAAAATTGAAAAAGAACAAAACAAGGTAGATAAAAAAAGAAAAGCTGGGTGCTATGAACTAAGTTGTTTATTACTCTAATTTATTTGCTAAAGGCCTAATCCCCCAAGTGATGGACTTTAGGAGACAACAGATAATGAGTTAAGATGATGTCAAGAAGGTGAAGAGGGGGACCCTCATGATGAAATTAGTTTCTTTTAAAAAGAGACAACAGACACCAGCACGCCATTCTATCTCTCTCGCACTTTCTTTCTTTCTCTCTCTCCCCTTCCCTTCCTCTCTTTTTCCCTCTCCTCCACTCCATCTACCCCACCCCCGACTCCCGACATGTGAGCATGAGAGAACACAGTGAGAAGGTGGCCAGCTGCAAACCAGCAAAGAGCCCTCACCAGAAAAACAAATCTGCTGCAACTTAATCTTGGACTTCCCAGCCTCCAGAGTTTTGAGAAATAAATGTCTGTTGTTTACACCTACCTCGTCCTTGGTCTTTGGTTATGGCCGCCCACGCTGACTAAAGTACTGGGCAATAGAAATGAACATATTTCTGGGAGCCTAACTGACTTTGATCGAAATATCTTCTAGACAGATTTCCCAGAAAAATAAACTATTCAAAGAATAGCAGGTAGTTAAAAAGTTTAACTACAGTATTTTGTAAGTTAGTTAGTTTAACAACAGTATTAAGGCAGCAATGGTATTCCTGAAGTCACTATCCTGTAAATAATGTTTCAAGTGCCTTTACCCCATATAGGCCTTACAGCAGAAAAGAAGCAGGGCATGATGTTCCTCATTAAACAACACTTTTTCCCCACCAAAATCTCTGCCATTGCCATTTACACCTTGACTAGTTAAAGCTGGTAAGTTTTCTTTTCACAGCCTATGTACTATGCTACTTAAAATAATCAATGTGCGCCTTAAATTTGGCTTCCTGCTGGTTTATGTTATCATGGAAGGGTGTTTCAAAGTATTGTAGCTAGCTTACAAATGAAGACAAAAACAGCTGTAAGGAAAAAAAATTAAAGAAATAACTTTTTTTTTCCTGTAAGGCTTATAAAAGGGATTTCACTAAGATTTGCTTTGCTCTCTGAAAATACTGCAAGCCTTCCTTTATATTAGAAAAAAAAAAATGTGAACACACACACTCTACTTCTTGTCACCCTTATTTATCCATTTTAATACTTCTTTATTTACTTTGAATACTCTTGCTTATTTTCATTGCAATTTATGCTATATACTATTTCTTAATATACAGAAACTCTAGCCAGGGAGACATTTCTTTTGTCTGAAAATGAGAACAAACTGGAAAAAAATATCCATTACACCCTTAGTAGCCATGTTATTTGACATATCATTGAAACCTGAAAAATATACCAGTAAGATTTTCCTATATTGTATAATGAAAAGTTTGCAAGCATATTTTCACTAAATACTGTTCACAAATGCTTCATTGTCTCCTGACAAATGGTCTGTGGCAAATCTCTCAACTCTTCTCTTGCAGTGCTACAGCTTAAAAGATTCATACCATCAAACACCGCACCTCAAAGGCTAATTCTACTCTCCAAATTTCAAATGCCATAGCCTAATAAAAATTTAAAGTCTGAGCTCCTCAGCAGGGAGCAGCTGTCAAACATCTCTTGAAAGAAAGAAACATAAACAGCCTCCACCTAGGGTACCAATGTCTTGTCTTTGAGAAAAGACATAGTAAGGGCAAGCTTTTTTTTAATAAAAAAGTCCAAGTTATTCTATTTGATGTTAAAATGATGGGCTTTTGATCTCTCAATAAGTGGAGAACAAAACTCTTCCAAATAGATCAGATAATTTAGGGAGGGAAAACAAAAACATCTCTCTATAGATGAAGATGCACACACTTATACATGAACATATACATACATTTTTTTCTGTATTGGGCACATTGCTTTTTTAACTTCTTTCATGGTAAATTTTCTATGTAAAGTTAGATTTATTCTGCTCAAAGCTGCATTTCATTAAGTCATGGCTGCCCTCAAGATAAAACAAAGTTCATTTTAGCTCAGCAGCATTTCACATTTTGCTCTCCTCTCAATACATTCCTCCAATGATCCTTCATTTACAGTTTCTGGTTCAGTAAAATTCCTTGCAGTTATACTCCTTCATAAAAGCTTGATCTGAAAAATCTTGTGTAGAAAGAACCAAATCACTTACTTTATGTTATCCACAGAACAATTTATTTGAGTAGAGAGAGCCCCAGATTAAATTGGAAAGATTGCCGCTTGCCTCCACAAAAATGCAATCTCATTTTTCAATTACAGCATCTTAAATGAATTTATACTATCAGCCTAATAAAGAAACTTATTTAAAATCAGCTTAATATTAAATTTTTTATAAGGTGAAGTAAAATACCTTTTGTGGTTCATTTTCTGTCGAGAATGCCTTCTGCTGATTTCCGGTTTCAGAAGGAAAAAATGCCCATCTTAAAGAATAATGATATGTCTAGACTTCTCCCTGACACTCTAATAACCTGATATAATTCAGTGAAGATAGGTTACCTTTAAAATTTTTCCATGGTCATTAACCACGTATGGAAATGAGTTAGTTACATTTTATTTTGGTTACACTGTGGCTCACTCTTTTGTAAATTGCAAAGAAAATAGAAAACACAGAGAAAACCCTAAACAGCCATTTTGAATTGGCAAGTGTTTAGAAAAATAGCAACCACTTTAAGAGGAAAAGATTCAGTTGAATTCACTCAAATCATCTGCATTTATAAATTTAGTAGTTAAATGCATATTCATCCATAATTTCTTATCCAAATTATTTTGATAACTTGATTGTATCCAAACATTGTTAACCATTATAATCTAGTAGTATTTAAGACAAAACTGTCAAAGAAACCATTTGGTAATTGAAAACTGGTAATTAAAAATGTCACAATAAAAAATATAAAACAATATTCAACTAAAATTTTTAAATCTTTGGGGGTTAAAATGCGGCTGATTTTTAAAATATTTTACTATTATTCTGGGTTGATGAGCCAAGTCTAAATTTAAATATAATAGAATCATAGACTTATCAAAGATGTTCACTATTTTTAACTTATTAAAAATTAAGTATAAATATGAATATTATTAAGTGTAGAGTCGACATTGGATCAAAAGAGATAAGATTTCTAGCCACTCTATATGCTATTTTCAATACTATTTGATCTGTAAGAAAAATGCTACATATATCTAAACCTATGGTGACTTTTAATGTGTGGAACTGTGAATATTACCCTGTTTACTTCACTTTCTTTTTCCAAAACTGAGGGATTTCAGGGTAAAATTTTTCTTAAAGTGTTACCTTGCTTACACTAAGTACACTTGTCACACTGACCATTGTTTACAAGATGCAGCTATCACAATTTATCAAAATTATGCATTGAGGTGAGCTTCATGCAGTGCTGAGAAAGAGATTAATAAGAGAGTGACATGTTATAGGTAAACCTCTTCAATAAGTGCCATTTAAACTAAGACTTGAAGATGAAGTCAGCTAACAGAAAACCCTAGCTGCCCACGAAGAGGACCTACGCTGGTGTTTTATGACTGACCGGAACTCAGTGAGGGAGCAAGATGAGAGAAATGGGGTAAAGTGGAAAAGATAGGCAAGGGCTATTTAGATCACACAGAACTTAGTAGAGACTGACAGGGAATTTTCACTTTATTCTAAATGCATGGAAAGCTATTGTAGACTTATAAGCAAAAGAGTAAAGTAATTTGGTAACTTTTAAAAATGACTATACTGGCTGATGCATGGATAATAAAGGGCAGTAGCAGCAGGTGTTACACAGAAGTAAAAGGCTTAGGATTTTTATGTTATATTAATTATCTGGATTTCTTATTTGAGTATGAAATTTAAAAAAAAGTTTTCCTGTAGCATAATAGAACTCACTGGGCACTCAATGAATTTTATGTGCCAGTACCATTCATCTTGAAAATATTTTACTGTTTTATTGAAGTTGAGAACATCTGTTCTCTGTTTCAGGTGAAGAATCTTAAGATGCTAAATATAGTTTAGATGGTATGCTTATCCTATAGACAGGCAGAGAGACAGATATGTAGGTATACAGGTATAAACACATCTACATATAAGTTTTGCTATATGAATAATATATAATACATTTGGAACAATCTTAGGTAAAAAAAAATAGTTCTACATTTCTTTAAATATTTTAAAGTTTTAGTTGATAATTTTTATCTCCTACCATTGCATTTTGCAATTCAGAAGAATACAAAAATCACACCTATTCCAGTTGGCTGCTTTATCATGTAATTTATGATTAAGTCTTTTAATAATGTTTTGGTGTGAGAACCAATATACAGAGGTGTTTTCGTACTTGTATTTTCCCTCAAAGCCATTTTCTTTGCCATTCAAATTATGAGGTCCAAAAATGCTAATAAATGTTCATGAGATATTTTTTTCTTAGATAACTTTTTACTTGGAAATGGGCTTTTGAAATAATCTTTTGTCCATCTATATTGTGGGAATCAGTTTTAAAAAAAGAAGATAAAGTCTAACTATTCCAAAAATTTTAAGAATATCTGGTTCTCATGTAATACACAAATTGTCTGGGCAGCATATTTGGTCTAAATCAGTAATGCAGTCCTTAATGTAAAAATCTTTTTAGAACTAGGTTGCACAAAGGAAATCCATCAATATAACACAATGATCTGAATAAATCCATACCAAGCTGTGCTTGTTTTCTGAAGGCTATGTAAATGTATACAAAGAACGATTGTTCTAGAGATCCATTGGAACTTAATCTGCATGTGATAATTTCTTAGGAGAAATTAATTGGCAACATAAATATGTTCTGACTTAGAAGACTGAGGACATGTCAACATTTCAGAGAAATGCAAACCATGCATAACATGGCATAAATGTCAGGAGAATGTTTTAAAAATTGTGCACATTACCAGCATGTTCAATGTAACAGCAACTACTTCAGGTATCTGGGGGAGGTTTTCAGAAGGTAATGTAGGTAAAATATAAAATTTCACAATATTAACAAGCATAGATTGATTAATAAATCAATATATAGCAACCTTTCTGTTAATACACACCAGATTGTAAGTTGTAATTCAAAACTCCTTTTTATAACTCATGTAAGTGAAAATAAATAAGAACTTCTTTCGTATAAATCAATATTCCACAATGAAAATTTCATTTGCTGCTTTCTACGTCCAAAGGCCCCCACTTGTCAATATATGATGTTGCAGCCCTGCTCTGTTAGACAAGAAAGACAGAGGGAATTGTGCAAACAGTAGAGATGTTTCCAGATTTGGGGAAACACTATGTCCCAGGGAACCCAAGGGCAGAGGAGAGTGCCTGCAGTGGGGAAAATGCTATTAGAGACCCATGACCTGCTGGATCAAGTCCTGCTAGTCTGAGAGGACTAAGATAGTTGGCATAAGTAATGTGATATAATGGTCAGCATGCTACAAAATTAATTTTTGTTTTAGAATTTTTGTTAGCAGGAATGCACTCCTGATTATTTAATCTTTCCTTTTGGCATTGGATTCTCCAGTATTAGAACTTTCTACTCTTTCCATCTCTACACTTTCCACTCCAAATAAAACTAGTATTTACCATCTCTTCTAATATTTACCTCCTGAAATTCTTCCACTCCTGGCCATGTCCTTTGTATTCAACAGCAATTTCATAAAAGGTTTCAGGATTCAAATGGCGTCATGTTACTTTAAATTGTATGACTCTCCTACTACCGGGGCACAGTCCCTGCTCCTGCTATAGCCCTGGCAACCCAAGATGAGCTTTGGAACGATTCTTAACCAGGAGTAACTGTACCCTGAGGGAGGCATTTGGCAACGTCTAAAGGTATTTTTGATTGTCACAACTGAAAGTGTGCAGAGGTCAGAGATTATTAAACGTCCTGCAACATACAAGACAGATCTCAAAACAAATAACGAATTTGGTGTAAGATATCCACAGTGCTGAGACTGAGGACAGACTCTACTCTAGAGGCATTTGTTTTATAATCAACTCTGCCAAAACACAGGAATCCTGACATGAAAATGAAAAAAGGGAGAGGAATTTATTTTTGTAGGTGTTAGTAAATATTTACATTTAAAATATTAACAAAGTCTACTATATGGCCTGATTTCTGATATTTCAGAAATATTTAGATATTTCTGATTTCAGTCTATATATGGCACACCAGTTACTAGCTGTGTTCCTTTTTCTATAATGTTTACTACATTGTGACTATTTTTCTAATCTTCAATTACAGAGTATATAAAGAGAGGGAAAAATAATGCTTTTAAGTTTTCCTGGACAAAAGGAGTAAAAGAGTAGAGATTATCAGTTAGTAAGGATTGAAAGTTATCCATGTATTGAATAGCCATGTCTTGAGTTTATAGGAAAACATGGTTTGTAAGTATTTGACAAAATGCAACATCTGTGAATTCAACATGTGTTCCTTCAGTGATCTGCTTATCCAAATTTCTTGTAATATCCAATTTTATCTTTGTTTCTATCTCTTCTTACTGTTACCTACCATATGTTATTCTAGTTTTGACTTGTAAATAATTTCAAATAATTTTAGAGATCTTTGGGTTAAATTTTTTAATGATATTCAGTTTATTAAATATTTGTTCAGTGCCTATGTCGTTTTAAGAAAGTGGTGAGAGTTCTGAAGGCCATAAAAAATAAGATCCTAACTACCCTTAGGCTTTGGGTTTTTATAAATCGATATTCATGCTAACTACTATTAAACAAAGCAGCAAAATTAGAGAAGATAGGGACAGACTACTAGTTCAAAATACAGAAGTCACTGCTTTTTGTGATGGAGAGAAGTATGAAGCCTTCAGGATAAAGTTGGCCATAGAAATGTAAGCTCTTTCCAGGTAGAGACGTCAGAAGAAGAAGAAATTTCAAAGGACTAATATAATGAAAGATGAAGATTTGTAAAAGAATGTTTGCGTTTAGGTTACAAGAAGTGTTTGTAGCAGACACTATTGGTAGATTAGTCAGTAGTTCTGGCTAAGGCATGACTGTGATCCAATTCTAGCTAATGGAACATGTGGGGACATCAGGGGTGGGATTCATAACAGGCTGAAAGTCTTTCCTTTTTGTTCAAGTCTGAAAGCTAGATGACTCCAAGGTGAAGTCACACTTTCAAAATTTCCTTGTTCACCAGTTCCTTGCAGATGAAAATATTCTGATTAATAATATGACCAGACATTACTGGAACATTAGTACACATATATATGATGAATAAATGAAGAAATGAAACCATATAAATAGTTATTATACAGTCTTTAATAACTCTTAAGAGCTTAATATTTTGACCCCTATTTAATAAAGCTATTTAGATTCATAACAAGTGAAATTTCTTAGAATACATCTATAAATGTAATGGTATCTGTATCAAACAGATCTATATACTTAAGTGGGAGGACATAATTAAGTGCTAGTAAATTCAGTTATACTGCTGAGTATTAAATTATATGTTACTGAAAAAAGATTAAAAGGAATATAGGCAAGGGAGTGGAGAAGGAAAAAATGAATGTAGCATAAAGATGTGGCATATATTTCCAAATTGGTAAGGGGGAAAATTTTGCATATTCATTCATATTTATTTATGCACCTGTAAGTAATGAAGAACTATCTAACATTTAGGTATAATTACTTTTACCCTACTGCTTCTACAGGGAATGTGTGTCTTCTGTAAAACTGTATAATCCAAAACATACTGTGTTGCATTTGAATGTAATCTAAACCAGTGAAAGCTAAATAGAAAACCAACTGCACTCATAAATGATACATTTTTCCAAGGCCTTCCTTCTTTTTCAACCATAAAAAGGTTTCAACATCTACAAGTGAGAAAACACCAATACTCCTGAATCAAATTGATGTTTGTCACTGACAAAATTAAAAATTCATTGTTCAGTTTAGTAGCTTGAAACACTGTTATGTCACGTCCTTCATTGAATGACACACATTCTTTTGCAGAGTGTTCTGCTAAATGCACACTAGAATGCTGGTAATTGGGGCATGCAAATTTGTTCTGCAACTAAGAACAAGAGGTGGATTTAGAAGCTATTTTAATGTGGTGGTACAGTTATGTTTAAAGTACAATAATATTCATGTCATTATCATGTATTATTCATATGCAGTGTTTGAAGTTGAAGTCTTTCCAAATATATTAAGCAACTCTTATTCACAATAATCTAATTAATTCCCACACCCCTCTTTCTTCTGGTTTTAGCAAATGTGAATCTTCGGGATGAATTCTATCACAGGCTACAAACTGGCACCTTGTGGGCCTGATCCAGTCAGCAGTGTGTGTGTGTTTCCCCTCAGAGTGTTTAATTTAAAAAAAATATTTGCCAGAATCTAAAAATAGGAAATGATTACACAAAATCCAGATTTTCAGTCTCTTTTGAAAAAATCAAAAGAGCTGGTGACAGGGAGCCTGCATTTCTGCATGACAACAATTTGCTGTCTGGTTAGACCTGCAGGTTGGGTCTGTCAGCTCTGATCCCACACAGGCCCCACTCTGCTTCCCTTTCCTTCCTGTGGTCTAAAGGGGGCTTATCCAGCTCTGGGAACATTTATGAGACCTCCCCTGACATCCTTACATGCAGCCCTGTTCTGTTTGATACTCTATGACTTTAGCTGTGGTTTGGCATGAATAGGAAATATTGACTACAACTAGAGTGCTATTTCTAGAACGGGGGATGAGTGGCAAAGGCAATGTCAACTATTGAGGCATTCCTTGGGTGTCTACAGCTATAAACTGTCTTGAAGAAAAGCTTTTAATTCTGCTAAAAAGCCATTTTTACCCTTGTTAAAGCACTTTTCATGACCTAAATTTTCTTTTTCTCATAAACCATTTTTATGTAAACCTTACTAAGAAAAAAAAGCATATTATAGATTAGGAATTACTTTTTTAAAGGCCCACTTTGTAATTCATATCAGCTATGGTATAATTAATATTATTTGAATTATCTATAAATATTCAAAATTATTTGCTTTGATTTAAAATTAAAACTACTAACACTTTTACTGATACCTCACATTTATGGAGCAATTACTATTGGTTATAAAATTGTGTTGATTACTTAATATGTATTATTTCATTTAATCTAAAAAAAGCCATATAACGTATGTGCTGCTGTTATCCCGATTTTACTGCTAGACATTAAGTAACTCCTCTAAGGTCTCAGAGCCGTGAAATCAAGTCTTGAGGTTGGTTTTGTTTGATTTCAGAGTCATGCTCTTTACTACCACAACAGTATGAAAGAAGGACAGGAAAGAATGAAAGATATGAGGAGGGAAGGGAGACAGGGAGGGGGGAGGAAGGAAAGTATGAAGAAAGGGAGAATAGAGGAAAGCAGAAGAGAGTAGAATAAATGAATACAATAGGCTATATCTAGACAGGTGCATATATTAATGGTAAATTTTGATTCTGAAACTTTTAAAGCAGTTACAAGGTTTGTTCATGTATGTATGTGCACATGTTTGTGATTTGCGCATGTGTGTGCATACATGCTAGGAAGAATGTGAAATATTTTTCTTAGCGTGAAATTTAATCAAAAAGTGTAAAGCCATTTTACTACAGCATATTGTCTTTTCCTAATGGAGCTTATAATATTTAATGGAATTGCTTTAATATTTTAGGTTGATGTTTAGAAGTAAACATCTTTTTAAAAATATATTATGTTCCTTAAGTATGACAGTGCCCAAAATACTAAAATGTATTATAATTTTACAAACTAAGGATATTCAGCATATCTTATTCTTAGTCATTATCTACTCTTTTAAAATGCAGAACATCATTGGAATAAAATAAATGGGCTACACAATGCAAGCAGCAATGTCTGAGATGTAAGGCTGATGACTCATTAAAAAACACAAAGTGAAATATATGTTTATCAGTGCCTTTTCATTTAATTATTTTGTCTAACTATTTTAGCTTAAACTCTTTATTTCTTCTAACGGATACAAGGTAGATGCATTCATTAATCAGGTGACACTGTTGTATTCATCTTTATAAATGTTGTTTAATCAGTAATTAATTTCTTCTGTGAAGAGTTTGTTAATAAATACTAAACTCCTATCTGATGGAGAAAAATAAACATATTGTAGTCTTAAATAGCGGACCATAATTTCATACTTAAGCTGTTTCTGTGATTGTGCCAAAGGGAGTGTTGTGGGAGAGGCCTTAGATATGAGTCCTTCATTAGCACCTCACAAAGTTAACCCTGAATAAAGAAAATTGAGTTTCATCTAATTCGTCTCTTCTGCTGGCTGCTTCTTAGCCAGGCCCATCAGCTGCTGTGTCCATTTGGATCAGAGAGGTTATGAGAGGTGGCATCTTGAGTGAGATCAACTGCATTTTATATTGGAAAAATAATAATTGTAAAGTTATGGCTGAATGACCATCACAGCATCTTTGCTTTTTATGATTCTCTTCACTTCGTTTTCATAACTTGGAGTTTTTCACAAAACACAAAATTCCTAGTGGCTAACAGTGGCTTCAGTTGTCTGACTGCTGTATGTAGTCTGTAACAGCCTGCAAATTTTATATATATATATGAATTATTTTATTTGTATCTATATAGTATATAACAATGTGTTATATAACATGCAATCATATTATGTATCAGTATATTATCAATATATCTTTTAATATATAATATGAATATATATTATTAATATAAAATAAGTGCATACAAATTTGAAGGTGGCTGACAATCTAGTCTAGTGCATAAAATCATATACTCCTTATTCTAATCACTATTTCAGATGTTCTACAAGAACCTTTCCTTTTTAAATTTTAGACTCTTGCTATGTTTTAGATTCTCAGCCCTTCTTTCTCTTCTTAGAATAATAAGCTCATCCTACCTTAGGGCATTTGCTTGTATTTCTCTTTGTGTAGAACATTCTATGTCACATTTCTACTGTGCATAGGTATCAGTACTTGAGAACCACAGAAAATGTAGCTAGAAAAAATGAACACTGACATAGCCTGGGACTCAGAAATTCACCTAGGCACATACCCATAGAGAAACACATACTCATCCTCTTAAATGTATGATAAAAAGTGATCAGATCGATGTTATCTGTAACTTCAAAAAAACAGGGAACAAAGAACCTGGAAATAAACCAATTGTCAATAGAAAACAGAATGAGTAAATGCCCTGTGATGAATTTGATGACTAGAATATTATACATAACGCTGAAAATGTATAAATGTGCATCAACATGGATGAATAACAGAAACATAATGTAGACCCCAAAAACCAAGTTATAAGAAAACAAGCTATTATTTCATTTTTATAACATTATAAACATGCAAAACTAAGCAATACATTTTCAGGTATATATGTGTGTGATAAAATCATTAGGTAAACTAAGCAAATGATAAATACAAAATTAAAAATGGTGGCAAATTATGGAGGAGGAGTAAGGAAGAAGTTGAGACAAGAAGGGTACATAAAGTTTCAAATGTCTTATTTCTTAAGCTAGATTTTAAGAAGGTGTGTATTTTAATTTTATATACCCATAGAAGAAATACAGGGTCTGGTACAAATAATGCCTTTTTTATTACAAAATCATAAGTATGTAATTCTGTGACATAATAATATCACACTCAAGCACACCATATGCAATTTAGGCGAAATGTTCAAATTAAAACTATAAATTATGCCCTGGCTGGTGTGGCTCAGTGGATTGAGTGCCGGCCTGTGAACCAAAGGGTCACCGGTTTGATTCCCAGTCAGGGCACATGCCTGGATCGCAGGTCAGATCCCCATTAGGGGGCACACGAGAGGCAACCACACATTGATGTTTCTCTTCCTCTCTTTCTCCCTCCCTTCCACTCTATCTAAAAAATAAATAAATAAAATCTTTAAAAAAACGATAAATTATTACACCCATATTATTACCCTACCAGCAATACTCAAGTAGGTGTTACTTCTGCCAGACCCTGTATTATAAATAATAGTATTAAATAATAATACTTTATGTATTTAATATTTTAAAATTAAAACAATAAACCACCAGTCCTTCTGAATTCATCGTGTTTCATTTTCTTATAACATTGCTATCTGAAATTATCATAGTCATTTATTACTGATCTGTTTATAGTTTTGTCTCTCTCCCTTTTCCCACCAGACTACAACTTCACAAAAACTGGTACCTGTTCTGACTGCTTCAGTGGTCAGAATAGGAGAGTGCCTCACACTTAGTAGGTACTAAATATAGTTATCTATTGATGTACTAAATATGTGTTATCACATGCAGACTGCAGAGTATTGTGAGGAGGACATTTTTAGGTATATGTATATATGTGTACACACATGCACACACATATACATATTGTTCCCATAAGGGCCTTTAATTTTGGTTGTATTTGTTCAACATTATCAACATTATATATCTTCAGGGAAGCAAACAGTTTTCTTATCAAATTGAATTTCCCCTTTATGCACCCATTGCTCTTCCTTGTATAGCTGACCATCAAAGTGTGTGATTTTATTTTTATCACAGGAAGCATGTTGAATTTTGGCATTTAGTGAATCCTAATGTGACAAGATGAAAGATTAGGAAGCACTTCAATAACCCTCCTCTCATCTATTCTATCACTGGTTAGGAAAATTACTCGTAAATTTCCTGAAGGATATAATCCTATTCCTGTTAACAGCCTGAAAAATAATTTGCTTGTATTAAAGAGATGTCTTTTCTTGCTGATTTCTTAATGAAAAACTGTGTAGAAACTATTACTTAAATAGCACGGAAAAGTGCAAAGTACTTAATTACTAAAAGAAAACCAGAAAAATGTTAAGTGAAGTGTAACAACAATTATAAAATGAACTAAGAAGCCATTAAACAACATTTAACATATGTATTTTAAAATTTTGCTTTTGCTCAAATTATACTATTTGGCTGTTTAATTATTTTAGAAATAATAAATGATAATACTTTAGTGTAGAAATCAAAATAGATTCTTAATATCATTCCCAAGAATTGAGTCATTAGCTAATATTTTTTTTTTCTCATTCACAGAGCTATACAAAAATCATTAAACTTTTGGCTCTATACTCCTAGTTACAACCATTTATAGAAAAAATAATCTAACTGAACAGATACCTTCTTTTTCAGCAATTTTCTCAAAATACTCATATAATCTCTGAAAAAAATAACTGTTTTTTCCTTAAAAAAAAGATTAATCTCCAAGATAGAAGGCTTAAGACGATACTACCAACCAAGAGGAATCATGAATTTGATTGTATTGGAGAAGAGGACCGTGGTGTACAGTAGTGGGATATAACCATAGGTAACTCCAGGTTGCTGGACTATATCACTTGGGTTTGATCACTGTTTTCACCACCCATGAAACAGTTGTATGATCTTCAGAAAATTACTTCCTCTTTGCCTCATTTCCTCATCCATAAAATGGGAATAATAATAATAGCTTCTCTCTGAGAGAGTTTTGAAGATTGAATGAGGTTATACACAGAAAAAACTTGGAACAACCTAGAATATAGTATATTTTACCACTGCTATCTAAAATAAAATTTTAAGAGTGAAGATTAATTTACTGGACTCTTAAATTCTATGTTACATAAAAGTAAGTATTTTATACAATATCTCCTAAAACCTAGCTCTAATTGATGAATGTGTCTAAGATAAACTTAGTGAATATATTATAGTCAAGATAGCATTCCTCTGGCAAAAACAATGTATGTTTAAAGTTTTATAGTAAAATTTTGCTCATCTAAAATCACAAATCTCTTTAAAATTGGGAAAAATATATAATGCATGATTAATCCCCTTAAAGGTGTAGCTAATATTTCTACAGAAAAAAAAATGTCCAGTCAACAGAAAGAATATACAAGCCACAGACTAGGTGAAAATATTTGCAAAATGACATCTGATAGAGGACTGTTATCTGAAACATAAAAGAATTCTTAAAACTCGCCAATAAGAAAACAAACAACACAATTTGAAAATGAATAAAAGTCCTGGACAGTCACCTCACCAGAGAAGATATACAGAGAAAAAGTGATCATAGGAAAAAATTAGGGAGTTGTAAATTGAACAACAATGAGATGCCACTCCATGCCTATGAGAATGGCCCCGCTCTAGAACACTGACGACGCCAAATGCAGCCATGCTGTGGAGCAACAGGAACTCATTCACTGCTGATACAAAATTGCCCCGCCACTTAGTCAATTTTTTAAATTTATCCTCACCCCAGGATATGTTTATTGATTTTAGACAGAGAGGAAATGAGAGAGAGAGAGAGACATTGATGTGAGAGAGAAACATGGATTGGTTCCTCCCACATATGCCCTGCCTGGAAATCAAACCCACAACCTAGTATGTGCCCTGACCAAGAATTGAACCCACAACATTATGGTGCATAGTAAGATGCTCCAGTCAACTGGACCACCTGGTCAGGGTGACAATTTGACAGTTTGTTACAAAACAAAAATATTTTATTACCCAGTCAAGCAATTGTGCTTCTTGATTTACCAAAATGAATTGAAAATTTATAACCACATAAAAACCTGTGCACAAATATTTGCAGCAGCTTTGTTTATAGTTGCTAAAATTTGAAAACAAACAAAATGTCATTCAGGAGTTAAATGGAAAAATAAATGGTGGTACACACAGACAATGGAATATTATTCAGTGCTAAAAAGAAATGAGCTCTGAAACCATGAAAAGACATGGAGGAAACAAATGCATATTTCTAAGTGAAAATGCCCAAAGTGAAAAGATGACAGACTGTATGATTGTGTTGGGGCCCAGAGCAGGCTGCCCCTAAATATCTCACAATGGCATATTGATTACTTTGAATTGAAGTTACTTGACAAGCAGCCAATGCAAGAAGGGCATTCTGACGCTCCCCTGTCTCCTTGAATGCAGGAAAAATGAATAAATCTCCCCTGTGACAGGTGCCCTCCTTACTCAAGACTATAAGCTGGACACCTTTATTGCTAGAGTTAAGGAATCCAGAGCCAAAAACCTGCAAAACAAGTCTTCTTACTCCTTTTCTAATTACTACTTAAGCCCAAACTTTGTTTAGATTCTTCACTAATGACCACCCAAATCTAAAGTGCCTTTGTCCTGATAGTTCTTCATAAATTGATTGATTTTTTAATCTAAAAAGTATAAAAGGCTGGCTAGTTCATCATTTCTGGGACCATCATCATTTATGATCCCTTGTGCATATATTAAATTGTTTTTATTACATTTAATCTGTTCTTGTGTCAATTTTATTATTAGTCTAGCCATAAGAACTCAAGAAGGATAAAAAGAGTGAAATTCTCCCCTTTCCTAACAGTTTCAATTCTGTGACAGTGTGAAATGGCAAAATTATGGGCATAATGAAAAGATTAGTGATTGTCAGGGGTTAGAGGGGAAGATCGCAGAGAATATTTTTGGGCAATGAGACTATTCTGTATGATACTTTAATGGTGGATACAATACATGTCATTATATATCTGTCAAAACCCATAGACTAGATAGAACCAACAATGAACCCTAATGTAGACTACGGACTTTGGGTGATAATGATGTCAATGTAGTTTATTGTAACAAATTTACTACCCTGGTACAGGATGTCAATAATAGGGGAGGTGGAAACATATGTGGCAAGGGTTAATGGGAAATCTATACTTACCCTTTAATTCTGTTATTATCTAAAACTGTTCTAAAAATAAAGTATATTAATTAAAACATTTCTGGTATGTAGATATTGACTAATCAATATACAACAGTGTTAGTAGAATATAAAATCTAATTTTTCTGCAAAAGAATTTGAAAGTAGGTATTAAAAGTATATTTGGCTTATATACTTTTTAGCCCTGACATAAACAACTACAGGATTAAATTCAAATACACAAACAAAATGTTAGAGAGGGCATGGGGGGATAAATGGTGACGGAAGGAGACCTGGGTTGGGGTGGTGAACAAACAATACCATATACAGATGATGTACAATATTATAGAATTGTACACCTGAAACTTACATAATTTTATTAACCAATGTCACCCCAATAAAGTCAATTAAAATAGTTACAAATTGTTTGTAATTAAGCAACTTAATGATTTAATAGTTTTGCCTTAAGTACCTCTCCTTCCCTTTTATTGTCTTTTTGTGAACAGCCCAAAAATGAAAAGAAAAACTGATAAATGAAATTAAATAAAAATAAACTATATAGAATAAACCACAACTTCAAAATCAGTGTTCATTCTAAATTGCAACTTTAGAGTTAAGTCTTCAGAAAGTGAAAAGCATCTTGATTAAAAATAATTTGCACAAATTTTGGCAACCAACATTTCTTTCTGGTAACTTGAACTACTTGAATAATTAGAATTAACTTACTGAGAGACCTTACACATTGGAGAATACATTTCTATGCCAAATTTCAAATAACTGCTGTGTATGTACATACTATATATGCTCTGTGTTTGTAAGACTGAAGTAGTAAATATTCCAGAAAAACAAGATTCTACAGTCAAATTAGTTTGGAAAATCTAATATATTAACACCTTTTTAACAGTCAATGAACTAAGGCCTGCAGTAAAGCTATCTGTTTAATTTTGTAAGACATCCCCTGTGTACCTATGGTATAACCTAAATTGATTAAATCAGCTCATTTTCTCATGGAATGAATTAGTGCATAATTGGCCTTTGAACAGTTTGTGAAAGAGTGCTTCTTTGGAGAAAATGTATTGAAAAAAACAAATATTTGTAGTTTTTTTTCCTTTATCCTTACTTCTTTTACTTAAAGCCTTGTCTCTTCTGTAATTGAAAAGATTAAGTTATTATTATCATTCTAGCATTTGGTGAGCAGAAACTATATGTTACTCATCCTCTTATTTCTTACTAATAATTACTGGGTAATAATGCTTTTGCATGAAGAGTAAAAATAAATTTATAATTTATTTGTAGTAACTTTCCTAGTATTGAGTAAATAAGTTATGAAAAAAAGATTAGAGCTCTAAACTTGAGATCTTTCTCCTCTTTTCATATGAACATATAAATTCACACACACAAGCACATACACATTTTTCAAGTAAGATAAACCCGAAGGACAGCATAGTGTGGACACAATGCATTGACTGGAGAATACTTCCATGGTAGAAATTGAGTGGACCTTCAAATGTTGAGTATAATGTTCTTAACGTCTTCACTAGAATCTGTGACTAAACTCTAACTCTCATGAAGGCAGGGAGTGTGTTTCCTTCACTATGCAGTACCTGGAACTTGGTTGACAGTAGACATATGGTAGGCATTTGCTGAATGAATGGATGACGGAATCAGTGTACACAATTCTTGTCCTTTTAGTATAATTGAATTAGTTTTCTCATTGGGCCAGAGAACTAAGAGTATCTTCTGTTGAAAACTCCTACTATTTTCTTCTCATAGTCTGTTTTCACTAAATAAGTTTTCAGGAAAATAGTCTCCAACCAGGATTTGAAAAACAGTGACTTAATACACAATAACGTGAATACAATTAAGTCCCAGGCTCAGAGTTGCACAGAAAAATAATTGCAGAATTAGATCACTACCAGCTATGCTAGAGATGGAGTCTGGGTCAGGGCCAAAATGGCCCTTAGGTGATTACCCTTCTTTGGTAATAAATATCTGGCTCTAGAGATAGCTTAGAAGCCTTGAGGGCTGTGCCCAATGCCGGAGCACGACTCCCTGTCCTACAGTCTAGTGCAAAGCTGCTCTCAGCACACCCGCCTGGAGCAAATACATTTTTAAGTGGAAGGGAGTTAGTTTGTTTATAGAAAACTGAGTTGTGTCCTTGGAACCTAATGAAGAAATGATAACACAGGATTTCTCTCCTGCCTCTAGCAAAATCCCCTCCCGAACTTCCTCTTAATCAGATGGTTTGTACAAGGTATGTTTTTCCTAAAACATTATAGTTAGGTAATTCTCACTGTCAGAACAATGTTGCTCGTCCACCTCAATAAGTACAAACTTTTTCCTCAGTCTAATCTGAGGCCTCACAGTTCAATGACTGAAGTCCGAATTTGATAACAGTGATACACATAAGTTTAGAGTTAGGGTTCATGAAAGCAAGCTTGAGTGTTCGTTTGACTTGGTTCTTTCATACAGAACATATCTGAAAAGTGGAGGTAATAAACACCAATAATGTCATGTGTGGCTATGTGCCTTCTATTTCCCTGGTCTGAATATTAATGTGAACAGTTCACTAATACATCAGGTATATATTTTTGGAACCTACCGACATCTGCTGTGTCCTGTAAGTTTGCAAAATATTCAACAGCAGAAAGCTATTCCAATCTTGCAATTTTGGGAGCAAAGATCAAAGCCCTCTCCTACTTTGTGTATAGCTTTATACATATTAGAATAGAAGCTAAGCCATGTTTGGCAAGAAATACAAGAGTCAAATTTTAAACTTAAAAACAATGGTTTGCAATTAATAGTTACTTCTCATGTATTAACTTTTAATTTCCAATGTTTCTATTTATTTTACCATATTCAGTTGAGTTCTGAAGCTTAAGGAAGGCTTTTTTAGAAGATACAAGTTTAAAATAATTAAGAATTACTTAGACAAGATAACTTTTGATCTGTAAATTTTATGCTACATACTTAGTAATAAACTTCAATTTTTATTTTAAATGAGGCTTAAGTGAACCCTGTATTCCTTACACCTATGGACCATATTTGGAATCCTGTAAGTGTATATATTCTGTTCTTGGAAGATCTGCAAATGACAGAATAGACTCTTAAAATTCAAAACTGTAAGAATGTTAACCCCACTTACATAGAACTAGAGTGAAGAATACAGCTTGTTATTTTAAATATATATATTTTATATATATTTGGATTATTAATAGAAGTTATTAAAGCCTTCTGAGGGTTAGAAACATTGATCCATCCAGGCATATTTAACATTGTTATACCATAATGTCATCTGCCTATCATTAGGATGTAACCAAAACCAATTCTACTATACATTCGAGCAAACTACTCACAATTTTAGCTGTCAAAAAATAAAAAATAAAACTTTACATCATTCATTTACCCAGTATTTTCAGACAATTATCTAATAAATGACTTAAAATCAAGATTCTAGGAATAAAATCTTCATGAAATTGTCTTAAATGTGGTTAACTCAGGAAACTAAATGTCTGGTTAACATGCATTAGAAATCTTAATAAACAAGAATATTACCTATGGGGTGATCAAAATGATAGCTTTTATAATAAAGACATTAGGGAAATGGTTTTAATAATCTCAGAATTTTGGCAGAACATTAAACTGCCTTTTCTTTTTCTATATGAGAAGTAGCTACAATTGTTTTTGAAAAGAAAGCATCACTAGCAGGTTCTTGCAGGGAGGGGGTCAGCCCCTTCAGGAGTACAGCAGAGAGGCATAGACCTGGATTTCTCTTGTATGCCCTTCTGAGAATCGCTCGGTATCTGGGAAGGCAGGGAGAGTCCCTGGCCTCTCATTTCACGTCTGCACCTGGCTGTACCTCCACTGGTCAGCTAACATTTCACTGATAAATTGATCCAGTCTTCACTCCCCTGGTGACTTACAAAAGTTTCCTCAGAATTGCTGGGGTCCAAGCTGTCCAGCTTCAAGTCATTTACTTAGAAGCTGCAGACTCCTTTGGGCCTATGAAGACATATCAAAGATAAATCACGTTTCTCTGTCTCCTTCACACGCCTCAGTCTCTTTAGGTAATACTGTACCGGGCACACACCATGGGGCTGGTTTCTTAAGCTCTCAGTAAAATCAGGAAAGGGACAATACTTCTCATTCAAGTTCACAAGGAAATAGAGATTTTTCTATCCTTAAGGCTTTAAATGCAAATACAATTTAAATTATAAACCTTTCCAAAACGATGTGGTTAACTTTTTCGCTAAGTAAATTGCTTCATGTACATGAAAATACTGAATTGATAACCAAAGAAGATGGGAAATACAGTATTCCTGTTTCTCTCAGTTTTTACCCCTAGACTTCATGAAAGCGTTGTTGGTGTATACTTCACCAATTCCTCAAGATCTATTTACTTCTTAATGTTTTGCAAACTGGCTTTCTCCTCCACCATTTTCTAAATGGTTCTTTTGATTTTCTTCTCAAGCTGGTGACTGCTGAGCCTGTTACTGTCCTTTTCCTGCCCTTTAATTATAACCATTCCTTCTTGTGCTCATGGCTTTGATAAAATATAATTTGCCTTCTTCCTTTACCTTCAAGATCAAAACCGAGGAGAAGCAAGGCCTTGCTCAAGAATTTATTAATTGTCTAAGATCTTATTAGTGGTGGTTTTAAAGCTATTTCCAGATATTGGAATAACCATGAGTGTTAACCACATCTGTTTCCAATTAAAAAGGCTCAAATTAAAAAAAAATGTATGTATGGTGTTGTGTAGTTGTGTAGTGTGAGGTGTGTGCTTTACAGAGGAGTACAGTAGGGAGAGGTTTTTAAAAATCATTAGTTTGTATAGTAATAAGAAATATTTACTACATTGTGAGAAAGATGGCCTTGCTAATTAAGAAGGCAGGCAGGAAAAGTTTTTCTCTTGTGGGGATTTGAAAATCTGCTTCCCAAAAGTTATTGTGTCTCTTTGGGAAGTGTGTGAATTCACTCTTACAGTCGGGGGACTAATTAAGGTCTTCAATTCACACTGGAGGGAAGAACTCGATCGCACTTGACCGGGAGATTTTGTCCACTGAAAACTTTTGCCTGGCAAAGAGTGCCAAAGCCACTTTGATCATTCTCCATTTCCTTGGTACCCAACCCTCCACCTTCTCCCAACAAAATCCAAAATTGCGCTTGATGCAAAAGGCAAAAGTCCTCCAAGAACTGATTGGCCGATAACCCAGGCACTCATTCACACTGAGTTCCTTACACTTGAAACATCTACTGTTGGGAAAGATGAGGTCCTGAAGGAAGTATTTGATGGATGGAGTTTCCTGAAAGGTAGCAGAAATTTAGGTGGCCAAGATTAGAAAGACATTTTCCCAGAGAGGCTCAACCTCAGGAAAAAGAAATGAGTTAAAATCCAGAATCTTTTATGAGGGAATGTCTTGTGTAGTTTTGAACTTTCTGACAGCTTTTTTTATAGCTTTAAATCTTTCCCTTTCCTGACTACCATTAATGTTATTGACCACATAGCTGATCAGAATATTCTAATAAATACAAAAAAAGATCTCCATTTTCATGTGATAAATCAAAGTGTTGGGCTGAACTGACATGGATGGAATAAGAACTGAATTAATTCACTGGAAGTAGGTGAGTGGAGAGTAAGGTGATCCTGAGATTCTACAGCGTTCAGAAGTTCACAGCAACCTTGGGGAAGGAAGGCACTGGACTTTCCACCAATTATGGATTAGGAGTTGAGACTAATTTACCTGTGGGTAAAGCCCAGAGTGATCCTAGCAGATTTATGGATTCTATACTTAGTAAACATCTCCTAAGACTCTCAACCTTCATGCCTTTTAAGAAAGCTCATCCACTCTCTTGGGAGAGACCACTCTTACACCTGGGACACAATCCTATTATGTTAGATTGAATTTCTTTGTTAGATCACTTAAAATAATCTCATTACTGGATAAAGAACAGAATTATTTTGCTGACACTAAAGGCAGAGACTGAGTCTACTCTAAACTCTGTTAAGCCTGTAGTGACTAGTAGAGAGAGCCTTGAACTCTGGGAAGTGCTTAGTAAATGTTTATTGATAATTAATCCAAAAGGTTCCAGAAGCTTTACAGGAGGTTATGAACAGGCTGAAAAAAAAAAATCTATAAATCCCTCAAGACAGGGCCATATTTACAAGAGTATTGAAACTGTTTTCTCTCAAGCAGTTTTAAAGAAAAGATACATGAAAGAAAAATTCTAAATAATCCATCTTTATGGCACAGGTTTGCAATTGCAATCAGAAGGCCAAATATTTATATAAAGAGCTTGGCTCTTTTGTTTTAACCTTCTATTTTGTCACTTTCTATTTTGGAAAATTTCAAACAACAAAAAATCAATATGGTGAAATGAATGTTTATATTTATGTCATCTAAATTCAAAATCAAAAACATTTTGCCACATTTGCTTGTTCTCTTTCTCATTTTAGAAGGGTTTGTTTGAATGTAAATTTCATATATGTCCTTCCCTCAAATAATTCAATATTCATTTTCTAAGAATAAACGTATCCTTACATAGCAATAATATTATCACAATGGAAAGTTTAACAATTTTCTCCTATCATCAAATGCCTAATGCATATTTAAACATTCTCTGTTGTCCCTAAAATGTCTTTTAGGGATATTTTTGCAAACAATGAACCAATAACCGTTCCCGTGTTGCATCGGCGTGTCATGTCCAGGGCAGTCTCCCCCGCTAGGAAGAATCCAGGGTTGTTTCCTCCTGGTGTTAGTTAACCTGTCCCCCTGTTGTCTGCACTTCCTCTGAACTGGAACTTAGACCTAAAAGTTTCATTAGATTTAAATTAAACATAGCTTCAGCAAGAACACTCCATAGGTGACACTGTTGACTTATATTACTTCATATCAGAAGGCACATAATGTAAATTTATCCCACTATTGATGAAGTTAAATTTGATTTCTTGGATAAGGTGGTTCCCACCAGGTTTCTCCATAGTAAAAGCCAATTGCTCATTTGCAATCAGTAGGTAATTTGTAGTGTGGTACTTTGAAACCTTGTAATCATTATGTTTCTTACCCAGAACTTCCATACAATGGTATTAGCATCCATTGGTGACCCGTTTCTGAATCAATTGTTTTACTGGAGATTACTCAGCAACTTTTATTACTACCATAAACAAAAGTTAAGTGATATCCTTGAGAAAGTGCAAAGAGGAAGCTAAACAATTAATAGAAATGTTTTCGTCTTGAACTCATTCAGAAGGCTCTAGATCCACTTTAAAGTAAACAGATAGATAACAGATGAGATATGCTGACTACATAGCAGAACATAATTGTTTTTATGGCATGGATATTTGAAAACTAGTTATAAAATATAAGGAAGTTTGAAGAAGATACTCTGTAGTTTATCATTATACACCACGATGGCCTTTACCAGTTGTTAGTTAACGTATTTTAAGAGAATCTGGAATAGTTTTATAACAAACATATTAAAACAACCTACCAAGAAACAAGAAGCATAGGGGAGGGAGGTTACATAAACAATAAATACCTTGGAAATCTGAATAATAAGATTGTAAATGTAACTTAAATTAGACAGATGAAGAGATAGCTTTAAGAATGGAAAGAATTCCGTATTTCTCTAGGGCAGACCACTTTAAATCTTTATGAAAATTAAGGACTGATTAAGTACAAAGGGGTGGGAATTCCTTGAGTCATGAAGACTTACAGAGGATTTGCAAACATAACTTTGTGAGTTAGACTTACTCACGTGATTTTGTCAGCCTGTGATTTCATAAGCTTATTTTTCCAGTTCTATGACCTGAGTTAGAAATATCAAGTTTTCCTTTATTGCTTTCTCTGAGTATAAAACATGGTTATGTCATTTAGCAGAAATACACAAAAATTATAAAACAAATGAAGGTTACCCATAATCATGCCTTCTAGACAAAATCTTTTCTAATATTTTGATGTGTATTGTTCAAAATGTTTTTCCATACATATATATTTTAACAAAAATACAATTATACTATCAAATATTCTTATAATTTAATTTTCATCTAATGTATATTATGGACATCATTCTGTGTAAATAATACAGTTCTATATTGTGGGGAAACGTCCCACCTGGTTTCAGGGACTGTAGCCTCGCCAGCAGGTGACAGGGCCCCAAGGCTGGAGCTGAGCAAGGAGGCTTTGGGAAAATAGGCCACTGAGGAGACAAAACATGTCCCCCTGGCAGGGGAACAGCCCCTGCCTCCCTCACTTCACCCTGCTTGGCCCCTGAGGATGGCTGGTTAGTCAATGATGGGTAAGACCCCTCAATGGCAGGGGCAACCTAAGACAGGCACAGTCACATGGGGGCCATCAGGGAAGGACTTGGGGGAACAGAGAATGGGCAAAAGACCCTCACCCTCTGGCTTTGTTACGGCCGGAGTCCTCATTCTATCTGAAAGAAGTCTCCTTATCTCTTGGCGGCTCTGCCTTGCCCACCTGGTTCAGGCTTGATACAATACCAAAGGCAGGTACAGCCCTAAACTGGAGTGGGCGGTTCCCAGAGGGAAATCAGGCTTCGAAGTAAGTTCCTTGAAGCAAGCTTTGTTCTTCCCTCCAAAGCTATGATAACCAGCTCACTCACGCTGGGAAGGAAATTTACATTATTCACATACCCTGACCCGAGGCAAATCTCAGTGTTCCTTCAATTGTTATCTATGATCTCTATCTGTTTTCTGTAAACATAGCCTTTTGACATTGATTGATGAGTTTTTCTCTATACCCCTGTGCCTGTTGTTCTCAATAAAAGCCACTTCAAGAAAAGAGCTCAGGGCCTTCTCCACTAGAGGGAAGTGCCACCCCTCTCCTGGCAGACAGAGAAGTGTCTGGAATGACTTTTTTTATTTCCCCCATCTGTGAAGACCCCTCACAGAGTCCACGCTCCCTTCTCAGCTGGCACTCGAACAGGGATCTTCATGACCCACGTTCCTGCTTCAGCTGGCTCCCAATGTGCGGCCTCCAGAGCCCTGCACCACCTCAGTATATTATCATTGTCAGGATGAAAATTATTTCACTGTATAGATATATTTCAATTTATTAAACAATAATCTGTTGCAAGAAAGAAGGCCTTGCCAGTTTTTACTGTTGTGAAAAATATAGGAGTGGTCATTCCTGTATTTCAGTTTGTGTGCATTGTCCTATAATTTCCTCATACAAAATTCCAAAAAGTGAAATCACTTAGTCAAAAGATATATACTTAAAAAACAACTTCTTGCACCACATTTTTAATCTACTTATTGCTACGTGTTTAATTGCCAGTTTAATTGTTTTGTCTAAATCTGACTCTTATGCATAAATCTAGTTTTTAGAAACATTTTTTATCACATATATGTTTTAAGATTCTACAGACTTAGCAGAAACTTATATATAACATTGCTCTCAATGGTCTGCTTGTCTTATAAATATCTTTAGCCTCTAGAATCAGAAGCAAGTGGGGTCATAGAGTTTCAGGCTGCTAGGTGGTATATGACAATGAAAGCAAGTCTTACACCAAATACTTTAACACAAGTTGACTGGCAAGCAGATGCAAGCATAGCCATACATCCTTTTCTTATAAGTTCAAGGGAGCCCACGCCTGGTACTGAGGATCTCTGGAAAAACCTATGAATGAAAATTCCTTTTCTTTTATACCCTAGGCAGATGCAACAAAGGTAGGGCCAGCCAGTTTTTGTGCAGGGTCAGGCAACAAAATCCCCCATGAAACGGGAGCAGCAGAATACCAAATGGAAGGCCTGACCTGTATCACATTTCCAAAGATATTAAGCTGTCGAACTTTTTATAACCTAATATTTTGTTTAGAAAAGGGCACTGATGTCCATACCACCTTTCCAGGCAATGACAGATTGTAAATATCTCTCACTTCACTATACAGATTTCTAACATCCCTTGTACTAATTGACAGACCTCCCAATATAGTTTCATTAATAATATGTGAAGTGCGTACATAGTCACCTTGGAATGTGGATTCCCTATTAACATCCTTCATAAGCTTAAGAATAGATTACAATGTATTTAAACACACACACACATACACACATAATTCTGTTTATTCCAAGTGTTTTAAAAAAGTATCTTCAGATAATATAACAGGTGTTATTTATTATTATTGATATTAATATCATCACTATTATTCCCATTTTTCAAATGCGAGAACTGAAACTCAGAGACTTTAAGCAATTTGCTCCCAATCATATTAACTAATATGGAACAAAACCTTTATTGTTATGTAAATCGGAACCTTGCTATGGGCTTTTGTCATCCATTGTAAAGAGGGAGTGGCTTCCAGAGTTCTCTCCTGGCTAATAGAAGAATCCAGAGAACTGTCAGGAATGTGTGTGGCACATTTATAAGAAATGTTTTGGATAATGTCATAGGCAATATGTTTGCCATTAATAGTTTGATCGATGCAGAGAGATTCCCATGTGTGATTATTTTGTACATTAGCTTTGGAAAAAAACAAGGGTGTCATGCTATCTACATGAGGAGATAAAGCACATGATGATGCTTAAAAGCTTCCTGGTGACCTGGCTCAATATAGAGATGAAGCTTAATGAATAAATGATGAATACATCCACTATATTACTGTTTTATTCTCTTAGGAAAGGGACATGATGTATAGGAACCATGTGATGATCTATCACAATATATTCGTATATGTATATCCTTATGACAAATTTAAAAAATATTGTCTCAGTGAGCATTTGGCAGAGATGAATGCCAGACATTACAAAAACATGATTTCTAGCAAGTAGACTCAGAATAGGTAATCTCGATATTGACTGAAGGACATTCTACATGCTCTTAATGCTCAGTAAAAAAACCAAATTTCTAAATCCAGTTTGTATCATATTTTCTCATTTCTATTTCTCCTATGTGCTATTTTTATATCTTCATAAAAAACTGCAACTTTGCTAATGTACTGTCCTGTCATTTGCCTTTATTCTCTTAAAAAATATGTTTATTTATTGGGAGAGAGAGGAAGTTGGGGGGGAGGGAGAAACATTGATATGAGAGAAAAACACTGATCGGTTGCCTCATGCCCCAACGGCGGATCAAACTCACCACCTAGGTACGTGCTCTGACCCCCTACCTCCTGGTGCATGGGATGGTGCTGCAACCAGCTGAGCCACACCGGCCAGGGCTGCCTTTACTCTTGCTGCCTGCTTCACCTGGCCCAGCCTCACCACGCTCTCTCCTAGCCACTGTCTCCCGACTTTTTCTTTTCTCTTTGTCTCTTCTGCACGCCACCTTGCCTGACATATCTTAGGTCCTCAAGGCTGTGTGGAGTGAATAAAGGCACATATTTATTTTTATTTTTTACAATCTATAACATTTGGTTCATTTAGATTCCCCAGGATTTAGAGCTGTCAGACAAGGAGCACATTTTGGCTTAGAGACTGGGAAAAGATTCAAAGGCACGTGAGTGGTTCTGCAACACAGTGATTTGATCTCAGGGTAGTCTTATTCGCTGGCTGCGTTGATGCTTTATCTCTTTCCTTGTTTGTGCTGCAGCTATATTCTGTAGGCTAGCAACAGACAGACCCCTGCAGATACTGGTGGTTATGAGAGAAGTGTGGATTCAGGGACCAACATAGTGTCATCAGTAGTAAATCTAAAGACAGTTTACTTGAAAATTACACACGAACTTTTAATGTCAACTGTGTTAGAGCAGAGAGTGAAAAGTTATTCTCAGAGCTTGTTTAACATATATTTTGGTATCTTATTCTATAATGCACATTAATTACTTTATCATTGTATGTGTTAAAAATTATTATTAAATACAAATATTTCTTCACACACATGGTGGTATGAACTGACATAGTTCCCAGTTTCAGGTGTAAAGATGGAGCTATACTGTTTCATTGGTGAGGATACCTGCCCAGCTACAAATTTTAAAAATGCCAAAGTTCTCAAAGCCATCAAGCCCCTCTTAACCCAAATGCCATATGCGCCTTTGTAAATTTAGGAAAATACTCATCTCCTAAGAATATAGGTCATAGCTGTGGATCTTTTCAGCCCCAGTCCACATTTTTAGTAGGTACAACGGATTACTGAGCGCACTTGTGTGTGTGCTGGCGTGCCGTGTACCTGGTGGGTGAACAGGATGAATGGGGATGTGATGAAGCACATTTATTCATCCGTTTCACACCGGCTGACCAGGATTCTCAGCTTTTTAAATTCTGAACCCAAAAAAAATGTATTGTCTGGGCCTCAATATCTCTAAGTTTTGAAGGTACAGGATAGATAAATTACCAGGCAGACTGAAACTTCTGAAACCAAATGGAGGCCTAATAAGGAGTGGAAAGTCATCTACTTTTACTATATGATGCATACCTGCTGGTGTATGAGGTCTCTCATTTCTAGATCTCACAACAGGCTACCCACGCATGTTTAGACGTGCTCGAATTAAGGATTGTTACCTATGATGTCTAGGCGATGAACTCGGACAGATGCAGCATACTTTTGCTCTTCACAGTACACGGACACACTCTGAAAATAAATATGTCTTTAATTTTCTTTGTCTCCCATTTCTCTTTTGAGCGCCTGAACCTGCTGTATTTGGCAGGCAGACACAGTTTCCAGGCGAGGCAGTGACGAAGGCAACAATCAGGATGTGCTTTATGATGTTCTTTTCAGGTTGCTTTGTGAGGCGCCATATCTAAAGAACCCAGCCTCCTGAATGTCCAGGCAGGCGGCTCCTTTATGAAGCCCACTGAAATCGCTCATCCCAAAAGGGACAAGCTACAAGCTACCAGCTGAGCAAGTAAAAGCGTTGCGCTCTGGGTTCTCTAAGGTCGGTCAGTTTGACTAAATGTACAAAGGCAAGAACTGCATGGACTATAGGCTGCTTTTAAAATGGGTCAATAAATAATCACCATTCAATCAGAACAGCGGTGAAGAGACTAGATGTATTCGAGGGCAATAAAATGGAGGTGAAAGCCACTTTCTTTCCATTTAACTGGGCTGTTGTAAGCATCAAGAGAGAATCCAAATGAAAATTTTTCAGAAAGTGTTAAATGTAATTCCTATCTGTCCTCTGCATTATCTTTTCTATTATTATTTCACAACTTTTCATGACTCCAGCCTGAGAGAAGATAGAAGTAATATTTGAATTATTAACCTTTATTAAATTATTATAAATTAGTTTCTTCTAAATAAAACAATAAAGGCTGGGTATCAAATTTCTGGCACTCATGTCTAGCTTGGGCTGTAGATGCATTTTTTCAGAATTGACTTTTCATTTTAAGGGACTAGTCATCAAAATTAAAAATTCAGAATATTTCTAGAAAAAAATTTGGAATTCTCTTTGTTATTGAGAAATTAAGAGATTTATAAGCCATAGTCTCTCATTTAGTATTCATTTATTCAGTCAGTCAGTTATTCATTCAACAATATTTATTGAGGTTCTATGTGCCAGACACATTTGTAGGCATTGAGAAAATGACAGAAAAAAGTCTGCCAAAAGTAAGCAAAAAAAGCAGGAGCTGCTTCCTTACACAAGTGTATGGTCCCTAGCTTTATCACAGCTACCACCATGTCTGTATTATACAAGTATTCTGACTACCAGTTTCACAGTATTCAGTATTATAACTGCCTAGTCCCTATAAACATCTGTGTTTGTGATGCTTGCAATACACTTGCAGCTTCCACACATTCACTCAAGTTCTAGAAAGAGATATTTAATGGACCCTCTTTCTCTGGGCCTCCCCTATAAAAGGAATATTGGAGCAAAATGTCCCTGAGACCCTTTCTGGATTTACTGGTCTCTGACACTAGCCACAGTGGGGGATACTGCCACAGAGGGGGACACTGCCAGCATGGTGTCCGTGGACAAGACCCCCCAGGGGACAGAGGAATAGAGAGGGACTCCAGCCACTCCTGGATGGTGTCTGTGAGCTCCAACCAGGAGCAGGTCGGTACCAAGCACCGAGGATCCAATGGAAAAGAGCACAGACTAGGTTTCAGAAGGACTGAACAGAGAAAAGGAGGTAGGATGTGAGTCTTGGGGAAGTGTTTCCAGCAAAGGCAAAGACCTGGAGGGGGAAGTGAACAATGTGGGGGGAGGGGCGAGAGCCAGGGGGCAAGCGCAGAGGGGGCAGGTACGGTGGAGGGCAGATATAGCTGGGGACATCAGTCATGTCCAGAGGGCAGGGGAGATTGGCAGTGGGGCAGGGCTGGCACATGCGCAATCTTGCCAGCCGACTAGGGCAATGGATCAAACTGTGGGGAATCCCCAAACGTACCGGAGTTGGCAAGGATGAGATGCCCCATCCCTGGCAGGAGTGACAGTGGGGGCAGCAAATGAAGGCCAGGAGGAGACATGCTGCCCACCAGCAGGTTGAAGATAAGGGTGACTGGTAGGTCCAGGCCAGAATGGGGGGAAGGGAACAGGGGCTGGGACCACAAACACATTCCCAGATAGCCAAGGATCAAAGTCATTGTCTGTACTCTGTAGCAAGCACCAGGTCAGAGGCCAATGATCTGACTGTGGGGTGGAGGCACTGGGCCTGGCCTGGGGCCAGAGAGTAGGTGAGTATGGAAACTGCACCTCCCCTGCCCCATTGGTTTCTACATTTTCTATAAGGGAAATCTTTAACAATTGGTATTTTAAAACAATCAAATAAAAGGTAGCTGGCTGGCCAAAAATACTAGTTAGACCCAAAAGAACTTAGGATGTAATGGACAGAATGTCAATTTTACAGCTGGAACAATTTGGGATTGCCTCTGTAGTAATGATATTTGCTGCTCACTGGATATCCAAGTGCTTCTCCACATTTCCTAGGTCTCTGGTAATAGTTAAGACTCTGTACCTAGTTCTGACAGTTGACTGTGAGTGAAAGTGATACAGGCCACTTCTGGGCTGAAAATTTTAATTTTTCATTCCAGTGTGTGACTCTCCAGTACATCTTCCGTGGTGATGGAGAAGGTCACTTGGTCCAGATGTTCTAGCTATATGATGGTGAAGCTTTGTCAGCCTAGGCCTTGAATACTTATATGGAACAAAGCCCTCCATAAGCCCACTTGGATGTGAAGCATGAGTAAGAAATAAACTTTCATTGTGTTAAGTCACTGAGACTTAAAGACTACTTTATTTCTGATATTATCTGGCTAATATTGTTCACAAGTTTTACCATATATTCTATGTATTCATTGAAAAGGCATTTGACCTCTCTGAGCCTCATTTTCTTATTTAAAAAAAATGAACACTAGACTTCTAGCCAAGATGGGGGTATAGGTAGACTCACTTCACCTCCTTGCACAACCATAAAAGGGATAACAACCAATATAAAATAAAAAAGAACCGAAAAATGCCAGAAAATTGAACTGTATGGAAGTCTGACAACCAAGGATTTAAAGAAGAAGCATTCATCCAGATAGATAGGAGGGGGCGGAGAGGACATGGTGTGGTGTGGCAAGGCGGTGGTGGGTGGCGGTAGTGAGGCAGCTTCAGCTCATGGAATAGCAGTCCCACATTAACATGCACTGGATAAAAACTAGGAGTGACAACTGGGGAGTGAGCGATCCCAGCCCCAGGACAGACCAGGTAGCCCAGGGTTCCATCAATGGAAAAATAAAGCTTCATAATCTTTGGTTGTGCCAGTGGGGGCTGACACAGCGGAAGAAACTGCCAGCCTCTCAGGAGGTTTAAAGGGGACACAGTGTCCTAGAACATCCACAAACCCACTCACTCTGGGAATCAGCAACAGAGCAGCAACTAGAAGGGTATCTGATGTTTATAGGAAGTGGGGGAAGTGACTAGAAATGGTGAGAGCTGAGCAAGTAGCCCTGTTCCCTCTCTGACCCCTCTTCCACATACAGCACCAAAAAGCAGCGAAGTGGGCTACCCCCACCCTGCTAAATACCTAAGGCTCCACCACTTACAACATAACAGGTACACCAAGCATGAGAATCAAAGCAGCTCTACCTAATACACAGAAACCCAGGGAGGCTACCAATATGAAGAGATAGGGAAATAATGCCCAGGAATGAGTCAAAACTCCAGAAAAGAACTAAGTGACATGGAGATAGCCAATCAGATGCAGAGTTCAAGGCACTGTTGATCAGGTTGCTCAGAGAAATGATTGAATGCAGTCACAAAATAAAGGAAGAAGTGAAGACTATACAAAGTGTAATAAAGAAAAATATACAGGGAACCAACAGTGAAGGGAAGGAAGCTGGGAATCAAATCAATGATCTAGAAAAAAAAGAAGAAATAAACAGTCAACCAGAACAGAAAGGAGAAACAAGAGGTCAAAAAAATGAGGAGAGGCTTAGGAACCTCTCTGACAACTGTAAACATACCAACATCTGAATCACAGGGGTGCCATAAGGAAAAAAGGAAGAGCAAGAAATTGAAAACCTATTTGAAATAATAATGAAAAAAAAAATTGTCCAATTTGGTGAAGGAAACAGACATACAAGTCCAGGAAGAACAGAGAGTCCCAAACAAGTTGGACTCAAAGAGGACCACACCAAGACACATCATAATTAAAATGACAAAGGTTAAAGATAAAGAGAGAATCTTAAAAGCAGCAAGAGAAAAACAGAGAGTTACCTACAAAGGAGTTCCCATAAGACTGTCAGCTGCTTCTCAAAAGAAACCATGTAGGCAAGAAGGGACTAGCAAGAAGTATTCAAAGTGGTAAAAAGCAAGGACCTACACTCAAAATTACTCTATCCAGCAAAGCTATCATTTAGAATTGGAGGGTAGATAAAGTGCTTCCGAGACAAGGTAAAACTAAAGAAGTTCATAATTACCATGCCGTTGTTGTATGAAATGTTGAAGGGACTTATCTAAGAAAAAGGAGATCAAACGTAAGAACAGTAAAGTGACAATAAATTCACAACTATCAACAATGGAATCTAAAAAAAAACCCCCAAAACAACAACAACAAACAAGCTGAGCAACAACCAGAAGAGGAGCAGAGTCATAGAGATGCAGATCACATGGAGAATTGTCAGCAGGTATGAGGAAGGGGGAGAAAGGAGGAAAAGGTGCAGGAAATAGGAAGCATAGTTGGTGGGTACAGGAAAGACAGGGAGGGACTGGGAATAGTATGGGAAGTGGAAAAGCGAAAGAACTTATATGTATGACCCATGGACATGAACAAAGGAGGTGAATTGTTGGAGGGAATCCGTGTACCAGGTGCAGGGGGGCCAAGAGGAAAAAATGGGACAACTGTAACAGCATAATCAATAAAATATAGTTAATAAAAAATAAAATGAAAATATGAACACTAATGCTTTCTTGGTTGACAAGAGGATTAAATGAAAGCTCTTGGTGTGCTGGACAAATAGGAGATGCTCAATAAATGGTAACTATTGTAATTATTGCATATGACATAACATAAAAGTAACAGGAAAGCTCAAGTGACATAGTATATAAAGAACATGGAGAATTTTATTTTAAAGCAAAGTTTATTATTGGATTTCTAATCATGGCACTTAACTATAAAACAACTAAAGAATATTTCTAACACAATGCATAAACAAGATGATAATTTGCACCTATTTTATAAATATCTCTTGCTTTGGCACCCAGCATCTACAATGCCTATCTTTTGTTAACTGTAACCCAGTTTTCCATGGGAATCTTTCTCTTCCTCCACTCTCAAGCAACATTCTCCAGGTGGGGATCCAGAATAATTTTCAGAATGGAACATGCGACTTAAGGCTTAGTCAGTTATCACAATTCTGGGCCACAGTGATTGGTTCTCAGAGCCACTGAAATGCAATGAAAATGCTGGTAATCTTGAAAAAAGTTTGTCATTCTCTTCTCATTTGAGCATAAGATATTGAAATATTTGGAGATATGGAAGCTATTGTGAGCTACAAAGCAAGAGCCTGTGTGAGAATGTAACCTACATGGGGGTGAATGGTACCAAGTGGAGGGTCGTGATGGAGAAATTAGGGTCTAGTGACATTGTTCAAGCCCCTGATCAAGCTGCACTTGAAGCCAAAACAGACCCTGGGATTTTTGCTTTAGTCAGTCAATAAATTATTCGCTTAATCTAGTTAAAATGAAATTTTAGTCAGAAATTATTTTTGGGTAGTTCAAAAAGTAAGTGCGCAATTCTGACTAGAAGAGTCTAAAGTTCACATCACGTTAGTCTATATGGGATTCCTCCCTATTCCTGGAGCTCTACAAAGCTCTTTTCTCTGTCATTTTTCCTGGATTCTGTTTTGAGGGTGAAATTAGATTATTCACAGCCAAAAATGTTGTGGTTGCAGTCTTCAAATTCATGTAGAGTATGCACATGAAAATTAAATATAATGTTTATATCATATGCTAATAGATTTTAGAATGCAGATAAAATGATAATTCAAATAAGAATGAAGGGTACTGATAACATTTCTGAGTTTATTAAATAAATGAGATATATGTGTTAGTAAGTTTCTTAGATTTAGTCTGATTAAATCTTGCAAATTTCGTAAATAAAACTATAAATTCTATAATTTTTGAAAACTTTGTAAATATGCTAGAGTATAGGAAGTTTCCTAGAGAAACATGTATTAATCACCTAGGCTGTGCTTAGTACATGTGTTAGTCAGCTTGGGCTATCATACAGAACACCATTAACTAGGTTGCTAAAACAACAAATTATTTTCTCACAGTTCTGGGAAGTGCAACTGTAAGATTAAGGTTTCAGAAGGGTTGGTTCCTGGTGAGATCTCTCCCCTTGGGTTGCAGAAGGCTGCCTTCTCCCTTTGTTCTTACATGGTCTTTCCTCTATGCACTAAGGAAAGACATCTCTAGTGTCTCTTTTGCTTCTTATAAGAACACTAATCCTATTCAATTAAGGTTCCACACTTACAACCTCATTTAACTTTAATTACCTTCTTAAAGGCACTATGTACAAATATAGTCACACTGGGGATTAAACCTTTAACATATGAAATAAGGATCACACATTTAGTCTACAACAATACATATAGTGAAGAAGAATTTAAGAATTCTTAAGAATTGAAGAATTTAAGAATTTAAGAATAGAAAGAACTCAGATTCTGGCTTCAAACAAGCAAGTTTTATGATCAGGTTTTACTACATACTAGGGGATCTCTAAATTGTTTTCCATAGAAGAATGCCTTATGGGCAATAAAGCACAAGAAAATCAGATTTTTACTATGTTCCATCTTTGCACAAGTGGACCAATCCTTAGATTCGACGGTGAAGAAATGCTATAGTTTGCCAAATGTTTCAAACCACTCTTAGTTGAGAAATGCTGCCGTTTCTCTACATAGCCAAGTTTTTTTTAAAATTTTATTTTAATTTATTTTTTCAAATATATTTGTCTCTGCCTTGCCCCCAACACTTTCCCTTGCCCCCTCCCTCAACTCTTCCCCTTTGGTTTTGTCCATGAGTCCTTGCTATATGTTCCTTGACTTTCCCCTTCCCTTCCTTTTCCCCGCCCCCCTCCCTCCTTCCCTCTTGTCTCTGTACATAGCCAAGTTTTGACACGCAGCGGCCATGGGTGCCCAACCTGTGGACCACATGCAGACCAGGATAGCTGTGAATGTGGCCCAACACAAAATCATAAATTTACTTAAGACATTATAAGATTTTTTGTGATTACATGTCACAGTGTATTTAATGTGTGTCCCAAGACTACTCTTCTTCCAGTGTGCCCAGACACACCAAAAGGTTGGACACCCCTGGGCCTACTCTCTATGGTGCATATCATAGGACTTCGGTCCCATCCAGTCCTGTAGTCTTTCCTGGATCAAAAGTAACACTCAAAATTCCATGCACATGCTCAGGTTATCGTATGTAAAGTACTGCATTCCTGGCCCTACCATGTAGAACAAATTCAGAGTGCTGAACCTACTCAGCATTTCACCAAACATACACCATCACTGTGTCTGGAGCAAAACTGCTGAACCACAACGTCAGTCCCTTGATGACATATCACTAACTCTTTCACTTTTGCTTCACAGAATTCTTGAAATATGCTTTGAGCCCTCAGATCTTTTTTTCTAGCAGCACTGTGAAAGTACTCAAATTGCAATTTTGAGTACATGAAACTCACATGGAACTGGGAGGTTGCAGTTAGCCTAAATGAAATGAAATAGACAGAGACTCTACATAGTCATAGGCACTTTGAAATCTTCTTCAAGTTGATAGTAAACATTTTTGTAAGCGAGTAAATGTTCACATTGCAAACAGTGTCAGTGGAAACTTCCTTTTATGGGGAAGAACTTTTGAGATACTTTCAGTGTTACTTATACAACCTCGGGTGAATTTCTTAGCATTTTAGAGCTTCAATTTCCTTAATAGAAAAATGAAGTGGATGATGTCTACTTTATAAAGCAATGGTTCTCAAACTCTGACATGAATCAAATTACTGAAAATGCAGACTCTCAGGCCATGCCTCAGACCTGCTGGGGAGGTATTATCAAGGTTCTGTGTTGAGAAATATTGTTTTAAGAAATATATTCAATGAGAAAATATGAAGCACCTGTTCTCATTCCTATTCATGAATAATGATTTAGAACCCCTACTTATACAAAAAATCAAATCTGAGATCAAAGATGTTATTCAAGACACATTTGTTGAAAAGAATAGAAAAGAAGACAAGAGAAAAAGAAGTTAATGTATTATGTCTAAGTGCAAATAAATATACACAAAACAGAGTAGTCTGTGCTGGAATGAACCATGCAAGGAGGTATTGTATAAGATTCAGGGCAGTTACTCTGTTCTCTTTTAAGAGCGTTGGCATAACTGTCAGAGCCACAGCCACCTATTGGAGGCTTGTTATACAGAAATGACCATGCATTTAACATGTGATGTTACAACTGGAACCACAACTGACAGGACTGGAGAAATATACCAGGTCTAAATGTATCCAGTAGTCTATGGAGTGAGCCACCCAGTGCAACAGCCCAATAGGGGCACCCTACACAGGAGGGTAAGTTCTTGACCCAATCTAGTTGCCTCCCTTAGGGGGCTCCCATCTGAGCCATATTTGAACTTGAAATGGTTGCTGAAGCTGTGCTCCATCCTAATTAAAGATACAGGGCTCCCAAGGAGAGTAGAGGGGTAGTGAAACAGAGAGAAGTACTGTACCTGTTTATCCCTTCATGACACCTGGCCATTTCCCTGGCAGAGTGGGATCTAAATCTGGTCTTGAACTAGGTGATTCATAAGATTTTTTGGTCAGTTAATGGCAAGAATTAGGATTCTACTGGTCAGTTTGAAAAATTACCAAGTAATTTAACCCAGCTGTGAAGTCTATTTGCCAGTGAGGAGAAAGGAAAATGGAGAGATGAGGAGGAACGTTGAAAGAATGAAGACCTGGGCCTTACCTGAGGGGGGCGGGGGCTTGGATTCTAACTAGGGAACAAACAGATGCTACAGTCATTTGAAGAATGTCAGAAATTTGGTTAGTAAGAGACAGTTTAAGTATCTTGGCCATGTCACTTCCCATTCCTAAGAGTTTTATCCTTTCTGTGTCTAAATTTTCTCATCTTTTGTAAGGGTGTCCTACTTGTAGCTATCTCATAGGTTTAAGGGAAGATTATATGAGAGAATGCTTATAATGTTGGCTTTAAAAAGCACTAATTGCTAGACCTGTGCTATTAAACCATTGTAAAGCAATGTGCCTTGATCATTTTTTCTCTGGTTACTGAGGGAAGTTTTATTGACTTCACATTTAATGTTACAGTGTTTTTTCCATGGTTGACATGAGAAACATTTACTTTTCTTGAAACCAGTGTTTTGCATATGACTCTTATGTATAACACCTGAATGGTAAGTCCTTCCAACTCCAAAAGTGAAATGAGAAGAGGACATGAGAAGGAAACCCACAAAAGAACAAATACAAACCTCTCGTGAATATAGGAAAAAATAAAGATGCTCAACATGATTAATATAAAAAATGATAATTAAAACATCAATGAGGCATTAGTTTCATGGGTCCTATTGTGACAATTAAAATGTTAACTCTCACTATAAAATGCAGAAATGAGCTTTCTCTTACTGATATATGTAAAAATTTGTTCAGACTTTCTGGAAAGAAATTTGATGATATGTAGGCTAAGAATTTGCTTGGTTCTAACCCAGTAGTTCCACTTCCAGAAATTTATCTATAGAAAATACTTATAGATGATGAAATAATTTGTCTTCGGCATTGCTTTTATTCACTATATTGTCTCTCCAAAACCTTTAAACTATAATAATAGGGCATTAGTTAAATACATTATGATATAGAAATACATGGAAATACTATCCATACAGCTATTTTAAGGGCTATTTAGTAGGGAAATGATTTCTTGTCATAGTACTGTATTTTTTAAAAAAGAACAGGGTATTCAAGATTTTATTAAAAGTTTGTACTGAAAATGACATTTATAATTACCATGATTACAATTATATATGAAAATGTTCATGATATATTATGTAGTTAAGAAAAATGGATTACAACTGCAATTTTTTATAAAAATATATTTTTAGATGATATTGGAACTCTATACAACAGATGTGAATTATGATTATTTTTGGAAGCTGGGATTGATTATGAATGATTTCAATTTTACTATTCATATATTCCTGTATTTACTAATTTTTCTTTTAAAATTTAAAATTGAGTTTTAAATACACAAGTGATGACACGTATGCATACATATTCACTGTAATGAAATATTCAAACAATACTGAAATATAGAGTAAAAAATGAAAGTCTGCCTTTCACTGAATTTTCCTCAAAGGCGCCAAATGCTAATGCTCACTAGTTATAGGTACTTTGGGAATATCTTTCCAGAACACTTTCCAGGGATTCCCAAACCCTACCCTGCATCCCTTGCATCATTTGACAGTGTGCAGGCCGCAGAGCGGTTGCTTTCAGCCACTTCTCCTGGGCCGTCCTGGATGCAGTGCTCTGCTGAACACAGGGCTCCTCTGCGGAGGCCCCCCGCTATGCCAAGGGAACAGGTCTCCCTGGAAATTTCTCCTGACCCTCTCCTCCACTTTACTGACCCCAATACTCTGTCTTTTGCTTCTCTCCTCTTACTCCCCTCTCACCCAGAAATGTTTCTGAGTTGTGGGTATTGAGTCCTGATTTTTGTTTTAAACCTTTGGATTTTGAAAAATTTAGGCTCAGCCAGCCAAGCCTTGGTTTATAAAGGACTCTTTATAATAATGGAATTTATTCTCAATAAGTCTTGCCTTTTATGACTTTCTTTCCCCCTTCCCTTACAGCTGGAGGATACACCAGAGAACCTTACCTCAGGGGAGTTAAATTAAGTATCTCTGGTTCTACTTGCTGACTACGTAAATGTATAACTGGTAGCATTGGCATCTTCATCCTTGCTGGTTGTGCTCAAATAACAGAGGATATTTAATATATGTTTACTATCTTAAAAAGCTTTCTCCTTATTTCAGTTTAAGGATCGGTTATTTATTCGTTCATTTGTTTATCTATTTTCATTTTATTTTACTTTTAGTTTCTTCATTTTTAAAACAATATGCTGCTGAAATCCATTTTCTTTGGATATCTCTGACTACAGAGCTACTAAGGTATGTATATATAGAAGTTCCAGCTATAAAAAAGAGAGAAATCATTCTTCTCTCTGTTATTTAAAAACCATAAAATAAGCAAGGACAGGAATGATTTCCCTGTGTTGGAGAAGCCAGAGCAAGGGGTCTTTGCTTTTGGAGATCTAGCTCGAGGTTTTGGCTTAATAACAATGCCCTAGTTAAATCTGAAGGGCAAGTTTGCCACCTGATAATCATGGGGATATTGTAAATTGCATTCTTTCCTTCTCCCTGAAGAGGTTATTACAGAACAAGATTATTTTGAAAATGTCATCAGAGAGGTGGAAAAATATAATCTCCCCCTCTAGGTAGAAGATAATAACAGACAAAAGGAAGGGATCCTGGTGGATTTTCAGCTAACAAAGGGCACAGCCCTTTTCTCAGTTAAAGCAAGAATGAAACAAGGTTACATTTCCTTTGTATGACCCTGCTATTTTTATTTTATGGTTATTAAGCCTTCCTTTCATGCTCAAGCTCTTGTAGAACATGCAGAAAGTCAATTTTCAAAATGGGTTAAAACTTTAGGTGAAAAAATGTTGCTTTCAAGCAGGTTACCTCTAAAAAGAAAAAAAATAATTAGATGCAGGTGGCATGGAGCAACTCACAATGTTTTTGCTGAGACTGAAAATGAGCGGAATGACTGGGCTTAAGGAATAGGTTTATTCACTTTTTCTTTCATGTATTTCCTTAATTCCACAGGATATTTCAGGCAGCATAATCAAGAGCCAGTGTAGAGGTGAAGAGATTTCCAAGAGGGGAAAGAGAAGTCTTTACTTATGAAAGATGGGAAAATTTTTTCATGTATATGACATAGAGTAAAAGAATAGATGGAGGAGAGCATGGGTGTAAATTAGAAGCAGAAACATCTGCTTGATTTAAAGCAGCAAATGACAAAAGCAAGACTAGTGAGTGCAGTTTCTCATATTTATATGCTCATGTAGGTTCGGCTCCACAAAGTAAAGAAATTAGAAACATATGTTCTGGTAGTACATTTTAGTTTATGATTTTGTCCCCATAAAATACTATGTACCTTAAATGATGTGTGATTTAATATATAGGCATATAGTTTTCATTGTGTAAGATCCTAGAGGTGTAGGAGTTTGAAAGTGAAAACTAACTGTTTGTATTTGATGAAAAATTCAGGGGTGAGGATTGGAGATTTAAACATCCAGAAATGAATCTATTCAGAACTGAATTTTATTCCCCTAGCTACGGAGCAGGTTTGTTTCTTTTCTTTTTTTCTTCTTTTCCTGTGCTGAAAGCTTGCCTTAGAACTAATGTCTAGGGCTACTCAAAGCTCAAGGCTCAACCACTGGTTGTGTTAGCTAATTCCATACACTTGCCAACTTGTCTGGAATACAAATGCAGACCAATGTGGCAGTGTTGCCTCGTGCTTTACACACAGCTTTTTCACACAAAGCACAGGTCACCCCACTGGGTGGAAATGTGTCTGGTCAGTGATCTCAAAAATAAAATGCTGTTGTACACAATAGCACTCTGAAGCACAGAGTGGAGGTCAAGTACAGTTGAAAAGGTCAAGGAGCTCTTAGACAGAATTCACTGCTTTTGTTCTTTCAAATACTGTCACTAGTCACTGCTCCAAAACGGCAGAAATAATGAGCATGTGTGTTCGGCCTGAACCCTTGATGTTTTACCAATTGTAGGGCACATGCAAGGCTACCCAGTTGACTCTAAAGGTATCATTCAAGTTGAACTTGAATTTCCAGGGCTCTAAGGTACTTCCTAGTGCATGAGTTACAGGAATTTGAAAATAACACACTATTAGGTTACTACAGTAAATGGCTAACATAACAAGGCCCGTAGCTCTTCAGATTCAAATGTGTTGCAGGTCACATAATGACTACTGGGACTTATTTTACCAAGAATCAGGAACGTATGCAGCATAGTGACATTGAGTGAAGGCTGGATTCAGAGTTAGGTAGATCTGAGTTCTAGTCTTGGTTCTAGCATTTTTAAACTGTGGTGTCTTGGCCAATAAACTTTATAATTTTGAGACTTCAAACTTTACCTTTGGGTGAGGTTAAACTTTTGCCTGTCAATTCAGCCTCCAATCTGCTGAGAGAGAGAGAGAGAGAGAGAGAGAGAGAGAGAGATTCTTTTCTAAAATTCAAATGTGATCATGTCATACCCTGCTTTAACATCTCCAGATGTTATACAATGCCACAGGTTAAAGGGTTAAAGTTTAAATTCCTAAGGAAGGTAAAGTAGGACACTGGTAAATATTTTCCAAAGAGTCAAATTAATAAATGATTCAATGAAATGACCAGACCAGAGAAGTGGAACTAATAATGATAAAATGGCATTTTTGAACACTTGCTATGTACTTGATGTCCTCTTATTCATATCACCCTCTCATTTAATCTTCACAATAATATCACAGTTATTTCTAATGATATTCTTACCTCTATTATTTTATGATACTTGAAATTTAGTTCACCAGTGTTTGATTTTATTAATGAGCATTTTGTGAAATATCTAGGCATCTAGATCAGTGGTTCTCAAACTGTGAATACTAATATTTCATGAGACATAGCTATTACTTTAACAAGAGTTTAGCATTCATATTAAGAAATACCAGGCTAAACAATAGTAAGTAAGTTTTTTTACTACAAAAACTTTCTGACCTTTAATATTAGTTGGTGTCCCGTGAATATCCAAAGGGAACTACGTCAGTACTGTATTATATGACAAAGGAATTGCTTTGGGTTGAAAATCTATGAAAGTATATTAGTATACCACAGAAGACAATTTGGAAAATCCTGATCTAGATAAATACAGCCTAGAGTGATAAGTCTTTGGAAAATATTCCCGGAGTACTTTCTAGGTCAAAAAAGAGCTTGCTAGCACCTACAGGTGTGGCTTCTAAGTGAGTCATATAGTGATCTGGTAGTCATTCCAAGAAGAAATCCTTGTTTTGAAGCAGTTTTAGAGCCCCTAACAAGAGCATATGGTGCAAAACAGAGGGCCCGAAATCCAAGTCCACAGAATAGTTAGGTATATGATAAAGCTTTCATATATCCATGTGAAATTAGAACACTGTTTAACTTAATGGGTTCATACAAAATTTTAAGAGAAGGGGGATTTTAAAATTAATTATAATAAATCCAAGCTATGGAGTACTTATAAGAGGTTAAACAGAATGAGGTAAACTTAGCTGTACTATAGGGAAATTTGTCTATGGCCTTTTTATTAAGTGAAAAAGAAACATTTAAATAAGCACATTTTATAATGATTGCATTTATATTGTTAAGAAACATGTCCATTTAGAAATGCATGGGATTGGGCCTGTAAACGCACATTAAAAAACTCTCAATTGTGTCTTTTGAAAAGGTCAGTTGAGGGGGGATGAGTTATCGTTTAAAAAGATATTCAATTTTTACTCTAATGACTTTAGTATTATATGACATTTCAATAACAAACATGTTTTGAAATAGTTTTATTTTAATTGAATCATATGTATTCTAAGCATGAGGAAAAAACATACTACAGTTATTATTTTCTATGTGTTCTGCCTTAAAGATGAAATGTCAGTTAATATTGCCTTTAGAAAGTATTATAGATCAAAATCCCAGTCAAAAAATGGATTTTGAATACTTTTATTAAAAAATATAAAAATAATTATAGAAAAGAGTATTGAAAATACATAAGCTCCACTTACTATGCCCACATTCAACTATAGAACCTACACAAGACAGGGATACAAACAGGGAGAAACATACGATTGCCTTTAGTTTGGAATACAAAGCTACCACTACCTTACTTTGCACTCTACACGTACATAACTTCTTTTCAGATTCTTCCAAATGTTTTAGACTTTCCTATGTTTCTTTTAGATCATGTAGAGAAGCAAAGGCTAGAAACAACCTTTTTGTCACTCCCCATCTCAGCCTCCTGTTTTTATGAAACATGGAAGAGTCTTTCAACTATAACTTCAGGTTTCCACTCTTTCCTGAAACGTCTCCTGACTTAACTTCTTTGACACTACAAATAAATAAGTGATGTTTTTAAAATTTTAAATGTTAGCACTTATTACAATGTATTAAAATTGTCGTATAACATGAGCTTTTAACATTAAATTATATACACATTAAAATAAACCTGCACTTATTTATTTCTTAATTCCCAGAACCTACATACAACAGGATTCATCGTCAGTACTCAATTAAGTGTTTAGAAAATAGATAGCTGTAGTTGTGCAGTTAGGATGCCACATGCACAATATTACAGTAAGCTCTCTGAGGGCTCTGAGGCTGAAGTTGGTATGGATGTTCCCTCCAGGAAAATGCGTGAAATGCATACAAAGAAGTATAATATTAAGAAGAAGGTGATGAGGATCATGAAAAGAATTTAGAGTAAATGCTTGCCTTTCCCTCTCCATAAAAAATAAATAAATAAATAACTGAGAAGTGGTATACATTATTGGCTCAATTTATAAATTTTAGAAATAAAGATAAAATAAAAAAAGAAAAATTAACGGTTTTAAAAATAGATGAAAATTGTCCTGGCATGTGTGGCTCAGTTGGTTGGAGCATCCTCCCATACACGGAAAGTTGTAGATTCGATTCCCAGTCAGGTCACATGCCTAGGTGATGGTTTGATCCCTTATGTTGGGGTGTGTATGAAAGGCAATCAGTTGATGTTTTTCTCTCACAGCAGTGTTTCCCTCCTTTTCTCCCTCCGCTTCCATATAAAGCAACAAAGAGTATTCTCAGGTGAGGATAAAAAAATTTTTAATATAGATGAAAATCAACAAAAACAATGTATTAACAACATAACCCTAGCAGAAAAAAAAACTTGTGAATTAAATTATTCTCTGTATATAGGATTTCTTTGTTCACTTTGAAGCCAGATTCGATTCAGATCCTGAAACAGAGTATGGACTTGAGTTTCTGTTAAGATTCTGTGTTAAATAAAGAATATTCGTAACGGTAATATTAAAAAAAAAAGATCTATGTAAATGAAAGTAACGGAGTTTCCTTCTCATCTTTGGCTGACTCAGTCATATGTGTCATGGCACCTGAGCTTCCCTGCTGGTGGGCAGCAGCACAAGGCTGTGTCGCAGAGAGGAGTATTGGATTTGACCTCTGGCTGCCCTCATGGCCCGTTCCTCTCCAGCCATAACCAGGCGGCTCACTGATCCCAGTAATTTTCTTTGTGTGTTGATATAAAAACACTGGAGAAACGTTGATTTACTGTTATTTGAAATCTTCATTCTTTCACATAAGCCAACTTTTTGATAAATGCCTCTTACAGATGGTAACATAATTGAAGGGGATGGCAGCAAAATAAAATAGGATATAATGTTTAAAAATGAATAATTGTTAAAAATGTAAAATGATCTGTGTCCTCGGCGAAGTGATTTACCCTCTTTTATCCTTAGTTTGCTTGTCTGTAAAACAGGCAAAATAATATCATACTTTCATATGATTGTTACAAATATCAAATAAAATAATGGATACAAAAGTGCTTTGAACACTGTGTGTTATTAAATTATAAGGCTGTCAATGCCAGCTTATATTTTTTCCCTCTATGGGATAGAAATCACTTTACATACATCATCCTGTTAATTCTTCTGAGAAATGAGAAAATATTATAAATGAAAGTTGTACAGGACTGAAAATTTAACTGGAAGGTGGCTCATATGCTTTCTATTTCAATTGTTATTATCTAAGAATATTTGTATTCTATACTTGCACCAAGTTAATATTGAAGTCCAACATCAGTATTCAGCTTTTTGGTATATGAGCATATGGTTTCCAAATACTGCCTTTGCCTGTGTGTTCCAATAATGTCACATGTCTCAATTCATGGTACAGTCTATAGAACTGGTGATCATAAATGTAAGATGATGGTCATGTTGATCTTGATGATGATGATGGCGGTGCTGATAGTGCTGCTGGTGGTGAGGATGGTGATGATAAAAACCTTTCATGTTTGAATAAAATTTTGTACCTTTAAAGCCCTAATATTATCTAGTATAATATTTATAGAAATGATTTTACAAGTTCCATGGAGGATATTAAGTTTGGGAATTGAGGAGTTAATACTTTTTCATTTGTACTGAATTTTCCAGAGATTTAATATTCCCAGAGGTTTTTGTAGTAAATTCTCAGAAGGTCGATAACATATGCAAAAGTTCCTATATAAATATTTTATTCCTTCACTCCAAAACATCAAGCAGAATATTAACTATTTAGTGGAATATAATTTATGGTACTCTCATATAATCTATAGGTACATAGAACTTTAATCCTGAGGTGACCATGGTCACATGTCATTTAATTCCATGTGTTAATTGGGCAGACAAGGATTTGAAGATCAGAGAAGTTAAATAACCTCTTTGAGTCTACACAGTAAATTAGTGGTAGAGAAAAAATTATAGTGCAAACTTCTAAACCTAGGCTTTTATGTTTTTTCATTCCATCATAATATGTGAGAATAGCTCCGGGCTGCCTTTATCTCTGCTCGGTCTCTCAGTTAACCCTGCTACACTTCTTGCTTATCACACGTTCATGGATTCACATCTCTCATTTCTTATACCAGGAATTCAAAAGTTATCTCCATGCCCTCCAGCCTCTCTGGCTGCAAGGGCCTCTCCATGAATCATTTATCTTTATATGGATTCTGTAATATGGTTGTACACATCTGTTTAACAAATGAGGGAAATGATATTCAGACACTTAGATTTGCTCAAGGTCACACAGTAGTTTGTGATATAGAGAACCAGGGTGGGAGCCTAAACGATGCCTGATATCTAATTCTGTTTTCCCATGTTTTCATATTTACAAAAATATAGCTATTATTTATTGAACTTCAGTGTGAGGAGTTGTTCTTAACTGAGCACTTGACTGATCTCATTTTAGTCATTTCATTGGCAGATGAATAAACTCTGTGTGATTAAAATGCTTTCCAAGAAAGATCCCAGAACTAGCAAGCAGCCTTATAAGCTTTATTTATGTATTTTTCCTTTTATTTTTTTATTGCTTGAATCTTTCATTCTTTTTATTTTATTGTTTATGAAATTATAGTTGTCCCACTTTTTCCGCCTTTGCCCCCATCCACCCAGCCCACCGCCCACTTCCATAATCAGTCCTCTCATCATTGTCTATGTCCATGGGTCCTTCATACATGTCTTTTGACAAATCCCTTCGCCTTCTTTCAATCAGTCCCCACCCCTGCCTCCCCACTTACAATCGTCAGTCTGTGTTATGTCTCTGGTTCTGTTTAGCTCATTAGTTTATTTTGTTCATTAGTTTCTTCTTATAAGTGAGATCATATGGTAATTGTCTTTCACCAACTGGATTATTTCATTTAGCGTAATAGTCTCCAGTTCCATCCATGCTGTCTCAAAAGGTAGAGATTCCTTCCTATTTTCTGCTGTGCAGTATTCCATTGTGTATCACAATTTATTTTTTTTAATATGCTCATCTACTGATGGATATTTAGGCTGTTTCCAAATCTTGGCTATTGTAAATAGTGCTGCTCTGATCATGAGGGTGCATACATTATTTTTATTGGTGATTCTGGATTCTTCAGATATATTCCCAGCTTTATAGGATTTAAATGCAAGTCTAAATTCAATGTACTGCTCCATTGACCATACTCTGCAGACCATAATTTTTAATTAGCGAATAGGAAAAACCAAAATCATAATAAATTTTAAAGGAGACAGATAGTCCACAGTCATGGGACCACTTTAAACATTGGTGTAGTCAGTAGTCTTTTGCTTACTGGGCACACGGATGTCCCTGTCAAGGTTTGTAAAACGTAGGTTCCAGTCCAACTTTTTCTTTTTATTGGCTTTGTCATTTTGACTGGATCACTCTGAACTTCAGTTTCCTTGCCTTTAATGTATAAATAAGGATGCGTACTGTTTTGTAGCTCAGTCTGAGATTTATGAATCTGGAGAGTCAGAGATGGTTGAGACTTGGGAGACCCTACTCTTTGACAGAGGTGACCTACAAGCATTGCTAGGCATCTACAAGGTGCAGTAAAAAATGAGCATTAGGCAGAGAGATGTGTTTGCTTGGAACATCTGAGAGGTAGACAGTGCTAACCAATAATGTAGAAGTGCATGTAAACTATGCCGCCTGAAATAAATGTGACAAACATAACTAGAAGCAATGTGAGCAAAATCATTTTCACAACATTTGTAATTTAAGAGGGAACAGATATTTAAAAAGAAAGCATGTTTATTTTTTGCTGTTGTTATTGACAGATTAATTATTTTTGTGACTTGGTCTGGTTGTAACTGAAAGCCTCATTGAATGAGGCATCGGATAAATTGGTATGAAGCATCCACTTTAGAGTATTTAGAGCACTCCTGGGAGTTTTGAAATTGTTTATATGACATTTTAAAATGGAGGATTATGCAAAATGAGAGAAGAGATTATTTTTACAACTTCAATCATATTACTGGGGACTTGATGTTGATATTCATAGATTGGTATTTTAATGAGTTACATAATGTTTCCCCCTTAATGTTTATGACATATGTTTGTTACTGCAAGTTGTGTTTCTAGGAACTTAGATGCCTAAATGCTTCTAATATCTGAAAAGCCACGTGGGTGAAAAAGCCCAGGAATTCAAGCAGGTTAGATCACGTGGCATAAAAACCAAAGCCTGTCTATGCACAGCACTGAAAAAGTAAAGCTCGTGCCTCAGCCTAAATAAAAAGGATGCAGAAATATATTTATGTTACATAAGAGTAGTTCCATTTAACATATGTTGAATATTTCTAGCTACTCTTTGTAGGAGAGGGGGAGATAAAGTTAGAGAGTAAAGCTGCATGCAAAATTAAAAACTATCTTTATTATAAGTTGTACCTACTATTGCTGTGTTGAAGTTCTGTTTGAACTGATGTTATAAATCCTGATTTCCAAAGATTTATAGTTTGACTATGGACATAGACAACAGGGTAGTGATTGCTGTGGGGAGGGAGGTATAAGCGGACTAAATGGTAGTGGATAAAATATAATAAAGATTATATATTTCAAAAATTATAGAGGATGATATGGACCCGTCAAATTTTCAGCCTTTAAGATTTAAGTTTAATCATCCCAGCACTGTTATGGATATATAAGAACTTAACAATAATAGGTTTATCAAAATATCAGAAATACTTTAAATTACTTTTGTATTTCTAAATATTAGGGACATAAGACCTGTAAAAACTATTTCACTAAATCTATATAAGAGCTTTATGACATAAATGTTATTTGCATCCACATTTTAAATAATCAAATTGAGGCTCAGAGGAGTGAAGTGATTATTCCAAGGTCATGCAGCAAATAAACGGCAAAGCTGGGGAGCTTGACTCTCAGCTGCAGTTTTTAACTACGTAGACGTTAAGCTCATTAGTTCCTGCTATCAGATTTGAAACAACATGGAACATGTCCAGTTGTCCTTAGAACAATAATTGTTCCAAAGTCCTCAGGAAAAAAGAGGATTTAAATTCATTTTAGCTGGGGGTGCAAGAACAATGGGAAAGTCAGAGTGCTACAATGTTTAAATCACTTTTTGCTGACTAATAAATATTAGATAGAGTAGAACATATTTGAACTAAACAGTAAAAAAATATGTCTCATAAACCTAGATCTTATTTTGCATTGCTTTCACCTTACAGTTTTTCTTCAGAAACATTTGGAGCTCAAAATCACTCTGTGTTATTGTTTGATTATTTGAAGATCATTTTCTGAAAGTACATAAAATTAATATCCTAATCTACTAGCAAGTGAAAATGTGTCCTTTGGAGCTTATGTAGTGGTGATAGCAGATACTCTTAGGGATGATTTATTCAAATGAGGAAAAATGTCAAAGCACTTACTCATGGTATAGAACATAAAAAGTAAACATTAAAAATCTAGTATGGGGGTAGAATTATTTCTATTTTAACTCTTCTCACTGTCCTTTCCTTACTAATGCTTCTATCTTTTGATCACATTATTCCATGACAAAGGGAATGCAGAAATTATAGAGGACACAATGTGCTTGCAGACATATGTGCCTTCATACATGTTCTATAAAAATAACACATGTATGCATGTTGTATTTTGCCATAAATGTTTATAGTTTGTATCAAGTTGTTTTGAGGATCAGTTAAAGGAGAAAAAAAATGAAGCCATTAATTCATTTATTCACTATTTATTAAGTGCTTACTATATACTAATCACTGCCAGATGCAAGATTAATCAATAACAGGTGCAAAAGAAAGAATAAATCATATTTGCATTTTAACTTAACATCTTTTAAAAATGTGGTAGTATTGCCTTATAAATAATTTCCTTTGGTTTCCTCTGGTTGAATTTATCATTTTAATAGAGATGCAGGAGTAATGAGTGACATTTGAGAATGACTTTTCAATACAACTGAAGATATAAAGTCCCTCCCGCATCCAACCTAGGCAGTTAATCTGTGTCATAGATCTATTGAACAGTGAGCAGAGCCGAGTGGTATTAGTAAATATCACTGAAGTGACATTGAATCAAAAAAAGAGAAATAGGAATTGTAATGATTGGTTCAAAATAATAACAATAATAATACTGACTCTACCCAGATTTCACATTTATTTTAATGACTGTATTAATGAAGTTCAAACTCTACTTGTGAATTAGTTCTTATATTCCTAAAAGCCTTCTGAAGTATAGGGAAGATTTTTAAAAAATGTATAGATAAGGTAAGAAAGTAAGAGAAAGTTTAAATGCATATCTATCTATTTCAATATCCAGGTGACTATTTTTCAACCGCATAGAGTGACCTTGTAAAGTTCCTATGTATAAACAACCTATACATCAAGACTTGGTTCTTACACCTCAAAGAGAAATCTTTCTAAGCCATTAGAGAATTCCCTAATTCATGATCTAATGCCAACAGCTTTTATATTAACTTGGCAATTATTCAGATATTACTTTGTGACATTCCTTGAGTCATTTTATTATATTGTTATTTGTCTTACATTTCAACCTCTCACCTACATAATCATTATCTTGCTAGCTGTGTCCTTCTCTTAGGACTGAGGTGGAAAATTGGAGGTTCCAGGCCCACTAGTGGATCTAACAGTACCCGCGTTTCACTTGGTCTAATAAGCTTTTTAATTAGACTTAATAGGCACAGAATTTGACCTTTGTTTCATGTCATACTTTCCTTGTAATTTCAAGTATGGCTCTAGTTATTTAATTCTCATTTGAAAATATAATAGCACTCAGAACCCCTTTACTCAAACAGTAAGACAGGACCCTAATAATAACCTGTGTCTAATAATTTGTTCCTTTCCTTCCTCCACCAAATGCAATTCCCAGTGTACCTTTTGTGTTCCACATTGCATTGCTTTCTTTTTCTAGAGTTTTACTGAATACATGTGTATTCATTAAAAGTAAATTTTATAAACTTTAAACTTTACAAATATGTAAAAGACTAAGTGAAACATGTGGTAACTGTATTTTTCCTTTTGAAATTGTTAATCTTCATTTGTACTTTGCATATTCCTGTAATTAATTTAATGTGATCACAATGGTTTTAAAAGCACATGAAATAATTCCCCACTGTGTAAAGATTGGGCGGGTAGAGCTTGTAAAAAAACTCGAAGTTTCAGGTTCCCTTAAACAATTGTAAGATCTGGAGCTATTTGGTCTGCATTCTTACCCATGATCAACCAGGGGTAAGAAGCAGCTACTGTTTTCCCTGGGGACTGTGCTTTCCAGTCCATATCACTTCCTACAGCTCCAGCCCCTGCCAACTTCACTGCCCCACCTGGCATACTATGGAATATGAGTTGGTACATCTCCTCTCAGACTGCCTGATTAGAGATTAACAAAAGTAATATTTAGTAGTTAAGAAAGCCACACAATCTCAACTCTTTAAAATGCCTTTTAAAATGAAAATGCTAATTTCAAAAATGATCTGTATTGGCAGATCCATCAAGACAAAGTTCTAGCTGCTTAGTGTCAGGTGGTACCCAAGCATGTATAAGGACTGACAGCAATTTTTCAACACTTGTCTTGAGTGTTTCTGAATGTGACCTTTAAAAAGGAGAAGTATCTACCAAAAGCCAGAAAAGGATTTTTGTCTGGTATAATATATTTTTTAAGTCCTTTAAATTCATTTAATCCGTCTACAGTTTTCCTTTGGTATTACTGGATCAAAATAAAATACCCTAAGGTTTTATGATTTTACCTAGTCAAATGCATTGAAAAATTGAGGCATTTATGTAGGTAATTTAAACAAGTATCCATGAGATCAGAAAAGTAATTTCTTGGTCAAGATAACATATTTGGCTGTCTATGTCAAGCAACCATCCTTTATCCCTTTTAATTATGAATTTGTTTATGCAGTGAAATGTTCTTTGAGTACTATTTACTAAGCATTGTTCTTGGGGTTTGTGTTATAACAGTTAACACTCTTTTAATAATATTTATTTATTTTTACAATGTATTTAACCCCAACAAAAACAATGCTTAAAGAGACAATTAGTAAATAATAAAAACATATGTTTTCAATTGGTTTAAGGTTATTGTTTTTTTCCTTTCTTGGATGTCTTATCCAAGAAATAGGAATAATATCTAACCTTGCCTGATACAATGCAAGGAAGTAAACATCCCAAACACAGTAATAATGCAAGAACCCAAACTGAATGTTGTGATTAGTTCATTTGGGAGGTAGAGGTGTGGAAAAGGAAGCACAAATCTACAGGGAAATGGAGCACAATACTTGATGGAATAGAGAAATAACTATGAACCAGGGAACTGTTTGCTAAGGAGAAGCCACCCAAATGGACATCTGTAGTTTCAAGCTTTAACAAGTCTGGAGAAGTCTGTACTGGCAGAATGTTCATATCTAAAAATGACAAATCTAGTTTATACCACTCTGAAAAGCAAAAAATTGGGGAACACTTCACACAATTCAATGAAGGCAATGCTTTAGGATTTTTGTGGTTCTTTGATATGTCTTTAAATCACAAAAAGGCCTTTGCATTGTTTCCCTTTGCAATTGACCAAGAGAGTGAGTTTAGGAAATCATGGACAGCTTTTGATTTTTCTTCAGACATTAATGTGACATTGCCAGCAGACACAAATCCACACTTAAATCTCAAAGTATGTTGTCTAGACGGTAACATCAAATGTAACCCTGGAAGGAATATTTAGATGTTTAAAATATCTTCACATCTTTGTTTACCCTAAATATTACAATGAGGTACAACACATTAATGGCTAATACTTTTTTACACTCTGGATAAAAATTCAATGGAGCCAAAATAACGAAAGATAAAGAAATAGTTTTAATATTAGTGTCTTTATGGGGCAATATGGTCAGCAATGGAAAAAAAATACTATCAAAAGAAAAAAGTGGGAAAACTTTTGACAGTGCAGAGAGACTTGTTTTTAGATTATATTATGCTATTAATTGTTTTTTCTTTGCCTTTTTCCAAATAATCCAGTTAAATCTAAAAGCTTAGCAAAAGAAAATAAAACACAATAAGATGGTATAATACAAAGGTTGTTTAAATATTCACTGCACAAATGTACGAACAACTCTATTAAAACAGAGTATTTTTTGCTGTAAATACATTGAATACTCACATTTATAAAACATATAGATTTACTCAATATTAAAGATGTTATTTACATTTTATTATACACAAATATAGATATAGATATAGATATAGATAATATACAATATATGCAATCAACTTCACGAGTCTCCAGAGAATTAGGCTGAGTGAGAAATGCTAATGCCAAATTTTACTTACTTCATGATTCCATTTACATAACACTTTTGAAATGACAAAATTATAGAAGTGAAGGACAGATTAGTGGTTGCCAGAGTGTTAAGGAAAAGGTGGAGGGAAGTGGGTGTGACTATAAAAGGGCAACATGAGAGAACCTTGTGATTGAACTATTCTTCATCCTGCTCGACTATTTCCATAAAAATATCCTTGTTGTGATATTGTACTAGATAATAGTACAAAATACTATTTTTATTTATCTAGCATAAATAATATTGCAAATCAATGTCTAGTGAGTTTATTTTTGAATCCCTGGTGTGCTCTGTGGTGTTAGGCATATGCAGAACACTCAATTCCAAATATTCAATAGATATTTTTTGAGCAAACAAATGAAGCTGCACACATCTGTATCTCTGTATGAATATACTGCAGTGCAATATATCTAATAAATGCTCAGTAAAGGTTATTTGAATGAAATAGCTTCATTGAAATATTATAATATTTGTAATGCTCACATGGTCAATTTGAGTGAAGTATTAGTATAATGTTTTTGAAGCTCAAATAACCAAATCATAACACATGAATAGAAAGACAAGTAATGAAAAAACTGCTCAAGAGAAAAGGAAGTAACAAAGACTTAACGAATAATTTATAATACTTAAAAAATTAGAATCCTTTGTGAAAGACTAGGGAATGAAATATTGTATTAAATATATGAGTTAATATAAGATAAAATGAAATATTACTGTATGAGATAGAAGAAACAGATAGGCTTTTTTCCTGGCTTTATATATAAAAGATAAACTAGAAAATGTTACCAATAACCTACATAGGTAGGGAAAGGAAAGAAAATAAATATCCATTGTATGAAATGCATAATGTTAGGTGTCATAGAGAAGTGAATAAAAACGAGAAAAGATGTTAGGCTCTAGCCATTTCCACTCAAAATCTTAGAACAGGTTTATAGAAATTCAACAGGCAAATGCACAACTATGTCATAAAGCACAGACTATATTCAAGAATATTGGTAGTGAGAGATCTAGGTGTGATTCTAATAGGTAATAATATTTTTATCTTATACATAATAGTTCATCATACTACTAATACACTGCAATGTAGCAAAAGGCTGTGTTTCAAAGGTATATTTTCTTAAAAAGTGCAGATGGGTTGTTATTTTACTATACTGTAATAACATATTTGATAATTATACATTTGTTAGAAAATTTAACTGCTAAAAAAACCCATTCTCTGACCATTGTGTTTAAAATAAAATCTAAAAATTCAGATGAAATGGTTCTCTGGCTCTTTGTGACCACCTTTTCCAATAGAAGATTTTTAACTTGAGGGAAAGTGCAGGATAAGCAAGAATTACTCTTTAGAATATTCCTTCTTTTCAGTCCAGAAATTTTTGAGGAAATTGCTTTTTATCTCTAATCAGTTTTATGCTTAATCGAAACCTTCCTAAAAGAATTCAACACATGTGACAAACAAAGAAATTCTATGTAGAAAATGAAATGCTATTCACTCTGACTACCTTCCAAAACAAATAAACCCAAATGTCAAAACAATGCAGAAGTTATAAGTACCACTGGAAACTGAGAAAAAGATTTACAGTTCCTCCTAGTCCCAAATGTATTTTATAGCTGCCATATGAGATTTTATTTCTTGATGAAAGCTGCATTGATAAAGAGGTTTAATTGTCTTTCAGCGTGCCTTCTGTTGAAGTTGCTTCATTTACTTTAAGCCAGAATCTTATTACCAGTTCAATTCTCCAGGCTCCTCTCCATCTTAAGAAGGTGCTTAACTAGTGTAACTCTGCTGATGAAGGCAGATACAGCATGCTTTCCCTTCCCCACCTTCTCCTGACAAATCTAATAGACTATTGATTTTCCAGCCTTACAGATCAGGCCCCATTCAGTCATGATATTAGGGTCCTTTAACTTGAATCCACCGCTCTGATGGGCTGTCCACACCATCAAGGCCATCCAATCAACCAATCAACACCTAGGTAGCACCTGCACTTGGCACTTTCTTTGAGAACCGTGCATAAATTTCTGTTCTTTGTTATTTTTTTTCCTCCAATGGAGTTTCTGTTCCTATCCTCATTTTTCTTATTTAGCATTTGAATGGGCTTTCATTTCCTAACAACTATACTTGGAAAGAGTTGTTTGCTTTGAAAGGTTGATTGTGTTATCTGCCGACAAGCCATAATTTTATTCAAAACTAATTCTACCCCTTTTCCACATCTGTAATATTTTGAAAATAATCTGACACTATAAACAGTTAGAACTTGTCAAAGCAAATAGATCCTTCTAATTTTAGAAAAAAAATCTCTTTATTAATTTCAACTGTAGTTTTAGAGGTGTTATCATATTAAAAAGCAAAGGAGAAAGAAACGAACATCTCACGCCCCCACCACACATACAAAAGAAATATCTTTATTAATTTCAACTGTAGTTTTAGAGATGTTATCATATTAAAAAGCAAAGAAGAAAAAAGTGAACATCTCACTCCCTCACCACACATACAGATAAATGTTCAGTAGTTAAACGGAAGAAAGAAACCCAGGCTATGATTTTATTTTATTTTTTTTAGTTACATATCAACATAAGAGGAATCACACTCAGTAATACCTCTGTCATTGAGAAAAATAGCAATGATGAAGACATCTTTAGAGGATAGAAAGTCTGAACTTCTACATTCAGTTTTAGAAATATTCCATTATATTTTAAAGTTATAGTACATGTCATTTACTAAGATAATCATTGTACAATAAAAATTTGGTGATCATGCCCTTTGTTTGGAATGCCATTTCTTTTTCCATCTTTTCACACATCGAAGTTTAAGTACCATTTTCTCTGTGAATGCTATCTGATCTCCCCAGTGAAAACAAATGTAATTTCGTTACTACTCCCATGGTCTTTTATTGTTTCTTTTATTGTTAGGACACTTCTGACATATAGCATGGCTTATATTAAAAATTATTTTCTTCTTTTGAGGCCAGGTAATAGATCTTCATTCATTCATTCACTTAGTCATTTGGTCTGTCAGTCAATCATTCTTGTAGTCATTTATACATTGGTCAAACATTTATTACAAATCTATAATGTGGCAGTTACTGAAAATAGATAAAAGGCAAATATGTCTGCCTTTAAGAGACACAAAGTCCAGTGAAAGAAGTAACATATAATTACTACACAGTGCCATTAAGTTAAAAAGGAAACTGTAATTTATTGAGAGCTTTTAATGTACCAGTCACTAAGCTATGTGCTTTGCAAGTATAATTGAATTTAAAATTACAAACTACCAGAAGTTAGCTATCATTTATGAATGAAATATTGAGACCGAAAATGTTCGTAACTACCCCTGGTTAGATCACACAGTTAATAGTAAGTGGAAGGCTTTGAAATCAGACCTGGTTGACTTGAAAACAGCCATGCTCTTGCCTCTTACTCGCTGCATAAGATCAAAGAGGCATAAATTGGGACTGTCCTTAGCAAACCAGGGAAAATGCTCACTCTACTTAGAAGAGGCACCTTGCACACTCGTGACAGGGATTTTAGAAAGCTCCGAGCTGGAGGTGACATTTCAGCTGAAATTGAGAAATTTTGGTGAAAGAACATAAAGTGGCATTTTAGATATAATCCACAGCCTATGAAAAGGGGCTTGAGAGAGGATGGCCAACTTGGGGAACCGCTCTCAGAGTCAGTTCAGCTGGGAGTTAGGATGTGAGAGTGAAAAGACTGGATTCTAAATCTGGGTAGGCAAGGCCAGATCATAAGAAACATTTTATGACACACTAAAGAGGTTTAACTTTATTTTTTTAAAAAAAAACCTTTGGGGTGCAGAACTATTGTAGGACTTTAAACCAAGAAATATGATTAGACATTTTCTTTTGGAAAATGATACCAGCAATGGGGCAGAGTTTAATAAAAGTATGTTAAATTAAATTAATGAAAATAGTATAGTTCATGGTCAACAATATAGAATAAGACAAATTAAAATAAACTATTTTAATATAAGAATTTGTTGATTCAGGCAAAATGTGAAACCATGTTGAAAGATTCCTAACTTGTTTAGACTATGGCATGACAAATAGAAACAACAAGAAGAGCAGGAGATTACATTGGAGGTTTTCATTTCAAGTAAAACCCTAAAAGTCTCACAGGAGAATTTTATTCCCTTTCTTTTTCTTTTTCTTTCTTTCGTTCTCTCTTTATTTTCTTGCTCAACAAGGAACACAAACCCCATACTCAGTGCAAAATCTGAATAAACTAAATTGCACATACCCCCCGTAGTCCACAGGAACGTCTCAGATTCGCCAAGGGTGATAGTACAGTTTTAAGACACATGTTTAAAGATGCATCAACCTTGGCAGCTACCTTGAGGAATCCCTGACTCAGCAAAACACATCAGAACTGAATCCCATCCACCAGTGAACATATAGAAATGCTGAAACTTTCGGAACAAAAATTCAATGCCTGAGAGAATCAACTCTGTAGATATTGTCACAGCTTATCTTTCTTTGAGATATAGGTGTTGATTAACAGTGGGTTTTCTTTTCACAAGAGTGCCTATTTCATGCAAGCAAATCCTTCTGAACTTTTCACTAGTGAGATTAAGTTTTCCTTCTTAATTTCTTTGCCATGTTGTAGTAAAAGGTTAAAATAATGGCACATATATTCCAAGTTACAATAGTCACCGATACCTATGACTAAATAAGTTTTAATCACTTTTTGTAACTGCTGGCCTAGATATGGAACTAAATTCTCTTCTTTAGCCCCAGAATTCCAGGGACAGCCTTTAATAAGAATGATTAATTTACTGCACATTTAAATGAAATCTGTGCCAAGAAAATCTGTAAGCATAATTTCAGATGGAACCAGGGAATTTTTCAAAGTGCACTACCAGATAAAACTGACCACTCTGTCCCTCACATTTGTTAAAACCCAGAGGTCTTAAAATAACTTAAACACCACAAATTACCCTACGTACCACCATGGACTATATCATAGCCTGGAACCCAAGGGAGAAAAATAATATTTACAATTTTAAATGTTTTAGGTATCAGTTATAAATAATTTCAAAATGCATGTATGTGGATTATCATATTCAGATCTCACTACATATTTTATGAGATTTGGGGCAGATGTTTATCATCTTCAGTTTGTGGATGAAGGAAGCTGGTTCTGTGGCAGAGCTGGGACTGAAATTCCTGTTTCAAAACTCCAACTCTTTTCCCTTGGACATTTGCCTTTTGATTTATACAGTTGTTTCTAAGGGCGGCTTTTGGTTTTAATAAAAATGTCTAGTTTTAATAAAGCAATTTATAGTTTATATGACTATCAGAATTTCACAGCAGGGAGCACAACTTAGTTGCTATCTTCATTTTGTGGCATTTTTTATTCATTTAATGAGATCTTGTTTAAGTTGACAAAGCTAAAATTTCCGATAAATGCATAGCAGGCTCCTGTGTAATGAATTTTCTAATGGCTTATGTATTTTTAAGACATTACTGACTTTTGGGTTTGGGGTTATAACACTCATTTGTTTTATATTCAGTTCTTTAAACTGGACATGATTCTAACTATTAGTAGTTTAATAAACTAACCTTTGCTACTTAAAATTGGAATTGATTTGGGCGCTGGTGGCCTTTGTTGGATTTCGTGTGAAATGCAGGGACGTATAGTCTGTTCACTAAACTGACTGATCAAAATCAACATTTTAACAAGATATGCAGGTGATTTAGATGCATGTGAAAGTCTGAGAAGCATTACTCTCTACCCTGTTTTGTGTATCACTCCTGAACAGGACTGCAGGAGGTTGAGACTACCAGAACTCCAGCCTTTAGTTTCTTATTGTCTACCATATTTGAAGGTATTTGAAGCAACAGGTTCCCTGAATTTGTAAAAAATGTTCTGTGGTGTTTCTCTTTGTACCTTCACCAAGTAACTTGCTAAGGGGGCGGTGAGGTAAAAGGATATATACATATGTATATGGTACAAAGAAAAATTTTATCATGCACATGATTACTCTGAATATTTTTCTTTTATTATAAGAACACATTTTACAAATTTGCAAAAACTGTGAATTACCTGATGTGAAATACAAATAACCAAATATACTTAGTACCTAATCATAAATGAAGAAAAAAAAATGGGGAGTTGAGGGAAACTCTCACAGGAAACTGGCCCAATCCCAGATAATCTCATTAAGAGTTTTACTTCAAGTGGTAACAAATTAGCAACATTATGAAGATTTGTATTTAATTCTCCTTTTTATTTTTCCTGTGAATGTGTTTGCTTTGGTCCAGCATTTGTGTAGAAATGCTTTGGTTTATTATCAGATGAATGTGAATACCACCTCAGTGACATGCTGCAGAGAAGGTGCTTAGAGGCAAAAACAGATAAAACAGCTAATCCAGACACAGGCTTGGAGCTCCATTAGTTAAATGGTAGGCAGTTTCACTGGCAACTCTGCACCTCTATCACCCACTGACAATCACTGCCTTATTAGGGGGGACTGGTGTGGACTGATAATGAGCGAGTTTCTTTGTCACTAATTAGAGGTTGTGCCACACCTCTGACCACTTCCATCAGAACTCAATCTCTCTATGAAACTCCAAGAGCTATTTCAGTTACTCTAGATAACTGCTTTCTTTGTAAACTCAAAGCAAAGATTTTTTCCATTATATACTATGTTTTTATTCACAGCTGGATGCACTGACTCCAAAACACTACATAATTGTGCTCCGCATTTATATCAATTGAAATAATTTTTGATTTAATGATTGACTATTCAAAAGGTTGAGTGACTGCCAGAATTCTCCATTTTTAACAGATTTGATAGATAGAAATGACTCATGTACATTATATTAATACATAAAAGCAATTTTTTGCATATCTAAATCCAAACAATTTTAAAGGCTCCCTTTTTGGTTTGAATAATTCCATTTGACAACCTACACTGATCAAATAAATTGAACAACTGCCAAGTGTTCACTGCTGTTTGGTGTGTAGACTGTCCAAAGTTATTGACTTTCATTCACTAATTTTTGCCCTGAGAGATAAATGTGAATGATTTCTAAAAGTGATCTGAGTTTGAAGCACAGCTATACTTTAAATTTTGATTAGTAACAAAAATGAAATGATTAAGCCTTTGAAATCCTTTGCCACACATGGAAATTTCCCATCTGCTTATTAAGAAAACATTCAGAAAATTGGATAATTATAATCATTTCTATGTAGCTACCATCTTTCTACAGTGGCACTCACAGACCCATTGTCTCATTAGTCCTCAAATCATTCCCAGAGTAGAGAAATGTAAGCCCCTCCAAAAATCCAATGGTAGCAAAAGCCACAAGTCAATGGTTAAAAAAATCACACGTACATATGTATTTATTTGTTTGTTTGTTGTTTGTTTGCTTAATTCATTCCAGAATGTTATTTCCAGAAAGATCCTGCTTTGCTTTTTAAGGTCACTCATGAAAGTCTCAGAATGTTTCTAAATACCACTATCATGGTTTCTAAAAATTCAATTACATTTAAAAAAAAATTCTAACAAATATCCTTGAATAAGAAAAACAATATTGAGAATGCCCACTGAAATAATATATTTCATAAGTTTTCTTAACAATGATCAATTCTAACAAAAACCTAAATAAGAGGAAAGGTTTTCCATTTTTATTATAACTTATGGTATCCGCCCCCCAAATATTCCTAGAAACTACATCTCCACCAAATGTTCATCATTAACTCTCTAAGTAGCTATCTGGGGGTTTCTACATCTAAAAGCTATCCATTTTCGATCCAATCTTTTATCTACTTGTGTAATCTGGCAGTAGAGATATAATCTTTTGCCATTGCCTGCCATTGGTCCCTAACACTTCAATTAGGATCACTCTTTTTGAACAGGCTTACAGGTCATTTTTAAATGCATGTGTTCTTTGCAAGAATAATACCCATGCACTAATCATTGCGTAATAGTTTATCGGATACGCTGATGCTCTCCTGGAAATCCAGGTTGTAAAAGGAAAAAAAAAAAATGAATCTGGGTAAATGAGTGTGACAGAGGAGGTATGGATGAGAGGAGAACTGCCTTCCCAGGAGTGGTCCTCAGAGACGGAACGGAGGGCTGTGCCGCCTGGTCTCCTGCTCTCCCATTCCTCTCGGAGGGTGTGATCGAATTAAAACCAGATGCATAAAGGACGGATGCTATCTCATTCCAAAAAGAATTTATTTACATACGTATTATCAAGATTGTTCTTTGATGGCATAATTTGAGCTTATCTACTTATGAAATTAATGTTTTATATTAATGTAAAACTGAGAGCCTCCAATGGACCAGGGGCTTTGCAAGATACTGAGGCTATAGTGACAATGTTACCTGACCTCTGCCTTCAAGAAATCTGTAGTTCACTCGGGACCCAGAAAAATTTCTGGAGCATTTAACAAACAGTAAAATGAAGTATTAAGGGATAAAGGAATAGAAAAGAGAGGTAGCGGACCCAGTTTGGGGGAATTAGGGAATTAATAAAGAATTCATTTGATAGAGGGAGGCTGGGGAAGGGCACCTTGTAGCATTAGCGTGGTCAGGCAATATTGCAATACCTAACCACAATTGCTTTGCCATTTCTTAGCAAAGCAGAAGAAAGGATATGAAACCAAGAGTTTCTAGGTCTCTTTATTATTTCTTTGATGTCAGATGTCCTAATGTTTACTTTTAAACTATATAGAAGAAGGAGGAAGGGAGTGTTCGCAGTTTCTGACTGATGACAAGTTTCCGTGAAGAGGTTAAAAGAAGAATTTCAGCCAACCTAATGAAGCTGCAACCAGCCATTCTCTGCAACCACGCCAGAAGAAAAGGTTAATAATATGTCAGGAGAGAATAAAGCAAGTGCTTGTCAGTTTGAGAAGAGGTTTATTTTTTCTTTTTTTATTACTTCAGATTTGTTTCCTAAAATAGTTTTCAGATAACAGAAACTCATAGTAAGTGCTATGCAACAAAAAGAACAATCTTCAATGTTCAAGTCCTCTTTGATACTGATTTTGAAAACTCACATTTGTAATTTTTATTAATCATAACAATAATTAGTCTTTGGTAATTTCCATTTTTGGATTTACTTCTTATTTTCTTATCTACAAAAATATTGCATGGCTACATACATCAGCCCTCATTATTGGAAACCTAAAAGAGCACACTGATAGGAGTGATTAAGAAAAGAAATGAAGCTCAAATCTTAAACAAACCATTGACCTCTCTAGTATTTCTGGGCCACACTCTAAACCACTTTCCCTCTGCATGAATCTCTCATTGATAAATAATGAACTCACAGTAGAAAATTTCTCTCCATTGCCCACTGCTTTTCCAAATGAGTATAACCTTTGACTGGAATCTGTGCTAAAGTAAGTGTGATCCCTGGTAATCTTTAAAGAAAGCTAGTCTGGACTGGAGATTGACTTGAACAGTCCACGTTATGACTCCTTTCCCTTAGTCCCACAATGGTTTCTGAGACCACATGTCCTTTCTACATCTAGAGCGTGGGGCATAGAAGGAATTTATTTTGTTCTTTCTCTGTGGGAGTTAAGGCGATGAGTATGAATTTTGACTTCCCTATAGAGTCCAATGTGTGTGAACAGCTTTGCCATTTAGACATTTAAATATGAATAGAAGTTTACTTTGGTAAAATGTACAAAGAATTGGACATTTGGGTATTGAAACAATACTTTAATACAACTAGATACATTGACGATCTTGAGAAAAATAGCATTTCCTAGTATGATTTAGTCTCTGGTCTTCTAATTTCAGACTACTCCTATCCAAGGTTGCTGTGAATGTCCTGAACTCTAACATTTGTGGTATTCTTTTTGACTCTCATGATTAGCATGACATAGGTAAATATATTTACCATCCAAATTCTTTGAAATGGAATTCTAATGCCAAATGGAGAAAAACTACTTGATCTTTAAAGCGCATGCCCTCCCTTAGAAAATTTATGAAAATAAAGTCACAATGAGCCTCATTTTTTTCAAATTCATTTACCAAATTTCCTTCAAGGAGTTTCTGAATTCAATAACTCTTGTGAGAATATTTATTCACTTTCTGATTTGTTGCTGCAAAAATAAGATAAGGGATATAACATTTTACTGGTAATTTTCAATTAAATGATATTGCTATGATTATATTTTAAGTTTTTACACTATTTTTACACTATTAAAATATACAAGTTTTATGTGTTCTACATTAAGTCAATCCAAGTTGTGTGAATGACCTTTAGGGGCCACAATGGGAGCTGGGGGGAAGGCCAAGTATTGGGTTTCTAATTTTTCCCAAAAGTGTTTTATTCACAGTAGTAAATTTGTATCTATTTTATATATTTAACGTCCATTAAAATGGTCATATGAAAAACTATTTTACTGCTAAAAATGCTTGAAAATTCACTTCTTATTTAAAGGGATGCTTATAGCAGTGTCTATAAAATGTTATACATTTTGGGTTCTTGCACAAAAAAATGTGGTTCCTTTATCATTTGGATACAGTCTGATTCAGCATAGATAATTGCAATTGCTAGTGATTTTCTAGGAAAGTAATGTACAAAATATGTGAGGACTGCCCTTAATTTGATTGTCATTGACTACCCATTTGTTACTAAAATTAGATTTTTCCTCTTGAACTAAATCCAGCTCTATACCCATGTAATTTATTTTTTACAAAGCACCTATAAAACTTATTTTTAAAATTTCTTCTGTAGGTTCAAGATCCACTTGTCTATTTGTCAAACCCAGTCAAGTGACCCTTTATACATTATCTTATATCAGTTATGATGGACAACAAAGACAACAGGACAAGGTTGCTGGGCCAGAAAAAGTCTTGTCCAATCATAAATTCCTTCCCTTTTTTTTCCCCCAAAAATGCCCCAAAGGAGGTGTCCAGAACATTTGTTATGGTGGCTTTATGCCTGATCCACTGTCTTTGCCCTTTCCTGGGACAAAGAGGAAGTTAGATGCTATAGGCCAGTCTTCTCTGATCAACTTGATCCTTCTGCCTCTTTATACCTCTGATCATGTCTGTTACTTTTCAAAAGGAGGCACCACTTGCTCCCCAAGTCAAAAAGCTGCTGAGATGCAAAAAGTTGTAGTCTTTGCAAATGGCTCGCCATGTTTCTTTTGACATTGAAAATATATGCTTAACTTATTCATTCATTCATTTATTTACTTACTTATTGCATAGGACCAAGGAATGCTGAGCAAAAGAGCAATTTATTATCCCTAGAAATATAGAGGGAGAATATTTATCAAGGTATAATAGAGCATATCAAAGGAATCCTAAAAAATAAGTGATGGTTACTATTGTTTATGCTCACAGGGAAGGTTGCCTGAAAGAGAGAAAATAGACTTTAGAGATTTTACAGTGTTACCGTTTGAATAATTACCAATTTAGAGCTAGGTTATTAGGTAAGGGATTTGAAGATATTTTGAAAAGCATCATGACAAATGACATCATTATTACAAATCATAACTTGGCTTTACAAAGACAGAAACTACTGAATCATTGCTTATTACTTAAGTCAATAAATACTAGGCAGGAATTGATCATGTATAAGTTTAACTGTAAAAACTGTAATAATTAAGAGAATCTCTGCCCTTAAGATTTTAATAATTTGATAGGAGATATAATCATGTAAATAAGAATGGAAAAACTAGAGACATGGAGATTAGTCAAGAGTTAAAGCGGATTTTCAGATAAGAGACAAATGAACACAAAATAATAATAAGTAAAGAGTCTTTCAGATGAGGAAATTTATCTGGTTGCATAGAGTGAAGATAAGGAACCTAAATATGGTCCCCAAGTTTACTCTTAGACTAAAAGATGGATAGAGGCCTTACAAGAATTAGGAAGTGCCTAAGGATGAGCAGGCTTGATGAAGAGCACAGGAATGAGAAAAATACTAATGAGTTGAGCTTAAGGCATGTTGAGCTGAAGTGTTAGCAAAAAATCGATGTGGAGACATTCAACAACAACTAAAACTGTCCAAATCCAGTCTCTAGAGATGGTGTCTATGGACTAATTCCACTTACACAAAGATACCTGATATTCTATTTTCTTTGTTCATTTATTAATTACTTCATTTAGTTAACAACTATTAACTGAGTGCCTTCTTTGTATTAGTCACTCAAATTCATGGAGAGGAGAGAATGAAACAGATGTGGCAACCCTCTGTCATGGAGTTCACAGTAAACTGGAGAAGGCAAACAATGAGTATGTTGATAAACAGATATATAATTATACAATGCTATCAGTGCTATAAAGGAAAAAAGAGTAAAATAGGTGGAATGTATTTTAGATTCAATAGTCAGAGACATTTTCTTGGATGAGGTGACATCTAACCTGGGACCCAAAAGATATGAAGGAACTGGACATTTGAAGATTCTTTTAGGCAAAATCAATAGAATATATAGAGACCCTGAGGCTCATAAACACTTGTCAATTTTAAGAAATTGAGAACAGTGTAGTGTGAGATGAAATAAGTGAACATGCTAAAACTTGCAATGACAGAGACCTCTAGATGGAGAGAGATATAAAGTATGACTCAGACAAGAAACCATTTTTGTCCAATGACCAGCAAGAGGAAGATTGTTTACTAAGAACAAAGGAATCCTTTGAAAAGATAAATATCTTTCTGATTTCCATGCACCTGACATCAGCCCTTCTTCCATTTAGAAGCATCTCAGTGAAATAAAGCAGAGCAGGAGTTCATTGAAGAAAATGCAGGAGAAATCTTTCATCAAAATAGGTCTGTGCTGATAGGAAACCCGAAGTCCACACAAGCTTTTGTTGAGGTTGAAAAAAGTGAAGCCCAAGTGTTTAGAAAGTCTGTCTAACAAGGAATGAACATTTTTAAGATGGGTTATTTCCAATGTGATTGCAAAATTTTGTTTGCTATTTATAACACAAACTAAAACTTGCAATAGCAATCTTCAGAGTGATATTATGGATTAACATACATAGGTCAACTTTACAATTTACAAAGAGCTCTTTACACCTCCATATATTTCTCACAGCAATCTAGAGAAATCAATGTTATTATCATTAATTTTATTTTATCAAAGAAGAGACTGAGATGCAGAGAGAAAAAAATTGTCTATGACATTATACTAGCAAATGAGGAAAGCACAAGTATTCCTAAAATCCCACATTTATTCAAATAGACTATTATGTTTCACAATGTAAGTTTCAAATAGAATTTCTCCAAGATTACTACAGATCAGTAGAAATTGTAATTTTCAAATGTGAGTCTAAGCAAAATGAAATGCAATGAATACTTAGTAAATCTTAACAGCAAATGTTATAAATAGTAAGCCTCATTTCACACATGAGGAAACTAAGTCAAAGTGATATGAAAGGACTTAAGCTACAATCCATATAAACTTTGATTTAACTTAAAGATGGTAATTTCACCTTGTAGCTACAGGTTCCCATAAGAGATGAGGAGTGCTTAAAAATACAAATGTTAAATATATTACATGGAGAACAAAAGGTAGAAATGATCTTTTCATTTTGTTTTTACACTATGCTATTTAAGGATATAATTTATAAATTGCTTACTAGACAATCAAATGGTAGATCAATGAAATAAAAGTAACAAAATGGTTTTAGAAAATATGTAAAATCACCTTTTTACCTTGACTTTGAATTAGTGGCACTAATTCTTTGAACCTAGTATATATAATACTATACAAAACACTAGAATATAGATTTTTACTTTCTTAGATAATGTTCAGATTTGTATAGTCACATAATAAGGATAAATTTCCTCACTTAATTTCAATAGGAAACAGAATTTGCTTGTTTAAATTCTAAAACAGAATGCTAAATTTTTAATATTTTCTTTCCTCTTTAGATACATAAGAATTTAGAAAAGAAAGACCATTAGAAAGAAAGGAGACTCATGAAATGCTTTAGAATGGATATACGTTGGTGGTGAGAAGAAGCAAAGAGGCTCAATCTTTATTTTTATAATAGGTAGTGAATATTAACTAAATTATTCTGACACTGGCTAAACAGATTGCCTAAATATTAAAAGTATGCCAACTAGTAGAAAAAATATATAACTTGAACAATATACCATATAATTATGTGTAATTACAATAATATATAAATAATTCTTTGTTTCTTTTGTTTTTATAACTTTATTTATTTATTTATTTATTTATTTATTTATTTATTTTTAGAGAGAGGAGAAGGGAGGGGAAGAGGGAGAGAAACATCAATGTATGGCTGGCTCTCATGTGCCTCCTGCTGAGGACCTGGCCCACAACCCAGACATGTGCCCTGACTGGGAATCGAATCAGTTCACAGGCTGGTGCTCAATCCACTGAGCCACACCAGCCAGGGCTAAAATAATACATAAATTACATATATTTAATTATAAGGTCAAACTTGGGAAAGAGGCAGTTACGATCAAATTCTCGCCTTAAATAAATGTTTCCCATGGTTTCATTTGTATCAAATAGGCTAATGTGCACCATTAACCTATTGGTAGGCATTAGCATTATTGATGAGTTTCTGTGTAACTATTAATCAGTTTGCATCAGAGAGACAAACTACTGTTTTAATTTGTTTCCTTAGCTCTACTGAGATCTGCCTGTACTTCTTGCCTCTAATAAATATCTCCTGTGCAGCTGGGGTTGGTTTTGCTGCTGCTCGAAGCTGTGCCTCTGAAATACCACCCTCTTCTATAGGCTCTGTGGAATCATACTTATTAAAGGAAGCGGTATTCATAAAACATGTATCTTTATTGCTTGCACTTATTTAACTATAACTGGATCCTTGTATCTGTTTAAATTTACTTCAGATAAATATCTCAATTCTTCCTTTCCTATCTTTCCTGCGAAATTATTTGCTGAAAATACGGCTCTGTGTTGGCATAATGTCTTTCTGGTTAATGTAAACAAATGCAAGATTATATTCCTTCAGATTCCAGATATGCCAGACAAGGTTAAAGCTTTATTCTCACAATAAAACTAAGCTTTTTTAAGGTCATCCCAGAGTTTGATTTATGTTTTGCATTCGCCATTGTGAGGTATAGCCTGTGGGACTGGCTAGCTCAGGAGAGTAAAGACAAGCGATGGGGCTTCTCCCTCCTAGAATCCTGGTACAGATCCAGTTCATTCTGATAATGGCTAGAAAATCTAAAGACTTGATGGATTACAGATTGGGGGAAGGAAGACAGAGGACAGGTTCAAAGTTAGAATCCGTGGGTCACATTTGAATTGGCAATTGTCCATAATGTTTTAATAACCATAAAACTGAACAATCATATGTTTTCTCTTTAGGGACACTATGGCTGAATGAACTATGTATCTTCATGAAATAACCATCATTGTCATGTAAGTGCTCAAAGTATTTTTGTCATAACAGACCTGGACTCCAGAGACCGAATTTCCCCTCCAAAGTGGAGAGAGAGAAACGGAGATGTTGGAGATGTAATGGTTAAAGTCACTTTTTTGGTTTGTCTCAAAGCTGGGAAACATAGGATCCTGTCATTGGTATCACTTTCATTTAGTTTTTTCTAAATTACCAAATGGCAATTTATTTTGTTAACAGTTTTTAATAGGAAATAACACAGCTCTTAGAGTGCATATAATGAATGAAATCTTTTGATGTACCCAAATTCTCATTTTACCTCCCACAGAAATTTCTCTTATAATTGCTAAAAAGATGACAAATCTTATCTGTTGTACCATGGTATGGCACGTGTCCTCCATTTATGTGTGTGTGTGTGTGTACAATTATTATCTCTTTTTCCCACCGTATTTGTATATCTTCTTCTGCATGCTCTCCGCCCTTGGGTTTTCCTCATCCATCCCCCTGCCCACTGTTTCCTCCCTGCATTTGCCAGTCTACTGCAGTCTTATAAGCTCTAAGGAGTGACTTGTTTTTGGTCTCTTCTGAGAACAACTCCACTTTATAACACCTACGCATGTGGCTACTAGGTATTTGAGGAATGCCTGGCACAAAACATACTAATTTCATTTCTATTCTCATACTTTTTATTCTCAATGTATTTTTATTTATGATTATAATTTAGGTATATTTGTCTGTCCATTATGTGTTGAGAGATTTAAAAGATCAGAGATTGTCAGGGATATATTTTTTTCAATTCATTTTCTCCAGGACTTCCTCATTATAGTATTCGTAGAATAGATTCAATTAATTTGTTTGATCTTCACTGGGAACTTAACCGTGTTTGAGAAGGTTTTTAACAGTAGTGATATTATCAAAGTCTAGATGGCAGAAAGAGGTGGAAGAACCATTAGTCAGTAATTAATGAATAAGAAAATGCCTTTTAAACAATCATAATTTTAACTGGAATTAGGTAGACTTCATAAGGTTCCATAATATTTTAAATACAAAATAAAAAGCCCCCCAAAACAAAATAAATAAATTACTTTTAGGAAACCCCATTTTAACACTGTCATAAATATGTATTATGGTTTCCAAGAAAAAAATGATTTATTAAGCTATGTTAAAGAATGATAACATAGATTTAAGACATGGGTCTAGATTTAAAATAGCAGTAACCACAGCAAGATCTCTGTTAGTTTTAAATAAAAAAGTAGAAGATCAAACAATAATTTTGTATTTAGCATGGTCTCTGGCTGGATGCTATATAATACTAGCTAAAGAAAATACTTCTAAGTTCCCTATTCTGGAGGAGAAAAGTACCCCCGGTCGTTTCAGGACTCTTGGTCTTTGGAACGTGACATACATCAAATGAGGGAAGAAGGAGAAAAATCCCCTTGATCCCTGCAGGATTAATTTATTCAAAAAGGAAGTAATAGTAAAGATAGTAAATGTGCAAATGTCTTGTGACGAAAATGAAGGAAAACCACATAACATGCCAAAGGCCAAGGAAGACCTCCCTTACGAGAAGTACCACAGGAGGCAGAAAGAAACCCTCGACCTTCTGAAGAAGGTATAAGCCAGGAAGCAGAAGGAAACCCCAGAGGCAGGCTTACTCAACCTGTCCAGGGACATAAGAGGACATTCCCACCAAGCATTTGGACCCTGAAGAAATGCGAAGAGTAGATGAGTTAAAAGAATTTAAGGAAGAAATAAGAGTGAGAAACAAGTTTGATGCTTTTGAAGCGAAGACATTTGCACAGACATCCTTAACCTGTGTGCTTTAGGCCTTGACTTCTTTTTTTTTTTTTTCCCCATCTGGTAGTAAAATCTGGCTCCTGCATTCTGTTAGCATTTTCTGGTGTATCTTTTACCTTCTTTTTACTTTTAATCATTTGGTGAATTTTGCTTTAGGTAGTTTTCTTGTTGCTGTAATCTTACTGGATTTTGTATTTTGACCCATTCTCCAGGTTTATTTTTCAATTGGGATGTTTCACAAAAATGTATGAAAATATGTTCATTCCATATTGTAAAGTAAAAAATAACAAGTTACCAGAAAAAGAAGAAGAAAAAAGAAAATATTTCTTCAACAGGCAACATTTCAAGGCCAGCTTACTATTAATTTTTTTTAAGTAATTGGAAGTATTTTCTAGCATCAGATGTAGTTCAGCATAAGTCACATAAGGAAATTTTTAAAATTCACAGAAATGAGTAATACATTCCACAATTGCTGAAGAAACATAGAGACCACATGAAGCAGTGATCAAAATATAAAGTTATAGAAACAAATAGCTGTTTTAAAAGATTTAACTAGAGATGATCAGCATTGAAGCACTTGACTCATCCATTTGCCGCAGTGATTAGAGATCACCACAAATTTCGTCTTGACTTCACAGGTCCAGGCTAATTTCCTTCAGGCACCAGGTCATCTAAGATTCATCACTGCTCTGGGCAGGTCAGAGCTGTCTGAAAAAAAGAAATTCTACCACATACCTTCAGCAGTATGCTTACTCAGGCTACACCAATTCATGGTTCAGCAATGTCTCAATGTTATTTACAGTTATGAACATCTGGAGGGGGTGGCAAACCTTTTTGAAGGCTAAACATTAGTGCTCTAACTTTAAAGTGATTAAGTATCACCTGGAGGGTCAGAACAGGCCCTGAGAATGGCATTTCTAACCAGCTCTGGGACGTTTTCCGTGCTGCTGGCCTAAGGACCACACCTCGAGTAGAAATGAGCTAAAAATCCCTGGGCTTTCTAGAAGACTGTTGGGATATTTGGGAAAATAAAACAAAACAAAACTATGTTCTTTTAAATCTCACTGTACATGATGTACAACATATTGCCAGTCCTCTTAGGTTTTTGATCTTTATGTGCCTCTCTATCCAGCTTGAGTTCTAATGGTTTGGTTAGAGAGAATTCCTTTTAGTTTGATTCTGGAAAGACCAAATAACACATTTTATATGAACTCATCCAAGTGTTCTTCTCCCCTGAAATATCTTTGTGAGCTTTTTTAGAGCAATAAACAATTTTTTTCTTAAGTCATTCTCTATTTTTTTTCTATTTAAAATGCTAACAAAAAATAATTTGCATTATATATAAAGAACATTTTGTTGTTCTCTCTATATATACAGAAACCAAACAATTACACATAGGAATGCATGTTCTTCTTTATAACAGGCAGGTTGATTTCTCTCTATTTGTATGGCTCTTGGAAAATTTTTCCTTTGTTCTTCACTTTAGAAATCAATGCATTGAGTAGATATCTCCATTATAAGACAAATAGTGGCAGATCTTTAATGAAAAGCAAATCTGTATTTATTAATCTGCTTTTTGGCTGATAAAGAGTTAATGGGTTCAATAAAAAATAAAGATAAACCTAGATATAATGAACGTACCATCACAAAAACATGGGTCCACTAAACATTATCTTGAAAGGAAAAAAAAGGTTTGTTTTTACAGTCTCTAAGGCAAACACTGTACAACATATTTTGCCTTGTGAATGCATTTGTGAATTTGCCATCGAAATTCTGGATGCTTATCAGTGAGAGAATTACTTCTTGAACTTAATTGAGTTAAGTGAAGCTGTTGCTCACTCTACATAAATACTGCAGAACTATTTTGAATGATTTATTGATGGCCTCACCCTTTATAATAAGAATAAAAGTGCTGTGGAAAGATCTTTTAGTTTAATATATATTAATTACTTTTTTATTTTTTTAAAGTAGAGGTCATTCTTACCCCAAGGACACATAAACACAAAAGGTAAGAAATATTTTCAGGTACCTGGGAAAAACTATGCACTTATAAAACTATGCGTTACTTTAAACTTTCAAAAGTCTGAATGTGAATTTTTTATAACCTTTCTTATTTTTTAACAAGGCTGCTATTTTTGAGGACTCTGGACTATATGTCCTCAAACCTGAGGCAAACGCCATAATTTCATGATATTCTGTTCAAGTTCTAGCTGAAAGAAATAACAAGCAGTAATAAAGAGCAGGCTAGAGGAAGAACCACGTATTGAGAATGGCTAGATAAGTTTCCAGGGAAAATATTTTAAGAAAATGGTACCCAAGACAGGTTATATGTTTATTTCTGGGACAAACTTTCACATCTTCCATTATGCTCTGAAGCAAATGAATGACGATCATGCTCCAGTCGCTGGAACTATATGCATTTAAATTAAAAATATAGAAAGCACAGCATACACTGAGGTGGGATCTATTGACTGTGTCAGTAATAGCAGCATTTTCATTTTTCCTTTTGTAATAGAAGCCATTGTGTGTGTTCAGGATGGATTCCTAGTCTTTATTAATCTCAGCAGTGAGAGCATTGGGAATTTTAAAAGCTATTGATTTTTTAAAAAGAGATCGTAGTCCATCTTATCCTATGGTATTTTTAACTTCTACCTCAAACCTGTCATAAAATGGGTATTCAGTACAGAGGGTCCAGCACTTGGTGAAGTGTTTTAGGTACCTCTCTAAAATATCTTGAAAGATTTGGACACTTGCTTAATTTTATGGCATAACAAGTAATATTGTTTTGATTGACTTTTCTTCTTTTCTCCTACCCCTTTTCTTTTTTACAATTAGATCAACAAGGCCCTCCATTCTGACAATAAAGATTGCAAAATGGGCACTTATAATGTGTCTGTCATTTGCCTGTTCTCTTAAGACCTCCTAAGTAACTGTTTCCCTCTAGTCACTTCTATATTTTCACCTCCCTCTGAATTTTATCACCATCTTTCCTGAAGTATCTGAGCCTTTGTTGGACCTCAGAATTAGTTACTTCAAGTTCACCATTAACTTATGTTATAAATAGCAATAAAAAATGAATCTTAAAATATAGTGGATTTTTCCATTAATCAATGCATGCATTATTTTAAATCATGACACTATAGGGAAAAAAACATAAAAGTAATAGATGTTAACTAGATATCATATATTAATACTTATTAAAACTTTGCTTGTATTCAAAATGATTTTAAAATCTCTATCCCCACATTGCAGAACTACAAAGCAAAAGATGACAATAAAAAATCCTTCCTGACATAGAAGACCTATTTGTTTTCTTCCTCTATTAAGTAGTTTGAAATCAAGAGAATACCATACCTCACACAATTCTCACTCAAGTATTAAAATGAGAAATAAATGGGGCAATGGATCTTTACATGCAGTCCTGAGGGATTTCTATGAATACAGGCAAATATGACACACCAAAATTAATTCTATAGTGGCCATGATAGCTGTGGCTTAAAACTTTATATTACATTTAAAGGCCAGTATACACAGTCATCAAAATCTTGGAGAATGAGTGTATGCAAAGGTCTGAAACTTATGTTTGGGTTTGGAATTTGGGAGTCGGAGAATGCAGACATACTTGGTAGTAAAATCACTTAAAACCTGGCAATAGTCTACTTTTTTCTTTCATGCTATCTTTGTGATTCAAGATAATGAAGGCACTTCATACTTTCAGCAATGTACGTATGTGTTGTTAGCTTTGCAATTTTACATTTAACTATAATAGAAAGGTTGATCATCTTGTTTTTATTATGCTAGATATAAAACAAAATGGCTCTAAGGAGATAGTGCTTCCAACAAACTGCCGCATGCTTGCTTTTAAAAAAACAATAACAACCACCACCACCAATGCCATTCATGTTTTGTCTGTGAAAAGTTAACAGTGTCCTTTAGAGAAAATTTACATTATACCCCAGATTAACTACATTTTGGAAGTTAACAGATTTTTAATTTTGTCTTTGGGGATATATATAACTAGACAAATAAAAAACATTATAAAATCTTTTGACTTATAAAAAGAAAAAATAGATTTCTATAATATGTTATTTAAGGTGGAATTTTTCAAATATCTATTTCAAATAAAATAATGTTTTAAATATTTGAAAAAGTGTTAAGTGTGGTTTGGGAGATTAAGAGGGGGAAAAAAAATTCAAGAATTACACCAGAAAGGTACAAAGACTATTACCATTTTTGAGTTAATCTTTCCAGTCATTTTAAGTAAGTATGATTTACATTGTTGTTTATATCATTACAAAATTTATTGTTTACTGAACTGAGAATGGTACTATTTTAATTTCTCCATATTTCTACTGAGGCTTTTTATCCTGTGACTAAAAACCTTTCATGAATATTTTTACAAATATGTTTTTGTTTCTTTCAGAAAACAAATTTGTTATTAATTATTGAGTTAATGCCTTGAGATCAGAAAAAATAAAGATCACACTTTTATCAATAACATAAATCCAAAATTACATATATACATAAACATATGTATACATGCTTCATCAAATATCTATAAAAGAAAAAAAATGACTGTGCTGAGATAGAAAGTTGATGAGATATTTGGAACATTTGGTCAGAAAAAAGTAACTTTCCACTGTATTTTAAAAGTCATGGATGAATATTAATAATTTTATCCAGAAACTCATTTATCCTATTAAAAACCTATTAACATGAACCTATTAAGGAGGGGGATTGCTGGGGGGAAGGGGAGAACCACGTGGAGGGGGGCAAAGGGGGAAAATTGGGACAACTGTAATACCATAATGAATAAAACATACTAAAAAGTCTATTAACAATCATTATTGCAACGGAGATTAAGGGAGTGTTAGACTAAATGGTTGCTAGTGTTTGAGGCAACCAATGCCATCTTTAAGAAGCAAGTTGCTCTAAGTAATCACCTGTTCACTTTAGAAGGTTGGCCTGTATCACTTTAATGTTCTTACATTGAGAAGTTACTGCTTTAGAATATACAGTTTTTAATATCCCTGGCTGGTGTGGGTCAGTGGATTGAGCACCAGCTTGCTTTCCAAAAGGTCAGTGGCTTGACTCCCAGTCAGGGCACATTCCTGAGTTGCACGGCAAGTCCCCAGTAGAGGGCACATAAGAGGCAACCACACATTCTTGTTTCTCTTCCTCCCTTTCTACCACTTTTCCCCTCTGTCTAAAAATAAATAAATAAAATCTTTTAAAAAAATAAACAAACACTGTGCTGCCAGCCTACAAGCCACCCCCAATCCACTTTTGGGTACCACTCTTTTGCTACTGCCCAAGACTCTGCTTCTGTGTGTAAGTTCCCTTATTCAACTCTGCAATTTTGAGCCTTTTCCTTTGGTCTCTTGATCCAGTCTGCCTTCGGAGGCTGGTGCCAGGACACCTGGGCAAATTTTCCCAACGTTGTTTTATCCAAAGGCTTCTCTTCACTATGGCAGGAGCTCAAATAGCATATGTTAAGAATCAAAGAATAAATAAATTTATTTTAAAAAGTTGATCTTAGATTCAGATGTATTTTTAAATCCATTTGCTGCTAACAAACTGGATATGCTTACTGTTTCATTTTTCAATGAGCTGCTTAGCAATAAATAAAAAGATAGAATTTTCCCACCTCATAAACCTCTGCTATGGAGGAAATACAAAGGATCTTCCCTCAAAAGGTTAACAATCAGACACGATGACTACAATGCAACATAGAATACAGGCGATACCTTATCGGTGAAGACCTATGTATTATGAAAATTATTCAGCATAAGGTTTTGAGTGCCAGGTTAAAAGGAAACTTGAACAAGACCCAATGGATAAAAGTAAAATCACTCATAGGGTCTATATTGCCCTAGAAATGATGGATTCACAGTCAATTTATTAGGATACAATTTCATGAAAACACATCCATAAATGAGTCATAGTAGAAATATAATTCAGAGAAGCAATGGAAGCCCCATAAATGTATTTTTTCTTAATTTAAATCAGGACTTTTTAACTGTTCCATTCTAAGAAACATATTTTCCCCAATATTTTTATTTAAAAGTTATACAAATGTGCAGTCAAAGGAATACAGTAAGCATTCATATCACAACTATACCTAACATTTTATTTTACTTACTTTATTACATATGTATCCATCTATCCATTATTAAGATTTTAAGAAATAATTTATACATTTTTGTAATTGTAACTTTTATTAAATTAAATTGCCTTTCACAACAAATGCATATTTTAAATATGAGAGTGTTTTTTATTTATTTCAGGGATTGATCTAACTTGGTGATGAATCTTACAATCAAAGATATTTTGTAAGTGAGGAAATATAGTCTCAGTTATGGCAAAAAAAGATAAATTAACTTCCTATCAAGTTTTTAAAAAGAGGTATTTCAGATTGTTTAAATATTGGTAATTAACTTTAGCAAGATATCAAGAAGGAAGCTCATGATTTCAGTATAAAAACATTAATCAAATTAAATTACGGAAGAATAGACTTTTATGGCATATAAGAGAGTGAAATGAAAATTACAGAAAGAATTTAGAGCATTAAATATCAGGAACAGTATTTTCTCAAGGAAGTTATTAACAGGTTGACATCACTCTCTTATTTAGACCCGGTAATCCTTATTCATCTTTTTTTTTAAACTTAAATACTGATATATGCAACCATAATCTTTCCCTTAATTTGTTTATCTGGGTTCTTTTGCATTTTAAATTCTTAGAGAATAAAGAATATAAGAACATAATTTATATGTTAAATCTCTTGAGTATTTTCTCTCTGTTTTTCATTCTATACAATATTTTCAAGGAATAAAAAGGAGCATGTTCTTTATTTATTTTTTGTTTGTTTACAGTAAAACCTTGAGAAGGAAGTATGAGAAGATATTTGGATTTTTATTGTGATCTGCCCATTAAGAATTTTTCAAGAACTACTGTTAGTTAAATTAATTGACTGTAGCTGTATGGTAAAAGCTATACAATCCCAGAAAAATATATGAGAAACACAAAAGAAAAAAATACAACTGTGGTTTGGACTTTCTGTATTAGTACTCAATTATCTGAAACTGTTAAGAAATTAGCTATTTCATTTAATTATTTCTTTCTGCATCATATCCCACACAAAACTACTAAATTTAAAAAATAATCCCTCTAAAATGTGAGGGAAAGAAGTTCCTGCTTCCCTCACATTTAGTGAATTCTAAGTAGTGAATTCTAATTGTAACTTAATGATAAGTTAGCAGAAAAATCACCTTTTTGTATGCATTGTACTGCGAAATACAAAGTTTTATTTTTCTGCCAGAAGCCATTTGTCCCTTCACAGAATGGATGGCTCTTAGGTTTTTTGTTGTTGTTTTGTTACTTTTTTACAACTCGTGATTATTATGTCTCTGTCTTTACTGTCTGGCTACCTCTCTTTCTCCTCATTCTTGTCAGATAACCTGCTATTTATGGCCATCATCTTTTTATGCTCCTTATTTATTGTAGTAATAGGGGAACGACTGTGATCGGAGTATTAACATTGAGCACAATATAAGAACAAATCCTCCAAAGGCTGGAGAGTTTTAAAGAATGAATTACATGAGCATCTGTATTGTACTTTCTTACATCTATTTTTTAAATATTCAAGACTTAAAATCCATATTTTAATGTTTCAAATAGTTCAGGATTTTAAGTAAATACCTCAAAGTACAGAGTGTTACTGAATATTGTAAATCATATTTTAAATTTTAACTATGAGTTTTTAAAAAGCACTGAATGTTAGTTTATCCTTAATTTGTAATGTGGTTTTAATTTGAAATTTAATCATAATAGCTAATACATATTGACTGTCTTCTAGGTACCAGGCATTTTTAAGATTGCTTTATATGCATTACACATCTGTTACTCACAACAAAACTATAAGTTCAGACCCTTAAGTGTGTGGAATTTATAGATGTAGAAATGGAGGTAGAGAATGTTGAGACAATGTGCCGAGAGGGAATCACAATTTATGCTCAGTTAGTCTGGATCCACAATCTACATGCTTAACCCCCCTCGATAGTATGTAACCTCACATTACTATATGTTCATTTAATATATATTTTATGTTCTTTTAAGAATATAAGTAATGTTCATTAAAGAAAACTATAAATAAATAGCAAAAAAAGCCCTTTAAATAATGATCAGAAATTCTGCCACAGTCATGAAAACAAACTTAATATTTTGTCATATTTTCTTATTTTTAAAAAATTTCACAGCTTTTTAAAACAAAGCTCCAATCATGTTTGTTATTTTTATTATATATACTTTTATTCAATTTACTATTATATCTTTTTTCTTAAAGATTTTGTTTAATTAATTTAATTTTAAAAATGTAGAGAGAAGGGGAGAGAGAGAGAGGGAGAAAAACATTGATGTGTCAGAGAAACATCGATCGGTTGCCTCTCACATGCCCCCAAATGAGGACCTGGCCCACAACCCAGGTGTGTGTCTTGACCAGGGAATCCAACTAGTGACCTCACAAGTTTGTGGGACAATGCCCAACCCACTGAGCCCACCAGTCAGAGCTCAATTTACTATTGTATCTTAAATTCTTCTCCAAACTACTATGTAGGTTTTCTGATCATTACTTTTTTATGACTGAAGAACATGCCATCACTGCTTATAAACTGGTCTTATTTTAAACAAAAAGTCATTGAGAAATGATTGCTAAAACTAGAATCAATAAGCCTGATAAAATTGCTACTTTTTTTTTAAATGAACTTATCACTGGCCCAATAAATTCTTAGATAAAAAATTTATTTATATACATATAAATATACATATGTATTACACATATATAGTACAAGAGGAGGTATATTACAAGAGAAGGATGAGTAGTCCTATCAAGAAAGTATTGAGAATATATGCATAAATCTTATATAAATGTGTGGTTTGCCTCATCAGAAAATCCCTAAATAAAAGACAATTAAAGCTGCTTGGTATTTTCACTTCAAATAAAAAGGCATATACAAAAGCATAATTTGAATTAAATCCATTTCTTAGACCTCATTTTAAATGTACATCACCATTTAAGTAATAATAATAATAATAATAATAATAATACAGTAGCCATTATACATTTAATATCAGTCTTGCAGCCTAAGTAGTTCCTATTGGAATTTCAATTGCTCTCTGATATGAGCTAAGCTGGGTAGTAGAAAATGCCTTAAATTTGATTAAATAATTCAACATAAACTTCTACAATTTAACTATCCTCCTTTCCCCAAGTCGTAAATAAAGCTGATATGAGCCTTTCTTCCTCTGATGCAAACCAAGAGAGAGAAATGCAGTTTTTCTTTTTGTTTTTTTGTATTTTTGTCCAGTTTACAGCTCACGGATAACTACATAAAGGAGCTTACACACCAATGAATATGGCCTTTAGGCTCAATAGCTCAACAACACAGTAATCAGATTTCTGATATTTAATATCTACCAGAGCTATAGGAAAAGGTAAATTAACTCTATCTATTATAATTGAACATTTCTGTCCCATTGGTTATGTATTTTGGATGTAGGCACTGGTTAATTGTTTGTTTAGAAAGAAATTAAGACAGCAAAACGGAAAGAATCAGAATTAATATGTAAAGATCAAGGACAGTCTTTAGCCAAGTGCGCTAACATTGCAATCTGATAAGTAAGAGAAAAACATATTTACATTTACACACACACGCATAAGTTATATTATAGTATTTTGTTTCATTAAGGTAATAATAAAATAGAATCTGAGTTTACAGAAACTCAGCTAATATTAAGGGAAACATTCTTTAGATTTGTAGGTGGGGAAGTGTTGTCGTGCAAGAGAGTCCTAGAACAGGAAGGTGCAAAACATACACGAAATACAGCTCCTCTTAAAATAACACATCTAGCATTACTTCTAATGTAAAACAGCTATAAACAAATTGTCAGTCCTTTTCTCTTTCAAAGACTCTCATGCAAAGTAGGGAAAATAAATCCCATCCTTAAGATCATTTTATGAAAAAGAACCAGAGTCTCAAAGATCGAACAGTACCCCTGAAGTTACATAGGTTGGTAGTGTCAGTAAGAACTTGTTTGGGTCTTTCTTCTGACCTCAGAAGAGTAAGCTCTTTCCATTAGGCCATTACCACTTTTTTTTGTTAGTTGTTTGGGAGGGAGAACAGAAGGCGGGTAGCAGTGAGTGGAAGGGGAAGGGTCAGATCAAGGAACAGGTGTGAAGGACACATGGACAAAGCCAGTTTGAGGAAGGATTGAGAGGAGGAGGTGGGGGTTGGTGAGCCAGGGGAAAGTGGTGGTGGGTAAATGGAGACAAATGTATGTGAAAATTTTTTTTAAAAGCAATAAATTTTTTGAAAAAGAAATATTCATACACTCTTTTGTGAGGAGAAACTCCTATATGTACATAAACAGGAAAAAAAATAAGACAACATGGAATTTTAGAGTTGTTAAAACCTTATGAAACCATAGAGTTTAAATTCCTGCCCAGAGCCCTTCATATAGTCAATTGATTACTATTAATAGTTTTAATAAATGCTGTTGAACTCCTCTGTGTTTTTCTCAACTGAGAAAACTGTGCCAATTCAGGGCATAGCAAAAATAAGGTGTTTTCAAACTTTTCTCCAAAAGGGATGAATCTAACATATATGCTGCTTATCTTTTTGCTTTCTATTAACTCTTTTTTAAAAAATAAAAGTCAACAAATATAAAGTAGATTTCTGAAATATCTGCTTCAGATATTTTTTAGCAATTTAAGTATTTATTTTCTTCTATAGGCAAAAGGTTTAATAGTAAATATAGGTAATGTATTGGTTTTGGTCCTTAATCACCTACTCCTAGTGGATCAAATTTAGGAAACAGCCTTGTCATTCATTATAGAGTAACTGAACATCTGTGAGACTTTTTCAGGTTTTCATTCTCTCTAGAGTCCAAACTTTGGATATTTTGAGCTATAAAAAATGTGCCTTCCTTGTCTAATTTTCATTCACAGGAAAAATTGAACAATAAAGATAAACGTCTCAACATACCAGGGAGGATAAACTTCCTCCCTGTCATCTGAGTATTTTCTGAGCATTTGGTACTATCTATACAATTAGTCTCACATTACCTACTTTATTATTGCAACTTATAAAATAAACTGCTTCCCTTTAATAAGACAAGTTCCACTTAAAAACCAAGTCAGTGAAGCTATTTTACAGATTTCAATGTTGTAGTAGTGCATTAAAGTCCTCCAAAATTACAGAATCTCAGTTGACGCATTCTAATCTTAATGGAGCAACACTTTAAAAGTAGTGTAATGCTTCGTTTCCTTCCACAATATATGCTTCATAATCTCATTTTAATAGTGGAAATAGGTTTTTTTCATTGGAAAAAAATCTAGTTTCCTCTGTAATTTGCCACTTGATGTTGCCATATGATTTATCAGCAAAGTATGCATACAAGATGTATAGTCTCTTGGGAATCACTTTTAAATGTCCAGTGAGTTGAACAAATCAGATTTTATAAATAGCTGCAAAAAATTCTCTAATTGTTCATAAACTGGCATAATTGGATCTACTTTAAATACAATTCATTCAAACACAGATTATTTTTAAAATTACAAAACACCTTAATTTAAAATTACTGGTCTAAAATAGTTGACTAACATTGTCTAAAATTGTATAAGTAATATAATATATAATGGACAAATAATGTAATATAGAGTGTTATTTATATATATATACTATAAATTATAATTTAATTGGGTTAGTAATTCCAAGCTAATCAAATAATATGGTGTAGGCAGAGAGATATGTAAAATAAAGTGTTGTTGTTTAGCTTACTATCTCAGATGTTGTTACACCCACAGTGAATCCTCACACGACAATGTAAAGTGTGTATTCTTAATATTAAATTAGCTATTTCCATGCATGATTTGATGATGTTAGTTAATTAAAGCAATAAAATTAAGATATTAATTGCTTATTTTCAGTTGCACATTTATGTCTAAATGCTGATATCCACAAGAATCAATAATCAACGCTTGCCAGGCTTAGTGGTCATATGGGAAGAAGACTCATATTAACTTGCTAAAATGTCTACTTTTATGTAGCTCCATTTTGCCCTCCATTACAATGTGTAATTCCTGGGCAGGTTGTGTTGCCAACATGTGTATCAGAAATAAATTTTGATTCATTCTGTGACATTTTCAATCATGCCTGGCATTTACTTTAAAGGACTACTTAATCATAACTGTTTCTAATTTAGGGGCTCTGATTATCATTTAAATTGATGTGTTAGTCATTGATTGATTGAAAACCAAAACCAATACTATGTGGTTTAAATTTTTCATATAACAACGTATCTTGACAGTATGTTTCTTTAAAATAAATTATTAATTATATCCTAAAATTCCCCAGATCCTAGGACATGGAAATATATATATTTTTAATATTAATGGAATTTTAAAAAAATAAGTTAAAAATTAATTTAGATTGCTATAAGAACAACCTTTAAATGCCACTTGAATTTGGGATGAAAATTTATGGTAGATTTTATACTTCTTTGTCACGTAGTCCTTATAATTAAGCCAATGAGCATCACTCTAAGAGATACCTGAATAACTAAACCTTGCTGTGGTTCTATAGTGTTAAATTTAGGAATGTACTAGGTTCCAGTGGGACAATTTTAGGTGGCCAAGAGAGATGGAAAAGAAGTTTGCTCACAATTAAGTGAAAAAGTTACTTACTATACACTAGCGATCATATTGTGCATTTTATAACCCTGAGATTGATTAGAAGCTCCTAACTCAGGTGTGAGGTCACCAACCTCCTCTGGACAAGGTTGTGTTACAGCCTGCTTAACCCTCATGTTTTCCAGCTGGCTGAAGGGAGCAGTAGAGTTCTCAGAATGTGTGGTGTGACCCTTACTCATTGGGAATCATCCACAACTGTTCCCGTGGTGAGGCCTCATTGAGGAAGCCCAGGAGCTTACCTCGATGTTTGTAATAGGATGATGTTGCCAATTTCCCTGCTGTTAACTTTGTGCTGACTTCAAATTCTTTCCCTTAGAAAGTAAATCTTGCATAATTTACTAAAGTTAAATCCATGTCTGATTCTAAATATTGTCACTTGCAATTTGTCCAGATATTCACTACATTTTTGACAAGAAAATAATACACCAGAAATGAAACTCACTCTTTTTATCTTTTAATTAGTTATAACTATGAAAAACAGTCTTGAATGAAATATTTCCTTTTGCATGTCTGTGTGTCTACTAAAATAAACATTATTTAATTAGTGTGACATTATAATCACAAGCAACACCTAAACCACAGAAGCTTAACCATAAATATTAGTACAACATATCTCTGCAAATAGGAAATGGACAATAATTGTGATTTATAAGGTCTGTTTGATTTTTCCTTTATTTTAGTAGGTATTTAAACAGAGCAAGTCCTAGACAAAAGCATATGAGAATTATCATTTATATCCCCCAATCCTCCATTTGGAAGTAAGCTTTTTATTTAGAGATGTTTCTTTCTACACTGGACTTTCTACGTTGCAAATGTTCTCTATTTATTAGTCCTCTTCCTGATCTTTTCACTGATTTCAGTTTGATTGAAATTGAAACCTTTCCTGCATATTGTACTGGTTTCTGCTTTCTGCTGGTGTATTCAATAAAACAGCATTTGCTTTTATATTAGGTGTGAGCTAAATGTTTACTTATTACCTCATTTCAGGTAATTATTTACATTTCAAGTCAAGATATTATGAGTACTTTAAAAACAGTGGTTCTCGCTTTTTTAACCTACAAAGCACCATTTAAATTTTTCCCTTGTATATCTTATGTTTTGAAATATTTTGGTTATCATCTTGTATTTTTGTGGAAATAAGTGATCAAAATGGACACTGTGATGACCAAGCATGAGATTCAGAGAAGTGTGTCTACTCCATCAGTCACATTGCAGAAGCTTCTGTGATGTCACTAACAGTTAATCTGAGATTCTGATTAGCGTGAAATTAGGATTGCTACACTTTCAACCAAATGCGAAGAAGCAAATTAAGGTTTTCACGAGGATTTCCAAGATAATCTTTTAGGCTTCACTGCTATCCCTGTGGATTTCTAGAAGGAAGGGAACTGAAGCAGAGAATCAGTGTCTTAATCCAAAGGATTGATTTCAAGGTTTAGAATTTTTTACCAGAAGAGGAAATGATTTTAGGTAAATCTCATCAGCTCTATGCTAAAAGATATCCTCTTAAACACTCATTCAGAAACTATTCAGAAACCATTCAGGTGGCCTCTCTCTGTAAGAATTCTGAAATCCTATCTTTTAATAGTTATTAAAATATATGCAATATAAACTCTTGGTTATAAAGTGAAATACCGATATATGTAAGACTTGTGTATATACTTTATAATTAATTAAAATGTTATTTGGTATTAAAAGAATGGTCTCCATACCCTTAGTATAACTTTATTATGTTTTTTTCATTTGAAAATAACAAAAGGTTGCATTAAATATTATATTTCTAGCTCCAGCTGATAGTCTATGCTCTTGAACTCATTAAATCTAAAATTTTATATTTCATTGATTCATTATTCTCTTGAGAATCTGATTAACAGTTGACTATTAATATCATATAAACATAATTTAAGGGATTATTTAGTTAATGAAGCCATTTGATACTTAGATAAAAGTCCACATAAGAAGGAATGCTGTAGTCAGTCATTCATTTTATTAATAAGGGAATATGATAACCTTTTCATTGTGAACAAAAATATATCTTAATGTTTTCAATCTGAGTCATTTATGTTTTAAATATACTATACCGGTATGGGCACAATATTTGTAATGATCCACTCATCTACTCTCCTATCGCTCATAGATCATTAGCTCCTCATAGGTACTCTTTAGCCACAAACTCATTTTGGACTTTATGGTCCATTCCTTCTGTGAGCCTCCCGAACCAACCCATAGTCCTTTGCTTATGCTGAAACAGCCTCACCAATACCTTGCCCTTAGTCACCCACAGTGTCTGCCTTGTCAGTTCTTTCCCTGGACTGCAAACATTGTGGCAAGCATTTAGAAACTCTTACCCATCCAGCAGAGCTCACATTCATTTTGCCCAATTTTAGCTCATACCTCACCGCTGTACCAAAATCCTCTGTTTTGCCATCAGTGTCCTTGATGTGCCCATCCCTTTCATAGTTTTATTATTATAAGTTGTCAACTTAGAATTCCTGAGTCTACATTTTCCAGTGTTGATATGGTGCTCTACTGGCATCTGCTACGTGAAAATCTCAGAACACTTCATCATCAGGCCAGAGTTAGTTTTCTGCTGGCTTTTTCTGGTCCTTGTATGACAATACCATCTTTCAGTTCACCCACGATCAAAACCTCTTCCTCTTCCTTTGCCTCTTTCCCTAAGGACAAAAAGTCTCCCTTTGGGATGAGGAGTCCCCATATCACACTTTTTGGTTAAGTGATTTCTGACAAATTAATGAATTCTCTGGTTCTCAAATTTCTCATTTGTAGAACAAAAAGAGCAAGTAACTTCCACTCAGTTTAACTTAAGGATTAAATACAATAATGTGAAAATATTTTTCTTCCCCTAGACTTGCTGTCCAACGTTCCTCCACTGCATTTACCCTTTTCTGCAGCTAAGCGGCCTAATTGTTTTTACTTCTCGATTAGCAGCCATGCATGATTTCCACCCTTTTATTCATTCAGATCCCTTCCACATGGAATATCTTCTAATCTCTGTCTGTTAAAATTGTTCGTGAAGACATTGTCAATGTTACTTCCTTCAGAAGGCTTTTCTGATCCTGCAATGAGATCTAACCTGTATATCAGCCACTTGCAAGCAAAAATTATCTCTATATCCTTGGAACCTGTTAGCATTGTTTTCCACAGAAAGCATGTGCTTAATGAATAACTGAATGAACTGATAATATTTATGACCTGCTTGCCAGACTTGTATTTCTATTTGCCCACCTGACTTCTTAGGTGGGATAGTCTATTTTTGCCTTGTATTCCACTCAGTAAAACTAAATTTTCATCTCCTCCTTCGTAATTGATTCTATTTCCCTACCTACCTATGTCCTTCCATATTCTATGAACATTTCTTTGTCTTCCAGTGTTAAACACTCAGTTATTTTTTAAACAAAGTTATGATCAAAGAATAATAGAAATTATGAAATCCCTGTTAGAAGAAATTCAAAAGTTTTCCTTTTTATAAGACAGACACATCGATGGAAGCAGGCGACAGCTAGTGGGGGTGTGGAGGTTGGGGGTGAAGGGATTGAGCAAAACAGGAAAAGGACTCCTGGCCGTGGACGAGTGTGGTGACTGCTGGGGAAAGAGGGTATAAGGGGGCTAAGTGGTAATGAGAAAAAAATTCGTATCTTAACCACGTCCTTTACCTCTAATGAGTACACCAACTTCATAGCAATTTATCAGTTTATATGTTTAGCCATTTCTGTCATTCTAATAAAAAGTTTTAAAATTAATGTTCTGATATTTAATATACAAATTTTTAAATTAAAATGTCAGTGATTGTGATGCCCATGTTATAAATTATCTGGCAAATAACAACCAACTACAATGTTTAGTTACATTGATTTTACTCTAAATTTAATAGAAAAATATTAGGCATCTCTTTAATTCAGCCTTTCATAGTCTTAGCTTTTTATAGAGTTTCAGAAAAAAATCAGACTGCATATTGCTTCTAACCACCTCCAAAACCATCATTCTCTGCGCATTTGTCTATATTACAACACCGTAACAACTAATATTTATGTACCAATAAATTACTATTTGCCAAACTCTACACTAATTATAGCACATTAGCTGTCTCATTTAATCCTCACAATCACCGTATAGGAATGTTATGTTGTTGTTTCCACTTTATAGATGAGGATACTGAGAATTAGTGATGTTTAAGTCACTCAATCCAGGTCATACAAGAAGTTGGTTTAGAGATGGTACTCAAAACCTGGTCTTTCTGCCTCTAAATCATGTGTTAATGACCACTCTATTATACAACTTTTTCAGAAATAACAAGGTTGAGATTTTCGGTCACTTACCTGGCATACTGAGGTGATTTCTTCATCTACTTTTGACCTCCAAATTCCAACTCTCTTGTCAGCGGCACAATTGGTGAGCTCTCTACACTGTGTGGTCTAGTTTCACACCTCTATGCACTACTACCAACTCAGTTGGTAGGATTTCTCCTGTATCTAACCTTAGAGTATTCATTTGCTCCATGAAATACATGTTTAGATAACATAGGTTTTATTTTTGCCACACACAGGAGAAAAATGTGTGGCAAACATGCATTTGGATCACAGGGATATCATAGCCTCCCTTCCTCTCCTTAATGTGCTATATGTATAGAAACAGAAAGTCTCATTAATTAATTCTCCAAAATGTCTTCCATGGGCATTCCTTGCTTTCCATTCTATTATTTTCTCTTGTCTGGTCACTGCAATATCCTTCTAACTTGTCTCCCTCACCTGGTCTTTTTCTAAAACATTGTTTTCATCATAGTACGCCCATGCTCACAAACTGCAGGACACATTTCAGTTATTTAGGCCCAGCATACAAGGCGATTATTCCTCTCAAGTACTTAACCTCACTTCTCCCTGAGGCTCTGCTACAGCTAGTATATTACTTATTCTCTGCCTTCCGCAAAGTCACACTTACTTTAACTTTCATGCCATGGGGTTTCTCTTTGATTTTCCTGAAACATTTAACCCCATTTTATATACTTCTCCAAAGCCTGTACAAGTCTCCTGTCTTGTAAAATGAACCCCTTCTTCAAAATTATCCTTCTTGACTCCACCCCACAGTTTAACACAGAATTGCATGTACACATAGCAATAACTCTTTGACCCACGTACTGATTTCTTTCCATACCTGGCATGTTATAGGTGTAAATAAATTTCTAGTATCGTGCCTTCACACATATACCTTAATGTGTAATATATTTGCTGTTTAACAAAATGCTTTCGGTTTGATTTATTACATTAAAAATTAAAAATATATTTTACTCTATTTATTACCTCAGACAAATGCCATGATAGAAGTATAAAATGAAGCAGAATTAAGGTCAATTAAAAGGAACCTGTGACTGAGGTCATTTCTATACCAAATATAACTTCTTCAGGAAAATCAGTATTTTCTAAATCCATTAATTTTAAAACAAACAGAAAAGCCTGCAGACAAAGCCAGTCTAAGGTGAACATTTCTTTTATGCAAGTAATGTTTTGCTAATTCTAAGTATAAAATGGTCTTATTAGTTTCAAATCAAGTACACAAAACTTTTAGAAAGGAGAGATAGAGAAGTCAACATATCCACCGCACCAGGTTCACGGAAGCAGGCTGAGACAGACTTGATGCTTTCCAAATGTTGTATTTCTACAAAATTTGCATTTTATGAAGATTTGTGTTGTGCTACCTAACTTATCTTCAAGATAGGACCCTAGAGTGCTAACACAGAGCAGGTATTGGCTGTACAGTGAATTTAGAGAAGCTGTAAAAGGCCACCCTCCACAGAAACTCTTTCCCTCTTAGCTGTTTTCACAGTACATGAAAAGCCAGTTTCCAGTAGTTAAAGCAAGGAAGTTCAGTTAAAATGCAAATGCACATATATTGCTAGAAGGAATGACACAAAGGGAGAAGAAGTATTCAATCCTCACCTACTTCCCAGCTCTGCCTCAGGCCAGCCTCCTGAAGAAAATCCTATGTTGCTTCAGAGAAAAGAACTTGGGTGCTCTATTCAGGACTTTTGTGTCCAGATTCTCAAGATAATTCTCTGTATTTGAATATTCCACATTTACTTTGTTTAATATTTATGTCCTTTTGAATCTTTCCCCAAATGCCTCAAACTACTTTCTTCAAATAGATAAATCTGATTATCTCATTTCTCAAAAGGAGTTTGAGTTTAAACATCTGGGGACCTCTGGCACAGGGCATAAAAGGTAACTATGCAACAGAGCTGGTCTATGCAGATTTATGACAACTTTGTGACATGAAATTCCTCTGGTAGAATACTGTGCCCCCATCAGAGTAGAGGAGACCTAGGAACAATTATTTTCCGAGAAATTAACTCAGATCTGTCTGTCTACCTCACCCAACAAAAACTTCATCTATCTCAGTAACATCATGAAGAAGAAAAGTAACACTGACTTTCCATGTGGACATTGAAGACCCATTTCTAAACAAATATTATAAATATCTTGCCTAAGTTAAGGCAGAAAAAATCAATTCTGTGTATTGAATTTTCAATTATTGATCTGTAATTTCTAAATTCTCAGTAGAAGTAAATGCTACTAGATTTAACACAACCTCTACAGTCAGTAATATACCCCCAAAATGTATTCTGGATTTACTAAATTCCCAGTTGTACTATGATTAATTTATGGGGCTTAGAGGTTAGAAAGGCAAATGTATCAAACAATAGAAAACAAAAAAAATCAAAATCTGCCAACTCTGACAGCTTTAAACATAGTATCATTATTTTCTTATTTTATTTTGTGACTGTTTTTTTTTCTTTATTTGAGGGAGTTATAAGGCAACTTTTTTCAGTGAAACAGTGAAATAGTTATAATGTTTATTAAACAAATAACTTAGAAATACTGGGAAGGAACAGGGTTTTCAATAAAGTGTTTCAATAAAGTGTCAAATAAGTTTCTTTGTGCTATTATTAATTTAAATTTGTATCAAGAACATCACAGTCTGAAAAGACACATTAGTTTCAGTGAGAATATTTGAAGAACTTCCTTGCTATCAGATCTCTGTTCTGTCAAACATTAGGCAAGTTATTTGAACAGACTGGGGTTCTGATGCTTTGTGTATAGGTCATAACTACCAACACAAACAGGTCATTCATATGTGCAGCCATGCCAAAGCGTACCTTGCCCCTTGCAAGGAACAATTTGAGCTTAGCACTTAAAGAAAAAGGATGTCACAGAGGCATGATTTTATCTCCAGAACACATAATAACTCCTTGTTCATAAGACACTAGTTATACTTGCTACAGTAGGACTATCCATAATCTAAAAACAACCAAAAGTACGAGATGCATATGCATATACATAGATTTGTTCCATAATCCATCCAAAACATTATTTAGATGGAATTGACATCTGAGCCAACAGCAAAAATTAAATAAGAAACATTTTACTTTTATAGCATACTTAAACTTGGAATAGAATGACAGGTTGCCTATCCATATTTAAAACAACTTGACTGGATATCAGGACCCTGTCTTGATATAACTTCTATTTTTTTTCTTTGAGGCATATAATTCTGGAATCTATTTAAAAACCTGTTCATTATTTTTCATTTATATTAGTCACTAGATTGTCTGTTCTAAATGAGAGGAACAGAGGAAAAAAAAATAAAGAATTACCTCTGTAAATTTGTATTAGTGAGACTGTAAACAATTAGTCTAAGAATCGTTTATGTAGTGGTGCAGTTGGTAGTAAGTCTGTTGTGTCAGGCCTTTTATGATTTCAGGACACTTGGCTGGATCTTGAGAATATCACACTAAATGAAATAAGTCACACAGAAGTAGTCAAGAACCATATGACTTCACTCATATGTAAAATATAAAACTGAAAGCTACACATGAACAACCAAGAAAAACAAACAAAAATTCATAGACACAGATAACAATATGGTGGTTACCAGAGGGAAGGTTTGAAAGGTAGTGAAGGGTAAAGGGAGTCTAGTATGTGGTGATGGAAGATCATCTGACCTTGGGTGGTGGGTATGCAGTGCAATATACAGATGATGCATTATAGAATTGTGCACTTGAAACCTAATGTCACTCCAATAAATTTAAATTAAAAAATAAAAATAAATATCATTGTATTATTTTGCTATTCAAATTTGCTTTAAAAATATACCTTGCAAACCCAAGGGTATTAGTTATTTAATGCTGTGCAACAAATTAGCTCAAAGCTTCATGGCTTAAAACAATACTATTTATCATCTCACAGTTTCTCAGCGTCTCATATTTGGGTGCTACTTATCAGGGACCCCTGGCTCATGGTGTCTGACAAGACTGCAGTCAATGTGTGGGCCAGCGCTGCAGTCACCTTAAGGCTCAGATAGGGGGTGGGTCTGCTTCCAAGCTCATTCATATGGTTGTTGGCAGGATTCAGCTCCCCCAATGTTGCTGAACTGAGAAGCTCATTTTTGGGGTACCCTTGGTCAAAAGCTAGCCTCAGTTCCTTGCCTCATGATGGGCCTTTCCATAGGGAAATGCACTGTATGGCAGCAGGGTCATCAGCACAAGTAAATGAGGAGAGCGAGAGCGAGAGCTAGAGAGAGAGAGAGAGAGAGAGAGAGAGAGGGCAAGACAGCAGTCACACTGTTTTATAACCTAATCACATTAAACAGATTCTACTAAAGTCCGTAGGGACCTTGTTCACACCTGAGGGGAGGGAGTTACACAGGGAAATATAAATACCAGGGAGCAGGATCACTGTGAGTCATTTTAGAGGCAGCCTATGACACTACACGGGCGATTCAAATTAATGTCTTGAAATGTTTAAGTGATGCATGAATTATTCTTCCACATCAAGAACATCTCTTCTAGAAATTGTTTGGTAATGTATTTTAAGAATATTTTTCAAATGTATTTCAGAAATGATTAAATAATTGACAAATAATGCATGAGTAATTTAGCATAAAAATATTTTTGTTTTGGGGCTCTATATTGAACTTATTTATAAAATAATTAGATATCTCATTAAATATACAGTAGGTTTTAGAAATATTTTTAAGTACTGTAAACAGTTTTATTACATACAAACTAAGATTTCTATAGTAATTACAATATGCCCACTACTGTTCTAAGTAATATATATGAGTATATGCATATGAGTATATCCTCATAACAATTATACAGATAGATATTGTAATTAAACTTGTTCAAAACCAAAGCTTAGAAAAGTTGAGTAATATGCCCAAGATTATATAGCTAGTAAGTACTGGAATCAAGACGGAAACTCAAAACTAGAAATCTGACTGCAGAGTTTATGTTCTTAATTACCATACTTAATTACTATGTGTTCATACAAGTAAGATGGTGAGTTCATACTCAGAGTTATTTTCCTTTTCTTTCTGCTCTTCCATCTCTTAAGTTCCTTTTCATTAACTATTTCACCCAAAAATATTTTATACCAACTAAATTCCAGCACTATATTAGGAATGAAATCTTGTCTGTATGCAGCTTCCAAAATGTTTTCCTCAGGATATCGCCTTGTTTATTTCTTTTTTATCTTTAAAATTTATCCATTTATTGGTATTTCAGCATCTGCTGATTCTTTTATCCTCCTTTTGTCATTAAAATTTTTCAATCTATGAAAAGTTGAAAGACTAATAAATACCTATAAATCCTTTCCCTAAATTCACCACTGTCAAAATTTTAACCATATCCTCTGTCTCTCTTAATTCATATCTCTTTGATTGTTTTGGCTAAGCTACTGTAACAAATTTTAGTACTTCATAGAAAATATGAGACCCTCACAAGAGCATTTCATTTATTCTCCCTCCTTTGTGCTATTGTCTTACCTTTTATACCTACGAATGGGATAAACCCTACAGTTCATTCTTATTATTTTAAAGAGAAATTTTTAAAGAAATAAGAAAATAGAAAGCATTAATCTCTTTTTTTTTACTCCAAAATTTATCATTTTCAGTATCCTCCATCTCTTTCTGTAGATCAGAGTTACAATTGGTATTTCTTTCAGCATCAAGAACTTTCTTTTTTCTCCCAACTGGTGTGGCTCAGTGGGTTGGTTGGTAGCCCACAGTGAGGGGGCGGGGGAGAAGGTCACCGGTTCAATTCCCAGTCGGACATAAGCTTGGGTTGCTGGTTTAGTCCCAGGTCAGGGAGCATATGAGAGTCAATTGATCAATGTTTATTTCTCTTTCTTTCTCTCTCCCTTCCCTTCTCTCTAAAAATAAATACATAAAATCTTTCTTAAAAAAAGAACTTGCTTTTTTATTTTATTTTTTATTTTGATAAAGATTTTATGTATTTATTTTTACAGAGAGGGAGGGAGAAAGAAAGAAACATTGATGTGTGGTTATCTCTCATGCACCCCCTACTGGGGACCTGGTCTGCAACCCAGGAATGTGCCCTGACTGGGAATTGAACAAGTGACACTTTGTTTCACAGGTTGGTACTCGTTCCCCTGAGCCACACCAGCTATGGCAGAACTTGCTTTTATAAAAAGCATTTCTTGCCACACAGGTCTGCCAGTGATGGATCTGTCAGTTGTTGTTTATCCAAATATGTATTTATTTATCTCTTAATTTTGAAAGTTATTTTCACTGGAAATTAAAAATCTTGGGTTCAGTTTTTCTTTCCTTTCAACACTTTGAATATGATGTTCCATCTTCATCCATACTCCATTAATTCTGATGGGACATCAGCTGCTGTGCATATCCTTGTAATAATATTTCATCTGCTCTGGCTGCTTTCAGGGTTTTTGCTTTAATTTTGGGTTTTAGCAGTTTGACTAGGATCTGTCTGAATGTGGTTCTCTTTCTATTTATCCTGCCTGGTATTCACTGAACTTCTTGAATCCATAACTTGATATTTTAAACAAATTTGGTAAACTTCCAACTATTATTTCTTCAAAAATTTTCTACACCATATTCTCTCTTTACCCTTTTTGGGATGCATTTACATGTAACTTGGATTCCTTGACATTGTCTCTCAAGTTATTCAGACTATTCATTGCTTTTCAAGCTTGTTTTCTGTGTTCTTCAGATTGAGTACCCACTACTCGTCTGTATTCAAGTTTACCAACCTTTCTTTCTGCAGTCTCCAGTCTCCTTTTAAGCCAATTATTGATTTTTAAAGTTTCAGGTATTGTAATTTTTAATTTTAAGATTTTCCTTTGGCTTTTTCTCATAGTTTCTAGTACTCTGATGAAATTTCTCCTTTGCTTTACTCATTATAAATACTCCTTCTTTTAAATTATTAAATTCACATAATAGTTTAAAGTTCTCTTCTAATAGTTACAGACTATAAATCATCCAATGCCTGTTTCAATTAGCTGGAATTTTGTTGATTATAAGTCATATTTTCCTGTTTCTTCACATGTTTAACATATTTTAAACTTGTGCAAAGTAGTAGAGGAGATATATTGCTGCAAGACTAAATTACATTGTCAACATACATTATAAACTTTACTTTTTTCAAATCACAACATATCCTGGAACCTATTTTATCTTTTTATATTGAGATATTTCTCATTATTTTTCATGGTTCAATAATACTCAAGTCTGTGAATGTATGCTTTCTGCAGACTGTGTTTCTTTAGGAAACCATATTATCTCTGTTTTCTATTTTCAGAGAGTTAGGCAAAGTAATCTCATAACTTTTAGCTTCTTTGTCTGAATATATAGTAACATAAATTTCCTTTTATTTTTCTCCCCTTCCTTCTTTTTTTTAATTAATTTATTTTTTCAAATACATTGTCTCTGCCTACCCCCACCACTTCCCCTTATTTCTTGATCAAGATAGACAGTGGTCTGTCTAATGTTAATGTTTCAAAATTCCAGTCTTTTAATTGTTTATTATTTCTGATTTTTCCCTTTTCTACTTCAGTCTCTTTCTCTATTGTTTACTTTTTTGTGGTGCTTATACTCACATGCACACATTTACCTTTGTTAGTTGATATATTAATTCATTTACATCATTTTTCATAATATTGATATAAATAAATAAGGTTATAAAATTCCCTCTGATGACTGCTTTATTTGTATTACATAAGTTTGAATATATTGTACTCCTGTATTAACTTTTAAAATTCTGGAATTAGGGCATTTTAATTGCCTTTTTAGTTAATATCTAGTTTTTTGTGTGTTTTAATAAGAAAATCTTGGTATTACTGAGACTTTATATACCATAAGATTTTCTTTTTCACCTCGTGAATGATCAGTTTTTATGAATGTTCCATCTGTACCTGAGACTACATATACTTTATTATTATGATGTAAATTTCAATGTATATTTATATCTACCTTATTAAATTATTTAGTTTTTATGTATCTATTTCATTGTGTCCTGTCTTAGAGAAATACTCATATATAAAAATCTTCTTTTACTTTGCCATGCCATTTTATATCTGCAACACTATAAATTAAAATGAAAGCTATATATCCTTCAGAAGAGTTTGCATGCATATATGTTAATAAATTTCAGGATTTATCCACCTTACCTATCTCTTAGCTCATCTTGAGACACTTCTATGAAATTCACACTCAAACATTAGATTCTGTTTCTATGCCTTTCAGGCCATATAACTGGTACATTTTTTACTCTCGCTCAGTGGGTCAACTTTGTCCAGCCAGCTTCAATGCCTCTGCCTAGGCTACTGCTTCTCCGTCCACATTCACCCTTGAGTGAAGTCTTCCCAGTCCAGTTAGGAGGGTAATTAGTCCCTCTTCTCCAGGTTGCCACAAGCAGCTCTCATCGTTTTATTTAAACATTTATCATGCTGGACTGTAATGATTTTTCCCCTCCATTCTTCTACTGCCTCCTATATTTGGCAGTAACTTCTGTGAAGGCAAGAAGGTTTCCTTTACTTTTACATCTTAAGTCTTATACAGTGGCTGGCACATAGAAGAACCGCAATAAATACTTAGTAGATGGTGAGCCAATTAACTGTAACAGCTCTGAGTGCTTTCTGAAATCCATACCCTTAAATTATCTCACTTAGTCCCCACAATCACCTAGGTTTCTTACATATAACAAAGTAACCATTTGATTACTATTCTACTTACTATACATACATTTACAGATTTCCACTATATATATTACCACGTTGAATAGCAATTATTTTCCTATATGTCCGGTTCTCTGCTAGATAAGAGGCACTTCTCTCAGAGGAAACATTTTACAGCCCGTTATAGAGCAATTGGTTAGGAGTTTTGTTGGATGACTAAATGAATGAATGAATGAATGAATGAGAGACGTACCATTGCCAAATCAAAGGCTGGTTGCTATTATCAGTGTTTAATACAATGTCACACTTGGGAGACAACATAATAAATGCAATATTTAGTATATATAATTATTATACTTAAATCATCATTAAATTTGTAGAGTGTTTTGAGTATGTATATTTTTTTAATTTTTATTTTTTGTCAAATACATTTGTCTCCACCTTCCCCCTATCACTTTCCCTTGCCCCCTCCCCCACAAAATGTAGCTTCTTAAATGGTAAAAAAAAAATAACATATGAATAAGAGGTTATATTTTTATCATCACAAAGGCAGTGATTTCAGTGATACTTACATTTTGGAGAAAAAAATTAGATAGAAAAATAATTTTCTCCTCTGAACAATAAGACTATTTGAATAAGTAACACATAAAGGACCATGATATAACATTCTATTTCATAGAATTATTGTTTTCCTTCCAAGGAATACTTACACCACTGAATAATACCATTTTCTTTGTTGATATTTAACCAGTTAGAATATTTAAAAAAACAAAAATTTAAGAAATGTTAAGATTGCTATATGTGAAAAACAACTCTAACTTCCCTTGGCCCAGGGAACAGGTGTTAATAAGAGGGCAAAATCAATTTCTATATAAAATAGAGCACCACCTATGAAGATAGAACTATAGGAAGTTTTTCTGTCTTAGAGTATAGCCCTTGATACCCTAACATTTGATATATACAAAGGAAGCTTTTGAATAAAATTGCAAGTAATTTTCCATTGTCCCTTACTCCCAAATTTCAAAAACTTTCTAGAAAGTAATCTTAGCTTTTCTAAAAAAATTACTCAATTTAGACCAATGGGTTTGAATTAAGTTGAAACTCCTAACAATAGTCTTAATTTTATAAAAACATACTTTATTATTCTTTATTTCTCTTTATAAAAAGCTTTATTCCACTTTCCCACACACAAACATTCCTGAAGAAACTCATCGAACTAACCCTGTGGAATATCTAGGCTTCCAGTTACTTCCAACTAAAACTGAGGGAGGTGACATAAGTCAACAGATGGTTTGGGGCTTGTTTAAAGAAAAAATTATTTCACTCCATATGTAAGCTTGTGAGATGTGCAATCAACTGCTGCACTTTTGCACATAATTTCTAGAATTCTATTTTAGGAAAATGCATCTGAGGAATATTTAATGAAGAACTGGCAACTTTTGAGTTTCATCCCCTTTTGGGGTAGCCCAGATTTCATTTGCTTACCTTACTGGTCCTTACTAAACAAACTGGCTTGAAGCTGCTGCTGTTTTGATGTTATTTTTATCTCAAATCCTTTAGTCAATTCTGTGATAGGTACTTTAAGCATTTTAATTAGCTATACTCACATCATGGACAATTAAAGCTAAAGACAATTCTGTATATCTTTTTAAGATTTAAACTAGTCATTTATGCCAAATTCTTCTGAGACTATTATTTCATATGGGTTGACAATACTCCTTACAATGTCAACCAGGAGGGCTGATAGGCTTTATCCTTCTAGTTCCGCTCTTCTCTTTGGCTGGCCTATGCACAGTGCATTTACCAATTCCACTGGCTTTCCTCTGAGTGTAATGACTTTCCTTGTACTCTGTTAAAAATATATCCCCACAAATCAAGGAGAAGCAGATTCAGACTAAGTGGCTGAGAAGATTTACATTCTATTGCTAACTCAGTTATTACTCTGCTGAAAACCCCATAGCATCAATATAATGAATCCCTCAACTTCTGCAGCAAGCGCAATTTTTCTTCCCAACCTCATTGGCTCCCAACTTTCTGCTTGACCTTTTACAATCTGTGTGCGGCAGAACTTCATTACAACCTTTTAATGATGCACAAATGGCACACAACACCAAGGTCATGGAAGATCCCAAGTGAAAACTTTTGAAACACTGGTGGAATAGATACTGAGGCCTGATTTAAGAGGCAGAATAACCTTATGGAGAAATCGTATCTCAGGATTCAGCATGTTTCTCAAGGGCTGATAATACAAAATATTGACAATATGGTAAGTTGAATACGCTTACCAAACCTCCTTCTTTTAAGAGGGAAAGAATCTGACTTCTCAAGCTAAAAGTGACCGAGGGATCCTAAATGGCCCTTTTGGTGTCCTATCTCAGTGCTGGAAGGATAATAGCTTTAGAATTTCAACCCAGACAGATTCCGTTACATAATTCACAACATTGATGTAAGCTCAAAAAGCCAACACTCTTATATATTTCTCTTATCAGCTTGAGCCAGCTAAAAGCACCTCAAAATCCCATTGTAAAGTAAGTTAAGAATGTGAAAAGCACAAAATTACAGCATGGCTCTTCACATGATTGATAGACTGAAAGTGGAGGAACCTTGAAAGCATAAGAGTAAGCAAGTTGAATTGCAGGACAGGGTGGAAAGTGGCAAGAAAGAGAAAAGGAGATGTTGATTCTAATCAGCAATCTCCTTCAAGAAAAATGAATATTTGCTTGGAGGGGGAGAGAGTAAAGGGAAAGATCTACAAAGAAAAGTTTTGTCCCAATTGCTTTAAATCTTACTGCTCAAGGAGAGTAAAGGAGAACACATGTCTGGTTCTTTTTGCAGTTTTAAATCAATTCCAGGGTTGGTTTCATTTTTTTTTTTTCCTGCCCTACCTCTGCTTCCTCTTTCTCTATTTTTCACAACTCAAAAAGTCCAAACTAGGCACGATTGAGGCTGTGTGATCTGCTAACCTATGAGTTGCAGCAGCCTGTTTAGGTTAGTTCTAAATAGGGGAAAAATTCTAAGTAATTTACTGCTTCACCAACCATTTTCATCCCCAACTTAAGTCTTTATTATAGAACACACACTGAGTACCATGTGAAAACACAAATAAAATATAACAATATCTCTGAATTAAAGACCTCCAGTCCAAAAGTTATGGTTCCATGATGACACCCTCAATGTTTTAGAAGATAAGTAATTTTTATGGATGTCTCCACTCTAATTCACACAGTCACCAGCAGTGTTGAGAACAAAAGTCAGAATTCAGAAGCCACAGACATTAGTTCTAAGTCCACAAGTGTCTTGAGCCCTCAGATGCAGTTTGTACAATGGAATAAAAATGCGCTATGTTGCCTTAACACAGCCAGGTTCCAATATCGAGTTCAGACACTTGCTAGCCATGCAAACTCAGCAAAATTACTTTTCTGTGCTTCAGTTCTTTCCTGTCAACTTGTAGTAGCATCTAATTTACAGAGTTATGTTTTAAGTTAGAAATAATATTCCATATAGAGCTTCTTGCATAGAGCTTGCATGTAAGGATTCTCCTTAAACAGTGATGATGGTCATCAGAAGGCATGCAACTGGATTCCAACACCGCAAGAAGTCATGGATGTTCGTTTTCACCAAGAAGAGTCTCAATAACTGTAAAAAATGGCTATTAGCTTTAATAACAGATATGGATTTCCCCAAATTTTTGCAGGAAGGGCCATTTGATTTAGTTTAGTGCGCTATTTGACAGTGAGTAAAATAGGAATAGAGGTTGATACATTTTATATGATGCCCACAAATTTGATGACTTAAGTCCTTTCCCCTGCAATCCCTTCATTTAGAGTAGTTCCACTTGTAAACAATTCCATCTCATTGGCATTGAAAATACTGTGACATGGAACTCTAGCACTATCTTCCCCATGCAAATGTGCCTTTGGGCCATGACAATCCATGGCATTATTTCATAATCCAAGTCAATGCTGAGGACAATTGATCTCTTGATTATATTAACTAGCTAGGCTAGCCAGGAAGAAATACTAGATTGCACCATTTACCCTGTCAGGCTCCCTGCCTCAGGCCCTGGAGCTCCTGCAGTATGGTGGCTGGCAGTTCTGGCAGAGGCACAGATAGAGAATGATCGAAGCACCCAGTTAGCATTAGGCACATTGTAGACACTCAGAAAACTATTAAACAGCAATGTGAAACTGTTCCTATTCTCTGAGCATACAGCTGTTATATGCATTTGCAAATATATTTGTAGATCAGATTACTCACATTTCATCCTCAAGCCTGCAGAGTTGAATGTGAAAGACCTGGCATTTGCTTTAAGAGTTCTCAATACCTTGCCCAAGGAAATGCCTAACCTTTGCCAGTATAAATTATCTACGGTCACGGATGTAGCGGCAATATTACTGCTTTATATATTTCTGCATAGAAACTTGCTGCTTTAAAATGTTAAAATTGGTAAAGATTACTGTAAGAAATAAAATATTTTCACAATAACCATACAAAGCACATGTCTGTTTCTAAACGATTGTTGCATGTCCTGGCAGAGTTAAGTCAGGAGAGATTAAAAATAAGAAACTAATCAATATCTTTATTACTATTTAAAATACATATGCAACTGATTTATGATGCAAATTCCTCAAGTACTTTGATTCATTTTCACATATTTACTTATGAATTCTTCAGTAAAAATATGAGTATATACTGATTGTGTTTCAGGCAATTTGATAAGCCCTGGGAAATGGCAAGAAAGAAGCAAGATGAAATACACGAATCTCCCTATTTAGTGCTGCCACGCGACACTCTGAATGCTCTTCCAAAATCTGTAACAGATTCATCTGCAATGGGATGGGAACTGTGTCCAATTCATGTGCTTTTATCTAATTTAACTGAAACAGGTACTTTTGAGTAAAAATGCTTTACTTTGCCATAAAATTTCATTACAGAATGTGTCAAAAACGGTACAAGCACATGGAGTTAAAGTTAAGTTTTCATAATTTTAAAAAGTCAACTGTGAAAATAAAAACTGCCTCTCCAGCTGATTCCTCATGCACAGACTCCTTATTCATGAATAATGATATAAAAGGCTCTGAACTCACTCACTCGACAAAGAGACATAAAAAATACTGGTAAATATATTCTTACCTGCCTTGTTACCACTTGCCAATTGTATGGTTACTGCACTCTACAGTAACTTCGCTGGAAATGCAAGGAATTCACCTTAGCTACAACTTTCTCTTCCCTCAAAATCATCATCAATGCACAGGGAGAATGCCAATCAGAATATTTTACTCTTCCTTTTATATCTGACTTCACAACTTCTCTTGAACATGTAACTATGTCTTTTTTATTGAGAGAGAGAGAGAGAGAGAGAGAGGGAGAGAGGGAGGGAGGTAGAAGGATGGACATAGCAAGTTAAAGGACCACAGACAGAACTAGTTTTGTAATTATATACATCCAGGGAATTCAACAGCTTTAATCCCTTGACTGCAGATGACTTCTCCACATGGAAGTCATCCTTTCTGATTGAGCTTCGGGAGGGATATTAATGGAGAGCTGAGAAGGTACAAAGGACCCTACCTAGCTAGTCAGATGAGCAGAGTGAACTCTGGAGAACAATGGGCGATAGATGCGGCAGCCAGATCCACACCATGACCACGGTGCAAGCAGGGTTCCTTTCAACCAGAGCTGGCTTCTGGTTGCAACAATAACATATAAGAGATTAGAGGATTTATGGAGGGGAATTCCTCAAATCCAGTTGCCCGGCAACTCATTTTGATGCCTGTGTCTTGGTGGAAGGCTTTGTGTGTGTATATATATATATCAGATTATACTTCCAACTTTTCTTACCAGCGCTCCCAGATCTGGTGCCCTGGGATTCCCAGAGGTCCCTGTGGTCAGAGTGACGCTCATCACCATCTCCACAGCTGCTGACTTCTGTTTCTGCTCATCATTGCAGAGATATGTCTAATTAACAGGAATTATCTCCCTCCCTCCCCCACGAAAAACAGTGCCCTGACAGATCAACGCCTTTAAATTTTGTTGATACAAAACACCTAAATTATGACGTTCTTCTCTTCTCTAATTACAATTTAAGGCCAATTTGAAACCAATTTAGTTCTTCATTTTTTCCCCCAGCCTCCCACTAATAGGCTTTAAATTACAAGAATATAAGAAGCTGTGGAACATCAATCCACAGTCGCAATACTTTCAGTAGAGTTGTCATGAAATTACAGAAGGATAACAAAATGATTGGATGTAATTAGGTGAGAGGAAAATAAGACCCAGCTCAAAATGTCAGTCATCAAGTAATTAATCTTTATATAGAAAAATGAAAAAAATGTATATACGTGGCTTAAGAGTCATATCATAAATAAAACTGTATTTCCTGAGTGAATGAAAGCATCCAAAGATAAATTAGAATTCCTCTATTATTAATTTGATCAAGGTCATGTTTATCATAATAAATGACAAGGCTTCTCAATTTATTAAAAGTGCCTGAAAGGAGAATGGTTTTCTTAAGTTTGAAATATAACACTTGAGCTTTTTTGCAAATGACATACAGAAATGTAATGTTTAATTATATGGTTTATTACAGGAAAATAAAAACAGAAATGGCCATTTTCTCTTTGAGGAGTGACAGTAAAAACCCCATTATGTGTGCTGATCTTAGAGCAGTCCATGACGAGAACTTTGGATTCTCCTTTTGGTGAAAGTAAAACCTGTCCCAATAAAAGATGTTAAGTGTACCTATCTTTTAAGAAAATTATAATGCTGAGTTAGTAAAGAAAAAACCCCCAAAAAGACTATTTAAATGACATGTGAATGACAATAATTTTACATTACATATAATTCAATAAAAAAATTATTATTTTTTTCTAGAAGGGGAAGATTTCAAAAAAGGAAATCTTCCAGTCTATCTTTGTTTTCATGCATATGAACTGCTTTCCGAACCACAAGAACCTGATTCCGTAAAAGACAGGAAGATAAACTATCTTGCCATTAGTAAGAAAACACATTTGAAAGAGAATAAAGCATTAAGTACGGGAGAAATGAAGACATGCGGAATCACCCAATGCCATTATTACATCACTGCCAAATGTCTAAAGTGTATTTCTGGAAAGATAGGCTATAAGATCTGGTTAAGAGCTTGATTTCTGGGGATAGACTTGTGTTCACATATCCTTAGGCAGATTACTTAACCCCTTTAAGCCTTAATTTTCTCATCTTTCAAAAAGGGATAATAATAGTATCTGTCTCATAAAGTTGTGAGGACTAAATAGTAGAGGTAATATGTGTAAAACCCTGAGCACCCTGCTTGATATAGTCTGCTCTCAATACATGTTAGCTCTTATTGAAAACACAATTTATACTTAAATTCTGTTAGGACAGATATATTGGCTGTCAACTATTTCTAAAAAAAGGCAAACAAAACAAATTCAATGTCCTGTTTTATTGGATACACATCCCTGACATTAAGAACATCCTGAGTTTATTGACAGTATTAAGGGGGAAAAAGTCAAGTGTGGAGGTGATTATTGCTAACATTTATGGGGTGCTTGCAATGTGCTAAGCATTGTTTCACTTGTTTTATACATGCTAAATCATTTAGTTCTGACCCGAAACCTTAAGGCATGTTCCATTGTTGCTTGTCTGGCTACTTCATTAGGTGTTTCAGGGGGAGGGTTATGTTTCAGAGGGGAAACAGAACAGTACATGGCACTTGGTTGTTGCTCAGGACTGGTGCATACACACATGAATGAATCTTTCCAGAATGGCCAAAATCTTTAATGATTTTACAAATGCGCTGCTCTTCAGATGTCTATCCACCTTTGTTTGCCAGAGGTCCATCATTCCGGCCACATGGACAAGTCACAGTTTCTGGATCATATCACAAACTCATGTTCAATGCCTCCTTTTTTTTTTTTCCTTGCTATTTCTGCAGCCTAAAATATGTCATTTCTTCCTTATAACCACTTTTTCTGTATTTCCTTATCTCCTCATTTCTGCTGTCTCTGTTTGTTTCTGTGAATCAAGTGAAAGAGCAAACTCTCCTGGTCTTAAAGAACAGCCTTGTGTAGGGGCTTCCCCTTTGAAAACCGCATGTGTCAGGTGTCTTTGGCAGGCCAGTTGGAGCTGTAGGTGGGGCTGGTCAGGACTGAGTCCCAGGGACGAGCTTGGAAACTGGTGTGGGCCTGCAGCCTGGTACCCGCTCTGGGGGCCCAGGCTGGCTGGCTATGGCACTTGAATGTGCTCCTGCCCTTGTGATCAAGGGGGCAGAGGATGGCCTCAAATGATGCTTCTGATGCCCCCCACGTGAGAGAGAATCCTCATTTCTCCCATTTGGCAGATGTTCTAAGTTTAGTAAATAGATTCCCTTCTCATGCAGTCTAGGTGCCCTTAAATCACTGTTTTTCTTTTCTTTTTTTTTCCCACTGTTCCCGGGGGAGGGGGGGTGAGTCTATGCACAGGCCCTTCAAGTGATCTCTCTCTGTTCCAGGTTGGCATGTTGGAGGTGGAATTCCAGGACACTCTATGTCCATCTCTCTTACTCATTTCTATGTGGTGCCTCTCTCGTTTGTTATGCAGACATTCAGTCATTCCTCAGTTCTATTTCATGGAGATTATTCTGTTTGTAGATGTAAATTCAATGTGTGCATGGGAGGAGGTGAGTTCACGGTATTCCTACACTGCCTTTTTGGACCAGAAGTCTATGTTCCTCTTCCCATGTCTGCCAACTTCCTCTTCTTCCCAAGGCTAGTTCAAATGTAGCTTCTTCAGTTAAATAGTCAACCAGAATTAATATCATCCTCTTCTACATTGCCAAGTCATTTACATGCCCATTGGTTCATTTGGTGATCATTTATTCAGTAATTAGATAATTATTAAATGTTGATGATGACTACCAGGCACTTTTAGGTACTAAAGAGAAAACACAGGTCTTTTCTTTAAGAAGTTAGTACTCAGAAAAGTGAATGCATGTGCTCAAATGCAGGTGATGAGTGCTTGGTGCATGCATAGGGTAAGCACAGCAACTGGGCTTTCTACCATAGCCTCAGATGGCTTCTGGAGGAGGTGGATTGAGGTGCTGAGTTTTGACAACTAAGCTGGGGGTAAATCAGGAGACGAAGTCAGAGTCATTCCTGGAAGAAGAAACCACAAGTGGAAAAGCAGAAGGTGCCATGTGGTTTATAAACTGCAAGTGATTTGACAGTGTTGCTTAAAATCATGGTCCATTAACTCACTGGCAAACTGTTCACATGAGGTAAATTTAGAAAGTGGGAGTAAATGTGTAGACGCTTTTATGGAAAGTTGACCCTGCTATGACATCGAAGCACCAGTGGACTCACTGTTGACTTGAGTATGGTATAAATGAGTTTCTGAGTTGTACACAAAGTGTAGCAAGTCACAGGAGTCATACGAAGTGTCCTAGTCATATGCAGTAGGACCATGTATTCCTCCACTGTGAGTTAGAAATAAAAGAAACAGTCAAAAGCAACTGGTCCTTCAATCCAGTTGGAGAAGCACTGACTTAGCACACCTGAAGCCTAGAAAGGGGGCATGGCAAGAAACTAAGATAGAAAAGGGTCAGGTTACGAAGGGTTCAGTGGACCAATATAAGTTTTGTTAAAGAACTAATTTAATTCATCCCCTGAAGATTATAAACTTTTTTGTTAATGATTGATTTCATTGCAGACATCTTTGTATTCCTCAAAACTGCCTAGGTCTATACAACTAAATATTTTTAAAATTAAATTATTTGTATGTGTGTGTGGTTTGCTCCATAGAGAAAGTCTAGTTGGACTCCATGTAGCCACTGGGGCTTTCTTAATGTGTAAGTGCAACCTCGTTGCTGTTTCCAAACCCTGGTTTAGGTTCACCAAATCTGCCAGTTTTTCATTTTGCTTAGTTACTCAGAGCTCTAGGCCAGGGACTGGGGATACAGTGATGAATTAGACTTAGTCTTTGCCGTCTAGTTGTTCATAACTCAGTGAAAACACATTGGGGAGCCATTGCTGTGGTTCAGAATTAAACTATATTCTGAACAAATTAGCTTTTTTTTATGAAAGACTGGCAAATTATTGTATATCCCGAAAAGTTTCAGTGATCTTTTTAAGACTACCTGCATTTTAGGACCTGCTCAGATTTTTATTGCATATGGAAAAATATTCAAGAGGTTTGGCATGAATATATTTTCTATATTAAAAATTCCAGAATTTTCAACAATAAAAGATAGTAAACTTTTTTAAGTAACAATTTTAGGCACTTTTGTGAATTTTCTTCCCTAATGACTAGACACCCAAGGAGAAAGTGGCAAAAATGAAACAAAGGGGGGATTGAAAAGTAAAAGTTGGAGAAGAAGGATAAGAATTAGGGAACATGGGAAGAGAATAAAGACAGGACGGTTCGAAGGAGAAAAAAAGAGGGAAAAGGTAAGGCTAAAATAAAAAGGGAAACAATTGTTAAATATTGGCACTTGGAGCTCAATGATCATAAGCCTCGCCCACTCCTTATTGTTCTTTTTCTAGACACTTATCTGTCAAATCAATGACTTCAAATGTATATAAAGGTATATTTGAAATTGTTTCAAACTAATAGAAGTAAAACCAACTGAAGAAAGTACACTCAATTAACTCTGATGTCAAAATTATATACAAATATAGTCTATTTCAAATGGTAAATTTATGGTTAATAAAATCATGGTTGTAAGACAACATAGGAGCATTATACTTTTAAAATATAACAATGATCGTTTGTCTGTTTCCTCAGAGTTTACAAAATACTTTCACCTTCATCATTTTTAATTATTGTAAGAGCACTGGGAGCTAAGTAGAACAAAAATTAAAATCACTCTTATGATCCCTAAATATGTGATATTAAATCTTGAAGGCAAGAGACTCACCCAAGTTGTTTTTTTTTTTTATATCAGATTCAGGGCACTTTTTTCAACAGTCCATTATCCCCCGTAAAAGATACTATTGCTCTGACAGAATGCAAGCGCTCAGAAAAGTCCTGCCCATGTGCCAGTGACAACGATGCTAAAACTGTACATCCTCTAATAACAACACCCAGCTACATCCCTCTTTTTCTACTAAAGACTAATAAGATGAGAGTTTAAATAAATGATACAGTAACATATTAGCCGCAAGGCTCCGCATCACATAAATCTTGTTGGTTCCACTTGATTTTTAATGCCATATTAAAATATACCTCTATATCACCCTACTTAATGCACTGAGATATGCGCTGTAATAAGAAATATGGTTATTTGCTAAAAGGTATTCAAGTTAAAATATTAACAGGTCCTAATGAACTTTGCCTCATGGCTTTTCTAAGTGGTGATGCTTACTTACTATAAATTATGCATTCCCAAGTATATTCCTTGTTTAATTCTTAAAAATTATCAATTCTCTGAAGTTTCTAATGAAGACTCCAGAGAAAATAATTAATATTCTTATGAATAAAAAAATAGAACATGCAATCAACCTAGAATCATGTCAGTGTATGTCTTACATGCACTTTACAGATTGACGCAGAGTAATTCTGTCCCTACCTAACACCTGTCCTCCCCACTTTTGCACCAGGTTGAAATGACAACCTCATTTTACATTTCCCATCTGGAACATTCATAAACTGGTTCATAGAGGGAAAAGCCCACTTGCATCTCAACATGAGTATGAGGCTGCAAGTAAAAGGAGAAATTAACATCTTACTGAAGAATTGTTTGAAGTATGTGAGCCTTGAGTTAAGCGATAAAACAGATTATGCCCCATGAATAACTAAATTTCCCCACAGATAAAAAGGGGGTCTTTATGAGCACTGAAAAAGCAGAGAACGCAGATGTCTAGAGCTATTACTGTCAAATACACAAATCTACATCTCTTTTTAATAGTATTACACTATAACTTTTTTTTCAGACAAACAGAAAATTAGGACAAAAGCATATGATGACCATCTGTCTGCTAGGGATATACTTTCACATCTGGATGGGTGGAACAAATAATGACACAAAATATAATCCCACAGCATTTTTTGAGGCTTTTACACAAACTCATGTCATTTATTGTCAAGAAACACCTCCTTAAATTAGTTTGATCCCATTAGGTCTACCCTTATCCCTGAGTGCCATAGTTACCTTTCTCCCTCAGTTTTTGTGATACGCCCTGGCTTATAAATTTTTCAATCTCATTCACATCCTCTAATCCCTGAAGCATCCTCCAGGAATCCATGTAGAGATGATTGCCATACATAAGGGTAAGAGAAAGTGAGAGCCATTCCAAACTGATTATAAGAAATCTGCCTTGCAGCAGATTGTAAGAAATCTGCTAGAGCAAACGTCAATTCCCAGAAAGCAAATGGGAGTTCTCAATGGTGCATGTGGCAGCCGACCAGGAGACAAAGGTGAGATTGGAAAGGTCTCATCAGTGAAACGCAGGGCTTGGCAACACGTCAGAGGTGACACGCCACATCTTCATTTAGTCTGTCTCTTAAACTGGGGCTATGAAATAAGCCCACTTGGGACTCTTCACAAATGAGCATGATGACATTGCGGGTAGGACCCTGGAAAGGGAGACCAGTGGGAACTCACGTGAGTCACTTTGACTCCCTGAATCTCATTTTTATGTTAGGAAAAAAACAAAACAAAACACTGTTTAAGAACAGAATCTTCTCCCTTAATGTAGTAATTCATGGTACTCCAGGATGTCAAACAAGTAAAAGCAGACTTGTGGTAGAACTGGAATAGGGCACCACCTTCCTGCTTGGTCTCTTGCCTCTAACATTTGGCCAGATGGAAGTCTAAAGAACATTAGGCTCTCATAGCACTTTCTTCAAAAACCATGAACTTGGTGATTTCACACATTCACCAATTCCTTATCCTCAGTGAAATGTCTCTGCAGTTTTGAGTGATTATACTGGTAACATTGTTAGAAGTGCTGGAGAGGGCATCCCTGGACAATTCTTCCCTGATTGCAGAATTCCAAAGTCAGCCAAACCCTTTCTCAATATCTGGCCTCTCAGCCCAGCACTCTCTTCTCTCTGTGGTTCAAGACATAATGCTCAACAGATTAAACAGACAGAAGTGGCACTTCTCACCCTTACAGCAATAGCTCTAGTCCCCATTTCACCATAATAGCATCTCTCCTGTGAGTCTAAAATGCTCTTCAACATTCATGAGTTCAATCTAAAGATATTATTAGCTGAGAAAAGCAAAAACTTAAATAAAAAAAAAGCTTTGGTGAGAACAAGTCCAAGTGGTTGGGGTAGTACAGTTCTGAAAGAGGGAAAGCCTTAAGACTAACATAATTAATTTTATCTGTCAATCCAAAACGTAGCTTATTTTATGATAAATAGTGCACTGTTTTCTATCAGTTCATCATAAACTTTTAATCTGTGAAAAATACTTTTCAATCTGGTCCATAATCATGTTAGGAATAAAAAAGTAATAAGTTTTAATGTACAAACTTTGCTGAAATAAATTTCTTTGTTTCCAGGGTTATCAATATAGGTATCAACTAAAAACGGGAGCGGAAAGTGATCTTTCTGGACACTCCAAACGTTTACCTTCCTGATACCAATACTCCAGTAGCATCTAATAATGCCTGTTCTTTTGCATTCTGGTCATTTGAACTCTAGAACTCTAGTGATTGTCTTTGAAATAAAATTGTATTCTAAATGCAGCTGCACATGGGAGTGTTGATCATCTTTGGTATAAAATTCAGAACGTGCACCTATCTGCATAACTGTTCCCATCCTTCTTCCTAGGAGCTACAAATGACCTCTAATTTTTATTTTTTAAGAAATTTTTTCTTATAACTTTTAATACTAAACAGTGAATCTAAAATATTCACTCTTTCTCTTGAAATAATTTAACATAACAGCTCTTTTTCATCAGTATTAACTCCCAAATGCATTATCCTCTTTCATTTACCTTTCATTCAGTATTCTTCTTTAGCCTTCCACATTAAACACCATATTGATTACCTGGCTTCTTTCTCTCTCAGTATTCTTAAACAGTTTCCTTATGCTGGTCTGGTACATCCATCATACTGTATTCCCCTTTTATGCATAATGAATAATTATATTTACATAGTGCCCAGTTCCAAAGAATTAAAGCACTTTAGATTACTTTGGGGAAATATGTGTAATCAATTCTGACAGCATCTCTGAGACAGGTGGAAACAAAACACCATAATCCATTTTTACTAAGTAAGAAAGATGGCACTGGAGATAAGGAATTAGCCTTAGGTCATACTATCATTTTCCAGTAGTTACAAATGGCATTCAATCTCCAGCCAAGTTTGCTAGCCTTCTCTATATTCTTTTCATTCTTACTGTGACACCCCCTAGTTCAGGCCACCTACACTACTGCCATAACTAGACTTCCTACTGAGACCTCGCATCCTAGACACTTCTTGCCCAAATCCTGCTCTACTTGGTCTTATTTGTTAGAGCCAAGTGTGTGTCTCTCTGAAGAACTTATCTAATCATGCCACATGCTGGCACATGAACCTTCGGTAGCTTCTATCATCCAAACAATTAAATATAACTTTTCTTATACTATCATTTTGGGTCTCAAGATAACTTTCAAATGTCAATAACAACTGTCTTATGTAGACTCCAATGCTCAACATGATTCTGACATAGTTATTAGCTGTTTCCTAAAAGTCTCAAACTTTCTCACTTCCAAGTCTTTTCCCATGCTGTTTCTGACACTCAGAAACAACTTGTCCCCTCCTCTCTGCTTTAATCCTGTTACATATTTGGGGGGAGATTATTTTTAATTTTTCTACTTCCATGAATCCCACCCTGGATCTGCTGCTATTCAGATGTAACCTATCTTTTTCAAAGGGGCAGAATTTTTTGCGCTTTTTTTTTTTTAACATTTACGATAATCTAATTTTGTTTTTCTTTAAACTTATTTTACCACTTTTCATAGAATAGCAAAAACTTTTTTAGAAAAATAGCTGTAAAAAATCTCATGTTACCCAGTATCTATAATTACTTACATAATAAAAATTCTTATGTATTTAATTTCTACTCATTAATTGTATTTTATCACACTAGTGTATCTTATTCTGAAGTACTTTTTTTATAATAATTCTTAAATCACTCATCACTACCATTTTTAAATTCTTGAACTCTTTTTTATTATCACTTTTGTTGGCTTATCTTTAATCTCCTAATTTTTGCATTCTTTATGGATTAACACACCCATCTTTATGAATTGGTTCTTGTCTCTTTTCTAGCCGCACCAAGGGAAACTTTTTTCATCATAGTTCTAATTGGTGACCCATGGCACTAACCTACAAATTTTATTTCAGCCCTGATCAGCCTCAGTTGCCTCAGTTGCTTTGTTTCCAACTGCCACCCTGAGTTTCTTTGAGGATGTCAATTTACATATAACCAAACTCTCCCTCCAGGTCTACTTTGCCAGCATTCACACCAGGGACTTAATCTCTCCTTTCCTTGCACATTGAGATATTTCTTCTCTCAATTACACAATCTACCTAATCCTCTCAGTGTACAAAAAAAGAAACTAAAGATTTGGAAAGAATGGTCTAAAATTATATAGCACAACTGATCTCCAGACCAAAATAATATTAAACCAGCACCTAAAGGGATGTTTTAAAAAACAAACCTATTAAAGCTGTTGTTTATAGTGATGATGCGTTGAGGAAGTTGACTTTCTCCCACGTTCTCTTTTGGAAGATAGACTCAAAACATTTCTGCTCTTGCTGAGTTCTGAGACTAGATGGGCTTCTTGTGCATCTGCTTAATTTAGACCTTTTAAGTGGCAAACTTGGCTGGATCTCCTTTTTATTGCCTTCTAGAAAGATCACCCTACAGTTTTTTGCCTGCCTACAGTAAGTGTTTAAACCTGAGAGCATCGATTTTGAACCCCAGTGTCCCTATTTGGATGCAAATTGTTACAAATTTTTTTCTGCACATAAACTTTGTCAATTACTTTTGTATTAAAGAAATAACTTGTAAAGTGTGTCTATTTTTGGACTATCTAGCATATTTGGGGGAAATAAAACAGAATAAAACTATGTAACTCTTCAAATAAAATAGTGATAACAATAGTATAAGTTACAAAATTTCTAGGCTCCAGTAGCATACAATGTCCTTGCAGTTTTTTATATTTATTTGATACATATGAGGGGGACCCCCCAAAATGGAATTGTCTTCTGTAGCGTGGGCCTCTTGTAGTGCAGGCTCCCCCGGCTAGCTAGTGAGTATTCTAGAAAGCCATTTGTATCAGTGTACCGACTGACATTGTTGTGAGAAGCTGCATGAACCTTCAGTGAATTTTTTTTTTGAAGACTCAACACGTTTGCCCTTTTCTTGATGGGTGATTTACGACTGCACCTGCCCACACCACACGGGGTGTTCAGCAGTTTTTGACCAAAACACAGCATGACCCCTCTGCCCCACACTCCCTATTCACTGCTCTCAACCCGAGTGAATACTTTTGGTTTCCCCAGGTGAAAAAAAGAAAGGTCCTCAAAGGAAACGTTTTGTTCATGTGGAAGAGGTAAAACAAAAAATGGCAAAAGCGCTACAAGCCATCAAAATTAACAAATTCAAAAACTGTTGTTGGCAGTGGAAAAAAAGTCTCGATAGGTTTATTGCATCAGGTGCAGAGTATTTCGAAGGTGACTGACGTTTAAACATAAGAATAAATATACAATTGTTTAAAAATAAATTCCGTTTTTTGGGGTCCCCCCTCGTATTACTATGTGTACCTTTGTGTATGTGTGCTTAAGATTTATTCATTTTTCCTGTCCTTCCTAGCAGATTGTAACAACCCCAAGGACAGGAACTGTCTTTAAATTTTTTTTTTTTCAACTTTCTTGAGCAAGTATAATAGTATGTTCATATGGTAGCAACTCGATAAGTAGATTTGGATGATTCTCAATCTATCACTAAATTCTAACTTAAATCTCAAATTTCAGTCACCATCTCACTTATATATAGAATTGTCTGTCTGACCTTGGCTAAAACTGCAATTCTTTACTTGATAGAATAGATATGCAACCTTAGGGTTTACTGCAAAAAAAATTTCTGTTACTGGAATCTTGTCTTCTCACTAACTCAAGGGAAATAAAAAAAAATGTGTGTTTTATATAGATGTAATGCAGTCAGTATTTAAAATTAGGGCAATTTGATAATATATAAATGTATACTTATATCCAGAACATTACCAATATTGTTTTGGGCTTAAGCTAATTTAAATATAAGAAGCATGGTAAGTAAAGGTAGAGAAAAATACAACTTCTGCCCTAATGACATATGTTTTATTTATTTATTTTTAGAGAGAAGGGAAGAAGGAGAGAAAGAGAGGGAGAGAAACAATGATGTGAGAGAGAAGCATCGATCCATTGTCCCACATGTGCCAGAACCCAGATCCAAACCTGCAACCCAGCGATGTGCCCCGACCAGGAATCAAACCAGCAACCTTTCACTTTGTGGGATGACTAGCAACCAACTGAGCCACACCAATCAGGGCTAATGGCATCTATTTTATATTCTATTTAATATTAATTTTAATGTGAAAATCGAAATATTTAAAACTCTAGAAATTACACATATTAATCACTGATAACCCCTTAACATTTTAAAAGTATATTTATTTTTAACTCGTCAAAACTTTAAAAAAATTCTTTTAAATATATTGTATAATTTTCACAGATATTTACTATTGGTTCTTGTAAAATTTGTTGGATGGATGATGCCACTAAATAAGATTAAGGATGAGAAAGCAATTTCTGTTTTTTAGTAGTGAAATCCACCCCCTGATACTTCAGAAATATATAATTGTACAGCAATTGTTTTTGATGTTCACCTCAATTTTGTAAAGGAGGCAGCATGAGTATGGAGAGCCTCCTTATGAAATAGAGGTATACATCTATATTTCCTAAGATATTATCCTTAGGAAACAGATACTTACAAAGTTGCATTAAGATTTTTTTTTAATTATTCCACGTAAGTAGAGAAAAGCATGTGTTTGTCGAACATAGCAATGTGGGTTCAGTCGCGGAAACAAGAGTTAACTGTAATCCAACCAAGGTCACACTGAGGAGATTGTGCTTGTAAGATCACAAGTAGATCCCGGAAATTCTGCACAGCCCCATTTCCCATGCACTAATATAGAGCTACAGGAGGCAGAAACAAACAAGGGAAAGCTGTGAGAAAAGTCTGTTTGCTTCTCTTAGAGGCAGCAGTGTTTGCTCTTAATAAAGCATAGATAAATGTTATTCCGCCAATGTTCAATTTTCCATTATTATTTAAAGAACAAAACTCTTGTATTAGAGTCCATTTGAGGAAATACTATTGTCATCTTTTTATATATAAAAGCAATTTCAAGTCACTGCTAAATTATATGTAAGAAAATATACTATGGAGCCTCAATTTTTCACATGCTTTTGCAAAAACAGTAGAGCAGTTCTTTCTAATATGTTTGCAATAAATCTCACATCTATTTAGATAGCACCTTTTTTAAATTTATTGTTAAAACATTAAAAATATAATGACCTGAACAAATAGTTTTTACTCTAGTAGTATAATAATACCTTGTTTTTTTCAGATTTTCTAAAACTAAGGAAATCTGATTCGAGGGCAGAACCTTGGTTACAGAAATGATTTCGGAAGATTGAAAAGATGTCTTTGTTTCAACTGATAAGAAAAAAATATAATTTTAAAGCTTAACTTCCATACTTATTCTTTGCTACACTATTTTTAATCACATTTGCAAGCATATTTATTCAAACACTGTCAGTATAATATACAAGAGTAAAAACATGTCACTAAAGACATTGAGTTAATGTTTAAAGAAATATTGTTTTGAAATTTGTATTTTCTTAAGGTAGCCTGTAGGTTCAAATATGCCTGCTTCTAACCTAATGTTAAATCACTTTCCACCAGAGAAAATATATGATTGGCAAGCACATTTATCTTTATTAGGGGGCAATATAGCAACTGGTTAGGGGAAAAATGTAAAGACTCAGAGTTCTGGTCAAGTTTTAATTTTGTCACTTATGAGCTATGTGACTTAAGCAAATTATTTCACCACTCTGTGCTTGATTCCTTATTTCTAAGTGGGCATTTAAAAAAAAGGGATATTTAATAGAGTTGATTTGAAAATTAAATAAAATAGTCTATGCTAAGAAATTTAGTCTATGCTAAGAAACTTAGTATAGTGACTATTAGTTCTTCTATTTTTATTAGTGTTATTTTTAGTTAGCCACATTTCTTAAACGAACATGAATGGTCTTTTTCAGTCATATGCAAGTTTGGAATTTTTTTTCTTGTCCTATTTGCTATACAATCTTGAGTAATTTGTTTGGTTCTGAGAAGAACCAAAGCAACCAATAAAGAGGAATCTTTTTAGCAAAATGTTCTAGAAAATTGGATATCCACTTGAAAAAAAATAAACATCTACTATACATCATACTTAATAATTAATTTGAACATTAGCTTATGTGTGAAATCTGAAACACTAAATATTTTAGAGAAAAATAGATGAGAATATTGATATAACTTGGAACTAAACAAAGGCATATTAGGCAACTGAAAATAAAAACTATAAAGGAAAATTAATAAAAGAAAATACATAGAAAAGTCACAGAGTAGGAGAAAATATTTGTGAAACATATATCTGATAAAGAAAGGTATCAAGAATATAAATGATTCTACAATTTAATAATAAAAAGTCCAATGACCCAATTTTAAAAATAGGCAAAATAGTTGCAGATACCTTTTATATAAAAAGATACACAAATGGCTAATAAGGACATAAAAAAATGCTCAAAATCATTAGTCACCAGGAAATGAAAATTAGAACAACCATGAGATAAAATTATAAACCAGAGTGACTAGTATTAAAAGACCAACCACTGCAATTTTGGTAAGTACGTGAAGCAATTGCAATTTACAAATATTGTTTGTAAGTTCAAACGGTACAATCATTTTGGAGAAATATCTCATAGCAATATCATTCCAAGGTATTTACACAAGAATATATTTTTGTACAAAATATTTCTACAGTAATGTTCATAGAAGTTTTGCTTATAATAACCTGAAACTGCAAACAGCCTAGATGTCCATTAACAGGCAGATGAATAAACAGATTGTGGTATGGTAATAGGATGGATGCCTCAACTTACCAATTAAAAAAAAAAAACTAACGACATGGATAGATCTCAAAACAATTATGCTGAGTAGAAGTATAATGGAAAAAGTGCACACTGATTCCATTTATAAGAACATCTAAACAAGTGAAATGAAACCATTGTGTAAAAATATCAGAACAGCAGTTGCCTTTTGGAGGACAAGTGAGAAATAACTCCAATGCTGACGCCAGTATTCCATGCCTTCATCACAGTCTGGTTACACGCAGGCATGTTTGCAGTTGTCAAAAACTGAATCAACGCTTAATATTTGTACCGTTCATTTCATTATATGTATATGTTTATGTTTGTAAGTCTTATGTCAAGACAAAAAATATATAAGTGCATATTGCATTCTAGTTAATAATATGTATGCTGAGGTATTTGGGGAGAAATGTACTAGTGTCTGAAATTTACTTTGACCTACATAAAAATTAGATCTATTAAAGAGTAGATAGGGAAATTAATTGATGGATAATTACATAGTAAAATAAGTATAGTAATATGTCAACGATGGAATTTAGGCAACAGACATAAATGTTTACTATAAATTTCTTTCAAGTTTATTGATGTTTAAAATTTTTCATAAAAATGTTGGAAAAATTAAAAATTAAAAAATGTTCTTTCATCTTCTGGAAAAGGAAAAATTACAATGTCTAACTACAAGAGTTTTCTGAAATATAATGAGACAATGATGGCTCAGGTATATGTTTTGCAAATATTTTTTTCCCACTCTGTGGACTGCTTATGTATTTTCTCACCATTGTTCATCAGTGAGCAGAAGCTTTACAATTTGATATAGTTTACCAATTTTCCTTTTATATTAAATGAATAATATGGCCAGCACAAAGTTGACCTTCAAAAAGTGTTAGCTCTTTTATCCTTCTCTTCAACCGCAATTGGCTAGTGGAGATTTCCCTACCTAACTTCTACAACTCATCCCTCCAAACATAGATGTCAATCAGGTGCTCAGAGTTTCTTCGAACGGGTGTCCTTGACCTCTTTAGTAAGACTTATTTTTCCCTCACTCCTGTCACAACACGCAGAGCTAATCAGTAGACCCATGGCAAGCACTGAGCCTTCTTTGGCCTCAAGCCCTTTTTCTCTGAAAAGAGAGAAGGGGAAAGTGAAAAGAAAGAGAGCAGAAGAATTCCATCAGCCTGGATGTCATGTATAGTACGTCAAATGCTATGAAAAGTCAAGGAGAATTAGGACAGAGGAAAATGTCTTTGAATTGTGAGAGTTAGAAAAACTGACCTCAGGAAGATCATTTTCAGGAAAGTGGTTGGAACATCAGAGGACAGGCCCTATTTCTATTCTGGGCTTATCAGCGGCTCTACTTCTACAAACTTTCCAGCTACCGTTGCTGCAACATAAAGGTCCTACCTATTTTACTTTAGTTTCTCGCATTCTTAAGCAGAAAATTGTTACCTCTCAATGTTCCTTATCTTCCTACGCACAGGCAGTCACAGGCCTACAAAGGCACCGTGAACACAAACGATTCCAAACGTACTATCCTTTGCATCCACACTGCCAGAAACCCCGACTGCGTTTGTTGGTCCTGAAATCATTCTATTGCTGTTTTTATTTTTCAGGTGAATATACTTTGTCCTCTGCAAGGAGTAAGCTCCAATAGCTTCAATAACTTACTGAGTCTTATCTTTCTTACCTGATGCCTTTGAATCTTTCATCCTCAAGGGGAAAAAAATCACTTGGAGCCAAAGAAAAGGCTTGGGGAATACAAAAATTAACCTAGGGATCTCGGACAGCCCTTTCATACAATCACCTTTTTTGAAGTAAAAAACGATGTTCTGGATCTGAAGGTAAAAGTATAAGGTACCAGGGACTGGATGCCTGCTTCCTAAATGCCTGACTTCTAAGGCAGCCTCTCTTGTTTTTAAGGACCAAAGGACTCTCCTACTATGTGGAACAACTTCAATTAAAATTAGAGCCAGCTAAGTGAACTATGTTTATCTGCAAAGAGCAATTTTTGATACTTAAGATTAGGATAGGTTGTGTGCAGCATATAAAAGAAAAATAGTATACCTTCTTTTCCTCAAGAGTTATGTACATGAAGTGATTATGGGATATTTCAAAACACAAAATAATCAAGCATCACTGATTACTGTGGGTATGGAAGGACAGGGATAAGGGGCTGGACTATATTTCCTTAGTGCTTTAAGCTTTCTGGAAAAAGAAAAGAAATACCACTTTAAGAAGGGCTTATGAAAGATCACTCACATACTCAGAAAAAGATACAAAAGAGATTCAGGACTGCTGTAGACTCAGTATATATCTATATATTTTTTTCCCAAAGCAAAAGACTTAAGTCTTTGTAGTTGCTGTTTTTTAGTTTTTTGGAAGAAAGGGGTTTCCTTAGATTCACCCAGTGATGACTTTAGTGGTGATTTTAGAGGAAACATTCCATAAGACAAAGCACATGCATTCTGAATAGTACTTGGGGATGGCATATAAAAAAATTTGGCATTAAACTTTATTTTTAATATGTTTTTATTAACACTTTATTACACTTTATCATTTAGTAGTTACATGATGATGCAAAGACTATGCTTAGGATAAGCTACGGACATGTTTTACTGCAGAGAATATTTTTCTGAAAAGGTAGTTCAAGTAGACTACGTCCATGTCCTACCTCACACAAAGGGCAAAGGATATCATTACTTTCCAAGTCAATATTGTGAATGAGTTGAGAACCAAGCAAAAAATGGAATGGCTGACACCTCAATGAATCAACTTGGTACACTGAGTAAAAAAGGCTGTCCACTAGTCACAAAGCAATTAGACACTGAACTAAAAAGAAAATTAGTTTTGACCAAAACCTAACAATTCAGTGGGGCAATAAAGTTCAATGACTTGCTTCTAGAAGCCAAATGGGATTTACAGAATTAAACCTGATGAGAATTGTATGGTCCAGATTCACGCTGACTGACACATTCTCTCTTTATTATCTTGTTTTAGTAGATGTTTTTTAGGAAACTTTATGCCTCAAAACATTTTTTGAATAAGAAACATAATTTTCCATATTTTCAAATGTATTTGCATCATAAAATTCATTCGATATATTTTTATCATTATGGGGGGATTAATATCAGCCATCATCTCTGCCCTTATTTTTCACATCAACACTTTCTCCTTCTAACTATTAAAACCAGAGTGCTCATAACAGCCCTCTTCAATGATGTTTCACCACACTGTCAGTTCTACTTTGTTACGGTTGAAATTACCACCCAATAAATACCCTCAAAACCACCTTCTTACCCTTCCTCTATTGCTATTAATCACTCTTTTCATGTGTTTACATCAGAGGAAGCAAAAGGTGCTAAAACATGCAATATAGCATTAGTGACATGTTTAGCCTTAAAAAAATTAATTATCCCAAAATAACTCACTACGAATTCAAGTTCATCCTTAACTAAATACTCTGGCTTCCTATAATACGTCCTCACCCGTACTTATTAGTAAATAGTATTTTGTGTGAAGGCACCGTCTGAGTATATCAGTTCCATGGACCTCTATGCTATGGAGGATTTTGCTCTGAGGGGCCTGGCACTGCTAGAGCTGACACTGACATCGCGACCTCTGACGCCAAGAGAGAGTTTTTGCGAGCTTAGTCACGCTGGTGGAGATCAGCTCCCTTGCCAGGAAGGCGGCACACTTGGTTCTGAATCTGGCTTCTGTAGAAAACACCACTAACAACATTCAATTTTGAAACTTAAACAGAGGTGACTGTATGCCCGTGGAATGTGACTCAGTCTTGAAATCTCTTTCCGTAAACACTAAGGGTCACCGGACAGAATGTGTTTTGGTTTTGCTCCCTAATTTCTCTTCCTAGGAGTTCCCGACTTCCAGGTTTATGATTTGATTCAAATTTCCCAATGCTTAATAAGGTTTGGATTCTACTATTAGTCTTCATTTGAATGGAAAGAACATGTTGAAAGGTACAGCTGGAAAGTGAAGGAATAAGGGTCATATATTGTAAGAAGGAGTACCTTGGAGCTTTGCTTTTCATTCTTTGTAAGTGGTTTGACCAGCAGCAGAGTCACGTGGAGAATTCTAATCATGCATTTCTGGATCCTATTCCCAAGGTTTTTGATTCCATAAGTCTGGTGTGGGTCCTGAAAAATTGCATTTCTAACAAGTTCCCCGGTATTGCTCAGGCTGCCCATGCCTTGAAGACCATTGATGAGCTCGTCCTTCCCAGTGAATAATCTGGCATAATCCTAACACATGGGACAACTTCCTCCATTTTCCTCTGCAAGTGCTTTATGCTCTCTCCTGTTCTCCCAGAGCCAAATGGCATCAGGTCATGTTCATTTCCCTTCTGGGCCACCCAATTCACTCATTCTCTAGCCCAGTTAACACACCATCTCCCCTGTGAAGATTCCTCTACGCTGCTTTTTTCCATGAGTTTTTAATAACGACCCATTGTACTGCAGCACACTTCAACACTTCTCCCATCAGACCCAGTTTTCTGAAGTCAAGAACCTAGTCTCTATATTCACTTTGTGTTCCCAGAACATACCTGGTAGCTAGTTATGTAGCTAGTTACATAGCTAGGGCCTTAATATAGGCCCTCAGAGTTTCATTGGCTGCAAAGGTAAATGCATACATTTTTAAATAAGGTCTACTTTGTCTAGCTGGATGTTGTCAGACAATTAAACAAGGTAGAAAACATGTCTGTTCTGAAGGAAAGAAGTGATGGTCTATGCAACTACCCATCAAAGTAAAGACACACAGGGAGGAAATAAAGAAACCAGATTGATGACTCAGTTTGTATGACTATAGAAATGACAGGATTATACTGACTCCCGAAATAATACACTTATTCCAGGATATGAAAAAGACTAGCACTTCTCATTTGGGATCCTCAGCCTATTGTCTTCTGTCTACACTGGGCTGCCTTGCTCATTTGACACTGTTATTGTTGTTTTAAGTTTGTCTCAGGGGTCTATTGGTGACCCTGGGCAATAGAATTCTTCTCAATTTTTTCCCTGTTAATGCTGGAATCTCATTTGGCTTCTGTGAGCAAGTCACTAAACTTTGCTGCACTTAATTCTTAGTTTTGCATAAAACCTGAACTCCTTTGTACCTTGTCTAGTTCCTCTGTAATCAGTGAGCATCAAGGGTATCTTATCATGATTTGTTAGAGTAATAAAGTGTTTCTGTAAAAAGGGCAGTTTGCTTGAAGTAATAGGGAAATTTAGCACTGGGGGTAGGTACACGACTGTGCATCTGATAATACAACACAGAAGTAGCTGTTACTTCAGATCATGCAGCATCTCTGCCTGGTTGACCTCTCAGCTTTGCCACTTCCTAACTGTGTGACTCTCAGGACGTTACTCAAGCTTCTTGTGCCTCAGTTTCTTAATCAATAAAATAAGGATTATACCTAATTCATACACTTATTAGAAAGATCAAATAATTTCATATTTATAAAATGCTTAAAAGATTACCTGGCATATGATAATCACTATATATGAGTGTGTCATATTAAACTAATAGTTATAAAATAAATCCCCGAAGCTAGAAAGTGTGAAGGAAGACTGTGGCATTAATACCCAGGTTAAACTATTTGCTTGTTTTATTACCTTTTTAAAGTCTGATCTGGGTTTTATTTTGCTAAGTTCCTCCAGTTGATTGACAGTAGTTTTAAAGAATAATATTTATATTGCACCATTAATGGCTTGTTTATTTTTGCATAAGTTCATGAATTGCTATGTACATTTAACAATGAAAAGATGCTATTTCATTACTGTAAAGATATCAAAAACTGTGTAATTTTCTGCATCAAATTAAATAATAAATGTATCATCTGTTTTGTAAATGGAGTGTATAAGGCGGGTCATCCAGAGGGTCACGTAACCATGAGCGAGGGCAGTGATAATTGGATGTAGAGTTGCCAGCATGTGGATCGCTCAGGCAGTTTCACCAGCAACACCATCAGCCCTTTTCATTATTAAGTGGAATTGCAGATCACTGGCAACAAGACCCTGGATTCCAGCCAGCCCAGAAGCTCTGAAACTACGCTCCCTCCAGCTCTGCTCTGTAGGGTGAGATGCTTGTGGATGATAAATGGTAACAGGGCACCAAGGCAAGAGCTGCAATAAGTGGAACAAACTCAAACTTGGCAGGCAGATGAAATGTGCTAACCACATACCAAACACAATATTAAGCCATGAGGCAAAGCTGTGAGACGCTGGGGAGCAGTAGAAATTGACACCAGGATTACATGTGACAATGACTACATGACATCAGTAAACTACGAGACAAAGATGGCCGCAGACCGCACATGGCAGCAGGCTCGTGTGAAAGGTTCTGCTGGGTCTCCTTGGGTCTCTTCCCTTTATGGGAACAGTAACAGTGTGCACAGTTTTGAATAGGCTCACATGACAATAATCAATGTAATACAAGATTAACAAATATAATGGCCTGTTGAGTCTCTGTGTGCAATTTTCAAAGGCCAATTTTCTGTTTGTTTTTTCTATGTGATTTATTTAGTAAAAGGAAACAAATGGACTGACATTGTTCGCATTTTATTAATTTCCTTATATTCCAACATAGTGTGAATGCCACCCATCAACTGGGTTTTCATGAGGAATAAATGAGATGATGAAAAGAATAAAATATGTCATGATGGTAGATACACAGCAAGTGCTTCATGTGTAATACCCATTTTAATCCTTGATAATCTCCCTTGTTCTGAAATTGGCTACCTCTGAAATTACTATTCCAGTGTTGTTTTGATTAAGGTTAGTATGACATATATTTCTGCATACTTTAATTTTCAACCTATCTGAAGTTTTCATACTTAAAGTAGATTTTTATAGACCTGTATATTAGCATCTTGTTTTTTTGTCCACTCTCAGAATCTGTCTTTTAATTGGTCTGTTTATATTATTCACAGTTAATTATTGATATCATTAGATTAATCTACCTAGTTTGTAATTCTTTTCTATTTGCTACATTTGCTGTTTTTGTCTCCTGTCCCCCACCCCCCATTTTATACCTTCTCTGATTTTGAACAAGTATTTTGTGATTCTATTTTCTCTCCTCTTTTAATGTATCAATTACATTTCTTTAAAACTTTTCTAGTTGCGTTGGAGTTTACAATACACATTTTCAACTAATCTAAATCCACCTTCAAATAACATTTTTGTAAAAAAATAACATTTTACCACTTCACATGTGGTGCAGATGATTTATAACAGAAAATCCCAATTCTTCTTTTTCATCTCATGACATTAATGTCATTCACTTTATTTATCTATAAGCTATACTCACTCAATACATTGTTACTATTACTACTTCATTTATTTATTTATTTATTTAAAGAAAGAGAAGAAGGAGAGAAACATTGATGCAAGAAAGAAACATCAGTTCATTGCCTCCTGTTCATGATGGGACCAGGAACCAAACCCACAACCCAGGCATGTGCCCTGATTGGGAATCAAACCCATGACCTTTGGTTTACAGGATGAAGCTCCAACCAACTGAGCCACACTGGCCAAGGCACTATTACTACTTTAAATGGTTATATTTTAGATCAACTAAGAACTGGAAAACTAAAAGATTCTATTTTGGCTTCATTTATTCCTTCTCTGGTGCTTTTGTTCTATATGTAGATTCAAGTTTCTGATGTATAACATTTTCCTCCTGCATGACAAATTTTTGTAACACTTACTACAAATTGAATCTGTTGAAAATGAATTTTCTCAGTTTTTGTCTGAAAAGTCTTTAATTCTCTTTCACTTTTAAAGAACAATTTTGCTGGATATATAATTCTAGACGGATGGAATGTTTTTCTTTTTTCAGCACTTTATAAATATTCTACTTCACTCTCTTCCTGCTCACATGGTTTTGATGAGAAGTCCCATGTAATTTTTATCCTTGTTCTTCTACAGGCAATTTGTTTTTCTCTGGTTTTTTTCAAGATTTTTTTCTTTGTCTTTGATTTTCAGCAGTTTAAGTATGATATGGTTAATTTATTGTATTTCTTTTTTTGTTTTTTGTTGGTTTGATTGATGTTTATCTTGTTTGCACATCTCTGAATTTCCAGGATATATAGTTTTGATGTCTGTCACTAATTTTGTAAAGTTCCAGACCATTATTACTTAAGTAATTTCTGTGCTCTATTATTTTTCTCTTCTGATATTACTACACATATGTTACACCTTCTGAAATTGTCCCACAGTTCTTGACTATTACCTTCTTCCTTTTTAATTCTTTTGTTCAAGAGAATTTACTTTTCAGTGTAGGAAGTTTCTGTTGACTGTCTTCAAGTTCATTGATTCTTTCTTTAGCTGTGTCAAGTCTATTAATGAGACCATCGAAAGTATTAATTTATCTACAGTGGTTGGGATTTCTAATATTTTGTTGTTGTTTTTTTAGAAGTTCCCTTTCTCTACTTCTACAGGGTTTTTACCCTCTTTAATCATAATTTTATCCTCACTTCCAGAGATACTTAATTTGTTAATTTCCTGAACTTTTTGAGGATTCCGTACTATAGATTAGGTCACTTCTTGATTTAGAATTTACTTTCCTTGACACTATTTAATCATATATTATTTGCCCATCAGCTTTCAAGATCCAAAATTTTTGCCCTGGCTGGTGTGGCTCAGTGGATTGAGTGCTGGCCTGTGAATCAAAGGGTCACTGGTTCAATTCCCCGTTAGGGCACATGCCTGGTTTGTAGGCCGGATCCCCAGTAGGGGGCATGCAAGAGGCAATCACACATTGATGTTTCTTTCCCTCTCTCCCTCCCTTCCCTTCTGTCTAAAAATAAATAAATAAAAATATTTAAAAAGTAAAAAAAATCCAAAATTTTGTTATTATTTTCCCTTTACCACTGTTTCTCCTTCCCTTATCCATGAATTAAGCATTTTTAAATATGCCTTTACTATTATTGTAGTTAGGTTTTAGTGGGAAGAATAGGTAAATATATGTGTTCAATCTGTTGTCTTTGATCAGAGGTCAAACATTTGAGGTTAGGAATCACAGTGAGGTGTATAATTAAAAGCACGTGTCTTGAAGTGCTTTTAATCATGCACCTTATATGGAAGTTCAACTTGGCCACAGACTATCCAGATGTTTCTGGGCAGGTACTGAGTATTCCTGTCCTGTATCCAATTGGGATAATAAAAATACCTAACTAAAGAGTTGTTTTAAAGATTAAATGAAGAAACGCATGTGTCATCCACAACCATAAAAGTCTATACTATTATTGACAATGATCATAGCCAACACCCACTATGTATTTATCATGAGCTATACAATAATCTATAAGTTTTATGCAAATTAGCTCATGATTATGAACCTTGAGATTGATATGAAAGACCACATTCCCTTATTTTTAACTTTATAATTCAAAAAGATACAAAAATTAAGCTTTTAAAAACTCAATTAACAGCAAAACTTGACCTGATATTACATGAGTTTTTATGCCATATAGTGTGAATATCATATGTCTTATGGTAAAATAAAGTAATTGTTATTATATTAATGCAGCCCAATATCCTTAGTGGTGATTTTCATATACCATATTTATTCCAAAATCCTGAAACATAATTCTGAAATACATCTGGCTTCAAACAGATGTGGCCCTGTGTAAATATTTATTACTTTTTCCTCTAAGTTTTATCCACTGGCTTTATGTTTTGCTGATTAGGGTAATGAGTAGAGTTGCAGAGCTTAAAATGAGAAATAGAAGTATCTATATTAGAAAATGAAACACTAAACAAATCCAAAAGTTAGAGAAAAGCGTTTGAGGGGGAAATGTTGGAGTTATTGAGAGAAGATGAATTTCGGAGGGAGTAGGTGTAGGATGAATAGGAGTTTGGTCAGACAGCTGGGTAAATTACATTTTAGGAACTCCTCCTGGGTGTTACACTATGCATATTGGCTTATGCTGTTTAAAAGCCTTGGTGAAGATCAATTTCTGCTTTTAGTCCTTTTCTTCCTTTTATTTGTTAAATGGAGCTAAACCTAACTTAGCCAAGTTTTACTTGGCTTACATTTCTAACTATAATTCTCTTGAACACCTAAGACAATCAATCTCTTGCACACAGCTGAAGTTTAATAAATGTCTCTGAATTGCATTATAATAATCCTTTTAGCATAATGTTTTTTGGAAATATTTAGTGTGAGAGCAGTACATGATATAGAAATAGGGTAAGATTAGGAACACAAAGTTTAGCAACTTTGCTTCAAGCTCTGCCTTTGCTGTTAACAACTGCATAATACAGGGAGGTTTGTTTGCTAATTGGATCTCAAGTATAGAGAACTGGGTTAACCATTTCTCACAGTTCATGACACATAGTCATGACAAGTATTCTAAAGCTATCTATCTGCTCCCTTTTTATTCTTGACCCCCTTTTTATAATTAATTAGAACTTAGAATTTAGTTAAATGAAATAATATATGGAAAGCATTTCTAAATTTTGTTCCCCAGGAGACATATACTAAGTAACAGTTATTATTATTATTACGAGGGGAGGTATTAGCAAGAAAGAGCCAAAAAAAGACAGCGTGGGCTCATAAAAAATGATAAGTATGATTTAGGGGTGGACAGTTAATTTTTGTCCTGTACGGTTTAACATTAATAAAATGGAATGTGTTTATTTTCTTTTTTAAAGATTTCTAAGTGAAGGATGCCACAAAATACAAATGGCATCAATACAGAGCCAGCTATTTAACAATGGCAAGACCGACAATGCGGCGGTCGATGTATATTCCCAATAAACAGGTACAAGGCTTCAAGGAGTCTCTGGTGTTTATGAATGACCTGACTGACCCTTGGAGGGCCATCTGACTTATGCCAGCCTTTTCAATCTGTCTGATAAAAGACTTCGAAGTCTTCCATGGCTTTGAATGATGACTATTTTTTTTAAATATTTTATTTTATTTTTGCCAGAAATGCCCTGGGGTGGCCTGTGGAGGGCCACACATAAATGACTTTCACATATAAGGAAAACGTTTTTCTCAGTGGGATATAGAACGTCTAACTCTGTACATTATTATACACAGGCCACACATCTAAAGTATTCCCAATCCTAGCCTCCTTGTTATTCCCTAAAATGTAATTGATTCTACTCAGCAGATGACTTACTTGCCTGAAGAGAGACATGCTCTCCTGGAGTGTGCATTGCCTGTGTTACTTGTTCGGCAGGCTAGCATTTACTGGCTGAAATCTTGGGTTCTCTCTCATTCTATTCCCCAAAATACCTAACGTTCCAATGTTTACACCCAGTAGGTACTCAAAAAATGTTTGCTGCCATGGGTGATTTATGGCAGTTTAACTATGGTCAAGTTCTTGTTATTATAAGGATGCTAGTAACAGCAGGGAGCTGTGAAATTCTACATGTAGTGGACAAAGCCCTGGTGTCCTGTTTGGATTCTTGCAATGAAAGCTGTATTTTTTTTTCTTTTCTTTTCTTTACACTGCTATCCAAATGTCCTTATCTGCACCTTGTGATGTTACGAGTGTGTTTTATTTCCCAAGCTTCTACATGTGATGGGTGGTATACAAGAGCCAGGGAGATGCACTGACTACAACTCCCTGAAGTGTCATTGGCAGTCAGCTCTTCCCATTTTCCGGATCAGTCTGCCCTTCCCATAAAATCTGCAGCTGCTGACTGCAGGGCCTGTCACCGGTACCAGTTCTGCCTCTTCATCACACTGTCAGCATGACTTTTTTGCTCAATCAAACTTACCCCAATTCGGAAATGTTCCATTGGAGTGGTCTGGCTGCTGCCGCTGCTATTTCCCAGCTATTAACATAGACATTACAGCGCTCCAACCACTCAAAGACTGCAGCAACACAGTCATCCTGGACGGCAGCCACTTCAGGGAGATCTCAGACAGATGGCTGTTTGCAGAGGGCAGAGAATTTAACAGCAGTGCCTCTCCACACTGAGATGATGAATTTCCACCTCAAAGGAAGTAATGGGCATTAATCCCCTTGAGATTTCACGATACTCATTCTATGCTTTTCTACCCATATCCCATTCCTCACCCTTGCAAACAGCAAGCAGATGCCAGCATTTTGCATGCCTGAGAAAAGGGAGCTCCTATGGTTACCAAAGAGCACTGTCTATATCATGGGAGAAGGAGCTAATCTCCAAGGAGACCCCCGCTCCTGCAGGTATCAGGTTTGTGAATCTGGAATCATATAACATTGCTGAACTCTTAGTGTTCTCATCTATAAAATGGAGATGATAATATTTAAGTCACCAAGGTTCGGGGAGAACTAAATGAGGTGTATAAATGAGCTGTGCAGAGTATTCCTGGCCCTCAAAAGGCGCGTGACAAATGTGGGCTGCAGCAGGGAGCCAGCTACGACAATGGCGTATTGCCTCTCTTACCTCCGGTTTTCTTTTTTGCCTTTTTCTCTTTATCTTCAATGACTCCCTCTTCCAGTAATTTATGGGCATAATTTTCTCCAGTAATTTTTTATATCAGATAGAGCTTCTTTTCATGTTTTTCCTTCTTAAGTAAAATTGTATAAAAGTATACCATATGCAAAGAAAAGAACCCAAATCTTAAATACATAGCCTAATGAACTTTCAAAGTGAACAAACACATGTGACCAACTGCCAGATCTAAAAGAAGTCACTAAAAGCATCTTCAAAAGTCATTTTTGTCCCCTTCTAGGTCCTGTGAGATTGTGAAGGAAAACAGACAGCCAGAATATATCTAGCAAAATTCAAAGAGTGTTGAGAAACTCTATACCAGGGCCACATCATATAGCGCACACAAATGAATGTTCTTTCAGGAGAGACATCTAGAGCCATGGTTTCCCCACTCTGTGTGTAGCTCTGCCTCAGTGCTCACGGATGGCGTGTTTCAGCAGCGGACCCCAGGACTTCCACTACAGTGATTTCCTTCCTGACTTTCCAGAGTCAATATTCTTGGCTGTGTTTAAAAGACATCTCTTTCTCTTATGTTTTTCTGCAAGCTATTCCATAAACTATGTCTCAGCAATGCAGAATTTATTTTCCAAGAGGCAAGTTAACTCACCATTGGCTAAAACTGTTGGCCTAATATCATTCATTAGGCATGGATTCTGATGTGACACTGTGAAATAATTCAGAAAAATATAAAATCTCTAACTATCAGGACTTATTTGTGAAGACAACATTAAGATTTGTATTTTGTGTAAGCTTATATTGGTATAACCCAGATTTTTCAGTCCAAGTTAAGGTATAAGCAGTAAGAGTGATTTGAACTTTAATTATTACTACTGTGCATACACAATTACTGGTTTGTTGTCAAGTAAATGTACTGCAGAGCATAAATTCGAGTGTTTGAAACTTAGCATATCTATTGTTTGCATGTATATGAAGATTAAGTGTGCTTAAAAAATTAGATATGACCTTAATAACCATACTATATTGTTAATATCTTCTGTGAAAAACATCTTCCTCTTTATGAGGGTAAATATACTTAAATTTACAATAAATTCCCTATCTGACTTATTACAAATTGCATATTACTTAAAGAATTTATTATTTAATTGACCTTAAAATAATAGAAATGCAGGAACTATATGTTATTAGAAGAGAAAGATTAGAAGGCAGAAAAATGGAAGTAAATACCAGACATATTTCAATGAAGGATTGCTAATATATAATCTCATGTAAGTACAGTATACTCTTAAACAGTTCAGGAATTTTGGGTGCTGACTTTACATGCAATAAAGAATTTGAGTAGAACTTTTGACACCACCAGCACTTAACCACTAATAGCCTACTGTTGACTGAAGCTTAACCTACCAAAAGTATAAACAGTAGGTTAACTTATATTTTTAAGTTATAAATATATACATGTAGAATTCATGTATTCTTATGTTGTTCAGTGATCAACTGAGTATAAAAATAATCTGTTGAAAATCATACAAGACCCAATGTCCTCATTTTGTTAACAGTGAAACAGCATTAGATGGTAAACTTTGGTCCTTGAATTTGACTAAGAAAAATATTCATAGCCAAGGAACCCAAATACAAGCAAAAGTTTATTTAGAAAGTCACAGAAGTAAAAGTGAGCAGACTGGGCTGCATGGACTCAGGAAACGCTTACAGAGGCAAGAAACGGGCACTTGGGGCTCAGGAGAAAGAAAACCAAAGAAAACATGCCCGGAGGAAGGAGAGAAGGAAAGACACTGGCACCCTCGAGAGAGCAAGCCTCCTAGGGACAGAAGGGCGTGGGGAAAGGCCAAGGCCTGCTCTGCAGAGAGTGCAAGTGTGCCCTGGGTCCTTTGTTTTAAGGGCTTTTATCTGGTTTCCCAAGGTGGGGATTTTAGGAGAGGTCTCGGGGGACAATCTCAGTAAAATATTCATCAGCTTTCCAGGTGCGTCCTTTGAGGGCCATGTACTCGGCCAGTACTAGTACATGACTGGTGGGCGCTAGGGCAGGGAGTCAACGGCCACTGCATTTGACCCTGGTGTCAGCCATGGTATTGCTTTGTCTGGTTTTGCTGCTTTTTTGAACCTGGACCTGAGACACAACTGAGGCCTAGACGTTACCTTGACTTTGACCCAAACTCTGTCTCTATGGTCTACAGATCTGAGTTTTTGTTCTTAAGGTTATTTGATGTGGGCCATAACCTCATTGTCCTGAGGGCTTAATGCTTAAGGGAATGGTCGAGCAAGGGTGTGCACAGGGCTGAGACGAGGCTATTCTCTGGCCCCCTTGCTCCTCCTCTAAGTGGGTCTTCCACATGATTACCGATATGAAAGATCAGGGGGTCTAAACTACATGGCCAGTGATAGGCTAGGGGAGGAATGGTCACGCTGGAGGTGAGGTCCCACCTGACAATATTGGTTCCCAGTCTCTCCTAACGCTAGCACCTGGGGCTTTCCACCTGGTGACCTTTGGCACCAGCCTATGGTTCCTACTCTGCTCACTTCTAACTGCCTACTGTGTCAGTTTCTTCAGCTTTTAAAATTTAAATGCTCCTGTATTCTTTCTCACTTTGCAATTCTGGGATGTTCTGGATTGCTTTATGTTACAATAACAAACATGTTAACTTTCAGCTAAGTCCCAGAGCAAACTGAATAAACTAAGGGAGCGGCTTTATTTGTGCTGAGAAAAGACCTTAGGGTTCCCCTCCAGGGGAATCTGCCTGCCAGCAAGTGTTTGACAGTAAAAAGAGATTTATTCAAAGTGGAAATCCACCAGGCACGCACCAAGAAGCCTAGAGAGAGAATGGATCATCAGAAATTTCCCAGCGTGGCAGAGATCCCCTACCACCTACTGGCCGCATGCAGAACGCCACCAAACTCAGGTCAAGATTCCTGCTCTCACATCTGACTGCAGGCATCGCGCCTGAAACAAAATGTTCAAGGCCCTCAGAGGAAGCTAGACATTGCCCTTTCCAAAAACTCCTTCACCTGGGCACACATGTTTGCCCATGACTGAAACCCAGCTCAAACTCTCATGCAAACAGGAAATGTATTTTTTTCCTGTAACTGAAATCAAAAGCAGAGCTGGACTCAGAGATGACAAACTAAAACTGTGATGATCTCTGAATTTCTCTCTCTTTTTTCCAAACTTTTTCTTTTTCTTTCTCTCTATCTCCATTTCCGTCTCTCCGCTTCCCTCTGATTTTCTGCACACAGTTATTCTCCCAGATCTGCTGTATCCACCAGGCCAGAACCGAGGAGGCTGGCAGTTCCAGGTGAGCGTCTTCACCTGAACGCTGAGCAGAACTGCCTTTCTTCTCGCAGTTTCTATTACATTGCTCTCTAGATTATTGTGTGTTGTAGAATAATAAAATTAAAATTTAAAATACATAAATATTTCAAAAGAAAAAAGAGAACTTCTGTCTTATTGCTTTCCCAGAAGAGATATAAAGAAAACAAAACACTTTCCTCCACCAATACCATCAGTTTAATAAACAAAGGTATATTTTAAATTCACAATAGGTAGAGTTGTATAATATCAAAACAATGTTTTCCATTTCTCCCATGAATGCATTATCACTGACCCCCACCAATCCCTGTAAATCATTGTTCAAAGATACAAAGAGATACAAGTCAACTGTTGCAGGGACCTGCAGTATGAATATATTTCTCCCTCCACAAATCTTGTTTTAAGTTTCTTATCTTTCCCACTGCCCACTCTTCTCAACCCATTCATTTACTAGAGACCAGAGAAAAGAAGGGTTCATTGAAAGCAAGAAATCAAGGAGAAAAGTGAGAAAAGAAAAACAATTGCGTAAAGATATACTCAGTGGTAAAGTCATTCAGGGGAAAAGTGTGAGGAGTGAAGGGGGTCGAGATATGTCCTGTCAAAATAAGCCACTTTGACATCAGACTTACTCTCAGTTTTGAACTATAAACATTTGAGTTGCTGAAATCCTTTAGCTGTCTAAAAGCAGAGCCACCCTGAATAATTCAATTGTCATTAATCCCTTACCTGCAGGTCATAGAAATAGCAGGTGCTGGAAGGACTCCTTGACCTTCCCACTCTCCCATGAAACAGGTCAGGAGATCTTCACAGGAGAGATGCCCTTCCTATATCTACAGGAAAGAAGTGCCTTATCTCCAGGGATGAACACTGAGGAACACCCAGAGGAATCAGAAAGAACAGACATTGTTGTTTCTCCCAGTTTACTACCCTTAGTTCATACCCTTTGTCTTGTAATGGTTTTTCATCATTTTCCATTCTTCAACAAGTCTAGAATAAAAATGCTCAGGCTTAACTGTTTCTTTGGGTCTTAATTTCCATATGAAGACTCTTTGTGTCACATAAAATTTACAATAAGTAACTGCACGTGCTTTTTTCCTGTTAATCTGTCTTTGTCAGTTTAATTTTCAGATCCAGCTAGGGACCCTATAAGGAAAGGGTTTTCCTCCCCTACAAGGTCCTCATCCCTTCTGGACTATGTACTTTTAAAGCCTTTACTCTCCTTGAATCTGCTACACAATGTAAAAACACAGACCACACCACTAAATCTTTGCTTTTAACACCTGTTAAAGGATACAGTGTTACTTTTCAGCTTCAGATATTCATGTAAGAATAAGTATGTTAATGTGCTGGAATTGTTTTTTAATTGCATTTTACCCATCCTTTCCCAATATCCATAATCATGAAATCTTGAAACTAAAAGTTTTTCTCCACCAGGAAAGAGCAAACTGCTACACTGAAACATTCATTCATCAACAAGCCAAGCTTTCAAATTAGCACTTGCATTAGCGAATGACTCAGATATACTATAAAATTAATCCTTTACAAATTTATATGGGCTTCCCCAAACTGTTACTGTAATAGATTTCCTTATGAAAACACATTTAATTACATCTTAGAGGGAGAGTAGTTCATCAAGACCTAGACACCAATGTTTAAAAAATTAGGTAAAATTGCATTTCTAACAGGAAAAAATAAAAAGTAAAAATATCCAAAAGAATACTAAAATGATCTACATAATTTTCAATCTTGAAAAAAAATCTGATACAAATTTCTATCAATCACTTGTTGTCATTTTGGGCAGGGAAAAAAATGTCCTTCCAAAGCAATGCAGCTTTTACTCAATCCTCCAGTTAAAATCTTTCTCTTTGACAAACAAACAAACCCCATCATATATATATTTCCCTTCCTCAAGCATTTATTACAGAGAGAAGCAATTAACAGTAAAGTTAATTACAAACTATAAAATTGCTAATTGAGACAAATTACACATGATGGCTTTGCAATTTGGGTCAATGACAGGTTCAGATGGATGTGTGACCTACAAACTTATGTCATCCAAGATATTTCTTTTTAACAAAAATTTCAAAAAAGATATGTGTATTAAAAAACATGGGTAGAAGCTACTGTAATATATTACAGTACAAAATTCATTAACAGAAAGTCTCTAACCTAGAGACTTTATTACTTCAAATTTTAGAAGCAGGTCATTGAACATTGTTAAACTCATAAAAGCTTGTGATATAGACCCCTTGAGGGCTGAATTACAGTGAGTCAAAGTATATTGTTCAAATTGTTTCCATGATGCTTGTTATTTACTTATTATTATAGTAAGAGTCAGTCATTTGTTCTAGCACATATTTATCTACACAAACAGTTTTAGAATGCTAAAACAGAATGCTAAAAGAAAATAAAACTCTTTGGAGTCTTTTTCATTGTGAAAAGTAACTTCTCCAATATGAAGTGACACATAGTCATTGAAGAAAGCCTAAATGGATAAAAAGAAATACAAAAATCACTTATAATTCTACCATTCAGAGATAAGTCACTTTGCTGATATTAGTGCCTTTCAGTCTACCATTTTTATTTGTATATTTAAAGTGTTTGCTTGCAACAAAATAGAATCATACCATACATATAATTTAATAATTACATGCATAATATTTATGTTTTCCCATAATATTGGGAACACAATCCCTAGCCTAAATTAAATAGTATATTTTTTATTACTGCTTGTATTTGGTATTATTAAATAATAATTTAATTAATATCCCATATTTGTGACATTTGGGTGTTTCTGTTTTTGTTACTATAAATAGTGCTATGGTAATGATCTTTTAGCTAATATTTGTTTATATTTGTAGCTATTTTTCACTTTTTCTTTCTTATATTCCAAAATAAATTTATGTGCATCTTTATTGGTTTGGTCTTACTTTAAGAAAATATGTTATTAAAGTTAAAACACACACACACACGGACATTATATGGAATCTAAATTATACACAGGAGAATCTGGCTATTTAAATTAGAGGTAATATTCAGTCTTGTACTTTCTAGTCTGAAAATGAAGTTGTAGAGGAAAGGAAGAAGTAGGGAAAGCAATCAATGTCACTTGACTATTTCATAGACTTCAAAGAAGAACCCTGCATAGAATGTCCCCTAGAGGCAATTTTAACTTTAAGAATGTTTCTAAATGTATCAATAAAATCTAATTGCTTGATAAGTCACGTAGAACTTTCTAAAATGACCACAAACTGCACCAATCTCAATAATTCTGCTGAGAGACAAATCATATGAATGAATGTCAACTAACTAGAACACTTTGACAGGATGTCAAGAAATGATTTGATATATATGTCCCATAGATTAAGGTATACAAATCTGTATTATAAACCTGACTTTAAATAAAATGTTTATAGGCTCCTATTAAAGCCCTAGGCCCAGGGTTAACCAAGAGAAGAGTGAAAAGCAAGATAAATATTGTGTTAGTGTGAAACCATGATCTAAGGCTTTCATCTCTTCAACTACAGTCATCCTTCAACAAATGGTTACCTACAGTTTGCAAGGCCTCTAACAATAGAGCAGCACATGATGGGGCTCAGGTCATGCTGCCCCCAAATAGGGCAATTTGGCATATTGAACATTTTTAAGCAAAAGGAACTTGAGAAATGGTATGTATTGGAATGGCTTTCTGATCTTACCCTGAAATAAGTCATAAAACCCTAATGTGAGAAGTGTCCTCTCTATACCCAGAGAAAAAGGGCATCCTGACCTCCAATACATGAAGAGGAACCTGAACAAACAGGCCTTACTCTTTCCCCCAGTATACTACACTTAGTTTATTCCCTTTTTGCTCATCTGGTTACATTGTTTCCATGACTCTTCACTCTTCATTAAACCTAGCAGAAAACACACTGGTTTAACCACTTCTTCAGGTCATTATTTCCTTAAGAAGGTCCCCGTGTCCTGTAAAATTAATATTAAATAAATTTGTATGCTTTTCCCTTGTTAATTGTTTTTTTGTTACAGGGGTCCCAGCCACAAACTTGGAAGGCTTGAGAAAGATGGTATTTTTCCTTCCTATACAGCCTTGTAAGAGTTCCTTGTTGATTAAATTTTGTTTCATATATAGTCTTCCTTTTACATGTTAGCACGCTCTTGTCAAGCGTTGTATATTATGTTCCCCAGATCATGACACCTGTTTTCCATGTCCCTCCTAGTAAGTCATGCAATAATATTTTTCTGGCTCTACCATCCTTTATCTTTCCTTTCTCTGCTCCTTTCTCAACCCAAACCAATACCCCTGGCAAAATAAGAGTCCAGTGATATTCCTCCCCAGCAGCCTAGGAAGTTCTTGCTGTTCTTCGTGAGGAAGTCTTGTGATATTTTTGTAGTTTCCAATGCCAGAGCCAATTATAGATATCCAGAGAGAGTGCTGCCATTTCCTCCAGCATCACTCCTGTCTGCTCGTGCCCAGCACTGAGGATGTTGAGGTCTATGCCAAGAGGACCAGCTCTAGTCATGGAACTGGCCCCAGTGCTGTTAATGTCATACCCTCAGTGTTCCATGGCCGTGTTAATGAAACAGCTCTTCCTGGGACTTCCTTTTTCATTACAGTGCTCAAGGAAGGCATGATTCCATAGGGAACTGTTCATAACACAATCTGAGTTGTATTTGGACTTGGACCTTTAGGCTCTGCTCTGTATACTTCCAAGCTCTGTTCTAAAGCTCTATAATTTTAGAGGTCTGACTTGCACTCTAAAGTTCCTCTGGCAAACTTACATTTCTAAGTTTCCAGTGCATCTCAATCTTAGGGTAAACACACTTTAGGCTAAAATTGGAGCATCTGCTACCTACACAGTTGTAGGTCATTATTCAGAACTCTTGGGGACATACTATTACTGCATTCCAATACCATATACTCTGATACCTGGAAGGTATGCTGCTGGTTTATGTAAAATTCTATCTCATGGGAACATCTGCTCTCCCTTCAAGGGTGCTTTAGCCTTCCATACACGATTCTCTCCTGTTTTCCAGTTTCCTGCTACCCCTTTGATGCTCATTCTCAGTCATCCTTTTCTCTTCCTCTTCCAAAATTTTGTTCTCTTCTATTTTCTTTTTCTCATTCTACATGTGCTTTCTTAGTGGTTTGTGGACATGTGTTGCTTTATGTGCTACTTACATGCTGAAAACACGGGGTGAAGACTCACAGGACCTGAGTTTAGTTCCCTTTTATCTGGTGTGATGACCTGAGCAAACCACCTAACCTCTCCTGTCTCCTGTTTTCTCACTTGTAAAATAAAGAAATTTGGAGCAATGAAAAAAGGCCATTTAAAATCTGTAGTTATACTGAGTCAAATATTTTTATATGCAACACATAAATTTGATAATATAGTCTGTGAGACTATAACTTGCTTTTTTTAAACTGATGGCTATAAAATTAAAGTAATGCCTTAACATATTTTTATCTTAAAATTTAAAGGAATAATACAGTCTAAATATAGTTTATAAAGATAAAAATACCACTTTAAGACACAGAGTAAACAAGGCTATGCCTTTGTCCATATGGGAATCTGTAGCTACACAGTTTGTTCGCCAGCCCTGCCCCCAGTCCCCTCTTCCCCGTCGCCACTGCTCAGGGAGACTTGGAAACAATCTCCCTTTACTACCCTTCCTTCAAGAACAGAGATGACTATTAATTAAACCTTTGCTCAGAGTTTTACATGGCCTCTCACTTGAGCCCGATGACAAGCTTGAGAGGTAGGTTATTACCCTTCTTTTATAGACGAGGAACTGTCAGGTCAAATAGATTGAATGACTTGTTCTAGGACATACCACTTGTGAACTAGGATTCAAAATCCTACCTTGTTTTTCTGGCTCCAAGGCATCTAACTTTAAAGATATGCCATTAGAGATTAAGGATAAAGTATGGTCTCTTTCCTCTGGAAACTATCAAATTAATGAATGAGATACAGATAAAGATCAAAATGCAATCAAATGGAGAAATGGTGTAAGTATTTAACAGAATTATGCAGCAAGTGTACCAGGTGAGGGTAGGTTATCATTTCTTGAAAAGTAGTAACATTTAAATAGGGCCTTGAAGAATAAGTAGGACGTTGACAGATGGCGGAAAGCGAGAAAACAAAACAGATGGAATTCAAGGGTAAGTAACTGCCAGATGTAGTTTAAATTTAAGCAAAATATGGTGTCATTCTGAAAAGGTAGATTGGGATGATATAGTAAAAAAGTTTAAAGTGATATGCTAACAAGTTTGACATTTATTATGTAGGACAAAAAAATAAGTAAATCAAATGTTTGCTCGTTTACATAGAACAATATGGTTTACCTATTCTAAGATATTTAGAAGCTATTTGGTTATTTTGACTTTTTTATCTTTTCTTTACATTTTCTGTAGTGCTTGGGGTGTTCTTAATTTTGAGAACTTCTGTTAACTATCTTGTTAGCTATTCAGCACATGTCAGATCTTGGATAAAGTTTTAATTTTATCCAAGCAGTATCAACCATACCTTTGTACTAATAGGATCTTTTGAAAACAGCAGTTCAAGATAAAAATTTAAAAAAATGACCACTTCTCTAATATTTTCTCTGGCTTAAACAATATATTTGAGGCATCACACATGCTTAGATTCTGTCTTTTAGCCTGGAATTTTAAGTTTTATTTTATCACCAATAATTTAAAGTAATTGGTACATCATCTTGCAGTTAATTAGAGGTTGATGCCATTGTATTGAATATGATCTTTCTGAAGATAAATTCTCACTCACTACCATAATTGCTTCTGGATAGCTAAAATGCTGTTGTTTAGCACTTTAATATTTTTTATGATTTCAGCTGATTATGAAAATATTGGTCTTAAACTCAATTGTGTTTTTATTTTGAGAAAAAAGCAGTTATTTGTAAATCATACAACATTTGGAAACTTTCAAATCCTTTGTAATAAAATATTAGCAGTGTGAGGACAGCTAGTAATGACGACTTTATTCAAGAACACTCAAAATCCCAAGAGTCTATTATCATTTCCAGAAAATACCCTTAACCAAGGATTGGATTCATTCAAAATGCACTTCTTTGTGAAAAATATAGAGGAGCTATTTGAAAGACCTCATCTGTCCTGTGCATCACAATTTGAAGTTATTCTCATTTTTGAACTTATTAAACCCTAACATTTTTGCAGCAGCTGCTCTTGATATTTGCTTTCCTTCCACGCTTTGTGCTCTAAGCTTTGCATCTTGGTAACTTAACACTGAAAGGTAGTAGATTATGTAACCCCCTGCCCCAAATATGCCACTTTGACACATGGATTATTTTGAGTTGAAAACAAATGAAAAGAAGCAAATAAAAGAAAAGTTGTCTGCCCTTCCCCATTTACCTAAAAGCAGGATGTAAGTTTACAAAGGTGTCTCTCCTACCCTCTCTACTAGTAAGGACAATGGTTAATTCCCCTGTCAGCCTACAAAAGGCACTAGACAAATGCACTAGGCAAATGTACAAATGATAAGCTTTACTAACTAGCCTTTTTCTCTGCCTTTGGAAGCCTAAGACTGCTTTCCTTTGTCCTGTTCTTTCTCCATAAATTTACTGTTTTTTATGGATGATGTTATATAAACTGGAATTCTATGCCACTTCAAGGAGTTGCTCATTTTTCCCTGTGTATCTCCCCTGTATACCTATTAACCAACTTGTTTATTTTTCTCTTGGTAATCTGCCTTTTATTATAGGAGCCTCAGCTAAGAACTCAGAAAGGTAAAGGAAAAATTATTTTCCTCCCCTACAACATCACATCAATTCCACAGAGAAATAACAAAAGTTTTTGGTTAACTAGTATATCCAAATGTAGCAGCTCTACTACCTCCCTTGAGACTGGTATCTATAATATCAACCTTATTATAAACAAGCCCCCTCCCCACAAAAAGGTACTGTACATGACCAAGAGAAAGCCATCTTTCCTGGAGTTAATCTGTGAAAGGGAGTAGGCCACCTCCTGCTATCATTTTAGGGCTAAGATCTTATCAAATCTTTTAAAAAGATTTTAGTTTTTATTTTTTAAGATTTTATCTATTTATTTTCAGAGAGAGGGGTTTGGAGGGAGAAAGAGAGAAACATCAAGTATGATTGAGAAACATTGGTCTGTTGCCTCTTGCATGCACCCCAACCTGGGAGCGGCCTGCAACCCAGGCATGTGCCCTGATCAGGCATCGAACCAGTAACCTTTTGCTTTGTGGGATGACTCTCAACCAACTGAGCCATGCTGGTTGAAAGAGAGGGAAAAAAGAGGGAGAGAAACATCACTGGGTGAGGGAAACAGATTGGTTGCCTCTTGTAACCCAGGGATGTGCTCTGACCAGGAATCAAAGCGGAGATATTTTGCTTTAGTTTGATGTTTGACCAATGGAGTCACATGGGTTAGGGCAGCTCTGATAAAAATTTGACCCAAGTATTTTGAAACCATGATGGTAAAAATGAATCGTAAGTCTTCAAGTAGTTGATTTCAAAACTAGATAGCTGAAGCAAAGACAGGAAGAGCTTGTAGAACTCCTCCCCTGGAGGAGAAATGGTAAAGAGGATGTGGACTGGGCAATAGGGACCTCGCAGTGTTAGTCAAGAATGAGTGATAGAGGATGTACTGTTGTATTCTGCTAATTGTTCTGTCAGAAGCTGAGGGTAAGGACATGTGTTCTTTGCATGAGAAATGACATTTCATTTCAAAACCAGAGAGATTTCCTAGGCATTAACCCTGAAAAAAAAAAAAAGATCAAATTAATGGCTGGAAAAGAAAATATTGGAGAAACGGGCCTCATCAAGAATGGAATTAGGGTAAATTCTTTTCCTGTCTCCCAGAGCAGTAGGGCAATGGGGACTCGGCATTCCTTCCAGCTAGCGTGTTGGCATGGGAGGGCAGTAGCGTGGGGCACCTTAGAGGCCCAGGGCTATGCCAAACACAAGTTCAGCAGCACAGACTAACCATCGTGGTGGCCTGAGGAGGGGGACGGGGGAGAGAACTTGAGCAAGTTCTCTCAGCTTACACTAGGTGGTTTGTTGGGGGCTCTAGAAACACTGAATGATATTCTTTTTTGGAGAAGTTCTAGTCCTACAGCTATCAAAATTTGGCATTTAAAAGAAGGATCTTCTCATTTTACAAGCCTTAATGGTCAGGAAAGAGTGAGCACCTGCTCTAAAGTTTTTTTAAAAATGCAGTTATTTATGATAAAATATCAGTTCCAGGGAGAAGAGATTTTTTTAAGGTTTTATTTACTGATATAATTTGTGCTTAGGCCAATGTCTTGCACAATGTGAGTTTTGAAGAATATTAATAAAAAATGTTACTTCCTTTAACTCTTATGGTAACTGTGAAAGGAACTTTTCCTATCTCTACTTTACAGATGAAGAAATGAGACTTGGAGAAGTTAACAGAACTGCCAGAGCCCCACAGTTTCACAGAGAGAAAGAAGCAATTCCAGTCTTAAACCTGGATCTCTTCATTACTTCTACACAGCTACAGGCATTTCAGTACAGTATAGATCCATAATGCATTAACTAAAGCTTCAACAATATATAATAAAGTTTTAAAGTCCAACACTAGTTTGAATTTTGTGTTTATAGCCACTCTTCTGAATTGAAACTCTGAGTATACTTTTATTTTTCTCTTAGAAGAAAATTAAAATAAATACTCAACATTCACTTAAGTGAAGTTAGAACCATTTCCTTCCAGTCAGTTAAAAAACAAAGGCGCAACAGGCAATACAGCATAGCAGGATGGCTAAAAGGAGGGGAAAAGCCAACAAACCCTAAAGCCAGTTGATTCCTCCAATAAATATCAGGACAGTAATTGTGTGGGACACGGATTCATACTGAAAAGAATGGATTTGTGTCACTCTTAAAATATGAATATGAATGCTTTTGACCACAGAGTTAATGAAAGTATGTTGTCCTCAGTGACTGGTAATTGATGTGAAACAGTTCCCTTTATGTTATCCTGTAAATGGGAGAAACAAAACTTCCACTGAGGGGGCTATTCACACATAAATTGTGTTTAATGGTTTCTTGTTAATGTGTTCTATTTTTTTAATGAAAGTCTAGGCGAACGAATGATAGGAGAGATGCTCTTAACTCCTTTACTGCTATCAAATTGAGTAGTAATTGAATCAGGCAAGAAATTTCCTTTGACCTTGAAGACTGAGACTTAAATTTTACCTTCTTTGTCCCATCATCAAATTTGTGACACGGTACTAATTTTTCTAGCCTCTTCTATTTCAGTGGAAACTTAATAGCACTAAATAAAATTCTTAGAATTGAAAATGCAATGAATCATCAACAAACTCATCAATTTTCATACAGAAACAAGAAATTTTGATGAAGCTCAATTTTAATTCCCTAATTCAAGTTTTTCATTCAATGTTTCACCTTCTATTAAACATTTAACTAATAAGAAATTCATGTGTTATATAAAATCTGTCATAAGAAAAATTGTGATCACATGTAGAACAATCAAATCAGAAAGAAATGTAGTGTATGAAATATACAATATTACTCTTCGATGCCTTAACAGAATTATTCTTAAGCTATTTAAATAATATTTAATTCAACCAAAGAGTTTTATGTCTTTGCATTATTATGTTGTGAATTTTAAAAAAATCAAAGAATATTTTGAAAAACAATGTCAGCATTTGAGTTCAGCACATTGAAAGGGCTGCCTCTTTATATAACTTCAGTGATTTTCAGAACATGATTTACATGCAATTGGCAAATTATAAGCTACATTAGACAGATCCATACTCATTTCAAGGGAGCAAATGGCTAATTGCATTCATGCTCATTAGAACTTCAGAGACTGAATTGGTCTTAAGCACTACTGAATTTGTCTTCAGAGGTATTATGTTTTGATTAAAAAATATTTTTAGGTCCTGTTTTTAAGCCACCCTTAAAGCTGTCATTCCATATTCCATAGAACAGCTATAAAAAGTTGAGGCTGATTTAGGAAGGAAATAGCTCCTTATCAACTCCATAAAATTGTCCATATTCCACTAGTACAGTCACTAAGGTCCTTTGCAATCCCAACCTCCTCTAACTTCCCTAGCTATCCTCTTCCTGTAGCCTCACCCAGATCTGTGCCCTGTTCTCTCCACGCAGCCGCGTCTCTGATCTTGCTCAAACTGCAAACGCCCTCTGCCTGTGAAACTCCTACTCACTTTTTATGCTCAGCTGACTGCTTGTCCTCTTGAAGGCTTTCCATGGCCCCCTTCTGTTGCCTGTTAGAATTAATTACTTCTATTTTTGTCTACTCTCCTATGGAGCTCAGCTAACTATACTTTGTTTTCTTTTTATTTAACCTATATATTTCTAAATATACATTTAGAAATTGCAACTTCCATTCATTAATGACTAGATAATAAGTTTCCTGAGAAAGCAAACTATGTATACTTAATGGTTAAGAGTGTAGTCTCAGAAGTCAGATACCATGATTCATGATCCCACTCCACCAATTTCTAGGTGAGCAAATATGACAAAGTTACGTAGCCTCTCCAAGCCTTTTATCTTCACCTATAAAATTATAGTATCTACCTCATAAGATTTTAAGAAATAATACATTTATCAGGGTGCCTGAAATATAATAAATGTTCGATAGATGTCAGTTTAAATATTATTTTTTTTAGTATTTTTCATAGCGGAACTCAGAATATAACAGAGACCCAATACTGTTAGATGGATGACTGAATAAATGAATGAAACAGAGTCAATAAAAACCAAGAGTTTAATTTGAAAAAGGGTTTCGATCTTTCCCAAGAAACACTGCACATACAATACCATGAAAGGACCCTAACTTTCATGAAAAAATTTCCTTCCTCACTGGGCAGATAATTGTATAGGGAAGCTATGTCTCTGGTCCTCTTACCTTACATTAATCTGTGTTTCTCCCTAACTCTATAGACCATGAGCTGCCCTGAACAATGGAGATCAGTATTTCAAAATCACTGAGAACAGGCTCTCTTCCTCCAATGATGGGCAAGTCTGTACAAGCAAACCTTAGTGGCTGTCTGAACAGCTAAGAGTTGTATTGTTAAGATGTCAGGGCAGGAACATAGGTGAGGATCAAACAGAAGAGAATATGAGGAAGGAAATGCTAAGGCAAAAAGCAATGGGAAGTTAGAGTTTTGGGGGGGGTTTATTCCCTCCTGCCTTACTTTTCTGCAAAATTAAGCATCAATATAGCCCTATTGAAAAAGAACCCCTATCTATGGGGGACCTCAGGCTTGGCCATCTGACATGGTTTGGCCAATGGAATGTGAGCAGTACCAACATGTCCCACATCTAAGCAGAAGCTTTAAAACATGTTGTGTGGTCCTTTTATGATCTTTTCCCTCTACCTGACATTTGCCTGGAAGAAATAAAGAGACAATGGAAGAGAGATACAGCTAAACTACAATCTTTATTGTTTCCAAAAATGGAGATTTGGGAAATTATTACCACAGCAAAACTGAGCAAAAGCTGACTGATACAGAACTCTTTTGGGGTCCATGAATTCTTTACTCCCCCCTCACTCAATGGGATCTCTGTCTCCTTTGCATTCTTGCTCTGATGGGTGCCCACTACTATCACTTTGGGAGTATATATAAGATGCACAGAAAATTTCTTAATAAATATAGTAGAATTTCTTAAGTAACCTTCATTTATTCAACTCTGATGATTAATCAAAGCTTTTTGTTACCTTTGTAAACAAACTACTGCTTTCCAACACTACGGAATCTGGGAGGCAGTAGTATTCTCGATGACTCACTGCCTCACTTTTGTTTCTGCAAGTGGACTTACCTGCTTGCCAAAATTGTTCCAGAGATTTTTTCTCATATGAATGAGTAATTTTCTGGAAGGTGCTTGAAATATCAGGGATCTCTTTGTAAAGTATATGACTGTCTAACCACAATGCTGTACACCTGAAACTAACAAAAAATAATGTTAAATGTGAACTATAATTGAAAAAAAAAAAAAAACAGAATGGGAAATGATAACCTGTTTCAGTTATAGCATGGGACCGTCAACGACATGAGAAATGGGTATTAATATGTTAGGACTGCCATGAAAAATACCAAATATAAAGACTGATTGGTTTAAATAATGGAAATGTATTTTCTCACAATTTGGGGGTCTGGAAGTCCAAAACCAATGTGTCGCCAAGTTTGGTTTCTCCTAAGGCCTCTCTCCTTGGCTTGCCCATGGCCACCTTCTCATTCCGTCCTCCCTTGCATGGTTTTTCTTCTGTGCAAACACATCCATGGTGTCTCTTTGTGTGCCCTACTCTCCTTTTCTTATAAAGCCACCCACTCTATCAGATTAGGGCTCCATCCTAATGATTTTATTTTAACTTAACAACCTCTTTAAAAGCCCAATGTCCAAATATAGTCACATTCTGAGATACTTGGGGGTTAGGGTTTCAATATATGAATCTGAGGGCAGGGGACACAATTCAGTTCATAACAAGATGAGTAGAGACAATAAGGTAGGAGCTGATTGGTAACTAGAAAGAACTGAGATATTGAGATCAAGAGAGAAGATGCATTGAAAACTGATTTACATAGTATTTGTGTGTGAGACATATAAGATTAGGAGAGAGATTGAACATAACTTTTTAAATACAGGCAACTGAGGACCTCATTAAAAGAATGTAGTTGGAATGGAGAGAGGGAGAAAACATGTGGGGAAAAAATGGGAGACAGAATAAATAATGAAAAAAAATAACTGATTTTATTTTTGTAACTGGATGTTTATATCCTGATAACAAGAAAAAAGCTAAAATTCTTGAGGAGAATAAAAATAAAAATCTTCAAAACAGAAATGCAGTAAGAGAGGTAGAAAGAGATCCTGGAGTGAGCTATGGAATTAGAGGAGCAAGCTTTTAAAAAGCCAGTAGTATCTTTATAACTGTTTATGGGGAAAACAAGGACAAATCCTGAGACAGGTTGTTAGATTTAAAAATAATAAATAAAATATTGATAATCTTATTAAACAATCCAGGAGAAGACAGGTTACAGAGAAGATGAAGGTGGAGGCTGAAGCAGGGAGCTTGATTGCATAGTACAGGAGAGTATAAAAACAAAAGTCTTAAATACAGTAAAAAAAAAAATAAAGTAAAGCTAATTTTGTTAACTATTTGGTCATTTAATTTTTACAGAAACATATAAGGTAGGAACTATCGCCATCCTTAATATACAGATAAGGAAAATGAAACACAGATAAGTAAATATTATATCTAATATTAACAGCTAATGAATCAAAGAGCTAGATTTGACCTCTGGCATTTCACTCCAGAATACACATATTCAACTGTTGTTCATTTATTTTTCTATATAAATTTAGTTTTATTATAAAATAAACATTTATTTAAGGTGGCAAGAAAATAATGAACAATTTCATATGCCCAAGGCTGAGCAAGTCACGTGCTTGTGAGGGACTTGGGGTTGTGTACCCAGAGCTCAGTGCAAGTGCAGCAAAGGGCTTACACTGCATACTCATCATAAGAAATAAAACAGGTAAAATTTGATAAAATTGGTAAAGTTTATGTATTTGGACTTTGAAATTGGAGTCGTTTCCTAAGTGAAGGAGTCATAGATACTACAGTGCATTGATCCTTTCATTCAACAAATATTTATACTACCTTCTGGCACTAGAGTCTAAAGATAGGATGGAAAACAATACAGACACGGTCCCAGATCTTATGAATTTTCTAGCCAATAACACATAAAGGGATTGTCAGCAATATGATAAAGAATAGAGTTAGCTATTTAATATCAGAGGTCATAGATTATAATAAAACTACCTTCTGTATTAATGGGACATACAATTCAAGAGAAGTCATTACACCTCTGATATCCCAGTTTGTCCATCAATGGAAGAGAGATCAAATTATAACAAACTATTATATCCTGGGATAAAAGGTACATGGGAGAGGTTAAGCATTAGTTATAAATGAAGATAACATATAATACTATTTAATAAGAAGAAATCTTCCTTTTATTTTCATTAGGGAAATATTAATTATTGGATTTGACCCGGGCAAACTTTTATTTTAAATACATTGAATAATCTTTAATGCTTTCATCTTTTTCTCTAGAATTAATAAAGCTATAATTTGTAAAATCATAAATTAATTAAATAAATTTTACAGTAAAATGATGTTATGATTGATTTTTAACACAAACATAATTTAAGACATTGTTATAACTCCCACAGTAACCATACCTGACCATACTTCACCTCTTTGTTTATAGCCTTTCACTCTGTTTAAGCAATAGATATTAATACTGGGACTTAAATTGTTTTCTGGCCAAATCTCTGTGTTGAAATCTTGATGACTATTATTCCATATTAAATGTAGACAAATTTTTCCCGTTGCTTATAAATTAGCATCTTTGCATTCATAAAGTAATGAAATGAATAGGAGCCAACATAGATTCACATAGAACCTTCTTCCAAGCTCAACTAATTTTACTCAATATAGTAACCCTGTTTGCAAATCAGAAACTGAGAATATTTTGATTTCATCAGAGAAGTCCCTTAGGCTTGAACATTTTGGTCAATTACTTAAATAAGGATTTTGAAAAATGTACAAAATCTGCTGATAAAACCTAATATGAGAAGTGACAGAATCAAGATTCAAATTTCCCTTGACAAATACTAATAAGCTAGTCCTAAACCCAAGCAACTGATAATGCAAAAGTTATGCTTTCATTTTCAAAACATTCTATTGTACAAGCCTAGCATGGTTGAGAAAATTTTGGCAAGAATTCATGAGGAAGTGTTCTGATAGTTTGGTTAACCACAATTTTAAACAAATATCTCTAAATAATGTTGATAGAGATGTAGTAATAACAAAGCGTGTCTGTAGGCTTCACAAATCAAATGGAGTTTTCAGATCATAGGAAGTGATCATGCTTGTGGAGCTTGTACTTGATCTAATTCTGAGAGACATATTTTAAGTTACACTGAAAATCAAACCCTCATCCAAAGACACAGAAAAAGGAATTGCAAAACTCAATGTGAATTCTTTTAGATCATTTATAAGGCCTATTCCATCATTAAAATTCTATGATTTCATGCGAAATATGGACTAATGCACAATAAGCTTATATCAAACAAATCCCATTGAATACTGCATATATAATCTTTGATTATATACTGTAAGTACTTCTAAAATCTGAATTTGCATCAAAATTATTATTATCTTACCCAGTTCAACTGTAAAACAATACCAATTTTTATCATATTAACTCAGGAAATCCTTTAAGCTTTACAGGTAAAATAGACAAATATATATTTTCTTCTAGAGCTTTATTTTCAATCCAGTTTTTTTTTAAATAAACCCTATTTTACATTGACATTTACATGAAGAGATATGTTAAAGGTAAAAAATTGATCTTTTATATTCTTGCAGGAGAAGTATTTATTGGATAAAAATATTTTAAATTATTTTCAGATAAGCAGGTTTTAGAATATGAAAGGGTTTCCAAAAATCATTTTGGTTTAATATAAATCTACTCACCCAAGCTCAACTCCATAATTTACAGCAGTGCTTCTCAAATTTTAATGTGCATACAATACACCTGCAGATCCGGGGTGGAATCTTCAATTATGCATTTCTAGCAAGCCCTCTGGTGATATTGATGCTGTTGGTCTGTGAACTACCCATTGACTAGCAAGGATTTAAAGAACTCTGCTTTACTCCGCTATCAATTTTTCTAAATCAGTCCCCATTAAATACATCATGTAAAAGCAAGGCAGTTATTTTTAAAAAAGGAAACTAGCTATTGCAATTTTCTTTTCCTTGCAACTTCTTAGCACTTCTGATGCTATCCTTCTGAATCAAGTCACTATCACTCCTTTGAAACATTAAGGCATTCATTGCACCTCCCCCACCTCAAAAGATGAGTCCCTTTCTCTGCACACAGGATCACAAACTTGTCTCTCATTCAGTCCTTGCCACCCCAGCTTCACTCCTACTCAATTCTCTGCTACTTCCTTTTGATTTTATGTCATACTCTTTCACAAACGTTTGAGATTGTTAGGGACTGAATGTTAGTATATTTTTAAATTTTATATGTTGAAACCTTACCCTCAATGTGTTGGTGATAGGAGATGAGGCCTTGTGGAGGTCCTAAAGGTTGGAACCTTCATGAAAGGCATGAGTGCCCTTGTAAAATTCACCAAAGAGCTTGTCTCCTATTCTGCTCTCCATTGTGTAGAGACTGCAACCAGGCAGAGGGCCTTCACCAGAACCTCACCTTATTGGCAACCTGATTTTGAATTTCCAATCTCCAAAAAATAACTTTTGTTGTTTATATGCCACCCACTTTATGGTATTTTGTTATAGCAAGCTGAACTAAGAGGTCTTCCACATACATCTCTAATTTCTTTTTACTATAGTATTGACATTTTGTGGGTAAATGAATTACTCAAAAGACTGTATCCTAACCTACCTTGAAATCCAAACCTATAAATGAACTTCTTCTTGGTACAACTAGTCATGCTTCTGCCCCTAACAAAGCCATGAATGAGTAAATTTGGGGCAGCACCACTGCATCCCCTTCCACATACTTCCATTGCTGCTCCAAACTTCTTACTAATAAGGAGCATAAAATGACTTTCCTCTCCAGACAGAAAATTTCAATAGTAATTCACTGTGGCTGTTAAAACCTATCTGCTTTTTTAGGAACAAAGACTTAAGGTCCAAGTTCATACATCCTTCTACTTATTAGTGATTTCATCCAGGCCTACGGTTCTCAATTTGCAGTGCCATTAGAATCACTTGGGAAGTGCTTAAAAAAGACTGATTCCCGGGTCCTTCCCTCCCTTTCCACATTTCTGTTTACTAATTCCATGTTCATTCCAAAATCCCTCTTTAGTTCACATTATGGCATTTCTTTCATATCAGGGTTTTTCAATCCCAGCAATGTGACATTTGGGACTGGAACATTCTTTGCCATGGGGCTATTCTACTTTGTAAGATGTCGAAGAGCATCCCTGGCCTCTATAAGTAAACATCAGTGGCACTCCCCGTTTTGATGTTAAAAAAATGTTTCCAGACATTGCCAACTGTCCCCTGGCAAGAAAAATCATGCTGAGGACCACTGCTTTACATCACCATCATTGCCACATTTCCATCACTCTTACCACATTGACTATGAATTTCCATGTGCAGATGTATTGTCTGCTATTCACAGATAATCAGTCTCATTTAATACTCAAAATGTGGTTATGAGGAAAATACATACTTATAAGGAAACAGAAGTTTAAGGAATACAAAGATGGTGCAAAAATTGCCAAAGGTCCCAACCAGGAAACTGGTGGATGCCAAATACAAACTTACTTCTGTCCAATTCAGACTCTAGGGTCTGAGCTATTTACCCCCACATATATATATATATATATATATATATATATATATATATATATATATATATATATTTTAATTTTACTTCATAGACTCTTTATTTGGTAATCTCCTCTTAAGACAGCCAGCTTCCTGGAAGCTTACAAATAACGGTTTATCCTCAATTCCTGGCACATAGAAAGCATTTAATTAATATTTATCATAATAAATGGTATATAACAATGAGTTTATGTTTTTGATCCAAAGCTTACCTCCACTTTTCTGTATTTTTCGCAGGTATTCTTATCCTTCTTTTCACTCTGGTCTTGAGTTGTCACTTATCCCCCCTCTTGTTAACTCTCTTGGTACTTAGTCCTGGAAGCCCACCGTTCTCCTACTCACCTCACCTCAGACCTGGCCTTCCCCAGTGGCCTTCTAAAATAATTAATATATTTTTTAGAACACTGCGGTTCACAAAAAAATTGAGTGGAAACGCATAGAGAGCTTCAATATACTCCCTGTCCCCACACATGCACATCTTCCCACACTATCGACATCTGCACCAGAGTGGTACATTTGGTACAATTAACAGACCTACATGTGACACATCATTAGCACCTCAAATCCATAGTTTGCGTAAGGGCTCACTCTTGATGTTGTACATTCTATGGGTTTGGACAAAAGTATAATGGCAGTTATCCACCCATTAGAGTATGATACAGAATAGCTTTATGGCGTTAGAATTCTCTATACTCTGCCTATTCATCTCTTTTCCTTGTTAGACCCTGCCTACCACTGTTCTTTTCATTGTCTCTTCAGTTTTACATTACCCAGAATGTCAAATAGTTGGACTTATATAGTATGCAGTCTTTTCAGATTGCCTTCTTTCACTTAGTAACATGCCTTTAAATTTCTTCAGCTTTTTCAATGTCTTTTCATAACTTGATAGTTCATTTCATTTTAGTGTTAATATTCCATTGTCTAAATGTACCATAATTTATTATATATTTTACTACAAAGAACATCTTGGTTACTTTCAAGTTTGACCATTATGAATAAAGCTGCTCTAAATGTCTGTGTACAGATTTTTGTTTGAACTTAATATTTTAATTCATTTGGGCAAATATCAAAGAGCATGAATACTGGGCCATATGGTAAGAGTATGTATAGTTTTGTCAGAAAACACCAGTCTTCCAAAGTGGTTCTAGCATTTTATATTCCAACCTAAAATGAATGAGAGAACCCCTTGCTCCACATCATCACCAGCATTTAGTGTTGTCAGATTTTGGGATTTGGGCCATTTTAATAGGTGTGTAGTAGTATCTTCTTTTTAAATATGCAATTCCCTAATGACATATGATTTTGAATATGTTTTTATATGTTTATTTTCCATAGGTATATTTTCTTTCCTGAGATGTCTGTTCATGTTCTTGGCCTACTTTGTTTACTTATTGATGAGTTTTAAAAGTTCTTTATACATTTTAGATAAATAGTTCTCTATTAGCTGTGTCTTTTGCAAATATTTTCTCCCAGCCTGTTCCTTGTCTTCTTGTTCTACTGACATTATCTTTTGCAGTGAAGAATATTTTAATTTTAATCAAGTCTGGTTTATCAATTATTTCTTTTATGGATCATGCTTTTGGTGTTGTATCTAAAAAGTCATTATCATATTCAAGTTCATCTAGGATTTCTCCTATGTTACCTTGCAGTGGTTTCACAGTTTTATATTTTATACTTAGGCACATGATCCACTTTGATTAATTTTTTCCCAAAGGTGTAATATTTGTCTAGATTTTTTTTTTTGGATGTTCAGTTATTTTAGTACCATTCGTTGAAAAACATCTTTGCTCCATTATATTGCTTTTGCTTCTTTAGCGAAGATCAGTTTATTATATTTATATGGGACTATTATTGGGTTTTCTATTCTGCTCCAGTGATTAATTTATCTATTGTTTCCCCATAGCATACTGTCCTGACTATTATAGCATTATCATAAGCCTTGAGGTCTGATAATGTCAGTCTTCCAATTTTGTCCTATTTCAACACTGATTTGGTTATTTTGGGTCTTTTGTCCTTCCACATAAACTTTATTTTATTTTTTAAATTTTATTTTAATTTATTTCTTCAAATACATTTGTCTCTGCCTACTCCCCACCACTTACCCTTGCCCCATCCTTCCTTCCTTCCCTCAGCTCTTCCCCTTTGGTTTTGTCCATGAGTCCTTGCTATATGCCACATAAACTTTAAAATCAGTTTGTCAATATCAACAAAATAACTTGATGGGGTTTTAATTTGTATTTTATATATATTAAATACATATACATGTATTTTATATATATATAAATACATATATATATATATACCTACCTATTTATTTTTTGGAGTGCTTTTGTAAATAATTATGTGTTTTTAATTTTAAATTTCATTTGTTCATTGCTGCTATGTAGAACAGTAACTGACTTTTGTATATTAACCTTGTATCCTGCTATCTTTCTCTAATCACTTATTAGTCCAGGAGGGTTGCCAGTTATTTTCGATTTTCCACATAGACATCATGTCATCAGCAAATGAGTAAAATTTTATTTCTTTCTTCTTAATTTGTATGACTTTTTTAGTGTTATTGCATTGGCTAGTATTTCTGGTACCTTGCTGAATAACAGTGGTGACAAGGAAAATACTTGCCTTGTTTTTGTTTTTGACATTAGCAGGAAAGTCTCTAGTTTCTCACCATTAAGTGTTATGTTAGCTGTAGATCTTCTTTTTTTTGTAGATGATATTTGTCAAGTTGAAGAAGTTCTCTTTTATTCCTTGTTTGTTGAAAGATTTTTAAAATCATGGATGGGTGTTGAATTTTGTCAAATGTTTTTTCTGCATCTATTGATATGACCATGTGATTTTTCTTTTTTAGCTTACTGACATGGTGAATTACATTAATTGACTTTTACATGTTTAACCAGCTTTGCATATGTAAGATATTAATAAGTGTCACTTGTTTTCAGTGTATAATTCTTTTCATATAATATTATATTTGATTTGCTTATACTTTGATGAGGATTGTTACATGTATGTTCATGAAAGTCATTGATCTATGATTTTCTTTTCTTGTAGCGTTACTGCCTGGTTTTAGTATTAGGGTAATGTTGGCCCCATAGAATGAGTTAGGAAGTGTTCTTTTAATTTTTTCTTCTGAAAGAGATCACAGAAAATTGGAAAAGTTTCTGTCTTAAGTGTTTGATACAATTCAGCCTATTTGCATCTGCTGCTTTCTGTTTTGAAAGATTATTAATTAATGATTCAATTTCTTTAATATATATATATGGATATGTATAGGTATAATCTAAGAGTCTTTTAACAATTCTCTAGTTTCTGTATTTTCCCCTTTAAATATACACTGCATCCTCAATAAAAGATAAATCTTTTGTTTTTTTATTTTATCTTTTTTTAGTTTATTTTTGCTGCATTTTTCCATTTCCATTTATCCCCTTTTACCCTCTACCACTTCCACCCACCCCCTTTCCCTATAATCACTACACTGTTGCACTCCATTTTCATGCAGCATTATTTATAATAGCCAAAATTTGGAAGCAGCCCGTGTCCATCAGTAGATGAGCAGATGAAAAAGCTATGGTATAGCTATACAATGGAATACTACTTGGACATATAAAAGAAAATGTTACCCTTTGGGACAGCATGAATAGACCTGGTGAACATTATGCTAAGTGAAATAAGCCAGTCAGAGAAAGACAAGTACCACATGATTTCACTCATACGTGGAATCTATGAGCAAGCTGAACTAATAAGCAAAATAGAGACAGACTCATAGAGAGCAGGCTGACAGCTTCACAGGGCAGGGCAGTGGATTGTGCGGTGGAGGGATTGAGCAAAAAAGAAAAAGATAAATCCTTTAAAAACTGGAATTTCAACTCCTTAAATATTGAATTCAAGTTATTCTACCATGATCTTTAAGGATAAACATGAAAATTTTAGGCTGGCAGTTTGAAAGCTTATTTTAATTTTGCTTCCATCTGCTTTTCCAAACTCATCTTTTATGAAAGATACTGGATTATGGTGTTTTACAAATGTCTTCTGCTGATGAATCCTTTATGCAATTAAATCTTTCACTGAAGCCTGACAAAGTAGAATTGAACTTTGTGTGGGGTAGATGGGAGGTAGGGTGGAAGGTTAGTGTGCATTAAGCAGGAGTACCCCACCACAAACACTCCATACACAATCTTTGATTGGTTCCCTAGATTGTATAGAGTTTAGACGAACTCAAGGTTAGTGACCACCCTAACTCCCTTCTTAAAGTACTTTAATACAGTCAAACTGTATAATGCACCTGACAATTTCTTTGAGATTTTACTTCACTTTAAAGAAATGGAAACTGAAAATCTATAGGCGGGGTATGGATGAGAAAAAATAAGAGGAATCTCCTCCAGTGGGCCAGATATAAAGTAAAGTCTTTGATCCTGCATCAAAAGATTGGTGCAATAATGTGTATTAACATGTTTAGAGGTAATAATGGGTTTAAAGTATTCATGCAACTCTTTATTATGATTCCTTGCTTTAATATGCTTTTAAAATCTAATCATATTAGGAAAAAAACTTCGTTATTTCTTCAAATTAGTAACTCTAAAAAGCCATGCAATTACCACATTGCTTAAAATAAGCCCTTACTCTTCTCTTGGAGATACCATTGTACTTTGAAATACTTTGCCCTGTGATGTGTTTTCATTCTTCAACAGTGGATTCACTTCTTTGGAATTAGTTGAATGTCGGTTGAAGCACTTCTGTGACTAAAATAATGATCATGCTGGGTAATATCCAGCTTTGGGCAGAAACAAGGTATAACTAGAGAGAAAATTGATCTCTTTGTCTTATAAATTGACTATGAAGGCAAATGAAGCAGTAACTTCCCAAAATGCTATAAGGATTTTAAAATATAAAGTAGTGGTAGGAGAATGAGTGTACCCTTTAGCCACAACTCTTGAAAAAACTATATTAATTCTTTTAATCAGCAATTTACATTTTTTAGGCATTATAGTTTATGAAACTTCTCTTATTTGCATCACTTTACTGTTAGTGATTTTTTCTATTATTACAAGATGTGCAGTTGAAATTATATTTCTTGCTATTTATAACACAGATTCAGAGATACTGAAGGTAAAATTATCTCCTAGAACTCCTCTGGTGTTATTTATGACTAAATACTTCAAATTAAATTAGTTCTCGAATTTTAAAACCTTTTGGGGTAGATGTTGCAGAAAATTGTTATTTAAAAGCTTTCTTCAAAACTCCTGGAAATCCCTTTTGGGGCAGACTATTCTTCTGTTGTGGGGAAACTACCAAACAGGCATTCTGTTATGAGAATATCAAGCATCCACGCTCTTCTGAAATGGTATGACTACTTAATTGTATCTCTAAGGAGTCAATTGTTCCATCACATAACCAATGTTATTATATGGGATATCCAGAGTTGCACTGCATTTCTGGAGATAATCATGCCTACAAGGACAGGTATTACATACAGAGAAAGCATGTGCTAGGTTTGAGGACTGTCGCTGGTGCTTACCGAAATAAGCATGTTTCATTTTATCAGAGTGTACAGCTAATAGGAGTGTAGAAGCTGAAGACAGAAGAAATTGATTGCAAGAGACTTTTCATAGACTGTTACAGGAATAGTGTTTTCCACCCCGGGTGATAACATTCAGCATGGAGCTGGTAGGCACAGATGAGTGAATGGTGCTGGAAGCTTGGAAAGAACTGGAATCGGCACAACCATGGGTGTTCTCACTCAAGGGGAGCAGTTGTAGAACAGGCAGTGACTCCCTGATGAGAATAAAATAGTGTAAATTGATTTAATTCTGAACACATGTCAGTGTTGTGGGGACTCTGAAATAACTGGATTGTAGGTGGCTGACCTCTAGAGAGCTGGGAAAAGAAGAAATTATCATAAATTGGGATTAATGACAGTAATACACATCATCAAGTGAAGCCTGACTTTGAGATTAGACTTTACCATTTCTTTTTAATGCATTTTAGCTACCTGCTAAAATCAAGGAATATTATTAATTATCTCCTCTACTTAAACACCCAAGGCACATAGTTTTTTCTAAAGATGTAACAGTGCTCCTTAAACTTGAATAAATTACATATGAAGAGAAAAGCTTCCTCTGAGGTGGGCATATTTCAAATTCAAAAGTAATATGACAATGGCATAGTAGGCAAGAGAATTATCAATGGATGAGGTTAAAAGGAATAAATGCATTAGAGGAAGGATGTCCAGAGAGTTAAGCCTGTTTGTGCCTCTTACTAAAAAGATAACACCGGAAAAGCTGTGTAGTCTTTTGGACTTTACTTTCCTCCTCTGTAATGTGCATGTAGCAAGAGTACCTACCAGCAGGTTTTCTAGATCGTGAAAGTTAGCCGTAATCAGCCCCTTAGCTAAACTCATGTGGCTCGGTTCAAAGAGAAATTTGTGCTGACAGTATTACGTTGCCCACGAGGACGTTAAATTGTTCAAGTGTGCTGACAATGGCTAGATCTTGTTTGAATCCTTATTTAATGGGAATGACATTGAATAAACTGTGGATCTTAATTCCAGCTCTGGATATCTTACATCTATTAAGCCTGATTCTTTCACTCCATTGAGCTACAAAAGTCTCCTTTTTAAATTAAGTGGTGGGAATAGATCAAGAGCTTCTAAAAATAAGTTTATTTGTTTCTTTGTTTTAAAATCTGGTATAATTGTGCTCTGAGAGGAATGAGTTAAGAACACAATCTGGAAATTTGGTTAAGTTCCTTAAACTTCAATGTGCCTCAGTTTTTACAATTGAAAAATGTGAGTGATCATATTACCATCCTCATAGGATAGTTATGAAAAAGTACAGTGCTAACAATAGTATACTAATAGTAGTAATTCCTAACAATAGGACTATAGTATGAATTTAATAAAAACTATTAACCTCAGATTCTATTTGGTAAGAGTTTTAATTGATGTAGGATTAGGGATCAAGTGCCCCACTCTCTTGGCCTCCATTTCAAAATTGTGAGCAACAACCAAAACATTATTGTACTCTTAGGATTCTGGATGTTTCATCCAACTCAAAAGTGCCAAGACTTTTGAAATACCTGAAAGATGCAGAATCATAATCAATTAATATGGATTTTCTGTGCCTCCTATGTTGGATAACTAATCTCTAGGTTGACTGTAAGACAGGAATGTTGCTTCTCCATCATCATCATTTTGCACAGAAGTGAGTGCCCTGAAGCCCTGTTAAAAGATAAGTTTTCTTTTCATTTATATCTCATACAGTATCTCTAACAGTAATTTAATGCAGTTTATTGTAAATTTTTATGACCACAATTTGTATGGAGAAACAAAAGCTTCAAAGTGTAGTAATTACCTTGAGTATAAGATATCTTCTGCTATTTTCCATCCAGTTCCATATGCTGGATATGATCCATTAACTTGATTTCATCCCTCAGTAACATGTATATAACCCCTTATTTGAAAAACATTTTTGTTTGAATTTGGTTCTTACATTAGAATTTGTTAGGGTGCTTTTCCTGCAGAAATTCCTAGAGGAAATTTTGGGGCCCTACTCATACCCAGAGTGCATTAGAAATTCTGGGTATAAGGTTGAGTAATCTGTGTTTCAATGAACTCTCCAGATTATTCTAATGTACTGGAAAGTTTGAGAAACACCCATTCAAGAAAAGAACATTTCTTTGCTGCTACATGTACAATAAGGATCTTAAAATAGAAATAATTTAAAACATGTAGCAGGGCAAGAAAGTTACTGTGTAAACTGTTGAAGCTGAGCCACAACCATTGGATAGAAGCAGGAATGAGAAATGTTCTAGTTGGCACATTTTGTGATTTTGAACTTTTCTTTCAATTAAAAAAAAAAGACAACACAAATACACTAATGCTTACACTAATGCTCTACTCATCATATTTGTTGATATTTTGGAACTAATTAAAGTCATTGTTATGATTAAAAGCAAAACACAAACCAGTCTACTATTAATCAAGAGTATTTTGGAGCATTGGATCAAATCAATTTACAATAATTTTTTTTTCTTAATTCCCATTTGATTCATGGCAGAAGGTCTTTTGTGGCCATTTTGTACAATGAGATGCCATCTGGACACATTTAATTAGACCAGGATGAGTACGTGAGTTTATTGCATCTCAGAGTCTCCCTTTTAGGAATTAGGGATTGGGATTCATAGACATCTATTTATTTCCCTTTATGCAGCTGGACTTGAAACAAAAATTAAAGAGTATGAACATTTGAAAGGGAGAAATCTGGTCTACTGAAAGAATGAGATAGATACACAGAAGAAGAAAGTCCAATCAGGCTTTAAGTCGCTGGCTGCAGTACCTTCCTTGGGAACAATGGCATTCTGGCCTTTGGGTTTGTTAACACCTGAAAACCTTCTAACAAAAATTCCTTTTACCTTAAGCTAGGTCTGGCTAGTTTCTCTCACATGCAACCAAACACTGCAAACCATAAACTGGTCGCTAGCTTATTTTTAAGAAACTAGGGGTTGAAAAGATGAAATCTTTGGTACAAGAAAATCCACAGAAGTAATGTGAGCATGTAATGAATAGGAAGTAAAAACGAATATTAGAAAATTTAACTTTGTTTTCAATTTTTTTGTATCTAATATTGTTTGAAGGTTTGGTGCCTAACTCTGTAATCTTTCATCCCTCTCTGTTTCACTTTGCAAGAGTACAATTTCAGACATTTCCTCTGGAAAGCTGTTGACATTGGTCTAGCATTCTGCTTTATATTATTTTAACTATTTGATATTTATAGAGTGCTCATGGTGTTCCAAAAACTGTTCAGAATTTTAAAAACAAAATATAATCAGTCCCCTTCAGGCAATTCACATGTCCCCACTTCTAACCTAAAGCCGAGGAATTAGATGTGGGTCGCGAGAAATAATGGATTAACGCTGTCACTTTATTTGCCTCGGTCTTTGCTAAACAAAATGTTTCACTTTAAAGGAAGCATGAATCACATACAAGCTTAAAATTTTGCCATCAGAAGTAAGATAGAGAACATTTTAATGGGTTTTAAAATAGAGTTAATGCATTACTAATTAGGCTTTTGTGCTTGTTCTCAAGGTTAAATACAGAGATTTCACGCAAAAGAAAATCTCACTAGGTAGACTCTGCTAATATATTGTCTATGTATTTCACAAGTTTTTAACTAAAATATGAAACTGATTTGTTTTTACTAATTAATTTTATTTTTTTCATAAAAGTTAAACATGAAATATTCTTTATGGCAGTCCACTTATATCGATGGATATACAATACTTACAATAACATGAGACAAAAAGAATATATTTGGCTTCAATTGTGTTACTATACGTGGGTATGGACACACACACATATTTACTATTTACTAAATGGAAAATCTGAGTTACTCTTATTTGTCCCCTGTGTGACATCTTTATGTATTCTGTTTTGAATAAAGCTAAAGTATAAAAAAGGAAGTAAACCGTCTGGGATATGCAACTCCATCTACTGAGCAAAAGTTACCTTAGTGTTCTTAGGTATGCACACGCACACAGTTTCTTAACATTTGACATAACCACTAGTAGTAGCTTTATTCATTTCATTGCATGATAACTTGAGTCTTCTCTGCAACAAGGAGAGTGATAGTATATCCAAATTTGATCTGACATTATGCTGTAATTACAATTAGCATAAAATGGACAGCTTAGAGCACACATGGTATATCTTTTCAAAACCACAAGTAGTGACATAACTAAATGAGTGTATTGCCTTGGCCACATACAAGTGAACCCGTAAAGGATAGATGTTTATGATAGTTTAGGTGCTCCCTTAACACGCATAACACATGTCTATAAATATGTTCTATCACTGAATATGGGACCTGACTGTGTATAGACCATTCATTATAAGAGTAAACTGTGACATCAAAAGAGTGAAAATGCTTGTAAGGTGCCCCTCTTCTATTTATTTACATATTTTAACAAGCAGCAGGAGGAATAATTAATGATAATGAAGAACCATTTATCCCCCAAGGGATTGAATAAACTCTTGTCCTATTATACCACACAACCATTAATTTTAATTGCTTCAGATTTGTAATTCGTATGGATAAAATTAAGATCCATTTCAACAGGAGAAAAAATAGACTAAGATTGTTGTAAACAGAAATACCTTCCAGGCTAATTATTAACAAATAAACACAAATATTGCTGCATTAGTTTGCTTAAGGGTATATGATAAATATATGGGCTTTTACAATGAACAGAACTTTAAACTATATGTGTGCTATTAATATATTTCTGTCTTTTCTGAGTATATAAAAATGAAAAAAATACATTAAAAACTGAGAGTGCATTAAAACTACACATTTACTATTCAGCATAAAAAGTCTCCACAATATTTTTGTCCAAATTCATCATCATATTTTTTAAAAGATTAGCCTATTTTATTTATGAAAATAACTCTTACCATGGGACATTTATGTTTGCCTTTATGGCAGTTAGACAATAATAAATATGCAGTTTATTTTTGAATCACTTAAAAGGGAAAATAACGCCACCGGTACACTTGTTGAGTCAGAAATTTCTTAGTCATGCAGAGGGTGCCCACAGCTTAGTGTAGGTGGAATATAAAGTTTCCTCTACTTGCTGTCTCTATGCCTCTATCCTGAGGTTGTATGTGCAGCTGCATGGCCAGAATAATAACTAAAACAATTTATTTTAATTTGGATCCTGACACATTGTTGAGTCATAAACCACTTGAATGGGTCACCCACAAGATTTTTAAAAAATGAAGTAAAGCAGAATATAATTGAAAAGATCAGTGTTCATTGTACTAATAAAGGTAAATATGCTTTGGTGAAGTGTGTTTTGCATGTGTGAATGTATATACATTACATATATATTTCTATGTATTCATATATGTTTGTTTATATATAATGATCTATGAGCTGTGTACAAACATATGTGTATATGTATATATATATACACAAGTGTAAATGTATATTTTTAGTTTATATATGTGTGTAGTTATGTGTGTGTTTTGGGTGATGAAAGATTAACTTCTTATTAAGAATTGTAATCCAAAAGCAGAAATATTTTACAATCATATTCAAGTGACAGCAGCGACTAATACTGGTTGTTTTGGGCAAGCCAAGGAAAGGATGTAGGCAGACCTTAGAACAGCATCTTTCAAAGTGTAGCTTTCAGACCACTTGTGTCAGAATCACTTAGTTCTAAGCTCCACTCAAAGTCTACTGATCAAGCATAGCTGATGTTGAGAATCTGGCTGCAAAACTGGTTCTCCAGGTATTTTTCTGTGTCCTGATATTTGGGCACAAATATATTATACTAGACACCATCTCCATAATCTGAGAGGGGGCATTCAGAGCTTTCAAAAATGTGCAGAAGAAGTATTCTTCATTCACTTCATACTTCCTTCTGGATCTGTGATGTCCAATACAGAAGTACTAGCTCCATGTGGCTTATTTAAATTGAAATTAATTACGCTTAATACAATTAAGAAATCTATTCCTGAGTTACACTAACCATATATCAAGTACTCAATAGACACAAGTGTTGGTGACTTTTGGACAGTGCTGATATATTAATGCATTCTATGAGTTTGGACAAATGTATAATGACATTATAATATCATACAGAGTAGTTTCACTGCCCTAAATATTCTCTATGCTCTACCTACTTATCTCTCTTCACACAACATATTGATTTTTTTAAATTGTAATTAATATACAATTTAGTAATTGATATAATCTAATAGAAAATACTTCTAAAATCAATAAAGTATATTATCTATATGACTTTTATGCATTTTAGAAATTGTATGCGATTCAGTGTCCTAAATTTAATATGAATATTTTCAATGTCAAAACACAGTGGGCCAAATTCTAGTCATTGAAAATCTCTGGATCAGGGCTGTACAATCAAAAGTTTTGTGAAGACATGGGTGTCCTATTGTATAAGACACCAAAGAAAGAAATTAAGGAAGATACAAATAGGTGGAAGCATATATCATGTTCATGGATAAGAAGAATTAACATCATTAAAATCTCTGTACTACCCAAAGCAATCTATACCTTCAATGCAAATCCTATCAAAATACCAATGGCATATTTCACAGAACTGGAATGAATATTCCAAAATTTATGTACTTTTAGAACCACAAAACACCCCAAATAGCCACATTACAAGACCATAATAATCAAAACAGGATGGTATTGATATAAAAACAGGCATATAGATCAGTGAAACAGAATAGTGAGCCCAGAATTAAATCTACACCTGTATAGTCAACTAATATTTGACAAAGGAGGCAAAAACATACAGTGGGATAAAGGTAGTCTATTCATTAAATGGTATTGGAAAAATAGGACAGATGCATGCAAAAAAATTAAACTAAACCACCAAATTACACCATCCACAAGAATAAACTTAAAATGGATTAAAGATTTAAATTTCAGACTCAAAAACATAAAAATCCTAGGAGAAAATATAGGCAGTAAAATCTCAGACATTGTTCTTAGCAATATTTTTTTTCCAGATTTTTTTCTTTGGGCAAAGGAAACAAAAAAAATTAAACAAATGGGACTACATCAAACTAAAAAGTTTTTGCACAGCAAAAGAAACCATCAGCAAAATTAAAAGACAACCAATTGAATAGGAGAACATATTTGTCAACACATCTGATAAGGGATTCATATCCAAAATTTATAAGGAACATACAAAACTCAGTACCACACACACAAAAAAAAAGAAAGAAAAAACAAACCACAATCCAATTAAGAAATGGGCAAAGGACCTGAACAGACACTTCTCCAAAGAGGACATACAGATAGCCAATAGCCATAGGAAAAGAGATGCTCAACATCACTAATCGTCAGATAAATGCAAATTAAAACCACACAATGAGATACCACCTTTCACCTGTCAGAATGGCTATTGTCAGTATTATCAATGAACAGCCAGTGCTGGCCAAAATATGGAGAGTAGGGAACGCTTGTGCACTGTTGGTGGGAATGCAGACCAGTGTAGCCACTGTGGAAAGCAGTATGGAATTACCTCAAAAATTTAAAAACAGAACTGCCTTATGACCCAACAATTCCACTTCTGAGAATATATCCAAAGTAACCCAAAACACTAATTTGAAAGAATACATGTTCCCTTATGTTCATTGAAATGTTATTTCCAATAGCCAAGGTTTCAAAACAGCCCTAGTGCCCATCAGAAGATGAGTGGATAAAACAACTATGGGACATTTACACAGTGGAATATTACTTGGCCATAAAAAGAAGACAAGTTTACCCTTTGTGGCAGTATGGGTGGAACTGGGGAGTACTATGCTGAGTGAAATAAGCCAGGCAGAGAAAGATAAATACCTTATGATTTCACTTAAATATGGACTCTAATGAACGAAATATACTAAGAAACTAAACAGACTGGCAGATGCAGAGAACAAAATGACAGTTGTCAGAGGGGAAGAGGATTGGGAGCTGGGTCAAAAAGGTGAAGGGAATAAGCAAAGAAAAAAATCTCATAGACACAGATAAGGGTATGCTGATTACAAGAGGGAAAAGGGGTGCAGGCGGAAGAACAGGGTAAAAGGGGATAAATGGTAATGGAAGGAGTCTCGGAGTGGTGAGCACACACTACTGTATACAGATGATGTATTGTAGAATTATATACCTGAAACCTATATAATTTTATTAACCAATGCCACCTCAATAAATTCAATAAAAAATAAAAACATGCCATTAGAAACAAACAAAAGTCTTCGTACTTCTGTTCAATTTTGGGGGGAAGCTAAAACTGTGCTAAAAAATAAAGTCTAATAAAAGATCAATATATGTTTAGAAAAATGTTTTAATAAGAAAATAAAGCACCCCAAAAACCTTTCGATATTTTAATCCTCACTCAAGGACATTTTTTTTATTGCTTTTTAGAGAGAAAGGAAGAGGGAAGGGAGAAAGAGAGAGAGGCATCGATTGGTTGCCTTCTCACATGCACCCCAACTGGGGGAATCAAACCCACAGCCTAGGTATATGTGCTGACTGGGAATCTTACACATGACCTTTTGGTCTGTGAGATGATGCCCCAACCAACTAAGCCACACCAGCCAGGCCTCAAAAAGCATATTTTAGATTCTAATATCCTTTACCATTTTTCTTAAGAAAAACTTAAATTAATATATTTATTAGAATAAAGTGTTTATGAATATTCATAACTATACATGCACACTTCATACCAAGCAGCTGTGATATGTTTACCAAATTTCCTTTTAAGTTATAATGACATTATCTCAAGAAGGCACACATTGCTTGAATTGCCATTATAATCAAGTCGTTAATAGAGTAAGCAAATTCCATGATGTTAGCTGCATCAAGTAATGTTCAAAATAGATTTAGACCCTCTGAAAACTAAAACTTTAAGGAGCTACAAGTTTGTTAACTGGGATTTTTATGTGAATCATAAAAATTTGCATGTTCACTTTCAAAATATTTTCAAACTAGTTGAAATCTTAAGTGCGTTTTCATCAAACAAAATGTACTTTTCTAAAGCTACTGTTGACCTATTCCTCCGCATAACATGTTCAAGAAAGATAGGGAAAGTAAAAAAAATAGTCAACAGGCAGAGTCTGGATGAGAGAAAGAAAGATAATGTAAGCAGTGCATGGAGAAAATTATGAGGTTGCCTAGCACCCTAAGCATTTGGAAATAAAGCAAGTCACATTTCCTTAAGATATAATCACCTCATAGGATGTGGTGTGGCAGTCATTTGTACTTTTTGCTTGTTAACAGACGCCATCTTGAGCAAAGTATCCAGCTGTGCAGGATGGATCATACTTATTTTAAACCAGTTATGCTCATCCTTTTCTTCTATGCCAATAGTTCATCTAGAGAGATGAGCTGGGGATCCTGGTCTTTTCAGAGAAGTGGGAATGAGAGCTTGGGAAAGGTGGGCTGCAGGAATGAGCCTGCAAAGAGCGTGCTCACTGGTGAGAGAGTCTTTTTCACCCTTCTCCTGCTTCTTGGTTTGTGTGCTGTTCTATGTGGAGTTGAAGCTGTGAAGGTGATGATATGCAAAATCAAAACACTGAGCGTGGGGAAAGGGAGTGTGGGAGAAGGTTTTTAACAATATAATTGAGCTGCTTGCTATACTTGCCCTGACACTGTAAACTCTCAGACTTCTTTTTAAGTGTCTTGATAGTTGTAGCCAATGTAAATGGGATTCTTGGTCGCTTTTGGCTGAGCACATTCTAAGCAGTATAGAGGGTGAGACTGAAGAAATTAAAGAAAAATAAGACATCTTAAAGTTACAGAAGGCTGGACTATAATTTGTATTTGTATAATTTGGACTATAATTATATCATTATAATTAAGAAAAGACTGTGTCCTTTCTAAAGGAGACTGCTCAAACATGGAAGAATAAAAAAACATCAAATAAAAAAATAAACCCTTACTTCCCATTCAAGTGCTAGAGAGGGGATTTTGGCAACAAACTTGAAGAAGTATTATGACCCTCTTGTCAAAATTATCTTTGTGGTGAATAAAAGTTTTTCAAACTTTCTTAGCTGAGGATCTTTTCTTAAGAAAAACTAACTTGGGTTGTTTGGAGTACAGCATTTGCCTGCAGGTAAGGAATGTGTAAGTCATGCTAATGCTGTTATAGAATTTGAGATGATTGCTGGGCTCCCCATTCTAAGATAACGGAGCCTTACACCTCAGGCTCTGTGGGCTTTAGTTAAGAAGTAACAACCTGTGAAAAATGTGACAGAATGAAGTTCACTGAGCCAAATCCTGGTGAAGTCACCAACTTAAGTGACAGCTCATGAAGATTTCTTGCAGCTGGCTGGTCTCTCCTGCCAGCTTTCCTTCCTTTCCTTCAACATTGTAAGTGAGAAACAGAAAAGTTGATTGGGCAATGGAGCTGGAGAGAAAGAGAGCAAGGTGAAGAGATGACTAAATAAGATGGCAGGAATGGTAGGTAGATATGGTAAGGAGATAAACTGTATGCTTAGGAGAGAGTGGTGATATGAGAGAACAAGAGAAAAATTGGCATGCTGTTAATAGAAAAATTAAAATAGGACTGATGTGTTCACTTGAAGACAGAACTACAGAACAATTATTTAGGGATAAATCCATTTTCAAAACAGAGCTATTGGTATATGGAATTGAGAAATGTTGATCAGGGAACAAAGAAAAAAGAGAAAAGGTTAACTTCTGCCTGGACAAGGGTGCTTACAGGAAGCATTATTTACATTTATTGCAACAAATAGTATTCCCTTAAAGCTGGGATAAGTAACACTTGCTAAGAAGGTAAAGCCCTTCCACTATGGCTCTTTCAGATAAAGTCAGGGCTACTTGCTCTTTTCCTTCATTTGCCCTAGAACTGGCTAAAAATAGTGGCTATGGGAAGTCATAAGAAAACACATCTTTCCTATAAAAAGACTGATGAGCATAGAAGAAGAGAAAATAAACAAAATTTTGTACCTTCACTTCTTTTTAGAGAGTGAACCTGTCCCTAACTCACACAGATCTCTATCCTACACAAATAAAGAACATTTAAACTAGAATCTGCCATTTGTTGTAACTCTTTTCCTGCAGAGAGAAACAAACTGCAGGACTCCAGGGCTGGCCCCTGACAGAGCTATCAGACTAGACAGATTACACTTTATAAACTTGTTTCTGTTTACTCCCAAGTTTGTGTTCCAAACCCTCCTATGTGTTCAGAAACAAAATAAGAACTTTGCTCATGAGTAAATGAAGCATATTTTAAAAGAGGGCATATTCAGTAATTGGGTAGCTTTTTACTTTGGGAGACAGGAAAAAAGTGAGCTTTTCCAAAATCTTTATTGTTGTATTTTATCATTGCTTTAGTCAAACGGGCAGAGTAAAAACTACTAGATTTAGTAAAATGAAAATATACAATTAAAATGTTGGTATCGATTAAAGAAAAGCATTTGGAATATTTGACAATAAAGCTGTGAGTAACTGACAATCTTATGAACTCTCAAAGCAAGTAAGAATTAGGAAGTAAGACCTTTCTTGCTCATAAAACCCAAAAAGAACTATTAAGTCATTTGTTAAATCCAATTGAATCACAGTATGGCATATTCTCAATATAACTATAAATAACTACAGAACAAAGCTGGGCCTGCACATTGATCTTTGTATAGCTTCAAGAGGATAAAGCACTTAATGATTGTTTTATTGGTGAAAATACAGTTAATGGTGATGATGGTGATGTTGTAGATGAAATTATTCTGCAAAAGTCAGCTAGATTCATAGATAGAGAAAGAAACTGTAAACAGACAGACAAGAAAAAGTCCTGGCAATTTTTGCAAACTTTTGGATTCCAACCTTGATATTTTTCATATCATAATTTTTGCATATTTATATCAACCCTCTTATTGTGAGATTAGTGCTAACTGAAAGTTAAACATGGGCACTGAGTTCTTTTCCTAACTGCAAAATATAAATGGTAATCCAATTTTCCCAGCTGGTAGCTTTCTCACAGTTGATTCCCTCAGATCTGGATTTCTTGATTCAATAACAGGGCCAGAGTCAATTTTAAGTAACATCTGAACTAATTAGTGACAAGAGCAGTTTAACTCTTCCCTTTGTTACAAGTGCCATTTTCAAGCTCTGCCTGTGTTAGCCTGAAGAGGTAGAAACTATATTAAGCCAGTCCTCAAGGTACAGTGTCAGTGGTAGTAGGAATTTCGGGGAGGAGTCACTTCAATTTTCTATATCACCTGCTTCTAACATTCACTTACAAAACCCAGACAGTTTTTCCCCCCACGTATTTTTGGTCAACCTTATGGGGCTGAACAAAGTGGGTTTCAAAGTAAATTTACTGCTTTTGTTTTTTTCTCAAATATTTGTAATTTCTTCCAACCTTTGTTTATTAGAGCTGAAGCACAATACCCTAAAACAGTGGAGGAAGGCTCACCAAATGTCACTAAGGGATCTACTCCAGCACTTAAGTTAAACCAGCTATTCTAGCAGACAGACGCGGAAAAAAGTGGTCTGAGGATTGTTGCTCACTGACCTGCTCTGTTGTGTCCCCAAACCACTCGACATTTGGTATTCTCAAGGGAGAAATTTATCTATCAAATGCATAAGTGTTGATATAGGACCAAGAGGCTGGATTCCAACATTCTGGCCCTGCACTAGTTTGCTTGGGCTGCTGAAACAAAGTATCACAAACTGGGTGGTCCAAAGAACAGAAATGCATTGTTTTATATTTGTGGAGCTTGAAGTCAGAAATAAAGGTGTAGGCAGGGTTGGTTATTCCTGAGGGCTGTGAGGGGAGGATCTATTCCGGGATTCTCTCCCTGGATTGCAGATGGCTACCTTGCCCCCATTTCTCTTCACATCCCCTTCCCTCTGTGTGTGTTTACCTTCATGCCCAAACTTCTCCTTTTTAGAAGGATGGCAGTCATATAGGATTAGAAGTCCACTCTATCTCAGCATGATCTGATCTTAACATACTGACTTAAATTTCAACTAATTTCATCTGATGACCCTATTTAAATAATGTCACAGTCTGAGTTTCTGAAAGTTTGGAATTTAACATATTCATTTCAGGGGGATATGATTCAACCCAAAATAGACTTTGATAGTTCTTTTTAAAATCACTCTATTGTCAAATGCATGCTTTCAGAGCTACATAAATGGTCTTGAGCAGAGTCATTATTTATCTAAAGTACAGCAATATTGTGTGAATGACAGTCAAAAGGAAACCTTAAAACACCTTCTTTTGTTTTTCAGTGCATATTTCCTCCAGAAAAAAAAAAAAGACAAAAGATTCTCTAATAGTCTGTTATCTGACACAAGAAAATGGGTTTCTGCCACCAGGACAAAGGTTTTCTTGGCCTGAACACTTTAATCTTTTTGTACATCTTCTGAGACTCAGACACTGCCAGGATGGAGAAGCCTGCTTACATGTGCTCTAATAGAAGGGGGTGGTTTCTCTTTCAGGATTTCGTAAGGCCTATAGACAATTTCTTCCTGGAAAGAAGAAAGTTTCCAATCATCATAGTTTGTTCTTATTGCAGATGTAAGCCAGTTTTAGGGGGATTGCAGAACTCCTAGAGTGGATGGTGAGCATGCTTAAAATGTAGCACCAAGCCATAGGAACCAGAACATAGATTTGGGATCATTCAGTCCAGCATTTCTCGTCCTGAATTTTGTGGAATATTAGTTCATCCTTGTTGCAAGAGAAAAAGAATGCTGTGATGATATAAGTTTGATGAATGCTAGGTTAAATCAATATGAACAGATTTATTTCCTAGAGGATTTCAGTATTTTAAAACTGAAAATGTGTATTGTGAATCCGAGAGAGAGAGAGAGAAATAGTAGTTTGAATTTCCTGCCTTTTTTGACCATACATGTTTTCTTAAAATTTCTTGAATAATTTTTAGTAAGTCAGTATTTATATCTTAGTGAATTAGAATTTTGTGAAATCTAGAATGGGCTATGAATTTAACCCCATATACAGGAATTTAAGCCCTGAGAGAGAAAGCATATCAATGAACTTCCTAAAGTCTACAGTCTTCAGTTGTTTGGCCTAATGAAAATAGTGGAGTTTCAATATTAGCAGAAAGAGACAGACACTAAATGTCAAAAAGAAAGAAATACTATCTGACATTATTAAATACTTTAACAAGCATAAAGTATATTAATGAGAAAGAAAAGCTTGTGAGGGTGGGTGCTCACTTCCAGTCATGCACCCTACTCTGTGGGGATGCCAGTTAATAGGGGACCTGAATGAGCAGAAAAAAATCATTCATGAAGAAGTTGGGAAATGAAAGATCCAGGCAGAGGAAGAGCTGTGCATAGTCTCTACTGGAGACATAGTTGGCATGAATCAGAGACTAAGGAGGGTTGGAACATAGGGACCAAAAGGTAGGTAGAGAGAAATGGGCACTGAGACCAGATTTCTAGGATCAGGATGTGAGATTTTGATTCAGTAGGTCTGGGATAGGCTCAAGGATCTGCCTTTCCATCAAAAATCAGATGTTTTTAATTCAGGAAGTCCATGAAGAACATTTGAGAAAATTCTGCACTGATCCTTTGGGTATACACTGGACTCAGATGTATGAATGGCACAGATGAATGGTTAGAATAGAGCTATGGGTTAGAGACTTGGGCTCTATTCCTAATTATTTCATTTTATATTTATGTGACCATAAAACATGTCATTTAATCCCTTGGAGTCTCAGTTTTCTCATTGTAAACAAAGTATATTAACATCTGTTCTCTATTCCATGTTTGAGTTGATTATCAAAACTGATTTTATAAAAACAGGAGCGAGGGTGTTTTGAAAATCATAAATATGGTACAAAAATGTCACTTATTAAAATTATTTTACTTGAAGCAAAAACATAGCAACATGACAATGTGTCTCTTTACTATGACACTCATGCATGGAAGTTAAGTAAGGTGAAATTTATTAATGAAAGTGAAAACGAGTGCTTGTAAAATGTTTTGAAAATTATACAGTGCTATGTAAATATGTGTGTTATTGTTATATGCAAGAATATATACTGGATAACTGTATGAATATGAAGAAATGTACAATGAAAAGATCAGACACTATTATGTAGATATGTTATCTCTATATTAAAAAAGGACAAACCCAATAACAATAAAATAAATAGCATATCAAAACATGCCTTTATATAGCAATATAAGAAACAAAACACATATCTAGGAAACATCATTGAAGAGTAGATGTAATCCACTCTACTCTTTGAATAAAATGAGATCCCTGTTTTAATATAGAAATAATTGGAATTATGTGGTATATCAGTGATATCTGTGAGCAGTGACCTAAAATCTCCAGCACTTTGAGGTAGAATGACTTTATATGGAAATATATTTGATCGATATTCCCACTACCATTCTGTACTTTTTTGCCTGCTATAAAACCACCCATATAATATCAACTCAAAGTCTTGATGACTCTTTAAGGGGATGATAAAAATAAAATTAAATCAGTTAATCTTAACTTTCTTGGCTGATAATCTAAATCAGCAAATATCCTAACTTTTTGAGAAAACGCTTAAGTACTTAATATTTAATCCTCATGCAATTGCTATGCAGTAGTTATTATTATCCCCAGATGAGGAAACCTAGAGGTTTAGGTCACCAGTAAGACAAGAGAAACAGAGCTGAGCTTTGAACCAAGTTTCAAGTGACTACAATGCCTTGTTCACTAATAGACTATGAAATACAGTCTTCAAGTAGAAAATTGATATAACTTTATTTAATAAAGAGTTGTATAGATTTGAAGATAACACATAAATCTGAATTATATTAATTGGGGATTCTCGACTGGGAAGAATATAGGGCTCAAATTACAAAGAAATTTGATAAATATATTTATAAGAAATAATTGATATTCCTCAAAATATAAAGGGGTCAATCTCAATGCTCAAATATTGAGGAAATATTCACATATATTTGAAATAACTCCTACCCCTCCCCAAACAAATTAAAGCAAAGACATACACACACATATAAAACTAACAAATATTTTTATATATGATGCTGGCTAAGATAAGATGAGTCTCGAACTCAGAGTAGCATTATATAAGTTTTTCCTGAAAGCCTAGCAATGTTCACATGGATACATTTATCTTTTAAACTAGTAACCCCACTCATAGGTATATATCCTAAAGAAACAATCCTATAAGAAACAAACACTATATTCCCAAAGATGTTCATTAAAGTATTATAATGAGAAAAAAATAGAAATAGACTAAATGTCAAACAAAAGGGGAATAGTTGAGTAATTATAAAGCATCGACCCAGTGGCATTTTGTGCAGTCATTGAACATGATAAATACAAAGACTACACAGCAACATGAAATACTTTTTATGACATAAAGAAAAGTAAAATGAGATGTAATATCTACTTTATTATGATTAAATTATAGAAAATGATAATAAAAGGTGAAAATAATATGAAGGAAGCTTTAAAAATTGCATATTTTAAGATACTTTTACATTTGTTCAATGCATTCCTTACCATCTGAGTTCTGTCCAGAAGGTATCCAGCCATGTAATATGAAAAATAAACATTTATTTAAGAAGATACAAGATACACGAAACATTATACATAGAACAATGATGCCTAAGTCCCCTCCAAAGTAGGCACCTCAGAACCTCACACAGTTCTCCCAATTGCCATCAGTTCCCCCGTGGTATTTTCCTGAATCTCATCAATAGTCTAAAATTTCTTCCCTTTAAAAGGTGATTTTAATTTTGGGAAAAGCCAGCAGTTGCAGGGCACCAAGTCTGGGCTTTAGGGGGGTTGAGCCACCAGGGTGATTTGATTTTTCGCTAAAAATCTCTGCATGAGACATCATGTGTGAGCAGGTTCGTTGTTATGATAAAGCTGCCGTTCACCAGTTGCCCATAGCGGCAACCTTCTGAATCATCTGAATAGTTCCCGCAGAGGAATGTTCAAGTTTAACTCAAAATTTGATGTAGATTCGTTGTTTTACTCTCCCAGTCATTTTGAATGCAATAGCTGCACAGTATACATGCCCACTCAATGATGTCTACCACTCCCACTGACTAGTACAGTGAAGTCATCATTGTTCACACATGTGAACTCCGGTCCACTCTCCTCGGCTATTAGATGCCATGCAAACTGTTCTCATTGTATTAACACTGGCTGGATTTTTTTCTGGACAGGCTTCATATTACATCTTGTTTAGTAGATAATATTTTAAATAAAGGGGTAGAATAATTTTTCAAATTCAATCTCTAATTATTTAAATTTGGCCAAAAGGCATAGCGGCCTGGTATAGCCCACTGTTGTTTGACTTAAGGAGATGGGTTTGGACAAGATGCAATATATGCTACTTCTAAATCTTTATAGCCTCAAAACATCATGTCTTAACCCCAAAGATGGGTTAGAAGTTTTTTTATTGCTACTACCTGGCAGTTAAACATCAACAACCTCAGAGGAACAAATTAGTAGTCATTGAGATGCCAAGTAGGAAAGCTCATCTGAATCTACTGAAAACATTTATTGAGGGTTCTTATATTCAGAAATCTTTGATGTGCTCCAAGAGGGTAGAAAGTAATATTCTAGCTTCTCATAAGCTAGACTCATCTGGACAGATACATAAGCATTCAATAACATAATATGGTGGTAGGGCTAGAATAGGAATATTAAAAAATACCATGACTATATAGGAATATAATGTGTCCCTGTGGTGACCTTTGGAAGAGTTCTAGTTCTATAGTTATCTTGGAAAATTCAGCATCGTTTACTAGGTTTAGCATAAACTGTGTTACAACATAACTCATTTTAGTTATTGATGCTCAGTTATACTAACCACATCTGTTGTTACTTTCACTGGGGTCTTCGTATCATTGGCACTTGTTTTTATTTGTTATCCACTAACCCTATCTTATCCTTATACTTTCCCTATTAACCTAGATAGTGTGAGTTATTGATTCAATAAACTATCATGTTTAATAATCTTCTGACCTTGTGTTCTGTACTTGACTTGTAAATTCTGTGTTCTGAATTTCATCCCTCCCCATCTGTTGATATTCCTTATATTTTAGATATATTTATCCTTCTCTATTGAATTACTCCTATACTTTAAAAATGATCAGGTATCTCACCAAACAAATAAAATCACCTCTCTTTCTCACTTTCTGCTTTACCTACTTCTTCATCTCTTCCTCTTTACAATTAATTTGGAACAGTTATTTGTACTTATAGTCTACCATCCCTTTTCAGTTCGTGCTTCCTCATTCACTCCAATCTGACTTAATCTTCCCCTAGTTTATCAGTAAAACATTCCTGATATCATCAATAACTTTAGTTGCTAATTAAAATTGATGTTTTGGGAGCTCATTTTATTCATCCTCATTTTACTTGATTCTCAAGAGTATCTGACAAGAGTGACTACTCCCTTTTTATGAAAGTCTCTCTTTCTTTTGCTTCAATGACACCGCATTTTTAAATTTTTTTCTCCTTCTCCTTTTTGGTTTTATTTATCGGCTATACCATTTGTACCTAACCTTAAATGTTGGAGTCTGTCAGTGTTAGGTGCTGAGCCCTCTTTAGTTTCCTAATATGTCTTTTACTGGTAATTTCATGCACTGTTATAACTTCACTTACCAATTTCTCTTAATGTTGACTCAATCTCTCCAAATAAAAATGCCCATAATTAACCTAAAAACTTTGTTCCCATTCTGCTCTTCCATTATATTATGAAGATAGAGCCAATGCCCCAAAAGGCAGAAGAAGATATGTGGTTCTTTGTAGTATTGAATGAACAAGATTTGCACAAAGCCACACCCATGTCAGACATTAATTATAATTGTCAGTCAATAAAAATCATTTATTGGTTACATGTAAAACAATAGATTCATGACCTGTTATCCCTTGCTTAGCCTCTCATAATCACTGACATAGTTGATACTTTCTCTTTCCTTCTCTCCTTGTTTTCCTCCTACTTCTTTGCCTCTTCTTTTACACTGTTGGTATTCTCATCTTCCTTCAAGCCACAAAATGTTAACATTTCTCTAAGCTTCTTAGCTCTCTCCTTTTCTCACTTGATACTTTCTCCCTATGTGATCTCATCCATGCTCACAGATTCAATTATCATCTAGTCACAACTGATTCATACAATTATATCTCTAGGCCATAATATTCCTATGAGTTCCAAATTTGTATAACCAACTGCCTGTTTTACATCTCCTCCTGGGTATTTCAAGGACGTCTCAAATTCAACATGGATAAAATTGAATGCATAATTTTCCTTGCCTCTCTCTTCTGGAGTCTGCACTCTGTCCTTTGTTCCCAATCTCACTTAATATCACCACTAGATTTCGAGGAGCACACACCAGATCATTAAAGTCATCCTTTGTACCTTCATTATCTAATATAGAAAATTCAAATTACTGGTTAAAAACTTTCAGTGGTTGCCTATGTCTTTTAGGGTTAATCAACATTTTAATATGTTGTACATGATCCTATATGATTCAAACTCTACTTACTTTGTCAACTCAGATAACCACCTCTTTTATTCTTTTTACCCTGGTTACACCATTGTACTATTCTTTTGTCTCTCCTTACTCATATCCCTCCCATGTAGATGTACCCTGACCCCAACATCCTCATCTAAAACATGTTTCTTTCCTCGATTTACCTAATTATTGTCTGGTCATGCTTCAGATTTTAGCTTAAGTGTTCTTTTTTCAGTGAAGCCATCCTTGATCTTCTTAGTAATGTCAAATGGTTCTATCATATGTCCACATAATGAATCTATAATCTTTCTACTATAGCATTTGTCACAGATAAATTATATATATATATATATAAAGCTATGTGTGTGTGTATGTCTCCCTTCCACCCTACTAGTTTAGCAACTCTATAAATGAGGGACTTTGATTATATTTGCTTTTTATTTATTATATCGCTAATATCTGGAAGTAATTTTGGGCACAGGGTAGATATTCAATATATATTTGTTACATGAAGGAATGAATGATTGAAGTTTCTTAGCTGTCATGCTCAGAAGATTGAGTTTTGAATACTGTGTTTGAACCTGAACACAAATCAATAAAGTGACAATATACTTAAGAAATTGGCAAGTGCTAAAAAAATCTAATTTTTAAGAAGTTGAAAAATATTAATGAAGAAAGATGAAAACAACTTCCAATGTTGACTTAAGAAAGTTGAAAGTGACAGTGAAGAATCATAAAAGGCTACAGGTTCCTTAACAGCATATGTCAGGCAAAGAAACATTGGCTTATAGAATCATGCTTTTCAGTGTAGCCTAGAAAAATTAACTGAAATATTAAAAAAATGGAGAAATGGGCTCATAGTAAGACATATTAATCTATAGATGATAAACTGTAAAAGAATAACTAGAATTTATATAATTTATTGTAGAAAAAATAATCAGAACCAGAAAATCTGTGTTTGAGTTCTAGCTCTACTATTACCTCACAGCTTAGCTCGTTCAGTCACTTAAATGTGCTGAGCATGCCTTCTTCATCAGTATGTTGTCTGTAATAGTTCTAAAATTCTGATTCTGTTATTCCAGAAGAGTATTACATGCAATGAGACTATGAGTTACTCAAAAGAAGGGACCGCATCTTATTCATGGAGGCACATTCCCCCGGCATCTGCCATGCAATATTGTTCCTAGCAGACTGTGTTGTTAACCTTGTGGAATCATTTATTCTGTAACAAACCTTTAAGAATATTTTGGGTCAATAAGTCTCTTATAAAAAGATAAGCACTATTTTATGTGTAGGTTAGATGTGCATATTTTGTGTGGGGAGCAATAGTTTTTATAGTATAGTCAAGTAAAAAAAATAAAAAACCCAAATGTGGAGTTCTTGAATAGTTGTTACCTCTGTAATTCCTGATGCAATCAGTCTACATAACTCAGTTGGGAATATCTTGATTTATTACCACCTAACACATTTTGTATAGTAAATAGTCAGTTAATAAATGATTCTTGTTGATTTACCAATAGTGTACTAGGTCCTGGGGGTACTGCGGTGATAAACAGATTTAGAAACAGCAGTAAACAAGAAATATCATTGTCCTCAGGAGACTTAGTTTCTAGTGGAGGGAAACTAAGTAAACACACAAACATGAAAATCAATCATAATGACAAACACAAACTAAATCACAAAAAAGTGATAAAGGGTAATGTAACAGAACATCACTGGAGTGGGAGAGAGTTGAGAGGATGGTCAGGGAAGGCCTGAGAATTTGGGTTTAGAGTATAAAGGGCCCTGGAAAAGGAGTCATAAAACATTAATCCCAGATAATAGCTCATATTAGCTGTGTAACCTGGGATGAGTCGGGTTCCCTGTATGAATTTCCATTTTCTCATCTTTTCAAAGATATCCCATATGTATTTTATGTATTTCAAACAACTATTAAACTTCTAAGTTTTAGTATTCAGGCAATTCACCTCCTTCAAAAGTCAATTACATTTTGTTTTGAAATCAATATTATCCCATGGTTTACATAGCATGGAAACGCCACCACCTTCTGTTGTCATTCCCTGTTTCCCATTCTCTTTCTCCAATGAACTATTCTTCACTGATTGAAAAAATGAGATGACAGAAAAGAATAGAAGGGCACAGAGGAAAGGGTGTGGAGGAGACGCCCAGGGTTGACTCCCTTCCACCACATATCCATATGAACGTACTCTCTATTTTACCTGAATTCCCAAATTTATGAAACAAAAACTAGATTATTTTTAGCCCAAGGCATATAGGAAGAAACTCCTACGGCCTTATCTAAAGATTGCTGAAGGTGTCACTGTACCTGTCTTCTGATGTGGGTACAGTCCATTTCCATGATGCTCACGCTGCATCAAAGCCCTGTTCTGGAAATCTATCAACCCCATTGACCACAGGTTTTCCTTTTTCTGGAGAGGTGTGCCCTGAGTCACCACTGCATTTTGAGCTCACTGAATCTGACAGTAAATATTCAGGGTGGCATGTGAGAAGAGCATAATTGTTTCTTGAATTAAAGAGTGGATAACCTCATATTTACAATTTATGACCCATGGCTTTACTTTTAGTTTCTCTCATTTAGGAAATAAAACAATGAAACTATAAAATCAAACATATACTTTTAATCAGTATAAAGAAATACACGCAAACTGACAAAACATAAAATAGGGCTCATCTTATGTAGTATTGGAAAACAAAATATCTTATCTCTACCAATATGTGTAACATATTATTCAGACTTTTAAGAATTAAGAAACAATCTTAAAGCTTTCTCTTAAGTCCCCACAAAAGTAATCACTTCTTTTAAATTTAAAGTATTTTGCAAATACTTTATTTGTATGTTTCTTGAAGGGTTTTTCTGCTTCTTTCCAACTTGAATTATAGATCTTTATAGACACATTTTCGTTCTCCACCAAATTCTAATCTCAAAGGTCAGGGTTAGTAACTGTTTTACCTCTTCGCTGGTAAGAGGCAGTGATTCAACACAGTGTTTTATTTACAGCCTTGCATCTATTAAGTGCTTAATAAATATCTGTCAAATGGGGCATGAGTTAAAGTGAGCACTCACTTAAATAAAAGCACATGTATTTTATAAAAAATACCAATGCAGTATGAAAAGTCTTAAATGTTTCTTAAGCAATATTGAAAAATGTATGGGATAATTCCCCCTTTTTAAAAATGTTCAGTGATTAAGAATACCAAATTTTTTTTAAAGAATGAAGTAAATCTTCCACAAAATACCCTCCTAAAACTTTACAATTTTATCTTTCAGCCTCTCTTAATCCTAATTGCACAATCAGACTTTTATTAACTTTAATTGCTCTTTGATCAGATATTTGATTATTTACCCTGAGGGTACATTGTAGATTCTAAATTGTTCTGCACAGTTGTAATTACCATATGTTTTCATTAATCTAATTCTGTTAGCTGGCTGTTTACTGAGTGGTCTTAGTGTCAATCAATTATCCTGCTAGCCCATGCATCAAAACAATTAGAATGAAGTTTAGTTCTCAAGGTGTAGTCATTAGGTTATTTTATTACACACTTCCAGCCTATTAGAGGGCAACCAGAAAAAGACAAATAGGAGATTTTTCAAACGCAGTTTTATCACTGATACTAAGTACAGATCTACTGGAGACTCATATGTGTGGCTAACATTATGATCCAAGAATAGAGGTCTTTGAAAACATTATTAAACACTTTAAAAATAAAATCATGTAGATTTAAGTGAACGAAAGAATAATCAATGCAAATTGACATTTTCTTCCAAATGCCTGGAAAACAGGCTTCTGTAGTTAACACAGAAGTTGACCTTCACCAGACCACTATATTTAATATGGTCTGCTAGTAATATTTTTTCAAAGAAATACTTAGTGTTTCCAAAAAATTCAAAAATAATTATATTCCTCAAAAATTTGTTATCACATAATTGTTAGAAATTTCTACAGAGTTTGACTACCTCTACATGCATTTCTCTACACACATCATTTTGCTCCTTCCTCTATTTCTTGCATCAAACAGTCCCCAAGCCCCTGCCTCAGGTGGCTAAAGACACTGTACCCAGAATGGAAAATACAATACTGGCCCTCGGCTCAGAGTCTCGTGGCAAAGGATTAAAACAATGAGTCTATACCACGAAGGGGGCAAATGTCACAAAGCAAGGCAAACACATTAGACTAATCAGAACTGCCAAGTCTTAAAGGGGTATTTGGAATTTTATTTCATTTTTCCACAATAATAATAATAAACATTTGTCTAGCACTTTCACTATATCAGAGACTCTAATAAAGACTGAAGGTGCATTGAGTCATACAGACTTTACAAGAATACTATGGGTTGGTTGCTATTAGATATCTTCATATAACAGATGAGGAAAATTAGGCATGAGAGGCTGAGTAATTTACTAAAGGTACTCAGTAACTGACAGGGCTATGATGTAAACAGAACCACTATGCTTTTAAACCACTCTGCTCTGCAAGACTGACCCTCAAACTCTTTCGTGTGCATGAGAATCACCAGGTAGGTTTGTTAAAACACAGATAGTTGGGCTCTGTTTCTAGAGTTTATGATTCAGTAGGTCTGGCTGGGGTCCAATAATTTGCATTTTTATTAAGTTCCCAGGGGAAACCACACTTTGAAAACCATTGTTCTACTGTATTCTAAGCCTCTAACAATCTCTTCAGTCTTCTGATCTACCCACCATCTCATCACTACTCTTAACTCTTGGCAGGGAAGCTCATCACTTTCCAGAGAAAATATTACCGAGTAAGTCATATTTCTTCTAACTTATTTCTGTTCTTTCACCCTGCCCCTTCCTCCAACTAATTCTTTTCATCTTCTCTCATCAACTCCTCCTCTTCCACATTTGTAAAAGTTTGCTTTTCAAAGTCAGTTTCCCTAAAAATGGACTCCATCACTCATAGCCCCCAGGCACCTTATTTAACAACATGTACCAATATGCTGAATTAGCATGACTTGTTGTATATTATTAAACTGCAACTTTATTTTTGTGTTCTCTTGTCCCTTTACATTTATTCAGTGGCAGAGCTCCTGCCCTCCACCACCACTTCTGAAAAAATCCAAACATTTTCTGGTTCTCTGTAGGTAGTAGAAAAATAATTATCTTAAATTATAAATACAGTATGTAGTAAATCATAACCCAGCCCTAAATAATAATCATAACTCTAAACTGTTATCCAACCTGAAGCTTCTTGTGCGCAATTCATAGCATAGACAGTTCCCTTCCTGAGATCTTTCTTTTAAAAAAAATATTTATTTTCAGAGAGGAGGGAAGGGAAAAAGAAAGAGAAGGAGAGAAACATTGATGTGTGAAAGAGGTATCAATTGTTTGCCTCTCGCACACCCCCAACTAGGGACCTGGCCCACAATCCAGGCATGTGCCCTGACTGGGAATTGAACTGGTGAACTTTTGGTTCACAAGCTGGCGCTCAACCCACTGAGTCACACCAGCCAGAGTGGATCTTTCTTTCTTTGACTTATGTTACACATTTTCCGCTGTTCCCTTTGTGGTTCTTTCTCTCTCATTTGGAGGCTTCATTTTTTTCAAGACCATTTCTTAAAAATTAGAGAGTGTACCCAGGTTTTCACCTTTGGCATTGCATCTATATCCTCTTTCTAAGCAATTTCACCATTTAACACTTCACTGTCAATTATTCATAAACTGATTTCCACTAGATCTCTACTTTCCATCTTAAATTCAACAAGTCTAAAATACCAAACTCCAACACTACTCCTCTTTGTGCTTTCAGTCAATTCTCTACTAGCACTCAATTCCTCCATTTCCTCTAGTATTGAGTTCAATTCCACTTTTTAAGAAGTAGAAGTAGCAGCTGGCATCAGAAGCAAAAATTACCATTTTTTGCAAAGTAACTACATACTAGGTGGGTATTTCGTAGATAAGGACACTGAAGTTTAGAGATGAAATAACTTGCCCAAGTCATAGAGCTCTTAGTTGGCAAAGCCAGGATTTAAACCGATAGCGAGGTGGGTCTTATTGTCACTATGGTATGCTGTGTTCTTCGAATAACTCTGGAATCTACACTCTCTAATCTCCAAGCTTTAATTCATGCTTTTATTACTTTTAATAAAATCCAATGTTATTTCCACTGCAAGCAAAATCCTTCATTATCTGGCTCATGCATCCCTTTCTACTTAATCTCTTCTTATCTACCCATGAAACATCTGGACTGTAGCCACACTGAACTTTTTTGCACTTGGATTCAACTCATTAAAATGCCATTCCTTCTAGGTAGAATGCCTGTCATCTGACTGACAATCTAACGGCCTTCAGGGCTCAGGCCGGCAAGGTGCTTTTCCTCTGCCTTCACAAAGCACCCTGGACATCTTCTCTCACCGTACTTAGCACAGAATATTCCAAGTTTTTACTAACATTTAATGGTCTCATCCTCCACTGAACACAGGTATTCTGTTGATCTGTAGCAAAAAGAGTTGTGCTTATCTTGTCCAAGGACCTCAATAGGTTACATTTTTGTTGATCTGTACTTGGAAAATAGCAATCTTAATTACTCTTAATGCTTTAAGTATCGAAATCTATGAGAAGAGTTGAAAAAGAAACACTATTGTCAGATGCAACACATGATATGAATCTACTTAATGCATTAAAATACTTGTACATAGTTCACAAAAATGTGAGAAGGGAAGGGAGAGAAACATTGTGAGAGGGAACAGATTGGTTGCCTCTTCTACATGCGCCAACTGGAGACTGAACCCACAACCTAAGCATGTGCCCTGACCAGGAATTGAACCATGACCTTTTGCTTAGCAGGACAACACCCAACCAACTGAGCCACACCAGTAAGGTTTATGGTTAAATGTTTTTAGAGCACAAATATCCTCTCCATTGTTTGTGAAGCAGAACTCGGAGATTTTGAATCAATTATCAGGCAATTACTTGGAATGAGCCACACTCATTTTTGGTAACAATGTCAGTTCTCCATAGGCACCCCTCTGTGCAAAAGTGGTGAGAAAAAAAGTGAAGTTCTCAAATTTTCATAACAAATGTTAGTTCTCAGCAGACTTATTTCATGTTTAAAGAACATGATTGCTATTGAATCAACTGCACAGAATATTGGCACTTGAGAAACTCAAGACAGAATCCAGCCCTGAACTGACTAATACTTAAGCCTAAAAAGGCTCACTAAAATCAAGGATATTTGAGACAGGCTGCTCAAGGGAGGAGAGGCTAAATCTTCCTCTAGTTTTCTATATGCTGTCCATGTATGGATTTAGAATTTAAATTATCTAAATATCTGATAATCCTCAATATATTTACTAATGATTTTTCATTCTTGGCTTTTATAAAAGTATGTATAAGCCTATAGGAAGAAAATTTTCTCTTTTTCTGCAACATACATTGCCCTTATTTTACTTTAAAACTCTTCTTAAAATTTCATGTAAAATTTAGTCTAGGAAATAATTTGTCTCTCCAGATGAACTGGTATGCACTCCTTTATCATCAAATACCTCATATCATATCACATAGCAAATTGACCTTGTAACTTTGACTTCAGAGAAAACAAAGGTTCTCATAATTTGATTCTTGTTCCCTTTGGTCACATTTTGATGTTAAAAATCATCTTCTAATATTTTCTTAAGACGAAGAGGGCAATATAAAAACAAAGAAATGACAAATATATATCAATAAGTAGACAGTAACAAGCAAATTTTCTTATTTAAATCTCCTCGCATATTCTTGCCTCATCCAATCTGGTAATGTTAAAGATGGTTTTTCAGTAATTGTAAAGTATTAGAGGAAGTAAATACATTAAAGTTCATTTTTAATAACTTCCAAGAAGCCTAAGATTTTATTAAGTATTCATTGTATAGATTTAATTATATTTGAAAAGAAAAAGTCCAGTAACCATATAGCTTGTGTGGCATGTAAACTAGCAATTTAAAATTCAGTTATTATTTAAAAGATTCATTTTCTATAGGAGGAAAAGATAACCCTGATAATAACTGAACCAGATTAGAAGTTGTGAACTTGAGAAACGCATCCTCTAAGTTATCTGACCTACTCTTAACATTATACAATTGAAAGGCCAAGATGTTTTCAAAAATTGTGAAAGTTTCAAAAGTTAATCATACACTTTACTATAATTTAGAGACTACAAACACAAATGTGAACTACTCAATTTGTAAGGGATCAAGGCAAGTTTGAAAACTCTGGAAAGTTTCATATTGTGACTGTTGAGCTGCATCCTGCTGAGGCGCCTATCATGTACCGTCAAACCTTTACAAGGCCCTGAGCCTGGACATCTTAATAGTAGAAACTGGAACTTGAATATGTTTCAGTCAGCTTTGTTTATTTGAGAAGATTCCACACTGATGCCTAGACTTTATGTAAACTTTCTAAGGAAGAAAAATGAATTTTTAAAGAAATGGCAGCAAGCATGAAATAAGGTGATTCATATTTACTTGAACTGTTCGTTTTTTCTTAGCTACTTTGAAAGTAAAGGTTCATGGGACTAACAAGTTCTTAGACAAGATAAAGCAGAGGGAAATGGGATAAAATGTTTCTCAAAGGACTGAGAATAATAGACCTCAGAAACAAGAAGTAAAGATTATACAGAGCATGTTGAAGGAAATAGAAAGTAAATAAATGTTTCTGAGAAACTGAATTATGTAAGAATATGAAAACCTAAACAAAGTTTGGAAAGGAAGTTTGGGGTGACATAAGATTAAACACGGGCACCTGTGAAGGTGGCAAAGGAGAGATTTCAACAAGAACTCTTCTTTAGCAAAACCATTAGTTGTGTTCATATCAACACCATGAAGATCTATCTGTATTTAAACTATTTCAAAGAGAAAGCATGCCATTATACTTCTCTATGGGTCACCTTAGTACAGTTCAGGAAAGAGTCCTAGAGTTGGCATAGCACAGTCACTAGAAGGGAACCACACAGGCTCTGATTGCTATGCGCCAGCATGGTCTGTTTGCTGCTATCGCTGTCCAGCAGTCGGGAGTTACGCCACATTGCTTCAAGGCCTTAGAGTACTTCTTCTGCCTACTGTGCTTACAATCACTCCATTTCAGCTAGTCTATCAGCTGCTTCGACACCATGCTGTTATCCATCTCCCACACATATCCGGCCCAGTAAATCTGAATTTTAGTGAGCTTGACTTCCATGCTGATGTCCCAGGATCCTGCTGTTGTTGACCTTGTGTTGCCATTAGATGTTAAGTATGACTTGTAGGCAAAGTTGATGAAACTGTCCCAGAGACTGTATAGGTTTTTTGTTCGGTTTTGTTTTTTAGATTTTAGTCTTCAGTTAATCTATTGAAAAAATTTTGGCATTGTCATAATTTAGTCCTAGACTTTTCTCTTTGGATAAGCCTACGTGCTATCATGTCATGGTTCCATATACTTATCTTGAAAAATATATTCTAGTCTATTAAAACCCTTTCAATCTGGAGGTTTAGCAAGATCTAGTACCAAGATTGCAATGCATAACTGTGTCATTATTTTAGAGATTATTTTGTTTATTTTTGTTTAGTGTCCTATTCTGTTGTTGTCTTTTTAAATCTATCAACTTTGATTCTGCTGAGCTAGCAAATATCACAACTCACAGAGCCTCCCTATCAGAGTCTAGTAACAGAGGACAGATGGAATCAGCTTACAGAATGTATATATACTTTCAGCGACCAGCTGGGTCATCTGCACATTCTTAAATTAATATCTACAGGTTTCTATATTGTTTTGTGTAATGAAAAAATTGGTTGGTGCAAATATTTACATACTGTTCAGCACATTATTTAATTATCTTTAAGCTCTTTGATGACACAATGTCTGTTTCTGATTTTAGCTTCTTGGCATTTTCAGATTAACCACATGTCACATAATTTTTGATTTAAGAAGACATGCTATCACTGCTAAGGGGGATGAACTGAAATGAGCTTTGAAAGGCAACGTTGTAGATTTTCTTTTAATAAGTCAGATATTAAGAACGGGAGGGAGGAATTCGAGATGAGTCCATCGGCCTTACAGTTACAGAAAAGAACAAGAAACCAAACTGTGATGAAAATAATATTTACCTTAAATATCAGTTGATGCTATCAAAAGTTAAAATCTTTTATTCTCATGAGGATGACAAAGGAAATACTACTGAATTGTATGAAACTGAAGCATTCCCAAGGTATGTATCAGCCTGGCTAGTGGTAGACAATTTTACTGATAATCTCTCCCCCCAAAATCTGTATACATACATATATGTACATAATATAAAAATATGTACTATACTTATATTTTAAAGTTTCTTTGACCATTTTTGTACTTCTAGCATATCACATACTATTGCAAAATACATTTAGTTTAGCAGTTTCTTTAGAGAAGCAATCGTTCTTTTACTCTGGGAAGACAAGCATTTATGTTCAAAAGATGTTTTAAAAATTTGACTCCTTAAATAAAAGATCTCGAAGAAGAAAAAAAAACTAACTCAAGAAAATTTTCTCCTAACTGTGGAACATTTTTATCTTTGAGATGGTAATAGATGTTCCAGTAAACAAAATAAAACAAATACCTGCTTTGTAGTCAAACAAATTTGAAAACATAGATTCAACAAAGCTGATAGGGGCTCTTTACTATAAGACTGTTTAGGCCTTTAACTCTGCATTTTCACACAGCAGCAGGGAAAGGCTATAGTAAAAGTGTGGCACCATTTTCCACAGACTTATTTATTTAAAGAATTCTTGTAGATTACTAAAGAAACGCAATTTGGGAAACAATAGCTGAAAATATAAACTAAGATACTAGCGTACCACTGTTCATAGTTGCCCTGAACAGCTCTTTTATGATTATGTATGTTCCTACTAAGAAAGGCCATGAAGACCTCCTATCTAAGCAGCAAACAACAAAATCCAAAATACTCTCTAAATTTTATCTCCATGATCGCCAATCCCATCCTCTTGTACTGTCTGAAAATGTTTACTATAACTCACACAATATTTCTATTATTGAAGGACATTGGAATAAAATTTCCTAATAGAAACTTGAATCTAAAGATATAAATAGATTCAAGGACTAAATATTCCTCATGAAAAACTATCATAAAAAACACACTACAATATTTTTACTAATTCAGAATCACTATTAAAACTTAAAAGTTAGAATTACAGCTGATTCACACAGCTTTCATGAGTAGGGCAAGTTTGAAAAGCAAGAGCAATGTATTTCTAGCCTCCACCTACATCCTGAATTTTATACTCAGGCTGTTGTGAAGAAGTTCTTTGTCTTTCCAAAACCAGAATTATAAGCTTTGAGTCTTTGTTTTCTGGTATAGTGGAAAGAACATTGAATTGGGAATCAGAAGTGAACCCTCGTCCTGGCTTTGTCCCTACCTAGCTATGTCACCTTAAGCAGGTCCTGTACCCTCCTGAGTGTGCTCTACTCTGACATGGCCAGGCTGCTGTCGACAACTTTAGGGTCCTTTCTACTGCTGACATTCTGTAACTTTGGTATGGTAACAAGATGAACTGCGGGATGTTGTATTGTCACTCATTATTCAGAAGTACGTAAGGCGGTGCCTGCCTAATGCTAAAGCTTAGCCTGCTACTAGCAAACACGTGTGCAAATTAGAAAAAAATGTCATTACTTCTGGGATGATGAACTATAAAATGGGCCCTTACTGAGAAGACCAAAACGAAAAAAGAAATCCCAGTTTGGTAGGAAAATTAACATAAAAAAGGTGCAGGTTAGAGTTCAACATCATCTCTCCTCTCCTCAGAGTCTTCCACAACCCCCTAGGGCAGCTATCTTGGGCCACCCTATTGAGATTCAGGTGCTGGACTTCCTTCAAGACCTCATTTTAGTATCATCTCTCTGTTCAATGTCTCAGTCTTCTCTCTCCACAGATAAATGTGTTTAAGTCTCCCTAATCAAGCTCTTCTCTTGATTTTCAGCTACTGAGCTCTTAATTTACTTCTCTGCACAGCCTAGCTCTATAAAATTTCCACTCACTTTCTCACCTAGCCCCCTGCAGCTTGCCCCTGAATACGGTAGAGCACTGAGTTCCCCAGTCTGCCCAGCTTGGTCTGCTTACTTGCTAACTAATGGGCTAACCCTCTAGACATCTATCAATCCTTTTACTTGATCCCAGAATTCAACGTTTTGGGCTATTCTCTATATCATAAAATCTCTATTCTATTAACTGTGGTGATAACCCTGTTTGAATGAATAATTCTCTTAATAGCTCTAATTTTTACTATTTTTTAAATACCAGTGGTCCACAAACCTTATCTTTGTTCTCTTTCTTTTTAGCCTACAAAGCTGTTTTAAAATATCTTCTCCATATCTGAAACTTCAGCTTCTATAACACTGAAATAATGGTAAACTTCAAAGCTATAACCCAGACCCTTTTCCTGAACTCCAGACCCCTATATCTCACTATTAAGCAATCCATTCTAAAATCTCACAAGCACGTTAAGTAAAACATTGGTGAAACAGACTGTCATTTTTGTTTTCTTCTTATCTTTCTACATTATCTAAGTCATCCCTACATTATTAAGGCAATTTATAAACCTACAAAAATGTTACCTAAGATTTTAAGAGTCCTCTAATGAACCCCCTTTTCTAACTTTCCCTTTTACCTCGCTACTCAGTTTCCTGGCTCCCATCTCTGTCTTAGTTCAAACCATCCTTTTTTCTATTTTCAGCTGCCTTAACTATAGAATTGAAATGATAACTCTCTCACACGGTTGGGGCATGAGTCAGAGGAGATAATGCATTTAAAAGGCCTGGAACACAGCAGGAGCGCAATAAATGGTAGAATATTATTATTGTTGGAAATATTACTTTTATTACTACTAGGATTATGAGGTTCCATAAATTGCAACTTGACCATAACTACCACTAACTTTATTTGCTATAATAATAGTTTAGGGTTGAGCTTGATTGGATTTATTAAATTAGCTTTTTAAAAACTACATAGCATTGAAAGAAGAGATTATAGACTAACTCGACGTAAGAGATCCCAGCTTCATTTAGTATTGCAGACAGATATGGTATACTGAGCATCAGTTTTCAAAAGTTTAATTAGAAAGTACCCTTAGGCTATTCTGTATCAGAAGAACAACTTTGCAGTTACTGAGTCAAATCCAAGAATGTGTTTGTTAGTTAATGAAACTATTACATATATATGCCTCTGTATTAATGGAGAGTTTCCAAGTTTATTGAATAGTGAGTTCTTTATCCTTTCAGAACTTTAATCTTTTGGACTAAATTTCTCATTTGAACTAAGAAATGACTATGTAGACACGAAGACATTTGAGCATTTGTTTTAGAATTCCAAACTAACTTCTTGTGTGTTCAGTAAAGGGGAGAAATAACATGTCCAGACTGACAGCTTTGACTAAAATGAGACCATCCATGGTAGAGCTTTCACCAAGCACACCTTAGGGGTGAGTAAGCTCAGACCGAAAGGCATTTTTGACTTGACACATTGTGTTATATAAAAGAGGATGAATTACTCCTTTTACTGAGCTTCCAGTTTAAGATAGCACTTGACTAAGAAACTATATATTTGATCCCTCCCTACAGTGACTTTCAAAATGTATGCAAAGACACAGAGAACTCATCTAACACTGAAAACAACGCCTGACCCAACTTTTGTCTGACTATGAAAGGAAATCCTACTAACTTTTGATTGAGACACACAGAAAAAGAAAAAGAAAAAAACCCTCCACTCCATCTCTATGTACCTCATACATTCTGATGTTCATCTCGCTGTAAACCTAGTGTCTTATGTTTGGTGTTCAGAGCCAAACTTCATTTCTGAAAAACTTTCTTCCTGGTAAAAACTGTCTGTGGAGTGAATGCAAAGGTTTGAGTCTTTTAAAAACAGTTTACTGCTTTCTTGTCTCCTTATTCTCAGAACAGCAGGAGGCAGAAGAGAAAGCCTGAGGAAGATTTGCATGGGTCACAGAGAGGCTCAAAGTCACTTTTGGGGATCAGGATAGCTGAGCAGACAGTAGGGGCAGCCTTTGTTAAGGTTTAAGTGGTTGATGACGTTTTTTAAATTTGGGGTAGCTTGTATGAATTTATTTTCCCAATTCTCTTCACAAAGAAGAAGAATCATCAGAAGCCCAAATCCTCAGACCCTCCATTCAGCATGGAGTTGAACTTTCTCCATCTACAGATGGGGCACCATCCCCATCTCTGCTGTCCTCTGAGTTCTTTGTTTTTCCACATGTTTTTTCTTTAGGCATAAAAAAAATTGCACCCACTTTATACTTAACATCTATGTTTAACATCCTTCTCTGCTACCATTTTAAGTAGTATACAAACACGAACTACTTATATATGTATATATTCCAGATATTAAAAATAAATTGTCTACTTTATAATCTTTTTAAAAATAGCCCTTATACACAAATGATATTTTTATGGACTACTATATTGGCCCTGGAAGGGAAGGAAAATCAAATTACAATATGCTGTGATTAGTAAAGCTGGGAGTATCTTAAAATTGTCCTCAAAGCCAAGGTCCGCTACGTATTTTTGGTATTTGGTATATCTGGGTAATGATTTTTTGAAGTTCCCCTCGATTACTTCCTCCATATTATAGTTATATCTTCATATAGTGCAAATAAGTTTCAGGGAGAAAAAAGCAAGACAAAATGTGGTAGGAGACTGGTTGGAAAAAATATAGATAGATAGATATAATTTATATTTTATTTCACATAGCTAGGGAATTTCAAGTGTATATAGAAAAAAACAAAGAATCAGAAAAAGAAGCAGTAGATTATCAAACTAATTTACAAAGCCATATCCAAATGTCAAAAGAATATGCCACAGGAAGATTAAAAATTAAAAGATAAGGATCAATATCCAAGAAACATCCAAATTCAATGTGTAGGTAAGAAACACATAGTATAAAATGGTATTTCAGACATTGATGTTGCAACATTAATAATCTGAACAGTCCTGGTTTGTGTGACTCAGTGGATTGAGTCCCGGCTGTAAAGGGTCACCAGTTCAATTCCCAGTCAGGCCACATGCCGGGGTTGCAGGCCAGGTCCCCAGTAAGGGGCGCCTGAGAAACAAACATACACTGATGTCCTTTCCCTCTCTTTCTCCCTGCCTTCCTCTCTCTCTCAAAATATGTTTAAAAATTTTTTTTTAAATCTGTACAAGTTAAAGATATACCAGGCATGAACATCTACAAAATGAATAATATTGTATTTAAACATATAAAGAAAAACAGTTTATAACTTCAAGGGCAAATAAACAGAAATTTTAGGATAGAAGACAAAAATAACTTGCATCACTATTTTAACTTAAGTATGTAGCATATAAGTATACCAGGTTGCTGAAAAATAAAATTTATACTTACATGTCATATTTCTCCATATATAGTTTTAAATGTCTTCGTTTTAGAACCCCATGAAGATATATTTTAAATTATCATGTGTCAATACCAAAACATCTGAATAAATCTCCAATAGTAGATATATACACATTCTCTAAACCCAATACTGTAAAAATTAAGGTTAATAATAAACTTTCAACTCTTCTAAAATTCCCTGAAGTTTAAAAGAAAAGGATTTCACAAAGTAACTGTTGGGGCAAAAAAGATAAAAATTCCATTTGGATATTGGTAAAGCAAAATGATCATGCAGATATTGCATATTAAAGATTTGGGGGCACAGTTAAAGGTTTAATTAGAAATTAAAATTTTATCAAAACAAAAGGTAATTTACTGAGGTAAAAAGGTAATCCCCATTTATCAAAACGGGCAGTGTGCTGGATTTGGTCTGCTATGTAAATATAGCACAAAGTTTGTCGACACCTGTTCCAGATCTTAAGCAGGGCGGTTGGTTGACAGATGATCATTTTATGATGATGCTTTGTAATTTTCAAGTATTATAAAATATAAAATAGTAAGTAACGCATTTTTAAGATTAATTTAATTTTAAATGTTTTATTTATTTATTTTTAGAGAGAGGGGAAGGGAGGGAGAGAAACATTGTGTGGCTACCTCTCACATGCCCACTACTGGGGACCTAGCCCACAACCCAAGCATGTGCCGTGGCTGGGAACGGAACAAGTGACCCTTTGGTTTGCAGGCAAGCATTCAATACATTGAGCCACACCAGCTGGGGCTAAGATTAATTTTAAAATATGTTATTAGGACAATTTGTGAAATCTGAATAAAATCTGTAGGTTAGGAATTAGTATTGTAATAATGTTCAAAGAAACTCTGCCCATCAAATTTGGGTGTTTTTTATTTTAATGTCATTTAAGATTTCCATAAGCTCTAGGAAAGCTTTTTTCTCTATAGTTTTTATATTAAACATAAATAACTTCAATAGTAAAAATATTACATCATTTTGTTAATTGTCATCAGATTGCAATTAACACTTTCATATGATAAACTATATATATTCTTGAATGTTCTGTTCTCTATAATTGTATTAATAATACTGACATATGTCATAGAATTGTTTTCAAAATGAACTATTTGACTAAACAATAAATTAAATCTCAAACGTTTCCAAGGCTGTTGCTCTCATAGTTAGATCCTATCTTCAGAATTATAAAAGAAACAATTTTAGAGTAATTTCTAATATTTTCATATGTTAGTAATATTCTTCTTCAACTATTTTTGCCTCAAGTTTCAGTCAAGCAATTACCAGTTTCCTGTTTATATTCCATAATCCAACCTGTCAGTCAAACTGTGACTATGCCCAGACATGATGTCACGCCTATCTATAGCATTATTTGATTGGCAAGAAGGCAGGTTATACATAAAACTGACATCATATATTTGCATAATAGAGCATTCTTTTGACAGTGTATTTGTCATAAACTCTTTATGTAAAAACCAATTAGAAGTGGTTGTTTTTATAACATTTCCTAGTGCTATAATAATCTGTATTTTCTAACAGAAGAGGAAAAAATACAAAAACCTCTCTTAAGACATATTACATGTACCTTGAGGCACAGCTGAGAAAATTTGTTGAATGCCACACACAGCTCTTTACTTTTTTTTTAATTATTGATATGGCACAGGATTAATGCTCCATCACAGAGGTCAGCAAACTATGGCTCCTAAGCTTGTTTTTCTGTGGTCTATGAGTTAAGAATGGCTTTTGTATTTTAAACAGTTAAACCAGTTCAAAAAAAGAATTTTATCTCATGACATGACAGTTATATGAAAATCAGATCTCAATGTCTATGAATCAAGTTTTATTAGAACACAACCACACTCATTGTTAATGTTTTATCTTTGGTTGCTTTTTTGCTACAATGGCAAATTCAAATAGTTGCTGCCAAGATCATATGGCCCCCAAAGCCTAAAACATTTACTATCTGGCCCTTTACTAAACATGGTTTGCCAGTCCCTTCCATATAGTCTATTGATAGGTAAAGAAGTTTTCATAGATCACGCAATTATTCAGTATTATTTCCAGATTTTACAGATAATTGCCATATTTGTGAGCTGGCCCACTATTCCTGTATGGTGTATATAAGTATATGGAGTTATATAAGGTAATGTAAATAAAATGATGAAAATATATTGAAAAGGAGAGCCTAGAAACAGAAGCCTTAGTCTCATTTTTTTCCTCCATATCTAAGCGATTTTTTAATGTGGCTTAATATGAATAATAAATTATGAATGGGTTCTAAATAATCAGCTATTATATCTCTTAGTGCTTCAAAAGTAGATTTGTTTTTACTCAAAAAATATACATGAAGAAGATGGGACATAAGAGAATAAAAAAAATAAAAAATTGACACTTTGGTAGAGTCGGCAGATGCAGTGAAATGTTGATTCCACGTTAACCTAACAGTTTATTCATCTTGCAAAGCGCATTTCCTGTAAATTTTAAATGCAAGTTTCCCAGTGACAATGGTTACACTTCTATGCACTTCAATGATAATGATAATAACAATAATAACATTTTACATTTATCTCAAGATTTACAATTAAAAAAGACCTTCTTAGTGGTAACTACTGATGCAGATAATTAGTAAAGAATGCTTCATTTAGCACAGTCTTGTTATAGAATGCACTGACATAGATGAACCAGGTACTATCATTGGGTCAGATTTGATTCTTGTTTCTTAAAAATAGTTTTTCGAAGGTTAGTGAGTAATGCAAAATACAGCAATAAGATATACGACCTTTATTGCAGTCTTCTTTTTAATAAATTACAGTAGTATAATGATAACATTTTAGATTTTATACATTGTTCCCATATACATCATTATGAAATATCGCTGATACCTCATTTATTGTCAAAGGGCTACAAGTTCACTACCAAGGCGTTTTTCTTTATTATTTGGTTTTAGGATCTTTGGTGGCCATATAATTTTCTTCAAATTGGTACACTTTTGATAGTTAAATGAGGGATCATTTATAAACACACCAAGAAAACAGATATAAATTGAAACAAACTCAGGTAATCTAGAACTGTCCATCATTAACCAAGATATCACCCTATTTTCATACCCATTTAGATAACAGTAAATTCTAAAAATTAATAGAACTTCAGAAGATGATAGTGTCTTTCTATTTTTATGAAGCTTTTCTGCAAGAGAATGTGGTATTTTTTGTTTACACAAGAGTTGTTTTGGTGGTAAAACAGCCTAAATAATGATAGTAAGATTTGGGTATTAGGTAAAAGACTCTAATACAGTAACTTGATTTATAAATCTTTCTTTCACAGTCTATTACATGGTTAAATACAATTCATTGCCTTTTACTAATATTTTTTTAAAAAATTCTATGCGACTCTGAATTCAATTAGCAGAGTCAATAATAACTCATTGAAAGAGACAAAGGTTAAAAATAAATTTAATTACTTTAAAAAAATCAGTATTAAGACCAAAAAATGCAATGAAGAAAAGCAATAAATACTTATGGTTTATTTTGATGCAATAAACATATATTTTCTCTCTAAGAAACTCCATCTGGTTATAGTTATGAATATAGACTTTGATTTCTGTCAGAGATATTATTGAGCATCTAATCCTGCTTGGGTTTGTAGGTGAAATAACCACAGTGCAGATCATTATGTCTATCAGTTATTCCTTTAGCTATCTCCTTGCAGTTTCAAGTGATATAAATCCAACTCAAACAGGCTTAAGCAAAAATAAGGTCAGTTTTCAGCTGATGTAACTGCAAAAATGCGGGATTCAGATTAAAATTGAACAGATTCAGGAATAAAAGTGTGTCACCTGGAATCTTCCTTAGTGAGCTCTTCTCTAACATGCAATATGTTGCCAGCAGCTCTAGGCTTACATTTCTCACCCCAGTAACTCATCGGAGAGGGTAGAGCCAAATTCTGGGACTTCAGACTCATCGGCTCTGATAGGGTCATGTTCCCATCCTTAAACCTTTCTCTGGGGATTGGAAAAGACTGGTTGTCCAGGAGTGGCTCACATGCCCATCTATGTGTCTATAGGGAGGAAGTTGCCATACCTAAAGTGTATGGACTGATGCTGTGGAAAATAGGTGTTTTCCTAGTGCACTCCCGCTCCCCTACCAAAAGAGTCTCATTACAGAAAGAGAAACCTGCCAGGTGCGATATCAGGTGTGATATTAGATGTCTGCGCCAGTATGTATGCCTTTGATATAGACACAAATACTTTCTACTGCACTGTATATCAATTGTCTTGTGAAAGGATTGTATGAAATTGTTTAACAAACCATGGTGAAATCATGTGACTGTATAAAGACATACATTAAAATTTACAAAAATGCTATGGTGTAAGACACAGAATAAAAAGATAAGAATGGCTTGCTCTTAAAGAGGTTGCATCTATTAGGAAGGGGAAGAGATAGGATCAGCTGTGTTGGGGCTTCAGTACTACTATACTAATCTATGTGTACTCTTAAAAATGCAAAACAAATGTTTTAGTCACAGTCTGATATTGTCAGATAATGTATACATATATTAAACTAATTTTAATAAACTGTAAAACTACCACTAATTTTCCAAAGAAATTTTTCTTAGTATTCATTTTTTTTCCACTTTAGAGATATATTTCCTTGTAACATCTAATTGTCTAAATTGAAAAATCTTTATTTTTTACTATTTAATACCTTAAGAATAAGTTTGAACATGCGCATATTTGTTTAAAGTCTCCCTTGCATATAAGCATATATATTTAATAAGGTTAAATTTACAGCATATATTTAAACATTCTAATTCCAGAACTTTGTGAAACAATAAAAATATTTTATAGTTTCTGGTAATTATATTTTTTGTCAGTGAATGCTTACTTCATATTTATAAATGAGACAAATACACTTGGCTCATTGAAAGTATTACTTTCACAGAGCCAGGTTTTCAAAGTACTTCCCCATTTTTTTCTATTTGTTCAATACAATTTAAAAGGTAAGCATGAATTACTGTCTTAATTATTCCTTGGAATATTTTATAGATAATTTTACCAAATCCCCTCATTTTCTTGGTTAAAAAAGGATACAAATTCTCAACAGAAAGTGGGCATAGCATCCCACTATTTGTTTAAGCCATAGAAACCACACAACAACCGTTTGTATCTTTCAACTGCTAACACTTAATAAACACTCTATTGAAACAATTTCCAGGTCTATAAATGGAAATTTCTCCATAAACAGATGGTTAAACATCCGTCAAAATCAGAAAACCAAAATTTATTAGAGGCCGCAAAGGTAGTTGATCCAGCAATGCAAGATGTAATGATTTCTTCCTGACACCTTGAAGTCTAGCAACACTCTGGTAAATCTACTGCAATAAATCCTTATAAATTCTAGTTTTATTTAATTTGCTTTTTAGGATTATTGCAGTGCCATGCTTCACTTTCTGACATAACATTATACAGATATTCTTTAGTGTTTTTTAAGCTGAATGCTTATAGGATGCCTTTACTTTTTAGGACTTGTTTTTACCAACTGAAGAATACTTAACAATTCATCATCCTTAGTCTGAAAGCAGTAAAGACAAGGTTTTAAAAGCACAATTCAGATGCTTCTTTTACTTCAGAGTCTACAAATTGACATTTATAACACTGGCTGTTAGAGGAATTTTTTTTGAAAATATAAATAATCAGAAGTAAATTTTACAAAATGCCACAGGTCATATAGGAAGATAAATCTTTCTAATTGTGTTTTATTTACAGTTCACTCTTTTCCACCTTGTATATTAAGAGGTCTTGTAATTCTTAAATGTATCATTTCTGCTAGGAGAAAAGAATGACTAAAGGCTGTGTCATGTATGCAGCTCCCTATTGGCAGCTAATTATCAAAATAATTAAGAACATATTCAGAAAGGGCATTTACACCTTAAGGATTTGCAACTATAATAAAAGACATCTGAAACATGCTATCTTATGTAAAGGGAATTGTATCTGGAAAGAATGTACTAGGAACTATTTTTCTAAATGTTAATTTATACTGATTATTTAATTGTTTAGCTGTTTCTCTTTATAAGCGTCATTTTTTCACATGGATTGACTATAGTTATAAAACAAAGTAAAAAGCGGCATCTACACATAGGGCAAACTTTTTCTAGGCTTTAAAATCATGATTTTTAAAAATTTAACAAAGTATTATCCACTTTTTAAAAATATCTTTAAAGTGCTTTGTTGTAAGTCTCCTCAAATCCCGTTCTTTTTAGCTAGGGCCTTTCTGAATTGCCACTAAATTTGAGTTTATTGCAATAAACTAAAATTTCCAGACATAGAATCACTTAAATAAAACTTCAGGGAGAATCAGGGTGGAAAGCACTAATTCATTAGTTAGTCCGTATGCACAGGCACCGGAGTCTCAGAACAGCCCGAGGTGAGTGTAGTCGTGCATCTGGCTCCGCCCATTGTTCTCCTTGCCTCCTGTTCTTGTGGCATAAACCTCCTTCTTCCTTTCTGTGGATGATTTTCTCTTCCTGTGTCCTGGGTCCTCTTCCAATACTCCCACTTTGTCAGGGACCATCTTTTTCCTGAAACTTTTATATCTGTCCATTTACTCACCCATATACTAATGACAAACAAGTTGATTTTTCAAACTCAGATCTTTCTTCTAAGTTTCAGGCAAACACACTTACTTGTCTTTTAGTCATCTTATTTATGTTCTTCAGGCAACTCAAGAGTGAACACTTGAGATATCAGCAGAACACATGTTGCATAATCCAGCATTGTCCATGTAGTAGTTATAATATCAACAAGTGACATTCAGTTAGTTGTTCCAGGCCTTGTGCTACACACTTGAAATTCCTTATTTCATTTAATTCTGACATTAACCTCTGAGGTAAAGATCCTCCTTTTGTAAATGAAGAAATTAGAACTTGGAGAATTTAAGTAATATGGGTTACCAACTCTAAGTGCCAACCAACTTTAAGTGGCAGTCCTGCGGTTTTAAGATAGGTTTTTCTGGCAACAAAATCCATGCTCATCGCCAACCTTTATGCTGCCTTCCCTTTGTATCAGAGCTATATGTATGTTGACGTTACCTTTATGATGCAGCCACTCAACTCTAACGTCAGGCCATCGAGAAGCAAATGAATATAGTTCACTGTATGACTTTTCAGTGGCTTGATCTCTTATAGGAGTGGATATCATAATTGAGTAAAAGGGAGGAATCATTGTTTATTTGTTTGTTTGTTTTTCACTATCCAGATAGATTGCTTTCATGGTTCCAAGTCACTATGTATCTCCTTTATCTACCTCCTTTAATCTGTGTACTCCAGTTGTGGCAATGAGTATGAACATTGAATGTTGGCACTTGATATGGCAATGATAATTATATTACTAACTAACTATTTTTTAAATTCTTTATTTACATCATTTTATCTTACATTAAGCTAAAAACAAATTTTAAATTGTCATTCACAACGTTTATCATCTATGTTGGATATTTTAAAGCCAATATCATTTTGATAATTTGAAGATGTTTTGATAACATTACATTTCATCAATAAAATGAGTCCATGTTTATAGCACATGCTGTGAAAAAATATAATAACTTAAAAAATTAACAGGATATTTATTGAGGGTTTACTATGCAACAAGCATTTGATACAACAAGCATTGTATCAAATTCTTTATATAGCTTCATAACATAGTAAAAGAATTAACACATAGGAAGTGCTAAGGCCAGTGCCTGGGACATAGAAAGTACTATAGAGATGTTAATAATATTCTTACTATTATTATATATTGGGAATATATTATATAACTTATAATATGGGACTGTGTTAATCCTAACAACTGACCTGTGAGATAGTTATTATAAGATTAGTTAAGACAATTGTTCCAGGTCTCATGACTTGGGTGAAATATTGCAGAGGACCAGGCCACCTGACCTTACTTACAGACCTCACTCTTAAACATGACACTAAGCTGCTACCAGAGTCAGTTTGCATGACTAACTGAAATGGCCATTAAACATATGATAAGCATTTAACCTCACCAATGTAAATTGAAAAAAACCTTCCATATTTCACCTGTTATACTTACAATGATTATAAAGAATCTCAGTGAAGTAGAGGCTACTGCAGAGGAAAGGTCTTTCATCTTCCACTAGTGGAAACATAAGAATAGTTCATCTTTCTGCAGGGCAGTTTGTGATAAATACAAAAGACCTAAGATATACATAGACTTTGATCCAGTCATCCCATGTCTAGGAATGTAACTGAAAGACATGATCCAGGAAACGCACAAAAATAATTTATGCATTCTCAACTGAGAAATGAGCTTAATGCCCATTAACAGGGAGATAGGTTAATTAAATTATTGCAATGCCACATGACAGAGTTAGTAAAATCATACTGTAAACCACACTTACTGACATGGGAGATGTTCATAAACAATTGCTAAATAAAAATGCAAGCTACAAAAATATATAAAAATGCTACATGTTCTGTGAAGAAAACAATAAATATCTGTATGTAGATACACAAATAAAGGCACACATAAGCATACAAAAACCCTTACACAATCCTCAGAAGGAATGCACCAAACTATTAAATTGGTCATCTGCATGGTGGATTAACAGGTTATTTTGGTTTATTAGAAATATTTTTATAAATTGCATATGTTTCTTCCAATTGAATGAACATTACTTCTATTGGGAAAAAAATGTTATTTCAAAAAATCTAATTTAACAAAAGGAAAAATATTAAGTGGGTTTTTTCCTATTATGTGAAAGTGGATCTGTGTAGAAGAAGCTGACAACATCTCTAAGGAAAGGGACAGAAGGCACAGACACAAAAATACATACTCAGCATTGGCTTATGGCAGCACGCAAAATCATGTTGTATTTGATTCCATGTGTGGTGCCAAAACTCACTCAGACAGCCCTAGGATGCTTTCCTTAAGAAGCAGTCTACTTTCACAGGGAGATTGCAACACATCTTTGTCCTTTCCTTAAAAATGCAACATATAGAGTGGAAGACTGACAGCTTGTTAAAAGCTAATTAGGAAGGGTAGGAAAGAAGCAAGCCTTGTGCAACCAAGCAGGTACAGGTTTTTCTCTCAATTATGCTGAAAACTAAACCTCTCATAAATGCAAGTGGGAAAAAGTACATTTATATACCAAATGTATCATGTTAATATGTGTTAAGAGTAGAAATCCTGGATTCAAAAACTAATATATGTGTAAAATAAACAACTTTTCATTGGCATTAGAAATATGTGCATATTTCTCACAGAAAATGGTATTCTAGCTCATTAAATTATGTCAAGAATCATAGCAAAAACTCAACACAGACTGTCACCTAGCATCACACAAATAATATGGCATGGGTTGGCAGCTGGATACTACAGACTGTGCAAATAATGACAAGGAAAGCTTTTATTCCCAAACCACTTAGTGCGGATTTCAGCCAGCTCTGTAAACTTCAGAGGCACTAACATTATGCACAGGGAAATTAGGTTTACACCCACATCAAAACAAATGTGTTTGTTAGGGCAGACGTGTAGGAAAAGACACTGCTAGCCACGCAGATGCAAGTTATGTCACCAGAGAGCAATTTCGGATACCTGTTCCCACCACCCCCTCTAAAGGGAGCAGAAGCATGATGGAAAATACCCATCAATTTCAGAATTTCCAAAAGACTCCTGAAATCAAGCAGATGAGGCATAGGGTCCTTCTATTAGACCATGTTATTGACTTTCAAATCAGGTCAAATGAAGCCCAGAATGTATGAAAGCAATCCAATCAAATTTCCATTTAAGTCCAGGTGAAGGGGCTTAAGGATCTAAATTATTTTAAAAAGTGGACTCCATCTCATTTCTCTTCACCATCGAAGTTTGTCAAATATAAAGTTACCCAGAAAACTCTCAGACAGAAAAAATAGAAAATTTTGTTGGAAATTTTTATTTTTATTTGATTTTCATTCATACAAATAACGATCACTGAATCCCAACTCTGAACAACCAACATGAATTTGCATGGCCATTTTCTTCAATGAGCTAGCAATCTAGGTGGCTGAACAAAGATAGAAAACAGATGGTTAAAACACAGTGCGTCAAAATGTCAGGCTAGAAAGCCCTGGAAAGGGGTAAAGGGATAGTCAGATAGGCTGGGAATGATGGAGCAAGGTGAAAGAAAGCAAGGGGGTCTCACAACTCTCTAGCTGAATTTAAATTGATGATAGAAAAATTCAGTGAGCCTAGATTCGGGCATCATCCTTTCTAACGCTAATCACATCCTCCGTTCCTCTTGGCCTTGCCAGTCAACCTTCACCCATGACAGTGAATACCCCATGGTTAGGAGAAAGAAAACTGACTGCTAACATTTCACACCAATCAGCCTGTCCAGGAGCAGAGAATCTGCCCGCCCGGTTTCTCTCTGCGGTCCAGCAGAGAGCATCAGGGCGGTGCCACAAGGAGGGTTTCCATTGACTTCCTCCTGCCTATGGAAGCAACACTTCAGATGCAAGTTCAAGTTTTGTCCCTTTTTAAGATGGTATTTTTCTTCCATATGATCATTCATGATTTTTTCACTTTAGAATTAAAATAAAATAAAATATGAACATACATTATCTTATCATGACTAATTGCTTCTAAGAAGGAGGTACAATGTTTCCCTCCTGGTATATTTATTTTAATTTTCCAGTACAGGGACCAAAAATTTTTGTAATATTAACTGGACATTTAAAATTAGGTTTTATTATAAGAAACGATGAAATGTTTCGGTTCCTTATTTTGTATTTTGCTTTACCTAATATTAGCTGGCACATCTATATATGTCTGTCAATTAGTTGCTCATTATCTGCATTTCCTGTCACTTCTCTTGGAAAATACAAGCAATCATATTTATTACTAATGATTTTAAGAAGAGACTGATTTTCCTCTGTCTTACTATGTAGTGAATAATCCTTTAGCAGCTGCAAAATATTAAATGTTAAGTAGAAATACAGCATTGCTTCCTGAAGTGGTTCTGGAAAAACAAAATGTCACCGCTTGACACTTGGGAAGCCTTGTTGGGCCCCTGAATGCTGTTCTCCCTGTTACAGGCAGTAATAGTAGGAGATGTGAAAAATCAGATGGCAGTAAAGGAAATCTGCCTGTAAAACACAAAAGCTCAAACCCTCCAAACCAAAGAAAATGAATTCCTCTGAAAGCTCCAATCATTGGTTCATTTTCAATTATTAGCCTTCTCTGGCAAAGCAGACAGCACTCAACGTTTCCTAATTCAAGGAGGTGCAGATACTCCAAGTACCTAAGGGAGAACAAAAGAGCTGGGATGCAATTGACCGAGATGGCCTTCCACTGAAGCTACTAGCTTCTAGCCTTAGGTGCTCCCTTGAGCTGCGGCGTTTTCCTGGTGGGAGTCACTGGGAGCTGCACTAAAGCCTAAAGAACTGAAGTCTAGTTCTGAAAATCCAAGAAAGAATGCCTGGCCCAGCAAGGATTGCATTGTGGTTACAAGAAGTAGAGAGATACGTAAGGTCCCTTTAAAAAAGTAATTTATATGCAGATCCTCCCAAAGACAAAAAGATGTTTGAGTCTTTTATGTCTTTTATTACTATCAAGACTACCAATATGCTAAATTGTCAGTCCAAAAAGAGAACTGAATAAGGAAACTGAACTCATAATTAAATTATATATGAAAATTTAGTTTTAACGTGAACTCCAATGTCTGTGTCTTTTATGGTTGGCATGAATATTACTATTTTTATAGAAGCTGTAATAAACTGTTAAATAAAAAAGGAAACGAATGCAACTTTGTTCTCATAGGCACAAGAGTTTCACATCTCTTTTTATTGCATTTTGCTCTTAATGGATGAAAACAGTTTTTTCTTCCAAATTAAAAAAAAAAAAGGCCTTGAAACCAGACCTTGAATTATAAGGCTTGTGCCACTTGCAGTAATTGTCAGTGCTATTCTGAGACCAGAATATGCTGAAAATACAGTAAAACCCAAACCACATACATCTGAACCACCTGAGGTATCTCATCCTCAGTGTACAATGGCTACAAGGCTAGTCCCAGTGAATAACACACTTTCGGCTTACATTTTTTATCCTGCTTCAAGCCACCACCATTAAAGTGAGTTTCTCTTTCTGGGGTTACTTTTATGAGTTAATTAAGCAGATGTGACTCTAAACTTGATTGACCATAACTGTTGGCTCTAAAACAGTAGAGTGGTCATTATAAGCTACTAAAAATACACAGTTAAACTTTAATATAAATTTAAATATATATTTACCCCTAGTATTCTTAACCGTGGTGTGTGCCTGGAAAAATGACCCAAACCCAAGAACACCCTTAGTAGTGGAAAAGAAGAAACATCAAAATTCCGCAAGCAGAGGAGCGGGCAGCTCTCTTTATCAACGTCAGTGTCTGACTGGGAATAAAGAGCCTATGCCCTGCCACATCTGTGGATATTTGCTGTTCGTAAGTAGGATGCTTTTAAGATGAATAAGACATGCGCATTCATGATATGGTATCAATTAGAAACCGGTGATAGCATCTAATGGATAGTGAAATGATCATAATTGGGAGAAGCAAAGTCTAAATCATTCATCAGATGCATAGGGAGCCCCTGAATGATCCAAAGTTTACTGCAGAAGGACAGTCAATTCTAACTGCATCTTGTTTTTCCTTGAACACGAACTAAAGAGAAGCCCTTTGAGAGTCAAGGACACACAGGGTTTTTAAAAACTATCTATCTGTCTGTCTGCATGTCTGTCTATCTCTATCCATTGATTCATCGGAAGAAGCCCTCAAAAGCCTTGGCTTTTCTTTATGCGAACATCCAGCATAATAATACATTTTGATGTGCTTAATGTAGTACATGAAGCGAAAGTCATATCCAGTCAACTTTTTAAGCTGCTTGTTTTGTTTGAGGCTTCAAACCATGGGAGTGGGGGGTCCAATAGGATAATCCAAACTGTCACTCTAAAACATTTAGAGATGTCTGATTCTAATTAAGCATATCGACTCTGATGCCTGACTTCAGTGAGACAAAGGGTGCCATCAATTTGATAAGACTCTGCTGAGCAGGGTTTAAAATTAATTCATAATTTCTTTTATGTTTGTCATGTGTTGTGAAAATGAACTGCCATTCAATTTTTCATAAGCCATGCGCAAGCAAAAGATTTAATTTCAGGCAGTGTTCTGGAAGGCCCGGGTAGTTTGGGGAGCAAATTATGATTCCATACTGTGATCTTCATATAATTGGAGCAGCAAGCAAAACTATCTGGTGTGCATATATTGACATTCACTCTCCAAGTCAATATACATTTATACAATTAGAGATTTTCCTGTTTCTCTCCATAGTTAACCCCTGACTGCTCCTCAAAAGCCCCTTATCAAACTGCACCAAGTGTAACATTGAAAATGCCTAAAATTTTCTGTAATTATGAAAAGTGGGATAAGAATTGTAAAGTTTCAGAATCGGTAAGAGTAAATGGTGACCATGAAAACAATTGATAGTCAGTATGCATATATATATGTTGGTATTTATTATTATAAATGTATAATGATAAGCAGCTGGCAGGTTTCAAGAACACCCGATTGACAAATGCACATAGAGGTAACCTTAAACTGTTTATAATAATGATGTCACTATCAAATGTCATCTGGGGAGAAAATTACAAGGTTACTTTATAAAATTAGAAAATAATAGAATATGATTATTGGAAGATGCCAAATTTTAGATCAGATATTCTGTCTCCCTACATACAAGTGTTCTCAGATGGGTCGGTCTCCATTCTTTTTGTTGAGAGTTGGAGCAAAAGTTTTATTTTAGAATTTATTTTGTTCTGATTGGCTTTTCAGACTGGAGCATATCAAATCTGTAATTTTATATTATATAAATGCTAAAATTTTCAGGACAAAACACAGGAAAGATAAATTCATGCTGATAAAGTTAATAGGATCCATTGTTTTCTTCAAGGAGATTTGGGCATAATATATACTGTAGACCAGAATCTATAAATATAACTCTTGGAGTGTGAAATGTTTAAAGGTGAGTTTTAATGTATTCATGGCTTTATTTTCTGTTCCTAGAACAGTGCTTGAAAAATAAGTTTAATATATTTTTGTTGATCATGCAAAATGTTTTATAAGACCAAATAATTATTTTTTAATTGAAGATGCACTGAACCACCTTTAAGAACTCTAAGATAAATATCATCTAACTCTTTTTAGATCATAAAAATGGAATTGACTGGATGTTTTAGGTATTAGCAAGGCAAAAACAAAAGCAAAAAGAACTCAGTAACATTCTAAAGGTGGCAAAAGGCATGTTCCATGATTATTTGGGCAAAAATGCAATGGGAGAATTGAACTCTCTATTAAAAGATTTTTTTCCCATTTTTAACATCATTATAGTGAGACTAGAAAAGTGGATTAGGAAAGCCAAATGGTAAAAAAAATTTTCTGCCAGCTGGAAACCCTTATGTCTGTTTTGACAAACCTATCACACATATACAGACAGTCACAAGGGAAAATCTTTCAGTTTCCTCTCAGGAAGACCATTACAAGCCTTTTCTATTGATTGCTTCCTGTGGTATGTATAATCCTCTTTGTGGTTTTGTGCTGTCCAGGGAACCTTTTGTGTGTAAACAACCACAGGTGATTAGCGATCAATGAATGATTTTAACCTACGAGATAAACGCAATAGGACATGGACCTTCATGTTAAGGGCTGTTTAGTTTTCATACCCTACAGACTTAACTTGATTCTTTTCAGCTGAAGGGAGAAAAACATAAAAAATCAATGCTGCTGGTTGAATCCAATGCATTTGAGCTCTGCTCACAGAACTGTTAGGTGAACTTTTCCAGCTGAAATTTTAAGCTGCATTTCTCTAGTCATTTCTCTAGTCATTTCTCTAGTATGTGCATATTTTGCATTTTGGGGTATGCTTTTACAAAACACTTCATTTATATTTGAGCCTATTTTGTATAACCCATGCAACACTCCTCTAATGTGGAGAAAACTGAAGACAGACACAGAGAACATCCAAGGTCAAATTTATTTGTCAAAATTAAACAATTAAATGATAATGTCAATTTTATAGTGTTTGTGGAGATATTTTAGAATCTAAAACTCATGTGCTGAAAGAAATCTTGTAGGTGACCTATTGAAGGAATTTCCAATATGACTGAGCATTGGAATTACCTGAACAGTTGTCAAATGTAAACATCCCTGTGGCTTTCTTCTGGACATAGTTAATCAGAGCCTGTGTAGTTCTGGTAATACGGATTTAAACAGGAGTTTAGATAGAAATTTATTTTTTAAAAAAGGAACATGCAGTATAACTATCATAAATAAACCTACTTTAAGTTAAAAATAAAAGATTAAAAGTGTAGACTGTATGTATATTTTTTCTACACAAATACATGCACACATTAATATTTCTGGAAGTGTACAAAAACTATTCACATTTGTCCTTATAGTATTACAGGTAAGTGAGGGAAGCAATTTTTCCTTTTTATCATATAATTTTTTGATTTGGCTTGTGTTATCCTTACGTATGATATGGCTTTAAAAAATTAGCTTTTAAAACAGGTTCCTTGGGCTATTGTGTTAATGAACTTGGTTTGGAACACAATGATTTATTTGTTTCATTCCCCAATTTTATCCCTGACTCAGTTGAGTGGTAGAAAATTATGTGGGGTATAGATTGCCATCCCTAAACTTTGCTCTTGCCACCAAGGACATTTGTCATAAATCAATGAGCTGGGAACATCTCAAGAGAAATTTTTTTCTCAGCACTTCTCTCTGGAGGCGTTGGTTATGTGCATAACAGAGAAGGAGGGCTAGGTGGCTCCCCCAATCTGGAAAGTGTTTGCTCCAGTCCTCCAGTCAAGTGATAGCATTGGAGAAACCATGACAATGATTAAATTGCTTATTTGATCCTATATATTGCTAGCTGGAATAGTATGTTCAGGGTTTCCTCCTTTGCGCCTCCTTGATGTTTTAGGCACAATAGCAGCATTATAGGATAAGTTATACTGCAGTAACAAAGAACTCTAAAATCTAAGTGGCTTAAAACAACAAATAAGTGTTTCTTGGTCATTGCACATGTTCAGCACAAATTGCCAAAAGGCCTGCTCATTCAAGTAGATGCTATAGTAAACCCCAATAATAATGTCAATGGTTTGCCATCTGTCATTTTAACCTTAGTCATCCATACAGATTCCCAAGGGTTATACCATGCTCAGATGTGATTACCTTTATAGCACTAGAATAAATGTGAGATAACCTGAAATTTCTAAACTCATGATGTAGTACCTGAAATAATGCAAACTAAACACATCATAATAAACATGAAATGCATGGTACTTATGAGGACATGTAGGAGGTAGACACACTTATATGGCCATGCTTAGGATGAAAAATGGTACTCTTAAGGAGAAAGCAGATACTAAAGACAGGGTTTATAAACTACAAAACAAAAATAAATGTTTGATGCATATAAAAACACTATAAAACCTGACCATTCACTCTTAGACTATTTTCTGACAGCTGTCACATAGGATTTTTGGTCTAATTTTTGCCTTAATACATCAGAGAGCCCACCCAGAATTTGAATAGATATAGAGAAGGAGGATCACTATCTGCAGAACTTGATTCATCATTACATTTATACTTCACAGCAAACCGACAAGGTTGGTATAATTACCAGTTCAACATATAAGACAGATTAAATATTCCACACAGGATTTGAGTCAAAGTTCATTTTTTTTATTATAACATATAGAGTAAGGAAGAGCAACTTTTTTCTTTAAAAATGAGCTTTCCAGAAACTTTTTTTCAACAGATGCTTGTGTTTAAAAAATTTACTTTAAAGAAAATATTTCTTGGGGGGCAGGGAGAGGAGTAAATGGTAAAGGGGGTCAAAAATATGGTGATAGAAGAAAATTTGACTTTGGGTAATGGGCACATTATGTAATATACAGATGACATCACAGAATTTCATACTTGAAACCTATATAATCTTCTCAACCATCATCAGCTCAAAAATTAATTTAAAAAGGAAATAGTTCTTGTATTTATATCCTAAATCATCTTGATAGCTGAGGTAACCAACTTTACAAAGAAAGTAAATATGCCAGACCTTGAGAGAGATGTGATTAAATTTAATCAAAGGAGTTTTCACATTATGGAAAAAAGACAAACAGATACCATCCACACTGGAAGTAGTTTTAGAAGAAATTAAAAGTCACTGTCTTAGTTCAGGATTTAGAAAGTTTTTATTGTAATAGTCCAGGTACTAAATTTTTCCAACTTTTAGGGCCATAGGGCCTCTATCTTTAACTACTCAACACTGCAATTATAGCACAAAAGCAGGCATAAGCTATAATTAAAGAAATGAGCAGGGCTGTGTTCCAATAAAAGTTAATATGGACACTGAAATTTGTAATTTATATAGTATTTACACATCTTGAAATACTATTCTTTTGATTTTTTTTGAACCGTATAAAAACATAAAATCATTCTTAGCCTGTGGGCTGTACAGAAAGAGGCAATTTGCTGGATTTAACCTATGGGCTGTAATTTTCTGACCTCTGTCTTGATCCTGCTCTTAAAATAGTCTGTGATAGTTGCAAGTAAAAATAATAATTTTTTAAAAATAAAATTAACATAAAAAGAAGGAACCACTCATTTTGAAGGGTTAATATTAATGTGGAAATTCAGCAATCTTTGTGAAATAATGATTTTGCACAACAAGTCATGTCTATGAAAAGTTTTGATAACTAGTTAAATATTTTCCATGAGTCATTGCCCTTGAAAATATGATTAAAGATTTTTAACTGGCTCAGAACAGCATTTGCTGAAGGCTTTATACTGTTCATTGGGATTGATTTGTCTTTAGAGTCTAAAAATCTCTACATATTATTTACTATCTTCCCTCATGGTATAATTCAATATTTTCTTTTATTTATAAATTCTGATACTTTTTGTGTCCTGGTTACTAAAAAATCCATTTCTTTTAATCCCAACAATTGGTTTAAAACACTCAGAAACACATATACAAAAATAAAACAAAATCTCAAGCCAACTATTTAGTCTATCCAAAATAGCTCATTCCTGTTTCAATTGATTGTTTTTGGTCCAAATCAATAATAGAAAGTTTGCGTGTATATGTGCACGAGTGCTCTGTAGACTCCATGTGCTCAACAAATAGAACAAATGGAACTAGTCACTTTGAACTTCAAGGGACTAGAACTTGGCTGACTTTGTAGAGGAGTGTCATTATTGGATTTTTTGTTTGTTTGTTTGTTTGTTTCTCTTGGGTTCCAATAAAACTAGCATCTATTGACCTTCAGGGCAGGTACAAAAATCTATATTTTCTTGCTCCTCTGCATGAAAGAAAAGTTTGAGGTTAGATTTTTACTATTGATTCTTTCAGATTTTAACCAAGAATTTTATCTCACTTTTGCTAAGTTGCAGCTAAGTTCCATCTCTAATATTCTTAACAGTATGTGCTTAGGCAAATCTCTTAACTTATATAAACCTCAGGTAGTTTAACTGTAAATTGGCCGACATGGGCATGATCATACAAGGCCTTCTGTGCTAGAGAACTAGTTTGGATGTGATGCAAAATGATGAGGCAGAAAAAAAGAAAGAGATTACAGAACTCTCAGAAGGAGGGAATTTAGCACAGAATTTAAGAGCAATGACTAGTCTAAAAACCTAGCTTTGGTTGTAAATAAGGGAATGATCCAGACCATCAGGATAGAAAAGATAAAGGGAAAATCTTAGTTACTAGGAACAAAGGTAAACTGCAATGAGATCTTTATTGCACAAAGGAGCCAGGAAGCTAGCAGCCCAATGAGAAGTGGATCATTAATCAAGTAATTCTGACCCTTCATTAAAAAGATAAATAAATAGATCTATACCTGAGTTGTATATCATAGTATTAATGCAAATGTGGTTGGCATGTAATCAATGAAAATATTGGCTTATGATTCAAATGCAAATCTTTACTATTCACATTGCTATTTATTTTTTTTCTTGCAATCTCTTCCTAAAACAACAAAGTGGGATACACAACTTAGATATACTTTGTTTTATCTATCTGCCACAGAACATAAACCATCCCAATTTCTTTTTTATTATTATTCTGGTAGGTTGTTAAATGTTTTTAAGATTGTTCCTTTACCTGTCAATGTACAGTTGTTTTACTTGTGTATGTGGTTTTTCTCTAATGATATTGTAGTCTTAGTGATCCAGTGTCTTTTGTACTTTGTTTATTACTGAGAATTAGAGTTGTCATTCAGTTGTTAAACATTTCTCCTTCAATGAATGAAATACTTGTTCATTATATAGTTATGTAGTAAAACAACTTTACTCAGTTACAAAATGTATTTATTAAAAGGACTGTGATCTGACAAATATCTTAAGAAAAAGAAAATCTATCAAAACTGAATTGAGCCTTTGAGATCTGCTCAAATATATGGGATTAACATTTATGGAGTGCACTGAGTGCTTAATGTTATTAAGAACACAGAAGTAATCTAGTCACTGCCTAATGGGATTTGTGTCTACATCAAGGAAAAGCAAGTAAAACATCATTAGAAAGCTCAGTTGATTTATCTGAGAGTCATTACTATTTCATCATGTATTTCTGAAAGACCAGAAAAGGCCAGAAGGACCAAGGTACTTGGAGTCCTCTCAAGAACCAGTGGGTCAGAGTCCCTGGTAATTGTGTAACTAGCCAAATAAGCTATCTCAAATGCTTGATATCTTTAATCGTCACTCAGGATTATCATTTTCCACCCCTTTTTTTCCCAAGGCACTCTCTCTAGAATCTCCATCTATAGTCATCAAACTACTTTCATCCACAGTTCCTTTTAACTCCTGGCCTTTACCTGTGTTGTAGTTGCTTGTGCAGTGTTCTGCCAGTGAAGGCTCATTTTTATTCCCTTGTAAATCCAGTGTTGGCAAGCATGTATGTCCCTTCTCTGCACAATGAGGCTAACAAATCATACTTCGCTATGCTCCTTTCTCCTGCCATTTGCTGAAGCTGTAGTCTCTCATGTACAGCGCCATTAGTTCCTAAAGAATTTGCCATCTGATCTATGGTCCTTTCTAATCCAACTTCTATAATTGCCCTGGATGACTCCATTGTCCCCCTGAATGTGTATTAGTTTGTATTCTCATCCTTTGACCCTTTAAAAAATACTTTATTTATCTTTAGAGAGAGAGGAAGCAAGACAGAAAGAGGGGGAGAGAAACATCGATGGGAGAGAAACATCCAATGATTGCCTCTCCTACATGCCCTGACCAAGGACCAAACCTGCAACCCAGGCATGTGCCCTGACTAGGAATTGAACTGGCAACCTCTCACTTAACAGAACAATGCCCAACTGAGCTACACCAATCAGGGCCTCCTTGACCCTTGATCCCTACTCTTACCATTAAATCATTCATACTTCCAAAATATCATTTTTTGTTCATCACTACTATATCTCTTACTTGCCCCTAAAATCTCCTGAGCTTTTTTTGCTGCCTGTCCTTCTCAAGGTTTGGTTGCTCAGGACTCCCTGTGGTTCTTTGAGCACCTTCAAATAAATCCTCACCCTTCACACCAGCCACATTTGTGTTTAAGTTAACCTCCCTTGATCTCAGGTGGCTTCTACCAAAAGAACCTCAGCAGATACTCCCACACGTACCTATGAGTTATGCTGCACTACAGCAGCTCCCTGAGGCAGCCGCTGTCTGGGATGAGTCACATTTACCTGACGTGTCATGTCATACGTGCACATCAGTCATTCCCTGGCCCACAGCCAGTCACCCAGCCAGATGACTTCAAGGGGCACTTAACTCATTCATTCCCTTTAGCCAGTTTGAAATTTGATGAGACCATCACTCTAATCAAGATTAACGAACAACGGTTTCAGTGATTCCATCAGTCCAGCCATTCGGTCCCCTGAACCCTGCTGCTGCATTCCCAGAGAATGTGTTCACAGACCTGAACTTCAACCTACTCTCCTCCCAGATTTACTTTGTAGGAATTCCTATCACATCCTTTTTTATTATATGCACTTCTCATTTCTCTTACAAATTTCCTAATTGAGGATGGGTTCATTTTCTTACTGGTTGTAACTCATTGTTCTTCAGTATACTGGAATTAATTACAACATACCTTTGTGTTTTCCCTCTATATCTATAGTTTAGTAATAAATAACAAAAAACGATACAGAAAAAGGAATTATAGCCTAATTTGTTTCTTATGAATCAACTTTAAAAAAGAAACTAAAGACTAACTTATTGCCAAAATAACAAAAATAAATTCAAAATAGTAATATGTTTTGCTTGACACTAGGTAGGAAGAAGAAAACTCAAAAATAACTGGATAAATATAAGTGAGTAACTTGTCTATTTTAGAGCAAACGTTTCCACTTCCTAATCCAGATCCAAACGCACTAAAAAACAAAATAAAACAAAACTCTGCCCCCAGTTAACAGAAACCCAATCCTTCCATTTGCCCAGGCAAAAACCTTGGAGTTATCCTTACTCCGTGTTTTTTTCTTTTCCCTTCCTGTCACGTCTCTCATTTAAACTATGAACAAGTTATTTTGGCAGTACCTTAGAAAACATCCAGAATCTTAGCGCTTGTCACTACTCTCAGTGCTACCGTGCTTTCCCAACCTACCATCTCCTCTCTCTTGAATTATTACAATTGTCACTTATCAGGTCACCTAACGTCTCCACTTAGAAGCCAGTATGATCCCACTAAAACACAGGTCGGAACAGAAGTCATCTCAAAACTCTAGCGATTTCTTTTTTTCTACTCATGCATAATAAGAGGTAAAATTCTTCCATGACCTGAAAGTCCCTATGATATCTGGCCTTGTACTCTCTGACCCTATTTCTACCCATACCTTTCCCTTACTTACCCCTTTCCAATCCCTCAGGAGTTACTGATGTTTCTTGAACACCAGAGTACACATCAGCCACAAGGCCTTTGAATTTGCTGTTTCCTCTCTCTGGAATGTTCTTTCCCAGTTAGCCACAGGCCTTGCCTTCTCTCTTACCAACAAGGCGTGTCTTTAAATCTGCGGATGTTGAAAGCTCCATGCCCCATCTCTTTGGAAACACTGGGCCTCGCTCCATGCCCCTGACAGCCTCCACTCTCCTTGTTCTGCTTCCAGGTTTTATTTTCCTCCAAATTACTCCTCACCGATAACACACTTAATTTTTATATAGTTACTCAGTTTGCTTTTTGTTGACCTCTCCTAAACAGAACATAGGGCTCCATGCAGGTTTATTGATTTATCTGAGGCCCCTAGAATGATGTTTGAAATATAATAAGTTCTCATGTAATATTTATTACCCAAGTATCTGAATTCTTTTATGAATTAATTTATTATAAGGGAAAAGAGGCAATGAATATAAAAATGTTGATAACTAATCATAGCGGTTGGAGCTAGGCTCCACAAGTATAGTAAAATAACTATTAAAAAATTAAAACAATGGGCGGTTTCATGTCGCTTTACCATTTACAAAACACTTTTGCATCCACACACTCTCACTCCCCTACACAAGAGCACGCGAGTGAGGAGGTAATGTTATCTCTTTTACAGGTAGGAGACAGCATTGAAGATCTTATACTAGAGACCACAGACTTTGAGAAGCAGGCCACCTTGAGTGCTTGAACAATGCTGTCCCCAGGAGACCGCATTTCCTTTCCTTTTCTAAGAGAACTCTCTAGACCTCAGACCACCTCCCAAATTCAGATAATGATAGGATGTTAAAAGGCGCTGTGTTCCCTTTTATTATGGAGATTGGGCATCAGAAGCACCAGGATAAATATGACAATTGAATTTACACTCCATTTTCTTAATTCATAGTTTAAGGTACAAAAGGCATGCTTTAAACTCTGTCCTGCTTTCTTAGATTATCTCATTCTCTCCTGTTTCCTTAGCTGAGGCGGAAGAGGTTTTCACCCACTTGTGTTGCATTACCTTAAGTACTTAAATTTCATTTTCAATGAAACCCTGTTTAATGAATATTTATGAGTATGTCCCTGCAGTGTTCATTCAATGTGCAGACTTTACTTCACAGCAGGCTACAGTTTTACATTTTGCTCTTTATTGCTAAAATGTTAGCCACACAAATGGATGTCACTTAGGAAATATGAAAAAAACAGTTCCTCCTCTAACTGGAATATTTCCACCAGAGTTACCAGGTGCAGTACTGTTGGTGCGAAAATAAATAAATAAATAATAGTACTTAGAATAATTGGCCCCAACCCATTGTAATATATAATTTACATTTTTGATAGATGACATCAAAGTACAGTTCCCTAGTAGGTGCAGAATTTCTTAGCTAAAACAGTCATCATTTCTACAAGCATCAAGCACAGATGCTGGGATAGATATTTCCTCCTTCCCAAGAACAGCACCTACTAGTTCTTTTTCTATGATATGTCATCAATCACAGAAAATGATTCTATTGAGGAATTAAGTTAAAAGTGCTTATTGGATAGACACACACTTCACTAAAGAGATATACTCCTCCCAGAAAAGACCTGGGAAACTTTAAGTTGCTCTTTTTTTCCTTCCCTTTTTATAAATGACAGTGATCATCTATAAAATATTCCATTATAACGACAGAAACAAAAGTAACATTATTCCCAACTCAGCAAAAGGTAACTCCAATTAAAACTCTCAGTGGGTGGTCTGACACCTGATACTGTGTGGGCAAATCTGACAACCTGCCATATACTCTGAATTCCTTTAAGGTGAACATACAATTTAGCTGGTAATTTGCAAGAAAATAAAAAAAAGAATACGCAGGAATGCAAAATAAGTGACACCAACCATATGGTGCTCAGACTGTAAACCTCTGATGACAAGAAGCGAGCTGATCATCTGGCAGCTGTTTTAAGTTTTTTCCATTTGAAGTCATTGTGAGTCATTGAATTAAGCAAGGAGCACTTGGTTGCTTTCAAAACAGGGAAAAGAAAGTATTTCCTGTAACTTTTGTGCATGAGACAACATAGATTAAATAAAATGTATCTAATCTGCCAAACTGATAGAAAACCTCTGCACTGGGCATATAGAACCTGACATTCACAAGATACTTTAGAAGTTCTTTAAGAATTCTTTAAGAAAGTGACCCTGGGAAAATTAATTAACCTTTCTGAGTATCAGTTTCTGTGTACAAGGGATTAAGAGCACTAACCAATTCCTATGGTTAACTAGAGTTAACGCACAACTCAGGATGTTAAATCTGAAGTTTTAAATGAAAGTTGTTTAGAATAACATCTTGGTCATGATAATAAAAATAAATAATGGAAATCTATCTATACTTGTATTCTGTGTCATCTGTGTATGACCCTGAAAGCTGGTGAATTTCAATGACTCGAGTGGGTTATTCAGTTCCTATATACAAGGCACTATGCTGGGTGTGAGCAGGTCTTTTGGAAAGTATGAGACTCTTGGAGTCCCTCTTCCTATCACTGCAAAGCCCCAGGGACACAGGACACAAGGAGTAGGACGGTTTAGCAGCGGCTCCCTGCCTCAGAGTGAAGAAAGGCTTTGACGTTCTCCGAGGCACACCAGAATGACTACATGTGAACATGCATGTCTCCATGTGTTTACTTGTGTTTATGTGTGTGTACGTATGTGTACAGGGGCAGTCACGGAGAATGGGAGGCCAAGGCGCTTCCAGTGGTCCCCATAACCTCTCCATCTAAAAACGAGTCCATTCTTTAAAAAATGTACTAATGCTCACAGGTCCCAGGGAAGTCTTTCCAGCTTCATACTCTTATTTTTCCTCTCTTTCCCCAGCTTGGGAAGAACAAACAGTAGCACAGTGAATTGGGGAGAGCTGTATGGGAGCCAGAAAGAGCAGGAGAAGACACTAACTCTGTCCCTATTCTCATCATAAATTCCTGAGCCTAAGTTGGATCTGAGTTAGGAGAGGGGAGAATTCAAATTTGATGAGATAGTTCAACTTTAACAGTGGATTATAATCAATTTTAAATGCTGAAAATGATACAATTCCATTAATTCCCTAAGTATCCAGAAAAACTATGAGTTTTTCAATTATGGGGTGAAAAATATAATTTGCTAGAGCTTATTAAAAGGGAAGGTGGTAAGAAAGATTCAGCTGGCTTTGTGCTTATCCCTTACCAAAATCAACCAAGCAATAAAACACTAACACAGCCATAATGATATTTTGAGGGTGGTTCTGGATTGCTTTAAGGTTTGTTAACACTGATTTAAGGGTTACATTAAAATCAGAACTGATGATATATCCTGTACTACCTCCACTCCCTCCCCCACCCGCAAATATGCCAGGTTCTAAAATTTTTAACACAGATGTATTCCCTGCCTTCATTGAGCATGTAGCCACATATACTCGTACATATGGAATGTAAAAGAACATTACAAAGCACAACAAATTATAGGGACTAAAGATAGTACTGGTAATAAAAACTTCATGGGACCAAAGAAATGAAATTTACTGTTTACTAGTCTAGAGAATGGACTGTTTTAATGTTGATAGAACCTGGACAGAGAATGGCAGACATGTGAATGTATAAAACAGGTAGGTTGGTTTGAAGCAGATTATTCTTAAAATTTAGCGTGAAATAAAGCAGGGATCAAACTATATGTATCCTTACAAAGCAGACTTAGGTGAACTTTATTCTGTATGGGAAACTGTACATTGTTATGGGTTTCATGGTTAGAAAGGAAAAATAATGAAATAAAACAGTATTATTTAGGAAAACTAGAGTTGGGGACATTGATTTTTTTTGTTGTTGTTGAGTTTTTAGCATTTACTTAAATTATAATTGGTGAAACCAAATTATCTTTTCCAGAATGCAAACTAGGTAACTTCTGTAATTAGAATGGTTCTTTCATGACACAGTTATTTTTTTTTTTTTGTTTTTCACAGGTAACATGAGAACAAAACAAGCAATAAAAAACACACCATATAAAAAATAAAATTAAACTTCAAGAAATATCTTAAGACTTGGAGATTTAGAAGTGTTTCATTGAAGTCACTTTAAAATTGTTTTAAAAAGGAATTATAGTACACCATGATTTTAATAAAAATGACAGCACTAAAATAAGAACAAATGACAGTGAAGAAATTTTGAATGACACTTATAATTTTTGAAAATCTTTGCATCCTAACTGGAGTGGGAGAAGTCAGAACAATGACATAGACATTATATTTAAAAGAAAAAAAAACTTTTAAAAGTGCTGCAATATTCTATTTCTTAATCTGGGTGCTGATTTATTATTATGTAAACTACAAATATATATTTTTCATACTTCTACATATCTATGGAATATTTTTAAATAAAAATTGTAAGACAGAAACATTTCAAATTAGCCTTTCCAGGATATGTGTAAAAATATCTATTTATTGACTGGTCCACTTGTGGGGGAGGATCCAATTCTCCCCACTATTGTACAGAGGGCTTTGCCCTGGGAGCTGCTATCCTGATTGTTGGTGCCATATCCAGGAATGGGACTGAAACTCCTCCAGCTTCTGAGTTAGCAGCTAGTAACGCAGTGGTCCTTCGAGTTGGGCTACTAAAGAAAGCATTTGGTCAGTAATAGTTGTTACTACTCTACACTTGGTCTAGGTAAATATCTTTCTAATTGTTCTAAATTGATAAAATAAAAAGCAACTACCCCCAAAATGTCTGTCCTTATTCTCAAATGCACTGGGCTAGTTTGTCTGTTGGAAAGTTCCTGTGCTTTGAATTTTTTAAATCGACTATTTTTTTTCTTCAAGATATTGTTAGTTCAAAACTTGACTCAAATACCAACATCCCCAGAAGAACCTCAGTGACTAATTTTATTGCCCACTTACCGCTTTCTAAAATGTCACTTTTAACTTAACCACTTAAAATGGATTATAATAGCCCCCCTTATCTGAGGGGGGTATTCTAAGACCTGCCCCAGTGAATGCCTGAGCCCTATGTGTACTATGTTTTGTTGCTATATATACCAACGATAAAGATTAATTTATAAATTAGGTGCAGTAAGAGATTAACAACAACTAATAATAAAATTGACCAATTATGACAACACACTGTAACAAAAATTATGTGAATGTAGTCTCTCAAAGTACCTTATTGTACAGTACTCAGCCTTCTTGATGGGAGATGATACAATGTCTATGTGATGAGATGAAGCAAGGTATTCATATTGACACAATTAAAAACTTATTAATTATTTTTTCCTGGCAATTTCTGTTTAATATTTTTGGACCATTGTTGAGCATGGGTAACTAAAACCATGTAAAGCCAAATCTTGGATAAAGAAAGCTACTGGCCTATTATGTATTTCTATGTTGCATTGGTTATATATAGATATATTTTATCTGTTATATATATTTATTTTATATTTTATATGTGTGTGTGTGTGTGTGTGTGTATGTTTTTAGGAAGAATATCAACTTGCCAAAGAGAATTTCCACAAAGCAAAAATAAAAATATTGAAAATAAGTTTTTAAAGAGTGTAACACTAAATATTTCTATAGCAATTTTGGACAAGATTCCAAGTAAATTTTTATTAAGTATACCAAGTAAATATTACTTCATTTTCAAAACAATCATGTAATCATAGACGATTCCTTAAAGAAGTTTTGCCAGTCAGCCCTGAGCCACGTGGCTCAGCTGATTGGGCATTATCCCATAAAGCAAAATGTCACCGATTCCATTCCCGGTGAGGCCTGGCTTGAGGGCTGGTCCTGTCTGGGCTCATGGGAGAGGCAAGCAATAGATGTTTCTCTCCCTTTCTTCCTCCCTTCACCTCTCTCTAAAAGTAAATAAATAAAGTCTTTAATTTTTTAAACAGTTCCACCAGTCAGGGGCTTTTTCAAATATTTTTGCTCATGTATCTTCTAAAAAATATTTTAAATATATTTTAAATATTTGTACTTTCATATTATTTAACATCTAAAAGTATTCCCTCATAAATTTATTTGAAAATATGTAATTTAAGATATACCATAAATATTGGCAGATTAAAATAACTGTTCTTTACTCTTTCATTTATATTAATTGAGTCTAAATGTTACATCAACTTAAACACATCAGACATTACAAAATAAAATACATCAGCAAGGTTTACTTAAAGAGTTGTAATGTTTTGCATCGTTTCTTTTTCTTCTTGACATTTTATTTCAATTCTCTTCAACATTGTATTTTAATGAAATTATTTTTACATTTGAAAGACCTCTATTGATCATCCTCTTATAATTCTTTTTACCACAAAATAGTAATATAAACAGAAAAATAATTAAAAATTCCTGTGCCCATGTATCTTAAGTGTTAATATTTTTTCCATATTTACCTTTTATTATAATTATCACTAGCATATACTTGAACAAAACAAATAATTTAAGTTTTGATAATTACTAAACATAAAAATTTTTTAGAAATTGAAAATTAATTTCTTAATGAGATGAATGGCCCATGTATTTCCAATCTGTTCATATATTATTGGCTGAATATTTTTATTGTTATAATAAAATAGTATTCAACATAAATTTTATTATGTTTTTATTTTTATATGTCAGTCCTGTGAAAAATAACTCACATAAATAACAAAAGGAGAAAGGAAGAAGTTTTGTTACAAAAATATCATTCAATTCTTTGAACTCCTTCCAAAATATGTGCCAGAAATCACATAGTAATCTATAATAAAAAAATTATTGTTAATGATCTCTCAGCTGACAACTCAATTAACATTGCCTTCAATTTTGTTGAAAAGAAAGAACTGGAAATTAATTGACTTGTAGAGGGATTTTTTACTCTGCCATTCTCTTTCTCAATACAATCACCAATATTTTCTCTATTTAGTGCTCTGAAGACTTTTTGTTTTAATTCATTTATCAGATATAGAGTGAAGATTTAATGAGCTAGAAGAGGGAAATTGTATCATACATCATCAGAAAACTTTAAAACTATTTCCTCAAGATTACTTCATCTTGGAAGATGTTTAACCCACCCAAGATTTTTCAAACCATAAGGATCAGATGGATTCCATTCTTTATGAAATATGCTTCCAAAGGAGAAGATGCAATGCCGCGGCCCCAGGCACGCTGTCATGCAAACCCAAAGAGTAGGTATGACTCTTTGGGATGCAAATAGATGTTGCTTCCTTCAAAAGTACTGATTCTGAAAGTTGGGAAATTTCTACTTTCTGGAGGTTTTCCAGTTCAGTTTAAAGAATACAATTACCATCATATAGGACCCTCTCCTCTTGTCCTCTGGTTTATAAATTGAATTTTCCACCTGGCTGCCTTATTTTTCTTACTTGGTTCTAAAATCTGTATGGTGATATTTTAAAAATTTAGTCACAAGAATCTTGAAAATATTGGATTAGAACATCTATCTCATCTTTTAGCTTTTTAAGTAAGGCTCTGATTTTAAAAAAGTAACAAAGTGTATGTGAAATAATTATGATGATGATGATAAGAAAAACTTATATAACATTGACTATATTCCAGTCACTGTAATAAAAGCTTTTCATACAGTAACTTATTTAAATCCTAGAGTAGCCTTATGAGGTGGGCACTATTACTCTTTCCAATTGGCAGATGAAGAAACTGAGGAATGATGGGGTTAAGGAACTTGCTCATGGTATCTAACCCCAAGCAGTCTGTTTGCTGTGACTACACCTGTAACTATCCCATAAAAAGTCATTATATCGGTAAATGAAATAGCTTTCTAGAGAAGATATATAGCATTAGAACAAAAGGCTATGCAGTTAGTTTCCAATAAAAACTTTTCAGCTTTATTTTTTTCCAATTACTTTTACCCCAAATCTGTCATCTCCCCTATGCTAAGAAGAAAACAAAGAAACAAAACTCTGCAGTTCTTGAAGAGGTGCACAAAGTTAATTTAAATAAACCAGCTTGGAAAAATTCAGGCAATGCTCACTTGGGATAAAAGTTTAAATAATTCTAAGAAAGTACTATATATTTTATAAAACATAATATTTAAGGTATTTTTCTATTTCCTTGGACTAAATTTTCAATTTCAGAATGTAAACAAACATGTTTAGATGCATGAAGAGAAATGGCTCTTTTTAAATTTAAACTATATTTCATAATAAAGTAAACATTATATATGAAAATTTTTTGGGAATCAATTAGCCATAGCCATTAAATTGTGAGTTGATTGGGTTTTAAGTAAATGACATGGTATTTGTAAGACATTCAATTTTTTAATATATTTAATTGGACTACACTTTAAATGGTAATTATAACTAATTGAAAGTTACAAAAGGAAGGTATTGTGATTCCATGGTTGTTAAAAGATCACAGAAATATGGATAGCTCTTTAGAATTTGTACCATTTTAATGTTGAAGTAACTGTTAAAAATATAAAAACATATAGGTAGCAGCAGATTATTTAATTATAATAATATTAGCTTTCATATACCCAAATCTTGGTTTCTAAGTTATTTTATACATCACATAGCTCAGAAAATCTGTAAAATATGGTTTGTAAAATGTTCATTGGTCTTAACTTTTTTTTTTTCTCATTTGCTTCTTTTTCTATGTTATGGGCTATTATCCACAAATAAGATAAACCATAATTAAAATAATTAGGTAAAAATCTATGCCATCATGATAAAATTTATTATATGAAATTAGGTATGAATGAGCTCCTGTTAGAAAACACAAGCTATGTAATTTATTCATGTTTGTGAAAGTAAATAATATTATATTTTTACTGAATCAAATAGTACTCAGTTACAGATAATTCTTGCCACAGATTTCCAGTGTTAAGGGAAGGCAGAAATGTGATTTTTTTTAAATAAAATCTTCTAGTTTTTTTTTAAGGAGAGTACTCACAATTCTATTTTTTTAATTTTTTTTAGGATTTTATTTATTTATTTTTGGAGAGGGGGCAAGGGAGGGAGAAAAAAAGGGAGAGAAACATCAATGTGTGGTTGCCTCTCCGGCACCCCCTACTGGGGCCCTGGCCAGCAACCCAGGCATGCGCCCTGACTGGGAATTGAACCTGTGATGCTTTGGTTTGCAGGCTGGCATTCAATCCACTGAGTCATACCAGTCAGGACAAAATCTTTTAGTTTTTAATATTAAACATTAACTTGGCTTCTTTTTTAAGATAGCAGTCCCTAAATAGGACTTGTAACCTCTGCTTCATGGCTACTGTTAAGAAGTACAGCCTGCTCTCACGCAAAGTGTAGCCTTGTAGAGAAACACCAGAGCATCTGGCAAGTGAGTAAAGAAGCCATTTTGAATTTTAAGCCCACACAAGTCTTCAGATGACTAGAACCACAAGGGCCATCTGACTGAAAGACCCAAATGAGAACCATCCATTTAAGTCCAGTCAACCTCAGAACCATGAGACAGCTCAAAAATTTATTGTTTTTTAAGCCACTCCACTTTGGGTTGAGTTGTTATGCGGCAATCAATCAATAATCAGAGCAGAAACTGTGTTGTCTGTACAAACATGTCACCGTGGGCCTCAAGTTTGTTACCTCTGGTCCACTGGCCAGTGGCATATATTAGCCCATTGACTCCCAGGGATGACGAGTTACCTAGAAATTTTCCTCAGGATATCATCTTATTTGTGTTTTAAATGCTTTTATAATCTTGATTATACTACTTGAAGGAAGAGTACAGTCAATAGATTTTCTTTTCTCATATTAAGCTCTTGTATCATTTGAGCTGGCCACTTGATATACATATGACTAGCACATGTTGCAAGTCAGTGTTTTTTGTTTGTTTGTTTTTGTCTGAAGATGACAACTTGAATTGAAATAATTGCCTCATTACTGAGTCATTTCAGATACCTTTCACAAACATATATCTAATAAGTCATCAAGACCTCTCTTGAGTGCCCAATTCCATCCCCAAACCCCACTAAAATATAAAATTATTGTATTCTTCCATGACACAATCCCTCAAACCTTCAGGGCATAGACATTAAATCATTCATTTGAAGGTACCATACAAACAAATGACTAAATAATTCTCTTTGAATTTATTTTAGTAAATATGAAACAAAGGATATATTGCCTGAATTATATGAGGTCTGTCCAGAAAAAGTCCAACCATTGTTAACATAATGAAAACAGTTTGCACAACATCAGTGTAACCTGGCAGCCAAGGAGAGTGGACTGGAATGCACATACATGAACAATGACAACTTCACTGTACTAGTCAGTAGGGGTGGTAGACGTTGTTGAGTGAGCATGTGCACTGTGTGGCCATGGCATTCAAAATGAGAGTGACAAAACAACGAATCTGCATCAAATTTTACAATAAGCTTGAACATTCCTCTATGGACACTATTTGGATGATTCAGAAGCCTGCAGCTATGGGCAACTGGTGATTGGTAGCTTCATCATGACAATGTGCCGGCTCATGCATTACATCTCATGCAGAGTTTTTTCATGAAACATCAAATCACCCAGGTGACTAGGCCTCCCTACAGCCCAGATTCGGTTCCCTGCAACTTCTGTCTTTTCCCAAAACTGAAATCACCTTTGAAAGAAAAGGAAGATATTTCAGACTGTCAATGAGATTCAGAAAAATATGATGGGGCAGCTAATGGCCATTGGGAGAACTGTGTGAGGTCCCAAGGTGCCTACTTTGAAGAGGATTGAGGGGTCATTGTCCCAGGTACAATGTTTCTTGTATTATGTATCTTCTTCAATAAATGTCTTTATTTTTCACATTACGTGCTTGTATACCTTCTGGACAGACCTTGTATTTGTATTTTTTTTCTCTTATGCTGGACAAATAATGTATGAAAATGTATCAAAAATATTAAAATGTAAACATTTAATTCTTTATAGAACTTGGCTTTTACACCGTCAGAAATAAAATCTATGTTTATATAATTCCCTAAAGATTTCTAGTTGTAATAGCATGGATCAATGTGGCTGTTTCCATAAAACTTTATTTTGTTAAGTGATAAATTTAGTAAATAATCAAGGGAAAACACCACTATAATATATTAGACAGAGGAAGTGTGTAGCACCACTCTGGTTGCCAAAGGCACAAACCTGATGGTGCTGGAGAATGTCTTCAGAATGGCTTAGGATAGAAAATAAGTGAAAAGCAAGAATAGTCATATCCTAGGGGTCTATTTCAGTCAATCAAGTGACTCAAATAATCCCAATTACTACAATTAACAATGACCAAGAGGATTTAATTCTTCATGATGTCAATTCTTGATACATTTAGTCCTGACTTAACATCCTTGAAAAATTCTGTGATTTTAAGTGAAACAATGTATAATGATACCAATTTTACCATATGATAATTAATATAGACAAGAGTTAAGCTCCTACAGTATTTCATGAACATTGTAACAAAATTGTGATAAACAAAACAACCTTATTTGAGAAACTGTTTTTTTTGCATTGCCCAAGCTTTTATATATTGCAGAAACATTATGGAGAGATTATATACTAGTTTTTAAGAGTCTTCAGTTTCCTTTCTTACATTGACAATTATTTACTGTATGAATTGAGACAGGTCATAAAATTCATACACACTTTAACTTCTTCCTTCAATGAGAATAATAAAATCCAGTTGAGAAAAATACTTTCTTAATCTCTTAAGTGAAGTGAAAACTCATGAAATTTAATTTGCTATGAAATAATTTTTCTAGGGTAATATACATGATATTTGGTCATGCTCAAAACATATAAACCAGTAGCTCAGTTGGTTAGAGTGTCATCCCACTACACCAAGGCTGTAGGTTCAACCCCTGGCCAGGGCACATACAAGAATCCTCCAGTGAATGCAGAAATAAGTGGAACAATAAATTCATGTTTCCTTGTCTCTCTGTCTTTCTCTGTCTCTGCCTCTGTCTCTCTCTCTCTGTCTTTCTTCACCTTTGTCTCTCTCTAAAATCAATGAATAAAACAATTGAATGAAAAAACATAAAACAGTCAATAGACTGATGAAAGAAAACTAAAGGTCTTCAAATACATTCCATAATATCAACTGAACTTGAACATAGAAAAAAATAAATTACTACAACCAAAATAACAGATTAATAAAGTCAATTGCATTACAGTATTTCCTATTCTATATACATTAAGGATCAAACTGGAATGAAATCTATTGCTATGAGCTCCATGTTAATTCTAAGTTGCTTTGGAGAATTTTTAGGTTTACCTCATTTATATTTTCAAAACCTGAAGAAATCATCTTTGTCAAAAAATAACTCAACAATAGATCTTGACATTGAAACACATATGTGGAGTTCAATCATTTTTACATTATGTTACTTAGATTTATAATTCAATATGTGAAACTATAAGCTTTTAATTTTAAACATACTCACATTTACACACTTGTCAAACATATATAAGGTTCCAAAACTGTGATTTTCAAACACTTCACCTCTTCTCTTCCCTTCCCTTTTCCTCTCTTCTCTTCCAAACTAAGAACTGAAAACCTCTGTTGGGAGGCCTGGAGAGCTTAAGCCTTCCTTTCCTCAATAATTCTTCATCTTCCATTTAGATGGCTGCTAAATTACTTGGTGAAGCACAGCTTAAATCCTGTATGATAGGCCAGAGATTGGCAAATCTTTTTAAAAAGTAAGATGAACTAATGGCTTCTATTTTGAGTTTGGGTGGAATTACAGAAAATGAGATGGGCACATACACCTTTTCACAAGTTTGAAGATGGCTGAAGATGAAAACAGCCAAGTTAGTGGGTTGGTGTATATTGTGGTAACTCTTTCAACTAGGAACAATCTACATCCACACCTGTTATATTGGGTAGACTTTCTGTTAAACTGTGTCTTCTATTTTTTTGTATGATAAGATACAATATTTAGTCCAAATTTGAAATGAACTAAAGATTAGGGTTTTCATTTCTAACTTAGATTAATCATACTTTTCATTATCATATGAGCACTCTCAATGGTAAAATAACATGTGTATTTCCACTATATTTCTAATACACCTGCTTTAGGAATTAGTGAATCATTCAATCTAAAAGGTCATTTATCTCATTTTTTTTTTTGGTGGGGGGATATCAGTAGACTAGGTTACTATATCGGTAGAGTAGAACACCCATGAATAATAATCTTTTTTAAATTTTACTTTATTTTACTTTACTTTATTTCCATTTCACCTTCATACCTCGAAGTATTTATGTTTAGTATTTTCAGACAGGAAAAACAATATTGGAACTAACAATTGAGATATGTCTCAATACCTCATCCTTACTCAGGGCAGTGTGCAGCCTGGGGTTCTGCTACTAAAACTTAAATAATAAATAGCATCTCAATATGCTTGTTTCACTAAATAAATTTGCAAAGCTCTTCAGCATCCATATTAACATATTGTTGATGTTGACTACCTATCTTCTAAGATTTATGCAAATCTTAAAAAAGCATTAACTGTTATAAAAAAATTAGTCATCTCTTTGGTAAAACTGTTTATAATTAATAGCTGCAAGGTAATAGAATAATATTTTCTGTTTGTATTTTTTAATTTTTGTTTCAGTAGAAAGCAAACTCATTGGCAAAATACATAAACAATTATCTATGTAAAATAATAAAGGAACCTTTAAAGATTTTATTTACATTATAGGAATCCTTTTAAACCATTCTAGTTAAGATACAGTGAGTTACAGGCAGAGCATGAACTTGTTAAGAGGCTGAAATTGAGAATTGGGTAGTCTCGTTTCAAACTCTTGATTCTATGTTACTAGGGTGACTTGGTCAGTCACCCTCCTAGGAGTCTTGTTTCTTCTCCTGTGAAATAGGGGAAAGCCAGCTACCTAACAAAGTGAGTGGCATTAAGATAACTTACAGAAGTTATGCAACTTACCTAGTACAGATTCTATTACATGGTAAAAACCCAATACAAACTTTTTCTACTATATCCCCTTTGATTTTTACTTGTAAAGTGAAATATGAACATTAAACTTGAACCTTGATATGCTTTCTATGGCCTCAAGGGAAGACATAGCTTTTCCTTTAAATTTGCTGCGGTAGACAAAGTAATGACTTCCTAGAGATGACCATGCCCTAATCCTCAGAATCTTGACAAAAAGGACCTGGCAAATGTGACTAAATTAAGGGTCTTGCAGTGGGGAGATTGTCTTGGATTATCTGGGTGGACTCAGTAAATCATAGGAGTCCTTGTACAGGAAAGAAGAAGGCTGCAGAGGTTGAACTGGAGAAAGATATATGATAAGAGAAGGAAAGGTCAAAAAGAGATAATGAGATTTGAAGATGCTCAGTTGTTGGTTTGGAAGATGAAAGAAAGGGGCATGAGCCAAGGGATACAGGCAGCCTCTAGAAGAAGGGAAAGACAAGGATATATCTTTTCTAGTAGATCCTCTGAAAGACATTGCAACCCTGAGGACAACATGACTGATTTTAAGAATTCTGACCTCCAGAGCTTTAAGATAATAAACTTTTGTTGTTTTAAGACTCTACATTTGTGATAATTTGTTACAGAAACAGTAGAAAACTAATGCCATCAGCGAGGACAAGAAATGGATTAGAAGAGGCTACTGCCCCTATGCATTTTAAAATTCTAGTGCCTAATACCTTTGGAAATCTGTAGCAAGCTACAGAGAACTGTGATGATGCTTGATAACTAGGTCATTTCATGTTACACCACACCATAAAGCATTAAATAAGTACAGTTAAGATCCCATATAAAATGTATTAACAAATATTATGAATCCCATGCTTTGGGAGATATTAATAAGTAATAATATATTATTTATATTAATAGATAATCAGAACTTATTACAATTGCCAATGAGATAAGCAGTTTACATACATTATCTCATTTAATTCTGGAATAAGCCTTAGAGATGGGTGTTCAGACAGCAATTTTACAGAGGAGAGACTAAATTTGCATTTAATTTGCAAAAGGACCAACAAAAAAGGAAGTGAAAGGTTTTGAACCATAGTCTGTTGATACAAATTTTCACATCATTCACCAAAGATAAATTGAGATCGGGGAACAAAATGATATAAAACAAAAAGCTGAATAACAAGAGGTTGTTCTGTGAGAAGAATTTCCGAGTGCCTCCTCCCTAATTTCAGATGATGGTAGCTCATCCTGTCATAGATAAAAGGCTTCTCAAAGAGGTGGAGGCCATCAGGTACCCCAGCATTTTTGCTTCACTTTGGGACTGAACACTTGGCTTAACAGGGAGCAACTGATCTGCCCATCACTCAGGACTAGCCATTTTAGAACAGAAATTAGAAAAATCGAGAGGTAAAAAAACATTTATTGTAATTACCTTTTCTTTTTTATAAAATCTGCTTTTGTATTCAACTGAAGTTCTAGGACCCACATTTTTCTTAAGAAGTGAAGCACCAGTATTATATAAGCAATTGAAGGAAATTTAACTAATATTTAATTAATATTGATTTAGTGCCTGGTCTTATCCCAGTTATCATCACATATCATATTTTATGTGTACTAGTGTTCCCATTTTTACAAATGAGATCCTAAGCCTCACAAACTTTGTCTAAAATTACAGTCAATTTAATTCCAGGTGTGACTGATTCTAATAATTATAATAAAGTTTCAATCCAGCGAAATGCCCACATAAAATAATCCAAAAGTTTATTATCTCCTAACTTTGTTATGATAAAATGTATGAACTTCTTCCTCATACAATAAAATAATATCAGATTCTATTAACCAAGTCATTTATCTCCAAATTTCTCCCTAGTATCTGTTATGTAGATTCTCTAATGTCCTTTGGATTGCACTTATTCAGATTTTCCTGTTAGAATTAGTTTTTAAGCAATGTGTATTTCTGTCTCCTTCTAAATCATTCTCACTCAGTTAAATAGGGTGCTGGAAATCAGCTTATTCTGCATTGTAGTTTCAAGTTGGGAACAAACAAAACAAAACACCCATATTGACACAAAACAAGATTGCTTTCTGGCTCTCCGCTTCCTTTAATGGTTTGGTCTAATAACGAGAAGCCATCCAGAACCTTTACTTCCTCTTATAGTCAAAAAACTATGCTGATTAAAACACTTTAGATTTGTCCTCAACATTCTCCAGGAAGCAGTGAACCTCGAACTCACATTATTGGCACATCCTGTTAATAAACTAGAACATTCACCCCATTTTCCAGTCTGGTCAAATTCAAGCACTTGTACAAAAAGAGAGCCTCATATCCATTTTCCAAACATTTTATGTAATTCCCATTAAAATATGTATCTCTTTAGTCTTTGCAATAATTAGAAATATCATTAAGGGAGGCATTCTGCTGAAGTTGCTGTCTTACAGGTCACCAGTGATTAAATGGACACCTTATCTAATGGCTTTCATGCAACCCTTTATTGTCATTATTATGGCAACATTTACAAAGAACCTTTACATGTGTCCAATTATTTGGTACTAAATATTATAACTATAGTTTATTGTAATCATGTGCCTTCTTACATATTATTTCCTTCACGTAGAACTTATTATTTGATTTTCCCAATGTCCCTCTACTTATGGTGATCAATAAATGAATGAGTCAATGATTGAACAAATATTTCTAGCACTACACAGGGCATTTCACCAGTTGTGTTTGGAGCTTCATAATGCAATATGTAATATCCTCAATACAGTATTAATATCTTCCCAAGTATAGAATATACTTTAATATATTTTACATGGAACTTTAACTGTACTTATTTAATGCTTCATGATATGTTGCAGCATGAAATGACCTAGTTATCAGGTGTCATCACCGTTCTCTATAGCTCGCTTATTAACCTCAAAATGGCAATTAGTCTCAGGCTTCCCAAAGTCTGATGATCATAATAAGTAATTACAATCACATTAACTTTTACTATGTGCTATGTAGTTACACTGTACCAGTTTATTCAATGTGCTTATCTGATCTCATTTACACAAGAAACCTAAGATTGAGAGAATCAATACCTAAATTTTACAGGTATAAAAACATAATTGGAGGAGTGAAAATGTTCTCATGACATCAGTGCTTTAAATTCTGTTGCTTTTCTCATACAATCTTGATTCAGCCTAAAATGATATTATAACCCCCCTGCCATATAAATCAGAAAAGAATAAGAATAACTAGGATAGGCTTCAAATATGAGCATCAATCTGAAAAAAGTGCTACATGGACATTGGAAATAAAAGACAAAAACATATTATTATGGTTTTTGAAAAAAGAATTAAAAGTCTAGTCAAGACCTGAATAGGGGAGCAGTAGATGACAAGTTACATGACTTGAGCTTCTAAATGCAGTTCCCCACTACTATTTCTGACATATTTACTATAATGGCTTTCTTATTTTAATAGATTGCATTATTAATGGTTCAAGTAATTCTAGAAGTTTCCTGATTAGTTGTAAGTTGATAAATCTTTAGCAAGAGAATATAAATTTTTTCCTTCTTGAAAGATCTTGGAATATATGGAAAAGTTATACTGGATATTATTCAAGAACAATAAATTTCCTGCCCCAGATACGGATTTCAGTCTACTGGTCTATCATGTGTAAACAATATTTTTAATGTAAATTTGTTTTATCCTGACATCCATGTAGACAGCTACACTTAAAAATAAATGAATTAATTATGTCTGCCATTCAAAGATACTAGTTACTTATGAGATGTAAGTCATAAAATTTGAGTTTTTTCAAATAGGAAATCAATTTCCATTGATTTTCTCACATGCTCCTACAAACTATCCCTTGAGACTAGAAGAATGCGTTTAAAACTGGCAGGCGGGGGTTGGAGGTACAATCTATAATTATGGAATGGCATAAGGTTGGCCAGCCTCTAAGAAACACTTGCCTGTGTTTTTGGTGCTGTTATTATGCTGCCCTCACTAGCTAATCTAAATGGCCAAAGTCAAACTGAAGGTGTAAATGATAAAAAAGAAACTCACAAGTAATGTTACTAATACTTTTATCTATTATTTTAAAATTCTCAACAAAAATGTCAAAATAAAATCTCATTCAACATTCAAATAAAGACATGTCATCTAAGGAACATATTCACAAAGTATGGCAATCAAACTGTTTTGACTTTAGCTTAAATCAAAGTCAAAACAATAACCTTGTAACAGTTACTGATTTGTGAAACTGACCTAGAGCTGACCTTGCATTAGTGTGAAAGGCCTGTGTCAGGGAAGTTAATTCCTTACTCCACTCAGACTGATAATCTTTCCATAGTGATTCATGTTTGCTTTAGTCTCTCCCCGTCTCAATGTCTCCATTCCTCTGCTTTCACTTTTACATAGCAACAACAAAACACATCCATACACACCCCCACACCCCCACAACTTCTCTACTAAATAGTTTGCCCTGGACCATGAAGGTATACATCTTAATAAGTAATATTAATTTTTATCCCTGTATTTTCTAATTTCTCTTTCCATACTCATATAGCCTCTATGCTTCTTCATTGACTCAGGAGATATATAAGGCTGACCAAAAATCAGGCAGAGCCTATAAGTCTTATTAGCTTTCTGTCTTACGAAAGCCTAAACCTTTGAAAGAGGCCAAGGGAAAAGAGGGAAAGGGAGGTTGAAGTGGAGCAGATATTGCTCTTAATTCGAAAGTGATTTCCCTAGGGATTTGGAGAAGAGGAGATGTCTACAGCTAACATAGCAACGGGAACTTAGCCCCACACCAGAGAATGATGAGATCTCGAAGAGCGATGGCTTTGGGAGTGACTAGAGGGGCAGAAGCAGAGCCCAAAGATATGACTCTATGAATCAAAAGAAGGGCAGGGCCTCCACATTTCAAGAGACCACATTGACTTGTCAATGAGAAGTCCAGGGGCATCTACACTTGATAGGAGTTTAATACCTTTTCCTTGTTTTGAGTATATCCTATACGTCTACTGGTATGCGGTGTAATTCTGGCCTAGGGAGGGGACCCTAATGATGGATGAGACAGAACTTCTACTAAAACCAACAGGATGGAGTTTCCGACTATACTTTTAATCTTTTTCTGTTTTAAAACCAACATGTTCTGTTTTAAAACCAACTATAAAATTTAACAGAGAATCCTCCGGTAAATCAAGTATCACCAACTGGTTAAAAGAAGAGCTGTCTAGATAAGAATACTGTAAAAACACGTCGAGCCCTTTTTTTTTTTGGCTATTACTGAGTCTTGCTTGACATACTTTTTGCATGAAATAAAATGTGGCCCATCCTTGCCAGAGCAGATAATGGTACCTGGACACCAGCCAGTGCAGCTAGAATGTTGCGAGTGGAGAGCGTGTAAGCGTTCACGGGGAGACTTACCCAGCTGCCTCTGTCAATGTCTTCTTATCTGCCTCCCTCACTCTTCCTGGGCTGTCAGCGCTGAGCCTGGCACCCAGTGAGCCGCTCTGCTGCCACTTAAAAAACTCAGCCAGGAAATCACTTGTCTCTGGGTTCCTGGGATCATTAGTTTGATGTTATAATAAACTTTTAGCCCTATGGAAAATACTAGAATGTGGACTTACAGCTGCTCTTCCCATGCACCTGGGTCTCTAGGGTCTGAATGCTAAGTCTGGAAAAATATGCATTCCAAATGCAAACCCACCTTTTAATCAACCTTGCAAATTGCTTTCACTCTTTCTCTTCTGCATTTACTCTGTCTCTTTGGTGCAAAAACTGAAATTCTTTCACACATGGATTCTTTCTTATAAATTCTTTTCTGATTCTCACTTGAAGCAGCACTGTTCTGGGGACATAAGGGAAATGTTCAAAAGTGTTAACAGAGCCACATTTTCGTGCCTGTCATGGAGTTTGGGTGAATGGGTTTTCTTAAGTGGAAAAGAAAGGAATTTAAGCTACACTCTGCTAGTTGCAGGCCATTGAAAATGCTTTCCTCCTCACTCCAACCCTCCACATTCATTTTTCCAGCATATGTTTTTATTGAAAAATAATAAACTACCTTAAATTGGTGTTCTATGTTAATACAGGAATCACTTATAACCATACTACCTGTACTAGTTTCATATGGCAACATATTCTTCATATATTTTACACAATGATAAGGTATTATAAAGCCTATAATACTACCTCTGCTCTTTGTAATATTATGTTTTTGTATTATATATACAAGTCCCCCCAAAGTCATATTTATCAGAAGTGATCATTTTAAATAATTACATCTCATTTAGTTCTGTTAATACACCTAATTTAGTAATGTAGAATTTACTAACTCATGTTTCTAATTCGAGGCATATGGATTATTTCCAAGATTTTGCATTACAAATGATGCTACCCTGAGAAGCACTGCATACTGAAAGCTCTGATAGATACACAGGGCATAGACCAGACACTTACATGTGATTTATAAGGCTCCTGATTGCAGTTCAGGGTGGGCACTCTCAAGTCTGTTTCACAAATGAGGGAACTTGAGGCTCACGGAGGTAAAATACTTCCCCAAGGGCACTCCACGAGCAAGTGGCCGAACCTGGATTTGAAATTCATGTCTATCTAACTCACAATCCTATTTTTTCTCCCCTATGTCATAGATTTCTTTCTTTAGTGGAATTTCCCCAAGATAAAATCCCAAGAGTGGAATTGTTGAATCAAAGAGTATGACTATCTCTACAGTCCTTGTTAGTTACCCATCAATGAAAATAACTGTGAAAAGGAGACAAGAAAAACTACGTGCAAACCTATTGTTTACCTTCTCTAAAGATGTCAGGCTCTTTTGGATCAGAGAAGAGCACCATCAGCCTCCATTTATTTATATTTGAGAAAATTATATGCAGGGAAATTTAGTTATTAGCCATTTTTCACACAACCAGCTTTCTTGTGGTTTTATGAAAAATTGCTGTTCAAAATTTAACACATTCAAAATAAAATATTGTTATAATAGAGGATTTAAAGACTTGTTTGCAACTCTATTGGCATAGACAGAATTCTTAGTAAAGAGAGAAACACATATTTAATCTGTGAATACATAAGGGGCCTTTGTGTAACAAAAATTAGAGGGGTCCCTTTAGCCAGAATAAAAATAAATGTCAAGGAGACAAAGGAAGGCATTCATGGATTGAGATACACCATTATGATTATGCCTTTTCAACAAGTATCAATGCTCTCTCTTCCCTTTCACTGGAAACAGTGGAACCTTTGCTGAACTGACAGTGAGCTAGAGTCAGTCAACAGAAACTGCTCTGGGTCACATGGCACCAAGAACTGTTGTTGCCATCGCAACTGCACTATGATAAATTAGCTTGTCTCCACTAAGTATTTGGTTTGCCTACATGCCCTAGAAGGTGCCGTTTTGATATTCTCCTTGACGGTTTTGAGCTAATCTCTGATTCAACCTTTTTAGTAGGCTTGTTAACATTTACATATATTGGGGAAGAGTAAAATGAAAGTAATATTGCTTTACTTCCTACATACATCTGTCAGTGTTTTTTAATGACTAACATAAGTAAGGAGTATTTTTGCATTCCTGTGAAGTTTGATTATTGTTTTACAAGCCATTGTATGCAAGCTTAATATGGATTTATTTCACCTCTTACATACTTACATATTAGTGTCACTTAATAATTGAGATAAACTACTAGATTTAGCAAAGCTAGAGGAAAAAAATGTTAGCTATAAAAGCACTAGAGCTTGTAATAGCTTAAATAATGATTTCTCAAAAATTAGCACGTTTTTATTGTTTGGGAGATTACTTTCTTAATAAATTCCATGTAGATTTATAACTAATGGTTTATTTTCTCTCTAGAGGAACAGAGAGTTCAGGGAGGTTTTTTTTTTTTCTTTTTTTTAATTTACTCTATCTCTTGTACTTTAATGACATTGAGATACTAGCATGTGAAATGGAATAAAACAGACTGTGATTTCAGACAGAGTACATGAAAACTTAATGAATAATCAATATTTAGCAACTGTGCAAAACTGTAAGATGTTTCACATAAATTTTCTCTTTTAATCTTCAACACTTCATACCCATTTTACAGATGATAAAGAACAACTGAAGATAAGAAAATTGCCAATGTTACAATGGAATTAAACCAGCCCACATTTAAAATCAAGTACCTGACTTCAAATATAAATTCTTAATTCTAGAGCACTACCAACATAACTGTTTCTCTTTTCCCCAAGGAAGTACATAAATATTTATTTACATCATATACACATTAGCTGAGAACATGGCATTCCCATTTTTTTTTCTGTGTGAAATGAGAAAAGAAGAAAGAAAAAGAGAATTTCTATACAGCAGAATAAAATGGTAGCAAGTTTTCAAATTTTAGACTAGAATGATAACTTAAATTACCTGCAGGGAAAATGAAAACTGATTTTCAGTTTGTTGTAGGAAAATATTATTTGCTTGTTTTTTTCTCTTCTGCCCCAGCTACTCAGAGTACAGTCCATGGATAAATAACATAATCTGACCCCCTGAGGGCATGTTAGAACTGCAGAATCAGAAGTGCTACCCAATTTTACTGAACCAGAATCAGCATTTTAGTAGGACCCAGGTGATTCAGGAGCACATTAATATTTGAGAAGCACTGCATCCATTGAACTGTTAACAATCGGGAAAGAGAAGAAAAAAACTGACCTCCCTTAACCCCAGTGGTCTCAAGTGCCTGAATCAAGACTGCAGTGGCTTTAGGGTTTAAAACTAGGAGGACCATGGGTTAATAAATCTCTCACCCATTGACTTAACATGTCTTCACTATAATAGTTTGCATACTGCGTGGGTGCAAGCTCTGCCTTGAGGAGTCCAGGTTGAAATGTAATTACCAGCAAGTAAGACAATATAATCCACCAGCAATATTTCAGGTGAATTGATTGCTCAATAGTGGAGACTGAATAAGTGAGTCTTGATAGGAGGTTTTTAAGGTCTAGGATGCCAATAACTATACCTGGCACAGAACACACACACACACTCACACTCACACTCACACACACACCCAGTGTGAAATTAAACTTTGGGAAAAGGGTCAAAGCATGCAATGATTCTGTTTGGAAAGTCTTATATAATAAAGGATGACCTGCAAAGTAGACCGCTGGAAGCAACTTATCAACAAGGGTATTCAAAAGAGAAAGAAGACCTACAGCCTGCTAGGCTTGTTGACTAATGAAGCCCAGGGTTAAACTGAAACTTGTATTGTTTTTCTTTTCTGGGTGCCAAATGCTAGGTCTATGCTTTTCGATTATCTTAAGTGAGCCTCCCCACTTCCTTCAAACAAATCCTTCTTGCCTTGAATCATTCCAAAAGGACTTCTTGACTTAGTGACTAATAAAATAAAATGCATATGCTAGTCATTTCCTAAAAATGAATAATATTAATCTTGGGAGATAATGTCCTAATCCAAATGTATGCCAGTAATGAAAGAATGATCTATTTCCCTGTCTAACTGGTAGGAAAAGATACTTCATGAAAGTTGAGACAACTGGTAACTCTTAAGGCACTGGTTTTAAGCTACTTGAGTTCTGCCAGCTGAAGTTATCACATTTTAATTTTTAGATAAATTAATAAAGCTAACCAATATTATTAACTTGGCAATAGCTTCCATTAAAATTGTATAGACATGAAAATTACGTTAACAGAATTCAAAATGAAAGAACAATAATTATTGTACAATTCTACTCTTTCAACAAGCCAAATTATTTTCATTATTTTCTATCTTCTTCTGGTCATTTATAAGCAGTGTCTGTTTTTTAAAAATATAATTTCAGCAATGACATAAATATTAATTGCCCCTGACTTTTCTAGCCTTATGAAAGCCCACAGACACCTGCCACCTTAAGGCTCCATTCTGCCTGGTTCCAGAGTCAACTCTGCACTACAGAGGCTTCCAGCTCAGCACATGCACATGGTGTCACAGTGTTGGGTGTGGGGTGGTGGAAATAGAAATTAATATTGTTCATTCAGTTTTAGGTTATTTACATTTTTATGTATAACAAATAACTCTGAATTCTTCTCATGTAGCTTTTTTTCTTATTTTGAATTATTTCTTTAGGATAATTTATCACTTGTGAGATTATATGATTTGGAAATGTAAACATTTTTTGTAGCTCTTTAAATATGATGCAAATTACTTTCAAAAAGTATGTGGAAGGCTGACATTGAGAAGTTGCAAAAGGTTTCCACAGGGTTCTCATGTACAGCCCTGAGTTGAGAACCACAAGATGAGTGTGATATTTTCACTGCAATCAAACTAGCCTAGATATTTTCATTTAAATGCTATTACTACTTTAGTAGTATAAATAGTTTCTTATTTATTAATATTTCTCTAGAACCTGCCCTGTTTTCTCCTGCTAGATGAATAGTAGGTTGAAAGATAAAATATAATTGGAGCAACATATGTTACACCTTCTCCAGGATACTCTTCTCTTTTAGAGTCACTGCCAATTCTTTATATGGGATGAAAAGAGAGAAAATGACTCCACTCAAGGACAGAAATATAGGGACATGGGGAAGGAGAATGCCTGTCCTTGACTCTAAAGAAATCCTCTGTGGAATTCTGAACTCTGGAAATTCAATAAATAGGCTCTTCTTTACCAACAGGAAGGGACAATAGGTATTTTGAATGGCACCTTAAGAGGGGAAAAATGGTGATGAAAGGAGACTTGACTTGGGGTAGTAAACACACAATATACAGATGATGTATTGTAGAATTGTATAGCTGACATCTATAAAATTTTACTCACCAATGTCATCCCAATACACTCAATTTAAAAAGTATAGCAAATATTAAATAAATAAATAGTACCTCACAGTCAGAGGATATCACCTGATATAATATTTCAAGCTGAATAACAAGAACTTGCTGGGGGAGGGGGAGACTCTTACACTTAAACACTTTTTCAGAAAAGGATATAAGAAATGCTGGTGGTGGCATTTTTTTTTTTTTTAAATAATGAAGCAGAGCTAGAGGCCTGCCTGCTGAGCCTGACTGGTTATAAGTAGATATTTTATGTCACCAATTCTACTTCTTTAGGTTTTAATGATGACTAGCCCAGATGATGGGAAAGACCTTCAATTGTTCCTCGGAGAGAAAAATGCCAAAAGCTATAAGAAAAAGTAGTTTACAATTTGCTTAGTATTTGAGGTTTTCAAAGACTTTTTCAAGCAGTTATTAATTAATCAAAGGTAGCTTTAATAAGTTAGGTATTTTCAATATTTTTTAAAAAGAAGAAAAGGGAAAACAATACAGAAGAAACAATTGAAATAACCCCCCAAATCAGCCATCTTTTCGGCTCTGTGTTGGAAATGATGTAAGTGTTGCTATAATTTGATCACAAATTTGTTTACAAAAAGCAGTAGGTTGCCTATATATATATGACAGTATAGCAGTATACTATACTGGAATTTTTCAAAGCATTGGTGATATCACTTATATCTCTAGAGACTCTCACAAAGTAGGTACACAGTAAGTGTTAGAAGCACTGACTCTTATCAACTATTAAAACAAGTTATAAATTTGTTTCTCAGATGCTTACTAAGTGGAAATCTACAGAGATGAGACTTAAGTAAATAAATATATATATGTAACTCTATATAGAGAGAATATATATTACTCTATAATATATATTGCATATATTATATTACATATGGTAGGTGAACTGGATAAGCAGGAGAATACAAAGGAAAAATGATAATAAAACAGAGATCAAGATAATCTCATGCAGAGAGCATATATGCTTAGTAGCCAAACTTGGATTCAAATTCTGACTGTATTACTAACTTGTCTATGTGATATTGAAGTGGTTAGTTACTTAAACTCTCTACTCTCTAGTTTCCTAATCTATAACATATTTTGTAGTAACTAGAGAATAAATTCTAGTTTTCTTTCCCCTCAAAATTGGAGATCCAATTGGTTAAGGTGCCTCAGTGTTCTCAACTAGAAAACAACAGTAGTGGAATCGATGACTCTAATGTCTCTTTTCACTCCAAGATTCTTTAAATTCTCCAATCTACTTATATAACAGAGCTCAATCTCCTTAGAATTCCACAGGGATAGAGTCCTTGTGATTAAATTCTGAGACCCACCCACAAACTGATGGACAATATTTTTATTCCTGTTAGGATTAGGGTGTCCAGAACCTCACAAATCATTCCAGGTCCATGACATCCATTTTGCCTCGAAGAAAGATTGTATGCTGAGACATCCTTGCAACCATAGAGGCAAATCAGCTGGAGAAAGTGGTGTTGGATCCATGTTTTCTGTTATTTTTACCAAACATTTCTGTGCTTGCTTGAAATGTCCCAAGTGATGTATTTCTTAGCACATCGATGCGTTGTCACTGGCAGACCTGGTAATATAACACAGCCAGCATCCAAATGGCCTGTGTATGCCCCAGGGAGAGCCACACAAGAGGTCTATCTTTCTTTCTCTTAAAAGATTTAGGATATTGCTAGACCGAGAATGAGAAATGACAGGAATGCATGCTATCATTCCCCTCCCTAGCCTATGGAATGTATTCCTGATTTCCTAGATATCTCTCTCACTGAACCAATGTAAAGCCTTTGGAATCTTGCTTCACATATTGCTCTAAGTAGGGAGTACAAATTAGGGTTGGAAGATAATAGAAAATCTCTGGTGCTCCTCACACTAGAGCCAGTGTAACAATTGGGCTGAAGTTGCAAATTCAACCAGGGTTAAACAGGAATAAAGAAATAACCAAGAAATTTGCAATGTCACATCTGTAGAAAATGAATAGATTTTTGAACCTGTAAGAATAGTCCACAGGGTTCCAAGGCCTCAGCCTGTTAAGGAGGTAGTCCAATCGGCAAAGAGAGCTTGGGCAAGTGCATGGGGAGATCTGGAATTGTTACCAATTACTTGTTACCAATCAGGCAGGTAGCCACCAGAACTTGCTTTTATTATCAGGAGGAGCCAAGGGAGTTCAAAACTCCATGAGACTAAAAAATGTTGCTTTTCCAAAGTTCTTGTAGAATCCCCATCTCAGGAAGAGGCAGAGCAGCAGTAACAGGGCCTTTATGGGCCCTGGGAAGCCAGGGCAACTTGGTCTTCCAATGGGAGCGCTGCAGTGTCTCCAGCTCTGCGGGCTTGTTTTAGTCAACTTAAGCCTTCTTCTCTCTGTGCGAAGTTCCCTCTTGTTCTGCGTCTGTTAGCGTTTTTCTTACCACTGTCACTTTGCTGACTGTCAAACAGAACCACAAATGCACATGTGCTTTATATGGTCAGATCTGGTCCAAGGCATTCCCTCCCAGAGGGAGGCGTGATTCAGAAGACAGGCAAAAGATGTTCCATCCACATCTTCCTCCAGCTGCCGCGGCGTGGATGAAAACATTCGGTAGGCTTAAAAGTCACACATTTGTGCTTGCCTGTTTGAAATCTAAATGAAAAAAAGTAAATGCTATGTACTCACATATGTACAAAACTATAGTCCATGTATGCGCAAAGAGGCAGAAAAAAAGTAAGCAAGATCCAAAAAAAGTGCGAAGATTATAAAGAAAGAAGCAGGCAGTAGGGACAGCCTCTTATTCTTTTTGTGTTTCCAGAGCTAACACATGCCTGAAAGGTAATATCCCAAGAATAATTATTCGTTGGACTAAAAAAGAATACAGGAAAGGAAGAAATAAGAAAAGGAAACAGGAAAAAAAACAAGAATGGGGGATTTTTATATAGTACCTCTTTTATTAAAAAAAAAAAAAGAAAGATCATGGAATAATGAACCAGCATGTGATGCCTAAAAAAAAAACCCCACAAGAATTTGAATGTAAGCTAAAAACCTTCCATTCATATGACTTTTCAAAAAATAAAATAAAATTGGCAGCCTAAAATCATGCAAGTTGTATATATTACAAAGTCCCTTAAGTTCCAATTGTACTGTCATATACAAGCCCTTCAAAATTTCTTCGAAAAGTATATCTATACTTCAAAAGTAAACTTTGTAGCTACTTAAAAATGAAAAAAAAAAAGAGTCTTCTGTGTATGTTCTGGGGGGAAGAAGACTACAAAGACTACAAGTATTTTAAAACCAATTTCTAGAGGGCACATCAGGATTTGAAAGGAAATAATAAAAGATCCCCTTACAGCTCCCTGAAATATATGACAGTATTTCAGGGAATTTGGCTGAGACTGACACCAATGCTCATTTGAGACTTTAAAATAGAAGACAAACTGTCCCAGCTTTCAGCAGCCGCTTAATTGTTTCAGAAGGTATATACCCTCAGGTAGAGTTCCTACCTTCTCTTCTTTATCCTGTACCTGGAATACAACTGCCTTGATGATGTAGGCCTGACTCACCAATGGATAATTCTCACTTTTTAATCACCTCTTCCCAATCTGCAGCTTCCATCTGTCCCTCCTAGTAAGGAAATATGAAAATACAGTACTAGAAAGCTTTACTTGTTAAAGAATTTAAAGAAGTATGTTTATAGTTTATGTATTTTTTATAATCAGAACACAAAGATGAAATCATCTTTATTATGCGGAAGTGTGTTTTTTTTGTTTGTTTTTTTCTTTCCATAAGCACAGATATGTCCTAAGATAAAAGTTTCATCATCACTTGAGGCCATGATTAACCTTGATTAATTCATTTCTCACTCTCATTCTGTCAGCAGCCAAGTCTAGTCTGCGTGGTTCTTTCTCCAAACCACCGCCTTCTCTTCATTCAAATCTCTTTTCCTGAGATCTAATCACTGGTCACTCTCTGGTTTGTTGCAGATCTGATGTAATAAGTCCATATAGTCCTATCAAAATCCTATCAGTGGTGTCTTTATCACCAGGATAAACTCCTTAATAGAATCTGCAATGCTTTTCTGGAACTGGCCACTGTTTACAAGTCTCTTCTCTGTGTTAAGATCTGTGCTAAACTTTTCTAGACATTTATGAAGGGCATACTTTCATCTGCACTACCTAGAATACCCTGATTCACACAAGCTGATTTAGGTACAAACCCAAGAGTTTCTATAACATTTTTATTATAATGCTAACTACATGGTACTTTATTTGTGTTTATCTGTCTTACCCTATGAAAGATCTGTAATACAAGCACTGAGTCTCACTTTTGTTTTGTTTACAGTACCTGAATGGTGTCTGGCACACAGTACTCACAAAATATATATTGTTAAATGGATGATCCTGATATCATCTTTAGACTAAATGACATGGGTTCACAAAATAGTTATGAACTAATACAATTACAATTGTGTTCTTAGGTGGCTCAAAAAAGAGTCAGAATTCACTATTCTATGTCTACTCTATGCTTACTTTAATAGGAAAAAAAAGAACAAGGCAAGCTACTCTTTTGAAATATCCAATGATCAAATATTAAAATATAGTGGCCAGGGGTTTATCAGCTTAAAAATGGGGTTGAATAGCCACTAGTTCCACAAATGTCATTTAAGAATAAATATAATCTTAAATTATTCCATCTTGTGAAAAGCAAGTTTATATAATAACTAGTAGGAAACATTGCTATATAAAATCAAGTTGACCTGTAAGTTTTGGGATATCACATTTTTCTTTATCCTCACACAAACTCTTAAAAATCACATTTTTAATCCCGAGAGCTACAGATTTCTATGTCAATCCTGAAACCCTCACCACTCAAGAAGAGAGGGGAAGGCACGGGCCAGTCATGTGTCCATCCATGTGGAAAGGCCAACACCACAGGCAGAAGCTGAGATCCTTAAGTGGACTGTTTCCTGAATCCTAGCCACAAGGAAAAGGAAAACTGTGGAATTTGAAAAAGTAAAAGAAAAAGTATCCATGCCAGAAGAAGCTGGCATATGGCCTGTGGCAGAATGAGGGAAACCAGAGGGTTTCTTGAAAAAACAGGAGCATTCATTAGGATAATCAAATAGCATGTGGTCAAAGGCTACCTGTGTGAGGAACCAAACTTTAGATGCCAAGCAAAATGCAAACCTGTCATAATAAAAATCTACACCAGGAGATCTGACCAGTAGATTTTATACCAGCTTTTTGTTTAAATGACTTAACTATAAAAGTTGAAGCAAGGGGAATGTATCTTAAGTGTCAGTCTATACTGTGTAATGTTGTGAGACAAACGGCTTCAACCAGGACAGAGCAACTGTAATATGTCCTTTCGATTCAGCTCCGTTCTCTTGAAGGGCAGTGCAGCGACTCACAAAGTAAATCAATAAAATTTCACAGCATTTCTTTAAAAAGAAATTAAGCCCCTTGTGTAAAATCAGATCATTTTCCAATAGTTTCTAAAATGCAGTGCTCAAATCAAAATATCTTGAGCACTGTGAAGAGAGATACCACTATTTCATAATACAGTTTTGCAAAATAGAATCCTTTCTCACTTTGTAAGGAATCCTAGAAATGAGGATCTCATTTACCTAAATTGTATATACGGAATACGCAAATCTTGAATAAGCAAAATAAGGAATATTCTTTCAGGGGCAACTAACAAATGGAATATACTCCAAATGAGATTGCAAACCAATTTAAGTGTAATTTTACATTAGTTAAATCGAACATTCAATAGAAATAAATGCTAAATGGCTGAAACAAAACAACCACCACCAAAAAAAATCATAATAGCTTCCAAATATTGTTTCTATTTCTATTTTTTAGTTATTGGCTACAAAAGCAAATCTATGTATTAATTGTACATCTTCCTTTCTCCCTCCCCACACCATGGTGGGTCACACATAACACACACGCATCTTAAAGAGAGTCTATATGTGTACATTATAATGCATTCTCTGTCATGACTCCATGTTAAACACTGGAAAAGAGTTTTCTTAGAAGGTGAGGGAAAATAAATTTATATGTTAAATTTTGATAAGCCAAATGATGTTAACAACAGTTTTTAAATTAGATGGTTCAAAATGTTTAACAGAGCATGCTAGGTGCTTTTCTTGAATTCTACACTGTTTTCTCTGAAGAGAAGTTGCAAAAGATATGGGTTTGGAGTCAGAAGACTTAACCTCAAATGCGGACTATATTAGCTTGTGCCCTTGTGACCTTGAAATAGTCACTTCAAAGTTACCAATTTTTCTCTGCTGCAGTATGGGGGATAGAGCAGGTGCTCCACTATCAGGATAAAATGCTAGGCAGGTGATAATGAAGCCTGAATTGTTTTATTGATGTAGAAGGATTGCTTTTTTGTTTACAAGGAATGTTTCCCTGCCTCAGAGTCAGTGCAATCTCTGAATCTTTGTACTTTGCATATCTGCCTTCATCTTAAACTCTGAGGACCTCATGATTGTTTGAAATTGGGATAGGTAATTCAAAGTAAATCTTGCCTCTTAAAAATGAGAACTGAAATTCTGTCTACTCCTCCCCTCCATAGTTATGAAAACTTATGTAGGCCGGGGAAGGAGACAGAGTTATTCACAACTACAGTTTAGTAATATAAGTAACAAAAAGGGATTCATGGGGAGAAATCTATGATTTTGTAAAATCTACTTTAGTTTATGTTTGGCCAGCCTTAATTTGGAGAAAATTCTTTTCCTCTGATTGGTTACCTGCTTTGCATATAAGCAGAACAAATGACTTTAGGGTATATTCACATGTACAATGTAACAAATGCATCCAAAGCTATGGTCAAATTCTAAGAAGGTCCAGATTATTCCAATCATTAGAGGTTCTTAGTATTAAAAACTTGAAGTAATGCCAAAAAAGTTTACAAAACTTGGGCACATTTTAAAAGTATTTTTGACAAATTAATGCTTTTCGCATTCAGTAAAATAAAACACAATATAATGAAGAGCTCTCCTATTTTTGTCTTGAGCATTATCTTTACTGACTTCTTTTTAATACTTCCAAAGAGCTTTGTGCTTTTATCTTCTGTATTTTTGGTGAGGAGAGAACATGAGAAATAGAAGACCTACCAGCTGCTCAAGAGCTTTTGGCTGGAGATGATTGAGAGGAAAAGGAAACCTGAACACATAATCTGTCATGAACTTAGATAATTACATATGCATTATTTTATTGTTTACATGTTTCATAATCAACTTATGTAGTTTGATATCCTTAAAATGTTGATCTTGATAATTTGATTCCAATCAAAGGGATGCAATCAAATGTCAAATAAAAAAAGTCTAAGCTGAAGCATTTTTTTTTTCTATAAAAGAATGTTAGAGTAAAATTTTTGGCTTTGCAGCGCATATAATCTCTGTTGCAACTATGCAAATCTATTGTTATGGCCCAAAAGCCTCTATAAGAACATAGAAAGGGATGAGCATGATTGTGTCTCAATAAAACTTTATTTATGGAAATTTGAATTTTCTTACAATTTTCACATTACAAAATATTTTGTTTTTTTCTCAAACATTTAAAAATATAAAAGTCACAATTAACTCAAGAGCTATATAAACCAGGTGGTAGGTCACATTTGGCCTAACAGCCTTAGTGGGTCAAGCGCTGGTTTAATCTAGCTAGTCTTGCTTAACTAGGAGGTGTAAAGCAGTGGCCAAAGTTTACTTATATTCTCAATGGAAGAGTTTTATAGAGGTGACCTCTTTTAGCTTTATTCAAAATGTTTTTTATTAAATACTAAATCAATGTATTCTATGAATGCAAGTCAATCTAAAAATGTTTACAAATTTGAAAAAATTGTCAATGTGTTCATTTTAATTGCAAAACTCATTAATACACACTCTATTCTGACTCGACATCAAGTTCAGGAATATTTTGTTATATGAGGCCATCCTTTATGTTATTAAATCTAATGTATCCCCAAACCTCTAAAGCTTTTTGTCTTTGCTATACTAATTGAAACCCACAGCTTGATGGAGATTGAAATGAACATATTGGAGGAATAGTAGAAGATATAGAATTGCCTTCCTGTGTATGTTATTTTGCTATAAAATTCAGAGATGTATATTATTGATAATTCTTTCTCTAAAGTGAACTATTTACACTTAATATTTTCAAATAATTCTATTCTCTTTGAAAACAACCAACTCTTTACCCCACCTATCAAACTTGATTTTTATTTCTACTATCATTTTCAGTGTCCTCTTCAAACTCTAACTGAATGCCCCACAGGACAATTTCATTCTTCCTTTAAAGTTTAGTTTGCTTACAGTCCTTGGATGTCTAAGAAAGGGCGTTGATTCTTTGGCTGATAGTTTGTTTATTACAGTGACTATTTGGGTTAGGTGAACAACCTTACTACTAAAAAGGATTCATAGTTTAGAGTGACAGTTTTACTGCAGAAAAGGCCAAGTCTCTAGTGAACTTTTAAAAAAGGCCCTAAACCAAACCTAAACAAAAACAACATGACAACAACAACATGACAACAACAACAATACAAATAACCAGTCCACTTGGCTCCCCCAGTCTCATAGCCAACTATATTGTTATAGGAGAAGTATATATATGCTAATATCAATGGCATGCCTGTTAATGCTTAAAACCATCTCTTTGGGAGAGAAAAGCTGTGATTTGTAGCATTTGCTGATTTCCATGGTGTGAATATTCCCACTGTCCCATTATAAGCTACCAGTGAGACATCTAAATGCAGAATTGGGAAGAGACAGATGCTTTTGGTTCTTAAAGCCAGTATGAGCTAGCTTCACCACATCGCTGCATGGTATTGTACTAAGAAATTATAGTAATTTTTCTCTCCATGACCAAAAGAAGAAATGAAAAGCAAAATTCTTCTCTATGTTTCCTTAAGCAATATGTAAAGTAAAAATGCACAATGAAATACAATTGTACAAAATGTACAATAAAAATAAAATCTTCTAAATGATTAGAAGATGGCAAAATATTGAACTTAAAACACATCTTCAGGAAAACTTACACATAAAAGCCTTGACACTTTACATCTTTTATTAAGGTTTAAAACTAGTACAAATAATGAAGGAGAGATCTAGCAGGAAAAAAATGATCATGTATAAATATCAGTGGAAGCTAATTTTTAAAACATAACCTTTCATTAGATATATTTTTCTCTTTCTCTCAAATCACAGCAATTCAATTTTAATCTCAAAATGCATTTCTTTTATATGTGGATTTTACAGTCTTTTTCTTCCCCCGCTATTAACTTTTTATAGGACACAATGGCTTTTACGAATGCAAATCTGATTGATTGAAACAACTCATGGGGGCAAGAACACCATGTTATACTTTTATTACTGATTTGTAACATGAGCCATAGATGTTTACAAGGAGAAAAGAAATCTATGGTTTTCTGTAGAATTGAGTCCCTAAAGCTGATTCAGTTCAGTGAACAAGACTTTTCTTAGATGTCTGTTTTTGAGCTTGCCTTCACTAGTTAGAACAACAATGTTTTACTTGTTTTACATTCAAGTGAGGGTATCAGTCTGATATTCTACTTAACATAGACATGATGAGATCAAAACGTAAACTGTCACTGGATTCAAGGTGCACGCCCCAAGTAAGATCTCTTACATTAAGATGAGCCATGCCTGTTGGTGGCCGGAACGATTATTAGTTCAACAACTCATCCAATCTCAGTTGTTCATATTTGGATCCAAATATCTAGTTTCTAAAAAACTGTAGTGGACATCAGCCCATGTGTTTTTTTTAACGATGTATTTGTAAAACTAAAGAGAGCACAACGGAATAATTTAGTAGTACGTTTGGGAATCAGAGCAGTTTGTGAACGTCAACTGACAGTCTTGTTCAAGAAAGGCGGGGGAAAGTGTGACAAGGAAAAAGGTATCTGTTTGAGTGAAATGAGAATTGAGAGTCAAAGGTTCTTGGCTGAGGGAGAAATGATTAGGTGAGAAAAGCTAGTGGGAGTGATGCTAGTTACAAAGGCTATACTGAGAAAGCGGGAGGTTCGGGGCCAGATGGCACATTATAATGAACAGACCAAGGTCCACTGGGTGAACAGGAACTGTAATGAGAGGCTGGAATGGAAAGGAGAAGGAAAAAGCAGAGGTAATGGCAGAGAATTCCTAGGAAAGCATTACTAACTTTCCTCCAGGTGCCTATATTTCGTAAATCAAACTAACACATGCTAAATAAAGTCCTATGTGCCGGGGAAGTAAAATGCCTTCTCACTGCATGGGAAACTCACCTACACAATCCAAATCATTGCTGTGCTAGAGATGCAAGTCTATCTCCAGTTCTTTCAGATACCTCACAACAAGGTATTCAGAAGACTCAATTTATAGGAGTTACCCTATTTCCCAGAACCAAGAAGACTTTTATCCCACATATTATTAACCTTCTAAATCTCAGAAGGACCAACCTGACTGTAATTATTGTTTCTAATATATGGTAGGCAGAATTATACTCCCCCATATATAAAACGACCATGCCCTAATCCCAAGAACCAGTGAATATGTTACCTTGCATGGCAAAAAGACCTTTGCAGATGTGATATTCAGATAGGCCTGACCTAATCACATTCGTTTTTAAAAGGACTGTGGTCAGAGAGATATAAGATGAACACATAGGCAGGGGTGATTCATGGTAAATTTAGGAGGCCTCTGGAAGCTGGGGATGGCCCTCCGATGACAGCTCACTGGGGAGCTGGGTCCAAGCCCTACAACTGCCAGAAACACTGTCAATAATCTAAAAAACAGGGAAAGAGATTTTTCTAGAGCTTACAGTAGAAAAATGCAGTCCTTCTGAAACCTGATGTTAGCCCAGTGAAAAGTATGTCAGACTTTCTCATTCTTAACTATAAGATAATAAATGTGAAGCCACTAAGTTTGTAGTAATTTGTATGGCAGCAATAAAAAATTTATATAGTATCTCTCTCTGAAGTATTTATGTGAGAGTATCTTTAATGAACATCAAAAAAGAGTAAGGGTCAATTTATATAATCTTCCAGGAGAATGAAGGTCTTGGAGACTCCTTCTCCCAACTCAGGTGGTTAAAAAAACTTGCCAGCTACCAAGGATTATTCCATTTCTAGAAGACTGAGTCTCTGGGAGTGAATTATTGTTGGCAACTAGCTTGTATGACTTCCTTTTACCGCTTGTTGAGGGACTCTTCTTCATCGGTTCCCCAAGGCTTCTGATCAGGTTTCTGCTAGATGGTGTGCTTGATCTCAGCATCAGTAGGACTACACTAGCTATGTAATCGTTAGCATCATCGTCATCATCATTATTCTTATTGCTGCATTATTATTATTGCAATACTTTGTGATAGCATTTTAATGAAAGTTTACACCAAATGCATCATGTCATAAAGGAGAAGGCAACCGCTTACTCTGAGGGACTGGCAATGGTAGGAAAGAGGAGGTAGAGGTGCTCCATGGGATTTTAAGTAGTTTGAAAGCTGAATAAATTGGCAGGACATTTCAGGTAAAAGTGAGTGCCCAAGTAAAAACATGAAGAGGGGAAATGACCTTGGCTTCTTTTCATTCACATCCTGCATCAATGGGAAATAAGGGTGTGAGTGGCAGGCCAAGGATGTTGTTAGATAAATATTTGGGGTCCATACCATGCAAGACTTACTATGATGTAAAAACAGTCTGGGAAAGAATAGGAAGGGTCAAGTCAAGGAACATGCATAAAGGACCCATGGACAAAGACAATGTGGGGTGCGGGAGAATTGAGAGTGGGGCTGGGGGTGGGTAGGGCAGGGGAGAGTAATGAGGGAAATGGGGGCAGCTGTAATTGAACAACAATAAAAAGTACAAACAATTTTTAAAAAGCAGTTTGGAATTTATAAACAGTAATCAAACTGCTGTAGCATTTTAAGCAGAGGAAAACAAACCGTATTTGTGCTTCTGGGGCAGCATAAAGGACAGATAGAGGTGGGTGAAGCAAGAAGTAAAGAAACAGGTTTGGAGCCCGTTCAATAACGATTACAAGAAATAATTAGGGCCTAAGGCAAAGTGACAGACATACGGGGAAGATCTGGAAGTACTTAGAATCTGCAGAATTTGATGACCTTTTGTGAAGGATGATTGGGAAAAAAGTCAAGGATCATCATTAATCATCACGGTCATCACCAGAGTTAATTTTTACTTGGTCGTAATAAATGCCTGTCACTACATTAAGCGCTTTATTTGGATTATATCATGTGATCTGCACAATACTACTAAGAGAAAGATATGATTGTTACAACCATTTTACTGATGGAAAACTGAGACTTAAAGAGGTAAAGTAAGTAACCTTTTCAAAGTCACACTGTTAGGGTCAGAGCCAAATTCCAAAGCCTGGCAGTTGGCCTCGGAACCCACTTCCTACAAAAGCTATGCCCTTAACGGCTCTGCCATTGCCTCAGCAAGGCTTACCCCCCAATTCCTGGCTTGAGTAACTGTGTGGGTGCGGTTTCTTTAACTAAGAAAGTTAAAGAAGAGAGAGAAAGGCTCAGGTTGGAAATACATTCACTTTAGGACCTGGGTTTCATATGCTAGGACATATCTACGTGAAGAGCCATATGATTTTTTTGGATTTTATGGCTGGTTCTGATTTTTCAGGGAGGTATGGACAGGGGATGCTTATTTCTTGTCTGAGTCTCACGCTGGGTCAAAATTTAATGTAACTATCAGCTACTATGTAAGAGGTAGGACTCAGGAATTACATAACTGTAATACAGATTAACTTTAAAGATTATAAAAAGAAAAAAAATGCTTCCCCAAATTTCCAAGTCAGTGCAATGTCGCCACCTACTGCAATGGCTGCCAAGGACAACATATCTTCTGAGTCCGTTCAGACGTGAACTACCAGGTCATCACAGTACCTTTTTGTTACTCCTCACTTCCTCCTCCACTCGACCTGATGGAGTCACCTTCCTCTGTTTCCTCGTATGCTCCTGCCCGTTGGCTCCTGAACCATAATTAGGATACAGAACTGGGAAGGAGCCCCGCAGGTGTCTAACAACTGAAATTGCAATGGTCATAGCAAGTGCTCCAATCTACAGATATTACAAAATAATCTTTCTCATTCCTTAACTGCCATTTTCTTTGCTTGTTTTGTTTTTCCCTGCTGCTGATACTTTTCAGCCTGTGGGAAGTTTTACACTTTTTGATACTCAGTTTTTTCATCTGTAAACTAGGGTTATTACTGTTTACCTCACTGCTATTCTGAAGGTTCAAAGAAAAATGATGTATAACAAAAACATGTATAGGAAAATCTTAATGTCTTGCTCCTCCCACTCTTCATCTTTCCAAACTCCATTTAGAAGGAATACAACATATCTGAAAATAATAAGCCGCATAAAATGAAAACAGAGAACAGAGATGGTAGGAACTATTGACAAAGACTAAAATAGTAAAAGAGAGCTAACATGAAAATGCATAAAAAAAGTAAGTTGTAACATGAAAATGCATAAAAAAAGTAAGTTGCAAAAAATGCACTTCAGTATGTGTAACAAACTCTTATTGTCATAACAACATAAAATATACTAAGGTAAATATATAAAGTAAAAAGAGATACTTTCTCTCAAGTTTTCAGCTTCCATTATAAACAAAACCATTTCATTTATGTGCTTAAGTAGGACAGTGATTCAGGTGACTGGTACTTCCCCGTGAAGAATGTTTCCAAAAATGTAATTGCTCTGACCTTGGCTGTAGAATATACATTCTGCCGTTTAGTGCACTGGCCTGCATGTTCATTCATCAAGTATTTATTACTCACTGCAAGGTGTGAAGCGCTGTGCTAGAAGCAATTTTGTCCTTTCTGCACGATGGGCATTATTGTGACTTGATTAGGACAGAGCGAAAGGGCTTATTTAGGGATAAGGTAATTAGATTTCATCTGAGCACTGGCTGTCAGAAAGACCCAACCTTTCTAAATCTGAATATGTTGGATTTGAGAAGAGTCCCTAGGATCCCTCAGTGGGGGCCACGCACGGCCACTCTCTTGGCAAGTTTTGGGATTGCACTCGGAAGGCTGGCGAATAGCCCTGGACATGGGCCAGGAGCAAATCATACCCACTGGCCGAGGTCTGTGGATGTTTCAGCTAGGAGATACTAGATTTGGGGATTTTAGCAGCAAGAATAAAGGTCAAACTGTGTGTGTAGGGAAATAGAGATGTACTACATGAAGAGCGTAACACACATGAAAAAGAAAAACTATTTTAGCGTTGAGTTTTGACCAAATGAAATACTCTGAAGGAATTTGAAAACCCTTTGCCATATAAATATCTGAAATGCTTTTCTGATTATTCAAATAACTTGAAAATACAACAAAACACTACATCAACTTACAGAGACTCTGGGGAGATATTATTACCCACAATACTTCCAGCTGGGAGCTGAGGTATGGGGATACATATTTGCTATTGTCTATTATTTAGGCCATTGCACCTGATGTATAGTTCAAAGAATGAACAGTGCATACTATTACTATTGCATCCAGAGAGTTCCTAATGCTTTGCTGACATTACCTGTCAACTTTTTTGACACCTTTGTGTTGTGTGGAACAAGTGGTCATCCTATGTCATCACAGAACTAAACAAAAGGAGCGAAGTGCTTTGATTGGGAAACAGCTACTTATCACTAAAGAATAAACAGAGGAGAGGCCATGTCTGCTGACCTCCACTCTTCTCTTCTCCAGTCCATACATTATTTCCTTCAAGATAAAGACTCAAAGATGAAAGATTCAATACTTAATTTCCTTCTCATTTTTCCTACAATCATTTAATTGAACTCTCATTACAGGTGCAACCAATTCTTTTTCAATTTGTAGTTGAAAATTGCTGTAGCACACAGATTCTGACCATGTTTTAACAAAGCCTTTTTATTAGCGCAGTGGCTTCCATTGCCACATGTGAAAGAGCTCTCAGATTTTCCATTAGAGGCCAAGCTTCGGATGGGTTTATAACTTGGAAGTAAACCCTTTTGTCAGGTTGAAATAGGGCAAAGAGGGTTTTAACCTTAACAGTAGTTTGTTCTTTCATAATAATAAATCAATTTTCCCTCAAGATCAGAGTGCAATAACAATTTTCTTCCAAAGCTATCTTCTTGTATTTCTCCAGGCTTATATAAATGACCACCTATCACACATTTTTAATTCAGAAAACATTTGTTTGGGGTCATGGAAAGGAATTCAAAAGTAAAAAAGTTCAACAGTTTGTGCACAATGCTAATGCAATACTCATAAATGCCGCTTAGGTTTTGCACTTAGGAGAATCTGTGTACTGGAGGTACAGGCTACATCTCCAATGCAGGCAGCCTTTTTCACAAATGCGTTCTGTTGGTCACTCAGGAATTAGACATGCACATGTGGGTGGTGCTAAGCAAACCTCCCACTATTGTCTGAAAAAGCAAAGAGGGGATAGATAGGTCCCAGGAACGAGGGTCATTGTGGCAGTCTGAACACAGGAGAGATGGTCCCCTATGTAAGTGGTAATACCATCACTGTTAGAAAGCAATTTCCTCTCATAGTCCAGGTTCATACCTATAGAATCTTAAAGAGACCGGCTTTGATTGGAAATTCCTACTCTGTACTCTTTACAGCTAAGTGGGGTAACTGGAACAGGTCTTTGGGTCACCAGAAAATGCTACAGAGCCCAAATGAATTCATGTAATTTTACCTTATCAAAAACACACATCACTCATACATGCACATTCGCACATACACAAAACAGTAAGCCCTTTATTTTTGGCAAAATCTCTACCCATTTCCACAATTTGAAACATTCTTTCTTATGACTTTTTTTGAGTCATTCAGGATTGGAATGGTGATGACGATACTGAAATATAAATTTATACACTGTCTCTCTTTTGAAGATGTGTATTTTATTGGATGCATCTGAATTAAACAGCTTTCTCAACCGGTACAACTCGTCCTTATTACTGCTGTTGGCAGCCAAACAACTATCATGGTTGTTGCCAGACCTCATGCTTGCTGTGAGCTTTTATTCCTTTTCATGTATCACTGTCTTTCACTCTCAACCATCCTGGCTACCTTCTTTAACATAAATTGGACAGAATTTTAAAACACCATTTAACAACAACAAAAAAACCTTTTTACTTCTTGACAACCCAGAGAAGTAGATTCTTCTAAAGGAAAAGAATTGCTTTAAAAACGGCATGTCACAACTAAATGGTTATGCCACTGAGCTTTATAATAAAAGGTATTAACCCCTCCGGATTCCTACACTGACCTCCCTTTTTCTCCCTTTGTCGCAGTCTCCAGTAAAGCAGTGGCAGGTAGCTGCTAGAGGCTACAGTAATGCAGAAAGGGCAGCGAGGCAAAATGGCTGCAAAGACGGGTAATCCACCTGTCAGTAATTCACAATCCTTCTCTCCCCGGCAACTCTCTTGTCAGGTTGCCTACATGCAAATCTCCTTTTGCTTATATGCAGCTCAGAAAATTATGCTTATTATTGCTATGATCTCAAAAAGGCAAATTATTATTATTATTCATCCCCATGGCCTACTTTCACACTGAACAATTATGACTTCAGATGAGAATTAACAGCTTCATATCAAAATGCTCATACATTTATGGAAATACATAGCTGTCATTCTGCATAAAATTAGCAGCCTTCAATTTTAGTTTCAAAATCATTCTACATGCAAATAGTGAATACAAACAAAAATTTTCTAGAGCTAGTTTGCAATGTAATATTCTATCCTAACCACAGAAAATTTCCAGCCAAAGCAGTTAATTACCAACTAAATCATGATAACCCTATCTTTGTGCATGTCTTGTAAATGGTGAGCTGTCAATAGTCCATGCAGGGTAACAAAAGGAGGACCTTTCAGCTTTGGTTTTAATTGGGACACTGAAGAGTTGATATACTCCTAAAATTCTTAATACCCTCTCAACACCTAGAAAGAAAACTCATGTATGTGCATAATGTAGAAAGAAAAACATACAATAAACTTTTGTCAGATCTATTATTTTAGGAAGAAGTTCGTATTGATAAAATTTCACAGTATGCATTCATTGTATATTAAAAACTAGCTTATAAGAAATTAGAGTAACACAAAAATATGTTCAGTGCTATTTAGTTTATCTGTGATGGTTACAGATATTCCAGTATCTTATTTTGCTTTAGGATATCTATTATTGTCTATTATTGTTGGGGTAGGAGGTTTAGATATGATTATAATTAAGAGTCTTGGGAATAGAATACAGAGGGTATTGTGATTTACAAAGATTTTATTCCCTGACTCATATATATGGATGACATACAATACACCAGTATGTTCACTGTCACTTGCAATAAACAGTTCCCATTGGTTCTAAATAGCTGCATTATTTTAAGGAAAGGGATAGTTAGAATGCCAGTTAAAAGTCACTTAGAAAGTTTTAATTAAAATTTGTAAATAATTTCCTTGAAAAGAACTTATGTTTTATTGATGGTGGTAGTGGTGAAAAATGGTTTTATAAATGTTGCTTTTGTTGTTTTAAATCTTCTGTGTGAAATTTTTACAAATACAGATTAGTAATTTTAAAAACTAGTTATTAAAATAATGATAAGGCTTAAAAAGATCCTTTTCATTGCTGTTTATTTTTAGAAAACAAAAAATATATTTCACTAGTATATTTATAAAAATGATTGTGTTTTAAAGCTAACCATGGAAAATTAGAGTTAATATTATCTTAAACAGCAACATAAGGTATTGGATAGAGCACTAAAAAAGAGTTGAGAGACTTGGGTTTTCTGTCAGAATTCTGACTCTAAGTTAGTTCTTACCTTTCGGCAAGTCACTTAAAGTTTTCAAAAGGGACATTATTTAAACATTTTAAAGAAATGCACTTTGTCTCAGGTAAATAAGCTATGCCTTAAAAAATAATGGAATGATGATTTTTGACTTCCAATTCTTCAACATGCTGAAAGCTGAATATCTCAAGACTAGTTCTGGTGACAGAACTCTCATAGAGTTGGCTTATTTTATGTTATGAGAGGAATCATGGCATCCTGTGATTGCAAAGACATGTGGGAGCTGATGGTTATTTTCACCAGTTTTAGTGGTCTCCGATTATGCACATATTATACTGCTAGCAGAGTTATAAGGCTACTGTTTCCAGGAGTTTCCTATGTTGAAACACCACAGTGATATTTATATAACTGAAGAATTTCATCAGACATTTTGATTTTTACACTCATCATATTTTAGATTATACCAGTAAAATGCACCATTAAACTTATTTTTGCTTTTTAAATATTTTGCCTAATATACTGTTTAAGGGCTCAGTTTATAACTTAAGAGCTGTAGAAATTCTGAGAACCAGACAGATGCTTGGATTTGTCCCCTGTTGAATACTCTCTGTCTTCATTAGAAATGTAAAAGAATAATTAATAAAACTTACCAAATGATTAAAAGCGTAGAATACACTTAAGAGTATTTTTAGTCTTAGAAATGAATTATTTTCATTTTTTTATTTTTAATCTTTATATTTGCACTTAAAAATTAACCATTGTCTAGCAGTAAATTTGAGAAGTAGACAAAGAAGGACAAACATCACTCATGGTCTCTCTTTCATAATGTATGTAGTCTTAAAATTTTGAAATATTTTTATGGTAAAACTTATAGATCTCAGAGCATTTATTTTCTATTTTTTAATTAAATTTGGTTCATCTTCGTTTACAAAATCCTACAGGTTTTAAGTACATACCTCAACAAAACATCACCTGTACCCTGCACCATGGGCCCATTGCCCAAATCAAACTCCCTTTCCATCCCTATTCATCCCACCTCTGCCTACCTCCACCTTCCCCTGCCCCCTTTCCCTCTGGCTATTACCACGTTGTTCTCATCCATCCCCCTAAACTCCCTCCCCTCTGACAGCCGTCAGTCTGTTCCACTGTGCTTATTTTGTTTGCCGGTTGATTTTGTTCATTAGATTTCACCTATAAATGAGATCATAAAAGATACTTGTCTTTCTCTGAATGTCTTATTTCACTTAGCATAATAACCCCCAGATCCATCCAGGCTGTCACAAAAGGTAAGATTTTCTCCATTTTTACAGCTGAGTAGTATCCCATTGTGTAAATGTACCACAGCTTTTTCATCCACTCGTCTACGGATGGGCACTTGGGCTGTTTCCAGATCTTAGCTATTGTAAATAATGTTGCAGCGAACATTGGGGTACATGTATTATTTTGAACTAGTGTTTCAGGTTTCTTCAGATATATTCCCAGGAGCAGAATTTCTGTGTCAAAAGGTAGCTCCATTTTTAATTTTTTGAGGAAACTCCATATTGTTTTCCACAGTGGCTGCACCAGTCTGCCTTCTCACTCACAGTGCTCTAGGGTTCCCTTTTCTTCACATCCTTGCCAGCACTTGTTTGCTGATTTATTGATGATAGCCATTTTGATAGGCCCAGTTGATTAATTAGCATATTTCTGATGATTAGTAACACTGAGCATTTTTTCACATCTCTATTGACCATCTATCTATATGTTCTCTTTGGAGAAGTGTCTGTCCAGGTCCTGCATATTCTTTAATTGGTTTATTTGTTGTCTTGGTGTTGAGTTGTCTGAGTTTTTTATAGTTTTTGAACTTAACTCCTTATCAGACATATTGTATCATTAGCAAATATGTTCTCCTATTCAGTGTGCTCTCTTTCTATTTTGTTCATGGTTTCCTTTGCTGTGCAAGAACATTTTAGTTTCATGTTAGTCCTATTTGTTTATTATTCCCTTTGTTTCCCTTGCCAGAAGAGACATTTTGACAAAACTATTGCAATAAGTAATGTTGAAAATTTTACTGCCTATGTTTTTCTCTAAGCTTTTTATGGCTTTGTGCCTTACATTTAAATCTTTATTCCACTTTAAGTTTATTCTTGTATATTAAGTTGATGGTCTAGTTTCTTTTTCTTTTTCTTTTTCTTTTTTTTTTTTTGCATATATCTATCTAATTTTCCCAAGACCATTTTTTGAAAAGGCTGTCTTTACCATATTGTATATTCTTACCTCTTACCTCCTTGGTCAACTATTAATTGACCACAAAGGCATGAGTTTATTTTTGTGCTCTCTATTCTGTTCCATTGATCTATATGCCTGTCCTTGTCTTTCCTCTTGAATTTTATGGAATAGTTTGAGAAGGATAAGTGTTAGTTCTTCTTTGAATGCTTGGTAAAGTTTACCTGTGAAGCCACCTACTCTGGGACTTTTGTTTGCTGGGAGTTTTTTTATTATTCTTTTGATTGCATTAGTTGTAATCAGTCTATTCAGATTCTTGGATTCTTCCTGATTCAGTTACAGAAAACTGTATGTTTCTAGGAATATATCCATTTCACCCAGGTTGTTCAATTTGTTGACATATAGCTGTTCATAGTATTTTCTTAACATCCTTTGTATTTCTGTGGTTTCAGTGGTTACTTTTCTTCTTTCATTACTAATTTTACTTATTTGGGTCTTCTCACTTTTTTTTTATTGATGTATCTGGTAAGGTTTCATCAATTTTGTTTATGTTTTCAAAGAACCAGCTCTTGTTTTCATTGATTTTTTTTCTATTGTGTTTTTTTAGTCTCTATGTCATTTATTTACACTCTAATCTTTATTATTTCTTTAGTTCTACTTACTCGGAGCTTGGTTTGTTGTTCTTTGCCTAGTTTGTTTAGGTGTTAGGTTAGTTTGTTTATTTAAGATTTTTCTTGCTTCTTGAGGTAGGCCTGTAATTCTATAAACTTCCTTCTCAGTACTTCTTTTGCTATATCCCACAGTTTTTGGGTTGTTGTGTGTTTGTTTTTATTTGTCTCAAGGTAACTTTTGACTTCCTCCTTGATCTCATTATAAACCCATTCATTGTTTAATAACATGTTACTTAGCTTTCATGTGTTTGGATGTTTTTAAGTTTTTTTTCTTGTGATTGATTTCTACAATAGTTTCATTCCATTGTGGTCAAGGAAGATGTTTGATATAATTTCAATCTTTTTGCATTATTAAGACTTATTTTGTGTATGAACATGTGGCCTGTCTTTGAGAATGTTCCATATGCATTTGATAAAAATGTACATTCTGCTGCTTTTGGGTCAAATCTTCTGTAAATATCAATTAAATGCATCCATGCAGTGTGTGGTTTAAGGTCACTGTTGCCTTGATTTTTTGTTTGGAAGATCTATCCATTGATGTCAGTGGGGTGTCAAAATCCCCTACTATGACTGTATTGCTCTCATTCTCTCCCTCAGTGTCCACCAAGATTTTCTTTATATATCTAGGTGTTCCTAGGTTGGGTGCATATATATTTACAAGGGTTATATTTTCTTGTTGAATGAATCCCTTTAGTACTATGTAGTGACTGACTTTGTCTCTTATGATCTTTGTTTTGAAGCCTATTTTGTCTGATATAAATATTGTTACCCCAGCATTTTTTTTTTCATTTCTATTTGCATAAAGTAATTGTTTCATCCCTTCACTTTCACTCTGTACATTTTGTTCAGAGGTGGGTCTCTTATAGACAGCAAATGCATATGGTCATATTTTCTTACCCATTCAACTATTCTGTCTTTTGATTGGAGTATTTAATCCATTTATATTTAAAGTTATTAACAATAGGTACTTATTTATGTCATTTTATTCTTTATATATATGTTCCTCTCTTTATTTCTTTTATTTTCCTCCTCCTTAAAGCAGGCCTTTTAACATTTCTTGCAATACTTGGTGGTAATAAACTCTTTTCACTTCTTTTTATCTGGGAAGCTCTTTATTTCACCTTCAATTTTAAATGATAGCCCGGCTGGATTGAGTAATCTTGGTTGTAGTTCTTTGCTTTTCATCACTTTGAATATTTTATGCCAATCCTTTCTGTCTGAAATGTTTATACTGAGAAATAAGCTGACAGTTTTATGGGAGTTTTATTGCAGGTAACTAACTGTCTCTCTTTTGCTGTTTTTAAGATTCTCCCTTTGTCTTTAACCTTTGCTATCGTAATTATGCTGTGTCTTGGATTTATCTTGATTGGTTCTCCCTGTGCTTCCTGAGCTTATGTGACTTTTCTTTCACCAAGTTAGAAAACCATTATTTTTTCAAACAGGTTGTCTATCCCTTACTCACTCTGCTCTTTCAGGTACCCTTATGATGCAGATGTTGTTACACTAATGTTGTCCCAGGGGTTCCTCATACTTCTTTTTAAATTCTCCTTTTTTTGATGTTCTTATTGGGTGCTTACTTCTATCTTGTTCTCTAAACTGCTGATTTGATCATCTGCTTTATCTAATCTGTTGTTGATTCCTTCTAGTGTATTTTTTTTTTTTGATATTGCATTCTTTATTCCTGACTGGTTCTTTTTTATGATTTCTATATCCTGTTAATGGTTACTATATATTTGTTTAAGTTCTCACTGGAATCATCCATTTTTCTTCTAAGCTCCTTGAGCATCCTTATAATTATTCTTTTAAACTCTGCATCTGGTATCTTGGTTGTTTCCACTTCATTTAATTCTTTACTGAGGATTTATTTTTCATTTTTTTAAATTTGGGACATATTCCTTTGTCTCTCTATTTTGTCTCTGTGTGCTATGACTCCCAAACTTGTGATGGGTATGTTTTGTTGGGCTCAGTGGCACAAACTTCCAGGTCATGCAAGCTTAGTGCTCCATAAATTTCTCTTGTGGGTTATATGCATCTTCCTGTTGTAGTTGAGTTTTGAATTTTGCTGGCCTTCTCTTGAGTGGAGTGAACCCTTCAGTTTGGCTGACAATAAGGATAAACTTTGATTACCGTGTATGAGTTTCTGTTCAGGGGCTTCCTCCTGAGGCAGAGTTGTTCACAGAAGGGTCTTGTGCATGCCAGCATCCCCCTTTGGGTATGTCTTTTGTGTGGGTAGTTGGGATTAAGCTCTGGTGTGGTTTGAAGTCTATAACTGATTGTGTTGGTTCTGGGTTCACTTGGGTGGAGTTCAGGTACAGGCCAATATCAGACATTGTATGTAACCAGTTTTGGGCTATTTTTCTGGAGCTACCACACTCTTCATAGTTTGTGGCTGCATCTACTGGGTTTGGGTGTGTGTGTGAGGGACCAATCTATGTACAAGGGTTGGAGTCCTCCAGCTTAGAGCTGGGACAGATCTGTAAAAGACCTGAGGCTCCTTGAGGTTTATCTCTACCTGCCAGCTACTCTGCCTTCTACCGAGGTTGCCTGGTTTTCTTTCAAAGCCTTCTGAAGAAAGGCAATAGAGTGACCCCAGGCTAGCTGCAACCCACAGGCCCTTCCACAGATTTTAAGCTCAGTAGGACAGGGAGGATGAGGCTATGGGTCCCTGCTTGGGGGAGCTGCACAATCAAGCACTCAGTGAGGAAAGCAATTCTTATTCCAAAGCTATACCATTCAGTCTCTGCCAGAGTCTTCAACTCCAGCTCTCCCCAAAAAAGTGTGTCTCAGGATCAGCTTGGGTACAGTCAGTTGTCACCTCTTCAAGAGCCATTTCAGCAAGACAAAACCTTGGGGCTTGAAAGGACAGGTCAAAAGATCTCCTGTTTGGATGGTGTTGGCTGTGTTCACAGGAGAAGGCCAAGCACTTTGTTTCAGTCCCTTAGAGCAGCCTTTGAGGGGCACACTCTAAATGTCCCAGCTCCAAGCATTATTCTCTTTCCCCTGTGGAGCTAAGCTTTGCAGAGTTGGGCCACCAAGTCATGGGAGGACAGATCCAAAGAGTCTTTTATTAGGGGTGGTGCCAGTAAGCCTATAGGAGGTGGGCAGTCATATCTTTCCTTTCACAGGCAAAGGCCTCCAAGGAAGATGTACACCAAAGGTCCCAGCTCCAAGCAACCCTCAGATCCCTCTGGGGACTGAGTTCAGAAGGATGGACCCCCTGGCTGCTGGAAAAGCAGGTCAAATGAATCTCCCACTGGGGAAATAATGTGGGCTCAGCTCATAGATGAGATAAGAGTCCCTGCCCCCCGCCATGATTCCCAGATAAAAGCCTCCCTGGAAGATATGATTTGAAAGTCTGAGCTCTCTACAGTACTCTGATCCCCCTCAAGGACTGAACTAAGAAGAGAGGGGCCACAAAGAGTGGAAAGGCAGGAAGTGATTCAACAGGTGCAGGGAAGGAGTTGGCTGTGCACTTGAGATGAGAAAGAATGGATGCCTTTCTTAATCTATACAGTTCAATCACTCTATGAGTCTCTGCTAGGAGCTTCTCCAGAAAAAGTGTGCCCCCAAATTTCCTGCTGTATGCAGCTAGCATACCCTTCTGTAGGACCAGAACATGACAGGGTGGTGTCACCAGTAGTTGGAGGACCAAGCAGTTCATTCCCCATGCTGATGCTATACTAATAGAAGTGTTCCACCTCAAGGAAGGTGATGCCTAGGTCTCTGGCAGACTTTCTTCTCTCCCAGGTGGGCTGAATTCCCCACCGATTTTCACTACCACATTCAATGTGGGCTCCTCTTCCTTCTCTGTTGCTCTGGGTTGAGGATCCCTATGTGGGGTTGAGACCTCAGGCTCCAGAGGGGAGGGAGCTTTGCAACAAAGATACCCCTCTGGTTTCTTAGCCACCACACATGGCATGTGGGTACAGGGACCAGGCCTTTCCATGTTTCTGCCCTTCTTACCAGTCTCTATGTGGTTTCTTCTGTAAGACCTTGGTTATACCATTTCAGTTCAGCTATCCTTCAGTTGGTTATTCAGGGTAACTGCTCTATAGTTTAGCTGCAAATCCAGTTTGGCAACAGGAGCATATGAATGTAGCTTCTAACTACTCTGCAGCCATCTGGGAATCTTCATTGACATATTACTTTCATATTCCTTTCATAATGTTCTTCTTTTACATAATATAATCACATTTTTTTATCATTTTATAAGCTCATATTTCATTTAGCTGTATCCAGTAAACATGTTGCTAAGACCTTAAATGGTCTAAGTGCCCATTATTTCTAATGGCTACATAAAACTTTTGTGGAGGTACCATAATTTATCATAATTTGCTTAAATATTTCTTTACTGATGGGTCTTTAGATGGAGTAGAATACTTCTCCCTTGAATAACATTAAAACAAATACCACTATAGTATAATTTTTCTCATATTTTGGATTTTTTTCTTATCAATACATTCTTTGTAAAGAAAATAATAATAACAAATAATATTAGCATGTATATGGTTCCTGTACAAAATTTCAACTACTTCCAAAAAAATTTTTCCAATCACAATACAACTGAGAGTATAGAAGATATTATCATTATTTAACAATTGCAAATTTTGAGATTGAAAATATTAATATATATTCAAAGTCATTTCAATTTACATTTCTTTAAATATAAGAGAGGTTAAATTTTCTATATACTTATATTTTTTCATAATGATTACTTCATGTCTTTGGCCATTTGTATTTTGAGTTTTAGTATATTTGTAGTGTTTATGAATGCTTTAGGTAAAAAGGATTTTCATTATTTTTAAATTTGCTTAAAATAATGTCTCAATTTTTTTTTAATTTTATGCAGTTTATTTCTTCCCTGTGTGTTTCTCTTTTCTGAGCTTTGATGTTTAGCAGTTCAAAAATATTCAAGTGTTTAACTTAATATTTAGTGAGCTCATAATGGTGGCATCATAAATATTTTTGCCTTAGATACTTAGCCATTAACCATTTATTGGATGACCTTCCTTTTTATTAATGATTTATGATGCTTATTTATCATGTATTTAATATAGTAAATATATCAAATTTTTATATGTAGCAGTGTCTATTTCTTGGCTAAGTATATAGCATTTTCTATTTTAAATATTTTAATTTTACAATAATATGTCAGAGTATTTTCCTTGCCTTTAAAATCTAATAGGGTAGTGACAAATGACTTAACTCTTCATTTCTCAATAATGTTCTGTATCTAGCACAAATACTTTGAATTCCATTTACATAAAGTGCTTCAAATGAGCTGGACAAATATATTTATGAAAAACAGAATACATTAGATGAGTATTATTCTAAATTACTTGGGGAGTTGTTTCCAAGAACAAAATTAAATAATAATATTGAGGGAGAGAAAGTTGTAGAAGATAATTTTATGCTAAAACATTAATATTTGCTACATTCTTCAAGGAAGATCTTCAGAATCCATGAACATTGTGAAAGTTCAGCTGAATCTTACTGTATTTGTAGATTATATACATGTTCATCTGATTTTAACTAATTGGAGATAAATATAAGTATATAGATAGAGTCTAGGTTTCTATGTATGTACATATGTAGGGGACTTCCATTTAGTTTCCTCTGTATACTAGTGGCATGTGTGGATGTAAAATTTTCAACCCATTCCAAATTATGTGTGTCCTTATTAAGTAACCTAAATCAGTACTTTCTCATCAGTCACTGTTAACAATGTATTAGCAGCTTATACAGAAAGTGTTATATTTATTTTTCTTCCTTGAAGATCACTATGAACAGATGTAGGGCATGCCATAAATCTGAAACCATTTATATTTTACTGTTTCTCATTACAAATAGCACATAAGGATAAAACTTTACTAAGAAAGGTGGTAGGAACATGTCCAGAAATAAAAATTAGGATCCAAGAAAGAAAGTCGAAAATTACAAGTGAGCCCTTCTATGGTTTTTTTTCTGCTTTTTTTTACTTTTAAATATATCTATTTATAGTTTTTTCTCCTCCCATGAATGCGTGTCAATTATAAGGCAGAGAATTCCTTGCAAAGGCAATGTAAATTTATTACTGTTTAAATGGTGTTCTGATTTTTTGGGGAAAACATTTTTTCATTATCAAACACATTCGTAGGTTTTAAAATGAGAAAGGAAAAGTATATCTGCATATAGGATATAGTTTCAAAGTAATGATTTTAAAAAGTCCAAAAAATGTGTATGTACAGTATTGAACTGTTTGCAAAATATACTCTGACACTCAAAGCATTTTAAAATACATTTGAGAAATGCTTTCAAGAATCGGTTTATAAAGAATTATATTTATGGTCATGGCCAAGTGGATCTTATTGGAAGAGCTGTTCCAAAGTACAATTACAGATTCTGGAAAATACACAGAACTATCTAAGGACACTGGACAACAACCACAAACAGGCAGATTCTAGAGGGGGGTGCACACAGTCTAGAGTCTCTACACTATCTTTCAAGATGACCGTTATATAATTCAAATAACATTAAAAGAAATAAGAAAGCATGATACATAGCCAATAAAGAGACAGTTAATATAAAGACTGATTCTAAAGTGATCCAGGTGTTGGCGTGAGTAGACAGGGATTTTAAAAAGCGATTTTAAACTTATGCTCAAGAATGTAAGGAAACTATGTTCAGGCTTATTGCAATAATATGTCATGTCAGCTGAAAATAAAAAATATAAAAAAATGAACTTGAAAACTAAATAATACAATATCTGAAATAAAATTTTACTAGATAAGGTTCATGTTAGATTGGAGACAGCAGAAGTCTCAGTGACCTTGAAGAGAGCACAACAGAAATTATCCAATCTGAAGAACAGAGAGAGAAGTAGTTAAAAAATCAGTTGACTGGGGTTCTCAAATATTTCTGATGGGCTTGTAAATTGTCACAAATTCCTTAAGCAACAATATGACAAGTTGGTCAAAATATATAAACATGCATCTAATTACTGACTCAGCAATTCTACTTCCAGGAATTTATCCTAAAGAATATGAGATCCTTTAGGGCAAGCGATAACTTGTTTTGTTGTCTGCTGTATCTCTAGCATCTTGAACAGTACTTGGCACTAAACATGTAAAACTAAATGAATATATTTGAATGAATGAATGCAAAAAAAAAGATATATACAAGGATCTTCATAAAATAATATTTCTAAAAAAATGACCATATATCTAAACACAGATAGTAGATTATATGAAGTATAATATATTCATAGAATTAAATATTAAAAATGATTCATATGAGTAATTATAGCTAAGGAAAGATATTCTGGATATATTGTTTAATAATCAAAACTGTATGTATATGTCATGTATTTTAATAGAGCAAGATTATAAAAACTGTTTCTTTGAAATTTAAAAATAAAACCCACCCTAAAGACTGTTGGACTGATTACTATATGACCACAGATTATTACTTTCTTCAGAGCTTAATTTTTATCTCAAAGTACCTAGCTTACTTGGCTCTAAATAATTTTTAAAGACCAAGAACATTCTCAAAGGACAAACATTTGCTAACATACAGGATATTCAAAAGGATGTGCTACAAACTCTGAAGTAAATTCCCAGGGTGTTTAAAGCAAAGATAACATAATTATAGAGACTTTATTTCTCATAGGAAAGTATCTTTTCTTGGATACCATTACACAGTGGTTAGTATGCATATTCTAGAGTTAAAATTCTGGGTTAAAGTCCTACTTTCACCATTAACAAGAAGTGCGAGCTCAGGATAAACCTAGGCTCTCTTGCCTCAGTTTTCTCATATGTAATCTAGTGATGCTAATAGCAGCTGCAGAATGTTGTGAACACTATATGAATTAATATGTGTAAAGAATTTAAAACAGTGCCTGGCACGTGTTGTTATATGTGTTAGTCATTACCCTATTGTACATGTAAGTTCTATTGTAATAGTTCTTTAAAAAACTTTTTTATATTGGGGTTAATATTTTGGTATTTTAGCCTTAATGGAAGAGCTGCAAGGATACTACAGTTCCTTTCCATGTATCTTTCACCCAGGTTCTCCTTCTGTTAACATCGCACATAATCATATCATTGATCAAAACTAAGAAATCAACCTGACTGCCATACTATTATCTAAATTACAAACTTACCCAAATTTCTCTAATTTTTTTTTCACTAACTTTTTTTTTTGTCTGTCTGCGTATCCAATCCAGAGTCCTGTGTTGAATTTAGCTGTCCCACCTCTTTGGTCTCCTACAATCTCAGACTGTTCATGTCTTGCCTTCTCTTTCATGACTTGACACTTCATATACTATCCAATGACTGGGTCTGTGTGATGTTTTCTCATGATAGATGGAGTGTATACATTACTGGGAAAGTACAAGAGAGGCGACATGCCTTTCTCTGTGCATTATATTGAAGAGCATCATATCGATATGTATTACTGGTGATGTTAACCTTGATCACTTGGTTAATAAAAAGTGTGTCAGTATTTTTTATTGTAAAGTTATTATTTTTATCTTTGAAATTACACATTTGAGAGGCTGATACTGTGGGACCATGCAAATATCCAGATTCTGTTTAAATTTTTACTCACCAGTTTTAGCATCCATCAGTGGATGACAAAAGCTATTCTTATGCTGGGGTTCTTATGGTTTTTATTTCCCTCATCCTTTACACATTTATTCACTAGAACTGTTCTGTAAGAAGAGTTGTTACTTTAACCCGATTAATGTATTTATCCATTTATGTTTTCGTGTCAGCATGGATTCATAAATATTTAAGTTTGTAGTATCTAAACATATATTTGTTTACTTATTTTATGCATTTATTTATACTATTTATTTTGTTGCTTAAGTTTTTCTAACTTTGGCAATTGGGAACTCTTTCAGATTAGCTACTATGCCTCCTGGATATGCTCTACTTTTTTTTTTTTTTTGACTTTTTATTTTCTGGCAACATAAGGTGCCCAAGGCTTATCTGATGTTTTCCTGCCCTAGCTCTGGAATCATATAATAGCTTTTAAAATCACACTGTTTTTAGCTAGGCTCCATATTTGCTTCACAGCAATGTAAACCAACAATATCCTTCTAAAAAAATCTCCAATTATTTTTTAGTTCTAGTATCCTCATTAATTATTCTAAATTGAAAGGTGTTGCCTGCAAACAAATCCTTGAATAATATTTTAATTGGTTAGAATTAATTATTCTATTCTATTAATTGGTTAGAATATTAAATAATATTTTAATTGGTTAGAATTTAGTTCTTGTTAAATTTTAAAAACACAATGAAATTCCCCAAATGTTTTAAACAATGAGATAGAAATATTTGAGGGCTGAGATACGAAGGAGTATTTTGAAAAAGTGATTTAAGCTGTTCTGACGCACAACCACCAAAAATGCACTGACAAAATTACCTACTTCCACAGCCGTCATAACCTACTGTTCAAAAATTATACATCTCGTTTCCTCTAAGAACCCCTACCAACTTGACATTTCTTAATATGTTCCTACCTTCCTGGGGAATCAATTTGATTTTTCAGCTCTTCATCACTGTTACTATACTTAGAATGTTATCACATTCATCAATCACTATCTTCAGTTTTAAAATTTTCTCGGGAATATTTTTTTGAGAGGCTTTTAAAGTATGTGTTTAGCTTTAAAAACTCTTGTCTGCTGCAGCCTGCCCTGCACTAAACTCTTGTTTATAAGCCTCTTCTAAATTCTTATTGGATAGTTAAGTTTTATTTATAAAGTTTTATCTGTGGTTCCGCTAATCATTTGAAAATAAAAATCTGTCATTAGATGAGATGTAATTGCAATGCCGAAATCTTGATAAAATTTTAGAGTCAGAAGTTTTACATTTAAGGAGTCTATCCTACTTCGTGTTATAAAGCATATTGAAAGCATAATTCTATAAAAATGTAGGCCATTATTAGAATACTCTTGGACTAAAGATTTAAAATCAAAATGCTCTTTTATTTAAAAAATAGTGGTACCTTTTTGTTTAAAACTGTTTTGAATAAATAAAGTCTTGTCACATTAATTTTCCGTTGCTTGTACAATGTTCAATATGTTTATTTTTACTACCATATTATTATCTATATTTGCATTGCATTTCAGAACTTCCAGTAAATGGCTTGGTATGTGTTATCACATCTGATGCTTTAAACAAATCATTTTAGAAGGCAAAACAGGTATTTATTTTTTGTTGTACAAATTTTATAAATGAATAGAGTAAGGATGAAAGAAATTCAGTGTACAGTCCTGAGTCAGACCTTGAGCACAGATCTTATGAATTAGGCTCCAGACATGGGTTCTGCCTGCCCAGGGAGGTTTGGATGGAAGTGGCAGCAAGTCACTATCATGGAAACAACTAACAATTGGCATTAGTCTGTTTGGGCTGCTATAACAAAATGGTATAGACAGAGTAGCTTATAAGCTATAGAAAATATTTTCTCAGAGCTCTGGAGATGGGAAATCTGAGACGAGAATGCCAGCCTGGTCAGGTCATGCCCTCTTCCTGGTCACAGACACCTTGTTTCCTCACACAGGAAATGGCCAGGGAGCTCAATGAGGCTGTTTTATGAGAGCACTCATCCCATGCATGAGGGCCCCACTTCACTTAATAACTTCTCAGAGGCCCAACAAACGAATAATATCACCTTTGGGAATTAGGATTCCAGCATATGAACTCTGGAGCGATACAAACATCCTGACCTGAGCACTGCCCCGCGAAAGTCCACATTTCAGCAGTTACGAAACACCTTTGGCGCTGTTCCTTGTGCTGGTCGTGTCCTAGAGGGAAAGATCTGACAGGAAGCAAGAGGGTTTGTGAAAAAACTCTTTGCTTTACTATAGAAACAACTGAGGAGACCCCAATACTACTGCTGCCTTTAAAAACCAAAAGCCAAATGACCTGCTATGGTTATTAAACATGACTAGTTGCATTGCTTCAGAGCACAAGCCCCTTAAACACTTCAAAATCCACTAATTAAGCAGGCAAGTGTTTTAGGCCTTGCGTTAGGTTCTCTTTATCTGTCATCAGATTGTCCCTCCTTACTTTTATCTTCTGAAAACATGCTACTAGTCACAAAAGGGTGGTAGGAGCAGAAGATGGGACAGATCTCTGCAAATTTATTACTCAAAAATGCACATGCTATTAGGTAGTCTCAAAACTTTACCATTTTATTATACAGTGCAGATAATGCTATTAGTATTGCTCTATGACAAGGGTTCAAAACTTCAATCTGTGAACTTGGGTGAGAAAAAATATTACACGTTTATCATCACTAAGGTCTGACTGAAATTTTGTACTGTGTTCCACTTTGAATGCAAATGATAAAAACCACAGTAGTAGTAGCAGTGCTGTGACTTTGTCATCAGCAGAAAGCACAGATAATTTCATATCATATTCTAATTGTTACACATATGCCAAAATATTATTATGCTCATCACTACTTGAAAATGATGGTTGCTATCAGAGGCATTTGCTATTGTTATTCACTGTGTTAGTAAGAATGTGCATATAATCTTAAATCTTACATTTAAAAAATATTTTGATATTTTGTATTTCCTTATAATTGGTTTACTTTACAATTTTACACGTTTTATTTTATGCATTTAAAACATTATTCTGAGAAGGGATCCAAGGGATTCATCAGATTACCAAAGGGGCCTATGGTGCAAAAAGTATTGGATCTCTTCTAAAAAGGATAGGCTGACAGAATAGTTATCCTCCAGGGTGCAGGTGGGAAGTCTCTCAGCTGCCCCATGTCATTAGACAGTCGCTATCCAGTCTGCAACCCAGGAGACCACATGTGTAGCCGAAGGAAGAAAATTCTACCTCTGAAACCAGGATATAACAACTTAAAAAAGAGCAAGCTTTCACAGATAACTAGGAAAAACATTCACAAAATTTACAAATAACTTTTAGGAAAAAAAATATTCCTCAATATCATGAAATGAGAATTTTAAATAAGTTCTTTTTTTATGGAATAAAATATCTGATGCAATAAATATGGAACAAAATAATATCTAGAATTACAAGTGGTTTCTTTTAAATAGTTTGTAGTTAAAATTTGGGTAATTATGTTTATTATCATTATATTGGTATATTTTAAAGCATCCTCTTAGCTTAAGTGTATAATATTTTTAAATGCATAATACATGCCTTCTCTCATCTGGCAAGTAATAATTGAGTTCTTTCATGTGCCAGGTACTGCTGGCTTGGGGTTTTGAGGACATTTCATGGTGATATAGTGTGGGGCACATCACATCATCAAACTCTAGTTCTGGCTCACTCTCATCTACTTTTCCTATATTTTCTCTGTCTCCTTGTGTAATAGAGAACAAAAGACAAAGTTGCCAGGAATAACAGAAAGTTCCAGATGTTATTCAAATAAAAACTCTTAGTGCAGAGAAATAAACTACAATTAATGAGATAAAAAGCTTTAAAACCCATATCAAAACTTTACATTTAGAGAAGCTAAATAGAAACCAAACACTAAAATCCTTGAAGCTCACTCCAGGCCTGGGTGGGAAAGAAAAGCAGTCATTTTGAGAGCCCTGAAGCACTTGGGCTCACCCCAGATACTAAAGAATCCTAGACAGAGGAGCCTCTGCTCAGCCTTAGGGCACTAAGGAGCTTCAGGGACCAAACACACACACACACACACCCCAGGGGGAAGGACTTTTCTTCAGTAAACATAGCACAAAAAATATTCTCAAAAAAACAAACGAACAAAGAAAACAACCTTTGTTTTGTTAAAACATCACTGGGCAAAACCAGTGGTCATTTAGGTTGTTCCCCAGAGACCCTGTCTGCCCAAAGAAATAAAAGGAGGATGGCAGAGATAGTACAGAAGCCATTTGTAAGTCTAGAATTTTTTGCTTTCCTTTAGTTGAGAATACACTGCAGTCAAAATCACATTCACTTAATCACTAACTGGAGACACATTAAAGACTCTTCCATTGCTCACATGCTCAATTTAGTCTAAATAGCTAGTCAAGCAATAAGTCAAATCAAATGGTCCTCCTGCCTATCTAGTGTAGACCACAGGCCTCTCTTGACTATACCAGCCTCTCTCAGTCCATGAGAGGGAGGCAATTTCCAATGTCCTCACCCACATGATCAACTCTCCAATCTCATTACCCGTTGACCCTCATTGCAGCAAGCACTGCCTAACTTCCTCGTGATGGATTATCCAACCAGTCCTCATTTATTTACTTTATAAACCAAAGGAGCCATTCAGTAATTTATTTATCATGAATTCCAGTTAAATGTCATGAGTGTTTGAAAATGGAAGATCTTATGAATAATAAAAATATATTTTATTTGAATGTCACCCAAGTCTTAAAAATTTTATATCCTTAACAATGTCCCAAAAGTTCCTGGCTCAATCAAGACAATTATTGGGCATATCACCCATTACCTAAGGCAGCAAAGCATGTATGCTCCTGTGGCTTCTATCTAGACCATTCTTCTACCAGATGAAAAGTAACACAAGCAGTACCACCCAGCCTTGACCCATTGGGAAGCTTGTTCAGAGACACTATCCAGTCTGTAGTCCAGACATGGCCCGATTGTACCATTTCTGAGTTTCAGGTATTTTATATATATGCTAGTTGGGCTATATTATCTTTCGGAGAATAAAAACTGTGATCTATCTCTAACTTGCTTTTTAATTGAGATTGAGATATTTTGATTCAAGCAACATATACTGAGATTCTCTAATCTGCCAGGTATTTTGTTAAATCCTAGAGAAATAAAGATCAAGATCTTTCTGTTGCTGGCAGCTCCGCAATGTAAAGTCCTCATTGAGTAAATATTTAATTTTACACTCTCCCTTTTAAGTGAAGGCATACATGAAAAACATAAAGATTGTTTCTGTCCCTTGCAAAAAAACACATACATACATATATATATTTATAATTAACTACATTATAGCTTTATGCATTTTTAATCCAGAACCAAGTAAATCTCTCATCCTAGGTACTCCTTTTATTGGATAATTAGAGCAAAACCAAAGCAGTTCTTCATTTTTGCTGAAACTGCCAGAAACCTCTGAGTTAAGTCAGAAAGAGACAAATAACTATGATCTTAACTATGTGTGGAATCTAAAAACAGACAAAAATCTCAAAATCACAGATACAGAAAATAGATTGGTGGCTGCCAGAGGCGAGAAGTTGGGGATGTGCCAACAGTGTAAAGAGAGTCAAAAGGTACAAACTTCTAGTTAAAAATACATTAGGCTTGCAACATACACAAATATTGAACATGTTATTCATCTGAAACTAATATATCTCAAAAACTGTAAACTTATAAAATGTCACCTGTACCTCAATAGAAAATGTAAACTTAAAAAAAAACAACTTTGAGCTAATTGAAGCACTAAATTGTATCTCAAACCAGCTTCAGCTTTCATTTGTTTTTCTAGTTCTTTTTAATTTCCCAACCTGCCTCAAACTAAGCATTCAGTCCTTCAACAAATAGGCACTAACTAGGTGAGTTGTATTTTATTAAGTTTTTGTAAAGATGTGTTTCCTATTTTCATAGTATTCATAGTTTTTGGTTTTGAAATCAGGAGCAGATATGCATATGGAAATTTTCTTAAAAACTTGCATTTTAAAGAAGATAAAAGCAATGGCAAGTATAATTATGCATCTTAATAACAGTCCTGAAGAGACACATGGTGTTGTGTGTATTAATTACTAAAGTTATTTGATACAAAAGTAAGGATCTATACTGAAACCTAGGATGACTTGCCCTAAACCTACTTTCTGATGATCTTCATGCTTCACGCCCTGAAATGCATTTGTACTGGTCAGCACTTCCTCTCTCCCAGCCTCAGGATCTATTGCTGAACATCACAGCTAGCAGTGAAGTCAGCCGTGTCTAGACAAAAAGACTTTCTTTCAAATGTGTGCTCAATTTATCTGAATCAGATGTCTCTGTGTGCTGAAATTCTCAATACAGACTAAAATTGCAGTTTGTCCTGTTGAGCATCTGATGCAGAGAGCAACAAAAGTACCAAAGAGACAATGGATTAGAGCCTCTTTTGCATATATTCATGGTTTAATTCCAAAAAGTCCAGTAAAAAAATGGGAAATGGAACAGTAGAAGTGGCAAAATGCTCTTTTGTGCTAATTTGAGGGCTGCTTTTCCCACACCCAGAGCTTGTTTCCATTGTGGTCAGGTTAGGTGCTTCGTAGAGACAGATGTTTTAATCCATATCTGATTTAAACAATAAAAAGAGTGCCTTCTTAAGTGTAGATTCTGGGGATGGACTGAAAGACAACCCTTCCTTTTCCCTGACAATAGAAGATGGCAGGCTTCTGGTGCCCAGGGAAGCAAACCAAACAACCTTTTGCATAGGGCCCTAGTTAGTCTACATATGCAATACTAAATGTGATCATCGTGTAAAGTGAAATATTATTTGTCATGTTCACCAAATTTATGGCTTTTCTTTAGTAGGATTTTAATAAGAAGAACCAGTTTTAAAGACACATATTCATTTCTATGTTGAGAAAATACCATATTTTCATTATATATGAGCTATTATGAATTTTTAAAATTTTTTTCTAAATCTGATAACAATTTCAATAGCAGTACATGAGTCTGACATTTAAACTAAAAAGTTTGGATTTAATGCTATTCACTATTTATCAGCACTTAAAAAATATAATGTTGTAGCCAAATGATATCCTCTGCAGTTAGAATTAACTTTGATCTATTGCTATGTTCCTTAAAAGTTTGAAATATCACTCAGTAAAAATATACTCAAAAATATAAAAAATTATATTTAAGTAAAAAAGAGACTGTATCTTGGGCTTTTTGAAAATCTACTGATAACATTCCCCTTTCAGTCCAACTAAGGGTATTTCCAAGTTTTTTCTATCTTTATCTCTCTCTCCTCAGTCTTTTCTCTCCCTTCATTCCTCTCTCTTTCTTTCCATTTTCCAAATAACACAGGTTTAAGCCCAAACTGGGACCTGGGTATCTCAAAATACGGTCAATGAAACACCTGTTTTAGATCACTTGTGCTTGGTTCCACAGGTACGTCATGTGTACGTCATGACGTCACAGGTAGTGACGTCAAGCAGCAGTCACTACCAAGTGGAACAAGATCACTTGCTTGTGGAAAGGCAAGTGTTTCTACCAGAACTACTGAATCAGTTTCTTTGGCAATAAGGCTCTGGTAAGTTTACAGTTTTACCAATGTTCGATGCGCTTGGAGAAGCCTGAGAGCCAGTGTTATATGCTTTCTTTATATAAAATTCTAAGGAGTCATACCATGAATGAGTTCTTGTTGAATCCCTCCTTTCACCAAAACTGAAACCATTTTACTCTCACCAAAAGATGTAGAAGACACAGCTCCAAGAGATACAGGATGCCCAAGTGCATTTTTATTCAAGAAGTAAATAGTAGTCAGTGTAACTTTATTTTGTGATTGACTGTATTCTAATTATTTGAAAACAACAATGCAAGTAAACTCTATGATGCCCTATATACTAGACTCTCTGGGTAGCTCAAACATGGTATTTTTCAGTTTTTGAATAATGCTGATATAGACATAGTCGTGGATTAAATATATACAGACAAAACAATTAAAATATTACTGCTTTCAGTATCTTCCCTTAACCTCTTGGGTATCCAATCCCCACACAGTCTCATATTCACCTTCTCTGGTGCCCATACTCACTCATTTCATTTTTACTAAACTTTTTCCAATCATTGATGTGAATAGAAAGACCCACAGGACATCTCTTACATACTTTTCTAATTAAAAGTCGAAGTAAGAATCTTGTGTTTCTACCATTCTGGCATCTCATTTCTCTCCTTCCCAAAGAGCCATCTCTCTTCCAATGTCAATGTATACTCATCAGTTTTCTTTCCTGTCATTTGTTTTGAAGAATAAATAATGTCTAATAACCACATTTGGGATTATCCTTTCAGAATATTTCAAAATATCATCCTTCCAAGATACTTCAAAATATCAAAGCATCATGTTTAAAAATCAGGGTAAATTTTCTGGAGCCAGACTACCTGAATTTAAACCTCACCTTTCCACTTCCCTGATGGGTTATGGGTTATCTTGATCAAGTTTCTTCCTCTTTTTGTGCCTCAGATTTTTACCTGTAAGCTTGCAAATAAAACAGGATGTCCTTTGTAAAGATGTACTCAAGAATAAATGATTTAGTATACATAAAGCACTTTGGTTTCTGGCAAAAATAATGTCCAATAAATGTTGGCTAGTATGATGTAGCACAAGAACTAAGCAGTCACTTCGATTAAAGCAGTTTGGAGGTGAGGAAGTGACTTTCCTAAAGATACTGAAACACTAGTATATATGTGTTCATATGTAACTACCTTGCTTTTAAGACCTAGGAGATTAAAGATATAATAATGAGTTCAAATATGAGGACACAAAGAATTAATGCAACTGAGGTTGCACTTACTTCATACTAAGTCTCTAAAATAAAGCTAAAGATGCCAACATGGAGTAACAGCTACTTTTGACAAATATTATGCTAAACTCAAAAATCTTACTCTGGAGTTAGTACCAACTAATTATACTATTACGCTGACATCCAATCAGAAATAATTTAAACAAAGTTTCATTAGTAAACATCATCTATATATATCTTTGTTATACTTTCAACAGAAGCTGATGGAAATGTATCACATAACCAGTCAAAACCACGCTATTTTTCTCCCAAAAGACAGTTCAGATTCTTTTACTCTATTTTTTCTGTCTTCCTCCTCTGAAACCCACATTTCCAGAGTTCTTCTACAAATAATCCCTTCTTACCAGCAGAAATGTTTACTTTAACAGCCTCTTTATAGGTTCAAGAGATGCATGAAGTCTGTCTGGAAAAAGCCCCGCCAATGTTAATAGGATGAGAATGGTTTGCTCAACATCGGTGTAACCTGGAAGCCAAAGAGAGTGGACTGGAATGTGCATGCATGAACAATGACAACTTCACTGTACTAATCAGTGGGGGCAGTAGATGCCTTTGAGTAAGCATGAGTACTTTGTGGCTGCCGCATTCAAATTGACAGAGCAAGTAGAGCAACAAATCTGAATCCAATTTTTGTGAAGCTTGAACATCTCTCTGCAGAAACTAATCTGATGACTCAGAAGGCTGCAGCTAGGGGCAATTGGTGATTGGCAGCTTTGTCACAACAACGCACCTGTTCATCTGCTCATTCACCACATCTCATCCAGTTTTTTGGCAAAACATCAAATCACCCAGGTGACTCAGCCCTTCCATAGCCCAGATTTGGTGCCCTGTGACTTCTAGCTTTTCCCAAAACTAAAATCACCCTTCAAAGCTAAGATATTTCAAGTCTTCAGTGAGATTGAAAAAAATATGATGGGGCAGCTGATGAAGATTGAGGGAACTATGTGAGGTCCTAAGGTGCCTACTTTGAAGGGGATCGAGGTGTCATAGTCCTTGTAAAATGTTTCTTGTATCATGTATCTTCTTCAACAAATGTCTCTATTTTTCATAGTGCATGGCTGGATACCTTCTAGACAGATGTCATATGTGCCAGTATTAAAACCACTGAGGTAATTCTAAGTCCACTCAATTTTTTATAGCATAGCTACAAAATTAATGGCAAAATAATTATATATTTAAGGTAAACAGACAAAATATGAATGTTTTGGGGAAGGCAAATGTGCAAACATTAGTCAAAGTAAAATATTTTCATTATTGTCTTCAAGATGCTAAGTAGTTTGAAAATTTAAAAATTAAATGATTCCTGGTATGGTTTCCTTCTTCATGTAACAGTTTTGGTAAAATTGCCTGATGATAAATAAGGATTTTGCTTAAGGGAAAGAAATTTGTTATTCATGATATAAATAGATTAAAGACAAAGGGAGATCACATACTAATTAAAAATGTGACAGTAAATGATAATCTACTAAGCAAATTGTCGATATGTACATCTATTAGCTGTCACATTCATTAACTAGGACAAATTTATAATATATTACTTATATCTCATTTCTATAATGGAGACAAGAAGTTATTTTTCCTATCATATTATGCTTGTGAAATGAAGAAGTATAATATATTTCATAAACACTACACTAAATTCTTGCATTTAAACAAGCCATTCAACAGTCTATAGCTGGATTGACAACTTTATTTATACCAAAACAAAATGGTTAAATTTTTCCTTTCTGATTATAATTTTTCCATTTGAGACAGATCATTACTCTTCTAATTTTCCTCTCACCTCCATCATCCACATATCAGAAGCTGCTCTGTCAGGTTGTACTTTGGATTTGAAGGGAGAATTAACTCTGACTGTTGCAGTAAACTGATCACTTTCCCTTCATTAATATAAAATAAATGCTCAGTGACAGCTGACCAAGTTCTCTGCTGCCTGAAGGCTGCCAGACCTCTTCTTCCAGATTTCTGCATTAAGGTCACCATCATTCTGTGGTTGCCAATCCTTCCAGTAACACAACTGATTTATGAAAAGCAAAGGCAGACCAGGGAAATACTTCCAGGAACTTGAATTTTACTTTTGTTTTCAGCTTTAGTCCAAACCCTGAAGGGAAAGAAACTCATGGGAAGTCATAGCCGTCAAATTAGCCATGTGCATATCCTTCCCCTTCCTCACTTTGGTCATGACTGAAGCTTATTGTCTATTGAAAATATTCAGAATGACTTCATTGGCACAAGTTCTAGCAAATTCACAATGAAATTAATTGAGGAAGTAAATGCCTTTATACATTTTGTACTCAACATATTTTTATTGTAGATAGGACTTACACACAAAAAGGAGCATTCTGCTTAATACAATTCTAACACATGAAAGTAAGCAAAGATTTCTGCTGCTGGTTTGCAGATAGGAAGGATGATAAAGAAGCTTCAGGAAATATATTACCCATTTTGAGTAAATCTTGATTAAATAGAAACCACACACACACACAAAGAACAGGTATATGCAATTGAAAAAATATAAAGTCACAAGGGAAAATATTCTGTTTTTAATCTTTTACCAAAATAATCTGAACTTTTTCTATAGGCATTTTAATTTAATAATGGGATGTGTATACAAACAGATAATTTTAAAACTAAGGATAGGAAAATAATAGGAAAAAAAGTTTTCCTTAGGCCACCACTCACATTGCTATCTAAGTAATTTTTAATTTTAATTACCAAAAGCTATTATTTCTTAACTGGTTTATATAGAGTACTTTATAAAACAAGAGCTTTCACTTATTGTATACCTACTACATGTCACATATTAAGCACTCTGCTTACATTGAGTGATTCATTCCAGAAATATTGAAAAGTTTAGGGATCACCCTGGACTGGCTGCCAGGATTAGAGCTGTAGGCAAGGCACAGAGGATTCCTGTACCCGCAGAACCGAAAACCTGAACATTGGAGGCTCAGAGTAAATTAGTGTAAGTTATATATCTTGCCAACTAAGTTATCTAGGATTTCCATTTTTTCCCTATTAACACTGTATTGTATAATCAGTGCATTGTACTGGTGAAAATTTCATATAAACAATAAAGTAAAATACAAAATAAAACACTTCCCAAATAAGTAGTCACTGTTAATAGTTTGGGGTGTTTCTTTCTGGATATTTTCTATGTATTGATTAATACATACATATATGCAAGTTTACCATTTCAAAATACTCAGAATATATAATAAATACATATAATTTTATGTATTATGTTTTTATTTTTCTTTACTAATTCATATGAAAAGTTTTATTCCATGTAAATATATACAGATGTAGCTAATTATTTATCTGAACAAGATTCCTTTTCCTGAATATAGGATATTGAGTGTAATTATAATTCATGCCTAGATTAATTTTTAACCATATGGAGGGATATAAAATTAAAGGATCAGAAACACAGATATATACACACCACAGTTTCTCATCTGAACTACTCAAGAATTTTTATTTGTAATTATTCTGTTGGCAATCATTTTAATTTGTATTCCTACTAAATATTAGCATTATTAAATTGTACAGTTAAACTATTATAGTTGTATATGTACATCTATATACATATATACATGCCAATTGCTGGAATTACCAGCTTCTATCAATATTTATTAAGTTATCAGTTTAAAAAATAAGAAATTTAGAAGACAACACACTGTCTCCTTCCCTCACATATCCTGGCTCTATTCTAGTTTCTGTTATTTCTTTTGCTTTACCACTTTAAAAAATATTTCTAGTGGTTGCAATAGGACTTTAAGGTGTTTATCCATTGTTCTTGATTTGCCAAAATAATGTCATTGATTGACTTTACAGTATGAAAGATAAGAGGAACATCCCCACATTTCTTTCAAACTCTCATAGTTTTTCCACCATCCGTTTTAGCCTACCTTATATCTTTATTATTTTTATGTTGTCAAAGTTTATAGCATTTATATTATGAAATATAATGAACTATTCTCTTTCTTTACAACAGGCTAATTTAAAAAAACTAAAAACATAAGTGGAATTAAGTGTATTAATCACATACTGTGATTAAACTACAGAAAAGAAAATGTAACCTAGTTATGAAAACCTAATCCACTCAAAGGAGGTGTCAAATACACGGTAGCTACCCATTTATCTTTACATTGACTAGTACAGGCAACTGGCATGGATTTCTCTGATGGTCTTATGAGCCTGTATCTCATAGACCTCTCCCTTGAATGTGCCCTGTTGCAGAAGTATGTGTACATTCTGATCCTGTCAACGGACGGCCTGTCCTTAATGATTTGATACAAAATCTTGTGGGAGATTCTTCTTTAAGAAGTAGGTTATAAAAAATTTAAATTTTACACATTTAATCCTGCTAAAGAAGAGAGAATGGATGCAAATGTTCTGAGCAGTTTCTTTGCTTTTTTAAATGCACTTTATTTTATTTTCTTATTTTAAAAGCTTTATTTATTTATTTATTTATTTATATTTTTCTAAGTATATTTTATTGATTATGCTATTATAGTTGTTCCATATTTTTCTCCCCTTTCCCCCTCTGCCCAGTACTCCCATTCCTTCCAGCATTCCTCCCTCTTAGTTCATGCCCACGGATGGACATGGATCATACATGTAAGTTCTTTGGTTTCTCCATTTCCTATACTATTCTTAACCTCCCCCTGCCTATGTTGTACCTATCAATTATGCTTCTTATCCCCTGCAACTTTTCTGCCATTCTCCCCTTTCTCCCTACCTGCTGATAACCCTCCATTTTAATCTCCATTTCTGTGATTCTGTTCCTGTTCTAGTTGTTCGCTTAGTTTATTTTTGTTCTTTTTTTTTAAGTTCAGGTGTTGATAGTTGTGAGTTTTTTGTCATTTTACTGTTCATAGTAAGTTTTGATCTTCTTAGTAAGTTTTAGTAAGTTTTGATCTTCTTCTTTTTCTTAGACAAGTCCCTTTAACATTTCATATAATATGGGCCTGGTGATGATGAACTCCTTTACCTTTACCTTATCTGGGAAGCACTTTATCTGCCCTTCCATTCTAAATGGTAGCTTTGCTGGATAGAGTAATCTTGGATGTAGGTCATTGCTTTTCATGACATTGAATACTTTTTTCCAGCCCTTTCTTGCTTGCAAGGTTTCTTTTGAGAAATCAGCTTATAGTCTCATGGCAACTCCTTTGTAGGTAACTCTCTTCTCTTGCTGCTTTTAAGATTCCCTCTTTATCTTTAATCTTTGGCAATTTAACTATGGTGTATTTGGTGTGGCCCTTTTTATGTCCAACTTGTTGGGGATTCTCCAAGCTTCCTGGACTTGTATGCCTATTTTCTTCACCCGATTGAGGAAGTTTTCTGTCATTATTCTTTCAAATAAATTTTCAATTTCTTGCTCTTCCTCTTCTTCTTCTGGCACCCTTATGAGTCAGACGTTGGAACGTTTAAAGTTGTCTCAGAGGTTCTGAAACCTCTCTTCATTTTTTTGAATTCTTGTTTCTTCATTCTGTTCCAGTTGAATGTTTATTTCTTCCTTTTGTTCCAAATAATTGATTTGAGTCCCTGTTCTCTTCCCTTCACTGTTGGTTCCCTGAATATTTTTCTTTATTTCACTTTGTATAGCCTTCCCTTCTTTTTCTATTTTGCATCCATACTCAGTCATTTCTGTGAGCATCCTCATTATCAGTGTTTTGAACTCTGCATCTGATAGTTTGACCATCTCCCCATTGCTTAGTTCTTTTTCTGGAGTTTCCAACTGTTTTTTCATTTGAGCCATATTTCTTTGTCTCAGCGAACCTGTTACATTGTAAAGGGCAGAGTCTTAGGCATTCACCAGGGAGGGGGGCAGCCCACTTTCCTATGTTAAGGCGCTGTATGTGGGGGAGGGGTCAGAGAGGGGACAAACCCTCTTGTTCAGCTCTTGCCCCACTTTCTGTCACTTCCTCTGCTCCCCACAAGCAGATTGTGCCCTTCGAGGTGCCACCCTAGTGCTGATTCCCAGGTGGGTGAAATTGTGTACATTCTAGAACCCCCTGGGCCCCTCCAATGGACTCTCTTGAGAGACTGGCAGTTTCTTCTACCACAGCAACCCCCAGAGATTTTTACAGCCATAGGTTCTGAGGCTTTATTTGCCGGGCACTGGAACCCTAGGTTGCACGGTCTGTCTCACTCCCCAGTTGTCCCCCCTGGTTTATCTTCTTGCAACTGTCAGTCAGCTTGGTCCACCAGCCAGAGCCTTGCTGGGTGTCCTCTCCATCCAGTCTGCCTGTCTGTGCCCCTCCCACCAGTCAGGATGAATGCTTCTTCTTTAACTCCTTGGTTATCGGACTTCCATACAGTTCTATTTTCTGGCAGTTCTGGTTGTTTTTTATTTTTAAATTGCTTGTTATCCTTTTGGTTATGTGAGGAGGTAAAGAGTATCTACCTATGCCTCGATCTTTGCCAGGAAGCCCCCGCTTTTTAAATGTATTTTAACTAATCTAATGATGACATGAATTTTTTCTTCTTTTTACAACTTTTAAACCTATATGTTAATTTATTAATTTTAAAAGAACTCTTGATGCTCTATAATGAAATAGATAATCTTTATATAATTACAATGGGCTTAAACATTGAACAAATACAAATAATTGGTAGCCTACAAACTGCAATCACAAAAATCAATATTAGAAATGTGCAAAAGTAGCCAAAAATTCACAGAAATTCAGAAACTCAAAAGACACACATCTAAATAATGCACTGATGAATGAAGATACTGCAATGGAGATTTCTAAATATTTAGAAGTGAGCAACAATAAATATTACCTATAAAAATATTTTCGATATATTTGAATGTTAAGATTAAATAATTAACAAAATGTTTACTAATATTAAATACTTAATAAAAAAGAAAACTAATATTAATGAATTAAAAGTTCTGATAAAAAATTACAAAATATAACAAGTTAAACCTTAAACAACAAAAAAGAAGAAAAAATGAGCATAAAATAGAATTTATGATAAGGAAAGTAAAGAAAAAGCATGGATTAATAATACCAAATATTGGCCCTGGCTGGTGTGGCTCAGTGTATTGAACGCTGGCCTGCAAACCAAAGGGCCACTGGTTCAATTCCCAGTCAGGGCACATGCCTGGGTTGCAGGCCAGGTCAGGCCCTCAGCAGGAGGTGTGTGAGAGGCAACCACACATTGATATTTCTCTCCCTCTCTCCCTCCTTTCCACCTGTCTAAAATAAATAAATAAAATCTATTAAAAAATAATACTACTACCAAATATTGAATGTATGAAAGATTTATAAAATAAACACACCTCTGGCTTATTTTCTTAATCAACTCTCTGGCAGGGTTGATTAAGAAAATAAGAAAGAATTACAATTTTAAAAAAATTAGGAATAACAAGGTAAAGTAGTGATACAACTATGATGCAACTGAAATGTAGAAATATCAGGAAGGTACAGTGAACAACTTAATGCTAAAAATTTTTACATTTGAATAAATGGACAATGTTTTGTATATATACTCTATATAATACCTTGACCAAGATATTTTGAAATATCTAAAATAAAATAAGATACCATATCTATACATTATTTGGTTCAAATTCTTCAGTATACAGTTGAGAAAACTGAAAATGAAGAAGAAATTTCAACTTTTCAATAGAGGGAAAACTGTTTTAATTAACTGATTTCATTTACTGTATCAATGGATTAAAAAAAATATTATCAGATGCCTCTTTTACTGTTATCTCTCTACCACATCACATGACTGTATAGAATTCTAAAGAGTAAAACAAGGACCCTTTCCAAGACTCCTGCATGGGGGTGCTCTCTGAATTCACTGTGTGTGGCTTGCCACTGGTACAAAGAAATAGACTAACTAACTTTGCTGGGTCACAGTTATAGAGGCCAGAAAAAAATAAAAGAGGACCACATGCAAACTTTTTAGAAAACAAACAATAATTTTTAAAGTATAACTATATTGTAAGCTCTTGGAGAGCAAGATATATTTTCCATAGTGTTATTTATTAGGAAGATGCTCAAAATACTTCATTACTTTACTGTCAAACTAGATAAAATATCAAATCTCTTGAATCTGAAAATTTTCTTTTCTTGCTCTCTTTTTACAAGATTTATTTCTGTGCAAAGTAAAGCAACAATAACAAAAACAAAGTGAAGTTAAACCATACTGAAATAGAATATTAAATATATATCTTTATAATAAACAGAGAAACACCTTTAATTTATATTATGATTTTCTCCAATTCAAAAGCTTAGAAGGTTTTATAATAGACAAAATTCATTTTCAAACTAAGACATGATCCATGATTCAATTAACCACTGATATTATTAGTTGTGATATCACAACTAGTGGTTTCTGTGGTTGTGAATATATGAATAAATGATTTGAAGATCATTGTCAGGCCATTCTAGGGATTTTTGCAGGAATAGTGTAGTAATGAGAAATCCAGAGCTATGTGTATGAACTATACATGCAATTTAGTCCTAATGATGAATAAGAAGCCTCCTATAAAATTTTCATTTGGGCTCAGTACTTAAAGGTTTAAAACTGACATTCCAAATGAAATTAAATAATGTATATTGGCAATTATTTTGGAAACCATCCATGCTGATTCCTTCTGCTATTAAAGTTGTGTGTTTACAAGGAATAATCAATGATGAAAATCATGATCCATTTTAATCAACAACTGTGGTGAATAAGAGACTTCATAAATCAAAAACCTATCCAAATGGCAATGCTCCTTAAAATAAATCAAAGCTTAGTATTTTACCCAACCTTTCCATAGGTTTGATTACTAGATTATAATTTTAAAACAAAAGGTAACTATTTTTCCTGACCTTAAAAAAGTGTCTGAAATTATACATACCGGAACAGGAAATGACAAATCATTCTATCCTTGTTTTGTCTGGTGTATGGATATAGGGAAAATATATGACCCAGTCCAAAGCAGAGAAACCTGACAGAGCTCATTTTTCTTCACTCATGCATTTTTAAAAATCCAGCACAGTATTGTCCTCTGAGAATTCAAAATGGAAAAGAGGAGGCTGGAAATCTCTTTCCAGGCTCACTGTGCTTATGAAGATGATAACAAAGGAGTAACTGTAAAATGAGGTCACTGATATAGCAAAGGAAAGAATATTTACAATGAAAAATGTTTTTACACCAAGGGTAACACTAAGATTTAACCTTTAAAAGAATACAGTATTCTTTCTATTATCTCTTGGTCATTTTGAATTTAAATGTTGTTAATGTTCTTGACATAAGTAATAAAGGGATCCTGGGATTTTGGATAGTAAAATAAGAAAAAATAACATCTCGATGATATCCAATATAGCCCGACAAATGGGGGCAGTGGTTTTGAAGTATTTTACCTCTTTTCTCCTTCCAATGCAGCAGCATGATTTTTTTTGTACTTGTGGACTGATTTTCAAAGCTAGTTCAACATTATCATTGCCAGTTTCAAAAGTGTTTATTTTGTGTCACTTCGTAGGATGAAAGGTGGCGAGGCAGAAAATCAGTCAGGTGAGTAAGGTTTAAAATTACAAGTTGACTTGGGTTTTGAAAAACAGATTCTAAAACCTCCAAGATTGACATGAGAGGGAGTTTCAGATGGAGAAACTATGTACAAAACATAAAATTGCACTTGTTTAGAGCATACAGGAGACACCAAGTAGCTTAATCTTTTAGGGTTTCGATCACAGTGTGGGTGTGCCAACATGCCAAGCATCAGCAGTCAGTGGGTTAGAATAACTCAACCATACAATACGTGCCCAGAGTACTATGGTTCTCAGCTTCCTTCTTTTTAATTTGCAGACCCTCCACCCAAGGCCCGCCCGCTTTCAAGCTGTTGGCAGTTCTTCTTACATGTGTCAAGAATGTGTAAGGTTCCCTAGTCCAGGGGCCAGGACACCACGGGTTCTGTGTAGAATGGTGGTTCTAGCCCTGCATTGGTACTTTCCTGTGAATCTGGGCCCCAAAGCTCATCCTATCCTGAATCTCACAAAGTCTATCACAAAATTGCATCTGTCAACTGCTGGCTTTCAGGTGATATTTTGGACCTCGTGCTATTCACTTCACCCTCTAATCTTCCATTTCTGCCGGATGCCCATGTACAAAACAGCTCTTATTTTCTTCAGACTCCCCGTGAAACAGTTTATGTATATCAATTTATGCAAGTAGACTCCAGGAAAGATCACCAGCCATTCAGTTTTTCGCAGAGCTGGTTTTGAATCTCAGCTTGGATCAAGCTGTCACGCCTGGAGTGTATAGTATTGCTTTTGCTTCTGCTGGACAATAGCTCCTGGCTAACAAGAAAGTTCTTACTGGCAAACACAGTTTCTGAATATCAATTTTGTGATCTGTATGTAGTCAAGTAGTTTTTACCTGAGAGCGATCTGCCTTATATTCTTATTTGACTATATGATTTTCAGAACAATTTAAAATCTCTTTAAAGCTCAGTTATTCTCAGAAGCAAAATAGGAATAACACTGCCTATAGTACAGATTGCTTTAAGTATTAAATGAAATAGCCTCAGCAAAGTCACAGCACAGCAGGTAATGTGTAGTAAAAGAGATTAAAAAATGCTATTAATTCCTTATTAGTAATGATACTGTTACTACTACTACAGCAACCCAAACATGTTGCAACAAGACTACAGAGGTGAAGCAGTCTCTGTAACATTCAGAAAGCAGCTTTTTTATTCTATGTACACTAAAATAAGAGGAGTACGCTTGACATAGTATCCCAATAAGAAGGTCTCAAGGTCCTGATACTAGATACAACTGAGGAAAAGAACAGATATAACATGTTTGCTTTTTTTGCTCTTGGTGGGATAATAAGACATGATAACGAACATTCAGGGAAAGAAAGATTCTAAAGGACAGAGGGGTTAAATAACATGCTCCAGGTCTCACAGCTAGTAATAGGAGAATCTATCATCTAAATACAGGTAATATGGTCTGAGAAATCATGCTCTGCCACCAGTGAGAGAGCTGGCATAGAACAAACACTCACTATGGGAGTATGGGAAACAAATGTACTGGTTTGTTACTAACTCCCTTTATTAGACTGTGAACTTCCTGTGAGCAGAAAACTTGTTTATTGAATGACATTTATTCATTGCTTTGACATTATATTCACCTAACCTGTTTCAAAGCCTCGACAAATGTTTGAATTACACATGTAGGTAGCATTTACTGTAAGTGTTCTCCTATGGATTTACTGCTTTAATGTAAATAGCAATTATCCTTAAGGGGAGTAATTGATACTTAACTTTATTGTTCTTTTAAAAAATGTGTCCATGTGGTCAAGGCTGAATTACAGAGAAATGCAGGTAGAAAAGGTAAAAGTAAATGAATTTCATAATATAATAAAGTTTTATCTTTTCTCAATATCTTCATAATACAATTTTATAATAAATATATTTTTATGAGGGCCTAAAATAACGCAAAAGTACAACTTTAAAAAAAAAACTTCACATTGAAATATACCACTCTCTTTAAAACTAACATTTCTGTTATAACTGGAAATGGTCTGTGTGAGGAACATTTATTTGGAAAGCTGAGGACTTGCTCAAAATGCCTATTTTCCCTTTGTGTTTAATTTGCATTTGGTAAGTATCACAAAAACCCTGCCATCTTTAAGACATAAGAAAACGCATTTAGAAATCAAAGTCATGTATAAACAGTCTTTCTGCCCACCCTCAAGAAGAGCAAAACAAAGCTACTTATCAGTTGTTATGTTAGAATGCAATCCCAAGATATGTTTTAAACAACCTTTTATAGCATTATTTTTTTCTAAGCAGGAACATACTTAACTGTCATTTGCAAGTTCATCATTTGAAACAGTGGTTCTTTAAACATTCAGTCAGATAAAGAGAGGCATGTAAGATAGATACTTTTAATATACTTTTTAAGACAACTACTTTGGAATATTAGTAAGCATAATGGGCAATTTTACTTTTGGAAGCACTCATCAAACAGTAGAAAAAAAATAATAACTATGAAAGACTTTAAAATTTTTTAAACTATTGATACTTCATGGAGATATTTACAATGGTAGTTCCTTGATTCATTTGGACAGAAGAAAATGTCTGCTATTCACATGGCTATTAAAGGAAAAACTTCCATTTAATTTATTAACTTATAGCAGAGGACTATATCGATGTGCATTCAGTGATACTAACATGTGGAAGACAGCGTGTCCGATTGGTGTAGTACTGTGAGCACACTTAATTCATTTTACTCTGGAGCAAATCATTTATCCTTCCATTGTCCATTTTCTCCTCAGTAAACTAAAATATCATCTCAGGATGCTCTACGGTTCAATTCAAGACATTTATTGCATGCAGTGAAAGCAGATTTCCCATCTCTCCAGGTCAAAGTCCTGGTTGTAGCACTGAGAGAATTTAAAAACTTGAAATTGTGGTGGGATCTTAATGAGAACTTCTAGGCTTGGGTCTAGTCTATCTTTCTCCCTCTTTCCCTCATCCCAGGCACTCCTGGTAATCTTCAGATCTGTTTTTAACTTCCATTCTAAATACTTGGGAATGAGCCCCCTCAGAAATGCCCCTGTAATACCAGGACCAATGTACCTTACACAAAAGCGCTGAAACCTGGGTGACCTGTTTTTGCTGAGAAAGCACCCTGTTGGCCACTGAATCTAACAGAGTGGGGAGAGTTTTTCAGTTCAATGAGGTTTCAATTGGCAACAGTGAATGGAGTTTTTAGTAAAAAATTCAGAACTTTTTCAAACTAGCTACTATGTTCTAGGAATTGTCCTGGAGATACAAACGGGCAAAAGCATGGCCCACCAAGAAAATTACCATCATCTAAGTGAGTGATAAATGGATGACTTAGGTGGATACTAACATGTGGATAGTATCAGGTGTTGAATATTATGACATCAAGAAATTTTAATTAAAATTTAAAACATAAAACATTTTTTTCTAAACTAAGAATTAAATATTAATAAAAATAGGGAGGCTGAGAAAACTGGATTCTAGTCTTATTTCTTCAGCTCAGTTTTTCCTCACCGCACCTCAATTTTTTACCTGTAAAGAAGGAGCTGAACTAGATAATTTTTTATATAAGTCCTTATCAACTCTAATAATCTGTATTTCCTATTCTGTTTTCTATCTACCTAACCATCTATCCATCATTTATCTATTGTGATATTACTGAATTCTAAAAATTTTTTAAAAGATTCATTCTGTATAGTAATAGTGACTTCTCATTATAATATTAAGATACTCCAGATATTTTTGTTTTTGTTTTCACTTAATAGAACATTGACCTAGGTGTCCTATAGTAAAAAAAAAAAAAAAAAGAAGGAACTTGCCCTTATGTCTCACAGCACATAGCAGTCATATATTGAAGATGAAATTAAGCATGCCTTATTATGCATTGATGCTGTAATAAAATTTCAGGGTTTGATCATTGAGGCACAGACTCTTTTTACACAGTATGAGACAAACTTAAAGTGTATATTTGTTTCAACATAAATAGCCATTTAAGCCTGCTACTATATTAGAATTTGTTCTACTAATATCAGCAGGAATGGTGGGAACACAGAACAAAACGAAGAGATACCATTTTACAGGAATTGCTAGTTTTTATAGTCACTAAAAAATTCCTTTTCACATAATCCAAACCCTTTTCCTCCCTAGAGATAGCATCTCAAATGCGTGGTTTTGCCAATGCAAAGAATTTCCAGACTATAAGATAATATTTTAATTACTATGTCAGAATTTCCTCTGCATTGTAACTGTGCATGATTTTAAACTACTAGACTTGAACTCCTTGAATTCAGTGACTGTGTCTTTTCTTTTTTTTTGAAATTGGGTCAGCCATACTAGAGGCTCAATAAAACTTGTCAAGTGAATGAGAATATTGAGGAGTAATCACGTAAAATAACTCCAGAACGATGCTTACTCTGTTAAAAAAATGTCTATAAAAGGATAAAAACCATTATTATTCATTGTTCCTTCCTTCTAATACTTACAGTCTTAATCAAGAAATCTAAACGTAAATGAAGATTTTTTTCCAAGCAGTTTGTACATTTTAATTTCTCTGTTGTTAAGTTTTTTTAAAAAGGTATTCTGAATCCAAGCCTGGTTTTCTCAGTCTCTTGTTTCAGGAACTTGTTACATCAATTATGAATTTCCTTATCACACGCTCACTCTTCACTGTTTTGACTTTCATTTTTTAAATTTTCCTTAAAAGCGCACAGGATCACCCCCTCCAAATATACTTACCCACATGCAGACACACCCACCGGCCTGTTCTACCAGTATATACAAACCAAATCAAGACGGCACTTTTCCTCCACTCTGCTTTTTCCACTTCTCTGTCCTATTCCCCTTCTTCATAGAGCAGTCTGTGAGGACTGCCTTTTCCCCGACTAAAAGGAATGTTCCTTAATCATTTGCCATTTCAATTCTGGCCTGATCATTCTATTTAAACTATGTTCCCAAATGTCACCCATGACCTCAGAAGTCACCTGCATTTTTCCATTGCCTCCTTGGAGAACTGACCGCTCCTTTTCATCATATTTCATCCCTGGGCTCTCCTTTCACTCCTGTGTTTCGTATGTTGATCCATCTTCTTTGCTGTGATTTCTTCTGCCCCCACAGGCTTCACAGGCTTTTCCAAAGTTTCTACCTTCAATACATTTTGCTCTCCAATATTTCATTTGTACCCATGACCTCAGCTATGCCCTCTACAGATACCATCCAAATGTCCCTCTCCAACCAGCAGTGTCCTTCTGAACTATAGATTAATATTTATTATTGCTCATTGGGTATGTTCACCTCACTATCTCATAACATAAATCAGCAAACATATAAATGACTAAACTCATGCCCTGCCCGCCCTGAACAACTTTCTCCCATCCCATATAGTTTGCGAATGCTAATTTCATGCTAGATTCAAAGTTTTTCCAAAACTGCCTTAATGGACAAATAAACTCTCATTCAAGAGAGATGGGAAAAAGTTATACCAGATGGTGTATATTTGAGGGAAATGTATATATTAGTAATAATGATCCATTTACAATATCACAACATAAATTTAATGGAATGACATGAAATAGTTGCATTTGACTGGTATTTATTTTGGAATATATAGATGTAGATAGAGATGTAAAGATAATTGGTAGAGTTTTCAAATATATCCCCAAAATCGAGAAGTGCTTCAATATTGTAAAAAAAGTAGATAATTACCATTACAAAGTTAGTAGGTTCTGTGTTCACAATGTAAAACCATCTGTTATGTATATAATTCTTTGAATTGGATGACATCTAATCAGATTTTACAGGTTAAAGTCAGGCTGTGTAAGTATTAAAAACTGGATGGGGTATATCAAAAACATAGTGTCATCTTTGATGCCCTTCATCCATTCATGAGGCATCCTACAATGGCTTGCACAAACAAAAACAATCACCCTTTCTTTTCATGCTCACATTCTTAGGGCAACCCTCCCTCCTTCTCTCTCTCCCTCCCTCCCTCCCTCCCTCCCTCCCTCCCTCCCTCCCTCCCTCCCTCCCTCCCTCCCTCCCTTCTTCTTTCCTTCCTTCCTTCCTTCCTTCCTTCCTTCCTTCCTTCCTTCCTTCCTTCCTTCCTTCCTTCCTTCCTTCCTTCCTTCCTTCCTTCCTTCCTTCTTGTGTAAGTAATATTCATCCTCTATATACTCTCCCACCATTATTTACCTAAATTTTCTGCAATATTTTCTTAATCACAGGCCAGGCATATTTTTTTCCTCAAAAACTATCACTAGATTTCTGATCCGAACTTGTCAAATTAAATATCAAATATACCCTAATCCTGGTTTTAATCTGTAAAACAGCATAGTAGTTAGGTGCAAATCTCTGCCTCAAGCTCTCTCTGGGTTCAAGTGTTCACATCCACCATTTATTAGCAGTGTGATATTTCAAGCCACTTATATTTTTCTGTGCCTCAGTAGCTTTTTCAGTTGGGGAAAAATAATAGCAGTGCTATTAGCTATAGCCATAATAACACATTTCCTGATGTGATGCAGAGGTTTTAGCCAATGCATATGAATTTTCCCTTCCCTGATTGTTGCTAATTTGGGAGTGATTTAAGCATTATCCACACAATCTTAAACATTTGTTAGGAGGGGAGAGCTCATGTTAAATGTTCTTACTACAATAAAAAAAAGTGCACACTAATTTTTAAAGCCCCTCAGAAGGTCTTCAGGGTCTCATCATACTAATGACTTGAACTAGATCATCACTGGTAAAAACTCATTGTTTAAGAACATGAGAAATTTATATACATGTAAACATTCTAAATTCACTTGAAATAAAAAAAAGTAACAAAATGGCAGACAGGACAACTATTGACTTATATGACTTAAGTTTAATGAATTAAGAAAAAAAGATGAATATTTTTTCTATTCAGATTAACCAAAGGAGACATGCTTACTGGCCTGTATCCTAATCAGTATTAAAAAAAATAGTCATTCCATTCAAGAAGTTAAAGAAAGCATACTGCGAGGGTTCTATTTTTCAATTCAAAATTTAGTTTAATATAAAATTGAACTAAGAAAAAATAGTTTGCTCAATACAAGTAATTCATACACTGTAACATCTTGAATTGGATGAATGAGGAAGAAAAAATATAGTTTAATAACAGTAAGACTTTTCATGTGAAGCATCAGTCGAACTAGACTGCTTGCACATCATATTTTTATTCACACACTCTCAGGATTCCAAACATAGAGCCAATTTCACCCTATGAGTGTAGAATCCATTGCCTCAGCGATCGTAAGTCCCAATTTTTTCCCTCTCTAAGCAATTCAAAAGTCCTTGGAATTATTCTGAAACTCTATCAACATCATTATCCACTTTTTTTTTTTTACAAGTTCCATAGAAAATCAGCAGTGAGTCATTCATTCAACAAATATTTCTTGAAAGTCTCTTGTATGACAGGCAAGAATTTAGAGCTAGGAATCTCTAAATCAGACAGACAAATTCCAGTTCATATTAAACATTCATTATAGTGGAACTGACTTTGACTAGTGTTGTTAAAGTTATTTATTGTGCTAAACAAAGAACTTAACTGTTCAAGGGTATACAAAATTACCAAGCAAATTTTCACTTGATAAATGTGATAACCCAAATCAGTAAGTGAACAAATCACTACATAAAGGCTAAAAGACTAAGAGTTAACCTTAAAAATAAAATGTTTCATGAATCTACAGTTCATCAAACAAAATATGATCAATGTAAGTTATCCAAAATATGATACATACATATATATAAACTACCCCAAATCTTTGGGATCATACCTTTTTTTATAAGGCTGTACTTTGGCCAAATCTAATATTAAAGCAGATAAAAATAAAATTTTGTTTTTATATAGTTGATTATCAAATTATGTCTTTCAATTTTCCCCAGTCAAAATATGAAGTTGGCCAAGTGGTATGCAATTTCACCTGCTCACACTAAGCAAATGCTCAGGTTAACCAGTCACTGTATGAAGGAACAAGCCTTGATTTGGGAATCAAAAAATCTGGTTGTAGACTCAATTCTTCTATTGCTCCCTATCACTTATTTGAGTAGCACTGTTTCCCAATGAAAGTCAGATTAGTTGATTTTTCTTCCATCTGTAAGTGTGCCATTTGTAAAATTTCAAAAATATGAGTTTTTGTTGAGGCACTATTCATGATAGCCAAGTTATGGAAACAATTTAAATGTCTAGCAACAGACAAATGGATACAGAAAATACATATCATGGAATACGTATAATGAAATATATAGTTAATGTTAAGCCTTAAAGAAGAAGGAAACCCTACCATTTGTGACAACGGGGTTGAACTTGGAGGACATTATGCTCAGTGAAAGAAGCCAATCACAGAAAAACAAATACTGGATGATTTCGTTTATTTACCTAAAATAATCAAATTCACAGAAGCAAAAAATGGAATGGTGATTACCAAAGGCTAGTAGAAGAAGGGAATGTGCAGTTAGTTTTCAACTGCAATAAAGTTTCATTTACACAAGATGAATTAGTCCTAGATATTTGTGGTACAACATAGTGCCTAACGTCAATGATGCTGTCATTAAGCACTTAAATATTTGTTAAGAAGTTAGATCTCATATTAAATCTCCTTACCACAAACAAAACAAAATGAATGCAATAACAAAAATAACAAAGGTACATAAAGAAACTTTTGGAGGTGATGAACATGTCTGTTGAATTGACTGCAGTGATAGTTTCACGTGAATGTGCGTATTTCCTGAAGTATCAAGTTGTGAAAGTCAAATATGTGTAGATTTTGGTATATCAATTATACCTCAATAAAGATATTTTAAAAATGCAATTTGGTTTAAAATTTTTAAATTATATAAAAATTTCAAATCAGGAATACCTACATATTGGCTAGAATTGCGTAGTCTTCAGCCCCTTTCCCACCACCCTCCTCTGCACAGAAATTCGCCGCAGTCACAGGTTAGTTGTTCTTCCATATTTTTATGACTTGCCAAAGTCAAAAAATAAATGTATACTAAAATAGGCTGGGTAAATGCTCTGCAGGAAAAAGTTAATTAGTACTTTAGTACGTATACTTTAGTATACGGATACAAATGTAGCATACGCTTTACAGTGAAATTTGAATTTAAATATTCAAAAAATCACTAAGTTTCTTTTCCCATACTGGTTCGGAGAACTGTACAGTCTACCCCAGGGGTCAACCATTTCTTTTACTCAACGTTCAGATTTCCTCATAAAGAACAGAGAGTTGCCTGTTCCCTGTCCTAACGTAGGTTTTCCTTTATTCTAATTTTCTATGATGAGTATATTTAAGCATAAACACTTTAAATTAATAGAAATGAACATGAAATGAATAGAATAGAAATAGAGTATGTACAATTTTACTTAATTTTATATGCATTTAGAACTTTTTTGTCTTTAAAAAAATAAAGTAGCTACTGTATGAACCAGCAAGGAAGTGAATTAACAATTAAAGTGGAGCACTCAATTTCCTCTTTTCTATTTTTATGTATATTTGGGGTGAAAAAGATCCTCAACGTATGATTTTATAATTATTTAGTCCATTATGTAAATACATGGAAAGGATTCAAAAGTTCCAAAGGAGATATTAACATCTATTATGTAAATATATTTTAGATGATTTTCATAACATACATTATAGTGTTTTTTCAAAAATGAATATCATGTTACCCAGTAGATCAATTTAGCAAGTAATTATATATTTAGGATCCCTTTCCACATGTGAACACTATCAATTTGTTGACAGCTTCAAAAAAGAATTCTAACCAGAAATATTCATTTTAACTTAAAGTTATATGAAAGGTTAAGCGGTTCTAACTTTTGATGACACCAGTGGGATTATATCACACTGAATACAGAAAAATTATGACATAGGGATAATGATAGGAATCTGAAAACTTTTATTGTTCTGTAATGGAGGACATGGAAGTTGAATCTCAAAAGTCTAGGAAGTTCTTTTAATTCCATAAAACCATAATTTTTCCAAGCTTATATTGTTTTATTTCTGAGAATATATTGTCAAGACTTTATACATTTTTCTTTAAAATTAAATTTATAGAATCCTCTGACTTTTATATAAAGTAAGGTCTATAAGTCAATACACCATTATTGTTATTGTTAGTATTATAATTTTTACTATAAAACTAGTAGTTGTAGTAATAATTGAAACCAAAATAGTAATGTGCTGCTAACCACAAAGAATAATCAATTTTGCAGTGTAAATAACACTTTAAAAAGATATACATCTTACTTATAATAATGTTATAGACTCTTAAGACATTATATAACTGTAATGATTGAGACTTGATATATTAGACATCACAAAGTAAGGATTGTACTCCAAATCATTGTGTCCTCCATATCTCCTATTGTTATAATGGCATAGATATATGTTATAGATTTTTCTTAACTGTTTTTAAGTTACACTTTATTCTGAGTGAGGAAACCTGGTAGCAAGTTCCAAACTCTGGCAAACAACTATCAGTGGAGCCATCCCTACTAATATCAATGATACTGATTCACAAAATGAAGTTAATGCTTACCTGGCCAACTTTACAGAGAGGCTGTGAAAATCAAATGAGATGTTAACAGTGAAAACAATTCATAAATGCCAAAGTGATATACAAAGACAGCATTTTTGTTACTTTCTTAAGCCTATTGAGCTATATTTGTTCTCATTTTCAAGATTTAAGAGATGACCCCTTTGCCTTTTCCTCCCAGAAGAACGTTGTGTATTCTTGGAACGTGATTCATGACTTTAATCAACTACTTAAAATTTTGAGTTATATATATCTGTCGCATCCAAAGGTTACTTTAAATCTTCTTGGAGATGGATAAGAGTGTAGATTAAAGGATGTGTGTGTGTGTGTGTGTACGCGCGCGCGTGTGTGTGTGTGTAAAACATCAGATCCCTTATCATCTATATATTACATACTATATATATCTATTAAAATGAATAATGTGTTGACTTAGATGATTGACAATGAAATGTGTTCCCCAAAAAATATTTGAGCCCTAAATTCTTTTTTTTTTTTTTCCAAAAAATATTTGAGCCCTAAATTCTGTTGTAACTTTAAATTATCACTCCAGGAGAATTTTATCAAAGAAAAGTTTATGCACTTTTTAAATAGTTTATTTACTTTTTAAAAAGTTTATTAAATAAAGCAGATATTTTATTGAGAAGCTTCTCCTTTAGTTTGTCTATGCACTATCAATACTTATGGTTTGATGTATGATATAATAATGAAACAATAATCATACATGACAATACAGACAATATTATTTTCAAATAATGTTTTTCTGATAAAATCTGTATAATGTTTAGAGTCAACTGTAAACATCACTAGCAACTTCAAGAGAAATTACAAAGCTACAAAAAGAAAACAGTAGGGGAAAGCTCTACATCTTATTAACAAATATTTCCTCCTGTGATATATTTAAAGAGATTAATAGTCACGAGAAGATTTAGGTAAGCAGCCACTGACCAAATTAGGCAGCCTACATACATTCCTTGTCTATGGAATAATGAACGACCTTTGTTCTGATTTGCTGCTGGTAAAGTAGAGAGCACAAAAATACACCTTTACTAATGTAAAGTTCACAGGATTTCTCTTTTGCTGGCTTCCCTGCTTAGTTAGTAGAAACACTTTGCTTGACTTACTTTCCTTTATAACTGAGAGTGATTAAATATAGATAAATATAGTTTAGCAAGGCAAGAGGAAGCATGAGCTTTAAATTCCTGCAGATCTGGATTTGATAACCAGTCCTGCTTCCAAATAACTAGGAACATATGTAAGTTATTTAACTTCTCTGATGCTCAAGTTCCTCATATCCAACTACATGGTGCTAGAATTAAATGAGATAATATGTGTAAAGCTTGTAGCATAGTGTTAGAGAAGACAAGACTCCCTAAATGGTAATGGCTATTGTTATTGTTATTGTTGTTGTTATAATTATTATTGAATTTAGAAGTATTAGATCATTTGTAAATATGAAAATTAACTAAATAAGCTTTACTGGTATCAGTGGGAAACTACATGTTTTCTGTAGACCAACTAGACATTGTGAAATGTTTTCTTCCTTAAGTAATATTTAATAAAGTGTCAGTAAAAATGTAACAAAACTTTATAACTAAATGAGCTGATTCAAAAATGTATGTGGAAAAAAATAATACATGGAGAAAGTCATTATTTTCCTAAAACTAGAGAGTAATAAGGGCTGAAGCTAGACACGCCCAACTGTAAAATGTAGAAGAAAACTGCATTAAATGAGTGTGGTATGGGCATATGAATGCACAAAGATAATCTAAAAGACATGACAGAAAGTCCAGAATATGAAAGAGTATGTATGTCAGTATAATACAAGTTTAGTATATGCAAAATTAGCATTTTAAATTGGTGATCACATAGCTGTGTGTATATATATATATATACACACGCACACATTCACGTATCAATAAAAATGACATTGGGTCCACCATTTGAAGAAAACATTGTTTTAAACATCTAGAGGGTAGAAAACATTATTCTGCCTACCACTCTACCCTTTATTCTTTGAAAACCAAATGTTTACTCTGTAGTCATGCTTCACAGGTAGACATAAATTTTTTTAACAGAGGGATTTTAACAATTTTTACCATTAATTTACAATAGCCAAGTGTTGGAAGCAACCTAAATGCCCATCAGTAGATGACTGGATCAAAAAATTATGGTACATATACACAATGGAATACTACGCAGCAGAAAGAAAAAAAGAAGTACTAAACTTTGCAACAGCATGGATGGAACTGGAGAGCATCATGCTAAGCGAAATAAGCCAGGGGGCGAAAGACAAATACCATATGATCTCACCTATAAGCAGAACCTAACCAACAATGCAAAGAAGCAAGGAAAATATGACCAGCAACACTGAAAGGAAAAGAAATCAACAGAGACAAGAGGGAAGGTGGGGGGCAGGGAAAGGGAAGGGAAGGGGAAAGTCAAGGAACATATAGCAAGGACTCATGGACAAAACCAAAGGGGAAGAGCGGAGGGAGGGAAGGTGGGAGGGGGCAAGGGAAAGAGGTGGGGGGAAGGCAGAGACAAATGTATTTAAAAAGTAAATAAATTAATTAAAAAAAAAAAAGAAAAACTGGGAAAGGGAAAAAAAATAGATTCTCCTCTAGAGCTTCCAGAATACAACAGTCTAACCGATGCCTTAATTTCATGAATGAAATGCATTTTGCACTTTTGCCTTCTAGAACTATGTAATAATAAGCTTATATTGCCTGAAGACAGAGAGAGAGAGAGAACATGGTTTTGAGGAGAAAAGTTTGATCTTCATTTTCCATATACCAAACAAAATTTTTCCTACATACCAAAATAAATCCTAGAATAATTATGTTTAATTGAAAAATAAACCATAAAAGTAATGAGATTTTTAAAAAGTATTAGACTGATTTGTAAAGACCATATAATCTTGGTTTATGAAGCAATACATAATATGTTAAAGCCAAAAAGGAAAAACATGTAAATTTGACTATGAAAAATATGTAAATTTGACTACATAAAAGTTTGTATAGTCTTATATGAAACTTTAAAGACTATGAGGGTTATGAATCTAGAATACTTTGCTTTTTCTTTTCTAATCTTTATTAATTTATTTATTTTTATCATTCACATGTATTACTTTTTAAATAAATGAGTTATAATATGTTTTTAATGTGGGCTAGATGTTAATTTTTCAACCTTTCCTAAATTAACAAAATTTAATAACTCAAGAAAATATTAGGTTTGATAACTGAGTCATTTATATATTAATAACCTGTTCTTTAAAGGGAGGTATACATCTTTATTTTTAATGTTTATATAAACTTTGATAGAGGACTCATAGGTTTAATTTTGCAGGGATTAAAATACAAGTCTTAGCATAACTACAGAATGGCATATGATAAAAAATAATAATCCCATTATATGGTACAATATTGAGGAGTAATGAGTTAGTGAAATATGAAAGAAATAAACTGAATAGGCAATGTGAGGAAAGCTTTCCAATGTTAATAGAATGTTATATGTGTGCTGGAAGAAACAGGAGAACTTTAATGATTCAATTTCCAGGAGAAATCAGTTTCTTTTAAGAATAAAATGAAATAGATCAGGTTGTATGAAAAAATATTAATAATTAATGATGTGTTGGCCATTTGGCTTTTAAAGTAAATAAGAAAACCAACAATGAAAAAAGGAATCCAGATATTTCTGTCTAGATTATGTATGTATCACTGTTGAGTCACAAGAAATAATGTATGTCTGTGACATCCAGCAAGAACTTTCTCATGATTCCCTGAAAGTTCTCAATCAGGGTTCTCAATGAAAAGGTTTAATACATTTTCAGGAATATTTTTAACTGATAAAAATAGTATTCACCATACTGACCAATGTTTATAGTCAATACATGTATATGGTAATATATCATCAGTATTATGTTTGTTTATGATATAAATAATGTATCAGTAATACTGGCTTAAATTGTTCTGTATTTTAGAAAATAATATTTTTTTTCAAAATTATAAAAAGCTAAATGTCACAACAGAGATTTAAAAAATAGTTATGTGTTCCATTTGTTGCATGGATTATATTTCTTCAGTATTTCCTAGTTATATGGTGTCACTATATTTTTAAAAAATATTAAAGCAGCCATGTGTTCTGAAGAGACATAATGACAATTTATTTTGTTAAAAAGGACATAGAAACAATATTCATATTATAAGAGCTATATATTTTTGAGGAGCTCAATTCATAAATACCTTACCTGTTGTACATCGCAAATGACGCTGTAGGCATATCAAGCACTAACCTGCTGTTTATTACAGACCTATTTTGTTATTTTGATGGTACAGATTCAAGTGTGGCAACCTTTCTTTTCTCTGCTCTGCTAGCTACATGACTTCTTTTGGCTAAAGCCATACTGAAAAATACACTTGAATTTCATAAGTGAGGGCAGCCTGGGAGCTGAATGGAATCTTATTAACTGACCTATGAAGTTAGAGACTTAGAAATCTCAATGAGTGAGTAACAGTTGGACTGTATACATAAATTACTATATTAAATAGTTATCTCTTTAATATGCCTATAAATCCAAGTAAACAATTTAAAAACATGGAAACATTGATAAATTGTATACTTTTTTTTAGCATGTATATATTAACATACAGAGTGGGCAAAAGCAGGTTTACAGTTATGAGTATGTGAAACACAGTTTATTCCTGCATTATTATTTAATTTTTGTGTTATTTTCCATATGAACAATTTTAAACCCCACCCCTGTATGCTCCAACTCTAGTAATTCTATAACTTGCTAAAACTCATCCCAAAATATCATTTCTACTCTGTGGGGGCATATTGGGATCAATTAGCTGTTTAGGTAAGGATGAAACATCACAGATTATTTAAAACCATTAGATATATGACTGTGCTCAAGATCAAATATTAAATATGATGGGCTGAATGTTTACTGTTAGAATACAAGGGGGCAAAAGAATAAATGAAAATCTAAATGAAAGGGAGTTGAGAAAACAAATCAAATAAACCCTACCAGTGAATCCAAACCCTGAAAGTCATGATTACTTGGATTATGAAAAGCCAGTAATTTCCAAAAGTTTCTCTTGTAGCCTGGACCTATTCCCTGAACTCCAGACTTGCACATGTAATGACCAAGTAGAAACCTCTGCTTTGATATCGTATAGTCATTTCACACAATATGCAAAACTGAACTGTCTTGCTACCACAAAGTTGTTCTCCTGTCCTCTTCTTTTCAGGATAAGGAAGCTCCCTTCTTGGAGTGGCTATGGACAAAAACCTTGGAACCATCCTTACCTCTCCCAATCCATCCCTCAAGTACTATCAGCTCTACCTTCATAGTACAGAATCCAGCAACTTTTCACCACCTCTACACCTCCCACCCCGGTCCAAACCACCTTTGTATCTTGCCTGGACTACTGCAGTTGCCTCTCCCCTGGTCTAACCTGCTTACACGTTGGTTCCCTTCCATTCTATTCTCACCGCAGATGACAAAGGACAACAGTTAAAAAGTAATTCAGACTGTGGCATTACTGTTCAAAACTCAACGCCTTTCTATATTACTCAGAAACAAAAGCCAATTTCCTTCCAATGGCAGCATCATCCCACTCTCCAGAATATATCTGACTCGCCTGTAGGCCAACTTATGGTTTCTTAAAGACACGAGTCCCTCTCTCAGCTCAGTTTCTTTGCTTTTGCTTTTCCCCCTCTCTAGAATAGCATTATTCATGATATTTATCAGTGTGGACTCAATCAGGTAACTTTATTCAAAGCCTTCTCCGGCCACCCTATCAAAATCAGCTACTTTTTCAAATGTCCCATCTACCTTCTGTGAGTTATTTTTCTCCTCAGTGTCTATCACTATTGAACATACTCTTTATGTTATTTATCTTGTTTATTGTTTTTCTCTTCTCATTAGAAGATGAGGCAAAACTGGAAAAAGAATTTTATATTTTTTGTTTGCTGTTGTGTCCACAGTATCTAGCATGGTATTCTGTGAATATTAGTTGGATGAGTGTTGAAGGATTCTCACTACCTGGAAACCCCCTTCCTTGACCATACAGAAGGTGATTCCTCCATGCCGGTTTCTGGACGTATACTCTTGGACTAGTGTTTTAAAGTTTGTAAGCTTTTAAAGGGCCTACAAGATTCTTCAACTCCTAAAAGAATGACAGGATTCACACTACAAAAAAAAGAAATCTGCAATGTCAAAATTAATAAGTGTGTAGATACTTGTTTACATTATAAAAATAATTCAAAAATTATAGCATTATATGAGGCTGGACACCCTAAAAATGGAATGTATTTATTAAACATAACTGTGTATGTTTAAACTTGTCACCTTCAAAGTAGTCTCTATTTTGATGCAATACACCTATTGTGATGTTTCTTTCTACTACTCAAAACAGTTTTTGACCTCATTGATTTTGATGCTTTTTAGTGCTTCTGCCAGCTTTTGTTTCACCTCTTCCACATCAGCAAAGAGTTTCCCTTTGAGGACTTTTTCATCCGTGCGGGGGAAAAAAGTCACTTGGGGCAAAGTCTGGTGAATAGTGAGTGTAGGGCAAGAGGTTATGCTGTTTTTGGTCAAAAACTGCTGAGCACTCAGAGCGGTGTGGACAGGTGTGCCCGTAAGTCACCCATCATGAAACGGGCAAATGCGTTGAAAAAGTCTTCAAAAAAGTTTCACTGAAACCAAACGCAACCTCTCACAAACAATGCCAGCTGATACATTGATACAGATGGGACCCTAGAACCTCACCTAATTGGGGCAGAAGCCTGTAGGACAAGGGGCCCATCCTCCAGAAGATAATTCATGTAATGAAGCTTCAATCAGAAGAATGAAATAAAACATTTTAGCATACTCAAGATTATGAAAACATCTTTTAATAACTTGAAGCAAGCCAAATATTAATGGGGAAATTGGTACAATTGTGTTTGTTTATTTTTGTGAGGCTCCAAAAATAAGAAAGGGGTCTTTTAAGGTACTGTCCCTTTGTTATTTATATCTCCAAATTCTTGGCGCAGTGAAATATTACTTTACTCTCATTTTCAGCTCTAATAATAATGTACAGCTTAACGTTCTTTACACGTGTTGACCCTCAACTCTGCTGGATCATCTGACTCATAGTCGTTGTTTAAAATGCAGCTCAGGCATCCTCTGTCCTAAATTGTTTTTCTTACTGACTCTCTGCCCTGTTGTAAGATAATGGAACCAATTTGGTGCCTATAAACAGCATATGTTCATTTATATTACTTCCCTAGAATTCTTACCTCAGCCTGCAGACCCTACATACCCTGAATTTTGCCTCCACTCCTTAATTCATCCCCGATCACTCTCTTCTCATATATTATGCTCCAATGTCACTAGTCTGCCTTCTGTAATCTAACTAATTATCATTTAAGAAACTTGGTCCTCTCTTGTCTTTTCTCCCTAGGATGTGGCACCTCCAAATCTTGGAATGGCGGACTCCTCGGGTCTCAGCATGAATCGCCCATACTTAGAGCAGTCTCGTCTGATCGCCTAATCTAAATTAGCTTTCTGCTTCATCTCTGAGCATCATGTTTCATTTTCTCCAAAGTACTTATGACTACGTAGTGTGACTTTGTTTTGGTTTATTTATTTCCTCTGCCCCTTTCCCCACTTCTATCAAAAATATAATCCCTGAATCAGGACACTTGGTCCTGATCCTTATTGCAGAAGTTCCCACCTAATAGGCAATGAATAAATACTTGCTGAATGATATATTTCATATACAAGTATAATTTATAAGTCTACATATCTTTTTCACAAATCAGTCAGCTTCTAGATAATAGAAAGACTATGTCACATTCCTTTTTGTATCCCTAAAATTAGTCTAGGATACATTTACCATTTGGTAACTGTTTTTCAAATGCATGAATCATAATTAACATCCTCACCAGAAGCTCTTAATTTCAAAATACTACAACTGGAAATTTCAAGAAAAAATATTTAGAAAGAAGCTCAGAATGAATCTTTGAGAAATCAGACACAGGAAGTTTGTGCTGTTTTAAGGCATCATGGCTGAAGGAGTACAACTCCTGACATATTATCTTGTTTCCCTATAATTACCAGCCCTCGTGCAATTTGGTGGAGCCATATGACTTGTTCTGAACCAAGACAATAAAAAGGCTATGTGCAATCCTGTGATCTTTCTGTGCTTCAGGCATACTCACTTTAGATAATATTATCACCATCAGAGCTCAAATGCACTGTATTTTACTCAACTATAAGGCTTATTTAAAAACTACAATCTCAGTTTAGATTAGACACTCTTAGCTATTAGACAGAACATAGAGTAAAAGATTTCTAGCCCTCCATCTGGGAAAACTCAAACATTCTAAGATGTAAAATAGAAGCTCAAAGTGAAGAGTATGATGATTTCAATTTCATTATTACTTAGATCTAATGTTCTTAGTTCTACTTTTCATTAGTGGAAAAGAGCATATCAAGCAACATGCACTAAAGATCATGTTAAGTAGAAATGTACATCCAACTAATTTGGCTGGGAAGTTCCGGAGCATTGGCAAACAGGGTGTCAACATCAATTATTTTTGACTAATAAAAGTCCTTACATGTGGGGAAAAATAGAATAAAAAGGAAAGCTTCAAATAACAGACTACATTTTATTGCTATTAGCCAATACATATGGCATGGATATAAAAATTACAATCAAGTTGAAATGGAGAAAAAAATGACATCATCTTTGTTTTTCACATCATAAAATATGGGGAAAATCTTTTCAAAAATTTCTCATTATCATGATGGCATTAACAAATAAATGTTTAGACTACAAATTTATTTTTAAAAATAGATAAACATTAATCATACTATCAACATTTTAAAACATCCCTTAAAAATGCTTTTGGTAAAAAACTTTCTCAGTCCCTTTCAGCAGAGTATCATAATCTTACATGTAATAAAACATAATTTAAATTCTTATGCAGTGAATGAAAATGAGGAATATTTTTAAAATAGAGGTTTTTATTCCTCTACTCGTGCATGGGTTGTTTGGCTGGCACAGTTGCTGTGCTCTTCTCTTGGGCACAGTTTGAGGAGGTCTAAGTAGCGATCTGGCCCACTTTAAGGCTGCCAGATTGTTGGATGGAGTTTTTATATACTCACAAAGCTGAAAGCATCCACATAAAGTTTCTTGTCTACTTTAAGAATATCATGGTGTTCAGTGTTATTTAATGAAAGGTATTTCTATTTGCTTTTATTAAGCATAGTAAAACTGCTACTGATGGCCAATAAGCAAAACCCTCAAACCAAAATATCAGCATATAATGTCACCAAATCATACTCTTGATGATAAGGACCATTTTACTTTAGATCAGTAGTCTTCGTGCTAGCAAGTGATTACCCAAGGAAATGACAGTATGATCCAAGGAGTGTGGGAAGAAAAAAACAATCATCTTTATATTTCACTTTTATAAAGGAAAAAAAAATCTGACTTGTAATGTGCAGAATGACACTGAAAGCCTTCCTAGTATGTAAATCAATCATGCCATTTAAATACAGATGTCACATACACATGTCATATGCAGTTCATGAGGACTCCGGAGGACAGGGAAGACATAGCTCAGTGCTTTGTTAGGCCCTTGTTAATCTCATGGTTTTAAAGCCGGCCTCAGATTCCACTTCAGATTCCAGGAGCCCGGGTACATGGGTTTATCGTTTATGTCATCTAATTTAAATAAAATTAACACTGACAATGGGTAAGGGCCTTCAAAGAACTCCTGCAAGTGAGTCACAGACTGAAGATGTCACAAGTAGCAATAAGCCACAAAAATGGCAAAGCTGACACTTTTTTTTGCTGTTAAAAGTAAGTTGGAAGCCAATTACATTCCAAGAAACCAGGACAATTTAATCCTATCTGACAAAAATTCAGCCATCAGAAATATCATAAAGCTAGTAAGTATATGAATTTAAATATACTATGATTAAGAATGAACTGCCCCTTCAATGTGTACTTTGGTGGCTTTGTGAATCATCTTTTTCATATCTAATAGCCATTAAAACTAAACATTAAACTGGTCTTACGAACAGTTGTCCAAATTTCTGGATGACAAAATGTAAGACAAATATCTGAAAAATAATGAAGCTTTTGTAAGCATATAGCTTTAAAAAAAAAAAAAAGATGTTTAAAGAAATGAGTAAGATAAAATTATTATTTTTAAATGTTATTTCATCTTCAAAATTTCTGCCTTCTATGTATTTTTGCAATATATATGAGTCTGATGGTATGTATATAATTTACAAATACATCCATGAGTTGAGGATTTTTGATTCAAAATGTTCTCTAAACAGATGAGTTAAGGACCATAGTCTGGAGCTGTGCTGCCCAATGTGGTATCCCCTGTCTACATGTGACCGCTGAGTGCTTAAAATGTGGCACTTCTGTGTTTTAAGCACTTAAAACTTGTGTTAGAGAAGAACTACATTTTTTATTTTATATAATTTTAGTTGACAAATTTGAAAAATGAAACAATGTCAGATACTGTTTTCTGTTAAACACAACTGCATTTTTTTTTTGGTAAGGCTATATTTTACTTTGGTTGTTGAAAATATAGCATCTGAATTGAGATGTTCTGTAAGTATAAAATATAACACCATATTTCAATGTGTGAAAGATTCAAGATGTCCCAATAATAAGTTCATGTTGATTTCATCTAGAAATGATAATATTTTGGTTGAAAAATACTAATTTGAATAAAATAAAATTTTTTAAATTAATTTTGTCTACTTTTTTAACTTTTTAAAATATAACTGCTATAAAATTAAAAGTTACATATGTGGATTGAATTATATTTCTATTGGACATCTGGTCCAGAAGCAGAAAGTGGTGGATAGGGAGATCTATAAAAGGCACATTTAAGAGAATAGGTTCATAACTTTTTCAAGATTAAAGACTAGAATAATAGATCAATTTCTCTAACATATAAAAAGTGTACTTATGCATACAATTTTGAAATATTATAAAGATATTTTTAATTAAGATTTACTGAGCTTAATGCACCTAAGAATTTCCACTAATACCTACTGTATATGACTTGAGTTATATAGAAAAGTCATACAGAGTTAACACATATGACATTAAATTGAAATTACACAAATTTAATTCTATATCAGAAAAATAGCTGACTATTTTTTTTCTTCTATGAAAAGACTGGACGAAAAGAAAAGGACAATAAAATAAAAAGGGGTATCCATTTGATCTTTTTAAGAGAATAGTGAAAAACAACACATTTGGGTTCTTCATCATGTGCCATGTTTGAAATGAAAACTTAAGTAAATCATTCCTTCTTCTTAAGGATGTCAGTTGAGCTGGGACAGCCACAGACACACTCCTTGTTATTCAAACCCATGGACTGTCGGCTTAATTGGTAGTTTTCTCATACAAAGTAAGTATCCAATTAGAAATTTTTTCCTGTGGAATACATGCATAGCATAGAAATCTTTCTCTGAGTTGCTTTATTTTCAGTATCCCCGGTCCCCACCTGCTCTGGGTCTGGAAGATCCCTCTTACAGGACTCCAGTTACAGGGGGAGAAAAGGCAACCACAGGGTAGGCGACTGCAGGTGTGTCAAGCACACCCAAGTATTGCGCGTGCATACGTTTGAACAGCAGGGTTTGGCCTGTTTCTTTTTTTAAAACATTTCCACATAGAATACCATTTTTGTAACTGTCCCCTGAAAATGAAATCTCACATGAGAAACTTCTTTGGAAAACAGTGCTTAGAATACCTTTGATTTCTCTGAAGAACTGACATGTTTCACAGTCTTTCTGATATTTAGAAAAAAAACATGGTAGAGTTTCCAGCTCAGAGACCAAGTCAGCAACTCTGGAAATGTTTTAAAACTATGTTTTGCTTTGTTTTGTTTTGCCTCACCATGTCTCCTATTCTGCAGACCTCATTTTTTATTTATATCTGAATATAACTTGATTGTATGTACTCATGTAAGCTGTCACAAATACTTTATAGAAAATGGAAGGGTAAAAAGATGTAAGTTTTTAACAAATATAGTTAATTGTTTTCACAAATATCAAGATTATATAAATTATGATGAAATATTACTAATAGAATATGTTTATGGTACAGAGTAGGTAGACTTAAGGAGAGGTTATAGAGATGTCTGCTGTGGTTCCTCTTTTCAATATATTAACAATATATTACAAATATATTAACAATAGATATAAACTGTCTGTGTTGGTATGGATTACAGATTGGCTCTAAAACGAAATGTCAAATATATGCTGAAAAACAAATTGCTTGTTGAATTTAAACAGGTAAAATTGTGGTATATTTCAAGGAAAAAATATCTGATAAAGAAATATTTTTTATTTTTGTTACAAAGGAAAAATGCATAATTTTAAGACCTTTTTTCATACAAAGTCGAGAAAATGTAATCAAATGACATTAAAGCCATTACATATTCTTTTCTTTCTGGAAAGTTGGTGCTAATTCTAATGATATTACCACAAGAATCCTTTTTAAATAACTTATCTCCGTTTGAGTGTTGTTGCAATTCTCCAAGAGAACTGACTTTTTAAGGAAAGGTGCTGCTTTTCAAAGCTCAAATGCAAGGTAGGAACTAGTAAATTCCAGAACAGAAATTAATATTGTTCTTGGATATGTCTCATCTCAGGCATATTTTTCAGTTCTTTAGAAAGATTTCTAAATGGGCACTTTATTGATTTATAAATCAGTTGATAAATACAACTTGTCTCATATTTGGGAAATGTTTCTAAGAATAATGGTTAAATCTGTGGTCTTCTCTGTACTGTTAGAGAAAATAGGTAGGTGTGGAGTAATCAATAGTCAAGTTTAAGATCTCTCACCCCAATCTGTCTGTGGCAATAGTTATGCACCTGTAAGTCAATCCAAGATAGATGAAGACTAAAACGGCAAGGTTAAAGAAATTACAAATGCTTTCCCTTTGTTCTTCCTTTTCTTTACAAAACAACAACCTTAAGCTGACCTCAAGGAATTTAGAGAATTCACAGCCTGTTATGTATATAAAGTCACTGGTTATGCTTTCTGCAATATTGTATATATTTGAATTCAGAGAGTAGTGTTTCAGCTATATTTTCATGTTTACATTATGCTCATGAGCACCAATCTTTTCACTCACCACGTGCTAAGCAGGAAACAAAATAAATATTAAATGTCTGGTAAATGCAGAAATCGTGAATGAGTTTAAGTAAATTACAGCTTTCATGTGTAACATTTCCAGTTCAGGGGACATATTTCCAGGGGATCCAGGCACCTTTCTTGACTGCTACTGATGACTAAATAGTGTTTTCAATAAGATTTCGTCTCTTTTATTGACCTTGTTTGACACTGTTCACTTCTTACTGAAAGTGACCACATGAAACTTGGCATTCACATGGGTAGCACTCTTTAGGGCATGCATCCTTCACTACCAGCCACTCTTTCTATCTGCTCTGCATCCTAAGACATTCATATCATAGCTCGAGAAGAAGACAAAGAAAAATGTGTATGCTTATTGATGATTTTTGAATTGTATATGCAGAGCACTCTGCCAGTCTTGAAGAAACTGGAGAACCAGGTGAGACACAATGTTTGTTTTCTGGTTTGAGTGGCAAAGTAGCAACTATATTAAGAGGTTAATACACACAATAACAAATGGTGTTGGCTTTATGCATGCCAAAGCGAAAGCTAGGATGCCTAGGTTATGCAGCCTAGGGAAGAGATAGATCAAGCCCCTTGAGGTAATTTTATAGACAAGTCAGGTGACAGCTGGGTGATGTAGAATGATGTAGGCCGGACAAGATGGGTATACGTGGCAAGTAAGCAGTTGGGAACAATGCTGGGAGGCAGTGAGGAGGTTAGCTTGGCTTGAGTGGAAGGGGCTTTCCAAAAACTAATAGAAGACGCAGTTTGTTAAGAAGAGAATCAACATATTTCAGCAAACCTGGAATGACAGGAAACGTGTGGAATGGGTCCCAGAGATGCTGAAAAATATTTAGAGAGGTAGAATAGGAGAAAACTAAAGAAACTGGTGTTCTGTTGGATTTGTAAGGTATGTTTAAGGTAATCTAAGGTATCAGTTTGGGTCTGGAGGTTCAGGGGTCAGGATATCTGGCAACCCAAGGTGAGTATGTAGAAGCAATAAGAATGGAAAGGAGACAAATATAAAGGATCTATAAAAAATTGAACTGTGTCAATTAACAACAGAAAGACAAAGGGAAAGGAGCAATATCCCACTGTTGATGGAGTAAGTAGTACACGAAGGACTTTTGAAAGAGAAAGATAGTACAAGGTGTCCTGGCAGGTGAAATTGCAACACATTTTTAAGGTGAAGTAGTAAAAGCGGGTGGAATGTCCAGGATCAGGGCCTGAGGTGACAGAAAGTTATGGGAGCACTGCCTTGCTTTTTTTTTTTAAATTTTATTTTAATTTATTTTTTCAAATACATTTGTCTCTGCCTACCCCCACCACTTTCCCTGGCCCCCTTGTTTTCTTATTGAGGAACCATCAGAGGAAGGGCAGGCGCATTGAAATTAAAGCAGCCAAAAAAAGCAAAATCCAAGCCCTTGCTGTTTGTTTGGAACAAAGAAGAAACTGACCCACAGTGAAAAAGAGACCCATATCTCCACTTAAAAAAAACAGTAACGTGGCTCCCTTCCCACAATGCATGGCTTTTATCAGAGATATAAGAGGGGTGAGGGAGAGAAAACTTTTAATTGTCTCGGAAAAGCCCTAAGGTAATACTCTCATCCTATCAGTCAAATAGCTAAAGGCTAATCACTCCCTTAAAATCCTCCCCCTGTGTATTTGTATTTCAAAACCAATTTTCTTCATTTTTATTCAAATAGAGAACTGTGCCTGGTTGTTTGTGGGTGGTCTGTTTATTTGGATTTTTGCATTTTTACCACAGCTGCTTGTTTAAATGACTTATTTTGTTTCTAATTATCTTTCATATTTTACAACTATATCAAAATATTTTAACTATCATGTAACTTTGTAAATGCATGGGAAACAAACAACAACAAACCAAAGCAAAGCTATGCATGCAGGAGAGGAACGAAGATGTCTGTCCTGAAACCCTCAGTTTACAATTTACCTCCACAAATATTATTTTTCTTAACATTCTGGTTTTTCTTGAAACACAGATTAACAAAATTTGTGCTAAAAGTTTTGTTTCTTTGTTTAATGCCAATGTTTCTTACTCATTGCAAGGTCCAGAGAGGAAGGATTGAGTTTGAAATTTTGCAGTACTACGAATACAGAGCCCTAACTACCAGGAGCCTCCAGTGGGCACTTAGCAAATGCTTGTAGAATCACTAAATGAATTAATAAATGCCTAAGTTAAGGTGATACCTTCTGCTCTGAAAAGAAAACTAAATATCTTTTTTGGGGTTGGTCTAGTTGCAGCCCTTTGAGTACCTGGAAAAAGTTCATCAGTTCTGGATGAGAAGACCTTGTCTAGGAATGAGTGAAATTTTTACTCATCTTTTGAGGTTTTATTCCAAATCTTGATATTAATGTCTCAAGAAAATAAACCATATACTCCCAACTTATTCCAAGAACTAATAAAATATAATAATATCTCCTTTTTAAGACAACTAAGAGGTTAAATGAGGTCATATTAATAACGTAGAAGGACAAATTAGGTGATACCATAATACAGTAATTTATTCAATCTCAAATAAGTAATACAATTTCTTATATCAGCCAAACTCTGGAATGATACTGATCATATTAATTTACACTTTCAAAGCAGAAATTCAAAAGAGCTCTTCATAATTATTTTAAAAAAGGAAGAAGAACTGGCAAAATCTCTGTTGCTCTTTGTATAAAAGGCAGATACTCATACTTACGTGAGTCAACCAAACTTACTTGGTCCCTCAGTCCTCTATGTGCAAATATCAGTTCAATTCACTAACTTGCCAAGCATTTGAGTTCAGTCAGGCACTAACCATGATTTTTTTTTTTAATAGTCCTAGCAGAATGTCAACTTTGATCAAGGTCTAGGCCTACTCAGAGAACCTTTCAAAATGCAAATCTAATCATGTCACTTACCTGCTTAGCACCCTATCATTGTTTTTCATTGTTCTTAGAAGTCCTAAGTCTTTAACAAGATGCTGCATGGTCTGCTGCCTGTTTTCAACCTTGTTTGACACTGTTCACCTCTTCCTGAAAGTGACCAGCTGGGTTTGTTCAGTTTCTTTGGTGTGTCAAACTTTGCTCTTCCTATAGCTTTCACCTAGACAGTCAAACTCAGCCCTGCTTTCCGCTCTATGACCACATCATATCAGTACTTATTGATGCTTCTCTGTCACTTTAAACTCATTTAACATATACTTCCTAAGCCAATGCCATGTCCAGGGACTATTGGAAGCTCTGGAGAGCTAGATAGCAATAAAACAAATAAACCAAATATAAGTAGGAAATATGATCAATGTAATACAAATAATTTTTGAAAGTAGATGACTTGGGACGTGGTGGCTCTTTTTAGATTTGATAAACATGGGTGGTCTCTCTAAGAAGGAGATATTTAAACCAAGATCAGAACTAGCAGTAATTAGCCCTACAAAGATCTGGGGTAGAGGTAACAGGCAATATAAAATCTCTGAAATAGAAAAGAGTTTGGTGTGCATGGAGAACAACGGTAGGAAGAGCTTTCTGAGATGAACTAAGAGACATGGGCACTAACAGATACAGACACAGATTTATGCAGGGTTTTGTAAGGGCAGAAAAGGAGTTTGAATTTTGTTCTAAGTGAGTAATTGGAAGCAACAGGAGGATGCTAAGCAGAAAAGTGAGATGGTATTATTTATGTTTTAAATAGATAATTTTACTTTGCTGCATGGAGAGAGGATTATGCATATGTAGGGAGCAAAAGTAAAAAAGGAAAATAATACAAGAAGTTCAAGGAGACTTGGCTTAGTTAGGTAAAGGGGGGAGTGGAAATATTCAGTAAGGATATATTCAGTAAGAGAAGCTAATGACCTGGATGTTAAACATAAAGGAGAGATGTATCAGGGAGAATCTGTAGTTTTTGTTTGATCGTCCTGGTGGATGAGTACAGTGTTCTGCTGAAGAGAAGACCACCTGGGTTAAGACCCTGGTTCTACCACTTAGTGCTATTTGGCAGGTATGACTGAAAAAGTTGCTTAGCCTCTCTACTCATTTGTTTCTACATTTATGAGAACTCCATAGGGTTACTGTGAGAATTTAATAATGTAATGATTTTGAAATGCTTAAAACAGCTTTTTGACACATCAGTCCTCAATGAACATACCTATTATTATTGCTATTGTTGTAATTATTATTATAACCTAGATATGGAAGACAATGCAACATGCAGACCTGAGAAAATCTACATATTTTTGACATTAAGTTTGAGATATTTATTAGACATGCACATGGAGATGTTAGTTGGTAGGCACATGAGTCTGGAGTTCTGAGGAATAATTAGTCCTGATGATACAGTTTTGGAAGTGATTTGGTATCTAAAACAACACATAAAATCCCCTAAGGAGACCTTGTAGAGAAAGAAGCGGCATGATTCCCAAACTGTAATAATGAGCACTTCAGTGTTTATAGATTAGGGTAAGACAGGGAGCCAGTGAAGGAGACTGAGAAAGAGCAGACAATAAGCAAAGAGATGACTCTGGGGTCATGTGAAGAAACAAAAATTATAAGCAAGAACTACTTACCTATGTCCTGTGCTAGGGAGAGATCATCTAACAAAAGAACAGAGAACTAACCAATGGAATCTATCATTTGGAGGTTCTTGGGAATCTTGACAAGAGTTTTCTCAGTAAATATAAGAAATAGAAAGTTTCGTGTCACTTCCTCTGGGGGAGCTTTTCTGAGTGTCTGGAATAGATTAGTTCCTTTCTCAATGTACCTGTCATTTCTCTAGCATTTATCATACAGGAGATTACAAAGAAAGTCAACTTTGAATTAAATCATTATCTACATAAAAGATATTATTTGTGTAATTATTCACTTATTTTCTATTTCTCCTCATTGTTAGTCATCTACTGGGTAGTAGAGATCATATCTATCTTGTTTTTCACAATATCCTCAATAACTAACAGAATGCCTAATACATAACATTGCTCAATTTATACTGAATGAATGGCTGGATAAAGAAATCAATGAACGACCCAATATGACTGTACTTAAAACACACTGACTTCCTTTAACTAACACATAACTAATTGACATGATTAATTTCAGCTTATTTCTAAGTTTTGTCATATATAAGCAATTACTTTTATTGAAGGCCGCCTGAAATAATTTTGGAAGAAGTAGGTAGAATAAAATTAGTAAACAGCTACTCTAGTTTACATTGTTATCTAACCAAAGTTTATTTTTCAAGAGAAGAAACAATATCTTTACTCCAGGAGATCATTTTAGTACTCAGTATAAAATTGATTACCATCAGCCCTTATTAAAACCCAGTAGATACAACTGATACTTTAGAAAAGAAACCTATTAATCAAATTAACTGTCTATTGCTCTAAATTGATTTTTAACTTTATCCTATTATAGATGAAATGACCAAATATGTTACTTGAATGGCATTTTGATTAGTTTTTTGCCAAAATGATACTTATAGAAGTAGTGGGCATCTATTATTATGTCTTTGGCAAGTACAGAGGGTTAACGTAAATAATCACATATTAAGAATATTTCTGAATTTTCTAATGACATAAAGACTATCACATTTTGTGTTGCTCAGGGTTCCAAATAAAGACAACTTATATGATAAATTTCTTTGTGTTACAATGCAGTATGAGAAAAAACTTTGTCTTTTTTCTGAATAATATGTAGTTTTCCTCTACCTGAGAATATCAATTATGAAACTCAATACATTATCCTTTTGACCATGCTTCTAGGAAATTTGATTGTACATTTCTGTTTAATTCCAGTAGATATTAATTGTGTAATTTTCTATATCTTTTCTTTACAATATATGTATTACTATCTAATATGATTTTAGCAACCCGTATGTATGTTTTTGTCACAAATTATCTCCACTGTTTTGAAATACAAAGAGCATGAATAAATGAAAAAAAAGTTCTCTCTTCCCTTTTTTCAGTACTGGAGATAATCCATTCTTCTTGGTCTTTTTCAAATAGAACCATTTCTATGGAGTCATTTTTGACTCTTCAAGTACGAACTTACTCCCTCTCTTACATTCCAAGGACACATTTGAATCATCTTATAAAATTTGATGATATATTATTCTCAAACATCAGGTAACATTGAGTTTTTTTAAATTCATTTATTTGTTTTAGGATGTGGAGCCAGACAAAACAAAAACAATGCAAAAAACTTAAGAATAATAATGACAAAACATTGTTCCATTTTAGGACTTAATATGCTTTTCCTTCAAGGAATGAACCCTCCCTAGACTTAGTAATCTCCATGCTGCTAGGCTGCTCAGATTCAAATAGATTTCAAACCCTCATCTATATTAATCCAATTGATATTCTATGCTTCCATTTTTGTTATTTTGATTTCCTTTTTATATATCATGACTCTATACACACAAATAAATAAATGTTATAAAATACGAAGTAGAATATGAATTATCATTCTCTATTGAATGTTTACATTTCCTTCAATTTGATGGAAAAATCTCTAAAGATAAGGATTATATTATTCTTACTTTTTGTCCTTCCTGGGAGATACTGCTGGAAACAAGAGTCACGTATATGATGACTGACCACCAAAGTTACAGTTATTTCTCTCATCTGCCTGGTAATACTTGAAGGATTATTATGGGATAGACAATACCATTAAAAGGGTCAACAAATCTAATTAACTTTTTCTAATAAAAATAAATTTAGGTGTTCACTGAAATTAATAAGCAGTAAAGTTAACAAAAACTTGTTTTAAATGATTTAGTCCTAAATGGCATTATAAAGTAAACTAAATATTATTCAAATACAAGTAAAGGAGCTGGCATTTAAAATTATTTTTTCCATAGGTGTATAGTACATTAGAGTGTTAAGTAAAACATTTAATTGAACTCTAAAAGTTTGTCAAATTTTCAAATAGTTATTAGTAATACTTCTGGAATCTTTAAAACATTTTTTCTAAAATAAATTACTTATGCTTGAAATATGAACACATAATTGCCTCTAAAATTTTTATATCAAGATAAAAGTAGCATTAAATTTCTATTATATAAGAATCTTATGTTACCTAAATTAGATCCCAACAATGGTATAAATTTTCCTTTTTCTCTAAAAATAACAAATTTATTCTAAGTTAAGAGAAGTGCTTGAAACACATTTTAACACTAAATTTGTTAATGTATTTTTTTCATTTTTGAGATTTACAAATGTATCATTTGGATTGTTTCTATTTTAAAAAATGTTTATTACACAATATGTCATTCTAAAGTGAACAAGCTATTTCACATTCTCTCCCAATTCTAGTCTACAAGTATATATGTTTATCCCATTTATAATCCTAACATTTATTATTTTCCTCTTTTAAGAACACAAAATCAAAACATTTCTCCCTAACTTTTCAATATGATAATTTCTGTTAATTATATAATAGAGTAGTAAAAATAATCATTAATAATTATTTTGAATATATTTTAAAAGCACTATGTAACGATGTAAAACATAATAGAGGATGAAGAGTTAATACTGGCCAACGTCAAATAATACATATAATCAAACATGAAAGGATAAATGTCCCCTAGACATGTAAGACTGAATGAGAGAAGGCTACAGAGTTCTAAGACAACTGAGAAAGTGTGATTAGCAGGCAGAGCCCTGTAGCCTCTTGACTTTTTTCTTAACCTTATTAGCAGTCTTTCTTATCGCTGACAATATGTTTCCCCTGCAATAGCAGTGAGAGTCTATGCTACTACTCTAAACGAAACCCCAAAAGGATTTTGGTTGAGGAACTGACTCCAACCTGTTCCCAGCTTCTTCAGAGCAATGCTGTCCTAGGAGATATTTTATTTTTAAGCTATTTCTACTTTGTAATACATTTTTCTTAACACAAAACACTTGAAACTAGAAACCTGGTTGCTATGTAGCTGTATGAATTTTCCAATGGAAGCATTATCACATTTTTACTTATCACCAAAACAATAGCAAAAAAACGTGTAATATTTCCCCTCTTGGAACGCAAATCCAAATCCATACCAATTACACTGCCTGTTTCAGACATCCTGATTTTTTCTGTCAGTTTTCTGTGAGCAGTAGTGTCATAGTTAGCCTATTAGTACATTGGACCCCAAAATGCATTATTTTCACACCAAAACATCAAAATCAAATACAGCACAGGTATTCCTCTGATGTGAGAACAACTATTATCTTTTACTTGATTTCCAACATTCTCCCAAGTACAAACTAAACAGCAACACCTTTGGATCCTAGAAACCTTGGCTTACCTTGTTACTGTTAGACAAATATTAATGACGACAACAAAAACCCTAAGTCTTTATTGCAGTTCTGTCAGATGAGCTGTTGATCTGCTTGTGGCGTACCACACATGCAAATTGTGCTGAAACAAATGTTCTGAAAAGTTTACTTTTCATGATTCAGTTAATTTAAATACATTTCACAGGGCCCAACACATATTCGAGAAGAAAGTGACCAGATGCACTTAAAACTGGTTACTAAGAGTTTTCTCCTTTTTCAAGTTGAGAGGAAGTATGTAAAGGACAATTCTTGGGGAGGATTATCAGTGTGCATGGTGTGTTTAAGAGGAACAAAGGAGCCAACTGTAGTTAAACCCTAAATGGCAGCAGGGCAAGAACAAATATTTAGCACTGGGAAAATCATCCATCATCAACAACATTGTTTGCCATTTTACAGACCAAACAGAAGACTGAATTCTTCATTTTTTAGCTGGTTAAGCTGCTGTCCTGCAACACAATCATTCAGAGTGCCGCATTTAAAGACAGGATATGGGCATGCATACAGAATTCAATCGGATCAAAATCAGGTCTCCATCAGTTCTGAACACATAAAAATAAAAACCAGTAAAGCTTATGTTAACTTAACAACATAGTTCATTTTATGGGAATCTTACTTTTATGCGATTACACTCAGTAACCTAACACGACAACATAAGGTGTGGATAAAAGAGTTTTTAAACATTTTTATAAGCGCACATGTGCAAGAATAAGTGGCTGCTCAAGTCCTTAACAACACTGTTGCTACACTTTAGAATATAACTACAAATTTTCTATCAGCAAACTGATCACTGCACCAGGAGAAAACATGAGAAATTCAGGAAAATATAAGAACAATAAAAAAACTGAGGTATTAGTAGTACTATAATTAAAATTAAATGCATTAAAGTTATTGAAGATCCTCATGTTAAAAGGTTCCATAAAAACAAATGACAACAAAAAGTATTTAAGAATTATTATGACCATCTTTATAAATCTTCTAATATAGAGAGTTTTCAGAGGTAGGAAGACATATAACCCTGTGCATGGAAATTATAAGAACATCTTAAGCAATGCATGATTAGACCCTATGGCGAGAATAATGTGTACTTGACCAGAGCTACAAAAATATTTCATACATACATTGATACAATGTACCTATTATATCGTTCATGATATTCCAAGTTTAAAATAGTAAACTAGAAAGGAGCAAGATTTCAACTTTGCTTTGCTAAAATATCTCATTGCCCCAAACATACAAATGATTGACAAAAACTATTCTTTTTATATTTTTAGATTAGCATAAATATAGGATAATAATTACATAGGAATTAGAATGTGATAACTAACACTAAAGATAAAAACAAATTGATTTCCCAATGGCTAAATATATAATATTAACAATTATTATAAAAGAGATTATAATTAAAATTCCTTTTTCAAAATATTGTAGAATAAATAATGAGAAAAGAAGGTGCTTCTTTGTGCCCAAATAACATAAAATATACCCATTTAAGTGTATAGTATAGACTAAGACTTTGAGAACAAAGATTTAAAAAATGAAATATTTTTGATGACTTGTACTCTTTCAGCAAATAGTAACTACAATACTATATATATAGGTGTTTTACTAAATTATATAGTAATTGTATTGCCTAAATTTTGACAATACTAAAAAAATAAATTTGTACAATTAGCACAGCAAGTTTATCTTTTAAAAATTCATTACTTTATAAAACAATATGTCTGTTTCAGAGTAATAATAAGTTACTTTACAAATAGTACTTCTCTACAGATATCTTCAAACCAAGAATCTCCAGTTTGATTTCACTTTATGTATACACAACTAATGAATTGAACACATTGTCACTTCATAAAATCAAAGTTTGCTTTCCAAGTAAAATAATTCAATCAAAATACATTCAAAGTATTTGAAATTATTATCTGAAAAATTAAAAAAAAAACACCTACACCTTATTGGCAAATAATTATGTCACAAAGGCAATCCATACATATATTCTTGAAGAGAATAAAAACTTGATTCTAAACTCATGGAAACCTCTGGAAACTTCATTGCATTGTATAAAGGAAAAATAGAAAAAGAAAAACTTTGTTCAGAGACTAAATCTTCTTCCGAAATGCCCTGCCATTTTTACCGTACACAGTTTTATCAAGCCAAACCTACAAAGCCAAGAACATTCCTCAACAAGGTGACTATTAACTACCATTTACTTTTAAATCTTAAAATCAAGCCTAGCTGTCTTTCATCTTGTAATTTATTATCATTTCTAGAATTTATTAAAAATATCAGAAATTTTGGATTAAACAAAGTCAATAACCATAGAACGATGAGTGAAACAGTGTAAAGCAAAAGTGAAAACAAAACTATCATTACATACTTCATGAATTAATGGTGAAAAAAAAAGGGACTTCTTACCAAGTACTCCAAGTCGATAGTTGACTGTGATGACAATCACATTGCCATAACTTGCCAAGACACTCCCGTCATATAAATTTCCAGTACCTTCCATATATGAGCCACCGTGGATATACACCATCACTGGTTTGGGACCCCCACTGTCCCGAATATCTGAAAAACAAATGGTTGGCAATTGCTCTTATCCTCAAAGAAACAAACATAATAAATCAGAGAATACACTTTCCATTTCAGGGATAAGAGGGCATGATTTTTATATAGTTCTTGAAATTGCTGTTTTTGTTAAAGTGTTTCTTAAGCAACTCATTAAGAGCCATTGCAGAAAAGAGCGATACCATTTTTTCTACCTACAATGTTGTTTAAAGTTATAAGTTGAATTACAAAACTTGAACAAATTGAAAGTAGTTGTGAATTTTAGTGTTTTTAAATTATTTTCTAATGTGACAGTAGAACCAAAAGAGATAATATAATTTTTAGAACTACTTTTTAAAAATGGTATAGATCTCATGAAATTTATTAATCATAAACTAAGGCCAAAGGTATCACTGCTATTGTGAATAAAACAGTTTGCGTTTATTAATAACTGTAAAGATTTATATTGAATGCATAATAATTACATTTAATAATTTATGCTCCAATTTGTGAACATAATTACAACACTGTATTATACATTGAAAAAAGTTTAACTTTGCTACTCAGGTACTAACTGTCAGATGAATGTTTAGGCAGTAAAGTCATATACATCTGTACTTCTGTTGTCGCTGCATTTAGTGTATTTAGGGGACTATCATTTAAATAATGTATTTTAATTAAGTCCAAGTCATCTGCTCATTATACCTATACATATCCTTTGGAAAAAGAAAACAGACTAAATTATATTTTTCAACTCTTGGTGTAGCTATTATACTCTCCTTAGCCCTACTTTGACTCTATGATTTTGTCTTACAGACATGAGACAGGGTACAGCTTTATTTAAGTATAAAGTGCCAATATTTAGAGTGATGTTGAAGTGATTTTTGCAGCTCTGAACTTTAATTAAATGTAGTTTTTTTTCTAAGATAATTTCCACCAAATCTAGATCAACAAGATCCAGAAATAATATATGGGGGGTAGGAGCAAAGTAGATTTACAGGCTGAGAATATGTTAAACAGTTTACTCATATATTATTATAAATTATTGTTATTATTTTCCATGTAAACAACTATAAGCCTACTTTTGCCCTTTACCATTAAAGAAAAATATAAACTTATTTAACTGGTATGAAAAATACACTAATTTCTATAGAAAAATGTTAAACTGTATATTGGCCAATATGGTTTTAACTATTATGTAGATTGAAACCTTATATATTTATATGTGATTATGAATATATATACATAAAATGTTATCATTATATAATAGCACATGATCTATTCTACCTTTAATTGAAACAAAAATTTCATCAAATGCATTATCCTCTTTTCAAATTCTAATATTAAAGTGTTATTTAAAAGTATGGTTTTGTTCTTTTGTTTTTGTCATTGATCAAACTTAAATCTCCTACATATTTATAATTGAGGTTTCAGCTTTCAAAATGGACTAATACAAAACAAACTCATTGAAAAACTAGTGATTATTTACAAGCTGATTTACATTTCCTGTAATATTAAATACATGTATATGTCTTGATTTTTCTACAGTAATAATAAGATAAATTTTTTTAAAGAAAAAAGCATTCTAGGATCAGAAATTGCAGCTCAACTTGTTTGTCCAAAATTTCAAGTTGGGGCACTAGCTCACTGCAGAATTTAGAGACTTTTTAAAACGACTATTTTAAATGTGACTGAATACCAGTGTATAAACTTGCCATATTCTTCCTCCCTCACAGAGTGTGCACTTGAGAAGAATGTCTTATTTTTAAGTGGTAAGTAGAGGAAACTTTGACTTAGAAACCATCCACTAGACACAGCTACATTTAGAAGGAAAACCTAATCTATTTTCTTCTTAAGTCCTTGGGAGGGAAATTGATATTCGCTCTTTTATAAAGATTTGGGGAGCTTATGGAGATATTAGGTTTACATAGAGAAAATAATCTTTTTGAAAATTTTAAACTATCCTTCTTAAATGCCTATTTGCTACATACAGTTTTAGCTTATTTTCCTACTATGTCTGGCACTGAAGAAGCAATAGTAAATTATTAAATTGAAATCATTAACTGACTGTTCACAGCAGCCACTGTACTCTGCTAATTGTATGCTTGGAGGTAGCACAGAGGGTGGCTGTTTCAGGATTCTTCTTTAATTAAAATTACATAGAATTACAAAATACCAACTGTGAACAGTAATGAAATCTTGGTAGATCCCATTCTGTTCACCTGGAAAACAATACAGCACACATTGAGAAGACCTGCCACATTTTATACTGAATAACAGAAAGGGGTGGACATTGCTTCGGAAGATGAAAAACATGACAATAGATTCCAAGAGCTATATTGAGTGGTATCTCTTTTTTTTAATTAAACTGGAAAATATTACTGAAAGTTTGGGCTGGTTTTAATTTCCAGCTGTGTTTTCAAACTTTTCAAAGATTTAAGCCTTACCTAAGAACTTAACATACCAAATAATTCTTTTCCCGAGAGTTCGACAAAATTCTGGTGTTGTGTTCTGAACAATATTTCTTTCTGCTTAAAGTAACCCTAAAATTAATGCCATACAAAGTATTAATTACCAACATAGGTTAAATTCTTGTACCTAACACTTACTATTGCAATAAAATTGGGGAAAATATTGTATTTCTATTACAAGACAATTAGAATTCTTTGATAGTGTTTTCTAATAGTGGTTTATCTTAGATTTATATTGGTAGTATTTTATCAGAGAAGTCTATCTTAGATTTTACTTTTCACTATAGCCTATAAGTATTTTTGATTGTAATAATAAATAGAAATAGTTTAAAGTATATCTATGTTTAATTTTGAAAAGAACCAGAATTTTTATAAATGAAACTGATATAATGAGATAGCCTACTGTTGAATACTATCTGCTAATGCCATACTTTTAATAATAACCTTTTGAGGAGCCACTGTCTTAGCAAATATACTAGATATATTTAGTAATTTATAATTTATTAAAGCCAGTTTGTTCTTCTAAACCTTGTCTCATATTTTTCCTTATGAATAAGGAAATTTCACCTAAGACTCTGACTTTGCCTAAACAGCTCTTAATGACTTAACTAAAATCAAAAATAAACACACTCAGAGATGAAAACACTAGCTCGGGTCCAGTAAATCTATAAATGTTCTTAAAGCATGTTTATACTTAATGTTGTTTGCCATTTTTTTAAACTTTGCTTAGCATCTAGGTCTCTGAAAAGAGTTGGATATTAAGAAGAAAATATTACACTGATGATTATTTTTCTACTAAATTTTTGATGGTAAAGAGTAATTTTTTCACATTAAAAAATAAACCTAGAATTTGAGTTAACACCTTGACTTTAAATATCAGTAACTACTTTACCATTCTGATAAATCAAAATGTTAAGCCAATGTGATAAGTTATCAACAGAACTTGAGGAAGTTAATGGGAATTTATTTGTGCCTGACAACCAGTGCTGGGAATCATAATTCCTTTTAATGATCCATATGAATAATTATTTGTTACACAACTTCCTATTTATTGGTCACTTTCTACTTAATGGACTCATGAAGTTTTAATTGTCCATGTTTTAGAGTGTTTGGCAGGATAAGTTTGTGCCCCTTACTCATTTTATGTACCTCAGTTATCATTTCAAACCTGCAAAATAATATAGAGGTGTTGGTAGGATGTATGTTTGTTCAATGGTACTTAATTAAAGATATAGATTTTAATTTAAAAATGATTTAAAAAATGACAGTATCACTTTTTAAAAAACTCTATGTAGAATATAAAATTGTCTGAATATTAAAATATTAATATTAAGATACTAATACAATTTAGAAATTTTGTAAATACTCTTTAATTCCAAAAATAAATTGATAGAAATATAGATGTTACTTTGACCCATTTTTATCACTTTAGATTTGTCTTTTTGAAATTACGGAAATAACCAATAAAATATGCAGTTCCTTTGGTTATTATAAAACACAAATCAAAGTGATACAACTGTGTTTCATTGAATGATGGCAAAAGAATGGTGGCAAATGTGCAAAGAAGGATTAGAAGTAGAGGAGAGTGGACAGGCCATGGGTTCCTTTAAGTGAATGGGGCCAGACCCACTCAATGTCTTAGGTAGCCTCTGAATGTGGTGGCTGAGATAGGGACCTGGAAATCAGGCAAAGGGGTCAAGTTATCAGGAAGTAATTGAGAATGCCAGACTGACTAAAGTAAAAGAAGTAATATATCACATAATTTCTGTTGGTACCTATGTGTCCAATGATATTGACTCAAGATTTGGAACAAAATAAAGGAGAAAATTGGCCTTGGCTTTTGTTAATACTCTACATCTACAAAATGATTGTAAAAGAATTGAATAAAAGGTGCTAGGTTTGTCCACAAAGCTCTTTATCTAGGAGAATATGTCAGTTTACCTTCTTTTGTCTTCTAAACAATTATCCAAAACAACAACAAAACAGAAGAATAGGCTTGAATTAACTGCCTCAACATTCTACACCTCTGAGCATTTAAAAAATTTTTTGATTTGGTAACTCTTGTGACTGGTTTAGTGTTTACCATGAACACTACCTGCCAGTTTAAACAGGGCTTAAGATATATTTAATGACTATTTAAAAACATAAAATGTGTTTCAAAATAAATCTATAAAATATACTCACATTTACAGGGCTTAGTTCAATTATGGTCACGATGGAAATGTACTACTTGATTTTTCTTACCAAAAGAAAAAAGAAGTACCATATTTTACCATGTATAATGTACAATTTTTTGCCCAAATTTTTGAATGAAAAATAAGAGTGAACATTATACATGGATAGTACTAATTCCATATCTACATAAATGCTTTTATTTCTTTTATTTATGTTTATGGGTGTGCTAACCAGCCAATGTAACCTTTTGATGTGTCGGTCAACAAACCCTTTGAGGCCCTAATGAAGAAAGAGCGGACAGTCAGCTGATGATGATTTAACACCTACAGGCAGGATCAAGAAAGCATCCATTGCCCAGGCCTGTGATTGGGTCCTTAGACTGTGAAATGGAGTCAAGAAGGTAGTGGTTGTGAAATTGTTTTAAAAATGTGGCATCAGCAATGCTATGGATGGAACTGAGGACACTGAAATTTATTGGGATGAGGAAAGTGACTCTTCAGGAGACATTGGTAATGTGCAAATTGAAGATGATGCTTTAAAAAAAAAGACTTTTTATTTATTTATTTTTAGAGAGAGGGGAAGGGAGAAAGAAAAAGAGGGAGAGAACATCAGTGTGTGGATGCCTCTTGGGTGCCCCACACTGGGGATCTGGCCCACAACCCAGGTATGTGCCCTGATTAGGAATCAAACCAGCAACCCTTTGGTTTGCAGGCTGGTGCTTAATCCACTGAGCCACACCAGCCAGGGCTGAAGAAGATGATCATTCTGATATTAACAGGGATGAAGAATCCTTGGGCTTCTACAGTCCATAAATATTGTAAATTTATTACTGGTACATAAAATTTTTTGTACCTTCTATCTGTTGTTGTGTTTTTAAATTATTTGTTACATAAAATTTCTTGTACCATAATATGTTCAAAAATAAATGCAAAAATTACTTAATAATACAAAATCAAGTATCTAAATATAAATAAATAAAAATTGAATTAAAAAATTAAAATGAAAAATATTTTTTCCTGAAAGTTTGGACCAAAACCATAGGTACACATTATACATGGCAAAATATGGTACATTAAATCAGCAATCAAAGTATCTTTAAAATAAAAAATGATGTACACTAAATTTGTGAGTGCTTTGAAAAAAATTGGAATTTACAAACCTACACTCTAAGAAATCCCTTATACTGAGGTATTATGTAGATAACAAATGTCTGGGAATTAAGGATTTTTAGAGGGTTCAACAAATTAAAAAGTTCCCAACTAAAACCTGTTGTCTTTGGAGAGCTGGAAAAGATAATATATATCCTCAAAGTCAATAAATTTCTTGAGTGTTCAAATTCTTCAAAATTCCAAGAACATTTTTAAAATATCACAATTTACATTTTGGTAAGTTTATTTTTAGCTATTTAGTATTCAAAATGATACCCCTGGTCAGCCATAATGATTTCTTTTAAATATTAATGATTGCTTTGGTTTAATCTTGAATTCACTGTTGGAGTTCATAGTAAATAAAATTTTAATGACATGTCATAAATTTTATGAAAAAATAATTCTTAAATATTAACACCCAATTTAATGTTATGCTTTCAATACTTCACGTCTTTAATTTGGTTTTCTACTATGAATAGCTTATTAAATAAGTATCTCAAAGAAAACAACTAAAATTGTTTAGTAAGGATTCATTCAGTCATAGTTGTAATTCATGGAACTAGCACTTCTGCTGGCCTGTTTGTGGGCTGTTTTATATTGGGAAACATTTCTTACCATATCCATAAAATCTTTATGAAATTTAATTTTAAGATTCTGGGAACTACTTTAAATTCTAGGGTTACATTAGTTACCTCTGTAAGAATCATAGCTAAGGAAGCATTAAAAAAACAAAAAACCCATAAACCTGAATTGGAACCAAGATAATCTGAACAAATTAAAGGGCCTTTATAGACATTCCACTTAACACTAGGTAAAAATCCACAGTGGAATGAGAGATGTTAAGTCAACATAGTATGTACTGAGATTTACAGAGTAAATCAGAGTTCTATGTTATAAGAAAGCTGGAAAGAGAAAATAATCTTAATAAAGTAAGAAATGTTTTATTGCTTATAGGTGGTGATATTTTGAAAATCAGAATATATTCACTTACCAATCTAAAAATTATGTCTTTGAAATCAAAGAATATCATAAGCTTGCTTAAAAAAAAACTATAAATTCTACCAAAAATACTCACTATTATGAGTCCAAAGTAGGTGAGTTGCTGTACAGTGTTTACTACAGCTATTTAAATAAGTGTCATTACTTTATTATCTATAAAATTTTACTTATTCATGTGATATTTCAGCATATCAACAGAAAACAGTATTTTAAAAATCTAAGCTATATTGCTCAAGAAACACTTTATATCAGCTTTTAGTTTTGTCCTTTTTGGGTACGGGATTCTTTTTAAGCAAATATCAAATGTAAAAATGCAACACATTTTGATATTGGGTAGGATATTTACACATATTAGAAAACATGCAAAGTGGGTACAGAGAGACTACAGGGGAAGAGATTGTTAGTTCAAAGAATATGGACAAATTTCAGTCAAAACGTAGGATGAAACATATCAAAAGTCAGTTCAAGAAAACAAAAAAAATGCCTCTCTTTTTAAAACATTTTAATGATTGGCATCAAAATGTAAAACAACATTCATTTTTTTAAAAAATTAAAAATGTATATTTATATGTAACAACAAGCAAGAAGACAAAACACATCAAAAACGAGAATTAAAAACAACTCTTCAAAAAAAGACAAGAAGTAAAAAAATAGAAAGGGGTGGAAAAAGTGATTGAGGTCCTTGTCATGCAAGTAGATTTGGTGGAAAAAATACCTTCATCTTCAGCACCGTCATTATCACCTAAATCATCTGTCTGTTTCTTTGTAAGGGGACCTAGGATTGAGAATGGAGAAATGGAAGGGAAAAAAAAGACAATTCAAGAATAAACAAGACTGAGGGGAAAAAATTAATGTAAATACTAAAATTCTTAAGGATATTTCCAAAAAGAGTGGGGAAGTAGTTATGTCAAAGTTGATTATCGATTTTGTTTAAGAAAAAAAAATACCTTTCCCCAAAATATCTCATAGAAGATTTGATTTGTGAATATATCCAGCATTAAAAAAAGTACATTATGGTTTGAAACTCAAGGTATAAGCAAAGAAAATGATTTTTTAAATACCCATTGCATACTAAAAGTAGTTTTATTAGCTGAAAGAACTTAATTTATTCAGTGTCTTTTCTAATTAAAACTGGTGACGACAATAAAAAACATAGGCTAAACTCATTCTTTAGTTTGGGACAATATAATAACATTAGGGAAAACAGAGATATGAACATTTTAGGGTGTTTTTTCCTTTTTCTTCAGTTTTTTTGAAAGGCAATTAACACTTGGGGTTTACACATTTTTATATCATACATTACTCAAAACTGTGACTTTTTAAAATTACTTGTCATTAAATAAATATTTCCCCATGTATTTTGATTAAGTGTTAGCTGTGGCTTTAAGTAAGACATTTACAAACTGCACAAATGTATGACTAGATAATCTTGTCACTTAGTAGGGCAAAGGTACCATCAATGGAGGTCAGTATTTAACAATTAAGGTAAGTTACAGAGACAGGACTTATTTTTCATAATTGATTTAGGAATATAATAAAATTATGCTCTAGTGCAATTTTATGGCCAATATTGTTACTTCTAATGGGATCATGTCTTAGAGAAATAATTGTATTAAAACACTGTGAATGTTTAATAAATGTTTTATTGTATTTAACAATGCTAATTTGCTAGAATGAAGGAGCACACCAAAGGGGAAGTTGAAGGCCATATGAAAGTAATTTTAAGTGTCACATAATTGACATAGTCTGCACACAAAAAAAGCAAGTGATGCCCCACATTTTGTTTTGTTTCCACAACCATTTAATTTGTATGACATTTCATAACCCTCATGCAAAAAGCAATCATTACAAACACAAGACAGTCAAGTTCAAAGACAGCCAACCACATAGCAGTAAGCAAGATAATTTTGCCATGCATAAAATAAGTCATAGAAAAAGGAAGGAAAAAAGACGGAAAGGCATATGTCGGTTTCAGTAATATAAATAATAAATAAGCAGGCATTAATTCTGAGCACACTTCATAGTGACGGACTGCTAAACATGAGAAAGATATCTAAAGCTATTCAGTGATCACTCTGATTATATTTATATTCAAAACTACAACTAATATCACAACCCTCAAGGAATAAAAAACACCACCACAGAAAACAGAAGGAAAAAATGAGATATAATAGTTATGTTTCATTAGCTCAGAGAGATAGCCTGTAAAAATATTAACAATTCGGATATGGAGTAGTTGATAACATAATTGAAATGACCTGTTAACTACTCAGTTGTAAAGTCATGATTTCAAGGTCATTCCAAATGCAGACAGAGGAGCTGTACACAACAATTTAAGTGATATACTTTTAAAGTCACTCCTGCCAGCAATCGTTCCATTAAGAGAAAACCTAGATGAAAACAACAGTTTATGTTAATTGACACTGAGTTGCAAGTTCACAGAAATATCTTTCTTTACTATGATCCTGTTTAAATGCAAAAAGAACCCTCGGTATTATTTGATATTCACTGAACAATGTTGCTACATTTCTGAAAAATAGAAATAATTTGAATTTGAATTTAAAAATTGTTAATGTCAGAACTATATTTGAAATATTTCAGGTTTCAAAACATGCAAAATATCAGACAGGAAATTATATTTTCAAGTTTTTAATTTTTCTGTAAATATGTAAAGCAGTAAATGAACAGACTTCTTGTGTTTCTATTTTCAAAGATTGTACCTAGAAGTTATGGTTTTATTTATTGGTTACCACAGATTAAGTACAGTAGGAATTACTGCTGTCAAAGCCACTATCTACCTCAAATTTCAGTTAAATTACTTAATATGCTTAATTCTTGGCTATGTTAAGAAACCACTAATATGAGTTCAAAATTTTTTTACTGAATCATATGTAAAACCTATCACAATTAAATTAAGTCACTCTCTTCATTTTGTGTAGCCATTTATAAAATATCTCTCCTGGACAATTCAGAGGGAGGCGTCTTTCTATCCCTTTCTAGAGTCCCCAGAGAAATTTACATGACTTCCTTGGGAAATCCTTTAGGTTCTACAACAGTGAGCCAATGCCATCCTTTTTGCACACATACAGAATTGCTAGTGCTTGGTCTACATAAAATGTGATAGTAAGAGAATTTTTTAAAAATATTATCTCCCACTTATCTGAATGTTGGACATAGTTTTCAATTGTTATTTGACTTTCAGCCTGCATAAGTAAGGAAGCCATGGGAATGATACTGTATATAAAAAGAGAATTTTTCCAAGGATGGAATAGTTGACCCAGTTTTTTGATATGTATTTATCATCACCTTCCCTACTTGGGAGGCTGCATGCCTTTTAACTATTGTGGGATAATGGTTACATAGGTAAGCTTCAGGGACATTTTTTACTGTAGTAAATCTGGTGAGTTAGAAACATATATAGATATTGCTTCAGCATCATAGATATATGGGACATCACTATCCTAGAGAAGAATTAAGTCGAGTTCTCCCAACTAAAAAAATTCACTTACTGAGTATTAAATAAAACCTTATTATTAGATGATATTAAATGGTTCTCATAGTATGAGTTCCAGCAATATTTGTGAATGCAGAGCAACTGGGTTTCCTAACTATCAATAATTTTTTACACCCTTGATTTTTGAAGATTCCCTGGGAAAAACAGAGCTGACTACAGTTTTTAGAAAAACTATTAAAAAAAACCCCCAAATTTCCTTTATCTCCTATGCCTAAAGGCACTGAGAATCAGTATTGTAGAGGGTCCATGGTTACAAACTGAGAAACTCAACATTGGCTTCTCTGAGGAAGCCTCAACAGAGTGAACATATGCCAGTGGATTACAGAAACAGATCCTAACATGATCTCAAAGTTCCTTATTCTCAGGCTGAAAAGAAAACAGCCTTTGATTTGCAGGCCGGCACTCAATCCACTGAGCCACACTAGCCAGGGTGAACAACAATGTGTGGTTGCCTCTTGAGCACCCCCTCCTGGGGACCTGGCCATCACCCCAAGCATATGCCCTGACTGGGACTCAAACCATCAATCCTTTGGTTCGCAGGACAGCACTCAACTTACTGACACACTAGCCAGGGCAGAAGAACTCCTATCTTTTGCAACAAAATGGATAGAACTGGAGAATATTATGGTAAGTGAAATAGGCCAGTCGGTGAAAGACAAATAGTATATGATCTCACCTATAAGTGGAATCTATTCAACAAAATAAACTAATGGACAAAATAAACCACAGGCATGGAAACACAGAGCAGACTGAAAGTGACCAGAGGGGATGGGGAAGGAGGACAATGGTGGAATGAAGTTGAAAGGACTAGACAAAGAACATGTATGAATGACCCAGGGCCATGGACAACAGAGTGGGAGTGGACTGTGGGAGCGGGGGGGGGGTGGGCTGGGATGGATGGAGGAGGGCAAAGGGGGAAATTGAGACGACTGTAATAGAATTAACATGATTTAAAAATAAAAAAAATCTTTGTGATTGGGGGAAACTGGATGAAGGATCTATGGCACCTTTCCATTATTTCTAAAACTTGCTGTGAATCTACAGCTGTTATAAAATAAGTTTTTTTTAAGCTTAAAAATAAAAGAAAACAACCTATTTCCTTGAGCCCCCTTTTCTCTAGGATATCAGCAACTCTGGCTCATTTTTCCTTTATTATAAGCTGTTACAATTGTAGTGATTACTTATATTAAAGTTTTTTAAATAGAAAGAAAATATTATAAGAGGTACTAGTCACTAATTTTCTTAAGAATAATAGGCAACCATGTTTTAGAGACCACTCATTCCTATAAGCTGCTCATTGTGATTTTCCTGAAGGGTAAAACATTTATCCTTCAACAGAAATAACTATCATTAAAAGCATTGCAACACCAGCTTATGTCTCTTTTAAACTACAGATAGTGCATGTTCAATACCAGCAGTTTAAATGGGTAACTTAAGCACCAACTTATAAAGCAAGTGATTCCTCTAAAACCTGGGTATAGAAGTGATTTATTCTACCTTGAAACTCCACAGGGTCTGTGCTCCTTGAGGAATGCACACATAACTCTCATTAGAGTTAATGGGAAAGTAGACCTCATGTCATTTTGAAAGGGAGTGAGAGTAATTACTATATTTTATACCTCTTATAGGCAATAAATAGAATCAGTGGTGAAACAACAGGACAAAGGGAAGTAAGGGAACTCCCAGCTATGAACATTGAACTCATTTAAATCCAAAATAGTTATTTTGCCATTAACATAAGCATGATTCAAAATATTGGCCTTTATAAAGGACATTCTTATATTACAGAATCTGACCACATACCTTTTGTTTTAAAAAAAAAGAATAAAAAATATCAGCATTTCTCTGTAGTTAACTGGAAAATAATTGAGCTATGAAATAATTATTATCCACCCATATTATTGCTGCTTTTTATCATTCCCTTTGATGAAGAACTAATATACTTTAAGTCTCAAATACATTAGAACTGATTATAAATTCCTTCATTATGGGTTCAATTCAACAGAAGTCATCTGTACTTTGTGTTACACATATTTGCAACAGGCAAGTAGGTTGAGGATATTATTAGCTTCTGACTTAGAAAGCTGGCCATGAGAAATGTGTCCTTCTTAACAGAACAAGTCTCTGAAATTTTTAGGATTATTTAGAGCTCTGGGCTCCACTGAGTCCTGTCTTGATAGATGGAGAGCCCTGGTTAATTTAATGATCTTGCTCTCCTCTTCCCCCACTCTCTTCACCCAGCAGCCTTTGAGATAAACTGATTCTGAAGAATTCCTAAGGCCATTTCCACAGAGTGGGACAATTTAAGGATGTTGCCATTGTTGTTCGGGAATAATTGAAAGCAGGTTAAATCTTTTCATGGATGTTCTTAGGACAAAATTTAGTTTATAAAATTAGGATCAAGGATATAAAAACACCTAAAATGTCTGCTCCATATTGTGGACAATGCTAAAATTCAATACATTTTAAATTAAAATTGCAGTGGGTTACCATATTTGATTTTTTCCATATTGATAAACTTGAAAATACAATGACTTTAAGAAATTAGATATCACAGCAGTTGGTGTCATTGCAAAACTATTGAATTTTATCCATTGAAATTTAGCCAATTATATAGAACTACAGTACACACCACTTGAGAACAGAGAAAAAAAGTGAAGGTGACTGATTTGAAAAATACTCATTATTTTTCCATCACCATATTGATTTACCTAAAAGTAAACACAGTTCTTACAATAAGAGTTATATAAACAGATATAAAGTAATCGAAGTTGAAAAATATTTTTTTAAGTTTTCAATTAGATAGGTAACATTTTTGAGTCATGTAATAAATCTACATTATGAACAAATAAAGATACAGAGCAAACCAGTGTAATGAGATTTTGAAAGTAAACTTTGGAACAATTGATGGTTTTCAAAAGAATCCATATCTGTGCAATTTTTGCTGGCACTACTGTGTCATTCATGAGATTTGAGTTTCTTTTGGTGCACTGCATGTTTACCCTAGCGCTTCATATGTGTACATGCTGTGAAAGAAACCAGGTTCCAAGAGTAAGAATGCAGCATGCCTGGTCTATGTTTATTTTGTGTTGGAAGAAACCACCTACACGAACATAAAACATATTCCCTCAGACAGTTGTTCAGAAGCAGAGCACAGCTTAAAGCATGACTTCTCAGAAAAAGAGAATCTGATGTTAAAATAGGGGAATGATAGAATGAGAAATTTTGGGAGTAAAGTGCATGGAGAAAAACTCATTTATACTTATAAGAAAGAAAAGTTTCTTCTTCATAAAATTATCTTGAATAACAAAACTTTAAATTCAAAAGCAATCCTGTCTAGAATAAATGTGATAGCATCTTGAGAAAAATTTAGGTGGAATAAAAATAAGTAAAAAAGGCTATTCCCTAATCTGAGCATCGCCAAAGTTGCTCAAGCTTATTACTTTTTAACACTATATTAGATTTTTTTAAAATTCAGGTGCATTTAATGCTGATGCATTATTTTTACAGCACAAAGAATGTCAAAATGATGCACCTTCTCACCTGGAACAACATGGTTGCGTGTTGTACAAACCCTTTAGTACTTTGTGAAATCATACTGTCCACTACTTTCCACACATTTCCCAAATGTGCACCTGGAGTATGGTGAGGACACAATGCCACCAGATGTTCAGTGTTATCTTAGCAAGACTCGAGACTGAGATGGCATCTATAGTCCAACCTCCATAGCGTGGCTGCAGTGTTTTTTATGCAAGGTGCTCAGGATACGTGGAGAGCAAAACAGGCAAGACCCCTGTTCTCATGCAAATTAATTCTGCGAGAGAAAGAGATATAAAACAAAAAAATCACACATATAAACTTATACTTACGATTTGTGTTAAGAAAAAAAAAATGAGTCTTGGTGTTAGGAGAGGCTATACAAGGGGACCTAGCTGAGCTTAAGAAATCCACACTGAATAAGTGCCACTGTGGCCTGAAGACTGAAAAATAAGTCAACACTAAGCACATGAAGAGGCTGAGCGTGGGTGGGTAGAGCGAGAAGAAGATTGCATCCTGAAAAAAATAGCATTTGGAAAGGTTCTAAAATGAGAGCGATCCTGGAGGTGAGCGTGGCTGGCACACAGGGATCAGAGCAGAGGAGCGGGATATGGGGAACGCGAGCTAGGCAGGCACCCGCCAGAGCCTGCAGCTCCCCTAGCCTGAAGACCTTTGTCTGAATCCTAAAAGCCCTTAAGAAGTCAGTTAGGCATTAAAGCGCACACTGGCAAGCTCTGCCTTAACTGAACCTTCAACAGAAAATCAGAAAGAAAAATTATCCTAACAAATATAGCTGATAATATTTTATACCGGGATCTGCACTGTCCTCATCAGAGGACAATAGCCTTATTAGAAGAAATGAAATGATGGAAAAGGAGTCTATAATGTCATATTCTACTTGTGCTTGCAAATAAACTGAACATCGCCACAAAATAAAATCTAAAACTTCAGCACATCTAAAATTTTATAAATATTTAAATAGTTTTCTTTATTACATTTACATTTAAAGTTAAATTTCCTTTGTTTAAGAATTAACACACTGAGAATTAACATATCCTAACCATCCTCATACTCATGCAAAGATAGATATTTTGCAAGCCATTTCTGCTTCGATATCTCACCCCCATTTCAGTACAACAAAGATGCCCATCATGTTCTCCTCAAAGCCGGATTTATCCACCAGCACCAGTTTTGCTCTCAGAGCTGTAACCCCTCCCTCTAGTTCCAAATTCTAAATATGGAAAAAATATTTTACTGTATTTTCTTCTCCCCTCTGGTCTCAGCCAGATTTCATCAGTTTTTCAAGAAAATTTTGTCGCTCTCATTCTCTTTGATTCTTATTATCCTACTGTTAGTCTAACCTGTGGCCACCATTATCACATGCTTGAATTATTACAGTAGCCTCATGGTTGCTTCCATTGTCTTCCAGACTCTAGACTGTCTCATTTGCCACAGGTTTTTGAAGTTGTACATAGTAAGGCTGGCAAACCCAAAAATGTTTAAGCATCATAAATTATCATCAGCTAAAATTCACACATTACTCAGCTTCATTTAAGACTAAAATTGTAAGTACTCCAAGAGTGTAAGAACTCAAAATAATATACAGTGAACATGTACTGTGAGTTTTAAAGTGGGTATAATAAGATATTAAAACTACAGTTTAGCACTCATTTTGATTTTTGTTCAAAATGGAAACAATTCCTTTAAAATATTATTTTAAATTCAGCTCTGATTGCTGTTCATTAAACATCACTTTCATTGTTTTACTACTCTGTTTAAAAGTCCTAACTATCTCCTCATTCTTCATTATTTTAGACTAAATTCCCCAGACTGAATCATAAAACCCTCATTACTCTTTCCACATTTTATTTCTTCATTCTGCTGCTTTTCAAAACACATATTTTTCTGAATTCTATCAAACATTTAAGGAGAACTAGTACCAATTATTCTCAAACTCTGTCAAAGAAAAAGTAGAAGAGAAAGGAACATTCCCAACCTCATTTTATAAGGTCAGAATTACCCTGACCCCAAAGGCACACAAGCACAGTGAAATAAAAAAAATTGCAGAGCAACATCCCTGGTGAATATAGATGCAAAAATCTTCAACGACATGAGGAGCAAACTGAATTCAACACTACATTAAAAAGATCATATACCATAATCAAATGGAATTGATTCCAGGAGTACAAGGATGGTTCAACATCCACAAATCAATCAATATGACACACCACACTAACAAAATGAAGAATAAACACCATATGATCATCTTAATAGATACAAAAAAAGAATTTGACCAAAATTCAACATCCGTTCATGATAAAAACTCTCAAGAAACTGAGTGTAGAAGGAATAGAGGAGAAAACCCACAACAAACATAATATTCAAAGGTGACATGCTGAACACTTTTTCTGTTATATCACAAACAAGAGAAGTTATTCCCACTGTCATAACTTCTATTCAAAGTAGTCTTTGATCTTATCCAGAAAAATTATGCAATAAAAAACACAAAATACATAGAAATAAGAAAATAAGCAATAAAATTTCTTCCATTTACAGATGAAGTAATATTATATATGAAACCCTAATGACTCCACAAAAAAACTAGTAGAACGAATAAACAACTTCAGTTAAATTGCAAAGCAAAGAAATCAATAGAAAAAATATGTTGTTTCTATATATTAATAATGAAATATCAGATACAGAAACTAATTAAACCTATAAACAATATAATCAAAAAGAGTAAAATATGTAGTAATAAATTTAAGCAAAAAGGTGAAAGACCTATACACAAAAAAACTAAGACATTGATGAAATAATTGAGAGGACACAAATAAATGAAAAGATAGTTCATGGATTGGAAAAATTAGTATTGTTAAAATGTCTATATTAACCAAAGTAATCCATGAATTCAACATAACCCCTATCAAAATCCCAATGACATTTTTTTACAGAAATATAATAAATAACTTTAAAGTTTATATGGTATTACAAAAGACCCCCAAATAGTACAAGAAATCTAAAGAAAGAAAAATGAAGCTGGATGTATAATTTGAAAAATTCCTAATTTCAAACTGTATCACAAAATTGTAAGAATTCAAACAATATGGTTTTGGTATAAAAGTCAAACACACTGAACAGACTAGAGACTAAGAATATACAATAAAGTATAGTTTCTTCAACAAATGATGTGGGAAAACCAGAAAGCCACATGCAAAAGAATCAAACTGGACCACTATCTTACACTGTACACAAAAATCAACTAAAATGGATTAAAGACTTAAATATAGAGCTTAAAACCATTGAACCCCTAAAAGAAAACATTCAAGTTGTGCTCTTGGACAGTGGTCTTAGCATTGTCTTTCTTTTTGTTGTTTTTTTGTTTGTCTGTTTTAATTTGACACCAAAAGGCAACAAACAAAAATAAACAAGCGAGACTACATCAAACTGAAAAATTTTTGCACAGCAAATGAAATAATCAATAAAAAACAATCTATGTAATGGGAGAAAGGACAGGCAAACCACATATCTGATAAGTGGTGATAATCCTAAATATATAAATAACATACAACTCAATAGCAAAAACCAAATAATCCAATTTAAAAAATGGGTAAGGGACCTGAATAGACAGTTTTCCGAAGACCTGCAGATGGCCAATGGGTACATGAAAATGTGCTCAACATCACTAATCTCTAGGAAAATGCAATTAAAACCTCAATATCACCTCACATTTGTCAGGAAGTTGGTTATCAAAAAGGAAAAATGAAGAAATGTTGGTAAAGGTGTGGATAAAAGGGAACCCTTGGGCTCTGTTGGAATTCTTGTTCACAGTCATAATGAAAACAGTATGGAGATAACTCAAGAAATTTAAAATTGAACAACCATAGGAGCCAACAATTTCACTTCTGGGTATATATACAAAGGAAACAAAAGCATTATCTCAAAAAGTAGAAAAATGATAGGGGCTAGGTGTTAGAAAAAATAGTAAGAGTTTGGTGAAAGGGTAAAATCTTTCTATTATATATGAATCAGTCTGAGGATCTAAAGTATAACATAGTGGATACAGTTGAAAAATTCTGTATTTCCTTGTATAATTGAAATTTTCTAAAAGTGTAGAACATAAATGTTTTTACCAAAACAAACAAAAATATGTGAGAAAAAAGCCCTAATAAAAAGTACAAGTTTTCCCATGTGTGCCTTGTCACTGTTGCACAAAAAAAGTGAACTTATTCACACCTGTATGTTTTATCCCACAGAGTTGATTACTCCAAGTTTTTATTATAATTAGCTTACTTTGGAGATGGGGAAAAAAAGGTGAATGAGCATAGGGAATCTCCTGTAGACTAATGTGTAAATTTTTCTCACTTTAAAAGAAAGGAATACAGGTGCATGTTTTGGCCTAAATTGCTGTCTTTAAGATATGATCTAGATGACCTTTGACAGCTTCCAGTCTCATGAGTGCCTCTTCTCACGAAACATCTCTGGTTCTCAGGAAAACACAGTCTTATTTCTCTTTCATATACATGAGGTACTCCACCTTGGTTGATTCTTTCTTACCACACAGGCTGGTGTCTGTTGGAGACACAATTCTGTGCTCTCTCTCACCTGTTACAATATATATTAAGGCTACTCTAGATGCTAAAAACATACTTGTTAAATTAGTGATTGTGTGCCCAGATTCACAAGGAACTAAAGTTGGAATTGACCCTGAGGAATGATTATCAAATCCTGTAATTTCAGAGGCCTTAAGGAAACAAAAGTAGAGTGTTAATTGATTTTGTTCAGACCCCAAAGTGAATTAAATGCAGACCTAGGTCTAGACCTCAGGTTTTTTATCAGTCTAGTTAGGTCCTTTTTAATAAGTCACATGGCAATAAAAGACAGAGAAAAGAAAAACTTTAAATAAACCAGAAACCAATAGATCTGCTATAACTACATTACGATGATAAAGTCTTTCATACTCCCTTAACCAACATTTTACTTAGACATCATTGAGATTAAAATTTAAATAAAAAACAAATGTTTCTAGGAATACCTTTAAAAAGAAAAAAAAAACTATTTTACAATCAAGCCAACAGATCTGGGAGGACAAATACCCTAGCGTTTAAACCAGCTAATACTACCAGTTAAGAGAAACAATTTTTCAGTAGTGCATACTCTCAAACTGAGTAGTGTGTGAAATAATTTAAGCGCAGAAGAATTAAATAACCAACCTGACTTAAAAGAAGGATAAGAATAGCTAGAGCAAATGTATGGGCATGTAAGTCAATGAAATAGTGAAATGCTCTGTACAGGTTAGTAAAGAACTATTGCCCAGAACACCTGGAATCCCTCATCTCTATGATCCCAAAACATCTACCTAAGATGTTTTGGCCCTTCCCCAGGATGCCCCTCCTATAGCATGATTAAGAAATTAAAGGGTTAATGATTGACATACTAGGAGGCTCCCAACACCCAGCAATGGTGCTATGGGATAATATCCTTTCTAATTAGACAACTTATGTTTTTAATACTGCCTCTGGATTAATCTGAAAGATGATATTTCAAATCCTAGAAGTCTATGACTCTAAAATGTATTTTCTAAAACATATACTTATGCTACTTAATATTGTGATTGAGTTGTAATAGATTTGGAAATTGAGATTGATAGGTTTGGATATTGGCTCTTTCATGTGATAGTTGCATAAACTTGGACACATTTTTTAACTACATAGTATCTTAGGGGCACAGTGTCACCCCCCAAAAAATAAATGTTGTTATAATAATAATGAAAAATGTGTAGCAAAGAGCTTAACGTGGACAAATTCAGATAAATTTTGTTTAGCTTTATCCTCTCCTCTAACCATTGTCTCCAATCAAATCCCTAACTATGCCTTCCTTCACATGACGTCTTAGTATAATGCATGCTAAGGGAAAAAAAAGGACTTTAAAATTAAGTCAGCCTTATTCAGACATCTACTAGCTTTTTGACCCTCTACATTACTCATTTTCTTTAAATGCACCTTTGGCAATGCTCACATAACAAAACTATCATAATATATTCAAGATCATGGATATAAAATATTTAGTACAGAATCCATTCTATAAAGATAGTACAATAATAATAATGTTAATTTATCATTGAATTATGAGTCCCTTAATATGTACTAATGTCTAATGTATAGATATTACAACTGTTTCCACTGAGTTTATATATTTGACCTACGCCCCAATGCTTTATTAGCAGAACCATTTAATTAGAGTCTAATATGTTCTCATTCTTGCCAAGTAATCTATCACAAAACATGTATTGGCAAAAGGTAATTATGGTATCTCTTACTGACCTTGAAAAGCATTAAGGCAAATTTACCAGAGTATCTCTCAGAAGAAAATAATATACAAGCTTTACAACTTTTTCCAAGCATCAAGTAACACAGAAGGCATATAGCAGTAGTTGAATACATGAACATTATTTTCCATCGGTGAAGTTCAGAAAGACTATGTTAAAGTACTTTATCACCCAGGAAAAATTTTCCTACTAGCTACACATAGCTCCATATTTTGACAATGACAATCTGGCAAAGAAGCTTTTTTAAATGCATCATCAATTGAGCATCTATTTTATGTGTCTAACACATAATAGATTTGCATATATTTTTAATTGTCAGGCTAAGCCAAGCAATACAGCATAGTGATTAAAAGTATAGCTTCTAAAACTACTCATCCTGCTTTTAAATCCTGTCTGCTACTTAAAGCTCTATGATCTTAATTTCTCTTTGCCTCCATTTTCTTGTCTGTAAAATAAGGATATTAATAATGGTACTTATCTATAAAGTAGTTGTAAGAGCTAAATTAGTCAATTTATCATATTGTATATTTCATAGAATGTAAATGTTCAAACAAGCTATTGTTGTGAGGTAAGTTGTATTATCTTCATTTAATAGTTTGGGAAATAGAGGTTAGTAAGTTTGTTTTAAAAAAAACAATGCTATGCTAACTACTCCCAATAGATTAGCTCATTGACTCCTCACAACTAGTTCAAATTCCAAGATTATTTTTATTCCATTTATGGGTTAGTGGGGAGGGAATTTGGGGCTTAGAAAACTGATAAATTTGTCCAATATCTTCTATGTAATAAGTAAGGAGGCCAAGAAGTGGATCCAGTTTTATATTATTCTATAATTCACACCCTCAAGAATATTCTGTGTATATACTGTTCCCACAGTATATCCAAACATATGTCAAAAAACTGCTTTCATGAAGATTAATAGAACAGCAGTGAAAAAGCTAAGAGTGTCTCATAGGGAAATATATATATGTTGTGTGTGTGTGTGTGTGTGTGTGTATCTGTAATGAGATATATATATATATATATATATATATATATATATATATCTCCATAACCACTAATAGCAAACTCTGTTGCTAATTTATTACATGGCCTTAGGTGCACTGAAATAATAATGGAAAAATAAAAGTAACAATTGCAAATGTGAGGAAGTAGAGACAAGATGTGCTGGTTAACTGCTCTGTGGTATGAGAAAAGAGTGGCAAAGTTGTATACACAAGATGTAGGGGAACAAGGTCACGTGAGTACGGTGCTGTGTAAAAGGAAAGAGTCTTACAAATGTCCTGACCATGTAGAAATGCTGAGTAAACAGGACAGGATTAGCTTCATGAGGGTGAGGCAGTCTGGAAGACAGTAAAAAACATGGTTTTTTTAAATTGAGAGCACCAGACTTGAACCCGAGTCTGTTACTTATCCTCAGGGGTACAAGTCACAGTAGGGCCCAGATAGTGAAGCTGTGTTAAAGCTGCTCTCACACCAAGAAGCCTCAGGGACCAGCATGAGATAGCTCATCTCCAAATGACAGCTCTCGAGTTCTCTGGTGGAAGAGACACTAGTAGCAAAAGAAGGCCTGGGTTCTGGTGTGAACTCTGCCAGGGAACTAAGTAATAATCTGCATGGCATTATTCACCTCTGAGACTTCCTTGCTTTAGCTGTAAAAAGGAAAATACAATGCCCTAGAATCAAGATTGCTCTAAAGTCAAATAATTGTGTGTTTGTTAATTCATTGAGAAAGTCTTTTCACATGTAATGTGAAAGCTTTATCTTATTGGCATTTTTAGTAAGGGGGGTAGAGATAGTGAGGACCACTGATTACAAAGGTGGTGGCTATGACACAAAGGACTAGCTACATCACAATATGCTGGCAAGATGCTCAGTTTAAGAACATCCGCAACAGGAAACATGGCCACTAAAACTTACATTCTATCGTGTGCATAAAATGTGTTTTGGGAAACCCATGAGCAAAATTAAGGGATTTGATCTTCAAAATATAAACGCAGCAACTTAAAGAGGCTTATCTCTCAAGTATCCAATGGTTGCTGGATTACAAGAATCAATATAGGATAAGAGGCCCTGTGCTTTATTGATTTTCTCCTTCCTTGCAGTTTCATTCTTCCCTTTAAGCTATTAAAATGCCTCAAATAAAGCTACTTTTTGTAAGATAGTCCAGAACAATATTTATCAAAGATAACATATTTAATACTAATATTTTGCTATTGGCTTTGAAAAAAATCTTTACCAATATGAATGGAAATGCTTTTACATTTGGTCTCCAACATTTTTACAAAAGCAGTTTGTTTTCAAAATATATGGCAATCATATTTGATTTTGTGAAGTATTTCACATTTAGATCAACAACCATGTCCTGAATATTACGGAATTTTGATTTTAATGTAGCAAACGTGAAACAGCAACATTAAAATGTAAGGCAATAAAAAATATGCATTTGACTTTAGGCAAGATATGTGTTTCAAAAATTTGCACATGAATCAATGTTTGTACATATTAAATACACTAAGAGAGGCTGCAATGTTGGTACTCTGTGGTGAATTATTTGGATAAATTCCTCTTATAAGAGAATAATCACCCCAATATGTGTTTTTTAATTTATTATTCCTATGTTTTTTTTCCTTTGCTTATGGAAGCATCTGTATGCATTTAGTACTAAAACTTTCTTCTTCTGGTACATATTAAGAAATAATATCTAATGTTTTAATTGCATATAATTAAGGTATTTTTATTTCTTGTGATTCACCTAAAGATAACTTTTCACCAAGAACAAAAGATTTTCAACATGATTTTATTGAAATGGAGTAGGAATTTGTTTCTGCAGGCAGCATGATTATTCTAGACATTCCTTGTTAAGGAAGACAGCAAAAAAACTCAGAAGAGAACAGGAACATAAAAATGAAAATGGTCCAGCATTTAAAAAAGTAAAAGAAGAAATGAAAACTGAATAGATAGGGATATTCAGGACTATTTCAATGTACAAAATTCATAGCTAGAATAATTTCCTCACATCTCCCTGCCTCTGTATTTGAACATATTTTTCAGAATTAATCCCTATAAGAAAATCAATAAAATGTAGCTCTCTAGACAGTGCTTCTCCAACATGAGTGTGCATAAAAAGTACCTAGAGAGCTTATTAAAAATGACAATTTCTACCCTTTTCCTCCTGAGATTGCTCAGGGTCATCCTAGAACTCAGTAATTTAATGATGAAAAGGTCTTTTGAGCACACTTAGAGGAAAACTTGAAATCTAGACTATTTTCCTACTTGGAGGATCTTGACTCTTCCTATTTTAACTCTCATTGTGAAGTGAATGCAAAGTTGTACATAAATACATACAATTGACCACACTGAGTACACGCTTGGTTATGACAGAGATCAGCTAGAAATGTTTGTGTGACTGCAAGTTCAACTTAAGTGGCTCCTTCTTACTGATAAGACAATAGAGAGAAAAACAGTACCCCTTATTTTCAAATAGTGCTTTATTTTGTATGAATACTTTAAGTAAATGATTAGATAGATAAATAGATAAGTAGAGAGATAGATATATATAAACACATACACACATATGCACAAACACATGTACCATATATAAAACCCATATGCACATATACAAATGCCATTACAAGTATTAAAAAGCTCTTTTCCTTTGCATTCATATTTAGAAAAATAGTTAAGAAATCATTGCTATCTCAAAACACTTCACACCATATTCATTTAATAGTTATTCAATACTGACGATATTTTAGATTCTTTGAGGTTCATATATTACCAAGACCATTTGCCTTCCTAGCTCACATATGACCAACCGTACCAGGCTTTAGTAAAACTATAGTTGGCAGGAAGAAATCATTTTTAGACAAAACAATGGACACAACCTGAAATATTTCAGACCATACTTTTAGAAAAATTTAGGAATATAATGTAAGAAAGATGTAAAATTTGTCAAAAAATATCCAAAGGGGATAAATGTCCAAGAGTGAGTGAAATTTTATCCCTAGAACACAATGAAATAAGCAGAAGTATAAAAATGCAGTAAGAATGCAGCACATTGATCCAGGGGAAGTGGCACCGTCTGTGGCCTGGGAAATAGGAATTCTTGGTTCCCTGCCTAATGCAGGAGCCAGGAAAGCAAGGAAGCTTTGAACTTTTAGTATAACTGAAGTCTTATTCCTTTTGTCTTCAAGCTGTAGGTATCTTTGTCTCTCCCCTTGTTTGTGTGTGTGGCTGTCAAATCTGCCTTTCAGTGTACATTTCTTTGTGTGTGAATTTTTCTGTCTAGTTAAGCATATGTTTTATTCTTGTGGAATTACATGTAATTCTTTTGTTTTGTGTGTAAACGGCTCTGAGTGTACTAGACTCTACCCAATTATGTCTTGCTGCTTGTTTGCATGCTTCTACCTTGTATGTCTCTCTGGACAGGCATGTGTTCCCCTCCCAAATCTGTTGTATATATTTCTGTGCCTACCTTTATGAGTCCCTCTTTTTCTGCTTCTGAATGTCTTTGACACCCTGTGTCCTATTCCATCTGCATTGTGTGTATTTCTGTGTGCTCCCCTGATCATTTCACTATATCACAGTCTTTACAATGGATGCCTCTAGGTTATTGTTTCAATGACATGTGTTTCTGTTTCAGCATACATCCCTGTGTGTATCTTCTCTTTCATCCTTTCTTTTTCTACCTCTGCCTATGGGTGGGTGGGGTGTGTGTGTGTGTGTGTGTGTGTGTGTGTGTGTTTGGTTGCTTGCTCCCATTTATGTGGGCATCACTAAATGTATGTTTCAGTGTGTCTACTTTTCTCTCCATGTCTCTCTGTTGAGCATGCCTGTGGGACAGCAGGCAGACAAGAGAAGCTCCCATGATATGCACCCTCCCTCAGACCCAGGATGTCAGTGGAAAGATTCAAGGAAATTATCTAGTCCTTTCCTGCCTCCAGGCAGGACTACTGCTAACATATTCCATAGAGACACATTAATATTCATCTTTTCTATCTTTCATAGTACATTCTATTGACACTCAAGTTTTACACTTAGAATATCTCTACTATGATCTAAATGTCTCTAAGTGAAAATGAAGATAAAAATCACCTTTTCTTGGACTGATGATAAAAATTACAGTTGTAATATTTCTAGTACATTACCTAGCACATAGTTGATGCTCCACTGATTCTATTACTCTTATTAGGGAATGCTTCTAGACTTAGAATTTTGTCAAAAAGTTAAATTCCTTGAAGGAAACTTGCTATATAGTCAAACATTTTTAAGAGAGATTATTTCACACAATGTCCCTACCTTTAAAAAATAATGGTAGAGTAACATATAAAACAGTTCTCTTCAAAGAAATATTAAGATAATTTTTTGGGTGGAAAATATATTAGATTATGTGTTTTCATGTTATCATGGGCCTGTAGCACTAATACTATAGGTCTATATTAAATGGAATCTTTCATCAATTAAAATATAGCTCAAAATGACATCTAGGGCATGATAAAATCTGTAGCAAACTCTTCATCCCATCTACGACTAAATATTTGTAGTAAAACATTTGTAAGTTAAATAACAATTTCTTCCCAGGTGAGGACACTGAGGCCTGGGAGACTGAGGGTCTGGCAACTTGTCCTAAGTTGCAGGCACCGGTGGCATATATGCGACAGAAACACACGTCCCTCAGGCTCATAGTCTATGCTGTTTCCAGTGCATTTTACTACCTCAATGATGGATTTTAAAATGTATTTTTAAAATGTAATTACATCTGCCCTGGCTGGAGTGGCTCAATGCATTGAGCACTGGCCTGCAGACTGAAAGGTCAGTGGTTTGATTTCTGGTAGGGGCACATGCCTGGGTTGCAGTCCAGGTCCCCATTTGGAGGTGTGCGAGAGGCAACCAATCCGTGCTTCTCTTGTACATGTTTCTCTCCCTCACTTTCTCCCTCCTTTTGCCTCTCTCTAAAAAAATAAAATAAAATCTAAAAAAAATTAATTATGTCTTTTCAATAGATAATTTATTCACAAAGCTAAAAAATCAAATCAATAAATATCAAGATTCATTGAAAAGTCCTGGTCTTGGCTCATTCCACCTAGCCTTCCTATTCCTGCCTCTTCCCTGCCAATCCTAAATATATAGGTAACCAGTCTTTCGTTTTATATGTGTCCTTTCTGTGTTCTGTATGCAAATTCAAGAAAATTACTCATATAGCATTATAAATTCACTGTTTTTCCCCTTTGCTTTTTCTACCTAACCATGTATCTGGGAGATCTTTCTATATCAGTATATGGAAAACTTCCTCATCATTTTTTATAGCAGCATCACAATACCATTTTTTTAAAGAAATATAATTAGTTATGAATACTTAAACTGAAGGGTAGAAACCTGAAGTGTGGTAACAAAATATAAGGTGATATTTAAAAAATTCCCTTACCAGTGTTAATTCATGGATGGTGAGGAGCAAGAAAAAGAAAGGGAACGAGGCAAGCTCAGAGCACAATAAAAGCTTCCTGGCCACACCTGTTCCCTCTCCTGTTCTCCCAGGGGCTGCCTGAGGCATGAAACAGATAAAATACCTACAGTTAATTTACTATTTACTCCCAGGAGCAAAAGTCCATCATATTAAAATGTTCATAAAATAGAAGCTGTTAGGAGAAAGTGAAATTTTTGAAAATATGCAGTGCTCAGATCTACCATCTCATCAGTTTACCAGCACACAGACATATGCACACACATGCATACTTCCATACACACTCATGTACACTCAGTTTTTTTCCTACAATACTTCTTTTTTAGTTTTATAGTCAAACAAAGTATCCCGCTGACAACCTTTTCTTTTTTTTACATAATTACATTACCCATTGCTTTTACTACATTGCAATTAATTTGCTTATTTCTATTATTCCAGGTAATTAATATTTGAGTGCCTACGAGCCTGTCAGAAATGTTGTTAGGTGCTATTTGTACCTCCTCCAGTTGAGGTCTTCCTATGACTTACCCTTCTTAATTGCCCCATAGCAACACAATTAGATTCTGTGTCTGATTTGCCTTACTTCTCCCCACCCACAAGGTACAGGGTAAAGATAACTAAAACTTCAGAAGCCTCTCTGACAGCAGGATTGTTTTTGTGGGGCCTGCAAGGCCAGTTGTAATAACAGTAACTAAAGGAGCAAGGAAGGTAGATTTATCTCCCCTGTCTTGTCACTTTCCCAGTGAGATCTTAAACTTCCCTTAAATCTCAGATCAAATAAAGTCTAATAAAATAAAATTACCTTAAGTTCTTTTTCCATGTAATATTGTCCAGATTTGAGCTAATAGTTTATGATTCTGCCAGGAGCATGGGTGCTGAATTTATTTACAGTTAAAAAAACATTTCACTTTTTTCGAAACACTTCTACATACGTATTGCTATCCTATATTCTCCTAACCATCATGTAATTCAAGGGTTGAATTCCCTTGAATTCCTTTTTCTGCTTTATAAATGTAATCACAGAAACATTGGAAGTTAACCCCTCCTGTCTACAGGTACATCACTACCTGGTGGTGGTAACTCCACTGTCCTTGTGTGTGATCCAGTACCCTTGTGGAAACCAATATAACCTACCATCAGCCCGAGAAATGAACAATTGGCCTTAATAACAATGCAGTCCACTAAGTCGATACCAAAAAAAAAAAAGGAATAATAACAAACCAAAATGGCAACTAAAATATCCATCTAAGTTTATCCTCATCCATAACAGTGAAATATCTAAGTCTTACACATTTGTCAGGATGAATTAAGTAGATCCATAAGTTCTGATAAAGAAAAAAAGGCAAGTTCCAGAATATGAAAAGCATCATCTCATTTGTACATAAAAAGAGTTAAACACAAGTTTAAATATATATAGACATTGCCAAATGGATATCTAAAAAACTATTTTAAATGATTTTCTCTAGGAGTGGCTATAACATGTGATATGGAGAAACAGCAGAATTTTCACTTTTTCACTTACATACTTCTCAGTGTTTCCATTTTTTTAAATTATGAACACATATTAAATATTTAATCACTTAAATATCATATGGTCAGAAATTTTAACTTGCTGTTAAACTTGGGACAACTCAAATCAATAGTCTACGTATACCTTTAGATGTCTGCTTCTAATAGATTACTTCTTTATGGTGTTTTTGATTTTACATGTGCCAAAGGAAAAAAGAAAACTCTATTGACTCTTTGAATAAATATTTAATTTTTCCAATCTACTATAACACTAGTAGGGATCCTAAACTGCACAGGGAGGGGTAAATATGTTAAGTTTTTACCTCATCAATAAAATGGTCATTCAGAATGATATTCTGATTAGATTAGCAAGACACATGCTATTTCCTTGATTACCAGTGCACTTGACATTGAAGATGCTGATGGGCAATTCAAAAGTATGTATGTTTCATGAACTATTCTTTGAACTATTAAAGTCTTTCAGCTATTTGTATTTATCATAGCAATTATTTCAGCTGATAAACTATTCCGTCTGTTTTTAAACTCACATTTTGGATATATGTATGGCATTCTAACCCATTTATTATCCCAATAAGCACATACATACATGTGTATGAATATGTTTATGTATCATACAAACGGAAACATATAGGACTCATCCTTGAGTATGAAGGAAGTGACAGCAGTAGCAACTGCTTATTAATACATTTTTAACTCGCATTATGATGTAGGGAAGTTAGAAACATTGTAGCATGAATTAAGGACAAAGTGTCAACCTTAAGTTTAAATATGGACTTTTCAAAGAATAAATAATATATTCCATGGACAGCTGTCTGGAAAATGTGTAGCTTCTTATGCATGTGATTTTTAAATTATATTCATGTATTTCAATTCCCTGACTCACAGACCGTGTACATAAATTGATAGCAATTTTGGAAAAACAAACAAACAAACACAATGGTTAAAGGCAGTTGTAAAATGAAGAGTGAATTTATGAACATTTTATATAATCTTACAAAAATAGTAGCTGATGTCGGGAAACTAGTAAAATATTTTCCATTATTTTACTCCATATTCTGTGGCTCACCTTTTATGGTCTGTTACCTACTGCATGGGACCTATACAGCTGATAACTCTTCTCAAAATCTACTTGATGGAAATGTAATCAGCTTAATTTAATCATTTTCATAATATGCAGATTTATCTTATGCTCCATAACAGTTAGTTCAAACCACATTAATCATCTCTGTCACACGGCTTTCAGTTGGTTTGAAGCTTCTCTAGGTTCTCCAACAGATTCTTAGCACCTGAAGGAAAGAGACCATGCTAATTCATTTCTATATCTGAAGTCACTGCCCAGGGTTTGGCACATTTTGGAATACATTAAAGGTTTGTTAAACAAATAAGTGTGGAATAATAAATATTAAGAGAACTTACTTGAATCAAAAAATAACCTTTCACCTAAACTGGATGTTGTCTAAAGATTCACTTACATCTCTTCTGCCTATATAGTTACAGGTACCATATGGTATAATAGTTATTGATATTCAGAATGTTGATCCTGAGCATTTTTAGACACCAAATATAAGGTAAAAAAAATAAAATAAAACAAAAAATGTAATCGGTTTGCAATACAATGTACTCACTAAGACAGAAAAAATCAAATAATATTTCTTTGGTTTCTGAAAGGCCATTCTTGATATATAGGCTGAGGTTATCAAAGTGTATTTTTAAAAAGCATGACATTTGTTTAGTACTCATTTTTATCACTTTATTGTATGATTTATATTTACATTTATATTTATAAATGTCTTGATCATGTGGGTCCTCTCTTTTAGTTTAGGAATCTCTTATTTAGTTGAAATTAAGTCTGTTTATTGCCCCCTCCCAAAGCACCTCTATATCCCTATTATTTTTGAAAAATGAGAAATATGGAAGAAATGCAACCTTGGAAAATATGCAGCACACTTTATTAGGCAAGGTTTTAGGAAACAAGTAAATTTTTTCATGTGCTGATATTTCCATCTAATTATAGATGGCTTTTGCTGGCAGAAGCTAAAGGCAGAAGAAAACCAATAAACTTGCCATCTTTTCCCTAAGAATATATGCATAGTGCTCTTACAAATGAATTTTACCATCATTCTCTACTAATATGTGTATAAAATCTATTTTAAAATACAAATACAACGTTCTTATGATGGGTATGAGCAGGCTTGTAAATACATAGGAAATAATGGCAGATATACTGATCACAGTAATTATTTTTGGGAATGGAAAGGAAATGGGGAAAAGATTAAGGGAGATTCTAACTTTATGTTTAGTGGGAGTGTTTACAGCCATGATATAATCATATTTTCTTTGAATTTATAAATTTGCAAAACTAAAACAAAATAAGGGAAGGAGATCATGCAGTTTCAAATGCACTGAATTGTTAGGAAATAAATATATAAGAAAATTTGACTTAGTATAAATTTGACAAGCACAATAATTATAATTTTTCATTGTTCATTTTTCCATATTGTTTTTAAGCTGAACGCTTTCTAGAATTGTATTACTCAATGTGACAAAATGTGAGAAAATTTGATTTTTACTTCATTATAATAACGTGTCCTTTCAAATTAAAAATAAAAGTCTCTACTGTATGTTATTTAAGGCAAGAATATAAATTTGTCAAAACTTTAACATGCACTTAACAGAAAATGGAAATGAGCCAATAATCTTTTAATCTCTTTTCCTGTCCCTTTAAATAATTGAAACACACATTTATGTAACTAATAAAAATACCATGGGCTTTGTTTCCTTCCTGGTTAAAAGTAATTACCAATGCATTCATCTAGGTATTCACAGAATTTTTAAAAATACGGTTACACACTTTTCTGTTTTTTGTTGTTGTTAAATTCAAAACTAAAAATACTGCAAGTTAATTATGACAGGTTAAAGTTAAAATTCTCAACTATTTCAAAATACCTATGTAGCTAAATATAAATATATATTTTGTTTTCCCATCTTCTTCCTAAAGGAATTTTATTATCATGAGAGCATGTAGAAATGTTTCCTTAATAAATATCAAAATTTATTTTAAATTACAATCTGGTATAAATATTTTAACCAACCTATCTAATGTGGTTACCATATTTTAAAAATTTTGAGATATCAGAGAGTATGGTCTTAATAATCTTTCAAATTCTAAAGTCCTGCTGAAGGCTCAATAAATATTTGAAAATAAAGAATGAATGGATGAATGAAGCTCAAATTTTCTGTGTTTACTAGTTATTATTTTAAAAATATAGTGTCACATACAAACTTTGTATAATTCAAGTTCTTAGTTTTCCTCTTGTGGATTTGCTCATTCAAGGAGCATTTCTTTAGCCCCACCAATTAAATACGAGTGAATTTATCATTGCTCTCCATTCAAGAAAATTACCTCCTCTACAGCTTTCTAGAATTAGGATATTCCTCAATGTGCTCAAATACCTTAATCATCACATCTGCTGATTTCATTTTATAGATTTGATTTTAAATAATAGCATATGATTTCAAAATTAAGATGAGTCACAAAGATAATGAAGTTCCTTATTTTTCCTTTCAGTTTAGTTGAACAGATTTTTTTTTTTAAGAACCTACTATGCACAAAATTGTAACCATCTCCCATATGTTCACAGATCTCATTTTATTATGGGACGACAGAGAAGTAGACAATTTTAAAATCAGGATGATTGAGTAACTGATCTAAAAGTGATAATCAAGAGCAAACAACTATGCAAAGGAGAAGAAAAGGGAGAATGGATATCTCAGTGAAGGCTTCTTTATGAAGTGCATGTAAGATGAAACTTGAAAAATTATAGAGGTTCTAGGGGGAAAAACACAGATGAAAGAGTGTTGCAAGTTGAGGAAACAAATTAAGCAAAGAGCAAAGGATTTTTACTTTATAAACTGAATGTATTCTGAGTTCATTTGTGAAGAGCTATGTCATTGGCAGCATTTTCTGAATCACAAGCTGTATAAAGGTAGAATGACTCTTCATGGCAAAATGACAAAAATAGCAGATATTTAACCAATTTTATTGAGTGCTTACTATATGTTAGCTGTAGCACATTCAGTATCCTATTTAATAGCCTCCAAAGCACTATGTGGGAGGAACACTGCCACACCCATCTCACAGATGAGAAAACTGAAACTTAACAAAAGTCAGTTAATTTGTCTAAACTTGTATTTCTTGTAAGTGGTGGACTAGAGTTGTGATTCTAGTGTCTCTCACTTGAAAGCCTGTTTTCTTTATCATTAAACCATACTTTCTTTCAAAGGAATTATGTGTGCATGAAAAACAAACTGAACTAGAATTTTAGATATATTGTAGTAAATACATATGTGACAGTCTACCAAAAAAAGAGAAGGCAAAATATCAAGGGGTAAAAATGATATGATTAAAATATTCATATATCATTCTATACTTTATAAAACATTTAAACTATTAATTTTAGAAAGAGCAAAGGACAGAAGTTATGATAACTGATTTGTACCCTAAACTTTAGATCAACCACCAATTATTTGTGAATGCAATTTTGGACATATCAACTCACTTCTTTGGGCCCCAATTCCATTTTACTTGTGTAATTATCTTATTAATGTCATTATTTTTAACTAGACTGCAATTCCCCAAAGAAGAGCTTGCTTACTCATTTTTGTCACAGCGCCAGGCATTGTCTTGGCACTTTCAACCATGAAATAGGTGATGGATAAATGAGCGAGTGTTTCTTTAATTGTGAAATAAAGAGTTGCTGTAGATCTTTAAAGGTTCCTACTAACTTGAGATTTATCTCTTGAAGGGTATCCATTTTTTTAGTACTCTACAAAGAGAACATAACTTCCAAACATTGTTGCACCACTGGAACACAGTAAAAACTAAGATCCTCCAATAATTACCTTGAGATCCTCCAATAATTACTTTAAGCTTCAATAATAATTACTTTGTATGCTCAAAATATAAATAGAATGAATACTAGTTATTTCTCTGGTATTCTCTAGGGGAAATGCAACTGTTCCCAGTTGGGTGGATGAAGCAAGGAAAGAGTATAGCTGCAGAAGCCAACTGACTCTGAACTCTTCTTTCACGTAGCTCAAATCATAATCAGCAAGACCCTCCAATTCATTTATTCATTGACATATGAATAAAAAAAGTTAAGTAGATGAACTCTACTTTCTAGTCTTCGATCTTTCCAAACAGTGTCTGTCACTAGCCTAAAGCCCATTTCCAATATGCCTTCTGTTATTTGTGCATGGCACTGGGTGGGTCTCCACAAATACAAGATTCTTTGGACATAGACCCACCACTCAAAGAGATAAGCACCTAGAAAGGCAGACAGCTACATACATAGCATATAATTATCCAGATATACACATGAGTTGTCAAGGAAGCATGTGTTAAGAACCTAACCAACAATGCAAAGAAGCAAGGCAAATATGACCAGCAACACTGAAAGGAAAGGAAATCAACAGAGACAAGAGGGAAGGGGGGGCAGGGAAAGGGAAGGGAAGGGGAAAGTCAAGGAACGTATAGCGGGGACTCATGGACAAAACCAGGGGGGAGGAGCTGAGGGAGGGAGGGTGGGGGGGGCGGGGGAGGGAGGGGTGGGAAGGCAGAGACAAATGTATTTAAAAAGTAAATAAATTAATTAAAAAAAAATAAATAAAAATTAAAAAAAAAAAGTTCAAAAGAGGGTTCTGAGCTGAATGCTGTGTCAGAAGGAATGTGACTGGCTCGAAACACACATCACTAGTGTATGTATTTGGGGAGACTCTTTGGAAGTGAAATGTGGACTGGGAAGCCAAATAATTTGGAGCCACTGGAACAATATACTATAACTCAAGCAATGGTGGAAGATGTGGGATGGCCCAAGATGTGGCTGCTCTAGAAAACCATGTTAATTATCTTGGTCTTTCTCCTGGAAAAAATGGTAAACCACTGAAAGATTTTGTCAGAAAAGTTCCATGGTAAATATGACAGTCCTGCAGTTGTGCAGAAGATAGATCAAAGGGAAGAAAAGGTCATTGTGAATGCCTCCAAAATTATGCTGACTTATTTGGACTTTCTATGCCATAAAAAGTCTTAACCACCATATTGGAGACCTACCTGGCTCAGTTAAAGTGTTGGTTTTGGCTTTTGAGGTTGTTGTTTCGCTTTTGACAGGAATAATAATTTAGTATTTCTGACTGACTATTTTATGTGTTTGATTAAGTAAAAGGAGAGAAATTAATTAAAACATAAAATGCAATTTGATAGAATGAATTTTTCCAGCTATAAGTTCCTAGGAGAAAATAATTAAAAGGTGACCTTGAGGAAATATTTGGCATATGGAACATGTAAGGTATAAGCTGAAGAATAAAGATCATTCAGAGTTTGAGCATTTTTGAAAGGGCTTCAGGTGAAAATCTTCTCATAACTCTAAGAAGCAAATCTGCGCAAAGTTATTCCTTGGGATTGGGAGAGGGTCTACTCATTCATTAATAAACTACTTAGTACATAAATTGTCTCAGCAATTTTTCTCGCTTCCTTTTAAATTGTGTAAAGGAACTGACAACTGATGGGTAAATTCACTCTTGATCAGAGAAGAACTTCACAAAGATTGTCTTCTGCTCTCACATAGCAGGAATTGAATATTCTTTAAAAACTTAGTGAAGTAGTGGTCTCTGAACAACAACCCTAACTTTTTTTAAAATCAAACACAGGAACTGAAAAATCAAATTATGTTATTACATATTTGGCTACCTAATTTACAATTTCTAATGTAAAAAATTTTCTAAGTATTTCATGAATACATATGAATTTGAAAGAAAATTCCAGGTAAGAAAAAAATAAAACTCAATATTAGAAACTTGTTCCTGAGAAATAACTATTCTTAGCTAATATTGAGCTATTTAAATAAAATTAATTTTTAAATGTTCAAAGAAACTGTTAAAACGACAATTCAAGTTACAAAAATTTATTTATATAAAGGCAGAAAATAAAATGATTATGAATGCAAGTGCATCAAAAAAGCTTTCTAATTGTTGAATTTTGATAAATGACTTGATTTGTATAGACCAGTTTTCAGATCTTGAAATTATTATTTAACTTAAAAAAATGAAACTTTAAAACATATAAAATTAAAATATCAACTAATGTGTGCTTTACCAAGATTCCTATAATTGAATAGATCACCATTTTTTATTCTGCATCCACTACTTTATTAAGTAAACAGTGTGGTTATATGTACAAAACAAACTGCATAATTTAATGAGTTAGCTGGATAATTTAAAGCAAATAATACATTTCCTGTGGAGAGATCTTAAATAGCCAGTATCTTAAATTGTTTGAATAATTCTCTAGTACTATTATTTTTCTTTTTGGTGACTATGTCTTTCCTTCTTGTAAATATCTTTGTATCCTTCAAATTTTGGCCATCATTCCCTACAAAGAAAATAATGTTTTTTACATTAAGTACAAGTCAACTATTAGTCTGTTTCCATTCACTCACTCACTAACATATGTTGTCTACCAATTGTTTGCCAGGTATATGTTATATTTTCCTTTTGGAAGAAGTTATAAACATATTGTAATTAGGTCATCAAGTGTAAAGACTCTTTGTAGCTTAATGTATTGCTTTAAGTACCAATTTCATATTTCTGGTTCAGTGTCTATTAGAAGACCAATATTCAATATTGAAGGAAAATATGCCAGTCACCACTTTTGTTTTTCCAGGTTATTAATTTATTCTCACATTATAATTACACATTAAACATTTATAGCCACTTATGCTTCAAGCTTTAAAGTACTCTCTCAAGATAAACTGTAATCACTAACCATTTTATCATTTTTGATCTAGAAAATGGAGCACCAATGAAGGAAATAATTTTAGGAAGAGATGCAGCAGATAACTTTAAATGAAAATTTCAAAATCATTATCTAGGTTAAAAATTGGTAATAATCATTGTTCAATTAACTCATGAATTAATTAGTGTGTACATAAGATGATAGCCATAAACACTTAGCTCATATCTTGACTTGATTTATGCATTTATTCCTAAGTTACACAAATGGGAAATGTTTATTATTATTTGCATATGGAAATAGTCTCCTTTGTTTCTTTCAATATCCAATAGGGTCATTTCGCCTCACTGTACAAAGTGTGAATCTTTAACTTTGATACTACCCTGATTCCTAGACTAACTCAGTGAAGCGGTCCCGAGCTATTTATTAGCTGTGTGACAATTTTTTCTTCTGTTTCTACCCAGTTATATGAAGAATAACATTGTAGGGCTATTTTTAGTATTATACATAATGTATGGAAGGTAAGAAGCACAACATCTAGTCATCACATACCACTGTTGCTTGCTACTAATAGTTTCGAATACTGCTACTACTAATCCAAATAGGAGGAATACAAAAATAAGGTGAATGAGAAAAAGTATGACAAAAAGAGGAAGAAAAGGCAACATGAAATTTTAAGTGTTTGCACATATATGTGTAAATATAATATAATGTGATATGATATAAATATTATATGCAATACATAACATGTATGTCATGATTTAGACAGTAGAATTTTTTTTCCTATACCATGCCACCAAAGCCATCAAAGAACAGAAGTGATGGAGTACACAAACGATAGAAGAAGGTCTCCAGTCAAATAAGTATATTCTGAAATAAAGTGTGTTGGATGTAAATGGAAGTCATTCCATTTTTTTTCTCTTTAGAGCGAATACCAAAACTGTGTGAAAAATTTCTCTCATATCTTCACTGCATAATATAAGCTTAGGGCTCCGCATGGTATCAATGGTCATTCTAAAACCCCAAGAATGAAAGGAAACTGGACAAAGTGATAGAGAATGGACCAGTGGAACGTATGGTTTGAAAACAGCATGAAAAATTCTCTAAAATGGAATGTCAAGACACCCATTGACTCTTTTTGAGTTCTAGGAAAAAGAGAGAGCTGTAAGATAGAAGATTCCAATTAAAAACAGAAAGGAAAGAAGTTTCCGTTCTTTTTTCTTCTCTGGTCTTAGTGGTGAGTTTTCTCTTTATTTCTCTGTATATTACTTTACCAGCTCTCTGGAGACAATATTACAGGTTCCCTGGAATCTGCTTAGGCAACAATGCAGGAACAGCTCTTGTCTACCTGAGCAATTACCTTTTATTACCAAATCAACGCAACTTCTCCTTCACATTGGTTTAGATTTTAACACACTGTTCTGTATATCTTTCTTTACTAAATTAAACTTCCCTTGCTGCCCCAGATTTCTTGTTTTGTGTTTTTTTCTTCTTTTTACCTTCATGAACCAGAAGGAATTCTGTGAGACAGATGGAATTCTATCCTGAAATAAACAACCTCCTCCATACAAATGTATGGTACACACACATGTGCATGTGCAGGTTTTGGCACATGTCTTCACTGCACTTATTCATCTTCAACCCTAATGATGAACACAAAGGTATTTTTTAATGAATAAGCTAAAAATTATTCAATGATAAATTTCAAATGGCATCATGCAGTATTATAAACATAATTCAAATGAATGATAGATTCATTGATATAGGTAATAAAAATTATTCAAGGAAAACTATGCAAATGTACTTGTTAATAAAAAATCTTCTGATAAACTGGAGAACTCTATGTTTTTATGTTCTACTTCTATTCAGAAAATTGTGTTATTGAATATAAAACGACGTGGAAATCCTTTCACTCAACTATCCACCTGATGACAGCACCCTTTCAACAGTATTCTTACCAAGTTGTCTAGATTATATTAATTGTGACTAGTGGTAATTTGGAACAGCCCAATCTATTTCTGGCATCCATAAGTATAATAATAAGCTCTGAAAAGTGAGCTGGAATATACTTCTTACAGTCTACTCACCTAACTCCTTGGATCTACAGGAACAAACACACCTTCGGAAAAGTGAAAGCAGCCTTGCTGTCCCCTCTGGTTCTTCCCTCATCTTGCTTAATCAGCACTCAAATCTCATAGGAGGCAGTTACTTTACTGGTCAAACCCTTAACACAGTACAGTCCGCTGTCCACAGCCTTCTGTGGTGGCTGTAAAACCTGTAGTAGGTCTGATCAGATCGAGTGTAATTATCATCTCTTTTCTGCACATTACTTTCATAATGATGCTTCAGATGACATTAGCTTTCTTGATAACCACATGCCACTTTGAACTCATTTTGAGACCCCTCTTTTCTGTAATCACAAGGCCTTTTCATCATGAGTTCTTGTTCAACTCTCTCCATCCTAAACTGTAAAAGCTTTTATTGTTGTTTATTTGCGTTTGTTTTGTGTTGTTTGTTTGAAATTCATCTGAGACAATAAAAAAAGATACACACAGGCAACTTCAATAGTGATAGTGTCCAATAAAAGAAAGTTTAAAAATAATAGATGAATATTGTTTTGTAATTTCTCAAATGCAGTATCTTAGACATCTGTTAGATTTTTGAAGAGGGTAAAGATTTCTTGTAGATGTTTAGATATAAACGGTTACACATCCTATTCTAGACTAACATGTTATTTACCTCACAGGAAGGAGTGAGTTGCTGGGCATAATGTGGAAAGGGTAAATGAGTGTGAGTTTGCTTTTGTCTTTAACATTGTTTCCTCATTTCTGAACATCTTTGTCTTCCTCTTACATACTCATCTCTTTTCCTTATTTTTTTGTGTCCCTTATTTAATTTTTTTCTTCCTCATATTTCTCCTCTTTCTTGTATCTAAATATACAAGAGATGAAAGTCCACCAGGAAGAAGGTTGAGAAAAGCAGAGTTGAAGGCATGAGGCAATTCTAGTCCCTATAATCAATCTTAAAGTCTGTTAGCTATGCCAAATATGCAAATGAAGTCAGAAACCTCACAGAATAAAAAATGACTCACAGGTCTAGGAAAAATTCATAATGAATAAGAAATAGAATAAGGTAAACTAAAAAATTGTAAATGTCCTGTCAAACTACAATTATATTTATAATATAAAAAATAAACCAAAACTATGAATTTCACTAAAGTGTTTTTCATTTGATTGAAAAATACATAGGTATTTATCTTATTTTTTCCCTACCCCTTGCATATTATCTAGCATATAATAGGCACATGAATAAATACTTTTTGAGTAAAGAAATAAATTCAATCAAACAACAGAAAAGATATTCTTAGATTTTAGTGATTTTGGAACAAAAAATAGGAGGAGCTTCCCATCAATCATATGCTGGCATAACATATCTTAAACAATCAACAGTTCATTATCTCTGTCCTAAGCATTATATGAGGTATAGGCAAACTTTCTGACCAAGTAAGTTTAACAGGTTGGGGAAAGAGAAGGGAGAAAGTTCTTCAAATCTTTTCCATTTCTTTAATCATTTACTTATTAGCTGTAGCAGGAAAAAGGCTGCAGTCTGGAAAAACACGAAACCACATGCCACATGCTGCAAAAGATCTGTGTGCATGTGTGTGCATGTGTGTGTTATAGCAGAGACATATTTTCTATCATTTAGACAATTCTAGGATAATTATTGAAATGGATACCCTAGATACTCTACCGTAACATAAATTCAGTATTTAGACTTTATATTTCAATGGATTTAACCCTTTTCAACTTTCTTTTATGTTTTCTGACATGTTCCAAACCTACCACAAATTTTATCCTAATCTTGGCAGAATCAGAGTCAATGAATAAGCAGTTACTTTTCTATATCTAAGTTACTCTCTTGTAGTGAGCTAAGCACTTAAAGAGATACATTAACTTTCAGGCCACTTGGGTACTATTCAGAGTAATGGTTTATAACAGTTAATAATGTATAACATAACTAGAGAATGCCTTAGGCAGGGCTCATTGCATAGTAAACATAATAAAACAGTTTCTTTTTAGAATCAATTGGATTCTATTTACCCCACCATTAAAAAATAGTAAATGAATAAAAAGATCATATTATTTGCAGTTATATAACTCTAGTATATTTTATCTCATTTAGATTTTAATCACTCAAATACTATGTTGATAATTTTTAAAAGGTACAGATTATTTTTTTTTGCATCATGATTTTTATGATAGATCTCCTGTTTAGTGACCCACTGTTAAAATCATGTTTTTCTTTTTATTAGAAAAGGAAATACTGCTTCATTAGCAGAGATGATAAGTTAGATCCGCCATGTGTGCTAGTCAGAGAAACGATTCTCTGGGGTCTACTTCAACACTGTCTTATTGTTTCCTTTCTTGCCTCTCTCCTCTAAGCTCGGGATTACCTAAGCCATGTTTGACTTATTTCCTGTCCTGGAGAAATAAATAAAATAATCAGTATGGAACCAAAATAATGCCGCAATACAGTTGACCATTTGTATCCATGGGTACCACATCCAGTAGTCAACCTACCTCAGATTAAAAAAAAAAAAATATATATATATATATATGTGTGTGTGTGTGTGTGTGTGTGTGTGTGTGTGTGTATAAAAAATAAAAGTTGCATTGTTGCTGATGTGTACTATCAGCGACTATCAGCCTGTCACTGATTTGTCCCGGGTAAAAAGTCTGCATTATCTATCTCAATTGAGAAACTTAAATTAAAGACAAAAAGCAATAAGACCAAAAAAATACAAAAGGCATCCATTGAATCCAATGGAGGCCAAGGCCTTACTTATTTTACAGATTTTGGAGCCACCAACAGAGAAGAAATATTTCTTTAGGAAATGAAGGTCATAACAGAAGAAGAAGAAGTCTATTAAACATTAATGGAGGGCCCCTGATCTCAGATATGTTATGATCCATTTAATAAGAAATTTCAGAAAGAGCTGCCTAAAATGAACTAAAAAACAATATTTAAAAGGTAGCAATGTTCCACAAAACTTAACAATCAACCTGGCTTGTTACAACCCTCAGTTTTTGCCCCCAGTGCTACTGTGCCTTCGATTCACATTTGGTTGTTGACACCGGCTACATGCATGTCGCCCATTACCCCCTCCCTATCTGTCAGGGCCCCTCTGTACAGCTTATCTGACCAACTTTTCTTCCTTGTTTGGAACCTCTGCCAACCTCCAGGGGGCTTTTCTTTCTCTCTTCCGAGAAAACAATGGGCCACTCCAGTGAGTTTTGAGCACCCTACCAGAACAAGCAAATTAGTTTCTTTCTTTCCTGTTTTTTTTAACACAATGACTGTATCTCGGTATTATCATTACATGCTAATCTGAGTATTGAAAGTTATTGCACGCTTGCTATTATTCAGTTTATATTTTGAATGTAAAGATAAAAAATATGTCAAAAAAAAGCAAGACTAAGTCAGCTTTCAGCATTTTTTAGTGTACTGCACAAAACTGAACTGAAGGATAATTTTCCATTTCATTTTACCCAGAGGCTACTACAAACAGTTCCTCTACAATTGTTACAGGCTCAGAGTTAAAGCTGCATGATTTTAGGCAGCTTCAGGTAAACATCTGTTAATTGCTCTGTTTTGCTGACTTGAGTATCATGATTTGCGTTATGCCAACACATTAGTGAGTTCGAAATTTTTGTTGCTGTGATTTTTCTTTATTATTATATTACAACAAATTTGCTATCTCAAAAGTAATGATTAAGGAAAAAAGGGGAATAAACCACTTTTTATATGCTTTTCTTTGGTTTCGTTAATATTAACAATGTTTCTCAAATCTTGCAGACCTGCAAACTTATCTATGTCATTCAAGGCTTTAATAGGTAGAAAAAAGTACTAAATAAAAGTAAATTAAATTGAAATACCTGAGAAATGTGACTATAGTACAGTGAACAATGCATGCAGGGGGGTCTGGAGTTATGTACCAATGAGTAAAACACTAAGAGATTACATAAATAAAACTTCTTGGTCAAGCAGTTCACTGTAGCAAGAAATTCTGAAGTAAAATAACAACAAAAACCTGCCACATCTCAACTAGGATCACCATCACATTAGGTTTCTAAAATTGTATGAAACTATTATGGTTATTATAATTTGTGTTTAATCATTAGTATATTCATTCAATAACTATATGAAGTTTCTAAATTGCTCAAGAAACTTTGAGAGTGCAAAAAGAAATGAAATGGGGATTTTCTCTTCAAGGATTGTTCAGTAAGATTGAGAAAAGATGGATATAAACAAGCAAAAATAAAGTGCTATGATGCCCTAGAGCAAGAAGACAGAATTTCCACCTAATAGGAAAGAAGATTTTATGCAAATGTAAAATTTTAAAGCCACTGGCAGAGAAGCATACATGCTCAAAAAGACATCTCAGTGTATTGTGGTAAATAATGGATCACTTAAGAGGTATTTCAATTCATTTAAAAAGGATGGTCTAATCTAGTAAATGGATGTTACAACTGACTATTCTTTAGAAGAAAATACATTGGATCCCTGTCTCACCCAATTCCTCTTGATTAAAGATGTAATTATAAAACAATAAAAATCTTAGAAGGCAATTTATATAAACAATCTAGATATTTGAAAGCTCATTAAAAGCAAAACAGAACAACTAGAAGCTATGAAACAAAATATAAATGTATTTACTGCATAAATATTGAAAATCTGTATGTGGGAAAATACATTTTAAGTAGTTAATAAATAATAGATTGAGGAACAAATACTTGTAATGCAGATAATAAAAAAATGTTGTTATATTTAACGTAGTAAAAGTTTTAGAAACTGATCACAAAAAGATTGGTATCTTGCTAAGAAAATGTGCCAAAGTATAAAAATAGGCAACTTTCAGGCCAAGTCAAAATGGCCAATAGATATGTGGAAGAATGATGAACTACCCCACTGAGAAAGAGATATGCAAATAAAAATAATCCTGACATATGACTGCATCCTCGGTGAGGGAATATGGTCAAAAACGTGATAGCGCCTAACATGCCCCTATGCAATAGGGTACTGCCACGCATTGCTTAAGGAAATGTAAATTCTCACATTTTAGAAAACAATATGAAACCTTGTGTTGGAATAAAATACTCCAGTGATTCCATTCCCATAGAAGTAAAACCATGTCTGTATACAAGAATGTTCATTGATGTACTGTGTTGGTGGCAAAACTGAAAAAAAATTAAATACTTATCCATAGGGAATGGTTGAATATATTATCTCTACTGTGAAATATTATGGAGGTTTTTTTTAATGAGTTAAAATTCCCTCAGCTGATATGGAGAGATTTCTGTAATAAGCTGTCAGGAAACAAACAAACAAACAAATGAACCAAATAAATAAGAGTATAGAGGAAACATTCTTATTTTGTAAACCAAATGTGAGAAACTTAACTATGTGTACATGTGTATAATTACATAAATTAAGAAAATTTGGAAGAACGCATAGGAACAACTTAAAAGTGAGATCTTGGGATGAGCATGAAAAATGGCAGGAAGGGGGAGGAAAATGTAGACTGTAAAAGAAAAATAACACTTCATATGTATAGGCTGAACATTCTGCAAGAACACTGGTGCAACACTAAGGACTCATCGATAAAAGTATGGAAGGTGGGAGGCACCCCTGCACCAGTGGGGCTCCCCGAAGGAGAGCCATAGGAGAGGATCTACAATTCTATCAAAAGCAGCCCTAAAGCCAAGCTGATTAAAGTTTATTACCAGCTCTGTAGGAAGGAAAAATTGAAAACTGATATCAGAAACTACACAGCCTTTATCTATTAGCGGCATATAACTGGGTATAGTAACTGCTTAGTTATCTTTTTTATTTTCATGTAAAAATTGAGCTGAACTTGAATAATCATTGCAAATATAAATGGGGAGAGGATATTTTTGATGATGTAAAGTTGGTTTCTTTTGGTTGAAGTGTAAGGATATGTTATGGAGAGCAGAGGGAGACATTTCTGGAAATATTCATTTAGAATATAATTATGGGGAAAAATGGCAGGCTATGAACTTAGACTTTCTCTTCTAAGCTGCAAGGTAGTATGGATAACGTATTATCAGGAAAGTTACAAGGACAGATGAACTGGAGTTAGGGAGCTGAGTAGAACAATGAGAATTTGAATTTCAAATAACATTTTTTTGTTGTTGTTGACATGGGTCAAAAACATTTGACAGAAGAATTTTTTAATTTTCAAATACATAAAATTAGAGAGCCTAATATAATTAATTCCCATATACCCATTGTCTTAGTCTACGTGGGCTGCCATAACAAAATACCATAGACTGGGTGTCTTAAACAATGGAAATATATTTCTCATAGTTCTGAAGGCTGGTAATCTAAGATCAAGGTGCCAGCTGAATTAGTTTCTGGTAAGGACTATTCCTGGCTTACAGACAGCTGCCTTCTTGTTGTGTCCTCATATGACCTTTTCTTGGTGCTTGCAAGCACCTGGAGAAAGACAGGGGAATCTTTCACTTCTCCTCTTTTTACAAGGCTACCAATCCTATCAGGTTTGGATCTCACCCTTAGAAACTCATTTAACCTTAATTACCTCCTAAAAGCCCTATTTCCAAATGTAGTCTCATTGGGGGTTAGGGCTTCGACATTTGGATTTGAGGGAGACACAATTTGGTCCTGAACATCCACCATCCAAGTCTGATAAATATCAAGATTTTTGCCACTTTTATATCATATATCCTACTTCTTTAAAAAAAAAAAACTGTATTGAGGTGACACTGGTTAATAGGATCATATAGGTTCCAAGTATACATTACTATGATACATGCATAAAGTATTTTAAAGCAAATTTTAGATATCTTTTCACACTCATAAACTTCCATATAGAATTTTGAAGTATATGGGATTTTATTTCTATAAACATTCGGTTATCCCATATCTAATAAAATTAACAACAACTCCTTGGTACACTCTAGCAACCATACCATTTTAGAATTATGATGATTGTCTCCAAAATGCCATTTTTCTGTTGCTTTATTTGAATCAGAATATAAATGGTGTTTGCACATTGCTATTGGTTGTTATATATCTTAAATATCTTTTCATATAACTGTCTTCTCTCACCTAACTTTCCCTATCATTAGCTTAATTAGTAAACTGAACAAGGATTTTTTGTAGAATATTCTATATTCTAAATGTATGTTTTCTTATGATGTCATTTAACTTTTCCCATAATCAATCACCTGTTTCTCTTGTAAACTATCATTAACTCTAAAGACATCATTAGATTCAGGGATACCTTTTTTATTTTTGCAAGAATATTTTATGTGATTCTGTTTATTTAATTTTCTAAAACATCATGATGAAAATGTCACATGTTAGTTTGTCCTGCTTTTAGTAATTTAAGATTGAAAGTGGGTCAAGATGGTGACATCTAATTTCCCACTAATCTTTTATCTAATGGTTTCATTTACTGATGATTTTACCCAAATCAGTGACTTCATTTAGTGCTGCAAAAATACTGGTTTTTTTAAATTATCTGTCTTTCACAATTTCTATGTAGAATTCTTTATAATGGAGAACTTTTCTCATCAACTGTTAAATGTTTTAAGAAGGTTCAGTATTGTCTTGGGCTGATTTTGACAATATGTTTGAATATATATTTTCCTGTATTATTTACTTTCCTACTAATAGATAAAGCTATTGTTCATTTTCCTACAGATTTGTTCATTCATTCATCAAATATTTGCTGCATTCCTGCTATATGCTAAGCACTATATTAAGCCAGGGGATATATCAGTGCACAAAGAGTAAAAAATTCCTACACTAATAAAATCATTAATAGGGACACTGATAATAAACCATGTAAATAAACAAATTATGTAGTATTGTAGATTATGATGAGTCCCTTGGAGAAAAGAATATGACATAGAAAAGGCACTAAGGAATGTTAGGGAAAAGGGGCATTATAATTTCACATTGCATAATTAGAAAAAGCCTTGAAATCTGATGACATTTTAGTGAAGACTTGTAAAACTTGAGAACCACATGATGCAGATGGTAAAGGGAAAGCATTCCTTGCAGAGAGGGTGGTTCTGGTGTTGGAGGATATCTGCTTTTGAAGGAATGCATGGAGCCTAGGGTAGCTGGATCATAGTGAGAGAATAGACAGTAAGTAGATGGCTCAGAGAAGTAACAGGAGCTAGACTTTGTAAAGTCTTCAAGGCCCCTGAGTGGGCTACGGTTTGTGTTCTGAATGGAAAAGGAGCCACTGAAGAGATTTGTCACAAGGAATAATATAATATGCCTTACATTTGAATATAATCCCTGGGGCTGTTGAAAATAAGCCTAGAGAGTCAAGGATAGTAGAAAGGAAACTATAATTCAGATGAGAGATGATGGTGTTTTGGACCAGGTTGCATATAGTAAGAAAATACCGTTTCGGATATAGCTGGTAGGGCAAAAGTAGGTTTACAGTTGTTTAGTAAATAGTGCAATAATTAATAAATAATAATACACAAACCATTTTGCATATGCACAACTGTGAACCTAGTTTTGCCTCATCTGTATTTTGAAGATAGAAACAACACAATTTGCTGTCAGATTAGATATGGGGTGTGAGAAAAAGTTGAAAATCAAAAACGACTTCAAGATTTTTAATCGGAGCCATTGGATATTTTGAGTTATTTTCCACTAAAATAGGTAAGATTATTAGAAAATAGGGAAAGAAGAACAGCTTGGACATGTTAAGTTTGAGATGAATATTGGATACTCAAATAGAAAATGGAGAATAGGCAGTGAAGTATTCAAATCTGAATTGAGGGGAAGTCCTGGAGTAGAAATTTAAATTTGAGCATATAAATTCATAGATAGTATTTTAAGTCAGGAGTCTAGATGAAATAAATAAAAGAGCAAGTATAGCCTTAAAGAGAATTCATTCAAGGTCTGATCCCTGTGAACATATGTATATGCTGATAGAAATGATCTGACAGAGCAAAGTGGATGGTGCCACAAAGGGGGTTGGGTGGAATTTTCTAGAACAATGCCTAGGGGTTGGCAAAGGTCAAGGTGTCTAGTATACAAGTTGAGGGTTTGGCCTTTCTTGGAGTGTAAGAGTAGAAATGGGGGTAGGCAATGGGCAGAAAGAGCTGAGAAGACAGTCTTTTCTCATTGGTTCTATGTTTTCACTGAAATAGATGGTAAGGTAATAAGCTGAGAGTGAAGATGAGAGGAACTGTTAAAAATTTCAGGAGAGAAGTCAACTAGAGAAGGAGGAAGGAGAATGAACAGGTCTGAGAGCCACTTGATGTTGGCCATATAATTAGACTGGCGGGCCATTCAATGTGGTTATAGGTTTTTGTGGTTTTTTTTTGTTTTGTTTTTTTTCCCTGTCATGCTTAGAAGAATGAGTGGGGAAGTGGCCAAGCAAGCTTTAAGAAGATAGAGGTATAAGGGAATTAATTATAGTTGTAGGTAAGAGTTAACAAAGACTGGCTGTAAGCTGTCTAAACAGAGAGAAGAAGATATCGAAGGGGTGAGAAACAAGAGTTGATTGAATCAAAAACTGCATTGCTGAGTAGTATTGAAAAATGCGTAGTCTTTGGTGTATTAAGGGGACAATGTAGCTGGTGGTTGGAGAAGGGAATGCTGGGAAGCAAGGTCATAGAGGAGATTTCTGCTTACGATGAGGTATAGAGTGTGCCTGTGGGAGTGAGTGGCTGATGACAGGAGGGCAAGAAAAAAGAAGCATTCAGAAGGTCAACAGGATACATATTAAGTACTGAGAAAGATTTCCATGTCCAAAGAAATCAAGGATACAAATCTCTATTTTTAAGACATCAGGAACGTCTGTTATTTGCTCCTCAGAAGCCTGGCCGGAGAGGCATTTGGTATCATCATAATCCTGGAAATGATGTACATTCATGAATGAAGTTTGGGACTCAGAAAAATACAAATATAGTGTTCATAATCCCTAAGGCCTTCACCAGCCCAAGAAAGAGATTGAGATTCTGACACTTTTCCCAGAATTCTTTTCCAGTTGTGGCAAACCACTCCCATTAAAACACAGTGTTCTAACAGTACAGGACTTAAGAGTCAGAATAAGAGTCACATCACAGCTCCATGATTTACTGCATGTGTCAATTTGGTCAAGTCATTTAACCCCTGAACCCTAGTTTCTTATCTGTAAAATAGAGAAGGTAAAATTGACTTGAAAAATGGGGTGAGACTTCCCTTGTATATGTAAAGCTCTTAGCCTAGTGTCTGGAAGAGTGCTTAGAAACTATTATATTTTATTCCCCAATCTCCTTAAAGTTTACACTTTCATGACTTTCCTTCTGTTGTTCTCATTTAAGAACATGCTCCTTCTTTCCTGTATACAACAGAATTATGATTTGCTTATCTAGGCTGTTGATGCCTTGGCAGAAGGCGTTGTTCTATCAGTGCATACTTCTTAGTACCTGAGACCCTCACCCACAGAGGCCACTTAGTTAAGACTGTTTGACTGAATTTAATAAATAGATGCAACATGGCAGAATTTAGGGAGAAGTGATAGCTATGCTTACATTCTTTTGCTTTTACAAAAATGTATAGCAAATAAAGGCGATTCAATGAAAGCTACTTTGTTAAGAACTATAAAATAAACAAATGTTAGATTAAATCAATATATAACCATCATGTCTTAAATAATGTGCATATTGAATAAGTGATAAACATACTATCTGTTTTTATGATCCTCCTTTGCAAGCAAAACATGGAAATGAAGAATATTTAGGCCATTTGAAATTGGATCATGGGAGTTATTTCTTTTTCAAAAAAGCAAATGATCTTTCCTTACAAAAAACATTATTACAGCTAATGCAGTCCTATTACAGGTATGCTCCTACTCTTCTCATCCTGGAATCATATTTTAAAATTCAAAGCTTTGCCTGTTATAATTTGTAACCAGAACTCAAAGTTTTAAGAAACATATTTGTCACATGGCTGAACACCTGGCCTTCTAATTGTTTTTTGAAACATATTCTACTGAAACTATTAGGTTTAAAGTGAAATTTGCTTCAACTGCAGTGGTTAAAATATTTTTTCTGAAGCACTGTTCTTTCTCCAGGCAGTCGAGTTGTGCTGTAATGTTCTAATGACCCCAGGGTCAAGTACATTACAAAGAACTTTTTGGTCTTTGAATTTTCTTCCACACATGAGAACTGTTGGAATTTAGACCTTAATGTAAATTGCAGGAAGACCTGCATTTACATAAAGGGATTATGCACAATCTAAAGAATTAACTACAGGAAAGTTGATTTATCTGCCCTTCTAGCAAAAGAAACGTCTACTAACTGCTATTTCTGCAGTGCACAACAATAATTAGTATGCATAATTACTCCTTTGAGGCTCAAAAGTGCATTCTGAATTCTCAATAGATATAAAATTAATTTGGTATATACCCACTACTACTTGTACCAAACTGTGCTCTAGTTCTTAGAAAAAGGACAAATCCTATTCAATCTGTAAGCTAATGTCTTCTTAAGTTTTGTCAAGTACAAAATATCATACTCTGACTATGCTAAGGAAATGAGTTTCCTATCTTAGTTCAGTAACCTCCAATTTGCCGAGGCAATGCAATCCAGTGACAGACTCTCATCAGAAACATCATTACATGAATTTAAAACAAATACAGGAAACATATGGATATGGTCTAAGTCATGTAAAAAAATGTAGTTGTGGTGATAAAATATCATTATATGGAGCAAAATGAAGTCACAAAGCCTGGACAACATACACATAAAATATACTTAAACAGTCCAAAATAATGAGCAGGACTGCAAGGGGTGGAGGGAGAGAACAGGTGTACTTATGTGAAGGACAAAGGATAAGGGAGCTGCATCAGTACAGGGCAAATTAGGGCAGGGCAGCTTCCACCTTCTGGAAGAAGCCTTTGATGGTATGGCAAAATCAACTCCAAATTTCAGCTGGACAAAGTTCTGACCAGAGTAGATGGAAAGCACAGGGTGGGAAACTGGGGACAAATGTCATTAAATTTACATAGCTGGGGCACTGCTACCTGTAACCGAGCATGAATAAACAAAGATATACAATATTTACAAGAACTACTTCTTTGTAGATAATTATATAACTTATGAAAATGTTATTGTTCAATAATATAGTTGCCATGTTACAAATGCAGTTATTCTTCCAAAAATCAGATGATGAAAGACCACTTCATTCTGTTAGTTAGTATGTACTGGTCATCATAGCACAATGACAGTAATGTTTAATGGCTTGTAATAGTGTTTTATTGGAAGGGAAATGTTTTGAATGTACATGTTACTGTCAATTAATTTTTAGAAGTACTAGTTAAGGGAACTGTTTCTTACATGTGGAATAAGGATCACTGATATTGTTTCAAACTAGGAATTTGAGCTTTTCTTTTGAGGACAGAGTCTTTCTAATTAATTACATAAAAAGTTATGGTTTGATTAACTGATATTCAAGTTATGATGACATTAATTAAATTTGTCTACAATTTTTAAGTCATGGAACCCAGGATAAAATATATGTTCCAATTAGAAGGGATCTTAGAGATCACCAACTAGGACAATCTCGTTTTACAGATGAGGAAACTGAGGGCTAAAAAGACAAACTGACTCATCAAGGGCCAATAGGGCTCCTAAAATCAACCTGTTCAGTAATATTTTACCTAAATTATTTGGTCATAAGAAAAAATTACTTTGTAAATCTAGCATAAATCACTTTCTTATTTTGCACTTTGACTTCATGATAACTTTTCATTCTTAATTATAGCAAAAAGCTGCTTAGGTTAAAAAAAAGGGTGAATGACAAAAACATTTTTTTGAAGACAGTCTGTATATTTAAGTCAATTATAGGGTTTCTACCTTATATTTTCAGTTTTTAGCCATTGGTTAACTAGAGCAAATTATGCATAAAATAAAAATAGTCTACCTAAGTTTCTTCTTTCTCTGGTATAGAATTTTTAGTTCCCTAGAGAAAGAAAGCAAAAAGAAAGAACATAAATACATTTAAAAAAAAGAAAAAATTAAAGAAAGCATACCCAAGAGTATACCAGGAATAGATGATCACCCATCCAGTTAGGTGTCAAAACAGAAAGTGCCACCAGAAAGATTTAATCAGCGTACCAGAGCTTTTGAGTGTGCCAGAGTGAAACCTAAGTATTCTGATTACCTATGTATGATGGCATCAAGCACACAGAAGATGCCACATTATGCAAAAAAGACATAAGCATGCATTTGAACAGATCTGCTTTAAAAAAAAAATTCACAAGGAATCATGCTGTGTGCATATCGTGACTTCACATGTTTTGCAAACACAGGGACATAAACAACCTAGATTCTCTATTCTCAGGGGCAGCACCAAGGAGTAGCCCCCATATTATCTCAATTACCTTCTGTTTGATGCAATCCAAACTCCTCCAAATAAGTAATCTTCCCCAACAGCAGCCTTGGTCTATGAGGATACAAATATTGCATTCAGAGGTGAACAGAAATCTGCCACTCTTCCAATTGTATTGCTACCAAAGCCTCTTTTACAGAAATTTTGGAGTTTCTTCTTACCCTTTATTTATGAAAACTCTGGAGTTAGGTTGGATCACACTCATAACGAGTGATATTGAGGAGGGAGCATCTAGGCCTTTGGGTTAATTTGTAACAGATTTTAATTTGGACTCTTGAGAATTCAGACCCAATAAACCATTGAGCAATGCCGTTATAATAATAAAGTACAGGCTGTTTTAAAGAATCAAATTATCACATATGTGTAGTAAAGAACTTGACCTCACCTAAAGAGGGGCCTGATCTTTGTCCTGCCTCCTTTAAACCCTTGGAATTCCCTGAGGGATAGGAGTGTCTGAATTTACAGTCCCTTTCCCCTCAGACCTTCTAGTTTTTCCTAACTGGCTGACTCAGGGAGGGTCTTACGGCCCGCACGTGACAGTTTATGATAACAAGGAGATTTAGTGTTGAGGGCTGGCCACACTAACAAGGGCAATCCCGTAGTTCTGAGGCACATATCTCCACATGTCTCCAAGGAAATGAGGGAAGCTAGAGACCGAGTTCAATGTTGTTGGTAATAATTAAATCATAAGTGCCTAGGCAATGAAGTCTAAAATTCGGGACACAAAAGACTCAAGTACACTTCCTGATTGGAAATATTTTGTATTTTCATACGTCAGTGCAAGGAGGGTAACTCATCTGTTGGAATGATAGAAGTTTCTCATTTGGAACTCTCCCAGACTTCAGCCTGTGACTCTCTTCCTTCGGCTGGCATATGTGATATAATGTGGTATAATGAGATAACTGCTGTGGTTGCTGTGGCGGTCTTGCCCAAATTCCCTTTAACAGGCAAGTGAACTCTCATTTGTTGGCTGCTAATGGTCACAGCTCCACCTTTCTTTGGAGGATTGTCTTTGGGCAAACAGGTACCACTCAGCCAGGTAATGATATATTGCGGCTCTGGCATGCTCCGGGCCCCTGAAGAACATGTTGGACCAAAGGACAACTGTCGACACCTTAAGGTGGGACCAGCTCTTTGGGATGATCTGTGGGATGTAAGACTACTTTGCTTATGAGCTTTATCTCCTCCTCTATCCTGCCTCCCTAATATGGTTTCTTGCATAGGCATTTCCCCAGGACTCACCTCTACAAGAATTTTCCCCCTCAGGCTCTATTTCTATGTACCTGGAGATATGGTGAATAAATTAGCCAATATTGGAGGAATTGTACTATAAGTTTTAATTATCTTTAAGTCTTATAGTTCATATCTCATATTGTGAGAAGATCCTTCTATTTTCTATTGCTCTAAGAATGCTAGTGCTTTCCTTGTCTTTAAACTGAAGACAAGTAAATGTATGTTCATATATTTTCAGTACTGGGTATAGAACAGATACTATGCTGGGCACCATAGCACCATGGGTGTGCGTGTGCGCAAAATCCTTCCGTCTCTTCCATCAGTCCATGGACCAAATATGAGAGATGCGGATGGGGTCAGAGAGGTCTGAGTCCACGGTTTGTCATTTTTCAGTCCCTATGCCATTCTCTCAGAAGACGATATGAATGTACTATAATCTGTAGTACTATGTGACAAATATTGAAGCATGCAAATAAGCTGAAATTCTGATACTTTTGCAATGTCACTTCTACAGTGCACTCAGCTGTATTTATTTATTTATCTATCCCTCTATTTACTTATTTATAGTGCACCTCGCTCCACAAAGGTTTTTTTTTGTTTGTTTTAAAAATAACTACAGTAAAATTGTGACATTTTTCATATACGTGAAAGGAGTGTGTTTCAGCTCATTTAACTGTCCACCCCCTGGTACCCCTAACCTAAAAATAGGTAGCCCATATATACCCAGGTAAAATTAATTTTAAGAGTAATGGTTTCAATCTATAGTTAATTAAAAACTGAGCACTAAATGCTAATAAATTTTACATTAAATATTGGAGAATAACCAAAATATTAGTAGCTACATGAAAAAGGTTAAATTATCACTTCACTTGTAACTTTCAACATATTTCCAAAGACTGACAGATACTAATTGATATAAATAATGTAAATTCCTAGTGGAGAAAGTATATGTTTATTAATATATTATGTATATTATATATATAAACTGAATTACATATGTATATAAAATGTGCTTTAAATACTAAGAATTGCATCAAATTAAATTGTATACACAAACTAAATATTTCAAAGCCATGTTCTAAAACCTTGTTACTCATAAGCATTTCCAACTAGACAGATACTAATGTTAATAAGGAGAAATCTTAGCAACAGCAGAATTGGAATGCAAGTGTATGATAAGAGTTTATACACTAAGTTTCTGAAACTATTCATCTGAATATGTATATAATACATAGGACTTAAATTTATTACACCCAGAGACTAAGCCTTGAATCTGCAAGCCTGAACATGACTTTTTACTTTAATGTTTATTAATTTTTGACACATCAGTCAAGATAACATTCTGATAATATTCATTTTTATATTCTTCAGAGAATTATTGTTAGAATTCAATGAGAAAAACATATTCAAAAATATTTGGTAACATTTCACAGATAATTCAAATACTGGACACTACTGTGATTCTTAGTGAACAGTGGAGATTTAGCCATGGTAAATGCATACAGAAGACGCCTTTCAGACCTGCACTGAGAAGAACTGGGAGCTGCCATCAGAATTGCTCCTCAGGCCTCACACTGCTGTTCCCATGCTGCGCCATTACTGTTTTAAACGTGCTTTCCAGAGTCATGATATTATGACCACGTTTACTGACAGGTAGTTGTTTACAAAGCTCAGTATTCCAGATGAAAAATAAAAAGCAGAGAGGTCATGGTCAAGAAGTTTTTAGTTAATGGGTGATCTTATGGGAAAAGGTGTGTGTTTTTGTACATTGTATCTGGATATTTTGCTAATACGTAGACATAGTCAGTCACTATGAGGCTAATTCCTCATATTCATCTTTTTCTCAGTCTCCATCTCTCATTTCGATCTGAGAATGTAAACAGTCAAAGTTTACACAGAGATGAAATACGCAACCAGTTTCTTCTCACACACATTAGAGCATATCTTTGGGGGAGACACATCTCACCATTGTACTTTCTCCTCAGAAACTGTCATCAAGAGGCAAAAATGGATCTGCACACACTGGGTAGTTACCATTTCCTACATTAGAATTTTCTCTTTCCCTATGAGACCAGATACAGTGTTGTGCTTGGGAAAGTGGGAAAGTCAACAGTAATGGTAAATCTAAGGCATAAACTGTTTTCTTATGTACTTGAAATTTTCTATTACTTTCTCCCATCTAGGTGAAATGTTTCTGATTCTTACAACAAAAGAAAACAAGGCAATTATTTCCAGATCAATAATATATCAACAATATGCTTTTGGACTCTTAAATATATGTTTTCAAGAAGATTTTGTTTTATAGGCTTCATATCATACTCCAATATTTGCACATATTTTAAGAATATTCTTTAACTGACAAGACTGTGAGTGGCTTTGGAACAAATGGTGTACTACTTGTTTTTTTGGATACACAGTCTTATTCAGCAGATGATAAGTAAATGTGTGTCAATGAATGAATGAGTGCATAAAGAAATATCTCCTAAAAAATTTGGAAGGGAGTATAAGAAAACATATATTTGAGATGAGAAAGGGGCTCTCCCTTGCCAATCAAGCAGAGCAGGGACAAGTCATTCTTAGAAAGATTCATTCATTTATTCAGACAGTTACCAAATAATTGTTGAGGGCCAACTATATACCAGGCTCTGTTCTATATGCCAGGGCAATATACTGAGTAAAAAGAAATGATCCTTGTTTCATGGAAATTACTTATATTTTGGAGAGGAAGGCAGATCTTGAAAAAATATTTATATAAATAAATATATTATTACATCTGTGGCTAAGAAGAACCCATTAAAACATTCTATAAAAGCATGTGATAAATCAGACTTAATGTAGAGTGGGTAGATAGTTAAGAATATATTTCCTGGATGGCATTGAGACTCAAACTAAAAATGAGTCAAAACTAGCTAGTGCAGAAGCAACAGCATGTGGGAGTCCTGAAAGAAACTAGAGAAAGGGACAGTGTTGTGTGGTTGGAGGGGAGGTTATTAGGAGATGGGTCAGCATTGCCAGGAAGAGGGCCAGCTGTAGAAGGTTATGTAGAATCTAGATTAAGGAGTTTAAAGTTTATCTTCAGAAAAAAATTGAAGGAATTTAACAGGGTCCCCTTCACCTGAGATCATCTTATGGATGGATGGGTACAAACCCTCCATTCCTTCTGATTGCTGGGAATTAGGAAAACAAGACATCAATCTTGAGAAAAAAAATCCTTATAATTATCTTCATAACTCACTGTCTAGTACAATCCCTCTCTTAGGGAGGCATTCAGTGAATACTAGGTGAGTTTTGATTAAATCTGGTACCCTGGTTGCAGATCAGTTATATACAGTTAGCTTGGCATATTTGGATGATGCTCTAACCCATTGAGCTACCCGGTCAGGGCCTTAGTTACGCACCCTTGGGTAAGTGACTGCAATGCTCTGAGTCTTTGTTTTCCCTTCTGTGAACTGAATATGTCTGATTTATAATTGTTCTGTCAAATGCTGTCTTTGTCCAAAGTAAATGAAGAAGCAGAAATCCGACCCCCCCCCCTTTTTTTTTTCTGGAGTAGGTGTTTCCTGGCACTAGGGAACAAGGCAGCTAATAGCCATGTTATATCACATCCAAACGTATTACCCGATGCTTGGAGATTCCCGTGACTGTCTGCTATGTGATCTAAGGCAAGTCACAGACTCTCATCTATAAGACAAAAGGGGCATATAGACTGGATAATTTTTAAAATTCTTTTTAGTCTTCAAATAACACATTATTTTTCTTTCTGTTCTTATCACAGATGCAACTTAGGCACTGCTGGTTTCCTTCCATCTTATGTCTATGCAAAATAAATAATGAACCAACTCTTTCCTGTGAAAAAGCTTTAGATATAATTACATGTAAAATAAGACCATCAATTTATTTAACGAAATTAGCCAATCACTAAATGCTAATCCAATTAAGCATAAACTAGGTAGGATCTCCAAGATCTACTACTTAAAAAATGATGCCTGGGAACATATTTGGATGAGTAGAAGGAGATAAGAAAGGAAAAAGAATGTTCTCTCAGTGCACAGAGAAAGCTGTCATCTGCCCCTAGTTCCCAGTTTTTTTCTTTATTTGGACTGTAATAAGAATGTTAGTCACAAGTAAAGCATCTCTGAACACAGAAAATATGGTAAAAGCTGAATGATCAAGTCACTAAGTTCTACAGACATTTCACAGTAGATGAAGAGAACAACTGCCATTGTGCGTGTTTGCCGCAGTGTGCGCATACATTGGGCACATCTGCCCAGTTAGAATGAGCCATTAAGAATGCACACCACTGATCCAACTGTATCTCCCGGTTTCAGTTTAATGCAAGGAAAGACAGGTGGCCTGTTAACAATGCTGGGGACATCTGCAGTTGGTGATGTGGACAAAATGATTGATGTGACTCTGCTGAATGATAGATTTTCAACTAGTTGGAGGGTAGGTGCACCAGTGGTTAAAGATCTATCAGCCTTATCCCAACGGAGGAATGAAGAAGCCAAAGATGAGTAACAGCCTCTTTGATTCCACTGCTGATCAGTGGCCTCCAGAAGTGACCAAAGGCAGGGACATGCAATGGGAAAGGAGGAAGAAGAGTCAAGGATGGGATGCACAGCTGCATTCAATTAATTGCATTTCTTTGGGTGGGTTTTACTTTTCTAGACAAATAATTAAAAGAGACTCATGTTTTATAATGGTGATGATGGTCATGATGATGATGATGATGACGACGGCTCTTTACTTCCCACTTTGACTAATTAACTTCTACTTATCTCTCAGATCCAGATCTTAGCTCAATTGTTACCCTCTCGAAGCAGTCTTCCCAGACCTTAGTGACAGCTCAGTCCTTCTAATATGCTCTCACCTGTCTCTCCCTGCTGCAGTACCTGTTACAGTGACATTGTGCCTCTGTTCGCATAACTGTCTCTTGTTCCAGTTCTCTCTAGTCGGTTATATTGTCCCTGTGAGCAGATGGCACATCTGCTTTTGCTTATCACCATCTCCTTCAACCTAAGCATAGCATCTGGGGGTTCAATACATGTCTGTATAAAGGAAGAAGAAAAAGGGAGGATGGGAAAAACACTTTTGAACACCTGTTATGTAGCATCCATTTTCTTGATGTGTTACACATTTCTCATGACAACCCTTCAAAGTGAGTCCTACTATTTCCATTTCAATGAATCTCAGAGAATGAAGTCCATGGTCTTAGGTTCCGCAACTAAAATGGGTAAAGCACAGATAAAAAGCTTGATCAGTTTGACATTAAATCCATGCATTTTCCACCCCCGTATTATATCGTGAAGTGTTTTTTTTTATGTTATCAAAATTTGACTTCCTAACTAGCTTATTTAATTTTCTTTAAATGGTGATGTTCCAGTGTTCAGAAATCTGACATGTTGATAACTGCCTGCTCTGACAGGTTGTACTATGTTAAATATGAAACTTATGACAAATGAAATCTGAGTATCTATCTCTGAACGTTGGATTCTGCAGACAAAGACACTGTACGAGCTGGAGGGAACCCTGAAGGGCAGACGGAGAACCTGCCTAGATGATGCGAGTCCGTTCTTGCACAATCCCCACCACCTCCCCACCAACTGCCTGAAGGGTGGCCAGCAGGTTTCTGCTTCTGTTAGTTCATCCCTGTAACCCCAGCAAAGATAAAACATTTCCCCGAAAACAAAGAAGAGAATCTTGGCAATGCTGTTTCAAACCTGAAAAATAAATGAAAAAGAAATACGGAAGAAAAAAATGTCCTGTTTTTCTTCTCAAATTCTATGTGAAGGCGGCAAAGATGGGAATACCTGCTATACTATATTTGAGAGTACAAAGCACTGACTGAAGTAATGTGAATAATAAGTAGCAGCTGTTCAAAGAAGAAAATATAGTACTTTAGAATAAATGGTGTATTAGTCCCTCGAGCTGATGAGTACTTAGTCACTACAAAATCTTTCTCACAGAGAACATAATTTAGACTACACTCCAGGAAAAGCTAGTTAGGATTCTATAGATGTCATCACTCTATGTTAGATATTTGTGTGATTTTAAATATTAAAGCCATTATCAAATATTAATGATAAAAATAAATTAAATTTAGACTGCAGAACTCCACTGTTCCCGTATATTGCTGAAGTATGAGTTTATTATGAGCCTTTAAGGGTCAACAGCAGTAAACTTCCACCTAGTGAAATGTCACAATAATCCTTCCATATAACTTTTGGTAAACATAACATATTGAGGAAACCGAAGGATGCCCTATATTAATCTACTGTAGCAAAGCTGCTGACATTAAAACAGAGGTCCAGACAGACAATATTTTTATTGAAGTTTTTTTGGAAAATGTATTTAAATACAAATATATGCAAATAATTTTATTGGTAAAATACATACTACCCACCCCAAAAAAGACAGGAATAATTTATTCAAAATATAATTAAATGTATTTTCTGCTTTTTTTTTAACATCAAGGGTGACTAGTGGAAACAGGTTCCTAAAACCTCACTTAAAATGAGAAAAACAGAAGTCACTTTCATGCAAAAAAAATCACAATTTTTTCCCTCTTTTAGAAGAATCTACCACAAATCAAAAGTGAAGAAGAAATGTTTGCCTGATCTCAGTAGAAATTTGTTGCATCAATTTGTCATATGAGAAATGAAATCTTGACTTTCTCGTATGGTCAATAATATGTTATAAAATATAAGGGTTTAGAGCTATCTCCATAATATACTTAGTTATAAGTATTAAAGATATCTCAGTCTTTGGAAAACAACCAAAGTATTCTCTGATAGATGATTGGATAAAAAGGATGTGGTAGATACATACAATGGAATACCGATCACCCGTAAGATACAATACTGCCATTTGGAACAACATGGATAAACTTTGAGAGACTCACGCTGAGCCAAATAATCAGATGAAAAAAGTCAAGAACCATATGATTTCACTTCATATGTGGGATATAAAACTCAGGGTAACAAATAAACAGACACGACAAACAAACAAAAACTCGTAGACACAGACAATAGTATGTTGGTTACCAGGGAGAAAGGAGGTCAGAGGGGAAGTTGTAAAAGGTAAAGGGGGTCAAATATATGATCAAAAAGGGATCTGACTTTGGATGATGAACAAACAATGTAATATACAGATGATATAGTACAGAATTGCACACTTGAAATGGCGATCACATGGAGGGTTATCACTGGGGAGGGAGAGGAGGAGTAAGGGGGAAATGTACAGGGAATAAGAAGCATAAATGGTAGGTACAAAATAGACAGGAGAAGGTTAAGAATAGCATAGGAAATGGGGAAACCAAAGAACTTAACATGTACGACCCACGGACATGAACTAAGGCACCGGGGGATGCAGGTGGGAGGGTGGATGTGGGATGGAGGATGTGGGAATAAAGGGGAGAAAAAAAACGGGACAACTGTAATAGCATAATCAATAAACTATACTACAAAAAGAGAAACCTATATAATTTTATAAACCAAAGTCAAGACAATATATTTAATTCAAATAAAATAAATGTATGTAGCATGTATAGCATGTGGTAAGAGCTTGAAAAATATTTCTCTTACGCTTTTTCATGAAGAAAAACAAAGCATTTTGGAAAAGGCATTAATTACATTTAACCGATTAGGACAAATAGAAAAATTCTACATTTATTACCTGACACAGTAATATTGATCCTAATATTAAAAAAAAGAATCTCAGTGCCTTTGTTGATGACTGCTTGAGTGTTTAGTTTCATTAAAACTGTCTGCATTCTTTAAAAGAAAAATAGATACACTGTGCATCCCTAAGAACAGGTAACAGTTATTCTTGGAGAGGAAAAAAAGTGGAATGGGGTTCTAGAAAAGGAGGGAGAAGGACAAAACAAGTATTGCAGAAAGGAGAAGAACATCGAGAATGAGTTAAGACACCTCTGTAACTTGGTTGATACAAGAATTGAGGTGAGACCAGTTCTCCTTGCTCACTAGTGGACTGAGAAAGAGGAGATAAGCTGGCTTGTACGAGGGAGCATGAATTAGAGTTGCTGTGTACAGATACATACTCAACTTTCTCAGGGAGAGAAACTTTCTTACTTTTATCAGTCTTTGTATCTTGGACTCGTTTTTGGCTAGATCATGATTGTCTCCATGAGGTAGAGTTGTTATAAAAGATCACAGAAAATGAAGTAGATAATAATGAGTCCATTTATACTACTTTAAAGAAAATCAATCCCATGGAAACATCAGTATGTCCCTTTTATCTGGCACATAGTAGCCATGTAAGAAACATTTGATGGCGAAGGCCAATAATATCATCTACTTTGTGAAGGCAATAGTTAGAACTTATTTATGTATTAACTTAAGAAATAGTTATTGATTGCATGCTATGTGCCAGACGTTGTACTAGTAACAAAAACATAGTTTGTACCACTTAATGAAACCCAAGCAGCAAGTTAATGGATTATTACTGCATGAATGCATATGATATTTAAGATTGTAATTCTTGTGTACTAATAACTATCTTAATTAGACTCTATTCATTTATAAAATATTGACTGTCAAATATCTGTGCATTTAATCTTCCTTGCAACTAACTGCATATCTATATGCTAAGAGTTTTCGTAAATCTACTAGCTTGTTTTTGTATGCTAATAATACACTGTGTATTTTGTAAGTTCAGACTGTTATTCTATAGACCTTGGAAGTGTCATGGAAGATAATGTGACTCCTTCTTGATTTTACAACTCATCTACTTTCATTTCGTTCTTTGTCAGTACTGGTTCTTAGCCCTTACCTCTTCCACCTCATATACAGCTTTTCTAGTTTTTGAGAAAAATTTATTTTTTCCCTTTCTCTTTCAATTCTAAAATCTGTCATTATTTAAGAATTAGACATATGGGAACTTCATCACCTATGAACTGTAGTATAAGATAAGCATGTTTTTATTTTAGATGTCATTGCCTGTCGCATAAGTTTGTTTTCCATATTCTCAATTTTATAATCATCACCGTATTTTTTCTTATCTTTATTCCTAATATTTTTCTTTCTTTTTGTCTATAACCCATTTTATTCTCTTTCCCATCAATACATCTTGGAAATTAGGGAGAAGTTGTAGACAGGAGAAACTAGGCCAGAATACTGGCTTTATATTGGCAGGTCCTGACTTTATTAACAAAAGCATATGCATTTTGTGCCTTGTGCAAAAGGTAGTCCATTCTTTAACTGTTAAATTCACCTAAGAAGGTGATGAAAGTGGAAATCCAGCATCAAAGAACAGAGAAGTCATAATCTTTCAATTATCCCTACTGTATGATTAAGCCACTATAACACAAAATCACTAAACTCCTTTCAACTACCTAGTTCAGTTGATGCTTAGTAATTTCAATTGTTTGGCTTCTGTGGCAGCCACCAGGAGTAGTACTGTACTGTGTGTTAATTTACCTACTTACATATTTTATGTGTTTATCACAGTAAGTTGGGCCCATGTGGAGGAATGAACTGCTTTTTAAGTCACCTACCAGACGACACAACCTAAAGCCAAGGTAAGGTTTTTTTATTTTCTTCTTTTTTTTCATTAAATTTATTGGGGTGACATTGGCTTAAAATGATATAGGTTGCAAGTGTATAACCAACTACAATTGTTTCATCCCCAGTATATTTTAAACTGTTAGGAAATAAATCACAGTTGGAACACTGTTTCATTTTCTCCTGACCGTCAATCCAGAATGAAAGAAACACACCCAGAATTCAGGAATTTCCACCACCTTTATCAAGACAAGTATTGCTGAAGAGTGTTCATTACCTTTGTTTTGTGAACAAATAGTTTATTCACTGAGCTGCTTGTTTGGAAGTCCTGAGCCACAAGTTAGAGATTCAGCCTTTTTTTAATAAGGTATAAAAATATTTTGACCAGACAGTTATATTTTACCATTTTCCAAGTAGAGTCATTTTTTTTCCTCTGCCCTTGCTGTGATGTGACATTTAATTATGGATTCCCCAGAAACCTTTCCCTGAGGTCTTTTACATCAGAAGTACCTTTTCTGGGGAGGACTCCAGGGGTGTTTTTCATCCTGACAGCAACTCCCTATGGCTTCCCTTACTATTAAATCCTGAATTAATATAAGCAAACCCCTTCTATTGACAAGATAAACAATGTTTCCCTTTGCTTTCCAGGAGACCTACTAGGCTGGTTGTCAGAAATGGGAACCTTCAGTAGGTAGCCTTTTGTGTGGGTTAAAATCTTCACAGATACATGTGCTTTCCATCTAATCAGACTTTACAACCTATATTATAGCACATCCTCAATGAAAAGATTTCGGTTGTTTGGCATTGGCTACCAAGTACAGGTTAACCCCCTAAAAATGGCATTTCTTATCAAATAAATTCAATTTTGTGGAAAGGTCAAATAGATAGATAGATAGATGATAGATAGATAGATATGATAGGTACATCCAAATCTATAGAGAAATTTTTCTTACGCCACAATGGGGGCAGATACATCTACTTTCTGGGACATCTAGATTCATATTCAAAATGTTTTCTTCTGGCTATAACTTGCTGTTTAAGATTGGTATGACTTTGGTATTTTACGTGTTTCTTTAGCTATGCCACTAATGCACAGATGTGTTAAAAATACCAAAATAGTTTTAATTTGTATATCTTCATTTTTTTCCTGTTGATGCCAAACATATTGAATGAACATAAGGCAAGGGTGAATGCATATTTTTTGTGCATGTATGTCTCTGTCTAAAAATTTCAGCCTGGTTTTATAATGTTTTGCACTATAAAAATGAGGCTACTCCTAAACAAAACACAAACAAACTATATCTAGGAACATATAAAAGTGGTCACCCACCATGGCCAACTAGGATTTATCCCAAGAATTTGAAGATAGTTTTACATTCAATTAATGACATATACTATACCAATAGAATAAAGGACAAAAATCGCACACTTACTTCAGTATAGGTAGGGAAAAAAAGACATTTGCATGAAACCTATATGCCTCTTCCTGATAAAAAACACACTCAGTAAACTAGAAACAGAAAGGGCCTTCCTTAACCTGTTATAGGGCATCTACAAAATACCCAGAGCTCATGTCACCATTTTAATTGTAAAATACTGAATGCTTTTCCCATAAAACCTGGAAAAAGACAAGCATGTCTACTCTTGATACTTCTATCCAACAGTGACTGGAGATTTTTGCCATGGCAATTAGGCAAGATACTAAAATGAAAAGTACCATATTAGAAAAAACAAAAAAACCTACCATATTTTGCCATGCGTAATGTGCACCCATGTTTTTGGCCCAAACTTTCAGGGAAAAAAAAATTTAATTTTCTTAATTCAATATTTTATTTACTTAGAAACAAAAGCAATTTTCATATTCCAGGGTATTATTTTGCATGTGGATATTGTTATTGCTTTCTAGAGTTACACTTTTAATGTAAAAGCATAAATAAAATAATTAAAAACATTTATATAGATATGGAATTAGTGCTACCCATGTATAATGTGCATCCTTATTTTTCCTTCAAAAATTTGGGCAAAATGTGTGCATTTTACATGGTGAAATATGGTATAACTAATTTCAGATGATATCTTGTTATATAAAATCCTAAGAACGTATTAAAACACTATTAGTACTAATAATGAGTTCTGAAAGTTTGCAGTCCACAGGATCAATATAAAAAATAATTGTTTTTTGTATACTAACAGTGAGTAATCAGAAAATGAATTCAGAAAACAATTACTTAGTAATAGCATCAAAATAATTATAAAATACTTAGAATAAATTTAACAAAAGAAGTGCAAAATGAATATTTTGAAAACCGCAAAACAATGTTGAAAGAAATTATGACAAATGAAAGGCCTCACACACTGATGCGTCAAGATGTTTAATATTGTAAAGTTGGCTGGCAGTAATCTCTAAATTGATCCACAGATTCAACATAATTCCTACAAAAATTCAAGCTGAATGCTTTGCATAAGTTGACAAACTGGTCTCAAAATTAATATGGAAATTCAAGAGTCCCACAAAGGCCAAAATGATCTTGAAAAAAAATCAAAGTTGGAGGATTCACAATTCCCAGTTTCAAACTTAATGCCAAGCAAGATTGCACAGTCTTGGCATAAGAACAGAAATAAGAGTCCAGAAATAAATCTTCATATTTACAGTAACTGACTTTTGACAAGGTGTTCAAGTCAATTAAATAAGGAAAACATAGTTTTTTCAACAAATGGTATTGGGTCAAATGGATATCCACATGTAAAAGAATGAAATTGAACCTTTTCCTCATACCACATATAAAATTAACTAAAACTGGATGATAAACCTAAAAGTAAGAGCAAACCTATCAACTTTTAGAAAAAAATGGTAAGAGTAAATCTTTGTGACCTTGGGTTAGGCAAAGCCAGTTTGGAAATGTCACCAACAGCATAATGATGAAAGACTAAATTGATAAGTGGAATTTCATCATGATTAAAAACTTATGTGTTATAAAGAATACCATAAAGAAAAAAAGACCATCCACAGAATGAAAGTATATATTTTCAAATCATATATAAGAAACAAATCTGGAATATATATGTATGTATAAAAGTTTTTCACACTCAATAATAAAAATACAAAAAGATCAATTAAACATGGGCAAAGGATCTACATACACCTTTATCCAAAGAATATATGCAAATGGCAAAGGTTCTTCAACGTTAATCATCAAAGAAATGCAAATCAAAACCACAATAAGATATCACTTTATATCCACTAAGATTGCTGTAATCAAAATGACAGATAATAACAAAGTGTGTGAGGATAAAGGGAGGTCACAACCCTCACACAGTGCTGACAAGAATGTAAAATGGTGCATTTACTTTGGAAAACAATCTGCCAGTACCTGAAAATTTTATAATGTGGAATTTTCATATGATGGAGCAAGTATTATATCACTAAGAGAAATGAAAACATGTATTTCATGCAAAATCTTGCATATAAATATTAAAAGCAGTATTATAAATAATAGCCAAAAAGTGGAAAAACTCCAATGTCCATCAGTTTATAGAGAAATAAAATGCAGTATATCCATACAGTGTAATATTATCTGTCAAGAAAAAAGAATTAAGCAACAATGCATGCTACAATATGGATGAATCTTCAAAAGATTATGCTAAATGAAAGCCAAAAGATTACATATTGTCTAACCCATTTATGTGAAATGTTTAGAATAGGCAAATCAACAGACAACAAAAGATTAATAGTTGTCTAGGGTTAGGGGAGGTTGGGAAAAAATGGATAATGACTTCTAATGGGCTGGGTAATAAAAATGTCCTAAATTTGTTAGTGATGATTGTACAACTCTGTGACTATATTAAAAACCAATAAACAATAACAAAGAAAATAAATAAATTAAAAAGGCATCTCTACTAATTATGTAATGAATATTTATAACATCAGATACAATATACCTATTATTTTTAAAATATAAAAAATTATATTAAAAACCATTGAATCCTACACTTTAAATAGATAAATTGTGTGGTATGTGAATTGCATTATTATGTCTATAAATCTGTTAAAATTTTTTAAGTGAAGCTACTCTATGTCAGCAACCATGCTCAGTACAGGAAATGATTTTTGTTGGCTAGTGTGTAAACTTAGCTCACACTTGTCCACACTATTCCTTTAAAAATTAAGTCCGAATTCCAAACAGATTCACAATAGAGTTGGCCTTTGTACTTATCAAATGACCTACTCATACAAATACTTTTGGTTTAATAATATGACTATGATTTGAAAGATTCTTTGTAAAAACTAACAACCATTTTAGAATAGGTAAGATGAAATCATAAATTGGTCCTCTGATTTACTGTTAAGCATTAAAGCTGCAGATAAGCTTTAAAATGAACCGTCTGAAGTAAAATTGCTCATTATTAACCAAGAGTATTATACAAATGTTTATAGTGTTAATTTATCAATAATGAGCATTTCCAGCCAATACTAGGGTACATGCATATGGAACATACACAAGTGCATTTCTACTTTGAACTCACATTTTTATGGTACATGAATTAAATTGAGATTGTAAAGTTATTATATAGTTTAAGAACTAGTTTACTAGCACCTTTAAATACTTTATGGGTACAAGCATCTCTACTTGAAAACTCACTTTGGTAACTCTAATAGGTCCTTTCTCACACTCTAATCCTCCTGAAGTCCCAGGCCTTCCTCCTAAAAAGAAGTCTCCATGAGACATGATAAAGGAAACTTTTGTTTAGGAAATAAAAACAAAAAGAAGAAGGCTTAATCGCATAACTACGTTCTAGTTCTTTTCAGTGTTTCCATTCACTTAATATTGTGTCTGAATACCTGTGTGTAAATCATGTCCCCTGGATATGAAAATTCCCACTCATTATATACAAAATGTACAGAATGAAGCTCTAATCTTTGCCCAAGCTCAGTGATCCTGTTGGCAGGGCTTTGCAGGGAATGAGGGTGGGGTGCAGGACAAATTTCCTCCTGCAATCAAAGACATTAATGAGCAATGTCACCTCCCTGAATGAAAAGGTGGAAGAAAAAAGGTTGGGCAAAAAGAACTGAAGGTGGATAGAAGGCATTCTCATTTTCATATATTATGTTAAGTAGCAAAAATAAAGCCAAAAAATGAATCAAGCTGAGTTCATTTTTGCTGTATTCCCACAATCCTGTTATCTCTAACCTAGGGTATCTACTACCTTCAGTCTAAGCCTATCTTCCAATTTTTCAATTAGTTTATTGAAATCTTCTAACTTTTCTGTGCTACCTTCTGCTTGGTGTTTAGGAATAAAGTTTCTAAGAGCTACTACAAAGACCAAAGTCACCCTAAGGGACGTATGGGTATAGAAAAATAAAAATAAAAATATTTGTACAAATTGTTTTGCTGACTCACAATATAGGAAAATATTTTAAATGCCACCTGTAATTAGAAAAACAATATTTATATGTAAAAGGTATGTTTTATAAATCATGTGGATTGTACACTCCCCTGTACAATATGTGTCAACTCTGGCCCTGAGAGTGACAAGCCTAACCGAATTGCTGATCTTTAATGTTATTGCAAGACCCTAGGGCAAAACATTTTTATACAGTCTCCTATGAAAAAAGAATAACAAAAATAGCAAAAGCAAATTTTATCTTCAAAGGGACTCTGCTCCTCTCAAAACTTATCTCTATGCAGATTTGAGACAAAAAGAGTAGGCCTGGTATGCTACTGACGACAAGCTTTCTATGCTGCTGGAGAATGAAAAGTGAAATATAATTTATGAACTGGCAAGAAATTTTAGTGCTTCCTATAAACTGGTAAAAGTGGTCTTTTTCCTAATATTGTGAGTTTGATTTGCAGTGATCTGAGGCATGAGATGGAATGGCTTCCTTAGCATTTTGCCTTCCCTGTCTCTAGCTCTGCAATAAAGTCAAGTGGCCAATGACGAACTGGGAAAGAAGTTTGTTCCACTAGTTCTGATGCATAAGAATCATAGAGAGAAAGGGCATGAAAATAAGCAAGTCCCCAGGTATAAATACAACTCTAAAATATGCACTTGGGGGAATCAAGATTGTTAGGACACTGGCTTTTATTTATTATCAGTTTTTTCAAGAACAGGTGGAGTATGAATGAATCACCTTTGATTTGCATTTTACGTTCACTTATAATCATTAAAAACATGGAAACGGAAATAGAAATGTGATATGCAAACCAATGGAGCTCACATGGGCAACCTGAAGTTCATTCCTTTCATCAGAGGCTTATCAGACCCTTGCCTACATAACCTGATTTATAATTGACAGATACTGTGTTAAGTTTAATTCTTAGAGGAAAAAGAAATATCTTTTCAGGAAACTATGTGATGCTGTGTTAATTGTACATTAGGAGGTCTGTACATAATCTAAGGAAAGATTCATTGTTTTATTTACTTCCATCTACCACTGCTGATCTGATACCAATTGTTCTGACTACTTTAAATCAGAGTTCAGAAGGAAACTAGTACAATAATTGGTTGAGGATATTAATTCAGATAGGGAAAATTCCTACTGAGGAAAACTAGGAGGAAAAAGGGTTTTTTTTTTTTCATTTTTTTAAGGGAGAAGTGATTTATTCAGATTACTTACTAAAATGAATTATTCACATTATTTAATTATTAATATAACTTATAATGAATGAAGAAACAGCACACCAATTACTTCAGAAATATGAGGTAGTTATCATCCTAAACCAGTGATTTTCAACTGGAGTCTTGCAGGAAATTTTAAACCATGCAGTACCTGATTACTTAATCAGGGGCACTGACCTCTTTCTTTTAGATTGTCCAATAAAAAAAGAAAGACAACAGCCAACACAAGAATAGCCATCGGTATGAATAAATAAAAAACTATACTTATATTTTGTCAGATTGACAAAAAATAGATTTTTTAGTGTGCCACAAAATTTTTATAATTAGTTTATGTGTGCTATGAAATAAAAAAAGGTTGAAAATCACTGTCCTAAACTAAAGCATCCAAAATCCTACCTATGGTTCAAATAAATTAGACTGTAGGACATTAAAATTATCAATACTACAAAATAAAATATTATTTAGTAAAAACAACCAGTAAAGGACTTCTGTAACATTAATAAATGCAATATAAATTGTTCTCTGTTTCTGCAGAAAGAGTAGACATCTAAACCTTTTTTTAGATTTAATATTTAATATTTAAGATGTTATAGTAAAGTGTACTTGATATACTCATGGAAAGAACTCTAGGTAACCAGCCTGATAGGGCTCTTTGTTATCTATGTTCTATGCTCATTACTGGTTTGTACATCTAAATAAAAAATACACAAGCTATTCAAACCAAATGGTTTTTTTTTTATTTCTTGTTGAATTTAGCTAAATAGGCAACTCCTTTCTGGGGAATTTAGTACGTAAACACCATCCTTCAGTGTGACAAGTGCCAAAGGCCATCACTGTTACCTTTCAAATGTAATTTTGAGGACTTAAGAGAGTGAAGTCACCATGAAAAGCTTTGCGTGCTAACAACCACAGGCAAAAAGAGAGATCAGGCACAGAAGAGTGAACTTGAAAAGTGGCACCATGAACACACACCAAGATTTCAAGGTGAGGTTACGAACCTTCTAGAATCTCTCTCAAGTGATGCACATGCAGGCAACATGCCTGAATCTCTCCCTGTACACCTGACTATAGAAATAATATATTACCATTTTCACCACTCAGGTGCTCTGCTTTGGAGAAAGTATTTCATCCCTTCTCCCTGACAGTGCACCATCCAAAAGCCACTGTGAACAAGAAACAATGGTTAAAGGGGGAAAGGACGGAGAGAATGGAGAGCCGTTAAGATTATCCATTCCAGTGACAAATCAAAGCCCTAATTAAGAATTTCTCCTCTAAATTTAATGACTGTTTCAAAATTAACAAAAATAAAAGCAACCATCCTTGAAGATTTTGCAAGATTCTTTTTAAAAAACCTTTGTTCTAAATGCACTTATAACTCAAGCACCACCTGCTGGTTCAGCATTGGATCTTCCTACTCATTCAACAATTCCAATTTGATTTGCTTTCTCATAAGCCAAGAAGACAATTCAATTTTTCATAGACATAAGGTAGGTCACCTACTAATTTTTAAAATTAGACAAACCAAAATTGTGTAAAGATTTAAAACGGGCTTTGTATTTCTACTTGACATTTAAACCTAAACAACCAGCTTTTGGTGCAAAATTAACAAGTTGCTATTATAGGAATTGGAAGATAACTTGTTAGCATGAATGATATAACTTATATGCATGATGTTAAAAATTGTGAATATTTCTGTTACTCTTATTAGTCACTACATTACAAACAATGCCTTTCTAATTATTTTTATTGGAAAAATATTTTTATGATAATATATGGACCTTTCAACAGCTTAATAAAAATAAACTGTGATATTTACCATACAGACAAAATGAAAATCTAATAATAAAAGACACTATCATATGAAGAAGCTTATATAAGTGACTCCCTCTGATTTAGTGAGTTACCTTTCCCAGTACTTCAAGAACCAAAATATTATATTCTTGGTGACGTCTTAGAATTAGGTCACAGAATCAATTTTGCACTTGTTTCTAAAAACAGTAACTTTTAGGCTCTCACAGAAAACAGAAGTAAAATAAAAATAACTGTTTTCAACATAACTACTCAGAAAATACAGTTGGTTATTTCATTAATCAAAATGCACCATGTCTCCGTTAAATTTTTCTAATTTATTAAAAAAGCAGCACTCCCAGACATGGCCTCAAAGCCTAACTGGTAGCAGCATCTTAGGGCTACATTAACTGTGTATCCTAGGCAACCAAGTAATGGCTAAAGCACCACAGTGTTTGTTTAAAACGTGATGTGGAAAGCAATCAGAGGAGCTTCAATTCCAGGGAAATTCCTTTTCAATGTAAGCCTCGCACTGTATTAGAATGCTGCTATTGCCACCATTATAATTAACATTGTGTCACCATATTCATTATTTTCAAGGATTTGTAACTGAGCTGTAAAAAATTAGTCATAGTAATTAAAAAACGGAAAACATCTAGTTATGCTAAGATGTCCTACTGGGGCATTTAGGGTCCTAGTGAAGGTGTTTAAGCAATTTAGAGGATAGAAAATATGTTATCTTAACTAGCTTAACATACTCTCCTAAACACTGATAAATTGAAGTTGTCCATAAGAAAAAGTGTAAACAATAATTTAGTCTGTACTTCATTTCATAAAGGATATACCAGCCATCCTAAAACTATAATGATTATTCTGTATATTTTTATTGAGCTAATTCCTCAGTGATTTTATCTTTTGGTTGGTCTTGGCAAAGAGACATATGTTCATTTTAAAAGTAAATTATTTTTTATTTTTGACTACTTCAAGTAATAAGTTACGATGAAAAAATCTAAATACATATTATTTGCATTATTCACTTAACTATTCATACACCTACATAAATTACAGGAGGAAGATTTTGTTCTTGATTTATTTTTTAAACCAAGTTTATTTTTTCTATTAGTTTCTTTAAGTAGGAAAATTATTTTTTTTCATCTGCTGTTTTTCAGATTGAGGAAAGAACCTGATTTTTTTTAACAGAGAAATAAGCCATAATTGGAGTAAGAAAGAAAGGTAGCTAACCTTTACTAAGAGCCTGCTGTCATAATTACACAATGCTATATGTGACATTTATTTCTTTTACTCCTCTCAACAGAAGTGGAGATATTATTGCTCCCATTTCACATTGAAAAAACTCATAATCCTAATAGAACACAGGATCCAGAGTCCATACATTTTTTATATCATTTGAGTATCTTGAAAGTAAAAATTTTAAATTAAATATAGTCTATCCTATATTTAAATGATTTTACAAAACATTAGAAACAAAATTATAAAGTAACAGACTTTTTTTCTGATTCTCCATAGTTCACTGCTAAGTTTCATTATCACATTTAATTAACAAATGTATAAAACTCATTAGGACTGTAAACTCATCAAAAATAAAATGAAACTAAGAATTGAAAAAAAAGAAAACAACTTCTACTTAAAGCTGTCTAATAACAACACAATCCAAATTATACATAAAATAGTACTGAAACTCAATGTGCTAAATATTGGCGTGAAAACAGTCACAGGTTATATGGTAAATTACTCTGCGGAGCTGCTCCAAAAGAAAGAAACTTGCTGACCCAGGATCTCTCAAAGTATATATCATGGATTCTCAGAAGCCTTTTCCGAATTTATACATGTTTGCTTTTTCTTTAAATTTCTAAAGTGAGAAGATATTTGCTCAATCATTATTAGAGATTTTATTATCTACTTGATACCCAAAATTGACATTTTAGTAATGTAAGCTCTGAATCTTTCTATCTTTATATTTTTAAAAAGTCCTTTACATAAATCCCATATTTTGCTTTTTATTGAAATATTTGTTGAAACAATTGCATGTAAATCTTTGCTACTCCCCATCTTTTCCACTTGCAGAATGTTGAGCAAGAAAAACTAAGATGCGAATTAGCCAATGCCTCTGCCTCAAATGGAGAAGGCAAGAAAAACATCAAGGTGTTAAGATAGTGGCATACAGTGGCCACTAGACATGTGTGGCTATTGAACACATGATATGGGGTTAGTCCAAATGGAGAAACACTGTACGTGTGAAACACCCATTGATTTTTTTCAATGCATTGTGTAAACACACACGCACGCTCACAAATGTAAACTGCCATTAATAATTTTGATGTTACTTATTGGAATAATAATATTTGGAAATAGTTAAATGAACTATACTCTTAACATTTACTTCACCTATTTTTTTGCAATTTTTCACATGGTTGTAGAAAATATTAAATTACATATGTGGTTGAAAATTATTGTTCCCATTCGATTTCTTTGAAATAGTGCTGTGTTAGACAAAGAATTAGGCTTTGCAGTTTGGAACTGAAGTTACTGACATTATCTACAAGATACTTCCTAAAACAAATTTGTTGTACAGTTTCATTTATATCCTGATATTTCACATATAACTGGTAAAATTATCTCGTGCATACATAAATATATATATATATATATATTTTACTCTCCTGTTCAATGTTATAGTGTTAATATCTAGAATAACACCTCGCTAATAATAGGCACTCAATACAAAATTGTTGACTGTATTCTGAACCAATGTGTTTTTCCAGCACTAAACACAATTCAGAGTAAGAGAATCTGATTCCCAGCCCCATTCATAAACTCAAAGTTCCATAAAAGAAATATTTGAAACAAAGAGACATGAAAATGAAAAGTGGGATTTATAAGCCTTTTATAATATTATGGAATTGGGCAATAAATAAAAATTTTATACAGTCATATTACAATACCACCTATTTATGAGTTTGACAATGTATATACTTATAATGTGGGCAACCTGGGAATTTTTAAATGCATTCCTCTTTAATATAAATAAGCATGTCTATAAAAGATATTTTTAAAGCTTTTTATTCAATGTTGGTGATATTTCTTACTCAAAAAAAAAAGGTCACTTGCCACTGAACATCTTCTATAAACAGCAGGAACTCAGATTTGTTTGTATTCCATCAAAGGCATTATGATAAATTTAAAAAATCATTAGAAAACCTTGAATATTTTACAGTAATGCTTCGCCATGACTTTAACTTTATGAGAGTATGTATATTTAAACCTACCCACACAATTTATGTCCCTGGGTAAAAAAAATAATTAAAGATTATATAAGTCTGCAGATACAAAGCCTGAAAAATTGGAAGAGATAGAAACAAAACAAAGTTCTCACAAGCCCCAGAGACTCAGAGGTCCACAGAAGTCCCAAGAAGTCTAAATGCAGGAATAAGAGTTCTGGTCTGAGGCAGGAACCCTTGATTCTTTGCTGGATCTAATTAATCAACAACAAATTTTTTTTCAGAGATCCTTAAACCTTAAAATGCTTTTGCTAGAAGTTGTTCAGAAGCTGATAGAGAAGAGTTAATTTGCTTGGTGTGTGTTGAGCCCCATTCTTAGTTTAAGAATCCTGGTTCCACAGTTAAGTACCAGGGTTTCCTCTGGCAAAAATCCTTCAAAGTCTGGGTTTTCTTTTAATTTAAAAAGTATATTGTAATCGTCCCTCCAACACAGATTTCTGAGAACTTATTTGAATAAAATACTAAGTGCCGTGTCTATAACAAATTACCACAGGCTTGGTGGCTTAAAAATGACAGAATTTAGTTCTGGAGGCCTAGTGTCTGAAATCAAGGAGCTGGTAGGGCCATGTTTGCTTTGAAGGATCTAGCGAAGAATCCTCTCTTGCCTCTTCCGAGCTTCCGGTGGCTCCCTGCAAACATGGTGCTCCTGGACTTGCAGCTGTCTCACTCCAAAGTCTGTCGCTGTTTTCATGTGGCATTCTTCCCCATATGTGAATCTCTGTGCATCCTCTCCTGTCCCATGAAGACACCAGTCACTGTATATAGGTCCCGCCTTAATCGAGCCAGACTCATCTTTTCTAATTACATCTACAAACATCTTATTTTCAAATAAGATCTTATTCTGAAGTTCTGGGTGAATGTAAATTTTGGAGGACCATTATTTAACCCATTATAGATATTTAACTAATTCTAAGGTTCATGTGCCTTTAAGCAAAATAAGAGAAAGGCAAAAAAAAAAAAACAAAACAAAAAACAGAAAATAAATAGAAAGGCAATAAAAGAGATAGTCACCTCTTATATACTGTCTTCTTGAATATATGTATAGTGTCTGATTCAACCTGCAGTGCAAAAATATTGTTTTTTTCCATTTCCAAAGCTGGGCTTTAAGAGAGCTTCTAGTGAAGTTTTTGTTTGTTTGTTTTTCTTAAGGCTTAAATAAACTAGCCGCATCTTATCCCTCTGTCACTTACCTCCTGTCAGTAAGCGTAGCTATTTTTCTCCACTGTACATCTCTCATGTTCCCTTTTCTTCCCTACTTCTACCCAAACTTGACTCTTCACACCAACATGGATATAATTACCGTCAAAGCAATACCTGACTGAAGATTTGTAAATCATGGGAAAAACCACTATGGATTCATTTTCTAACTTTCTTTAACATTTTCATATAATCACTAAACCATCAGTGGCTCCTCATTTCTTTGGGGTAGAATCTGAGCTCTGTAGACCAACTGCAAGCACTTTTATGATCTGACCCAACTAATTTACCTAGATATACTTTCTTTTACAACTAAATTGGAAACCTCATCTCCAGGAAGCCCAAGTTTATTTCATCTGTGAGCTTCCTTCACTTTTTGCTTGCAAGCGAATGTAATTACACAAATTTCTTTTTGGCCACATCAAAAAAATGTCCAAAAAATTCTGCTTTCATCTCAAAAGGAACTTTACCAATATTCTAAGGTAGAAAGCTTTTGTAAATTACAAGAATGTCTTCTCAGAATGAAAGATAAAGAAGTTGAATGCATATTTGTTGGGGACTATGCCCTACAGCACATGTGAGGTGTTGATGCTCTTGTGGAAATAAAGAAAGGAAGTGGGTGATGCAAGTGCTCAGATGAAAGCTCAAAAATTAGCTTTTGCCAAAAGTGAATTTCAATTGCAAGAAGAATATTTATTTGGAACTATCCAGCAGATGGTAAAGAACAAGTCTGGACTGTGTCAATATAATTTCTAGGAGGTCATTTAAGATGACAAAAAGGCATAATACTCTAGCACTAGATAATTGGATTGGTCAAAAGCCTGTTTAGTTTTTTCTGTAAAATAAAAAATATATTTTTCATTTTCACCAGTAACTTTATTGATTTGGATATTTTGAGCATGTCATCTATATCCTGCATGATATAAGGTTGATTGTTTTCAATTAATATCTCAGTTTGACTGCTATGAACTTCAAGTAGCCTACCCAACCATGGACATCGTCCAGTGAGAAATCTGCAGCACAAAACTTCACACACCACTTTGACATGTTCAATCAGTCACAACGCCTTCTCCATACACTGCACTAGTCTTTTTTTTCTTTCTTTTCTTTTTTCTTTTTTGCGTTTCAGTGGCATTTTTACCTTCCTTGCAGTAATAAAGCATAATGTGCCAAAAATGTTGTGTATTTTTTTCATCTTCAACACTTAAATGGCTACACAAAATTTCACTGATTTTTATGTTTTTTGTTAAAATGCAAGCTGATATGACAGCTTTCACAATTCAATCTAACAAAATTATTTCGAATGAAGTTGAAGACAACTCAGCACTACTAGAGCCATCTTACAGAAAAAAACAAATGAACTTTTTGGCAAACTCAATACATCAGTCACAGGCATAAATGGAAGATATTGGCAGGACTAAATTATTTTAATGAGTAGTTTTAGAAGTTGCATTTGATGAAAAAAATTTTTATTTTTAATATTGGAGAAAAAAAGTTTTAGCCCACAAAAAGGTATGTTTCTCTACTGGGAAGTCAGCTCTGTACATCACATGAGATTTCTGGAAATGTTCATTTGAGCTTTCCATTTGACCAGCTGACATGGTCCCAGGAAATACTCATGGCACTCAGATTTTGCTATGCCCTAATCAGCTCTCCAGGTGTATTGACTGCCGTTTTCTCCTCTCAAATATGGATATGGGTCTTCCAGGATTTGAGAAACCATACAAATCAAACAATCCCCAATTCTGTTTTCAGTTAGGAGACACTGAGGAGAAAAGTGAAATTTCAAGTTTCTTTGACTTTCTCTCTCCCTCTTTCTCGCCTTCTTTTACTCCCTTGATAAACCACCAGAAAGCTTCTGATCTTTTTACTTTAATAAGGAAATAAAAGTGAGTTTCTTCTGAAGCAGGAACATAACTTTTATTATCCCTATTCCCTGTTACTGGCTGTTATTAATTTTAAACTTTTGTTGCATTTTCCAGGTAATAAAAAAAGCAATAAAGTAGTCCGTTAGTACAAACTGTGCAACACTTGTGTTTTGCTTTAAAAATCAAACATATTTTGTAAAGGAAGTTAAAACTATCTACTGCTCCCAAGATAAACGAAACTAGTTAGAAACCAAATGGAAAAAAATCATGTTTTATTTATTCAACAAATATTTGAGAGCTTTCTATGGATGAGCTTTAGAGCGAGGTGAAGGGCCACACTCCATTCATAACGTTGCTGTAATCCTCCCAGACTGCAAATGAAAGCTCGGAACCCGAGTTTATTCATTATGCTGAGGAATGCTCTTACCTTATTGTTTTTTATATTGTCATCCCCTTATTGTTCAAAATTCATTTTTACATAAATTATTTCATATCATATTTGTGAGAGTCCTGTGAGAAAAGATGCTAAGAACACTGCCATCACCATTTTAAAGGTAGAAAAACTGAGGTTGTGACAGACTGACTACCGTGTCATATTCGCACGATAAAAGTGAAAGTGTTAAGATCAAAGCTCATGGCTTTTTACCTTTAGTCTGTGCTCTTTTATTTCATGATCAGCATGAAGAAATATCAGTCTCTTCTACAAGTCCTAGGCTGTAGGATAATCTGGGTAAGAGGCAGAAAGGCAGGAGGATGTAATTAAGATCCTTAGACAATCCTCTCTCTCTGAGTATTGGCATTGCAACTTACTTGTTTCTGAGCAACAGAGTACAACAGAAGCGATTTTACTCCTCCAGTTAAGTGACGTTATATGACAAAGATGATGGGTTGTCATTCTCATAAGTATGTTATATTATATGACTCTATCTTAGCAGATTGGAGCTTAAAAGTTTCTCCTGCTATCCTTGAAGAAGTAAGAAAACATGCTCTAAACTGCCTATGGATAGTGTCACATAGCAAAGAACAGGAAGTGGCCTTTAGGATATGAGAGTGACCCTTATCCAAAAGCCAGCAAGTAAGTGGAGACTTCAGACCTACACCTGAATGCTGCTCATAATCAGAGGAGCTTCGAATTAGATCATTCCCCAGTGGGGCCTATATTCCTGGATAACATCTGGATGCAACTTAATGGATCCTGAAAAAAGAGAACTCGGTTAAACTGTACCCGGACTCCTGAGCCATCGAAACTGACATAATAAATGTCTGTTGTTTCATAAGTTGTAATCAGAGCTAGTATTTCTTGATTTAGGCATTGTTGAAGATCTTTGTACATTTACATTAACTAGACTTCTAAATGTTGGAGAACTCCAAGACTCAGTCCTTAGAACTCTCTTTTCTAATCGCATTCTCACTCAAGGCCAGGATTTTTCAATTTGAGGAACAGGTAGTCACTTTAGGTTTTTGAACAATAACAAAAAAAGAAAAGCAGAGACCAAAAAAACCCAAAATGTATCACAGAGAGTAAGATAAAGTTACATGATAAAGTACATTCTTTCCAGTGTATAGGTTGTGTATATTTGTAATGTAAAATATTATTTTTTGTGGATAGTGACCAAAAACTTTGAGAAACCCTGCCTTGGATGATGCTATCTTGTTTCATAATATTAAAAAGCATTATACTAGGACATCGGTGTTTTAGGTCAATCTTCTATCTCTAGACTGTATCATTTTTCTGAACCACGTGTATACAGGCAAATACTTTTTGACAAAGGAACTGAAAACACACAATGGAGAAAAGTAAGCCTCTTCAATAAATGGTGCTGGAAAAACTGGAAACCCACATGCCAAAGGATGAAACTAGAATACAGTTTGTCCCCATGAACAAAAATTAATTCAAAATGGATCAAAGACCTAAGTTTAAGTCTGAAACAATAACTACACAGAAGAAAACATAGGTATTAAACTTATAGAACTTGGTCTTAGACAGCATTTTATGAATTTGACTCCAAAGGCAAGGGAAACAAGGGCAAAAATAAATGAATGGGACAATATAAAACTGAAAATCTTCTGCAGAGCAAAAGAAACCTACAACAAAAGATAAAGGCAACAAACTGAATGAGAGATGATATTTGAAAACAGCATCTCTGACAACATGTTAATATCAAAAGTATATAAAGAACTCATACAACTCAAAACCAAACAAACAAACATTTCAATTAAAAAATGGGCAGAAGACCTGAACAGCTGCCTCCCCCAAAAAAGACATACAAACAGCCAACAGATATGTGAAGAGATGCTCAACTTCACTAGCTATCAGGGAAATGCAAATCAAACCTACAACAAGAAATCACCTCACACCTGTTAGAATGGCCATTACTATCAACAACACAAATAATAGTATGTTGGAGAGGTTGTAGAGAAAAAAGAACCCTCATTCACTGCTGGTTGGAATGTGAACTGCTACAACCACTATGAAAACAGTATGGAGGTTCCTCACAAAATTAAGAATATAGTTACTATATGACCCAGCAACCCCTTTTCTAGGTACCTACTGAAAAACTTTTGTTCTTAAATATATATGCACCCTTATGTTCATTGCAGCATTATTCACAGTGGCCCAGACATGGAGACAACCAAAGTGCCCTGCAATGGAGGACTGGATAAAGAATATGTGGTGCATATACATTATAGAATCCTGCTCAGCCATAAGAAAAGATGAAATACTGTCATTTAAAACAACATGGATGGACTTTGAGAATGTTACGCTAAGCGAAATGTCAGAAGAAGCTAAGAGCCATATGATTTCACTGATATGTGGGATATAAGATGGAAACTCACAGATCAGACAACAGTATGGTGGTTACCAGAGGGAAAGGGGTTGGTGGCAGTAAACGGTAAAGAGGACCGAATATATGGTGACAGATGACTTGACTTTGGGTGGTGGGCACACTAATAAAATCTTATTAACTAATATCACCCCAATACATTTAATAAAAAGGAATGTTTCAAATAATTTTACAAGCACATTTAGATTACTATTTTTAAAATGTTATTTAAGACTTTTTTTTACATCTCACCACTTATTTTAGAAACAAATTGCATTAGCTAGAACCATACCCTGAATGAGATCACACAGGCAAGCAATTTATCTATTATATAAGACAATCATTGACTTAAATCTGACATGTAAGGATCATATGTATATACAACTTCTAGTCAGGGTTATAGATTTTTACAATTGAGAAGAATTTTTAGAAATTTAATGTATAACTCCCTCTCTTTCTAAGCTGTGTAACATGGCCTACAGCAGTGTTTCACAAACTGAGTCCCACTCCTAAATACTGAAATTGATTTAGTGATTTATGACCAGCATCTCTTTTTTATGAAATAGCATAGAATGGAAAATAGAGTCCATTGTCTATATGAAGAGTGTTATTCTGTGAAACATTTCCTTTTTCATTTTTTTGCATACTTTGTATATACCATGTCACCTTGTAAAATGTGTTATGTGCTATGGATTGTAGTCTAAATGGGTTAGAAGCTAATGGTCAAAAGCTGTTTCCGAAAGCTGGAACCTGTACCTCTATGTTCCTACCTCTCATGCACTACCCATATTGTCTGGCTTTATATACTGTTTTTGTAAAAATGGAAATGAGAAACTATCAAGTTAACGGACTTTCTTTAAGAGACCATAATATCTCAAAAAAATAAAAACGATCTTCATTCTTTTCCATAAAATTTTCAAATTATTAAAGTCTGGCAGAGGATAAAATAAACACATTTCAGATCAGACTATATCAAATTGTATTAAAGACCAAAGTTCACTCTCTAAGTCCACTAAATCTAAGGATTGCATCGTAAAGCCAAATTATCTGGCTGAAATTTCTTTAATTAGATGTTTCTTTAACGGACTCTTCATGACAATGCAGTAAAAGAATGAGTTTAAAAGTAGTTAAAAACCATCTAATAAAGCTGGAGTCACTTAAATGTAACTTGTAATGGTTGCTGGAGGCAAAACCAAATACTAGAAATGAATTCAGGTGTTGGGATCAAAGGCGCAGCTTCATTGATAAATGTGTCAGGATAGACAGTCTGAGGCAGTCCCATACTTTCCATTCATTCAATGTGTTGCTATGATATCTTCATAAAGATACATGGAAATTATTCACCTGGGAATAGTAGGCAATAAATGAGTACAGAAGAAGGGAAAAATCCTAATTAAAAGGGCAACTTATCAAATAATACTCTAAGCTACATTATACTTCACCCTGATTGCAGCGTTCTCTCTCGGACTTAAGGATGCATTTGGCTCCCAGCAACACTAAAGCTCATTATAATCATCATTAAAATAACACTTTTCTCGAGCCAGCAGGAGTGGGGTGTCTTGCTGAAACTGCGCCTTCAGCCGCCCTAGAAGGAATATCAGACAGTGAGTCAAGTGAACCCCTGGGATAAACGTGAATGGGCTCTGATGAGCGCCAAAGGGGTGCGATCCCAAGGTGTTCTGGAGGCAAAGACACCGCCGCCTCTTGCCTCCAGGCGGCTGTAAAAGAGAAACCGGAGTTTTAACGAGTCATTTTCTTCTAGATTATATATATTGTGCTTCAGATTGAAATGCAGACATTATGTATATATGGTATATGCAACACACAAATAAAAAATCAACCTATTGACAAGCACTCATGGATTTAGGTAAAATGAATATATCTATGGAATTGGTGACCAATCTCTCCAGAAAATGAAAAATGTTCCAGTTAAACTCAGAAATTAGAAATGTCTATAAAGATTAATTCCTTTAAATCCCTTTTCTAATACTTCAAATGTATTGTCTCTACCAACTCTTGTATATAGCCAATTTTGACAGGAAACCAATAAAGTTGTAGACTCAGTCATTTTTGTTTTGTGAAATAACTCAAAGCTTTTTATATTAATGATAGAATTGTTTTATGAATATCTCTGGCTATTATAAATATGGTTATTAGACACTTTAAAATATTCCAAGTAATTTCTAAAAACAACTCCCTACTATTTTATTTAAATATTTTTTTTGTTCAGCTAGAGGTGAAAAATATTAATAAAAAAACTATACAAATAAATAAATTTTAAAAATAAGTCTGAAACCCCATTTTCCCAGTATTGTAACAAAAAACTCTCAAAAGAACAAGGATTTTTTTTCCATTAAATTATCAACCAAAGCAGTATGTGGAATACTTTATATATTCTTGACTAATAATGTTTCTATTTAAGCAAGTTAATTTTTCTCAGCAGTGTAATATCAGGAAGCATCACTGAATTTCTATATTTGTTCAATGGGCAGAAAATGAGGAGAAAACCAAAGTCAACTTTGTGCTAAAAGAAATAGAAAACCTTTCTCCTGACACAGAGAAATAGCTCACCTAGTTCTTTTTTGCTACCTTTATTCTGTAATAGGACAAAACAAGACCCTTAAATGTTAAAGCTCTTTAATAAGAGAGAAGAATCACACCAAGAAAATTATTCATCACTTAAGGAACAAGGCAAAAAGAAGTGGCATATTTATTTTGTTTATTCTCTTAGTTTTGGTGCCATGGGCTTAACGAATTTCAAGTAGAAATATTGTCTATGATATTTATGGACCTGAACATGAACAATACTTACATCAAGGCCGTCAAATATCAGTATTATAAGTTCTTATTTGGCAAAAAGTACATCAGTGTCCAGATTTATACTAGGAAATAAAGGTAAGATGGGTTTGAAATAATCATTTAAATCATGGCCTGTGTTCCAACTTGAAGAAGTAAGGAAACATCAATAATTCTTGATTTCTCCTGACCAGAATCCATCCACTTCCTTCCAGCCCTGCTGCCATGCACCTTGTGGGGGCTACCGTGACCGCCTGGCTGGACTTTAGAAAGTGCTTCCAAAGTGGCTACCTTTCCAGAAACTGCCTTCCTTCTCTCTGCTCTCTCTGTTGTACCAAAGGGAAGAAAAGAGTAACTTGGTAAAGCTTTCATTCTCATCATGTGAGTATTCTAAGGAACTCATCATGTGAGTAATCTAAGGGAGATTCTGGCAGTCGATCTCCCTAACACTAAAGACAAAATCCTTCTGATCTAACCCCTACTCACATTTCTCCTTATCTCCTACAAATTGTTCCACTCCCCTCAGCCTATTGTCCCCTTTTTTTCCAACAGTACTTGACTAGTACTTGAACTTTCCTAGAAGTATTCTGGGCACATGCAATTCCCTCTACTTTTGATACCCTCCCCCTCTCTATTCTCAGGTTAATCTCATTTTTTCAGGATTCTTTTCAAAGGTCACTTTCTCCAGAAAGGCATCCTTCATTCCCTAAAATAGCTGGCTTCCCATTACTCTTTGTATAGCAGCAGACTATAAGTATGTCTATTCACTGAAAAACAATTATCATACTGTATTTTAAGAACCTATTTATTCCTTAGTTTCTGCCAAATGACTGGTTATCTGGTTGAGACCATCTCATCATTGTCTCTCCTAGACTAAGGATTAACGTAATAATGATAGTTAAAATAATGACATGCAAACATGGTGGCAAGCGCAGTTATAGGCCTTTGCCTGCATTAGTCCATGCAATCTCATAACTGTCTGATACATATTATCGTTGGCTTTTTTTCCAAATGAGAAAATCAAGGAACTCAAGAAATGAGAGATTATCTAGGATTGTGGCTACCAGAGATGGAAATGAATGTTCAACACTAAGTCATTTGACCCCAGAATCCATTTTTTCTGAATTTTATTTTTCAATTACAGTTTACACTTAATATTATTTGGTATTAGTTTCAGTTGTACAGCATACAGAGCCCATTTTATTTTTTTAATTTTTTTCAAAGCAATTTTTAATTTGTTTATTGATTTTAGAGAGAGAGTAAGGGAGAGAGAAAGAGAGAGAGAGAGAAACATTGATGTGGGAGAGAAATATCAATTGGTTGCCTCCCATAAATACCCTGACCTGGGATCAAACCTGCAACTTAGGTATGTGGCCTGACTGGAAATCGAACCTCCAACATTTTGGTGTACAGGGTAATGCTCCAACCAACTGAGCCACACTGACCAGAGCTCAGAGTCCATTTTCTTAAATGACACTTTTTAAAAGTCCTTAACAAAGATTTTATAAATGAGTGAATGAAAATTTATATACCTAGAGTTATCAACACTTGCATTTCCACTTCCAAGACATTGTAAGTTGGGCTGGTAATATAACATGAAAAATACAAATATTTTCAAAAGATATCAGTATAATTAATCATTATAACCAGTGTGATGTTATAATTTGAATCTTAGTCAGTTAATGTCCTCAAAAGACATTGATATCTAATAATATAGAATAGCAAATATATTTTCATTATCTTTGCATTCAAACATTTATCCTTCCTTTCCTTAGTTTAGTTGATCCTTCATCTTTCTCCTTCAGCTTTGTATCCTTCACTGTCTCTAACTGGTAAATAGAAGGAAAAAAAAAAGCATAATCATTTAGGAATAAAGCCATATGTAAAGCAAAGTATCACTTAGGCATTTTTATTATATCTAACAGGTACATATGTAACTCGTTTTATGGGAAATAAGCTAAAGAATATAATCATGCGTATAATAGCTACTGCTAGTAATTAACATCTATTGAGTACAGATAGGTATAAGGCATTATCTAAACATTTTTATATATACTATCTCACTCAGTTCCCACAAGAACCCTACATTGTCATTCATCCCAACTTAAAGAAAAAATTATAGAAAAGTCAAATAACTGTCCAAAGTCACCATATAGTAATTGGTGAAGTTCAGATTGAATGCTAGAAAATCTGGTTGCAGTCTACAGAATTATTATAATTTTAAAAAGAAAATAAGTTACAAATTTTTCTAAAAGGAGGACAAGCACCAAATTTGAATATACAAAGGTCACATGTGTGCCATCCTTTCCCTTTCCTTAGCTGTTCTACTCTTCCAGTCACTAGCTCATTAACACTTGGCTCTACTTAAATGAAAATATAAAGTTGGTTTTAAAAACAAATGAATACCAAGTTATAAAGCCACATGTCACTGTTATTTGTAAACCCACAGAGTAAGCATATTTTATTAAGTAAAGAGACCACTGTGTCTTTTTTTTTTTTAACTTTTTTGCTGATTTGGGGCCCCATCTCTGTTCTTTATTCTAATTTCACATTATCAGGGTGCCCAATAACACTCTGATAGCTATTTTTTTGGAAAGCTTCATTTCAGCTTCTATCTGAATAAATACAAAGAAAGATAGTTTGGAATCTGCCTAGATTTATGAAAATACAACATTGTTTATAGTTCATCTGAAATCACAAGCTAATTGCACTACATGATGATCAGTCCCTGGGAATATCTATTTGGATCTTTGTCTTTAAGTTCATTATTGACTCAAACCTGGCTATTGCTGTATACATATCTTGCTGCCTCTTCCTCCAAGTCTGTCTCTTTCTTTATCATTTTTTCCTGTTTTTCTTTTTCTCCACCCTTACCAGTTTGTTCTAAAGTGTTAAAATTAATTATTCAACATAGCATATTCCTCATCTTAATTTTAAAAACTTGCATTTTAATACTTGAAGTTTAAAAAAAATTCATTTATTTATAAGGCTATTGTTTCATCTTTACTTGTAGGATGGGTGGTATCTAATGTTTGGTCATAGTAATGACGATAACAGCACTAACAACTGCTATTCTTTTAAAAAGATTTTATTTATTTATTTTTTAGAGAGAGAGGGAGAGAAGGAAAAATATCAATGTGAGAGAGAAACATTGATCGTTTTAGTACACCTCCAACCAGGTACCTGGCCAGCAACCCAGGTATGTGCCCTGATTGGGAAATGAGCTGGTGCCTTTTAACTTTGCGGAGCAACACCTAACTCACTGAACCGTAGCAGTCAGGGCACTAATGGCTTATGTTTATAAAATACTCCTTCTGGGCTAGGCACCATTTGATGTAAATACTTTCTTGTATGATCTCCTTTAATATTAATGATATATACCCCTAAGAATTAAATTCTATTATTATCCTCATTTTACCTGAGGTTCAAAAATGTAAAATAACTTGTTCGAGTTTACACACATAGTAAATGGTGGAGCCAGGATCTGCAGCATTGCCTAGAGTTAAAATCTTACCCTAAATGTGCTAAATGTATAGACAATCCTAGTGGTTAAGAATCTTAAACATGGCTAACTTAAGAACAGTGGCTATATTAGGCTTTGAAATTCCAAAGACCTGGGTTTGAACACCTTTTTTCTACTGACTATGAGTTCCCAGGCAAGCATTTCACCTTCTCTAAACTTCATTTTCTTCATCTGGAAATCCAAGCATAATACCAACGTCACTGTGAGAAGCAAGTGAACTAACACACAATCACTCAACACAGCGGCTAACATACTTTATAAATTATTATTAAGTACAGCCATAGGAGTATGAACTTCCTGATCTATATTCAGTTCCCTTTTTAAAGCTTCATGGAAGCAGGAACCAAACTACACACTGTAGTTCTGAACAAACATCCGATTCAAAACAAGAATGATCTGTGTTACCCTGGGTCCTCACAGTTCTCTATTATACTCACTCTCTGACCAATCTAGTGATTAGTCTTTGTCTCTGTGCCACTCTTGAACAAATGCTGTCCCTCCTCTGGGGAAATGTAAAGGGCCATTGCACAGTTTGCTGGGTGACATCCGGGCAGCCCCCTTGCCGGGCAGGCTCTAGGCTCTAACCTTTCCTCCTTGGGGAACTAGGTTGCCATTTCATGGAATTTAACACCATCCTGGTAGGTCAATTCCAGTAACAAGCACACGCAGCCACCATATATTGTGGGTGCCCTAAGAGCAGGTAAAAGTTAAAGATGAAGAAAAACCCCAAACCATTGCAAAAGGACAAGTCCCTTAAGCCTCCCTTTTTCTTTTAGCTCTTGGCCTGACCTGAACCTAGAAATATGAAAATACTGAGCTTTGCTGCCTGCATGCATCTGCATGGAAACACAGATGCTATGCAGTAAGTGGCAGCTTTAACAGTTAGTGTTTCACTGGGGGGACTTTTCTTCCTGCTCCATGTTTCAACTTGGGAGATTGCCCTTTGAATCCTTGACCTGAAAGGCAATTTACACTCAGATTTTTCTCCCACTGTACCGGAAACAAAATAACTAGCCCACTGTGGGCTCTGGGCCAAAAATCTTTGAAACTGTAATATCTGTGAAATATCAACCCAAATCATTTAAATCCAAAAACATGGCCATAATGTGCTCAAGAAAACTAGGTACCTATTATAAAATCTGTCTTATTTTTCCTCCTAAGAATGTTGGCATCTCCTGATTTTATGTTTTTCCTGTTTTGCCAATTTAAAATCCTTTCTGTTGGGGTTAATAATGAAATACATGCGCACACGAATCTGGGTTCTAGAGTCTCAAACTCATAGCCAGATACTCAAATTGTGCCCATGAAAGTACTTAATTTCACTGGCGCAGTACTTAAAATATAGTTCTGATGTGAATGCCATTAAGAGATATGTGCATTCCCAGGTCTCTGCAGGAACCACAAGTCTCTATTTCCTTATGGAAACAGTTCACTCTCTCATGGTACTTGACTGGTCCTTGCTATGCTTTTTCAGTTTGCTATTCCTGCCTTAGAAGACTCCAAGAGCCTGACTCCAAAGTATCTCAGGTAAAAAGGGGTAAAAAGGGACTTCATTGATAAAATATCCTCAGCTAACAAAAAATTGACAGATGCAATTAAAAATTTAATTATTAAGGTTTCATTAATTTAACAAAAACCCTGCTATCAGAAACACTGCATTTGTGTGCTGTGGCGCATTGCAGGCATAGACTTAGAGAATATTCATAAACCAAGTTATGGAAAACTAAATTACTTTTAAGCAATATGTCTTGCCTTTATTAGGTAAAAATTGCAGATAATTCAGAAACACTGCATTTAAATCTTAGTTTAGATATTTAAATGCTGAAAAATGAGACTTCCTAGACAGTTAAGTAAGAAACAAATGCATGAATCTTGGGAAATCTTTGCAGTTTTTTTTTTTGTTTGTTTGGGGGTTTTTTGGTGAGTAGAAATACAGCCAATAATAGACTATTAAATGAAACAGAAATACAGGTAACAAGAGTATTAAATGAAACATTAAACATGGCAGAGTTCCAAAAGAGTCACAAGGGGAAAGTTGGGAACCTTGTTGGTCCTTCTCTATTTTATGTAAGGCTAATATTTGCTATCGTATCTTTTGTTATAGTCATTTTAATGTAAGTATATATTCATTCATTAAATATTTGAAAAATCCATAGTTGTGTCTACTAAATTTCAAATTTAAAGATATGTCCATCATCAGTTTAGTATGGCACAAAATAAAACTAATATGTGGTGGACAGATATTTTACAATTAACATAGGAACATTGCATGAAGTAGTTATACCTTTAAAGTCTATTGTATAAGCTTAGTTTTAAAAATATTAAAAAATACTTAAAACACACATAAAGTTTTAAAGATGTAGACTCCACACACAAAGAAACCATTATTAACAATTTGGTGTGGATGTTTCTAATTTTTCTTATGATTTTCCAAGTATGCACATGTATACAGTACACAAGATTAGTTATTAGTCTTATTAGGCAAATATTTAGACTTGTACTGGTGCATATACTTATGGCTGTAGTTTTGCCTATGTTTAAATTATTTGATATGCTTTCTATCTTTGACATATGGAAATTAGATTTCTCAATAACCACATACCCCATAAATACGTTAAACAGAAACAATACCACAACACAACAGGACTCACATTATTGAGAACCTTATTTTGAAAACAAAATAATAAACTAAACAATGCATTGGCTTAAATACAAAGTTTTTTTCCGTAAAATGTATATTATTTAAAAAATCAGTGTATTAGGTTTATTATTGCCATTGAGATATTTGTGCCATTACCTAATTGACATCTCTGAAATATATTCAGATGCTCATGTATGAACATTAACAACCCAGATGAGGTGGGCCCCTGAGCCCTGTGCTTACAAGGTCTCCCTACAGCTTGCTGCTGTCCTATACTCCACAGCGGGCAAGGAGTCTACAGGGCCAAATGGATGTGTCCACCAGCACTTTATAGCAGCTTTTCTAGACCATTCTCCAGGTATCTGAGACTCTGAGGTTTCCTGCCCTAATGGCCCTGAGCCCAGGCCAGGGCCTGCGCAGGCATCTTTTCTGGTCCATCCCCTGTTAAAAGAATACCATGTATCCCTAAACCTAGACCAGAATGTTGGCCAAGGTATAGCCTTTGTGGCATGGGAGGTGGATTGAGAGACTTAGAAGTATGATTCACTAAACACAGTGTACAAAATCCTTTGTGCTGCAGCTGGTAGCAGGGGTGGAAAGGTAATGGATCAGGCAACAAATTAAGAGCCTGCTGTTCAGCCAAGATTGGATGTGAAAGTCCAAGAGCTGAAAAATTCTATATTCAAACCTGAGGTTCTAAGCTATTACAAAAGTATATTTATCAAGATAGGAGAGAAGAACTTATTTAAGAGTTTAACTTATTTTACAATTTTTCTTTATTTGTCCACACTCCATAAACCTTAGGGGCAGGAATATATATGACTAGTACTCAACCTCGGTGTAAAACTGTGATGATCAAAATATAATTTCTTATATAATTGCTAACATAAATTCAACCTGACTGTAAGGAGCTTCACCTGCCACTGTTAATTAAAACTGTGCTTTGTCACCTGTGATGATCCATTTATTACAGTAAAAAGCATTAATTCTTGGACCAATAACAAATTACAAAATGTAATTGCAAGGGCTGTTTTATTTTTAAGGATAGGTAGCAAAATTGCCTTAGTATTCAACAATGGTGGGTGATTTTTGAGTGTTACATCCCTATCTCACAGGCGACTGGGTTTATGTTGGCAGCAGGCCTGCTCTAATTTTTCAGTTTCTTAATTAGATTTAGCCATTAATTTAACTATTCTATCATACAGGAAAGAGAGTGTAACCCTATTTGTGAGTTGATTTTTCTTTCTGTTTTTACTAAACAATTTCTGATGGATGCATATGGTCATAACATTTACATCTGGAATCCTAGTATCTATATATGTGCCTAAGAGTCATATCATTGAGTACACATCAGGAGAAGAGGACTCGGTCTTCTTATTTACTTTCTACTGATGTAAAAATTCACATCTTTGCTATAATAATAATATTTATGTTTATAGAAAAAATTTTAAAAAACACTTGTGAAACTATTATATTGTTTATTCTTCATTACTGTCTTGTGAAGTATGTTGTTATTGCCTTTATTTCACAGATGAATTAAACTGAGGATCATAGAAGATAAGGAACATCCCAAAGTCACACAGCAATTAAGTGGCAAATTCTCTGACTCCAAATCCCATGTTCTTTTCCAGAACACTATACTTCTCAAAAATCATATCTTCTGCGGCAGACGATGGAAATTCAGAAGTACACAACACTGCTTATTACCTTCCCCAAATCAATAAATATTGCCAGATCCTAAGGTACCTGTGGAGGATAAAAGATGAGTAAGACATAGTTCCTGCAACCGGAACGCTTACCTACTGATACAGAGGCTGAGATATGCGTAAGTCGAATTAAAGAGAATAGGATAGGTGTCCCAGAAGAGTGCAAGTCACCACAGACGTTCTAAGGAGGAAGATAAGATTTCTGACAGGAGCAATCAAAAACAACTATGGCTCAGTAGGGATAGTGGAATAGGAACTCAGCTTCCCAAGATGAATCAAGGTAAATAGAGAGATATCAAAGTTTCCAGATGAAACAGCATAAGAAAAGGCTTGCGGTAGAGGCTGTAGGAGGGAGTGTGTGTTTGTTTGTGCACGTATGCACACATGCTTTGCCTATGTCTATATATACATTTTTAACTATATCTGCACCTATATCTATGAGTGTGTCTGTATCTACATCTATAGCTATATGGTCTGTATCTATACCTATAGGTATGTTAAATACCTGCTAAACATGACAGCTGGAAAGAGGACCAACCTACTCATGAAAAAGGGCAGCAAATTTAAAAACCAATCAGACATATTTTAATCTATCAGAGTAACAGAACAAAGATAATTAAGGACAATGTTACTGAGGAATGTGGAAACCCAAATTTTCAAATATCAATGCTGGGAGTGTAAAATAGTATTGGCTGACTAAATACCCTTAGCCAGCATGAGTAAAGACATTTATTGTGGTAGTACTACTGATAAAGACAATTTGAAAACAAATCCAAATCTTAACCATATTGAATTGTTTAAATAAATTAGAGTACATCTATTTCTAAAATGTTTTAGGTCTATAAGTATTAACAAATCCTCATTACATTGTTAAATGAACAGAGCAAATGATGGACAGTAAATATAGTATGGCCTGTATTTAAGTAGATAAAATATAAATATTTACATATGCATAAAGAGTATGGATGATAAATAAATCATAAACCAAACCATAAACAAAATGTAAATATCTCTGAAAATAGGATTTAAAAATCTTTCAAGTTATATTTAACACTAAAACTATCTGAATGTTTGCAAGATGTATGCAAATTATTTCCTAATTATTTTAAGTTCAATTATCATGTTATCATGACTCCTAACACATAATTCTGCCCAAACCCTATTGCATAGAAGGGGCAAATTACTCAAATAACCCCAATCTTATTTAGGATGTTTTTCTTGATTATGTCTGATTATCTAGATACCACAAAACAGCACTACAACTGACTTCCATAAGGCCTACATACTTTAAATACAAATGACTTGTTTTTCTGGCCAAAATATCCAAAACAGCATGAACAGGTTTAAAGGATCATGTGCTCAATGGAAAATACTCTCACATACAAGGGGGATAAGGACAGGTAGTCTAGGATTTCTTTATGACAGATTAATTATTCCATTCATTTTTACGACCAAAAAAAGTCAGATTATTTTAAGTAAAACTTTCTGCTTAGGTTTTTTCTAAGGTTTTCTATTTTCTTCATCTCTTTTCCATAAAAGAAATTCTCCCTCAAATAACCTTTTAACAATATTTTAATAAGCCAATTTCTTATACAACTCTAAGGCTCTGTTAGGATTTCAAAATCTCAGATATGCTTCCAAACAGCAATATGCATTTTTGCCTATCTGAAATCTATTACCCAAGATAAATCTGCCAAGTAGTAGAAAGGTATTTGCTGTTACTTCTTTTATCCAGGGGAATAATTTTAAAAAGTTAAATTTAAGCAATAAACATTATAGTACCACTGGTTGCTCTGTGTATGAAAACACTTTCACAATGACCTATTTCTTTTTATCAAAAATGACCAGTCCATCCGACTCCCCGCAGGTATATTTCACTATGGAGCCTACAACTTTATACAACATTTTTCAAATTTAGCTTCAGGTTTGCTGCTAGATTTAAGTCACAAGTTTATCTTATTTCTATTTTTTCAGTAAAAAAAAATGTTTTCAAATGATACTAGTTGAAATGTAATACCAATTTGTGCACACACCTGTCTAAGGCTGTCAGTATCTTCTGGGGGTTGGTCATTCCTGACAGTGTAGATCTCAGTAAAGATGGCTTGTCAAGTAGAAGGGTAAAAACCTAAGCCAAGTAATTTTCCACCAAAGATAAGCATTAAGACTAAAGGTACCCGGGCTGTTATTAATTATATGGTAACAGAGGTAGAGTTACCTGAAAAAATGGTAACTGGCTAACATGTTGAAGATATAGAGCGAACAAATACTGTTAGGTTCAAGTCAGTTGCAACATATACATGCAGAGTTTACTGTCACTTGATAAAAGTTTTGAAAAGGGAATACCAATCCATCATCACTACTGGACAAATTACTCAAATGTAACCTGCAGTTTATAAGAGCTTTTCAATATAGAAATAACAATGTTTTTAATCATAGTTAAATTATTAACAATAATCTCATTAAGTCCTTCTGTGTCATGAAAAATGTAAATAGGCAAAATGACCAGAAGAATCGAGCAAAATTTCCCACAATAACATGAACTTCTCTCAAAAACTATTAAAACTTGCAATATATTATATAATACTATCAGATCTTGCCAGTGGAGCATCTGACCTATCATATAAATTGAACCAAAACGCCAATACAAAAGAACCTATGCACCCCAATGTTCATAGCAGCACAATTTACAATAGCCAAGTGTTGGAAGCAACCTAAATGCCCATCAGTAGATGACTGGATCAAAAAATTATGGTACATATACACAATGGAATACTACGCAGCAGTAAGAAAAAAGAAGTACTAAACTTTGCGACAGCATGGATGGAACTGGAGAGCATCATGCTAAGCGAAATAAGCCAGGGGGCGAAAGACAAATACCATATGATCTCACCTATAAGTGGAACCTAACCAACAATGCAAAGAAGCAAGGAAAATATGACCAGCAACACTGAAAGGAAAAGAAATCAACAGAGACAAGAGGGAAGGGGGGGGGGCAGGGAAAGAGAAGGGAAGGGGAAAGTCAAGGAACATATAGCAAGGACTCATGGACAAAACCAAAGGGGAAGAGCTGAGGGAGGGAAGGTGGGAGGGGGCAAGGGAAAGAGGTGGGGGGAAGGCAGAGACAAATGTATTTAAAAAGTAAATAAATTAATTTAAAAAAAAGAAATAAAATGATTGTAACAACTGTTATAAAAACTTTTGAAAAATGTCCCTATTATTTACCTCACTGACAACAAATAATTTCCAATTGACTATAAGAAGCAAATAATTATTCTGGTTTAACAGATCCATACATACTAAAAGACTACACTTTGGTCAGTTCTGGCCATCCTTTTAAATAATGAAATCACTGTGTCACTTTTGAGAATGAATAAAGACTTGTTTTTCTACACTTGAAAACACAATTATTTGGGGGACAATGTCAGACATCAGGACACACTGCCGTGTGCCCAAGTTATACTCATATAAAACGTTTCTCCCCATAGTTTTTGACTCCCAAACCAAGTTTTTGCATTGGCTAACAATTACTCTCTGAACTCAAGTAATTGAAGCTTCTGCATCTGCTACCACAGGTAAGAAATAAAAGGCAGGCAATAAGACAATATATGCGTGATTTAAGGAGCGGATATACCATAGCCTCTAATTGCTCTCAGGATCTGAATTGGCAAAACCATAACACATTCAACAAAAGACTCTATGCAGGTAGGCCTATAAAACCTAATTATTTCTCACAAAGCAGACCATTCCATTTAAAGTAAGAGAAAGCTATGAGCAGTAAAGACCATGCCATTAACAATTAGTCTTCTGCACACATGATTAGACTCAGAGAGATAAAGAAGCCTCTAAATTTAACGACGAAGCACACATTTCTAGTGGGGTTCAATATTCTGTGCTAATTATGCTGAAAGACCTTGTGCTTCCTAAAGGTACTTAGACTTTAACATATAACACCATCTCCCTGAATTCACTGTTAACATTTAATTTTGATTTTAAACTACACTTGAATGCATGAATTTAGCAGTGATTTTTATTATTATTATTTTTTGCTTTCTTTAAACCATTTCTAAAATATTTACTGGTATGTCTGTAATTCAGCATTTCACAGAATTTTAAAGCAAACGGCCTTAGTGTGAGGCAAAGAATCCTATTCGAAGGCACAATTAAAAGGTCCAACCAGTAAATAAAGCCAGTGTAAAAGGGAATTCATACCAGAGTCCTATTTGCTGTTTACCAAATATTTTTAAAAGTGATTTAAAATGAATGATGCAGAAAAAGGCAGAATGGAACCATCAGAGTCCAGGAAATGAATACTAACGCAACATTTCTCTATTAAATAGAATTGCCATGCCCCTTCTAAGTGGAAAAGATTTGTTCTTTCATATAGCTTTGTACTAATTTGGTTCTATAAAGGGTACTTTCTTACTAGCATGCAAATACAACTCCAGTTAATAAAAATGGAAGTTATCTACATACCACAGCTGTGCAAAATACCAAAGTTGAAGTCATTGGTAGTGTTTAATGTATAAGTTATTAAAAAAAACTTAAGGAATATAACGCCAAAAAATTTAGATTTATAAACCACAGAGGAAACACTATCTTTGCCATTAGAATGGGGTAGTTAGAAAAGATCTCATTTTGTGTTGGACTGTATTTAATTTCTTTTATAGTCTTTGTGAAATAAAAGAGAATCCTATTGGCATTCAAATGATATTGCTTGAAAAGAAAGCCATTTTAATTTTATTTCTGAATATGTGGAATAGGAAAACAAGTAAAAACAGTTTTAAAGCCACAGGGAAGCGGAGGAGTCTTTTTCCCCCTAACTGCACAATAGTTAGTGTCTCCATAGAAACTGATGGCATTGCAGTGAAGTATCATCAACAAACCTGGGCTTCTAAAGTATACACAAGTATATTTCCAAAGACATCAAAAAACACACATATACTAATATACATCCTTCTCAAAGTGATAATCAATTATTCAATTTTGCGGAACATGAAAAACAGCTCAAAATCACGTGATGGTCTCTTAATGAAACTAAATTCTTTTTTTGGTCATCTTATTTAAGTACTATATAGATTAATAGGAAAATACCTTGTGTATTGGAATTGAAGAATTCTTTGTAGACTCTTGCTCCTTATGAATTGTTAATTAGTTATAATTATATTTGTTTATGTTTGCCTTCCCAACTAATAGATACCAAGAGAACAGGTGCCTTGACTAATCAGTTTGTGACTATTTGCTTAGTCTGAAACTTAGCAAGACATACACAAATTCTTATTCTGAAGTGACCTTTCACAAACCTTATTCCCTCACCCCTGCTTTTATCCCAATTCCTTACCACAACATTTAAAATACTTCTTAAATTCTGACCTTTTTGTAAGTAAATGTTTTCATACCATGAAACAGAGCCAGTATGGCAGAAATTATGTATCAGTGGTCTAAAAGCCAAATGTAGCTTTTAAAGTTAGTCTCATCCTTGTCACTAACTAGCTGTGTCACCTTGGGCAGGTCACTCATTTCCTTTGGTTTTGGTTCCTCAAATGTAATAGGCTTGTGCCACTAACGATATATTCCAGTTCTACCATTTGAACGGGACAAAATGGCTCAGAGCTGAGCCTGAATCACTGTGTTCTCATTTATGCCTCAGAATTGTGTATTCTAAAGTTAAAAAAACAAAGTATCAACTGTGCATTAGTTTTCTGTTTAGAAATTACCACAAATTTTAGTGGCTTAAAATGTCAGAAACTCATTACCTGACAGTTGTGGAGGTAGAAGTTTGAAATCAATTTCCCTGGGCTGAGTTAAGGTGTCAGTAGGTGTCTGCGTTCTTTCTGGAGACTCTAGGAAAGCAAGGCTTTGTCCTTTCCAGCTTCACGGAGCTGTCCTTATTCTTGGCTCTAGGCTGCACCCCTGCCTCTGCTTCCTTGTCATGTTTCCTTCAGACTCTAGCTCTCCTGTCTTCCTTTTATAAGAACCCTTGTAATTGCATAGGTCCCCCCAGATAATCCAGCATAATCTTCTCACCTCAAGATGCTTAATTTAATCACATCTGTGAAATCACTTTTGCCATAGAAAGTAACCTATTCACAGATTTCAGGGGTTAGAAAGTGAACATCTTTGGGTGACCATTGTTCTGCCTATAGTCTTTAGAAAAACTTTAATGGAATTTTCTGGCACTTTTTTGAGGTCTAGATGTTACAATTTCAATTAGCCACTCCCAAATACAAATGTTGGCATTCTGCTCTGCCTTCTTCATAATTGGCTCACCCTGCCATGTATCAGTTATAACTTTTATAGGAAAATCCCCTGCATGCAAAAAAACAAATGTGACAGAAATCTTTGGAGACCAGGTTACATTCAGGTAACAGCTGGACACCAAAAATACAAATGTAGGTCTCTGCCTACAGATTATGCATCAGAAAAGAGAAAACAGGCATTTCATTATGTACAGATGATATGAAAACTCCATGAGAATATGACAGCAGTTTCGTGTTCAACACAAGAAACTCATTATAAAACATAAGTCACTACCATTCAGCTTTCCTCAGTCTTAATGATGGTGGAATTTCTTTGTCTCTACCTGTAGAGTACAAAGTAAATCACAGTAATACAGAAGTCTGGGTATATCTTTTCTCACCTTGAGAAAGTCACTAACCAGGATTAACATTTAACAAGGCAGTTTTCTGTAAGGTTTAATTAAAATGAATGAATCTGGCTCTTTTGATTGCTTTTTAAATTATCCTGTGTTTTTCCAAGAAATAGAACATTATAAAAAGTGAGGAAATATAGCACTTCTGCAGTAGTGATTAAACATGAGTACATTTACAAGAATTTTTGTAGATATACAATTAACAATAATATTTTAGTATATTTCCCTGGAGCCTATGGTTTTTGGCATTTAGGGAATACATTCCATTATGCTGATTTACTCCATTGCCCATATCTTACCCAGTTATTTCCCAAAAGATGAATAACTAGCTAAGTAGAGTTTCATCCTTCGGATGGGAAGAATGTGAAGTTGCTCAGTTTGATAGGTGAATTAGCGTTTTTTACCACAAAGGCCCACTTAATAAATCATGCTACAGTACACTAAATAGTACCGCTGTGGCCTGAAAAATTCTTTCTTTTTGCTTTTTCTTTTCTTATCATTCTCTAACCTTCCAATGGTGGGCAATTTTCTTCCCACTGCCGGGAGAGGGATAGCTCACTATTTTTATAGTGTCTTTATTAACCAGTTCTCAAAAAAGTACCTGTTGCTATTCTCATATCTGTCCACATTACTCTTCTCCAAAAAAAACCTTAGGACATAAAATACTCTCTCTCATATTATAAATTCTCATTTTCAAGAATGAAAACCAAGAAGTCAGGGCCACAGAGGCTACGAGGTTATTAGGTGCTAGAGACAGGGACTTAGATCTGTGACTTTAAACCTCCCATTTTGTTGCTTATCTCACTGAGATAGGAAGTTATATTTATATTCACTGTAAGAGCGACATATTTCAAATAATCCATGAGAAAGCAGAACAGTTTTTACTGCTTCTCTGGAAAATCAGGCCATCTGGCTGCCCTCATGACACATTTGAATAAGAATATCAGGTTAGAAATTTAGGTCAAAGCAAACCAAGAGAAAAGAGCTTGACAAGGAAGGGTAAGCTAACATATTTAATGTCAAGTTGATTTTGGATTTGTCCTAAAATTTATGGATGTACATTTTTAAACTGTATTGGTGACATTTAGTTTGGATTCTTTATCTTATGTTCATGCTTGGTAAATCATCATGAAATTTGGGTTTTGAAATGGAAAAAAATAAGTAAGGTAGATAGAATACAAAACAAAGTTAAAACGGAGGGACTACCTACTCCTTAAATAGTTCCTTTCTCTTAGATAAATGCTTGTTTATATTTAGGGAAATAAAAAACATACTAGACTACAAAAATGAATAGTCAAGTTACTGCAAATATAGCTGTAATTGCAAATACGTATACATGTACAGCAAGATCATGCACAAATTACCATTGTTTCAAATTACAGTTAAACGAATATCTGTACTTAGGTAAGGCTTTGCCTAAGTTTTTTTTTTTTAATTTTTTATTGTATTTTTCCATTATCATTTAATCCCTTTATATCCCCCTTTACCCTGCAATCACCACACTGTGTTTAAAATGAGGTATCACATACTTTTTAAGGCCACATCCTGTTGTTGAGATGAAAATTTATTTTAGCATCCAAATCATTACCAGTCTTGATCACAACTATGCGTGCAAGAAGTAAGTCTAGAAGGGTGCATACAAAAGCAAAAATAAAAAGAGATATGTTACAATTTACAATATTAAGGTCACAAGTGTTTTACAAATTATCAGATGTTAATGCAAATAAAATTTACATTGATTTTTGGATTAATCTTTGATTATAAGAAATATTGTGACAAGTGATATAATAATTTATACTATTATTAAGCTAAGTATTCATAAGACAGCTGCAATAATTCTATATCCCAGTCAAATCACATATTTGTAGGGCTCATTATATAATTAATTCATCTAAAATTGTTATTTAGAACTAGATTAAAGAGACATTTCCCTTAATTTTCTCATTTTTACACAATAGGGCAATGAATAGATGATCTCATGATTGGCTATTGTGAGGATTTAATCATGGCTTATGGGTATGGCTAAATATATTAGTAATTACTAATTGGTTTTGCCATGATGAAGCGCGTAAAGGGTCCTAGTTTTTGTTTTTAACAATTCATTGTTTTTGAATTACACAATGTCCAACATTTCTCCCCATTTCATGACTGGCATTCTCCTAACTCCACAGAGGCAAATAATACCAAGAGAGAACAAAGTGAAGTCTTTTTGAAACTAATTATTTATATAATCGGGAAAGCTTGCTTTCTGTATGTGTGGAAAACAGAATTTCAGATTTTTTCCTCCATAATACAGAAAAAAAATATCTGGCACAAATTTTGTTACTTTGAAGACTTTATTTTTGTATGCTCTGCAAGACATGACATAGAACAAGGTATATACTGAGAACTAAATAAAAATGGTAGCCAATTGAATCTGAGAAACAACTATATTTTTTAATATTTTGCCATCAGTGGGTCAAGCCTTAAACATTAAAGAAGAATACGGTTGTTCTCCCATACTCATATTTATAGAAAGTGCATGGACCTGTAAGGTGAGCAGTATCTATTTAATTGAGTATTTTGGGAAGTCTATTTCTCCTTAGTGGAAGAATGAGCATTTGAAAGAACACCAGAGTCTGATTTTGTTTATACTTGTGTACAGGAAAAAACAAATCTTCCATTTGATAATTCAGTAATGCAATGTGATAATTTTCTCTCCTGGACTTCCTTTTCTTGGAAAAAAATAAAACACGATTATCATCAAGCAGCATTTATTGAGTGTCTAGTAGTCCAGAATAGGCTACAAAATCTCTAGAAATCAGCAATCTTCTGCAACAAAGGAAAGATTCTCCTAAGAACTTTTGGACCTGATAAACTAAAACATGAGGAAGCAGACAGTTTTTAAGCTATCTTAACAATGAAACATATAGAAAGAAAATTTTCTCATATTTAAAGCATTATCTTAATGCTTTTAGGCCACTTGTTACCATTCAATTTACAACATGGTCCCAGTAATCTGAAAAAAATTAATATACTACTAAGTTACCATTCAATTTACAACATGGTCCCAGTAATCTGAAAAAAATTAATATACTACTAAAAGGTGAGTTATTTGCATTTTAAAAACAGAGATGATCCAACCTAAGGAAAAGACTGGCCGTGAAAATTTGATTGAAAATCTTTCTTCTTCATGTCTCTCTAACAAACAATATAGACATTTGCATGTTGCTCTCTTAATCTTATTTAAAAATTTTATAAAATCAGACAACAAAAGATAAAAATGGCCAGTAATTAATTTATAATTGTCTCTATCTTCATTAACATACCAAAACACTGTATTTTCAATACTTTGCATGCATTATTTATTTAATTCTCATAAAAGAACTTATAAGGTAAGCACTATTTATTACCTCTATTTCCTTTTTTTAAACAGATGTAGAAATTAAGGTTTAGAAAGGTAAAATAACTTGCTTGGGGGAACATAGACCTGAAAAAAATAAACCAAAAAAAAAACAAAACTCCAAAAAACTCCCAACACTTGAGCCCTGCTCTGACCCACTCCAAAACCTGCGCTCTAATACAGTGCCTGTCAACACTCATCAGGTTTTCCTATGCATATCTATGAAATATTACTGTAATTAAAATAGGTATTTATATGTTAGTAAATAGGAGAATGCAGAAAACCTGGAGAGAAATATTTAATTTTCCCCAGGATCAAAACTAATATGGTAATATTACTTCTGATCATATTTTTAAAAATTATATGAAAAAAGTAGCATTGGCAATTATAACCAGGTATACATCTTGACTAACTCTATGGCTACAGCATACAGTCCATTTTCAGGAGGGACTAATCTTTTTTCTCCACAGAATACCTATTCTTATTTGGAAAAATACTTTGATCAAACACGCTAAGCTATTCAGATGTTTACCCCATAATGTCTCCAGAATTCTTTGTAGGAGAATAAAGATTATAATATAATCATGGAAATATAATTAGTTTACAGAAATTCATAATTTTTTGTGTGTAGGGCAAACAAGTCTATCTGGTGTTTTTGCAATTGTCGGTGGGCCATATTCTTCTCAGGTAAAGGGGGGAAAAAGAGAAGGAAAGAAGGTGAAGGAAAGAAAAGAACTAACAAGTGGAGTAAACAAGGCTTTGCTCAACCCTCTTTTTCATATTCTAGAAACTTATACACTAGTACATATTCTAGTGTACTCCCTCCTCAAAGAAAAATGTCATATGAATCTTCACCTTCGTTCAGAATAACTGCTTTCTTTGGTCACAGGAGAATAGTTCTGCAGAGTGGACCACCTAGATAAATAAGGTCACTCAAATTCCTTTCATTTATTAGGGGGAAAAAAACAAAACTGAAGAAGAAAAATAAAGCCTTGGGAATAAAATATCCATTTTTTCACTATGCTTTGGAAAAAGTTAGAAATCTCTGGTAGGTACTGAAGTCAAGATGCAAAGACAAGCAAAAACAAAAGATCAAGAGAGAGTGTTGTCAGCATTTAAACCTTTGGTTGTGGTTATTTATGAGAGCTAGTTGCTTCTGTCTCATGCCACTATTTTATGGTTCAATTTTTCTTGAAACATCTAATCCAAAGGATTCCCTTCCATTTTTTGCTCAGGTTATCTGGAGCTTAGTTTCTCCACAGGTAGAATTCAAAAAATCACAAATAAATGGCTACTACATATTGAGTATCTCAATATATGCTGAGCACTATGCCAGTCACTTCACCAAATTTCCATTAGTCACAAATACCCTATGATAACGGTATTGGCCTGTGCATTGTACAAGTAGAGACTCTGAGTGAGAGAGATTAAAAGGAAAGCAGGTTTACTATAAGAAGTGAAGAAGATGAGGTTGAATTATGGTTGCAGACATGTTTCCTATAACACTGGCTAGGGGAAAATCTGTGGACTATGAGCAGGTATTCGATTAAAAAAACAAAAATAAAACTTTTTGAGGTACCATAGCAGTGGAAATGGCATTGGAAAATAATAAGATCAAAAGATTTAAATAGAAGGCCATGTTTTGCAACTAAAATTTTTATCAGTATCAGAACATTAAATGGGTGGTAATAAAATGAGTATAAATGTATTCCTACGGGTGGAACCATTTGTAAGGAGGATTTTGTGGTTCCAGGAATCTAACCACTATTTCCTATATAAAAAAAAGCGAATGTGAGAACACAACTCCTTCACAACTTTGGAACTGGCTGTAGTAACAATGTTCAGCTTGACAGAATATTTACAATTACACAGCGATATTTTCAAACTAATTCCAGGTACTAAAAGTAGACATTCACTTTTTATCCTGAAAAAGTAACTTATCTTGAAATACATTTCTTGGCAACTTTATTTAGCCTATACGATGTATGATTTCTTTAAAAAAAAATGAACTGATCACTGTGGGAAATGGTGTAGAATTTCCTCAAAAAATTAAAAATGTAACTACCTTTTGGCTCAGGGATTCCACTGCTGAGAATATACGCTAAGAATCCTAAAACACCGATTGAAAAGAACTTAACACACCACTGTGTTCATAGCAGTGCTATTTAAATAGTCAAGTGTTGGATACAGCCTAAGTGCCCATCAGTAGATGAGTGGATCAAAAAACTGTGGTACATTTACACAATGGAATACTATGCAGCAGAAAGAAAGAAGGAATTCCTGTCTTTTGCGACAGCATGGATGGAACTAGAGGCTATTATGCTAGTGAAATAAGCCAGTCAGTGAAAGACAAGTACCATATGATCTCACTTATAAGGGGAACCTAATGAACAAAATGAATTATGAGCAGAACAGAACCAGAGGCATGGAAACATAGAATAGACTGACAGTGGTAAGAGGGAAGGAGGGAGGTAGGGGTTGTTTGAAAGAGGGTGAAGGGATTAGTCAAAGAACACATGTAAAGCGCTTATGGGCATGGACAGCTGTGTAGGGTTGACTATGTAAGTGGGGACCAGGCTGGGTGGAGGGGAGTGAAGGGGGAAATTGGGACAACTGTAGCAGCATAAACAATAATAAAATATAAATTAAAAATTCAATTAGAATGTTTTAACTATATGAAGGTTTGACACATAAACTAAAAGTCTCTGGGAAAGTCTAAAGCACCAAAGCCAAAAGTCTCAATACCATTACTAAAAAACCAAAGATAATTGACAGTTGATCTTATTTAATTGAGAGCACATATGAAAAAGCCCCTGAGTTTCACAGTGATGTCAACCGGCAGCAACCAATGTATGTCCCACAAAAAATCACTAATAGAGTCTGTCAGTCTCACCGAAATCTCTGTTGATATTTTAGGATTCAGTTTCCTCTGGAATCTCCTGATTTCCAAGGACACTTTTCTTCCTATTATTTTACTGTATCCTCTATTTTGGAGACTGTGTTTTCCTTAAATTGTATTCTATTAATACTTGTTCTATGAATTTTATTCTGCATCATGGATTAAACTAATATCTCAATATTAATAGTTTTCTAATCATTTTTGTCTTGTTCTCCAAACAAGCACCCTGTTTGAAAATTGTCTGAAAATATTGTTCTGGGTATAAACTCAAGAAAAACCTTTTTGGTAAATTCACTTGTTTTTTTTTTGTTTGTTTGTTTTTGTTCTAACCACATTTTTCTAGGGGAGGTTCTTTGTTCATCATTTTCTATGATATCTTTTTCCCCAAATATTATTTGTGATTTTGTCCCACAACTAGTATTAGAGGAAAAACAATTCTCTAATCCATGCTACTGAATTTAGCAGGGTAAAGACTAATATGAATTAAAGTTCTATTAAAACACAAGTATAACCATCCTGGCAAAGTGATGCTTAGTGAGGAAAATCCTTTTCAATAAGTATAAATTTAATTTATTAATACCATATGAATAGTTTAAGTAACTTTTTGTGATTTTTTGAAGTATTAGAAAAGCTTAAGCTTGCAGTTTAGAATTTCCACTAAATATTATTCTCTAATGTCATCTGAATATTTCTGGTAAACCCTTTGGCATATGTCAGAGGGCTCAATCTAACATCCTGCCATCTGAAATAGGGCCTGTAGGTATTTGTTTTCCTGGCCCAATTGTAAAATGTAAGTTGGATTTGAATACTTGTGGATGGGTCATTTACTCTGCATTTTTCCATATACTCATTCCATTGTTCTACTTTGTTTTCTACCCTGACAAGTTACATATTTCTGCTGCCCACCTACCCATAAATGAATTTGCAACAATGGCACTTGTTTTCTATAGGTAGTAGGCAAATTTTATTTCTATTCCTTCTTGAATTTCATAATTAAAACCTATTCCCAATTCTTAATAGGACTGACTTTACAGATGGTCCACTGGTCATCCAAAATACCGCTTCCCATAGTGCAAGATCTGCAACACTTTATCTCATTCTGCTTCAAGAAATCAAAATCACTGGTTCTATCAATTCATTATAAAATTATTACTTTTTAAAGATTTTTAGAAAATATTTTATTTATTAATTTTTAGATGGGGGGAAGGGAGAGAGAAAGAGAGGGAGTGGGGACCTGGCCCACAACTCAGGCATGCGCCCTGACTGAGAATCGAACCAGAGACCCTTTGGTTCACAGGCCAATACTCAATCCACTGAGCCACACCAGCCATGGCAATTTATTATAAAATTATTATAAAATCCCTTTGCTAACTTCTCACTTACCCTAGTTCTTACTCTCAATTGCAAGTATATTTCGAGAAAATCATTTAACAAATCTCTCTAGACCACAAAACTGTACCATGCAAAATAGCAAGTATACTTGATTTGATTGAACAGTCCTACTGGTGAGGAGACAGTTGTGTGACTGGCTCTTTCTGAAATCAGACACGTACTTTTGATTACACAGATGTTAATAGGGAAGTGACCCCTCCATATTCCTATCAGCGTTATTTCCAATGTATTTAACCTTGTTCACAGAGACCGTCTTCAGAGATTAGAAGTAATACTGCTAAAGACTTCTGAGTACCTTGCAGAAAAGTTAGCTTTTAAGTATAAGGTGTTATCATTTTAGTTCATATTAAATTCAAGCAGCTCACCTTTGCCTTCGGGGCATTTCCAAATCTCAGCTATCAAACACATTTCTAAAATATTCAATGTAAAAGAAACTAGTATGTTACCAAGGATTTCTGACACCCTCTGCAGATATTTGATAAGTCCAATTTTACCACTGTACTGTAGAGAAATGTAGTTGGAAAAAGTCATATATTGCATTTATATAGTATTTTATAGTTTCAAAGGCATAACTGATCACTTTTTTTATGATACAGCAGTCACATGGTATTTGGGACCTACAGAGATACTTATGTTAATCCTTATATCAAAAATGCAAGTATATCATTACTTTTTTAAAACAAATTTAAGAAAAAATGGGTTTCTACCATGCAGGGAGAAGTGGCAGCTGCTAAACAAGAATTATAGTTTCTCCTGTATACCTGAAAAGACAATGACTATGTAAGTAAATGATGTAATGACTTCTACAATGTTCTTATCAAAACAATCTTTTTCACCACTAATAGGCTTAACAAAATGTTGATTTCAAATGAAAATTTCTTATCTCTAGTAATTAAATATAAATTAAGTCCTAATGATGTGAGATTTTCACATAATAAGCAATACATTAATTTTATTTATTGATTATTGCTACCAGAAAATAAATGTTCTACTAATTTCTGATATAACAGATCCACAGCATGCATTATATGTACCTAAAAACAATGAAATTAATTTTGTATTCAGTTACTAAATGTTGTACCATTTACAACAGTCTTGACAATCTTGACTTTCACATGACTAAAGACCTTCTTCTGCAAATGGAAATTTACCTTGTATTTCAGTTGCCAGCCAGAAAATAATAACTTTCAAAAATCTTCAATAGTGAAAATATTTCATCTAGAGAAAATAATTGCTGTTGCTTCATTATGTTTTGATTTTGGAGACAGACCAATACCATTCAGAACAGTGTAAGGTGAAGCTAGCATATGATCAAGCTATATAACACCACTGAGGGCAAAAATGCAGTACAAACCATGGGTACTGATTTCACATTCCATTTCAACACACTCTCTAGAGAAGACGCTAAGGTCTCCTTTAACCCTTAAATTTTATTTATTTCTAAGTTGATACTTGGATATTAGGCTCTCCCACTTCAAGTTAAAGATATGAATTAAACACCCATAAGCCTAGATCAATGCAAGGTGGAGTATATAAGAACATAATATACAATCCCTGGCTATCTCAATCTTATTTTCCATATGATGTATATGAGAACTTCTGGATTACTGAATAAAGCCATATAATAAGAAAAAAATATTTTAAGGAGTTAGCCAGAAATTAAAAAATGAATAATTAATAAGGATGCTAATTTTGTAGTGAATGCTAAAAATGTAGAGGGTATGGAGAGAGAAGAGTGAGAGAGGGAGGGCGAGGGAGAGAAAGAGAGAGAGAGATCATTGATTGGAATAATCAGAAAAGCCTCATAGATGAAAGAACTTGAACTATTCCTTGAAGGAATATGGGCTAAAAAGAAGTGGGAAGAAAGGAAAAAAAATCTTCCAGATGGAAAAACAGCATGAGCAAAGGACAAGAGTAGGAGTATTCCCTAAATGTTATTTCAAGTTCCCCTTCCCAGAAGCCAACAATGGGTCCCAATTATGTCTTGAATATAATCAAGATTTCTAACCACAAGCTTCAAAACTTCCACACCGTCATCCCTTAGATTCCACAGCCAATAATACATCAGTCAGGCATTTCAACTTAATAAAGGCAACACAGAACTTGTGTTCCCCCTTTTCCCATTTGTACAATTTCTACAGCCTCTCCTAAGGCACGCCCCAACTTCAGATAGTTTTAACTCAAGCCTCTCTGTCTCTGACTTTCTTCACTAACCACACTTACCTCTGAGGTGCTTTTATACAAAATTAGTCACATATCTGTGTTTGTGCTTTATTGTGCTTTTATTCTTGCATGCATTCAATGTTGCTGTAATCAGAAGCAGAAATTATGTCCTTCATTAACTAAATTAGATTATAAAGTCCTTCAACCATTTATGTACTAGGAATTACTATGAAATATAATAGGATCATGGGCTTTCATTACATACTTAATGTGTTCACTTACCAAATATTTACTGATAACTGTGAGCAAAGCACTACATAAATTTACAGTATGTAGTATTTGGACCATAAACAGGTTTCATTTCAAGGGGAAGCCAAACAATAATTCAAGCAGTATGTGAAAAATTACACATACGATAACATGATGAGCTGAGAGCTTATTTCTAGATGGAGTAATCAGAGTTGGATTTATGTCTAAGGATGTATCTTAGTTGAAAAAAATATATAAAGCCTAGAAGTGAGAGAAGATGACATTTTAGGAATGAGAAATGAAAGGCACAAAGGTATAGCATATGTAAGCCATGCTGGGGGTGGTGAGCAGCCTAGTTTAATTGGTGCAGAGACCTTGTGAATATTTTATAACATAATATTTTATAAAAGTCAGCCCCACTTGGTTTTATGCCAGAAGAGTTATTTCATGTTTTTAAGTGTCACCTGCAAATGAGTTCACTCAGCGAGGAGTCCAGAGTCCTGCCTCCGATCCTGACTCCCCTAGAAACTAAATGGTTACTACATGGACTGTTCTAAGTTTCAGTTTCTTTAAATATAGACAAAAAAATAGAACCGCCCAATATCTTCAAACACCACATTATTCTCTTCTTTAACATTCTGTTGACTTATTTTGTAACACTATTTCTAATTTACTTTGTATGTACTTATTTTGTGCCTATTCTCTACAAATACAGTGAGGGGAGGGATCATACCTACCTTCTCAGCCACTGTATTCCAAATGCCTAGTTTACTAAGGATATGTTTTTAAAATTATTAAAGTTCTATTTCAGGGTATATTTTTGAGTTTTTTTAATTGTAGATCTCTCAAGGTATCTAATGGAATAGGACAAGGTAGAATGGGAGGATTAGGTAACAGACGGACTATAAAATGAACCAAATCAAAATAAAATTAAGCTTTTCATAGTGAAACTATTGTTTTGCAACACACACATGAGTCTTGCAAACCAGACCATTGTCTGGAGAAATAATCGCCAAATTCTTTTGGCTCTTCCTTTAGGGTAATGACGGTCAGATTTGGCAAGGCCAAAGCGAAAAGGTGGTGGGGCTAAAGCCTGCCCTCTCCTTTCTGCCCCAGAGAGACTAATGGGAAGGAAAAGGAAAGTCGAAGAGTCATTCCAGCAGATGTGTGTCTAAGCTTTCTCAGATTTGTTCTAGAGATAAGAGAGAAGGATCAGGTGAGTGGGAGCAATGTTATGAGCATGTTGGGGTTTCTGCAATGGCAAGCTCCACCATTACTCTAGTCTCTATAAGGAAGCAACCCCATGGGCTATCCCGTACTGTTCCCATACACAGCAAAATAGCATATCCTTGGAGGCAGAATTGATCAAAAAGAGGCTCATTCTTGGCTTTGCTTTTGCCATGCTGTAAGCACAGCCCCGCATAACCAAGACAGTGAGTTGAGAACCAGCAGGCCTGCTCCCTGTCCACCAGGGTAATAGAGAGGAATCTGAAGGTGAAAATGAATCAGGACAGAAACTAGGGTCTGACTTCCCTGGAGCCAAATGGGGCCTAGGCAGTCAGTCAAGCAGGATACAAATTGTATTAGCTACAGATGTCAGTAATGAGTAATTGGTATACCCAAATAGAAGGTGCAGGGATTAAATGTGACAAGAGAATGTTGAAATGGAGAAACTCAACTTTGCCCCTCTCATACCTCACACCTGCCCAAACACTCTCTCTGACATGATTATAGGGAGAGAAAGGGCAGTGACAAAAGTTTATTTCAGAAATTGGCAATTTTGTCCATGTGATTTTGAAGACTAATTTTGAGTGCTGACAGGAAGGCGCGTTTAAAACAGATTGAATGCTTAATTTTTAACCAGTAGGGGAAGGCAATTAGTTTTCCTACTCATCCAGTTAGAGTAAGAGTGAGACCATGTGACTTGACTACCATGTCTTTGATAACATAGTGTCTGGCATATGTTCAGTGTTTGATAAGTGACATTATTTTAATGACTGAAACAATTAAAGAGCTCTCTAAATAGCTATGATTCTTTGATTCCAGTGTATTGTTAAGATGAAAAAGAAAATGTAAATGACCTTTAAGTCGCTGTCTGCTGCCCAGCCAGGCAGCACTCAGAGGAATACAAAGTCATAAGGAAGCAGTATTGTTTTCAGAGGCCAAAATTCAAAGTCTAATGAATCATTAACTTTATCTAAGCTTACTTAAACTTTCTACCCCTAGAGGACAAATGAATTAAGAGGATTTTATTACCTTCTAAGGAGTCATTACAGATTTTTGTGTCAGGATTTCAGAAAATCTCCGTAATGGAATTGTTAACATTTGTAGTTTCCTTAAAGAGTTTACAAAGCATGTTCACACAGGCCATGTCATGTAGTTTCATTTACTATTTGAAGAAAAAAGCTTTGAACAGTCAAGGTACACGGGCACCAGCAGTATCTCACTCAGACTTGGTCTATGTCTACAACCCAAACAAATATATATATTTCTACCTATAAATTTCAGAACAACTGTAATATCAGGCATTTTAGACACCAGCATGTCTTATAATTACTTTCCCTACAATTATATTTGATATTAGACCTTTTTTAGAGAACTGATTTATTTCCTGAAATTTAATTGAGATTTAAAAACTCATATTGAGCTACTAGTATAGTAGCTTCCATCTATCATGGTTGTGTCCTCCTGCCTGTTTATTCCTTTATTGTTATTATTATTATTATTATTATTATTTTAATTTGGGAGGCTCTCTCACTGATTGTTAGATGCTATTGCTAGACCTTCTGTATTTAAGAACAACCTGCAGAGTAAATAATTATCCTACATCTCACATACCTTTCAAAATACCTTGCTGAACATATGGAAGTGAAAAAAAAATGTACGCAGTTATCTGAGCCCATGACCTAACTCCTTTTTACATACTAATATTTAAATATTTTATTTTTGTTATAATTTAATATAAATATGAATTCTCTGAAAATACAGTAATTTTATAAATCCAGGGAAGTTTGCACTTTATTTTTCAAAACATCATCAAGAGTCAGCTACCACTTAGGGAAACAGGTGGCTGACTGCAGAGCTGCTTGTGGCAGTTGTGTCTCCGGCACAGCACAGCTGTACCTGCATGCTAGCCTTTCTGTGTTAGTAATTCCAAGTACAGGCATAATCAGTTAACTTCTAGTGAAGCCATAGCCATGCATATATAGATAATAATATAGATAGCATTTTAATTAATTTTAAAAAGAACATGTATTGGTGGATAATGTTGTTTACTAGCTTCATTTCAGTATAATTAAAAGTATTTTACAAAATATTTTCCACAAATGAGTTATTGGGTCTGATCGTATTGAGAACCACTGTTTTATGGAAGTCCATCATGGTTCTACAAACATATGGTTAAAAAAACCGTATGTTTTTTATGGTCCAAAATCCAAGAAAAACAACCTGACTGTGGATTCACCTGGGGTTCTTTTGCAACCACAGCAAAACCCAACATGCATAGACTATCACTGTCCTAGTGCTGCACTTTTCCACCTGTGAGAACCACACAACCTGGAGAAGTGTTGCTATACAACACACACCATCAAGATTTCATATGAGGTCTTCTAGAGTCTGTTCATATGCATTACATTGAGGAGGGTTTATTGATCTCATCAAATGGCTGGGAGAAGCCTGGGTAAGGAACATAATACCTATGGTTAGAAGTCGATATAAATGTATATAGCAATGAAAACAAAAATTATCCATCCGTTGGAAATCACCAAGGGGCATAATTTCAATTCAAAACTTTAAGGATACAGTAATTCTGACTTAAAGAGAAATGCAATAAAGCAAAAATAAAGTTAAAACCAATTTTTGAAAGTGAAAATAAGGGAAGTAAAAGCAACTCTCACTCATTAAACTGTGGGGTTGTTTTGTTTTTGTTTTGATATACTTTAGCCAAATACTTTGTATTGTCCTCCATATCATAGTATAGTATTAAGAGAATTCTGAATTCAGCAACTTAAGAACAAGTAAAATTTCTTGAGCTTCACAGTTATCTCAGTATTGCTCCAGAATAATACTGTGAAAAATTGATTGTGTACTGTGACAAAAAGAACAAGTTCTGGCCTCAGGTTTTAACTCACATTAAACCCTCCCATTATACTGATTTTCTGACAGAGCATCTATAGAAAGTCTCAGTCCCTGCCACAGAGTTATCCCAAATTACCCAGTCCTTATAGGTTGATTGACTTAGTTTTCTAGATTTGGGTCTTACCGGACATAGCTATCTTCCTGTCTATCAATGAAGAGCTCACCATCTTTTTGATGTTGTTCAATTACAGTTGTCCCCATTTTTCCCCCATTATACCATCTTGAATCACTGACTTCCAACCTAACTCTTGATAATTAGATCCTAATGTCCCCTTTTGTTTAAATTTGGTGTCTGCCTGACAGTTCCAGTTTCTATGCAAGGGCTGAAGAATGGCAGTGGTCCTATTAACATAAGACTTCAAAAATCACCTAGCAATATTGTTTGGGTAGGAATCTTGGGAGCATTTTTACTACAGTGTTTAGGACACTTCAAATTACTGATGCATTTAAAACATGGTTAGCACTTAATTTTTGTTAGTTATTTGTAATCTCAACCCACATAGCTCATAAAACCTGGTAATATGTCTTAACCATACATAAAAAATGATTCAAGTCTGTTCTCTTCTTGTCTATAGGGCTTTTAATGATTTTGCCTCATAATTAGTAATTACCAATAAGCTTCATTTTGTGTCTATTGTGATATTGGGAGCAACTTATTTAAATTGATTTTCAACTGGAGTTACTACTAGGTATCCTGTAATTATCTCTTATGTAACACAAACCATACAGTATTAAATGAGTTTCCATTATTAAAGAGAAAGGCCCTTCAATGCTCTAATAATAAGGGCTAACATCATGGTATGACTCAGCGGGCACCATCCTGGGGCATAGAAGATTAAATGGCAATGCAAATTAAGTTCTATCAGTATGAAATAATATATTATCTGCAATGCAAAAGATGTTATTAAAAACAATAACTTCTGAATCATCAGATGTAGGACAAGGATTATTTACTTTGAAAGGCTTTTGGAATAACATTCCATTGTTCATTTGATTAAGTTTTAAAATAGCTTAGTTATGACCTTATCGCTTAGTTATGAGATAAATATATATACTTTAACCACATAAAAGTTTCAAATCTCAAATATCTTCTCCATGACATGCATACTTCATATATATTCTTAATATATAGTTTTAAACAAGCAAAAAAAAAAAAAAAACTTGATTCAGTGACCATAACTTTCAATATACTCTAACTTGGATATCACATGAGCTCAAAGATCTAAAGGGAATAATTTAGCACATTTTAAAAATTTAGTTCTTTGGACATCATAAGCATATTTTCCTTTGGTCTAGTTCTTCAAAGCTCACATGTGTGGAAAGCTAATGGCCTGTAAGTAAATTATAGCATTAAACATCTTTTTATCTTATTACCCAGGTACATTCAGACTTGCACGGCCATGAGGACATAGAAAGTACACCATGTAAATCTTGTCTTTTAACTTCCACATTCATTTTTGTCAAATGTGCTTCATCTATTTCCCAAGCTCAAAGTGAAAAGCCACTATAAGGGCACATTGGTCTAGCTAAAACAGATTTCTGGAAATTTGTATATAAATGAAGTCTCTAAAAATCAAATTGTATCTTAATGGCACTAGGAAAAAAAGTCTTATTTAAAAGGACACTATTGTGTCTTCAAAAACAAAGAAATTTTTTAAAAATTAACAATTACTCTGAATGATTTTCTGGCTTAGCGGGTTTGAATTTTAACACACTGAATAAAATGAGGTACTTCTCATATATATTTAAGTAATAATAGTAATGTCTTATATTTGCACATTTTGATAAAGAATAAAGCTAGCTACTTTGGAAACAGCTGAATGTTGGTTAAAATCAAATCCTACAGCCACTTATTAGTATGTATCCTTAGCCTCCACTTCTTCATCTGAAAAATGGTGATAATATGCATTTCTTAGAGTTGAAAAGGTGATAAAGTTTTAAAACATGGGCAAAGTACAAAGCATGCTATTCAACGTACCTTTCTCAACTTTTCAGTTCATCGTGTGCTTCCATATACATTATCTTATTTGATCCTATCAATTATGTAAAGGGAATTATTATGTCTTAAATGCATGAATGGAATCTGAGTTTGCTGAGTGTTAAATGATTTTCTCAAAGTAAGTCATTAACTTGAAGTTAATTCATTAATATTTTTATTACCATGAAAATGAGGGGTGAGAAAAAAAATCATATTTTCAGTTACTACCTCTAGGTTATCAAATCTAGTCTTTAATTCTTTCCCTGTTACATGTGCCAGCAATGCTTTCTGCCTGTCACTGGGAGGAGTTTCCGCCATTTGAAGTCAATTCCACATACTCAATTTTGACAGGCTAAGGAGAGCTTAGAGGGATCTGAGGACATTTCAACTCTACTTTCCAGAAGGATAACACCAGCATTCACTAAACATGGTATTTTCAAACACACGGTGCATGAAGCAGTATTAAAGTTATGTGGAGGGGAAAGAGAGGGAGGGCTTGAAGTGTGCAGGAATAATCATTTCTACTACTGAGAACGTAAAGTGATACAGATGAAAAAAATCAAATGAAATCTCTATATTTTAAAAGGAGAAAAATAGCTACTTATACATCATTTATAAATACATGCCAGCTACATATTAATACCAAATGGAAGAAATATTTAAATTTAGTTCTGTAAAAGTAACCACAAAAATGCATGTCATATACAGAATCCCCTATAATGGAAAGCACAACTTTAATCTCTGTCAACAGTTGCAAGAGCAGCAACTCATACAAGATGACAATTTAATAAAAGTCTCTAAATATTCTCTCCTGCTGGAGAAAACTACTTAAATTACAATAGCTTTGGTGAATTTCTTCAGCTAGAGAGGTATCTAAATTTAATATGAACTTCAGGTTTCAACATCTATGACTTTCTAGTATATAATTCATTGATACCTCAGGCAACAATTTAAAAGACTTGAATTCTTAGACATGGAAAATCATGGCATATATAGTAGTAGCTATTGTTTTCTGGGTGAGCAGAGGTAACTTCATGAAGGGAATTATTTAATTAAAATTTCAAAATATTAATAAAACAATGACTACTATTTCTTGAATTAACTATGTCAGCCACTGTGTGACTGTTCTGTATATACACTCTCCCATCTAACCCTTTCAAAATCCTCTGAGATGACTATTACTATTATTGTCACCATTTTCAAAATGAAAAATGCTGCAAAGAGAGTTTAAACAAACTGCCCACAGACAGACACTAGTACATGATGTAACCAGATTCAACTCAGGTCTCAAACCTCACAGCCCATTTTCTTACTTAATAGGTCTTACATATACCTTTCAATTCTTAGTAAGTTCATTTTACAAATTTCAGATGCTTTACAATTTTTTTTTTAGAAATAAGGAGGTTGACTGGAGTAGTTCAATGGATTCCCAAACATCATAGTAAGTACAATATTAAACATTCATTGAGCACTTATTAACATTATACTGAAGTCAGTACATGACTGTTCATTCAAGTGGACAATGTCCCTGGGAGGTAGGTTACTGTCTGTTAATATTTCCATTCTCTATTTAGGAATCTGGTGCAGACCTCTTAAATAACTTGCCCTGATCATACATCAAGTAGGTAAGTTACTGGCAGTCTGAGTCCACAGCTCAAGCACTTAAAGCATTTAAATGCTTCTTCTCCAAGGAGTTTCTCATAAAAACAATTCTAGGAAGATTGTGCAGGTCTCGCCCTGAGAGGTAAGGAATGCAGAGATGCAGACCTCAAGTATATCAGCCAGGGAGGGTTGGAGGAGCCAAGGACAGATTCATCATGAGGCTCCAGAGGACTGGCTGTCACAGAAATACCTACTTACAATTACTGATAACAGCTTGAGCCACAGAAATATATTATTTAGAATGACAGTAGGGAAGCATCAGTGAAAATTCATCCATGCCTTTGGAAGAGTGAGAACAGCTGAGTCGATTATTATCCATCAAAATATCAATCTTCTATTTCTTTTTCATATCCAAACACTGACCATAAAGTCATTTTGTTACTTTGGCATGAAGCAAACATTTCATATTTCTATTTCCTTACCATATTTTAAAAAAATAGCGCTCAGCATATAAAACAACCTCTGCTTATCTCATCTCACAGAACAGAAAATGTTACATATATTTTGAAGATAAGAGTAGTCTGATCATATACAAAGTTAACAGTAAATCCTGTCATCACATATTTGATAGACTAACAAGTTTCCAATAAAAATATGCAGCTAAAATCTCTACTGGTAAACATTATTTTCTTGAAAAATACAGCTTTAACAAGAAGCAAATGGGCAATCTTTAAGATGAATTGTTCTAAGGGTGTTTTCTTTTTAAGGTAGCCTGCAGCAGAAGGAAAATGTGACCCAGTTTCCCATGTTTCAAACTCAAATTCTAAGCCTCAAAATTGCTTAAGTTGGAATCAAAAAGGGTGCATTTGTTTCAGTTCTTGGTTCAGAATATTATTTGACCATATATTATATATATATATATATATGTGTGTGTGTGTGCATATATATCAGATATATATTTAATGTATCTGATATATGTTTCTATGTGTTTATAAATGCATATAAATATATGTATGTATATATATATAACATATGTTTATGTGAGGTCTCTCTGGAATAAGTCCAGCCATTACTAATATAACGAGAACAGTTTTTGGGACATCAATTTAACGGGGCAGCCAAGGAGAGTGAATTGGAATGTGCATGCATGAATATTGATGACCTCACTGCACTAGTCAGCGGGGGCGGTAGATGCTGTTGAGTGAGTATGGCACTGTGTGGCTGTCACATTCAAAATAACCAAGTGAATAAAGAAAAGAACCTTCATCAAATGTTGCGTTAAGCTTGAACATTCCTCCAAGGAAACTATTGGGATGATTCAAATCATCCAGGTGACTCAGAATTCCTACGGCCTAGATTTGGTGCCCTGTGACAGCTGGCTTTTCCGATAACTAAAATCACCTTTGAAAGGGAAGAGAGTTCAGACCATCCATGAGATTCAGGAAAATAAGACAGGACAGCTTATGACAATTGGGAGAACTGTGTGAAGTCCTAACGTGCCTACTCTGAAGAGGACTGAGGCAGCATTGTCCTATGCACAATGTTTCTTATATCTTGTATCTGCTTTAGTAAATGTCCCTATTTTTCATATTACATGGTTGGGTACCTTCTGGAAAGATCTTGTATATAAATATATATAAATATATATTTATATATAATATACAAACATACATGTGATATATATATTTATATATATACATACATATGCATGTGTGTGTGTATATATGGTCAAAGAACATCCTGAAACAGGAACAGAAACAAATAAAATTTTATTTTTCAAACCCCAAATTTACTTCAGTTTCCTTTCATAACCCATCACAAAGTCTAACTGGATTGTCAATAAACTTTCTCTCCTTCAATTAACTGCCATTAATACATCCCAAATGCAGGCTGGAATATCATCATTACCATTGAATGGTGAGAATCATGAGCTTAATCCATTTTGCTACTTCACATTAAGAGAATTAAAATTTAAAAAGAATTTAGTTGTTTAAAACTTTTAAAATTTACTACCTTCATAAAAACTGATGATTACATATAAAATTAATCCAAAGACAACATTTTTACATTTCAACCTTTGCTTTTACTTTTAGGATTTTCTAGAACTATGAAAGTGATGATTTATACTGAAAGTATATTCTGTTCATCCCTAAAATGGCATTTTTTCTATTAATACTGTTACTTTCATAAAAATTACTTTATCGATAAGCAGTATATTCGTGAAATATCTGAGAAACCTGCAGTACATTCAGATAAATTAGCATAAACACCATACCCTAAGGGGCGGGGGAGATTTTTAAAACATCATTTTCCCTACAGCATAGCCTTTCCATGTTTTCCTTTTCACTTAACCTAAAAATATCTGCTATGCCAAAATATTTCCAAGTCCTTCCTTTTTTCTCAAGCCAAAATGCTGTAAGCCTTCTAAGTATTAATCCAATGTCTTCTCTTTTGTAGAACATTCCCTGACTTCTTCCAGTCATAATTAATTGTCCCTTCACCATGCACTTTCCAAAGAACTTCTCTCATAAAACGTGCCATATCGCTTAGGACACAGAGCCGGATTCCATGTGTCAGTCATCCATAGTCAGTTCTAGTGATGGTGCTCAGACAGCTAGCTGGTTTCACATGGTGTAGCAATAACAAAATCAGATACTGGTACTACCTCAGGCATTTTCTTCATTTCTGGCTTCAACTTTATAAATATAATTAATCCATTCTTGGAAAAGTCTTTTCTCCTGAAAGCCAACATATTTTACTAACATATCCTTTACTCCTCCCCCTAATCATTTCTTTTACTGATCTTCAGATCATCCCCCTGTATAAAATAAAATAAATAAAATAAAATAAAACCCAACTTACAGTCTCCTTCTCCAATCTAACTCCTTTAATAATTTTGAGTGATTTCAATAAATGGAGATAACCTATCTTATTTCCTAGTTTTTCAGTTTTTTTTAATCTCTTCTGTAGTAACATTTATCCCTAAATTATTTCAGCATCCTCACTCATATAACCCTAATCTACAAAGTAACATATGATTCAGAATTTTTCTACATGTAAAATATTTAAACTATTATCAGCTCTTTTATTCCCTTATTCTTTCTGGAAACTCTCATTCTTTGATGTGTATTTTCTGCTGATTAGTTTCTTCATGTTCCCATTCTTTTTTACTAAACCTGCTGTATCACATTTTTCTCTCACCAGATATCTTAATCAACCCATCTACTTGTCTTTCACCAACCCTAGATTGCCTCTATAATCTGTTTGTACTTTTTTTGCATCTAGGCAGCATAACACAGCAGAATGATGTGCTGACAGACTGAGTCAGTACTAATTGGCAGTTTCCAAAGTAGTTTCAGACTCAACAACTTACTTCAACCAAATTTATTCAATTCCCAACTAACTCCTGCTCCACTTAATAGATTCTGTATCTTAGTTAATGGAACTACCCAGTTATAGACTCTTCAACTTTGACATGTTTTTTTTTAAATTTTAATTTATTTTTTCCAAATACATTTGTCTCTGCCTCCCCCCCACCACTTTCCCTTGCCCCCTCCCTCCTTCCCTCCCTTGACATGTTTTAAAGCAATGCGTTCTCCTAAATCTCTCTAATATCTGATCCTCAATCCCCACTGTTGATGACTTAGTTGAAGGCCCCTATATTTCTCACCTAGAGTAGGTCTGTGGACCCCTAACTAGTATTCTTTCAGTTTTTTCCAAATTTTTTCCATGTTGTTGCCAAAGTGATCATTTTGAAATTCATATCTGACCACATCATTCTCCTGGCTTGAAAAAAGATAGCCATAAGTCATTTTTGTTACCAGGAGAATGAAGATTAAACCCCTTGACTAGTGTACAAGGTCATGGAATAGCTGGCCCCAACATACCTCTCTAATCCTCATGTTTAATGACCTCAACTTCATTTATTTTGTTGTCACTAAGCAACAGTGAACTATTGTAGTACCCCTGCAACCCGCATGTCATGGATCTTTCTGTTTGGGAAGAACTCCAGCTTTTGTCCACTTAGTAACTCCTTCTACTCCTTCAATTTATAGGTCAGGCATCCATCACCTCCTTTGTGAAGCCTGCCCTTGTTTCCCCATGACTCATAATAACTAGGCAAAGATAAGCTCCTTCTTTCTTTGTACAACCAATGACCTTTCTGTTACCTCTACTGCTAACTACTCTATGTAGTTATTATTTCATAGGTATCCCTCCTATTAGTCTAGTACCAGTGGGTACTGTAAGAACAGGAACAATGCCATATTTATCTTAGTGTCCTAGTATATATAACAAAGATGGATAAATAGTAGGCATTTATCATGTGTTTGTTAGATAACTATACCAGAGAGTCTGTGAGAATGAACTACTCTTGCCACATTAAAGGCATGTGGACTCTCATATTTGACTAGATATATGGTGTCCAATACAGAACTGTTTCAACAGCTGATATCATTAATTGCTTCCACATATAGCAAGATAAGGGACAGACTGAAGACATTACCCATATACAATCACATTCAGAGAACTGATAATTTTTTTTAAATGCACCAGAAATTGTAGATAACTGAAAATCAAATTATTCCACTAGGTACATTTTTTTTTCTGAAAATAGCAATATGGTATGGCAGAATGAACAAGGATCTGGAGTAAGCCATAAAATATTATCCCGTCTCAAGTATTTTTGTGTGACTTTTAATCCAATACTCAATGTTTCCAAAGTTTGATTTCTGTACCTACAAAACCTGGTCATTAATATACAATGAAGGGATGATTGTTAGGAAGTTACGTGAGTGGTTAGCATACACTGTCTCTTTTATTAATAATGAGATAGCCTGTTATGGGAGCTCTTTTGCCATGGATCTAAATATTTATATATCTATATCTACACTTCTATCTGCATTAAAAATGTTTTGAAGAATACACTTCCAGAATGCATAAGCTCCATATGTTGGTTATGTAGTTTTTAAATGTGTATGCTGGTCTCTGGGCAACAATATTTCTGTCCGTCTGTGAAGAAACTGCCCTGATTTTTAAAAAATTGTTGCTAAGGGAGTCAAAACAATTTCTTCCCTCAAAAATTTATAGGAAACTTGGATAACAATGATGAATTTATTAATAAGGTGAGGCAAATGAAAATAAAGCAATGAAAGCAGACAAATGAAATATAAGATGCATGGAGTTACATGTAAAAACAAAAAAGCTTAAATTTTGTATATGTTTCTGAATGAGATTGGATGTCAGAAATTTATTCCAGCACTTAGCCCCAGGCAGATGCAAGATGGTACTACCTTTAACCTGGTGGGAGACAGCATTCCATATGATTGACTGGCTCCCTATATATATCTCTAGGTATGAACCTTGGTTTCCAGATCACCCCTCTGACCCAGATGGTAGCTGCTTTTCATTCCACAGCTGCCTGCACATCTGTACATCCTGTCCTGATTTCTCCATCTAGCACTTTCTGATGATTAAGGAAATATTATTTTTCTGTGTGTCAGGTCCTTTAGCTCTAATTCTGTAACTTTCACTTTCCCTGAAAATTTAATATTGCTCAGTAGAGCTATACATGCTATGTCACCAGATTTTTGTCCCTACCATTCACCTTGAAATTATTCTCAAACTACATTAATTAAGCAACAATTTTTCCATAATATGCTAGACATTGGGTCCCAAGGCAAAAAGAAAAAGAGAGACACAAACAAATGAAGAAGAATTATTCTTAGGACTCAATGTCTAGACAGGAGAGGAACATGAAAACAAATAGACAAGAAAGCATGACAATTACTTTGTTTGGAGTGTGTTTGGAGCTATGCTGTGAAAGTTTTGGCATTCTTAAGTGAAAGGATGGGTATTAACTTCATATTTCCTGTATTCAGTGACTACGTGTTCATAATAAAAGCTTATTTGATCACATTTATTTTCCGAAATGTAAATTTATATAAAAATACAATACACCAAAACTAAATACATAAAATCAGTTATATGTTTAACATACTACTTTTGTTAATAAAAGGCACACAAAAATTCATATTATCTGGAAAAGATAGCTATGTATTCTTTATATTTTAGCAATTATTGGGGCCGAATGGCCACTGTCAGGGCCCTAGAAGGGTACACCAGCTAAAATTCTTTACCTGGGAGTGGTTCTAATTCAGAATATAGCAGGGTTCTATCCCCACTGCCAGGCCTCGTTGTTTGTTCCAGTTTCCATCTGGACCCTGTTAACATCCAGTCCTGTTGAGTTGCCTGTGAGCCTCCTCAGATTCTACAATCTGTCAAAGACATCTCTACCCCAGCTCTCTGGCTGAGCAGAAAACAGGGAAGATCAGCAGGCTCCAAAGCTCACTGAAGATTTCTCTTTCCATGTTCCCGTTGCTATCTTTTTAAAAATTAAACTTCTTTCAGATAATTGCAGATTCACATGCAGTTGAAAGAAATATTGCAGACAGATCCCCAGTACTCTTTACCTAGTTTCCCCCAATGGTAACATTTTGAAAAATTACAGTGCAATAGATATTTATGATACAATCCACTGACTTCATGTGGATTTCCTCAGTTTGCTCATTCTGCTGTGTGTGTGAGCATACATGTATGGGTACGAATGTAAGTGTGTTTGTGTGCATATGTGGATGGTGTTAATGTGTGTGTATAGTTCTATGCACTTTTATCACATGTGCAGGTTCATGTATTCACCACTAAAGTCAAGAAACCAAACAATTCCACTACCATAAAAATCTCTTATGTTACTCTTTCATGACCACATCCATCCACTTCCCTCTTGCCCCTCCCATGTACACACCTTCCCTAACCCTTGGGAACCATTAATTGGTTCCCCGTGTCTATAATTTTCTCATTTCAAGAATGTTATTTAAATGGAGTCACACAGTATTTAACCTTTTAGGTTGGCTTTTTGTCCCACTCCACATAATATTCTTTAGTTTCATGTTGAGTGTATTATTATTTAGTTAATTTTTTATTGCTAAGTAGTAGGCCATGGTACCATTGTTACATATCTTAGTGTAGTCCATTTAATAATGGCATCACAGAAAGGACCATGGGTTTTTGCATCAGGAAAGCTTGGGTTCAAACTCAAGCAATGTAAATTTGCACAAGTTACATAACTTTTAAAATGTATATACCCACCTCAAATATTTTTAGAACATTAAATTAGTTATTTACAAGATATCTAGCTTGCTTTCTGCCATCAATAAATAGTAGTTAATAAAGTATTAACAGTCATCAAGAATACAATATTGGTTAAAAGTACAAGGTAAAGTGATGCTTTCCTTACTTGTAGCCACATTTTTCTTATTTACCTGTGGTTTGATTTCCAGATGAGTTCTATTTAAGGCTTTCTCAGAGTTGTTTTTGTTTATTTGGTCTAATAAATCACTCAGTGTACATCTGCAACCCAAAACTCTCAAATGTACTAAAATTAACAGCTCTGGAGATTGATCTGGTTGGTCAATTGAGAGATGTATGTGCAAAGAAGTGAGCCTGGGATTCTGCCATCTTAAAAATCAAATACTTTGAAAACCGAAAAGGATATTATATTTACATTCATTCATGTTTGAATAAAATATATTTTATTGAGAAGGATCCACATGGACATCAGTGCAATTATTTTCAAACATTTAATCAACAAAGATTTCTTCCCTTTTATTGCTTCCCATTCCCTTGTATACTAAATCCAAAACTTCATGTTCTTATGACTAACAAGCATCGGTTATTAATAATAATTACATTTTATAAATTAGAGCCATAGAGCTGCCAATCAAAACTAGTCTACATGGAATGCTACCATCTGGTTGATGGAATTTGAGTGAAAAACAAAGAAATTTAGTTATCATGAATAACCTCATCATGCAAAAACAAGGAAAAAATTAGGATTTTTGTAACAATAAAAATAGACCTCAAATCCCTATCATTACCATTCATTACAGATTCCTAGGGGCCACAAAACCTAGCTTAATCTGGATCATTTTTGCCAAGTTTATGAACATATGCCTTATCCCGATTATAACTCTAAATTCTTTCACCATGTCTTATTTATCATATATTGGGGAAAAATAACTTTAGGAAAGGATTTTATGCTATAAATTTTAAAGACTGTCCTAATAATTAATGGGCTTCAATCCTTAATATACGGTTGTCTTAATTAACTCCTCAGTAATGGTATTTTATGCAGGTACAGAGGCATCCATCCATTCATTCTTGAAGGGAAACCTTTAATGTCTTTAACAAATTTTCCAATAGCTTTGAACAAAAGTGTTCAAAATTTAATATTAATTTTTAACCCATAGATCTTCATCTTCAACCCAAGATATAATATAGAAATTAAGTGCACAGACTTTACAGTCATCGAGACATTCGCTCAAATCTTGGCTTTTCCAGTTAAGTCCTTGTGACTTTGAATAAATCATTTAAACTCCCTAAGCCTCAGTTTCTTCATCTGTAAAACTGGAAGAATAATGTAAATCTATCCTGGTTGGTACACAATAAGTAATGAATAAATATTAATCCAATGACTAATAACTAATATGTAAAATAATATTCCAGATAAGACCATTCTACTATTGATTGTCCTTATATTTTTTCTTCATTTTTGGAAATCCTCTAAAAGAAGTTTTTTCTTAATTTTGTATATTTATCATTCACCTTTTATTACTCGAGAAAATGAAACAAAATTATGACCTTAACATGAATCCTAGACACTAATGATTACTAGGTGACTGCATGTGTTTTTTTAAAAATAGATACTGTAGATAGATATTGCATTCTGATGTCTCACTAGCTGCATGAAATTAACAAGATATTTATTCTCTCCAAGCCTCCATTTACTTATGTACAAAATGAGATAATAGCACTGAGTTTACAGAATTATTCTAGGAACTAAATACAATAATGTAGGTAAGATACTTGGCACCATGCTTAACATTCTTTTCCTCTTATAAAAATATATATTTTAATATTACTTCAAAAATCATGATCAGTAGGTATGCCAACTTGACATACGAGACCAGTATTTCAAAAGGAATAAAGCAGGCTATGTTTTAATGCCTCTTTTAAAAAAGCAAGTCTTAATGTTCTCATATTGTTTTCAGAATAAATGCATGAGAATCCTATCATAGCAAATAGGAAAACATGATGTCACTCTATGTGAATGACATGACCATTCATTATAGATTAAAAATTGCAACAGAAGTTAACTAGTACTGGTACCCAGTTATTGTCAAAGGAATGATGAAAATGAATTATTCTCAAACTAAAACCACTGCTTTTAGAGACATGCTTCACAATTTGGTCATTATGTTTTTTTGGCAACTAACTTTAATTTCTCAGGGGTACATTTCATGGTATCAAGAAAATGCCATTTTAATCATGAACAATTATTCCACATTATTTATGAGGGAAAAAATTGATATTGATTAATATAAATCTTTGAATTGCTTATTACATTTCCTAAGATCTCCATTTAGTCTTTAAAAAAGCCAACCTTTATCTACCAAAACCAGCTCCCTTGTCATGGTTTTAAAATTATAACTGAGTAATTATAAATTCCTTTACTCTAAGAGATCAATTGTTTGTTGACAAAGTTTGAACCAGCAAAAGCTACAGTGAGTACTTAAAGGTCTGTCTCCTTGTAAAATGTCTCCCAAATATTGAGTAATGCAACTTATAATTTGTGCTATTATAAAGTGACATTGATCTCTATTTTTCAGCAAGGAGAATAAAACAATATAGTTGAAACAGATACACACTAATAGGTACTTAAATATGAGGCTAAAACTATTAAATACTATAACTATGGTTATGAGGTAAATAGTAACTAAGCCTCATGGAAGTAACCTAGGCTAAGATAATAAAGAAGTGTCTTAGGTGGTGGGGAGTGGAGAGAGGAAAGAACTACATCTTAAGTGCATCAGGCCTGTCTTAAGCCATTTACATATGCTCCTTCATTTAATCCTAAAGCCAACTTTATCCAAGAGGTATTACCAGTTTCCCAATAGTACTAATGAAGCATAGAGTCTATCAGTGGTTTCATAGCTTGTCCAAAGACGTTTGAAAATTCAGCCAGAATTTAATCTTCACCTTTCCAAGGATTTCTGCATCATCAGTTCTCTGTCCCTTAAACATTTGGGCCAGTATTCATCTACCTACAGTGGTCTCTACTTGCTAGGTACAGATTAATAAAATTGGAAAATTTCTTTAAACTCTTTGGAAGGAGGGTAACATATAAATCCAAGTGTTACTCTGCTATAACCTTGAAGACCAGTATAGCTTCATGAGTACAAATCAACTGTACCTTTCTTGTATGAACTCTGCTAAGCTCCAAGTCCATATTCTGCATTTAAAGTATTTCATCTATAATACTTTGCAGTATAGCACTGACCTCTAGAAGACCCAAATTCTAATTACAGGTCTTTCAAGCATTATCCTGTATTTACCCTTAGATCAGGTGCTAAAAAAACCAGAGCCAGTGTTTCCTCAACTTTCAAATGGGATTTCTTACCTACTTCATTTGCATCAGGAAGAGGAGGAGCAAATGAGTAAAATATGTGAAAGTGTTGGGAAACAGAACAAAGAACCAAATGCAGGGTTGCAGGAAAAACATTGTTACATGTATAGTGAAGCATGGAGCCATTTTGTATCTAGGTCTTCTCTCTTCCAGTGTGGCTAACGATGTTGAGGTAAAATAATCCAATTCTATGTCATTTTGTTAGTGGTCTTATGCTACCTCTTCCACTTATTAAGAATTATGCCAGGGAAGGAGACTTATATTTACCCAAGCATATTAATAGCCACATATATATTTAAGAATGAATGCTAAAGGTCTGAAGTATGGAATAACAATACACCATCCCTCAGACATTCTATAGTAATTAAAAGCCAAAGCAAACTGTCTTACAGGAACAAAATTATCATTTGTTCTCCATCTGTGAGTCTGTCTCTGTTTCACTAGTTAGTTCAGTTTGTTCATTAGATTCCGCATATGAGTGAAATCATATGGTATTTGGTTGGGGGAGATTAGGGGGTGGAGGGATTGAACAAAAAATAAAACGGACTCATGGACATGAACAACAGAGTGATGACTTCTGGGAGGAGTATAAGAGGACTAAATGGTAATGGAAAAAATGTAATAAACATTGTACATAAAAAAGAATAAAATTAAGAAATTTGCCATTATATGCTATAAAGTTTTGCTGTTTATGCCATTTCACATTATTGCAGTTTATTTGAGTAGTTTTGGAGAACTGTGTTTTCTTTTTGTGCATTGGAATTTACAGTGCAACTTTTAGCCTTTATTTTAATGCTAAAACTTCTGACATTTTTCCATGGGAACATAATGATTAACATCTTTGCTTTAGGCCAGAAGCTAAAAACTGATAGGCCCCTCCAAATAGTGACACCTTTCAACAGTCACACACTTCAGCAGTTGCTAATTTTCCAACCCAGTGCCAGAAGGTGACATTTTGATAAATTAGCAAATGATTTTACAAACTATTTATTAGTTCAATATATGAAAAAGTACATCTTCGGTAATGACATTTTGTTCCCCAAAATAAATTTATATCCTTTCCCCATTTATTTATTTTTAAATTTAGCTACTTACAGAATTTCTGAAAATACCACCAATAACTTTTAATTAACAAATGTCATACTTGTATTTCTCATCTCATTATGCTCAAAAGCATTGCATTTTTATTCAAAGTCCAAAATTATTTTTCCAGAAATAAAAAACACTGACATGACTCTTTAAAATTCTCCTTTAAATGAATGAGATGAATATCATTTTTTCCTTCTTCCTCTAAGTTAAAATAAGACTGAGTGATTTTAAAGTTATTTTTCTCAGTATCAAAAAATAGGCCAATAGTTAAATAAAAACAGAGTGGATACAGTAAAACAATCCAGCTCTATGCATGTCGCTTGTGTGACATGGTAATAATCACACCCAGACTCCAAGAATTTACTAATTTCCTAAGCTTTTCTATGTGCTCAGAATATAATGATTGTTTTCAAACTGCATGAAATTAAGATGCATGTGTAAAAGCTATCAGTTTTAATAAATTCATTGATGTTCTGAATTTTCTGCTTTCTCTTTATTTATAGGAGAAGTTTATTTAACAACAATTTTGGGAAAAATTCATACTCTTACTCTCACAAAACTAACAATTTTAGTATGTTGAATTTCAGACATGCCATGCAATGTTCAGAAAAAACATGCAAAAACTATGCGTGTTTCTTGCATAGTTTTAATTATGTTGTAAACAAAATCATAGACACTGTCCTACACTTGCCCAGTATTTGAATGGAGAAGTTGTTTTTGATTAGCACCAATGAGCAGAGGCAGCTGGTTCTATTACAAAACTCACATTATAACTGAAGAGTAGTTACAAATTCTCCCCTGTCGTACCGTAATGATGGTCTTAGAAAGGATCATTTCATCATCTGACCCTGAACACAGAAAGAACAATGTTATAGGTTTAACTGAGTTGCCATAAATTTATATGTTGAAGCCCTACCCCGCACTACCTAAAAATGCGACCTTATTTGGAAAGAGGGTCATTGCAGATGTAACTAGTTAAAAGTAGACCTGACTGAAGTAGGATGGGCTCCTGAACCAAGGTGAGTGGGGTCCTTATAAAAATAAAGCTATACAAAAAGATGCACACTCGCTCAGGGAAAACACCATTAGAAGGCTGGAGTTATGCTGCCACAAACCAGAGAACCACCGGGAGCTGGAACCATTCTTGGCACTGTCAGAGGGAGCGTGGCCTCGCTGACACCTTGATTTCAGACTTCTGACCTCCAGAACTAAGACAACATAAATTTTTGTTGTTCTATGCCACCCAATTTATGGCACTTTGTTACAACATCCCTTGAAAACGAATATGAAACATATATCAAAAGATTGTACAGTATTGCCCTCTACACCATCAGTGAGATACACTACCTTCCTAAGAAGCCTTACTGTCTCTTAAGTCCCTTCATGTCATTTTGCAAATTCCACCACACTGTTCTTTTTTAAATCAACAATGAAATCATTTTAGCAAAGAAAACTGGTGCAGCCACTGTGGAAATTAGTACAGAGGTTTCCTAGAAAATTAAAAATGGAACCATTATGCGATCCAGGAATCCCACATTTGGGTATATAGCTGAAAGAATAAATATAGAATATGGAAAATATATCTGCATTCTTGTGTTCATTGTAGCATTATTCACAATAGCTAAGATACAGTAACAACCTAAGTGTCCATCAACAGATGAATGGATAAAGAACACACACACACACACACACACACACACACACACACACACACACACACCCCCATTCAGCCATGAGAAAGAAGGAAATCCTACAATTTATGATGAAATTGGTGAGCTTTGGGGGAATGATGCAAAGTGACATAAAACAGACTGAGAAAGACAAAGACTGCATGGTAACATTTATAAGTGGAATCTAAAAAAGTCAAATTCTTAGAAACAGGTATGAAAGTAGTTTCCTGGGGCTGGGATATGGAGGAAATGGGGAGATGTTGGTAAGAGGGTACGGACTTTCAGCTATAAAATAAATAATATCTGAAGATCTGATGTTTAGCATAGTGACTATACTTGATAATACTATTTAATACAATTAAAATTTACTAAGAAAGTAGAACTTAAATGTTCTCACACACAAAAAAAGAGTAAGTAAATATGTGAGGTGATAAATGAAAAAAAAAAGAATAATCATTCTTCTCAACTAAACTTATCCAATCTCAGTTTTTTTTCCAAGAGTGTAAGCAATTTTACTCTTCTGCTTAAAATGACTATAATGACTTCATTTCTATAGGAAAAAATTAAACATAGCATGCAAATATAGCAATGACAGCTTTCTTGTTTATGGGAATCTACTTTGGGCTATGCACGAGGTTTAGCCACATTTTTTATATTCTCTTAGCCTACCTTTAACTAAGTATTAGTATTCCTATAATTAAAGATTAATACAACCAAACCAAACAGACAAACAAAAAACCTAAGACCTACTGAGGAAGTGAATTGCCCAGGGCCATACCACTAAAGAAGGGCCAAGCCTGGATTTCACACAGGCCTTTCTTCTTCCAGAGCACACATAGTTAGCCACCAGGGAAAAACTATAATAATTGGAAGTCCCTTCTAGATACAGCTTCTATCTGTGCTGTACTTCAATATTATTCCTCCACTTCCCACAGTCTTCCCACCACCCTACCTGCCCTCTCTCGCACCCACTGCATGCTGGGTGTTTCTCTGCCTATTACCTCTGCCAATGCTTTTTCCCTCTTCACCTTAGCAGCCCAACCAAACTGACAACTCTCATATTTAAGAGCTGACAATTATCAATTCTCCTCTAAAGTCTGGTTATATTGTCCTTAAAAAAAATTGATGATCACTGCTTGTTTCCTGAATTCATGATAATCTGGAAGGATGCCAACTACAGCATTTAAACAATTATATTACTATTCACAGGTCTATATCTTTTCCTTCTAGACCCTAAGCTTCTTAAACCAAGCACATTGTATGCATACCATAGTACCTAAAACAGATGATATATATTTTTAGATTGCATAAATGAATGAGACATAGCATCTTTCAGCTTTATTGAAGCATAGTTAACAAATAAAATGTAGTATATTTAAAGTACATAATGCCATGGTTGTGAAAGGGCCCCACCTCTCAAGTTAAGCACATCCATCTTCTCACTTATTTATCCTTTTTTCCCCCTTCTTGGTGAGAATATAAAAATGTGATTAAGTTAAGAGGTTTTTATGGTTCCAAGTTTTGCTATTTTAAACAATATTTCAATATTTGTATTAAAGTAAATCATCTTTCTCTTTAATGGATCTTTCTAAAGCCAAAGAATACAACATTCCTTGGCCCCAACTAACTGCTCAATACCTGTGTTGAATAAATGTTGAATCTTAAACATATTTCCTTGAATATTACTGTGGGGGAACTCACTTAAAGATGCAACATGGCTCCAGCAGCAAAGGAGTCTAGGAAATGTTGGACTCCCTGTTTAACCTTGGCTTGGTTGACCACTAAGAACACTGGAATGCCACCCGAAGATAAATGTCATGCCCCCAGGAGAAAGGTTAATGAATGTATAGAGTGTGATAACTGCCTGAACTGTTAATTTAGGAATGCACTGTTCTTTCTAGTGGTCAACATGACTACCCACCATACGGTTTTACTCTTAACCCCCTATTAAAAAAAGAGACCCTGTCCTGGAAGGGGGTGTATAATTCCCTGCCAGCCTCCATTGGGAGCACAGTTGCTTTGCCCTTGCATGTGAGTTTGTCCTATTAAACCTCTTATGAATTTGAAGAAGACTACATGTCAGTTCTCCAGAACTGATCCTGATTTTAGGCTTTTGGGGGTTTTCTGCAACAATTAACCAGCAGGTAAAATAAATAGGCTAGATCTACATATATCAACATTGTTAAATACAAAAAACATAATGTTGACAGGTCAAAAGCAAGCAGAGAAAGTATATGGAGTTTTATACATACAATATGATATAGATAAAAATTTGCAATGCATAATGATTTATAATATCTATTATCAAATACAATATACATAATTAAAATGCATGTGATTAATAAATGCCAAGTTCCTAGAATGGGAAGGAGAGTAAAGGTGTAAGAGTTACGAATTTAGTTATGTCTGTTATGTTTTATTTATAAAGCTATATCAATGCAAAATATATACAAAAATAAGAGATCTAAAGTTAATGTGCTAAATGTTACCAATTTATTAAAACAGGTTGAGTGGTGCCTAGGTGAATTATTCCATAATTAAAAATAAAAAATAAACATTTCAAATAAGTAGGGTCAATGTAGAAGGAAAAGAAGTTAAAAAGTCACCATCAGGCAAATGCAGACAAGATTCATTAATGGATACTATAATTAGTGGGCAAAAATGAGGACAAACAAAATATTTGTGTAGTCTCAAAGTATCTCTCCCAAGGTACTTGTTAATTACAAGGGGAAATACAGCAACTTTGCAGTGGAGAAGCCCAGCGGACACCACCTCATCCATGTATTCAGGTGGATAATGTGACCAGTCAAAAGACATATGACATCACAAAACCCACTGTGAAACAAGGGATATGATTTCTCTCAGATTCCTGAAAAAAATGCATAACTTCATTTAAATCATAGGAAAACACCATACAGAACTACATGGAGGAATATTCTACAAAACAACTGACTGGTATACTTCTGAAGTGTCAAAAATCATGAAAGACAAGAAAAGACTGAGGAACTGTCACAGATTGGAAAAGATAAAGACGAATAACAACTAAATGCAAAGTGGAAAAGTGGTACAGAAATGACATTGCAAAGAAAACTGGTGAGTTCACTTAAGGTGTCTATCACAACAATGTCATTTTCCGAATTGATTGTTGTCCTATGGTTACACTACCTGTTACTATTAAAGGAAGGGAGGGATGTTAGGGAACTCTGTTATTTTTGCTATGTCTCTGTATGTCTAAAATTAGTTATTTTTTAAAATATAAAAAAGTGTACATGACTATTAATCCCACCAATTTACCTATAGAAATTAATCCCAAGGATATAACCCATGAAAGTCCACAAAGTTTGATGTGTTCATACATACTTGTGTGTGTGTGTGTGTGTGTGTGTGTGTGTATTCTCCTATGGCATGGTTAAAACAATTAAAATGGAAATAACCGAAATGGCCAATAAAATTATATAATAAAATTAATAGTATTCCCTTAGATTTATTGATATATAAACATGTTTGCCATCTATTGTCATGTAAAATAAAAACAGTAAAAACTTACTTTATTGTTTTAATTTTTAAACATTTTTAAAATTTAAAATGTTTTTAAAATTTTTTTTACTTTAAGTACAAAAATTCCTGTTTCCAAATATGTGCAAAGAAATTGACATACAATGAAATATTAACATTTTATTTTTATGTGAATTAAGATAATGAGTGCTTTATTCATAGATGTGTATTTTCAATAGTCCTAATAGTGCTATTAACTGTGTTGTTTGCAGAATTCAAGATATTTTGGTGATGGATACCATAAAAAACAAATTAATATTATAAATAAAGCTGCTCATTTTATTATCATTTTAGTAGTATTTATGCAAATGTAGACTTTAAAAAAAATTATCACTGCAGCAGAGTTTTCACCCTCAGGATAGCAATGAATCTATGACACATCCAAAAAGAACTGGGATCATTTTCAAAGAAAGACAGCATCATCAAGAGAGTCCCTGTTAGGGAATGATTGATCTGTTAATCACATCTGTGTACGGGAGAAAAGCTCCTTAAACCCTGACATCCTTTAATTAAAATGGAACTGTATTGTTTTTAACAACACAATTTTCCTTCAAAAACAAATTGTTTTAACACAAATTCATCAGGCACATTATACTATGCTCCAGTCATAGTATAATATTTAACTATTACTATATAGTGTTCATTTAAAATGATGCACATTTTGGTCAGAAATTATGGCAGAAATTATGGTTTGGTCCAGAATGACATCAGTGTATCCTATTAATAGAGAACTTAATTTTTTAATAAAAGCATCCTTAGTTTGTGTTTACCTATGTCAATAGAGTATGACTGTTTTAGGGAAAAAAAAAGGATTTATGATTTTACTCCTCAGAAATTCAAAGTCAAGAGGCATTAAGAGAAAGTTTGAGGCTAACGTTTCCAGTTCAGGATGATGTTTTTCTCAACTATACCACAATTTGCATCCTTAATCATATGCAACAGTATGGGAAAGCATGAATTCACCCATTAACCACCTGCAGGGATACAAAGATGAATAGCCAGTCTCTGCCCTCCAGGTGTTAGTGAGAAGAGGCCAGGCATCCAAACAAAATGTTTGAGCAGCACTCTATTATAATATCAATAGGGACTAGAAACTAATAGCAACTAGGATCTAATAGCATCATTTTAAAAAATGTGAATAATCATAACAAACCTCATATTATGAAAACAATTTACCAAAAGGATTTGTGCACAACTATTTTAGATCTCTTAATTACAATTTATTTTCCACATTTCACATTATAAATGCATAAAGCACATGGATAAATGTAAATGGTTTCCTATTTAATATATATGTTTATTTTTCTCATATTGTTCTAGACAAATACTATTTGAACACATACCTAAAAGATTTTTTTTTCCTTTTTTGCTAAGGTTATTCAAGTAGACATGTGTTGGAGTCTTCAGTGTCAATTATGTAAACCATGTCACTTTAGTAGAAATATAAGTACACATTTATATAATATTGATCTTCAGATGCTTTGACAGGTATGCCATTCTACCACCTTTGTTTGGCAAATGGAGGTAGACATACTTCATGAATATTTTCAATCTTGGCATCTAATTAACAAATATTTACAGGAATCAACCTTATGCCAGTCACTATACCGAATATTTGATGAGTAACTGAGATATGCAAGTCGTGGCTCCTGACACTGACGAACCCATCTCTCAGTGGAAATTTAAAATAGTCTCGAGAGTGTCTAAATAAAAACACATATAAAAGACAACATAGAGGGAAGGGCATTAAACTTCAGAGACCTTCACATCTGCACTCAAATTCAGACCTACACACTAGTTGAATGAGTTCTCAGTTCCTCAGTATCCCATTCTATGAAATATACACAATGCACTTCCATTTTCCCTGCATGGTGGCTATGAGGATTCTATAAGAACACGCATGTGTCAGAAGAGCACTTTACCTACAATGGCTGCTCAATGACTAGAAACTTCCTTATCCTGTGCCTTAGGACAACAGAAGAGAGAGCTGCTAATTGTGTCTGCTTCTCAATTGTTAGACTCTTAATTGTTTTCTTACCCAAGCTGCCCATTTCTTTTTCATAAAGGGAATGGTCTGACCATACTTACTCCAGAAGTGGCTTCATGTACAATAAAGTGTTTCTATATTTATAAAAATTAGACACTGACTCCATTTAAGTGTTCATTTTCAGAAAGAAGCATCTTAGTAAAAAGAGATGGTGGATATAATATACTCTAAATTAATGATGTGGTGAGCTTTCAGGGAATTATTAAAATTTTTATAAAGTTCATTTTTTAATCCAACTGGAACTGTAGCCCTTAAAATGTACTGATAAAGATTTTAAGTATTTTGTTTCTGCAAAAAAAAAAGTAATTTTTTTTTAAATTGAGAAAATAGCACTCTCTTAGCTAAGATATGTACATAATTCAATAGGGAGCCAGTTCAATTGTTTTATTTTATGGAGAAGACATTTTTTAACAATTCATATTGTTTTGGCACAGAAATAAATTACAGTGCTAAAAAGCCCCAGAATAAATATAATGACAGCATACCTCGTGTTGTATACTCCTCCATCTTCCCAACAGTTTGCTAAAGGGAAAAACACCTAAGAAGTACTTCTGAATTTCTTTCAAACAATTCACTCCTACTCATTAGATAGGATTCCTTTGGGAAACAGACTGCTCATAATAGAAAAGAACAACATTGATATATGGAGTTTAAACTGATGATTTCCAGAGAGCTTTGCTATCAGGTGTCTGTGAATTCATTGCTCTACGGTTGACCATTTTCTGGTCAAGGTTACTGGCCCTTATAGGACATTTCAGAGCAGCAAAGATGAAATGTTTAGAAATAAAACATGTAGAAAATGATTCCCAGCTCAACTACCAATACATTGCTAGGCATCTTTCAACTGCAGCTTTTTTCTGATTCATTTGTGGGTGGTTTTAATATCTTTAGGAGTTTCTTTTGTTTAGCAGAGTTCTGTACAGTATCTTTCCCATGCTATTTATTATTTTGGCACCAGTTTCTATATATGCAATACTTTCATTTTTACAGCATATAAAATTATTTTTCCACTTATTTTTAAATGGGAAAAAAAACAGTTTTTTTCTTATTTTCTTATCTAGTTTCAGTAAGTAACAGAAGTATATCTCAATATTCATTTTTGCTGTAAAACCTTATTAAATAAGCCAAACAACTGGTGCAAAGATAAATTTGATTCATTTAGTAAATTGGTTTGTTAAATCAATGAACAAAAGCATACTATTCACTAAAATCATTGTTAATAGTCATGTCATGATTCACTTTTTAAAAGTTTCTAGTTATAAGAACTTAATACTCTATTTTAAGTCTCATTACAATGAAGGAAAGACATAATTAAACACTTTTCCATATAAGAAAATAGAGACACAAAAAAGAAAAATAAGTTTTCAAGGGTCGCATACTCACAAATGATAAATCCAGACATGAACTCGTGTGTCATAGATATGTACTCCAGAGCCTATCTCTTACCATCTAACCCACTGCATTTCAAAATATTTCTTTGTAGAAATAAAAATAATAATTATTAACAACTAAATATTGCTTGATGCTTTTAACATACTTAATAAATTGATTTATATATTTCCCTGTAATATGCCTTATAATATTTGGTACAAACATAAGGCTCCCAGACTATTTCCTCTTCATTCTAAAGTATACATTTATTTTAGAATTTATCAACTTTAGCACTATTGACATTTTGAGCAGGATAATCCTATATTGGGGTGAGGGGTCTGTACCACACATTGCAGGATGTAAAAGACCGTTCTTTTCCTCTCCCTAATTTATGACAATCAAAAATGTCTCTAGACATTACCAAATGTCTCCAATTAATAAGTATTGTCCTGGCTGCTGTGGTTAAGTGGATTAAGTGCCAGCCTGTGAACCAAACAGTCGCCAGTTTGGTGCTCAGGGCACAAGAATGGGCTGCAGGCCAGGCCCCCAGTAGGGGGCGCACGAAGGGCAACCATACATTGATGTTTCCCTCTCTCTCCCTTCCCTTCTCTAAAAATAAATAAATAAAATCTAAAATAAAAAGAATTATTGATAAAGATAAAGGAAATTACTAAATTGTTTGCTAATGGCTAAAAATGATTCCTATTTTCTATAGAGAATCAAATATATAATATTTTATAAGGAGTAAGTCAGGATAGGAAAGCATACAGCCATCTTGAAAAAACAGATACTTCAAATGGACAAATTTGGAATCAGCCTTAAACTGCACAGATTATCCAATAAATTTAAATAGGATTTATAAGATTAAACATAATTAGACAAGCAGGTTTTAGGATATCATAGATGAAAAACACCTTGAATTGTACAACCTTCTCATTTCATATGTGAAGAAACAGAGTAAGTGACTTGGTCAAGGCTGGAATTTTTTAAAGCAGTAGAAATAAATTATATGAGTCTCATTTCATTATTCCTTTCTCATGATTTAAATTTAGGACATGCCAGGGCTTAATTGACAATGGAATTAGACAGCCTTAATATTTTTCTTCTTAAGGTCCCATAATATTCTCTGATAGGAATGCACATGAGCTAAAAGAAGTCTTCAGCAACCAGGAAAAGAGATCTTGTTTATCTATCATTGGAAGGGTAACAAAAGTATAATCTATACAATGAGGAAAGAGTAAAATAATTAAGAAATGTACCATGTAAAACACGTGTACGAGTCTCGTCATTCGAGTTCTGAGAAACCAATGCCTTCAGCAATCAACCACAGGAACTTAATTAGTAAATAGCTGCCTCCTGATTAGCCAGGATCCCAAATGCTATTGCACACACTGCTTCGTGCTCTGATGTGCCCTCTTACTATGCACATGGCATAAGAGATCACTATTTACCTTAACTATATCAGTAGGCATTTTTTAATCAATAAAGTGGTTATTGTAATGACCTTCTTTAAGTGGCAAAAAATGCTGATTATGTAATTTACTTAATCATTCTAAAAAGTTTATAGTCATAAATGGCAGCTTCAAAAAGAGATAGTTAAACACAAAGAATGGTATACATTTCTCCAACCACAATAAAGACATGTCTGATGAAACAGTTCTAGGAACACACATACCAAATATTTAATCAAAGAGGAAATTCTTTCTCCAAATGTAGAAGGGAAGCTTAGTGTCCTAAAGGACATTCATTCGCTACCACTATGTGATATAATAGTGATGGTGTACTCTCACCACATAGTTTGATTTGGTACCTAATAATGGGACTTGGACTTTGAAGTTAGACATAGAGTTAAAGCCACATGTTCTCACTTATTAGCCATGTAATACCAGGCAAGGTACTTAACTTCTCTGATTTTAATTTTCCCATCTGAACAATGTGAATAATATCCCCCATCTTTTATTAAGACACATAGAAGTAAGCCTTTAATAAACTTTAAATATTATTATAATTATCATAGAGTCATCAACCAAATTTCTTCTCTTGGAATCCTATAGAAACTAGCTTTAGCTGGTGTGGCTCAGTGGATTGAGTGCCAGCTTGCGAACCAAATGGTTGTCAGTTTGATTTCCAGGACAGGGCACATACAGCAAGGGGCACACAAAAGGCAACCACACATTTGATTTTTCCCTCTCTTTCTCCCTCCCTTCTCTCTAAAAATAAATAAATAAAATCTTTAAAATAAAAACTCCACAAAATGTTTTAATTCACCATTCTGTTTTTAATACCTTTGATCCTATCCATCTATTTCTTTAATTAGTTCATTCCTCTCCATATATGCTGCTGCAACATCTATGGAATACATGACCACCCTCCAGTGGACTATTATAACAGAACTTTTATTGGATACTATTCACTCATGCTTGCTCTCCAGTTTCCCGAAATGTTGCACAAGCACTCTCACACTCTCCTGGTTTCCAGCTGAGGAAACTCAAGCCCAAAGAAGTTCATAAACTTGAGCCTGCACAAAGAGTAAATGGCTGAGCTTGAGATTGAGCCAAAGTTCTTTCTAGCACTCATGTTACCACCAATTGTAATGTGAAGAGAGGACAGACTGGGAAGACTCTGGTAAAATGTAAACCACCATTTCTCCCACCCAAGGGACTTTAGGATGAAGAACATCATATATTTTGGTCTTAATTTCTCATTAAACTATAGTAAGGTTTTAGCATTTTAATAGTGTCTTAGATAATAAATAAAATTAAAGAAATTTTTTATCAAATGTAATTGGTTTTACCTGTAGGTTGTAAAGCTGAATTAGTATAAAAAGCATTATGTTCCAAAGATCTTCACTAAGTAGCATTCTCATATTAATGGACTATAGTGGTTTTCAATCCCCATCCAGGCAATTTAATAGTTTTGATAACATTTCAGTGATTATAATAAGGAAAATATCTTCAGAAATTTATAACACAACATTTGAAAGTCGGGGGAAATATATTTCAATGCATACATACAGAAAATGTCTTTAATGGACTCCCAAGAGTGTTTTTCACTTGAAAAGAAAATAAAAGTATGATAGGTCCAATGCGGTATCTTTCCTTCCTTTGATAACCAGCTTTTGTCCCCAAATCTGTGATATCTGAAACAAGTGTTCCATGGATGTCAATGAACTTTAATAAGTGATTTATTGCACAATGGAAATTACTTTGCATTCACTCCCGATGCTTTCACTGTGTGGAAAAAGATAAAGTTCTACTTAGGTCAGGGCTGACAGAGTAGAACACAATTCACCTGCCTCTGCTGTCTCTATGTCATGGTGATTTCTATAGAATGGCAAGAATAACCACTCATTTCACTAGAGTACGTCCCACATTTTTTTCTTGCTATATACTTGGAACATGAGACCTACATAAAACCAACAGAGGAAAAAACAAAAGAGGAGGAAACCTACATATTTACAATTCGATGCAAGAAAGAAAGAAATTCAACACAAAACACATAGGACTTTCAGGCATCACACTTAGCCTTCAAGATCAATATTGGGAGTGGAGGTCTGTCATGATCAGGAAGTCTGACAAAATATGGAACCTCACATATATAATTGCTAGTTAAAAACAAACACAGGCATGCAAATGATAAAAGCAGTGAAGAAAAAACATCTCCCCAAAAAATACAGGCACAGAAAGAAGCCCAAAGAGCCACAGATAAGAAGCAACAATGTACACATCAAAATTTGAAGCTAGCAATGCTATAAAATTTGTGAACCAGGGATCAAGACATCACAATGTCCCTTTTATGTAACAAATTCAATATGTTAGCTGGCAAGGAAGACCCTGTGGCCCAAGGCTATTTTTTAAACTGCTGCTCTGGAAGATTCTAAGTGCTAAATGATTCTGGTCATACTTACTTGCTTTCTAAATGACTCCCATATGGTTAATATTTCTAACATATCCTTGTATACTCCAGGTAGATGGTTATGTCACGCAGTGATTGTCATTTCAGCTCTCACAAACAGTTGACAACTCAGCAAAAAGAGGAGTCAGCAAACAGAACAGACTGAGAAATCACCACTTGCTTATGTGAAAAATTACAATAGTGATGACTTTAACCCACTTTGTTTTTAACGCCTTATATATTACCATTAAATATAACATGAGAATACATATATCTTAATTTGGCACCATTCTGAATTCTAAAATCCATCTATATTTATGTTTTATTTTCACTGGATATTTTATTATTACTTGCACTCACTTATTGCTCATAATAACATTAATAGTAAAGCAATATTTTTTAGTTAAAATTTAAAAATAGAGGCCACGGAAGTTAAGGGCCTCATCCACCTAATGAGACAACCCCAGGCTTCCAGTTCCAAGTGTTACATTTTTCTATAAGGAAGAGAGGGCTGAAATAATCATAGAAGCATCAAATGAGACTACCTGGAAGATTTATTCTCTTTGAATAACTGCGTTATTTTACAGGACAGTTTTACAAATGTCTTGATGATCAAACTCCATTCTATGCATCTGTATAAATCATATGTATGTAGTACTTGAAGAATAGAATACAATGTACATTATATACCACACAGACATTATGGCCCAATGGATCATCTGGGGCCTCCACAGAGACCACTGCTCAATAGCACTGGAATCAACAGCACGCCTTCATACACTTGAAACAGGGCCCTGAGGAAGGTCTAGCAAAACTAAACCACAAGCAAGTCAGTTTAACAGCATCTTTAGCTTTGAACCCAAACAAACTAGCAAGACAGCTTTGGTACCTTCCTCACCCTGATGACTGTTTTTTGCAAGAACAAGAGCAATTGAGACTGGGCACATCAGAAGTCATCTTATGGAACAGGAGGATTCTGTGCTATTTCCAAATTAAGTTTAGAATAGACAAAATGCTTCAAAATAGAGATGAAAAGTAGGATTACTCTAGCTTTTAAAAAATTCTGATTATCATTCTTACAGGTCACTATCCTAGATTCCACCTTAAAAATCCATATTGCTTTTTTTATTTCTCACCAAAACTTGTCCATACCAGCCTACTTCTCTTTTATATTAAGTAATCATGGAATTACACCCAATAAAGAATCAATTAAGAGAAATTTAGGGTATTATAGCTGCCTAATCACACATCTGGTAGCAACAGACCTAAAAAAATGAGAAGCTGTAGAACATGTTTTGCTAAGACCCAGGATGTGTCTAACTGCTAACAGGATATGATGTGGTACCTTGAACTTAGAGTACAAATATATATAACCACAGCCATCTACTAATACGTACATTGTCACCATGTCCATTAAGTTATTTTAACTTAGATTTACAAGTTATGCCATTTTTCTTTCCTTAATTATCTATGCTTAATTGGTAGGCTTAATAAAACATAATTTCTTTCAACCCCCTTTACTGGATTTTGGTGGAAATATCTACGCACTGTCAAACTCAGCTTTATCACTCCCACAGAAGATATAAGCATCCATCTGCTGTCACATTTATCAGCTTTTATAAGGAAAAAAATGAAGTAGTAAGAAACTTTAGGAAAGAACATTGCCAACAAGGATCAACATCCAGTACTTTCCATAAATAACATCCGTTATTCATGGCTCCCTTTCTCTAGGGTAGCCTTGGTATAAATATGTACGTATATATTTAATATTGCTGAAATGAAGTGATTGGTTCTGGAACTTTGCAGTGGGTAAGATAATTCTAAACTTTCTAGCTGAAGGCAAAATATATATACCATATTTTAAAACATCTAAAACAATAGTGTGAATTGGGTTTCCAACTAATAATTTTGAAGAGAAAACATTTACACTTTAAAGCAATAAATTCAAAACAAACACTTTGTATTAGATTTCAGGATTCTGCAATAAACCTTAAAATGACAGCACAAAGCTTTTGAAAGAGGCAAAATTTCACTAACAAAAAAAAAGAGAGCGGACAATAGTACTATTTTAGAAGCCGGGATGCAGAAGAAAACAAGAATTAGCTAAGAAAGTTGCTTCCTAAAAAACTGGCAGCAGAGAAGGTCAAAAACCAACCTAATTTATACTGCACAACTCCTCATGTCCCAGCAACAGGCAGCACAAGTAGTTGCAAAGGTGGTAAATCAAAGCCTAAAAAAATGGCAAGATTGTTTGAAAGGCTGTTTAAGAAGCAGGATTTGTAAATTACCTCATCCCCAGAATTTAAGGCTCCTGCCTGAGACTCCATAGTGAGTGGCATTCAGGAGTCAAACACACTGTGAAACCCCAAAGCTCCTATGCTGTGCAACTTCCTTAGTATAAATTATTAAATCATGTTTTCCATGATCATATTTAAAAACTGATTCTTTTTTTAAAACTGCATGGTTTTCTAAACTTTTTTTTACATTTATTATCTAATGTAATCAGGACAACTGCCTCCAGTAGGTAAGATAAAATAATTTCCTGTTTTTAAATGAGGAAGAAACTGAGGCAAAATTAATCAACTTACTAGTTGTGAAAGCTTGAATAACGACATCAAAATCTTCAAATCTCAAATCGCGGTAGCTGAGATTGCCTTTTGATAACTTTCTGCATGTCTACTTCTCTAAGAAAGTGACTTGCCATCATGGATGTTTATAACAACCCATTGAGAAACTTAATTAAAATAACCCAGTTCCAAAGATTTTTATTGAGCAAGACTGTGGGGAGGTCTTAAATAATTAACAACTTATTTTAAGTGATTCTCATGCAGGTGATGGGGAAATACTTTACTAAATATTCTAATTTCACCAGAGCAGAAGGCAATACATCTGTACCCATTAGCTAAGTCTCATCAAAAGCAAACAAAAAAGCCCCAAACCCAAAACCAGCTTTGACCAAATGACATCATCAAGGTACAACCCTGACTACTGTCAAAAGTGGTTGACATTTGGAGAACATTTCCGCAGCTTTTGCAGAAACTCTACAGGGAATCTTTTTTCTAGTTAGGCAGAAACTATGCAAGGAATGCTTTTTCAGAATTCAAGACAAGAAAAATAAATAGACTTCAAATGTAATTAATTTGGAATAGCCTCTATTACAATCAATGTTCCTTTTTATCTTGACTACCAGGAAGTTCAAACTTAAATTTAATATAAACTCCCAAGGTTTTTTGGCATATGTACTTTTTCACTGACAATCTCACCCCCACATAAACTCTTACGAGTTTGAGCTATTTTTATGGTAATTGTCATATTACACATGAATTTTAAAAAGTTATCTTAAAATCATTGGTAGGTAAGCAGGGTATAAATTATACATAAATACACCTGAGAAATAAGTAAACAAATTCATGTAGAAATAATTTCAACATGAAGAAAGGACAGGGAGCTAGAGATTTGCAGTGGTAGATTTTTTTTTTCAAAACATAATTCTTTCAGGCACAGTTGGTAACTACACCTGTCATATATGCTTCCAAAAATGTAGCTCGAAATGATAACATACTGGAAGAAAAACAAATCTTGGGCATACAAAGTTCATTTGTTATAACCAGTTTTGCTTACACTCTCTCAAAATAGCCATCTGTACTTAAATGTGTACATAACAGAATGAATTGCTGCAATACCAAAAGGTTTGTATACACTTAGACCTTGAAACTTTCTAAAGGCTCAAAAATTTTTCAAGAGCACTTTTCTTACTTGCTACAGGGATGCTACATATAAGGGAACAAGAGTTGATGTAAATAAACCACAGCTGCTTAAATAAATCCTATTATAATGATGTCAGTCTTATTTCCCTTTTTTCCCCATAAAATACTTCGCTATTTTCCTCCCTTCTGAGGTCTTTCAAGCCTTTCATTTAACAAACATTTGCATGATGCTAACTATCTGCAGGTAATTTCCTATATGCTTTATAAATATGAGCACATCTAATCTTCATAGCAAAGTATAATACAGAAAAAACTTCCCCATACCCATATAGCTACTGTGGAAGAGCTCTGATCTGAATGAACTCAATCTGATTTCAGCACCTATGACCACCACATGTTTTACTGCCTCTATGCTAAAAATTTTGCTAAAAAGGCAATGCCTTAAGAGAGAAAAAAGAATTATGCATAAATCCTTCACCTTCTATGCAAATTAGAATGTATGTCAATTTACATATGCCATTTCAAACAAAATGCCTGAAGAATTTTCTTGCAGGTATTAGACATCTATGAGGTCTGTCTAGAAAAAGTCCAACCATTATTAACACAACAAGAATGGTTGGCAAGGAGAGTGCACTGCAATGTGCATGCGGGAATAATGATGACTTCACTGTACTAGTCAGTGGGGGCAGTAGATGCTGGTGAGTGAGTATGTGTACTGCGCAGCCAGCGCATTCAAAATGACTGAGAAAGTAGAGCAAAGAACCTGCATCAAATTTTGCATTAAGCTTGGACATTCCTCGGTGGAAACTATTCAAATGCTTCAGAAAGCCGCAGCTATGGGCAACTGGTGATTAGCAGCTTCATCACAACATAGTACCTGTTCATGCATTTTGTCTCATCAAGAGGTTTTTGGTGAAACATCAAATTACCCAGTTGACTCAGCCTCCCTACAGCCCAGATTGGTGTCCTGCAACTTCAGGCTTTTCCCAAAACTAAAATCACCTTTGAAGAGGAAAAGATTTCAGAACATGGGTAAGGTTCAGGAAAATATGATGGGGCAGCTTATGGCCATTGAGAAAACTGTGTGAGGCCTCAACGTGCCTAATTTGAAGGGAGCTGAGGCATTATTGTCCCATGCACAATGTTTCTTGTATGTTTTATCTTCTTCATTAAATGTCTCTATTTTTCACATGGCTGGAGACTTTATGGACCGACCTCATATCTATAGAACTTTATTTTAATTTGGGGGGAAAAAAGGTTCATGATGTATGCATAGTTCCTCAATTGTAAGATACTTCTTTGATTTAATAATAGCTTTTGTGGAAAGAACACTATGTTAAACATACATGTCAATCATAAGAAGCAATCTAATTGATACATATTAACAGGTTAAAACTATGAACCTTAGAATCAAAACAATAATAATTTAATCTCTTCTTTGTAGAGGTTTCTCCTTCTATTTTGTTAATATAAGGACCTGATTTTTTATATATATATATGCGTGCGTGTGTGTGTGTATACACACATATATACATATATATCTTTTTAACTGCCTTGAATATTAATTTAAAGTAGATAGAATAAAAGTAATAAGGAAATTGTTTTTAATTGTTAGAAATTTTATTTCTTTTACAATAATTCTTATGCTATTCAGGATTAATGTTTTATAAGGTGTTACCAGTATTATTGATGTGTTGAAAGTAAAACATTTACTTAAATGCAGTATACAACAATCATGCCAATATTCATAGAATAGTGTAAGAAAATAAAATTATTAACAGTTTACGATGCCATCTTAATGTATGTGGGAAGTTAAAATATTATCTATCTAGTATTAATTCTCCCCTAAGCTAACTGCTCTGGCACTCTATTGCTATGTAACAAACTACACCAAATATCTCTGGCTTAAAATAGCAATAACCTTTAATAATTATTTACTTTCTTTAAAAATTTGGAACTTCAGTAGCACTTGATCTCTGCTTCATATGGCATCAGCTGAGATAACTGAATTAGGCTGGAGAACCCTCATCAGAGAAGACTCACTCATACAGCTGGCTGGAATCTTTGATTCCTACCTAGGGGATCCCTCCATGGATCTGCTTGGATTTCCTTACAGTATGGTGTTTGGGACCCAAGAAGTCCCAAGGGACCTGGGAAATATCTGTGACAGATTCTCTGCCCTAGCTACTAAATCCTATGGTGTCACTTCTACAAGCTAATTACTATGGCCAACCAAAGTTCAAGGGAAGGGGAATTAGACTTCACATCTTCATGTATAAGTAATGAAGCATTTATGAGTAGTAAAGAATTTGCACTATTTTCAACCAACTATATCAGTATATAATTTGAGCATGTCTATAAAAATGCTAAGTTTTTATTTTCTTGAGCTAAATAAGTTAAGGTTTAAGTTAACATAAAAAATAAACATGTAAGGATAGCTAAGAAATCCTAGATAAGAATAATAATTGGCTACCAGTCCTGTCACATAAGAAAACTTGCTCTACAGCCTGTACAATTAAAATTGTATGATGCTTCTCCAATGAAATAAAACAGAAGACCAGATATACGCTAAAAAAAACTATGGGAATTTAATATGTTAAAAATAGTATTCTAAATCAATGTGAAACAGATTTTAGATAAATTATGTTGTGATAAGTGGATAGTCACTCTTAAAACAGATTGGCTCTGCTCTGAGAGATGCCTCGACAGCTTGCCTGCCAGCCATGCTGCTTGCTGCCAGCCCAAGCACAACAACCTTCATGCTACTTCTTGACTCAGGTTAGCTTCCTGCATGGTTGAATTTTGAGGACTGCAAGACCCCAAATAACTACCTCAGTCCACTGGGTAAGTAGATATGAGAGAGACTGTTGTTGCTTGGCAGCATTTCCACAGGATGTCGTCATAAGTTAGCGAGCGAAAGAAAGAAAGAAGGAAGGAAGGAGGCAGGGAAGGAAGGAAGGAAAGAAAAAAAGAAGGGAAGGAGGGAGGGAGGGAGGGAAAGAGAGAGAGAGAGAGAGAGAGAAAGAAAGAAAGAGAGAAAGAAAGAAAGAAAGAAAGAAAGAAAGAAAGAAAGAAAGAAAGAAAGAAAGAAAGAAAGAAAGAAAGAAAGAAAGAAAGAAAGAAAGAAAGAAAGAAAGAAAGAAAGAAAGAAAGAGAGAAAGAAAGAAAGAAAGAGAAGGAAAGAAAGAAAGAAAGAAAAGAAAAAAAAAGAAAAAAGAACATGTTGGTCAAGAGAACTATATATTGATTAGATAGTCTAATCTTAATACCAGTCCCTTTACTTTTATAGCCAGAAAGCAAACAGTGAAATAAAATTTTAATTGGGTGAAGTTATCTTAAGTCAAAGATTCAAGTTCAACTATACTGCTCCCATCCTACAGCATGCTCAATCACTTTAGCAGTCTTGTTAGTACACAAAACACTCTAGAAATAATACAAAGGCATTAAAATCACTTGATTTAAAATTTTAATTATTTTTATCCTTTTTATAAACATCTCTCCCTTATTTATCCAAAAATAAAATAAAATGTCCCATAATTCATATTTTACATAAGTGATTCACCTATGGTAACAGTTAATAGGAATAGAGTAGAATTTAAAAGTATGAGAGGTATCAACCCTAGTTATGTTCGAACTTTTCCTTAAGTTCTCACCTCTTTGAGTTTTTAATATTATGAATATACTTCTCCGATTTATGCTGCATTTTCTTCACTGTATATGGTGATAATTTCCTGCACTACAAACATATATTCTATCAACTCAAAAAGTAATTAATGCTTTTAATTAGTACTTATGAATTAATATATGAAAAGAATTCCTCCCTTCAGAGCTACTCTGGATACTTCTCACAATGTTTTTACAGGAGAAATGAACACATAACCATCATCAAATTTAAAGCATATTTTAAAAACTGTTATTTCCATAAAGGGGACTTCCTTCAGGAACATTCCATCTCTGATAAAATAATCCATTACATGCAGGTGGTCTTAGAGTTAAAACTCACACTTTCTCAGCTAATTGCTTGTATTGTAGGTATCATATTCATTTTACAAATGAGGAGAAAAAATATCAGAGAGATTAAAAGACCAAACACCACATATTCAGGGTTGATATGAGGGAACTCTTAAAAAATAAAAGCAAAACATTCATAAGAATATGATCTTAACAATAGGAAAATAAAGAACATTTTATACACTTAAAAAATTCCACATCTATATTTTTTAATAATGCTCCTGAACCTGCAACTTATTGTCCTCTCAATTTTGTAACAATTTGTACATAACCTTTCTTATTAAAATATAAAATCAATATCTGTCTACTGAGGTTGACTGAACCATCAAACTCATTTTACACCCACTTCATTTCACAGCTACAATTACACTTTTTCACCCTGGAATATCAAAACAGAGGCACAGCCTGGGTTTTTCACCTTCATGGCTACATAAAAGAAATACTCTTAACAAATGCATTTCCCCAGCTATTCATTGGTTTTAAAAAAAGAAAAAGTACTCTACTGATGAATGTGAAGTGGCATAAAACTAGAGTTTTATACAGATGGGGAAAAATGTATCTCAAATTTTAGCTCTCTGGAGGATGGAATAAAGGAAAACATCTCTATTAAAATCTACCAATGTACTTAACAGTTTGTATCTTCAACTACATTGAGTGATTTAATATCAAAGTTTCACAACTTTCCACTTCCAAATGTTGAAAGGCTAGAATGAAACAGTATCTCTGATGATTTTTATCCTGTCCAGAGAGCTACCAAAACACAGATACAACAAAGCATAAGCACTCATCCAAGTTTATCTCTTATGTGCATATTATTGTGACTTAAGCATCCCCAAAAAAGCATTTTCATGGTTTGTCAATGTAATTTCCCTATGGTCTTCTCAACCACACCTCACTCCTATACTTAAAAGCTTCACATATGTTTTCCTGAGCTCAGTTTCCAGAGAGCAAACACCTTTGGTATGTAGACATGCTTCATAATATCATTGTATCTCAATATCTTTACCATAAAATAAGGACTGTGAAAGCAATAAGAGTCATAAAAATCCAATTCTGATTATATTGGGATCCTTAAATAAATACACTGTTAAATGGCTAGATTTTAAATGTGACTTTCACTATTTTATAGTAACTAAAATAAAAGCCTATAAAGACATATATGAGGGACTAGTGGTAAAAATAATTTTCTATGATTCAACACCAAATGTGGGTCATTCCATTTGAATGCTATTCAGAGACCAGTTATGGAAAATTCTGACCAGTTTGCCTTTATATATTTTGATAGAACAAAAAATAAAAAGCAACAAGACACTAAAATTACTCTCAATATTTTAAATGAAATATTTCCGAAGATATTTTATAATAAATTGTCATTTATTTTATAATAAACCTAATTATTCCATATATAATATGCTAAAAAGGCTCATAGGCCTCTCTAATTATTTTCATTGACTCTCAGAGTTTGGAGATAGGTGAGTCCGTGCACAGCCAAGTCCTCTTCTTGGGAATAAGGAGTTTGTCATGTCATCCAGGGTATGCTGTTCAGCCTAGGTAATGATTTCTTTTTCTGAATTTACCACAAGGTAACCTGAATTATTTATTATTAGACTAACATAAGAAGACAAAAAGTTTTCCTCAAATTTACCTTATTCTAGTTGTACTTTGAATTGTAAAATTAACAACTGAGAATTTATTTATTTTCTGTGCTGGTTTAGACACAGCACTGTCAGGAGACACCCAAATGTCCTCTACTGACTTCTTTTCACTAGACATAATTTTCATCCTAATGTTTTGTTTTAGATTTCTAATTTTATTTGTCATTATAATCTTTGTATTTATTAATGGCCCCAATAGTATACGAATCCAAACATATATGTCACTGTGTTATCTAGAATAAAACTATTCTTTCCATCCTTATCGTTGTGTCAAGTTAACATTAAATCTCTGAACTATTCCTCAGCTAGTAACAAGAATGAACAAAAGTTGGCAATTATTATGTTCTGAAATTCCAGATCATGACCTTATTCTTTTGGCTTACAACTTTTCATTTATAACATAGCAAATATTTCTTAGTGTAAAGAGTTAAAAAAATGAGACACTAAGGGTGAAAAATGAAAGATGTTCTGGTTAATAATATACTATGAAAAAGGGAAGAAAGAAGGAAGGAAGGGAGGGAGGGAAGAGAATAGCGAAGGAGGGAAGGAAGAAGGGAGAAAAATGTCATAAACAAATTGTGATCTTAGGGGAGATATTCAACTTCTGAATCTCAGTTTTGTATTCTATATAACAGTTATAATTTCCTTGAAGGATGTATGCCACGCCTCCAAATCTTTTTTTTAAATCTTCACCTGAGGATATGTTTATTGATTTCAGAGAAAGGGAGGAAGAGAGAGGGAGACAGAGAAAGAGAGAGAAGGATGTGAGAGAGAAACGTGGATACATTGTCTCCTGCACCCCAACAGGGGATCAAACCCATGACGTTTTGTGTTTTTTTTTTTTTTTGGTGTACACAAGACAATGTTCCAACCAACCAAGACACCTCTCTAAATCTTGCACCTTGTTTCTCGCTGTTATCTGGTACTCTATATTATCCCTAAAAGTCATAGAACGACCTCTTAGATCTGTTAGTTATGCATTGGAAAAGGTGGTCGATACAAAGAATTTTTTTACTTTTCTTCTTTCTTTTGGCACTGGTGGAAGTACCAAAAAGGAAACAATAAGATATGTTTTGTTCGGGAATGCAGCAGTAAGGTAGGGGGAAATCACAGATATAATTTACATATGGCATTTTTTTCCCTTATACTAATTACATTCGACTAAACAAATTGACAAATACCTTTGTTACGTTATTTTCTTACATTTTGATGGAGAAATAGAAACTGCGGTGCGTTACCAAATAACAAATCAAAGTAATTTAGAAGCTGGGAATAAAACACTGCCATCCTCGATGGCTGCATGGCCAGTAAATAACTACAGTGCTCTTCTGCTTGGAAACGCACATCAGAGCCTGCTTAATGTTCTCGATCACTATCTTATTCCGTACCTCTTTATTAACAGATCGATAGTAAAAGACTTCAATAGAATGTGGGTTTCACTTACTGAACATAAAACTCTGTCCTTTCAAAACTACTTTATCCAATTATCTCCCCATAGAAATAGCCTCTCGTAATTTTGAGAAAGAATGAATGTTACTTTGAGCTTTGGTTGACACAAAATAGGTCTTCTAATTAATAACAGTAATAGGAAAATTAAGATAATAAAGGAAAATTATTTGTAGTATAAAAGGCACCCAAACAAAGGAAGAGAGTTCAAATTTTCATCAGTTTCTCAAATGGCTTGGTGAGCATTCATTTCCAGAAAGGTGTTTCCTGAAATAACTTTTATTTTCAGAAAAATGTTTTCTTGTATATTTCTATGTGAAATACACTGAAGATTCTATGGATATTTGTGATTGTCCTTATCTGCAGAAGCAATGTAGCTTCATAGATAATAACTCTCTGTGAACTTAAATTACTTAATATCTTGAAACACAGAAATAAAATAAAATAAGAATGCTTCTTTCACAGGGGAATTGTGGAGAGCAGATGGCATGTATATAAGAAGCAAGTGACAGATGAGAACATTAAATAACCTGTAGATATTTTGTTATTATTCATAGTATTATACACTATTAGTGTTTTGGGGCAAAATAAATGTTCACAAACTCTGTCAAAAGTGATTTAAAGCAGTATTTTACTACTGATAACCATCTGTCTTTTGAGTGTGTTATATTTTAGAAAAGATCCAACTTAAATTTATCTATCCATATGTCACAGTGGAAACATTTCCGCATTGTATCGCGAAGCGCTTTCTCCTTGTCTTCTTCACGCCCACTCGTGTGCACCTTCCTCCCCAGTTCCGGCTCTTACCTCACACTGATGACAGGATCATCTCTCTAAAGCATGGTTCTCATTGGCAATAGTAAGTAAGCAGAATTATAAGTATTCAAAATAAAGTAATGCTTGGTATGCATTTCCAAATATGTTTTCAAGACAGGAATTGTTAAAGGAATCATGATATATTCCTACTACATATGTATTAAAAATATTAGTAAAAATGATATGCATTATTGATGTGGGAAGAGGTCTATTAATTTATTGTTAATTGAGAATGGAAGCAAATTGTTTGAATAAGATTTATTACGTCACTCCATTTTGTGAAAGCAAGTCATATACTTATTCATATGACAGATATTTGAAATACATATGTAAAAACATATTACATCAGTCATAGTAATACATGTAAATGCAGAGGATTATGATTTGCAAATAGTGATCAGATCTGTAGATTGGGATTGGGGAGCATTGGGAAGAAGATTTTATTTATTTACTCATTTCTTTTATAGGAGACATAATGGGCATTTTGTTTAGCTTTTTTTAAACAACTTTTTTGATAAATGCTGTCAACAAATTACGTGGTGAAACTGAAAAAGTCAATGAGGATTTTCACTTATTGCTTTTTCTAATACTATATTGTCTACTTAAAAAAAGAACATATATTTCTTCACTAATTTGAAAAAATGTAAGGTCCATAATGTTTTTATTTCAATATTTAGGCAAAACTACCTTTATTGGAAGATACATCTTTGAATTACTTAGAAAAGTTGTCATTTATTACACTTTCATCTCAGAATTCTATTAAAATGACCAACAGAACAAGTCCTGCAGTGCTGTTGTGAGTATAATAAGCTAATACAAGTGGATTATACATAAGAGGTTTAACAAACTATGGGAAATCAGCAAGGGTTATGTGAAAAAAAAATCAACCTAATATAGTCTCTTTTCCAATGAACTCTGTACTGCTAAATGAGGATTTCTAGGGAAAATCAGGAGTTTCTTTTTTGCTGTTGGCTCTAGAAGTCTCATTTTCTTTACCTGAGAGACTTCACTAGAAATCCTTTCCTCAGAAGGACTGTTTCTAAAAGCTCAAAGGACTGGGCTTCCTTCACAGTTGGCAGTTTTCCTGCCCGTCACTGGAAGGCTCCCCATCTGTGAATGCTAAGGCAAGGGTTTGAATTAGACACCCCCAAGTTCCCTTCCATGTGAGCCCCTGGGCTATGAAATTCCTCTTACCAGGAATGTACAAATTCTACCATTCCTCTCAGCTCGATTGTAAACACTCGACCTGTCACTCACTGATATGAAGGTCATGTGTATGTGGCTAGCGGCATACCATGAGGAAAACTAGCCTAGTGAAAAGTACATTAGAAATGTTAAAAGAAGGACAAAGAGACTGCAGGGTGAATGTAGAACCAGATAAAGCTAGAAAACAGGCAGGGGCCAACCCATGGAGGATACTAAATGAGGAGCAAATGAGCACCACAGAAGAGTTTTTCACCAGGGTATACAGCAGGATGATAAAATAATCAGAGTCAGAAAGATATCCATTCTGGCTGTAGTTTTAAGAACAGATTGAAAGGGGTCAGTAAAGTCTCCTCACATCGTTCTTTGACTCACACCCCTGCAAGGCTGCTCATGTCCAACAGTAGAGGTTAAAGTCCTTCAAGTACATCCTATAAGACTTTCTATGACCTCACCCTTAGTTCTCAGATTTTAGCTCCTATGAGTCTGTTACATAAAAAAATCTTGCATTGTATAAAAGTCAAAAATATTTTAAAAGCAATAGTGATTGAAACAATTTTATTGAAACAATTAGAGCAGGTACTAAAAGTAATCTCATCCCATCTCTTTTTTAGAAGACAACAATTACAAAAACCAGCTCTCAAGGGGATCCTTTTGTGCTTATCAAAAATCCTACCTGTGTATCCAGTGAACCCACATTATTAGAGAAACACAAGTATCTGAGCCTGTTTTCCTTGGTTCTTAATCTCAAGGGAGAAGGACTTAACAGTAGGAGCCTAGTCAGCTGTAAGAAAATCCTGCCTCATGGAGCTTCTTAGAACATAGAAGTATTGGAGCACCCAACTTGTATTCAAATATCTAATGGTTGATTGACTGAATTCTCTGACCTTCTCCTGAACATAAAGCATAAAATGACAGAGCTAAAAGTAAACCAAGGCCATTTTGTTCTGCTGCACTTGGTTTATGGTCATTTGTTGAATTGGTATATCTAGGCCATCAACAAAAGCACCCCTTCAGACATATAAACTCACAGTGATTTCAAGTATTTTTTATAAGACTGGGGTGCACCAAAATTTTTGAAAGGGAAGCAAGATGAAATTTTTCAATCTGCTCCTAGAAAGTTCATAGTTATGTTTCCCAGACATTCTGGGTGGGGGGAAAAACAAAGCAGAACAAATGTTTACGCAGTCACTATTTGGGAAGTCCCATATTATAACCAAAACGTCTGGCAAAATTCAAGAAGTACTGTGTTACGTACAGCATACTAAACCCACTTCCACTGATGCTGCCTTCAGCAAAATTATTATTTTTTCCTCCAAGAGAAAGAAACTTCATTTCCTACAATCTGGAATGCTCAAGATAGACATTGCAGATGCATCTGAAAACAAACTTCTATGTTGTCAGCATATCATAAAGATTGAAGGCTGCCTCCTAGCACTGGTAGATTTAAGTTTATGGCAGCATTTCTATTATAAACAACATTTGCCAAGGGTTTATAACTCAGCTGTAAAAAATCTGTTCCTAGATCAAATTTTGTAGGTTTAAGAAAGGAGAACATATTAAAGTTCATTATGAAATAATACAACATTTTAAACCACACCTTGAAATTGTAAAGTACACAAATTTTTTTCCAGGCTTTTGTACCACAACTTAATTTTAATATATAATGCAAAAAAAAAAAACAAAGACCAAAAATTTGTGGAATGGAAACCCATTTTCACCTCTTCGGAATGCATGCTGAAAAATAACTACAAGTAAATAACTGTCATTCAGAATAGATTTTACTCCTAGTTAGACTGTATTTACTCTTGTAACTGTGGGTATAGGTAACTGCATATATCTGTGCTTACTGAGTTGTCAAAAGATATTACACTTCAAAAACAATTCTGGGACAAAAACCAACATATGTGAAGTGCAAAGATAAAAGTGAAACCAATGCTCCTGGTAGCATCTCTTTCTTTCTGTCATATATACATAAGTTCACACAAACACACAGTCTCCCTCCACACCCTGTTTGTATATATATCACATAACACAAATAGACACGTAAGTGCCAAGCACAAAGCCTTTTATTGTCTTGGGTTTTCCAGGAGTAAAAAGGAAGTTAAGCCTCAAAATAAATAAGAAAAAAAACCCCAAAATTTAGACCTAAAGATTTTTAAAAAATCTACACTTACAAAAAAATTAACAAATAGTATCATACACTATCTTTCTCTGAACAAAGGATTCAGTATTCTCTACATGTGCAAATCTTCTACCTGATCAGTTAAAAGGACATTCCTTACTCAGTGATCATTTCATAGACAGTTGCCAATGATAGCAATTTGAACCACTCTTCCAAATTATTTAAATCTAAAACTACTAATGCAGTTACCAATCGGAAAGGTCATTGAGAAGGCCAAGTTGTCACAACATACTTGCGTGTCTTAAGAAGGCAGCTTACCTACTGGTTCTCACCTTGAAATTTTCTCTGAAGCACCCCCTCTGGACAGCTTCCACCCCTCCTCTTGCCTTCCTTTTCTTGCTAAACCTCTCAGCCTCATCTCTTCCAAGAGTCTCCCTCCCCAACCTCCGGTAACTCTAATATTTGTTTACAATGTTTACTTGGGTAACAAAGTCAAGAGGTTTGCAGAGCTTGAAAGAAAATTTAAACTAGACATATCAGAAGAATATTGCTCTACAATAGGGAAATATGTAAGAAAATTACTTTTAAATGGCAGCGATGTCTAATAAGACACGTCCTTGGAGAGATAATAACTAGGTCTCACATAGGATTGAAAGTCTCTCTAAGGAAGAGAAGAAATTCCGAAGGACAAAAATATTAAATAAGGATGATGTTAAAATGGATAGCTGCACCCAAAAAGGGGGTAGGGATGAGAATCTACTTATCTAAAAAAAGGTCTATACTAGACTACTTGATTTTGGAGAAAATGCAGAACTCTGACACCACACATATTTAATATAGTTTTAATTTTTTTCTTTTAGCTTATACCCAGCTTTATTTTGAAATGGCCTTTGGTTTTATCATCCTAAATATATCAGACATACTCCCAAATTTAAAAAAAGCAGGAAGATGTGTGAATAATTACAGTTAGAAATTCAAAAATATCAAATTTATTGCTCTAAAAAGATCATTGTTCACTGCTCAAAATGCCAATAGGAGGAAACGTTAGCTCTATGCCTTGAAAATCCTCCTCATACTTTGGAGAGAATATCAGCCATTTACGTACTTCCCTAAAAATATTTTTTCCTTGTCTCTGTAGACTTGTAATACCTTCCAAAATAGCTTAGCTTCCCAATTACATTTGACTTGGCCCTGCCTTTGTTCGCTTTCCCAGGCATGGCTCCTAAGTTACTGAGAGAGATAATTTATTCTAAACACATGCATTTTTTTCTCTTCTTTTATCTGAAAAAAATTTTCCCTCAAACAACTCTTGCCTTCTTTAACCTGCAGCATTCTACGAGCATTTCTGAATTTTTGGTATACACTATAAAAAAAATACTTTTCTAGAATAGCTAAAAAAGAATTTATTGAATTTTGAAGGCTCTTTCAACTATAATTATACAAGTCTGATAAAGTTTGGAGTTTGATTTCTTCAGTGTTTTAACAAAGTCAAGTGTTTTTTTTGAAGAAATGAAGGTACAGATATTTAAGGCAACAATATGAAACAAGTTGTGAAGGAGTTAGAAATAAAGGAATTAGTTATGCATATATGATTCAAAAAGAATTGTCTGATAGAAACTTAATACACAGCTTGCTGAAAGTCCTTTACCTAAGAATTCTCAAGCTTCAAATGACCTTTCACTGGATATTTTAACACCTGTTGCTCCATGGATTTTCCTGTAAATCTAAATTATTATTTTGCTTGTGTAATGATAACAGAAGTTATCTCTAAATATTTTTTTTAATTCAGAAGTATTTGTTAATTTGAAAAGGTAATTGTCTATTAATCATTCTGCTATTCTTGAAGTCTAATTTTTAGAAACTTAGGGATAGTGTTTGCCAACCTAATTACATCAGTTCATCCTGGGTGTGGGAATATAGTCCATGTACAGGGATATAATTAGATTCTCCTATTTAGAAGACTCACCAAAAAAAAAAAAAGATACTCCACAATTTAACTATGTCTCTCACCATTATAATTAAATTGAAGAATAAAGAAAAAGGATTATAGGAATCTTAAAATTGCTTATACAGTAATAATTGTTATTTATATAATGCTCTGCAAAGTGCTTTGACCTCATTAAGTAATTAAAAGATTACATTCAGCTTTTTATACAAAATTTTACTTACATCAGGCCCCCAAACAATTTAATTTCTTAAAAAATGAAAATGTAGCTTAAAGTATCTCTAAGATTCTTTCCAGTTTTATTAAACCATAACTATACATATTAATTGAATGTGTATTTAAAATTTTTATTTGTAGTATCCTATAACTCCTTTCTTTATGTGCATATTTATACATTTTCCCTCATATCTAAGATCATAATCACAAAATAGTAAGTTGTTCTGCAGAGCTTGGATGCTCAGTGACTATGGTTAAAAGGCAAAATCTGAGGCATTTTCTCATGAATTTCTGTCATAAAAGAATAAAAGGAAGGTTTTGTTTTTTTGTTTTTTTCCCAGCCGAGTGGCTCCCCCTAAGTTTACTGTCAAATGACATTCTCACATCTGTAAAGAGGAACAGAAAACAATCTCCACTAAGAACAGCATGTTATATACAGAGCAAGGTTATCCAGGAGGTGAGGAATCCAAGCCCTTTCCAATAACCAATGGGCTACGGAAACCTTGCTTACCCAGGCAGGCCAGGCTCAAGTTATTAAGAACTATTTTCACTGACTAAAGATCCAGCTCTGCAAATGACAGAAGATGAGAGTGCCGTCTGACAGGAAGAGAAGTGAGCATTCACAAAAAGGAGAAAGATTCAGAGATGTAAAAGAGAGCCGTTCAATGGACAAATACTGGAATCAGGTACATCAACAAAAGCTTCACGGGAGACAACAGAAGAATTCAGACAGTACTGAATAGTTTCTTTTGCTGAACAGACAACAGATAAAAAGAAAAAAAGTCTCACCTGTATGAAATGTACAGCCAACTGGCTGAATATTTTAAAGCATGAGTCTTTGTGAGGAAAAATAAAGTATGCAAAATAAGTGACATGTATCTTCCTAAAGTGAGAAAAAACTCAAGCTGCTATTAAGAAAAACATGAGTAAAAGAATAATAACCTTAAAAGTAAGAGGTTTATACCAAGAGTTGGAATAAATTTATTTGCTACAAAGAAACCAATACTCATTGAGATGATGCAATGATGCACATCATAAGTATTTTGGCTCTAGGTTAATACACAAGAAAATAAAAAATTGCAAATATTTTTGTATAATGTGTTCAACTTAAAACCATGGCAGATCAGAGTAAAGAAAGAAAACAAGAAAGAAGAAAATGCTGTTGATGACATTTGTTTCCTCCTGAGCCAGTCTTTTAAAAACGTTTGTGTTTCCCACTCGATGATCTCCAAAGATCCCAAGGAAACTCTACTTTTCTCTCCCACTGGGACAGTTTTGCCATTTTTGGCAACAGTTAGTATTTGAGAATGCAGAAAAGATTATGAATCATAACACAGTTTTAGTAAATGATTTGAAATGTCAATAGTTATAATGGTCACTTTAAAATCTCTTAAAACAAACTGTGACAAGTTTGTAAGCTAAGAGCCATAAAAACGATTAATAAATATATCTCCAAATGATTAAGTCATTTTTCGGGGACCCATTCTAGAATCTTTGGGAGTATGTGCCCAATCTGCTGTGTATCCTTGGGAAAAAAATATAGTAAACATTACTTCTAGAAACAAAAATTCTTAACTATATATCTCTTGGAAAAAATATCAGCAAGAACACCCTACACAAAATAGTCTTTGTTCTAACAAATTGTTCTGAATGTCTTTTGCTAGACTTTTAAAGTAGTGAAGATAAATTTTCTGCCAAAAAGAAATCTGTAAAGAACTAGTTAGAAAAGAGAACCCTGGTGCACTGTTGGTGGGAATGCAGACTGGTGCAACCACTGTGGCGAGCAGTATGGAATTTCCTCAAAAAACTAAAGATGGAACTGCCTTTTGATCTAATGACCCCACTGCTGGGATTATACCCTAAGAATCCTAAAGCACCAATTCAAAAGAATCAATGCACCCTAATGTTCACAGCAGCATTATTTACAAAGGCCAACTGCTGGAAACAGCTTAAAAGCCCATCAGTAAATGAGTGGATCATTTACACAATAGAATACTATGCAGTAGAAAGGAAGAAGGAACCCCTACCTTTCCTGACAGCATAGATGGAACTGGGGAGCACTCTGCTAAGTGAAATAAGCCAGGCAGCAAAAGACAAATACCATATGATCTCACTGATGAGAGGGACCTAATGAACAAAACAAACAAACAAAATAGAACCAAAGGCAAGGAAACAAGGAACAGACAGCGACCAGAGTCGGGAGAGGGGGCCGAGAGGGGAACAAAAGGGAAGGACCTAGTCAAGGAACACGTATAAATGGGCCACCGTAAGGGGCAACAGGGCAGGGAGAGCAACAGGGGGAAACTGGGAAAACTAATTGAACAACAACAAAAAATACTTGATCTATTCTATTTGAATAAGTTCATTTCTTGTAACAATTTTTACCTATTCTGGATGCAAAAATTTTTTAAATACTGACATTGAATTGTTACTCAAATTTGAAAATCCTGGATGACCTTTAATTTCTATTGATACTTATATTCATCCTCCAGCTTTTCTGCCACAAATGGTAGCTATTAATCATTGACAGCTACTTAAATTTTAATTTACCTTAATAAAAATTAAATAACATTAAATAGTTCCTCAGTCACATTAGCCGTATCTTGAGTACCTAACAACCACATGCAGCTAATGGCTGCCATATCAGTCAGAGCAGATACAGAACATTCCTATGAGCACAGAAAGTTCTCTGAGCTCTGACCCACAGGCTATAAGAGAAGGACATGATACATTTGAATATCTTATGATATAGGTGCTAAATTAAATTTAATTGCCAAAGTTGTATTTCTAGCTATAAGAAAAATTAATTATTCTAAATTTCAAATATGTTTTTTTATCATCCTTTATATTATAACAAAGTCCACAGTCCTAAAGTGAGTTTATTTTAATTTTGTACTGAGCTTTTCAAACTCATAACTAAAAGTCAATTGATAGGTGTCTAAAAACTCCTTCAAGACTTCTTGTATTACATTAAACATTCTAAGGCTTTTTAGGCAGATTCAGGGGAATAGCTTAGACAAGTTGAGTGAATACTCTTTAATTATCTTATTATTTTATTAGTTAACATTTTTAATATTGTATCACTAACTAAAATAAGAATCTATGAGCTAAGCCATAAATATTACATAACAGGTTATTTAATAAATATTATTAAATATTTATATTTAATATAAATTGGGAGGGTTCATTATTTGTAGCTTGAAACACACATGTCTTTTGTGTCTTCTAAAGACAGAGAGAAAGACAGAGACCCTCCCAATCATACCACACCCACATGGACATATTAACTGGGAGGAGTGGGGAGGCAGTCTTTCCAGAATCAACAGTCACAAAATACCTGCTCACGCCTCAGAAATGGTTCACATTAGCTTATCTCTAAAAACCATATCAAGGATATTTTCTCTAATTCATATAATATCATTTCTTTACCCCAGTTCTTCACTCTCTAATTCATTTGTCCATTTTTGTGCTCTACAATGAGAAGGGGAAAAACCAAAGGAGAGCAACACTTCTAACAGTGACATCCCCAGTCCCCTGATGACTCAAAGTCAGTCTGCTAAATACTGTTTAAACATAACAGAGTAAGTCCCAAAAACAACAGGAATCAAAGAAATGGCAAGTGGATGGAGTTAAAAATATTTGACTCACCTGTTCTCTACATTGTCTGACAAAACTGATATGGATGTAATCACACTGTGGAGTTCAAGAAGAGTCTCACTCTGATACATATTAATCATGTTATCCTTGCAAGCATTTTACAAAACTATCTGGATGCTCCCAAGAGAAGTAGAACACAAATATATATTTTTATATATTTATATAAATTTATGTATAAAAAATATATATTTATGTGTGTCTATGTAGGAGGAGGGGGGAGAGAGAGAGGAAACAAAGTAATAAAATATAAAGGAGAATTATTAACCTTATTGCATTCCTAGTTAAGAAAAATTAGACAACCTATGAGTTATATATTAGTCTTAGAAACAGTTCCTCTGGTTGCCAAATATTCTCTATGTTCTATTATAATTAATTAATTAAAATGCGATAGCTTCTTTTGTTCTTAACTCTCTTGCATTTGTGTTTTTAAAGTGCAACATAGCTGATTTAAGATATTCCCTGGCAGATAAAACTAAGATATAGCAATATTATACCACAGCTAATTTATTTAAATTGGTATTCTAAGTCTTCTTAAATATAAAGAAGAAAATGTATCCTTAATGTGGCCTTAATTCATTGTAGGATATGGGAGCAGACATCTGCAACAGTTTAGTTTCTTAGAAACAGGAAAAAAACAGCAACAGTAGCATGACAAGAAAACATTAAAGATGGCATTTAAACTGTTGCAAGAAATGAAACAAGCTCATGCTCCATTAAATTCATGCATGAAGTGAACTCATCCTTCTCTCTAGAATTCTTGGCAAGTCAGTGAAATAGGCAGAAGAAAATACCCTTTAGATATTAACCCTTTTAACCATTGCTATTGCCTTTTTTCCTATAGAAACCTGAAAATGTGAAGAAATACAGAAACGACCCTAGAGGTCATGGAGCCCAAACCCTCACTTTACACAAATGAAAACTGAAGCCCAAAGAGGTGACATGACTTGTTCAAAGTCACACAGCCAGACAGTGACAGAGCCCAATGAGGAAGCCATGAATCCAGCCATAGTTCTTTCCAAAGCTGATGTGTAGGCAGCAGGCCAGAGACCCCAACCCCTATCCCAGAGAACAGCCTTTCAGTTGTACATACTCGTTCTTCCAAAATACCTTCCTTTCTTTGAGAAAGGAAAGGGTGGGGGGGAAACAAGCTCTAATGTTTTTTATTCCCAAACCTTTGGAGTCCTTTCAACATATATCAATGGGACTGCAGGAAAATTTAAATATTTACAAGATATTTGTAATTACTGATCAACTCCTTGTCAGATGACAGAATTATATAAAAACTATTAACTATTTTTTTCCAAGTCCCAGCCCCTTATAATATCAATCTAACCAAAGACAACTACCAAATTAATATTCCTAAAACAGTTTTAATCATGTCACTCTTTTATGCACAGACACCTGGAGGCTCCCCTTTATCTACCAAATTAAATGTAAATCGCACACTGGCATTTGAAGTCCTTCACAAAAGTCCCAATCAATATTTACTTCCTGGCATGTCCTGCCTGTTTCCAAGCCCAACTCCAGCTACACTACAGTCACAATCCTTACTCCTTCCCACCTCCATGCCTCTCTTTGCTCATGCTATTCTCTTTCCTTGGCACACATTCTCTTCTTCCACATTTACCTATCAAAAGTCTGTATTATTCCAGATCACCTTAAAATCCTATCAGTTTCTGATTGTCTGCTCCCTAGCTTCATCCAAAACACATCCACAATTAGTTGTCATTTCTCCTCCCCTTTAAGCCTTCCAAGACTCACTTTTTCTTCATTAATGAACACTATCATGGCGCTTTACATTTCCAAAATATGTGTACCTGCCCCAACTTCCTTCCCCATCACATTGAGCTCCTTGACAACCCAGTCAAGAGGCCCTCCTGCTGTCAGCATTCAATCAGTATTGTTGACTTCCTTGCCAAAGCCTTCTAAGGACAGAATACACAGGACTTGTTTAACGCTCACGAAAGTTAACCTTCACTGATGTATATGTGGAAGCCATGATAGAGGCAACCAACATGGACACTACAAGGAAAAAGTGAACTAAGAGAAATAAATATATGTTGCTGTAGAAGATGGTGATGGGACAGGCTGATAGCATTTTGGTTTTCAGGAATAGTCACATTCTGGCTCTTCATTCAGCTCAGCTTCTCTGGAACTCAACTCTCTCTTGGGTGTAGAATGCATTTAGAAACTCTTTTAACTCTTTCAGCATGATTAGTGCACTGAGGAAGTCATCTGTTCAATGATCTGGAAGGCAGTGTACAGCTCCGCGAAGGCCTGCATCTGTTATTGGGCAGGAGATATGACAACTTGCTGTGTTTACTAATTAGGTCAGCCAGTACTTTGCTGTTTTATTTTTCAGGAATCTCAAATGATAAGTAATTTTCCTAATTGAATCGTATTATGAACTGGGATCAGTATGATCACTTGACAAATGTTAACTTTGATTTTCCTAAAATCTCAAAATGAGTTTGATTTTTCTCTCTCTTTTTTTCCCTGGGACTATTTCTCTTCTTCTTCCAGCAGGTCAGCATCAAAAAGCAATCTGGGCATTCTGTCATGCTCTGATCTTGCCAGATGTTCCTGCCTTTGCTTTAGATAATTTTCTACTTCATGTCCCACATTCTGTATTCTCATGCTTTCTCTGAGGTTTATGTGGTTTTAATGATCTAGGTGTAGAAGTCTCAGGGAAAAACCTAACCAGTCCCATCTGTATTTCCCACAGCAAGAAATGCAGTCTCACCACTTTCAAGTTCTTTGGGCCAATTCCACTTCCATGCAAATAAACACAAAACTTGATATGTACAGTTAAATAGCTGGAAAAACAGGCTGAGCCTGTGCAATTGGCCTTGTATGCATTCTTTAATCTTGGCTTGTCAGTGAGAATTATACTCACACAGCCTATGGATGTGGGTGGCTTTTTTTCTGAGAGAAGTATTATGTACCCTATTCATTTCTCTTTGGGAAATCTAGCACTATACACAGCTCAGAAATGACAGTAATACAAAAATTTTAGTGCAGAAGATGGATCATTTTTTTATTCTCTTTGGTAAAAACTGAATGTAGGATTTTTTTCCCCAAGAATTTCTTTGTGCTGATGAAGTTAATATTTTATTTGAATACACTACAAAGGCACAAATAGTTTTCCTTATACTTTCACATTGATGACAATAAATAAAAGAATGGTAACTTCATTCGCATGATCAATTTTGCTGAAAATTTCACAAGCTCATTTATTGTGGGGTAGATCTGGAAATATGATTTATTAACAGCATTACTTTCCTCTGGGCTATACAGTCTCGAATCTGCTGTCAACCTTGCCAGTATCTCCTAGCTCACTGTCTACCTTCATATTTTTGCTATCAGTCTCCAATTCTGCTTTGAAATGTCTCTCAAATACATCATCTTTTTATTTATACTCCACTACTTTTTATATAAACTATAGGGCCATTGCTTCTTATCTAGTTTCCTTTCATATAATTTAACCAATTATTGACGCTTCCTGCCCCTAGCCAACCCTCCTCTGAAACCACGCTCATTGTTATCACAATCATTTGCCCAAAATATCATCACTGCGTATCAGGTGATAGTGAAACCACACATCTTGGGCTTTAGGCCTTCTGATAGTTCACTACAACCAATGTTTCATCACAATTCAATTACCTTCTGTGATCTAAATAACTGAATACTCACTGCTTCCAGGCTTTGTTAACTGCTCTGTCTTTTCTTTTGCTGGACAAAAGCCTTATACCTCTTCTTTCTCAGGGCCTACTCATTCTTCAAGACTTACCCAAAATATTATCTCCTTTAAAGAACTTTTCTTTTTCTTCTTCCCTATTTTTCCCCTTTGCCCCCTTCACTCAGCCCACCCCTTACTCCCTCAGTCACTCCCCACACCACTGTCCATGCCCATGGGTCATTCATATATATTCTTTAACCCCTCCCCCTTTCTTCCACTATTCCTCCTCTCTCCCTTACAACTGTAGATCTGTTCCATGTTTCCATGTCTCTAGCTCTATTTTGCTTATTAGTTTATTTTGTTCATTAAATTTCAGTGACAAGTGAGCTCATATGGCATTTGTCTTATACTGACTAGTTTATTTCACTTTGCATAATGCTCCCCAGTTACATTCATGCTGTTGAAAAAGGTAGAAATTCCTTCTTTTTTCTGTTATGTAGTATTCCATTGTGTAAATGTACCACAGTTATTTTAATCCACTCATCTACTGACAGGCACTTAGGCTGTTTCCAAATCTTGGCTATTGTAAGTAACACTGTTACGAACATCGGGTTGCATAAGTTCTTTTGAATTGGTGTTTCAAGATTCTTAGGGTATATTCCCAGCAGTAGAATTGCTGGATCATAAGGCAGTTCCATTTTTCATTTTTGGGGTAAATCCCATTCTGTTTTCTACAGTGTCTGCACCAATCTGCATTCCCACCAATAGTGTGCTAGGGTTCCCTTTTCTCTACATCCTTGCCAGCACTTGTTGTTTGTTGATTAATGATAACCATTCTGATATCTCATTGTGGTTTTAATTTGCATCTCTCTGATGGCTAGTGATGTATAGCATCTTTTCATATGCCTATGGGAGCTCTGTATGTCCTCCTTGGAGAAGTGTCTATTCAGGTCCTTTGTCCATTTTTTAATTGGATTATTTGTTATCCTGTGTTGAGTCATATGAGTTCTGTATATATTTTGGAGATAAAACCCTTATCCAATGCATCATTGACAAATTATATTCTCCCACACAATCAGTTCCTTTTTTATTTTGATAATGGTTTCTTTAGCCATGAAATAGCTTTTAAATTTGATGTAGTCCCATTTGTTTATTTTTTCCTTTATTTCCCTTGCCTGAGGAGATATATCAGCAAAAATATTGCTATGTGGGACATCTGAAATTTTACTGCCTATGTTTTTCCACTAGGGTTTTTATGGTATTACAACTTATATTTAAGTTTCTTTTTATCCATTTTGAAAGAACTTTCCTGATTCACACCCAACTCAATAAGTTCTTGAATTCTATGGCTATCTATAACATTTCATTCCACTACCCCATGACCTCTCTAGTCTCGTGGTATATGTTATTGATTATTTATAATTTGCCTTCACGCTGGATTTCAAATACCTGAGTGCAGCACACATATGTGTCTCTGTGTGATACCAATTTGTATAAACTGGATTTGCATTCCAATACCCAGAATAAAGAATACCACTCAGTACTCCAAAAATACATGCTGAATTCGAAGAACATGTATTTTCTTACTAGTGTTCTAAAAAATTATGTTCATTTATCATGTCATTAATACAAATCTACATAAATTATGCAACTGTGTGTTCTTCTTAGCAATTTACATTGAACTAAATTATTTCTTTCCAGTTGACAGTTTGTGATTTGCTGTCTGTGCACGTATTCTTCTCATTTTCAAGCTTTCCCCAACCAAGGATTAGTTAGTTACAGAGTTATGACTCTTTCCTCTGTCTCATTGCCACACTTCCTTGTCATCTGCGTCTGTCTTATTCTAACATTCTTATTTCCCCTTCAAGTCTTATTTTTAAAAGATGACTTTAAAATAAGTATATAACTGTGGCATTATTTTCAAGAGTTTACCTTACATTTTGCATATAGGAGGTAAAAATGTGTTCAGTATTCCACCCTGTCTTTGTTTGCTTTTTATTTATTTATTTATTTATTTATTTATTTATTTATTTATGAGCCTCTGTTTTCTTTTATCTTTCTCCTCTGCCATTTGCACTTTCCATTTTCTCAAACTTCATTTCTTTGTTCTAACTCACTCTCTAGTCTCTACCTTCTTCAGTCCTGGTGAAGAAACCATGTTAGAGAAAGCTGGTTAGGGGCGGTAAGAACCACGAGTCAAGAAGAAAGGCTCTGGCCAGTGAGATCCTCAGCCCTACCCCTTCCTCTGACCTCTCAACAACCAGTCAGAGCTCAGTCTTACTGGGGGCTTACCCTTCATTCCCTCCTTCCCACCCCAGCCATCGCCGTTGGTATGGGCCTCATGGTCAATGACACACCATGTAATGATCTTCTTGTCTCATGCTCCGATTCTGTAACTTATACTGTTGTCAGCGAGAACAGTCTAAAGTGCTCACCTGATCACGTCAAACCTTTGCTTGAAGGTTTTAATGACTCACCATCACCTAGTGAAAGCCCCCAAGGCACAGAGATCCGGAACCTGCCTTATCCAAGCTTACGTCTCAATGCACTCTCTGATCACGCCTGCTCTCTACCTAGCCAAGCCTCCCACCGCACCCCAGGAAATCCTCTTCTTTGGTGGAGGGGCCATTTCCTCATTCTTCACAGTCCCATTTTAAGCAAGATTATTATGAGAAAAACTTTCCTCACCATCTCCCATCCAAGACAGAACTGGCCCTTCCTTCCTTTGGGCAGCATCCTACTCTACATAAACTTTAATTACTTCCCACATAGCACCTCTGACATTTTGTACACTTAGTAGCAAAAGGCAGTAAATGGAGTTAAGGTGTTCGGTTTTGAATCCTGTCTCTACCTCTTTCAAGCTGGGAGACCTTATGCAGTTTATGTAACCTATGTGTGCCTCATGTGCCTGATCAGTGGAGTGGAAATACTAATAGTAACAATTCCATAGGGCTTTTCTGAGAATTAAGTAAGTTAATACAGTCATGAGCCCCATAATGATGCTTCAGTCAACAATGGACCACACGTACAAGGGTGGCCTCATAAGATTACGATGGAGCTGAAAACCTCTTATTGCTTAGTAATGTTGCAGCTGTCTTAAAGTCACAGTGCAATTCATTACTCACCTGTTTGTGGTGATGCTGGTATAAATAAATGCATTGTAATGCCAGTCATAAAACAGTATAGCACGTACAATTGTGTACAGTTTGTAGTACTTGATAATGACAATAAATGAATGTTACTGCTTTGTATATTTACTATATACTATACTACATCCCTTATCATTACTTTAGAGTGTGCTCTTTCTCCTTACAAAAAATTTGCTAGTTAACAATATGCAATGTTATACTGGCAGCAGCCTTGTGCATCTCATGTTTACCAGAGCTCCTGATTGCATCATTTTCTCTTCTGCTTGATTTAATCTCATGTTGTTTTGTTCATCATGACCCCTAAGCATTTTACACAATGACAAAATCACCTAACAAGGCATTTCTCAGAACATATCCTCCTCACTAAGCGACACATGACTATATAAAACCCTTAAAACAATGGCTACTCCCTGATAGGCACTGTACAAGTGGTAGCTATTATAATATTTTTTTTTATCTCTTGCATGATTGCCCCTTATGGGCAAATACCACATATAGTTGTTTTTATGCTGTGTTTATCATAATCCCTAGGACATATTAGACACTTAATAACTGTTTCATGAGAGATTGAACAAATTTATGGTAATAGGCATAAAAAACACACCTTTTATTTCCCAAAGTTACAACACGTCCTTTTCCATTGTTCCCCTTAGGTGTGCAGGGAACTGTAAGGATACAATGCAAATGTTCATAGTGTTTCAGTTGAGAGTTTTAGCCAATGTTTCAACATGCACAGAAGAGTTTCCCTCCTACTCTCTTTTCTAATCATAGGAGCACCTGGGAGCATGCAGCATGGGGCCAGCAAAGCCAGGAAACAGGTACTGGCTGCATAATTTGTGGGGCTCAGTGACAAATGGAAATGTAGGATCCCATGTTCAAAAAGTATTACAAATTTCAAGATAGTGACACTAGAGAATTTAACAAGTATCTATTCTGAGCACAGGGATCGGTTTGACATTACTGATTGCCCTCCTGCGGAGCCAGCTCTGCCAGGAACCTAACACCTTTCTCTCAATCAACTCTGACCACGCGTTCAAAGACATCGCTCTAGTCTCTCTGACGGCCAGATTTGTCTCTGCAACAAATTGAGAGATTCTAGGTCTATAAAGCTCTTACTATGCCTCTCTACCCTGAACTGCCCAGGTCCAGTCTCCACCACCCACTAGAAAAGCCAGTGGCCTCTCCTTTTATCTCAGTAATCCAAGCTACCCATTGGCTGTCATGCTCAAAATGTTCCTTCATTTATCAACCACTTTTTGGGTACCAACCATTCTCCAAAACTCTGTCTATGGTGCTGTACATACAATAAGGTCCCATCTCTGGTTGGCCCCATTTTATAAGGTGATTTCTGGCTTTTTTCTGAGAAAGTGGGTAGTTGTTAATATTGACTAAAAGAAGAAAAAAAATAAGCTTCTGGATGCATGTACATGTTAATAATGATATGACTCAACTAGGGCTAAATCATAAGGTGACCCCCCAGCACAGACCCCTGGGGGGCTTTTTGATGGTATGTAGAATATCTGTTAAACAAATCCAGTTAGACCTCTTATTAGATCTTCTGGACCTCAGGCTCTGCCTCTTCAAGAACCCCAAATGACATATCTTAGCAGAAGCAGTGGCAAAAAGTCCTGTCACGGAGATGGATGGTAGAACAAGGACAAAGAAAGTAAAATAATTACAAGATAAGATATATGTATCACAGGAGGGAAATTGGGGTTGGGTAAGAGGAAGAGGAAATTAAATTAGAAAGTGGAAAGGAAAAATGAAGCTTTTGGTCTGGAAAAGAAAAATCATTCTCCATGCTCCTATTACACAAATGCACTGTTGGCATCCTGTATTAAAATATAAATTCAGTACAGAGGCAAGAAGGCTGGAAGTAACGTGCACAGGCAGAGAGCCAAGAGCCTCGGCTGTTGGCAGCCACTCGGCCCCGAGGGCCTCTGCAACCGAGTCCAAGTTATATCTGTCAGACACTGAGCCACCGAACACTGTTATTTCTTACTTAAGGACTCTGATGTTGCCTTTGAAATTTTCTTCATTTGGGGAGCCATAAACAAATAGTGATTGCAGAACAGAGAGGAAGAGAATATATTCCTGCTTGCCATGTCTGGTGAGGAATGATTCAGGTGTAGTATTACTCAAATAAATGCAGATGGTGGAAGATGAAGGATCTCTCCAACAAAGTGCATTGTTTCTTAAGGCTGTTTATGTTTTCAATGAATATTTATTAAATCCCCTGTGAGTACTGGGGATATAGCAGTGAAGAAGAAAAATGTTCTTCTGGGACAAACAGAGAATAAATATGTAAGCACATAAACGAACAAGATAACTTGATATAAAGTTTAAAACATAATGAAGGAAATAACCAATGAGACATAAAAGAATAACTAGAGGAAAAGGGTGAGGTGAGGTTTGCTTGACAAAGACCTCAGCACATGCTCCTTAGGCAAGTGGCATTTTGCCAAGACTGGAATTATAAGACTTAGACAGGAAAAGAGGCAGACGTTGTAGGCAGAAGGAACAGCAAGTGCAAAGGTTCTGAGGTAGGACAGATATTGGTTATTTCAATGGCCAGAAGGATATCAACAAGGCTACAAAGTAGCACATGAGGAGACATATTATGGAAGGAAGTTGTAGCAGTGGACAGGAGTCACTACATAGGATCTCATAGGCCATGGTCTTGAGTCCTACATTTATTATAAAAGCAGTAAGAAATTCCTGAGGGGGTTCAAAAGAAGTGATATAATCTCATGTCAGACTTTAAAGTAAAAAGATTATATTGGATGCCATGTGTAGAATGAATTCCAGGAGCAGGATCAGAAAGAGGAAGACCTGTTAGGAAGTTATTGCAGTGGTTCAGGCAAGAAATTATGGAGGTTCTATATTAAGGTGAGAAAATAGAGAAGGATGGAGGGGAAGTGTGCGCAGAGGTAGCAGGGTAATGTCTGCAAGGTCCTGAACATCAGGGTTAGGCGATGCCTGTGCACATCCCTAAGAGGTCGCCTCATGAAGACAGGGCTGTCTCTGATAGCCTCACCCTTAGTAAACACCTAACTTATCTGGAAGTCACTTCTTTAGAAGCCTCAGTTATTTAGTAAACAAAATTGAAATAATTGTCTTTGAACAAAGTCTACATATTTCAGTTGCTACGGATTAGTCATAGTGGAGACACTCATATCAAGCCTATTTACTTTTATTTCACAAACAAGTTTGTCTCTTCGTTCTGTGTTGCAAGTACGGCTGCTCCGTTTTCCACCCCAGGAGAGACCAGCTGGAGCTCCTCAGAAGTGGGCAGGCAGTGTCTCTAAAGCCTGGCAAAGTGAGAGCAGTAAGAGGAGACAACTGTATCCAGGCAACGAAGGAGACCTAAACATATGTGCACATACATATCCCCCCCCACACACACACACACATAAACAAGCAAACATTAATTAAGCACTCAGAAATATTTTAACCTGCAGTTACTCAGTAAAATGGTCCCGCAGACCATACTAACAAGGGGCTTCAATATTCATTCCCAAGGGCTCACAGCAAGGACAACTTTTTGTCACAAAATATCTCTAAACCATAGACACCTCTCCTTATGTGTTCCCATAATGCCCCTTTGCTTCTCTTCTTCGGGGCACTTATTACCTTGTTACTTTCTCTTTCCATATCTCCCCCCACCCAAAGTTAGCGCTTCAAGGGCAGCTCTTTAATGCCCTTCTAATCTCCATGCCTCTGGAACCAAACACAGTGCCCTGCACAGAGAAGACACTCAACAGAAGTATGGGAAGAACCACGGAGTGACAGCTATTAGTTTACTTAGAGAGACAGCCTGCCGCCCAATAACTCAGCAGCAGTTGTATCAGTGGCTAAAGCCTTCCCAAGCTTTACAGAGACTGTATAGGTACAGCACTGGCTTTTTTAATTTTTATTTTTATAAACAGATGGGTAGAAAGTTTTAAACCACTGCTACTTGGCAGAGCAACTAAGGTGGGCTCAGGCAACAAGGCTGATCTAATTATAGCTTTGGTTATGCCTGATGTGTTTTATTTTGACGTGCAAATTCTGTACTCCATATGCATTTAAAAATTTAATTAAATGTTTTATTATAGGAGACACAATGCCAAATATTAGCATCATCACCTTATTTTTTCCTAGAAACAGCCATTCCCTCATTTAGTTTTGAGATTTTAATACAAATCAGGCTTACATTTAATTGGTAATACTGACATGGCCATCAACAAAAATGTCCTGTTACTTGCTACTAGCAGGCTGGCATTGCAAAGTAAGCGTCATCAGGGCAAAGAATACACCCTGCCCAGCTGAGCCTCAGTGGTGCCGGACATGGGTACGTCGCCCACAGTAGGTTCCAGCTGAGAGAGAGAAGGGCTAACTATGGAGGAAATATAAGGCAGTGCCTTTTGGACACAGAACACAAAACAGAGCAGAGCAACATCAATAGAACACAAGACAGAGAAAAGCCACGACAGCAGCAGCAACAACAAACCACAACAATAATAATAAAGGAAAGAAGGCAAGCATTACTATGATTACCAAAGATTCCGTTTAATGACATTGTGAGGCCCCAGTACACATTCTGCAAAGATTTATGGTGATTTTCTTTTTTTCCCTCAAAATGCCCTTTGTTAAACCATACAGGAGGTCAAAGCTCTTCATAGGAAAAAATTCTCACTCCTGCCTGGCCTTTCAGAGTGAGTTGGCATACAAAATGTTTTAAATGGCCATTACAGAAAAATTTTCTCTTCAAAATCCAAATTGATAGAAATTTTCGTTTTCATTGAAATGAGGTTAATCCCCTAAATAAATGGCTTCCAAGCTCTTTGAAAACAACAGAATCCCTTTCCACCTTCATTTGTTCTTTTGTTTAAAAGTCTTGGCACTGTGGATGGACTCTCCTTATATGTAAGGGAGGCAAAGCCAAGCTGCTCTGGTGGTATTGGGTGTGTGGGAGCAAGACGGGGTGTGATATGGTGGGGGTCGGGGGTGCGTCAAGGGGGGCCCTGGCAGGCTGCTGAGCTGCCTACCTCAGAGGCATTCCTTTATCTGAAGGCAGTCTCAGGAAGGCATATCTATTCCTAAGAAGCCTAGGAATCCAAATCGGAAGGGGCATATATGTACTCAATAACTACCCAGTGCTCCTCTTCCTTTTCTAGGGACAGCTCTATTTAAAAATGCTTCTAATCTACTTGACAAGGCTCCATTTGTCCTCCTCCCCTACCTGTTCTGCACACTTATCCCTCTAACCCCTTTCTTTCATTTGAGGAAAGTGGGAAGAAGATTCTAGAAAAGGAACCTGAGCTTTGTCAGGGAAAAGAACAGGGACGTTTTTTCGAGAGAAAGAAGAGAGTGAAGGAGTTTTTGTATGATCCTTCTAAAACTAGGAGACAATATGTCATTTCTTTTTGGCATAATTGCTTTAAAGGTCTTGCCTCAAAGAAAAAGGTGAAAGGGAGAACAAAGACCTTCTTCCTTCACACCTGAAATGAAGAGCAGAAAGTTAAGACTATTGTCGATTAATCAGATTTTCTATTTTTGAAAATTATTATGATTTACAATTGCAATGACCACAGCTTCTTTTATTATAATTTCTTTTTGTCATTGTTTAAAGCTGATTTTTGCAGCATTTTGCATGCTTTAATGAAAATTATGGGCAATAATTAAATTGTTCTAATGCTATCATTACATAGTACCACATGAATGGGGTTACAGTAAACAAAAAAGAGGCCTTATTTTAAAAAGAACTTCATCTAATTGCCTAAATATGACAAATGAAACAGCATTGAAAATCAATGCTCCTACAGTTTTTAGTTGGTAGAACCTTAGTTTTAACTAAAACCATGTTTGCATGTAAGTAACCAGCTGGATAAAATGCTTGAAATTCAGGGAAAGATAAAAATATCTAAATCATTTTGTCTACATAGAGTCAAACACTTGGATATTTAAATGTAGCCAGACTAATTTATAGTACTCTATCTTGACAGGAAAATACTCAAAAACAAATTTAAAAAAATTTCTCAGGAGAGCAAAGGGAACCCATGTCTTTTGGAGGTACTGAAGTTCACACGAAATCTGAGTTCTGATTTGAAAAGGAGTCCCAGCCCTCCTAGCTAGCAGCCATGTGACCTTGGGGACTTCCTTAACCCCAAAAAGCTATTAGTTTTCAACCTATAAAATGGGCATAATGATATGCCCACTTGATATTCTTAAAATGGGCATTTTGAAATTTTGGGGGGGATTCAGTTTGAAAAAATAAGTATGCCTGGTATTCCTCAAGAACTCACATCCTCCTAGAATCTCAGAATTTGACTAAATTGTGTTAACCCCAAATTCATGTTTACATCCTAAACCCGGGTACCTTGTGTGTGGCCTTATTTAGAAATAGGGTCTTTCCAGATATAATCAGCCAAAATGAGGTCATTAGGCAGGCTCTAACCCAATATGATCACTGTCCATATAAAAAGGGGTCATTTGAACACAGACATGCATGGCGGTGGGGGGGGGGGGTGCTGTGTCAACAGCCCCGGGGGAAGAATGCCATCTCTAAGCCAAGGAGAAGGACCTAGAACAGGTTTTTCCATACAGTCCTCAGAAGCAACCAACCTTGCTGACGCTTTGATCTCAGATTTCCAGCCTCCAAAATTATGAGACAAGTATTTTCTCCTATTTAAGTCATGTAGTTTGTGGAATGTTGTCAGGGCGTCCCTAGCAAAGCAATACAATGACCTTATTTAGAAACAGGGGCTTTGCAAATGTAATGAAGATGAGGTCATACTGGATTAGAGTGGGCCATAAATCCTATGGCTGGTAACCTTATAAGAAGGTCATGTGGAGACTCAGAGACACTGGGAGACACACAGGGAAGAAGGCCATACGACAACAGAGGTAGAAACTGAAGTGACGCAAATATAAGCCGAGGACAGCCAAGGACGGTTGGCAAACCCCAGCAGCTAAGAGAGAGGGAGGGAGATTCTCCTCCTTTGAAGTCTCCAGAAAGAACCAAGCCTGCCAACTCCTTGATTTTGGACCTCTCCACTCCAGAATTGTGAGGGAATAAACGTCTGCCTTTTCAGGCCACACAGTGTATGGCACGTTGTTGCAGAGGCCCTAGGAAACCAATGTAGGAAGTGTTGATATGAAGCTGTCTGTGCACTTATAAAGAGCTATGTAAAGACTTATGATTAAAAATTATGCTTCCACATCTAGTCCAGAGTTTAAGATTATCAAATCCAGAATGGATTTATGATTGTTACTGGCAAATTTATACACTGGTGTGACTCCTAAATTATTTTTCAATTACAGTTGACATTCAATGTTATATTAGCTTCAGGTGCAGAGCATAGTGGATAGACATTTACATAACTTACAAAGTGATCCCCCCGATAAGTATAGTAACCATCTGGCACCATACATAGTTATTGCAATATTATTGACTATATTCCCTATGCTATACTTTGCATCCAGTGATTATTTTGTAACTGCCAATCTGTAGTTCTTTATCCCCTCAACTTTTTCACCCAGTTCCCCGACGCTCTTTGCTCACTAAAGTTATTTTTGAAGTTGGTCATTTCCTAAAACTACTTTAGCACGTATCACCATGGAGGGAGGAAAAAGAAGAGTATTTATAAGAGAAATATTAGAGGCCAAAGGATTACCAACAAAATCTGTAACAGTAAGTAGTATAGAAATGAATTAAAGCAAAGATTATATCATAATTATTAAGCTAATAGTTTATGTTCGATATGTGAAAACAATTCATAAAACGTTATTACACTGGATAGGAGAAAGAAAGGCAGTTTTTACAAAGGATTTATTGTATGGCATAACTTTTTGTTGATGGCATAAGTCTTAAATGTTTTCAATTTCAACCCAAGTTTCTATAAGAAAAAAGTATTTATTCTCTGGAAAAATGGAATTGGACAACTATAATGGTCTTTTAATCATCTGCTTCAGGAGACTCTGTCTGCCTGTCAGTAAACAATGGAGCAATTGATGTTGTTCTTTAGAACTTTACAACCTTTTAGATCTACTTCATTTCAGAGTTTCAGCTTAAACAGTTCAGCTAGCTTTTAGATGACATCTGTCCAGGGCTACTAACACAAATATGAAGAAAAACCACTTGTTTGCCTTGTTTCTTTTATCTTCAAACCCAAAATTAACTAGATATGATTCTTCTCATAACAAATTAGCCGCCATTTTCTATGTGATCTGGAATCCCACATAAACAGTTGCTGTTTTGTTATTTTGTTTTATCCCTTCTGCCCTAAAATAATCTCCTGAAAGAAAACACAGTTGGCTACCAACAAGTTATGTTTCTTTGGGCATGATACTTAACCTCTTTAGTCCTCCACTTCTGCATTTGTGAAGTGGGAATAGGAACTTCACAGGATTGTTGTGATATCAAATAAATTAATAAGGTTGAATATCTAGAACACATGAAGAGCTCACCAGTTTTAATTCTATCTCTACGTCCCTTAATATTACACATGAAACTAAAATAGAAGCAATAAGAAGAGACTAGAACCCCACTACTACTTCTACCCATGTCCTTATGGACTCTGCCTAATTAGGTGCTAATTTAAATGATCTATCTACGATCTCTGTAAGCCAAAACCTTCAAATGTGTACTACACCCCATCTTTCTCTAAGAATATTATTTTAGCAGTCTACCATCTTTTCCCTATATTTTTAATTGTTCCCTTCCTTATATATACATTTATTTATTTCTTCTCTCTTAGCCTACATCATCAAAAACATGTGCTCTGGTGTTCTTGTGCTCCCATTTTTTTCTACTCCTTTTTATTACAAAATTCCTTAAAATAGTTATATTTATGCTCAGTGACTCCAAATCTTCTCCCATTCTATCACAGACCCACTCCAGTGTGTCACACCCATATCTCCCCATGAATGTTCATTAGTCCAAGTTGATATTTTATTTTGATGCATTTTCTTTGTTTAGCTTCCAGGATGAAACAACAAAAAATATTGGTTTACCTCTCATCTCAAAATATAGCACTTTCTCAGTCTCCATTGCTTCTCCTCTTCTCCCAGATCCCTTCATGTTGGAATGCCCCATGGCTTAGTCTTTGCCTTTTTTTTCCTTCATTATTTTCACCCAATTTATTTTATTCTTACTCAGCTCATGACTTTAAATCTTTACCTTCCTTATCACAATGACTCCCAAATTTGTATCTCTGACTAGACCTTACTCCTGAACTTCAAACTTGATGTCCACATCAAGTTTGGAACTTCCTTGATGTCCACAGTTAGATATCTAAGTTACATGAATTTAAACATGTCCAAAACTAAACATCATCTTTCTACTGTGTGTCTCCACTAAACCATTCTACCTTCTATTTTTTTTCTTTCTTAATTGATGGCAAATCTGTTCTTTTAGGCACTCAGTCTACTTTTAATATATCAGCCTGAATGATCACTTTACTATGAAGTCAGATCATCTGAATCTCATTACCTCTCTCTACATTTTTCACGTACACTGTACTATGAAATGTTCCCTAAATATCCAAGAGAGACTCTTACCTTAATGCCTTCATACTAGCTTTCCACAGATACCCACTTCACTTCCTTCCCAATGCAGACTATTCTGATTATTGTATTTAAATTTACCTTCACCCTCTACACCAGCACTCTTGAACCTTTACACTCAGTTTATTCTCATCCTACACCTTTTAAATTTAGTTTTTATTGTCTACATTTGTCTCCATACACTAGGATGTAAGCTCCAGAAGGGCAATATTTATTTTTGGTTTTGTTTTTCATTTGCTTGTTTGTTTGTTTCTCTGATATATTTCTGAGATCTGGAGCAGTAATCTAGTTGACACAGTCTAAAGACAATAAACATTTATTAAATGAATAAATAAATTAACTAAAAATACATAAACAAGAAGAAAGAACATTCTGGAATATAAACTCCTTTTAAAATCCTAAACACATTAATAGTGAAAGGAGTCATTGTATATCTATTAAATTATGGAAAAATCATTGTTCAGCAAACAACCAAATAAACCCTAAATCTAGAAAGGCTTTTTAATGAATTTAATATTATCTCAGGTAAAGAATATTAAACATAGCATATAAAAACAAAATACTTCTGAAATCAGTAATAAAATGCTCAACAAATCAATAATTGTACCAGAGCCACCTAGAGATTCTTATTTTCTGTACACAAAAAATGTGGTAAATTTAAAAAAAAAAATTCTTGCCATTGCGCAAATAAAAATTAATTCTGTTTTCATCTCAAAAGAACTATGCAAATGATAGTCAAAGTACTGGAGAAATACAAAGTTACACAACTCCAGGATATGCATGAGCCAACCAATTTGTCTATGGATTTTCTGCCTCTCTTGTACCTCCCTTTCATGTTTACTGCATAACATTTGACCACTGTATCTTTTGTTGGCAACTCTCAGAAGAAAGCAAACCAGAGAAACAAAATAGAACATAAGCAAATTAAAGCTTCTCCTGATATCAGCCAAAAGACTACGTTGGGGTCTTGGTCTGGACAGTAAAACAACATGCATGCTATTTAAAAGTATTCACTAAAATTAGTACAGGAAATGTTTTCTGGAAATCATTTGCTAATACTGGCTGACCCATTCAACTGAGGTGAGCATTAAATCTGTCTTAAATAGAGTCAACTGATAAAATAAAAAGAATTCACAATATATTTATTTAAATGTGCAAATGAAGAAAAAAGGGAGGGGGAAGGGTGGAGATATATTTCTCTAATACATCTATATATCTCTAATACAGAAATTACCTACCATAAGCAACTTAACATCATGGAAAAGCATCAAATATAAGCAAGAACTAGGAACAAATCTGACTGGACCAATTACTACCAGTAGGAAATGGGTCAAAACACTGAACTCAAACCTACTTTCTTATCTATATAGTAAGGATAGCAATAAACTTTCCTCCTAAACTTTTTGTAATAAATTATGTCTGGACAAATTCCAGTTTCTTTCACATGTTATTAGCCTACTTGGCCAAGTGATGATAGTCATCTCATTTTAAGCCTCTTCTTTTCTTTCAGTTTTGAGAAGATAAAACCCTAAAGAAATATCTAGAGAGTAATTAACATATAGCTAAAACTATCATGGGGAAAATAAAAAGCTAGTTTAAAAAGTGCAACTGAGACCTGTTCTAAATGAAAGGCAGCCTACTGGCAAAAATATGTTTTTCTTCAGTTGCACAGGAAAATATTAAAGCTCTAATTAAAAACTATAGCAAGGCATCTTGTGGAGGAGGAAGAAGATTTTCTTCCTTCTATACAGACTAAAGTGCTAAAAAACGCTTTGTTCTTTGAAAACTTAGTTGAAAGTAAGTTCTATAATGACAAGGATCTTTGTTTCATTCATTACTAACTCCCTTGAATAGTGCATGACTTATAATATGCAATTAAGAAACACTTTTGAATGAATAGTATGCACAGATTAGAGTGCACGTGGACCAGGGGAGGGGTCCGTCTGCCTCTGCAGGTGACCATGTACAGTTACAAAAGTAATAACAAGCCAGAATTTTATTAATGCCTAGATCAAATGCAACATAACTATTCCTATAGCTTATGAACCACCATTTATAAACTCCTAGAATTTTGTTGAACAACTGCAGAGTCCATATGCAATATCTATTAGCATATGCACAAAGATAAAATGTCTAATATTTTCTTGAACCAAGAAAATATAATTTCTTGAAGTGACCAGAATATAAACTCTTCACAATAGAGAAGGAAAAAAGTTAATGCTTGGAGAAAAATTTTACTCCTCTGCTTAAAAGTCAAGCTCTAAACTTCAGCAGTGTTTATTTTAAAAAGACTATGTAAAAAATAAAATTTAAATTCCTTGTTATTTAGATGTTAGAATGATATAGACAGCTCTGAGCAGAACCTATTTAACATTAACAGGATATAACTTTTCAGAATGCTTACCATAAAATCATGATAGACACGAACTATAAACAATACAGAATAAACTAGGGATCTATAGATTTTGTCCTTGGGCTAATTATAAATTAGTTCAAAATTTGCCAAAGTTAATAGCACAGCCTACATACATATCTCTTTGCCAGCTCTCTCATAAAGCAGATAGAACCAACAATCCAAAGAACAATGAAAAAGGATTCTCTAATGAATCGATTCCTCTCTGAAGTTGTATGAAAAGAAAGGTCACTTTCTCACTTACTAGCTTATCTTTTGGTGCCCTTATCATTTTCTGATTGTTGATATTTTTATGTATTATGCTGTATTTATGCATTCTTCAGTAACATCTTTATTTATGACTTTGTGAATCAACATCTCTATGATAAGAGGTGAAAGTCACTTAGCTAATTACACATACTTGAAAAGCTGCATAATAATAACCACTGCGGTATTATTGTACATTAGTTGAAGGGATGTAAATTACTGCAGTTATTCTCATTTGAGGAAAAAGAAGAGACTTTATTTTAGTTGTTTAAAACACCCTTCTTTGTTGCCCGCATATCCACCTTCTTAGGTATACTACAATTTTAACCCAAACCATGGTATCAATAATAAAATAAAGGTTGAATCCCATTCTAGCAGTATGCCCAAAAGACATAAGAACAAAAACAAAGCAAAACAAAATTCAATTCAATGCAAATACTTCTGATCTGCAGTCAAGAATTTTGTTATATGAAGCTTCTTCCATACAATGCAATCCTGGTAAAACAGAACAGTTTAGTCACCGCCATCCACAAGGATGTTGTAATGAAATCTGACTTGGTCCAGCCAGGGGATTAGAAGAGCACAGAGAGAATGTACAGCACTAGAATATTAATATGACTTCTGTATGAAGATTGGAAATTCTACAAAGTTATGAATAAGGTCAAAATAACACTTAGATGATTTACTGCCATAGAAAATCATAATCTCTTGAGTGATTTACTGGATGTTATACAGAAACAAAGTGTGGACAAGCTACATTCAGATGCAAGCTTGCAGCTGTCAATGTCTACATTTGCTCAATCTGGCTAGAGACTGATTTGAAGGTTGATTTAGTTGTAGCTTCTGAATCATGCTCTCCTCTATGTTTTAAAGTGTTTAACATAAATATAAAAATGTTCACGTAATTTTAAGACAGTAAATATTTAGTATAAAAATCTGCAAAACCTCATTCTCTTCTGAGAGAGTAACTGGAAAATGAAAAGACTCCCTGGGAAAAATACCATTACTTAATAGTAATAACTGTCCAAGAGTTATGCAAAATTTACCTTAAATGAGAAAGTTCATAGGGTGTTCAGAAGGAGCTAAGAATAAACAAACAAAAAACTAAGTCTGTGACTGAATTTATCAATTATAAGAGGAATAGAAATCTCTGTAGAAAAGGGTTCAGAGATCAAAAGTTGATGAGTTGGGAAGGAAGCTTTGTTTGGTTCCCTTGCAAGCAATGTAATAGGCCGAGTATCTTTTCCTCAACACAGAAACTCAAAGTAGAGATTCAACTCCTGTGAATGCTACCAGCACCAGAACACAAGGCACCATCCATGAGCTCTGTAAATGTTATCTGCTCAGCTAGAACTCTCCTTAACCATCTTTCTATGCCTTGACAGGCTTTATTAAATTCCACATATTACCTAACCATTCACTTCCCAACATCAGCAAATCATCCTTAGGGAGAATATCTTGTTCTTCCTCTGAAAGCTTTTTCCCATTTTTTATTTTCACTTTTATACATACCTCCTTTTCTACATATTTTCTTGCCGGGTTTTCTGGCACATTCCTTGGATATTCTTTTTACTGAAAAATGAATAGAAGACTAGAAAATAACATGGCGCTCCATTACAGACCGCCGTAACATGCAACACCACTATCTAACTTAATATGCTCCTGTTTTTACTGAGTGCCAAAGATCCCCAATTTGTTGAGCCTGCACATGCAATGGAGAGATGTTAATGCATCTTCTCAGAAGTCATTCGGTAGGAAATGGAAATTAGGAACCCATTTCTACCTAAATATACGTGCTGCGAAGGAAAGAAAATGAGTAGGCACAGGAAAAAATAAGAACGGATACACCAACACACATAAACAAAAAGAGCGTCATGCACACATGTAAAATATGTCTACATGCCAACAGGAAAAGCCATGCATGCTACCAGTACACATGAATTCATATTGTTAAAACTTAGAATAGAAAAGAAAAATATAAATATATCTTCCTGGTTTTCCTGCAGTAAACTCACCATCCTCAGTTGGGACATATATGTTTAAATATAGGCAATCTTCACTCTGGTCTTGTACATATGATGAAACCACATCCAAGTTATTAGTAAACCACACAGGAAGCATGACTTCAGGCAATCGGCCATCAATGATATTCTGGGGACACACAGGAGCAAATTGAGTAGCATTCCTGACATCTGACCAGGGAGACGGCGGTTCTGGAGGCTGAAAACGATGTTCCCCTGTCGGCGGTGCTGCATATGGAACCCCAAGAAACTGAATAACAGGCCCCAAAATTTCATTATTGAGTTCTTTCTTAATCCCTCTTATCTTGCCAAAGTTGGTGGTCACCAGCGGATCTGCATCATCCAATTTTTGGGAGATCACATGGGCAGCCTGAAGCAAACATCCCAACACACAGAGAGTCCATGAGGTACCCGATCCCCTGTGTGCCAAGCATGCCATCGCTGCTCTCCAAACATGATTTGGCCACGTGTATCTGGGCAGTGCCATGGTCCCACATTAGTTGTCTAGTTGTCTGGTTACAGTGAGGCAAAGTATTTGTATCCACTTGAGGACGACCTGATAATGGTAGAATACACCTCCTATTTCTTAAGGGTGAACTTGTCGAGAAAAGCTCAGGAAGCTCTTCTTGCAGCCAGTATCTCCCATTGATTTCACATGTATTGAAGTAGCGTCTTCAGTCATCACTATTTATCAGACCATATTCTACTGACCATTCTGTATTCCATAGTAGCAATGTGGCAAGAGTGGCCATTGACTGTGGATTTCCCTCTTATAAATCAAATCCAGTTAGCTGCAGGCCTATATCCTAGAGAGAATGAAAATAAATCATTATTACCAACAAGATGACATAGACAGGGTGATAACTAGATGTTTTACAAGTTACAGGACACCTTAATAGCGGCTGGAGTCAAGTAAGTTCAATACTACTATAGGACAATTGTGGTTTGACATGCCATGACGAGTGAAATACCTATTAGACTGAGAAACTTCTCTGACAATTTTATACACTTTTAAGTGCAAGCAGGCCCTGTCAAAAATACAGTTTCAAAAGCATTTCACAGAACAGCATTTTTAACATAAAAGGTATGTGTGAAATTTCCCCTTTATTGATAGCCTTCAATCACTTCAACAAACCACACAATTATCAGCAAACACGCTCAAAATTAGAATTTGATAGCATAAGACCTTTTAAAAATATATTGATAGAAAATTAGTACAACGTGAACACAATCTTCAATAATGATTAAAGAACAAACAATAAAGTGGTCCCCAATCCTGTGTGATGTAGAAAAAACAAAGTTAATGTTATAAAAAGAAAATGACTATTAGATGAACTATGATCATTTATTTTTTTAGTCTTTTTTTTATTTTTTATTTTTTTAATTTATTTACTTTTAAAATACATTTGTCTCTGCCTCCCCCCCCACCTCTTTCCCTTGCCCCCTCCCACCTTCCCTCCCTCAGCTCTTCCCCTTTGGTTTTGTCCATGAGTCCTTGCTATATGTTCCTTGACTTTCCCCTTCCCTTCCCTTTCCCTGCCCCCCCTTCCCTCTTGTCTCTGTTGATCATTTAAATACAACTACCTACTACGTAAACTTCCTTGTTATTTCTCAAAAGTCTGCAAATGGCCCCTCACCTTAAGTTAAGTTTCAAAAATTTAAAACACAAAGGAGCTTTAGACTCAGTTTGAAAAAGAGATAGAAGTTATCATTTTTTGTAGGCAGTTTTTTTAACCATTGAGCTATACAGATTAGATATTAGTAAATTTAAAATGTGAAAACTAATTTCTGAGTCTAAGTCAATATATTTTAAATTACAAATTTTGTTCTCACTATTTGTTAGAAATCAAAAAGAATACAAAAAAAAAGACTACTCAGTAATTTAAAAGAACAATCATATGTAATCATGGCATCTTGCTTATTAACACTGATCAAACATTTAACACTGTTTACCCAGCTTAACCTAAAATGCATCAGAATGAAATGTAACATTTAATGCAGTGCAATTCACTGTGTAATGTTATATTAACTGCAAAATAGCATACAACTCAACAAATCTGTCTTTTCTTATACAAGCAACCTTTTAAAGTGCTTACTTAGAAAATAATAGTGTCGATATGTATGACAGACGCTTCTGTCATATTATGGAAAGATGCTTAAAGAAGTGCTGGTTTGGCAGTGAGGCTGCCCTGACTGTGTTACTGAAGAGGTGATTGTACAAACTGGAGAGGGCAGCGAGGGACTTGGTTCAGGCCTAGAGTTCCTTTAGCTCTGAACAATCCATCACCGAAGGCAATAAGGAGATAAATGTCTTTCTTCAAAGATACTTCAGTCTGTGCTAATTCTCATACTTTTGCTGTGAAAGCACATTAACATACAAAAGAGAGGCTTAGACCTATCCCATTCCTGTCCCAGAACTCACGTACTAAAGATTTAGCTACACAAACCCATTTCTGTCTGAAGTATATTATGCTTATTCTTGTGCAGAATCTGGACAGGTCACAGAGTGGCTGAGTCTTTTCAGGCAACATTTGGTGTTAAAAAGCACGCTTTTTATACTTAAAATAAAGAACCCGTGGTAAGTCCTTACAAGTCTCCCACAGCCTAACTTTCAAATACAACAATTTCTAAAAGTTTTTTTACATGCTTCTTATTTCATTAATAATAAAAAGTATTTGTTCGGTTATTAAAAAAGTGACACTTCTTTTTGTATTTACGAATCCTTACCTGTGTTAAAAATAAAAGGGGTCCTGCTTCTCACCGAGGTTCCATTTACCACAGACTGTGAAGGATACAAATTCTGCATGCCATGGCGAATTTTCAAATCCTAACAATGTTTAGCATCTGATGTTACAAAAGTATCCCATGTTTCCAATGGGCTTAATGTATGAACTACAATACTGACCCCAAAGATCTTTCAGAAGTTGCTATTATAGTAATGACAGTCATCCAAGTCTAATGTGAAAATATAGCTTGTTTAAATAACTGAAATTAAAAATATACATAGATATATTTTTTCCCTTGGTGGTTTCTTAGTACATGTCAAACCCTTAGCTTTATACATTTACATCTGATTTACAACAACCATGTTATATAAGTCCAACTTCCATACCCTTTTTACTCGTGAGGAATGGAGAGTTAAAGAGGTTAAATACCTTGACCAAGGTCTCTCAGCTGATTAGCTGATCAACAGCAGATCCAGGAGCCCAGTGACATCTGATTTAAAGGCCATCCTCTTGATCATTGCACGTGATAGAGTCTTTCACTCTACAATTAACACTTTAAAAAATGGTCCTAGTACATTTAAAATTGAATTGTAAGAGTATTTTAAGTTCCTTTAGAAGATAGTCTACATAAATACTCTGACAATTTTATAGAAACAGAGAAATTTTAAATGATCTGCCTGTTCTCAATGAAAGTTTATATTTTTATTGTTTTTTTTTTTTTTTACTTTTTCAACTTTACATTGAATGCAGAGATTGGCTGTTTATGTTAAAATAATGGATGACCAAAAAAAAAAAAAAATCTCTACTACATAACAGCCTAAATGTCCACTAATAGACACTGATAAATGAATTATGATATATTCACAGATTGGAATTCCGTACTTCAGTGAAAATAAGGGATCTCAACCTAAATATATCAACATAGATAAATACCAAAATTCTTTTAACAAAGTTGCAGACTAGGTGCAGTAAAATATTATTAAATAAAGTTTTAAATATTAAAACAATACCAAATATATTAAACACAGATACATAAATATGTATTAACAAGACATTTGTCATCTCTGGGTAAGAAAGAAAGAGAATGAAATTAGTTCTAGCTAATAATTAATTAATTCACACAATTAATTAATTAATTGAAACCTAAGATGGATAAACTGTTGTGAAGCCTTAAAAACCAGCAATTAATTAAGTTTTACATATCTTTGCATTTAATACTGTTGGGTAATAACACACACACACACACCCCTCTTTGTTATGGAATTCTCTGTATTTTCCTGTATGTTTGAAATATTTTATAATAAATACATTAAAATAATGAGGTCGGAAAAGTCTTACTCAGCAAACCAGGCAAGTAGATGATCCTATTAATCAACACAGGACTAACTTCATGTGACTTTGAAGTTAGTGGAAGTCCTAGCTCACAAATTCCTCTATTATTTCTCTCTTTGGATTAAAGCATGTGTTACTGCTCTGGGAGAAATAAAATAAAAAATAAATAACACTTAAAAAGACATAAATGGGAATATATTGTCTCACTTGCATTAATTCATCAAAATAACTTGTCTATCAGCTAGTTTATTCCTAAGCGACCCAGACTAAAAAGGTGACTATAAAGAGAGTACAGAGAACTGTCTGAGATATTAGATAATCACAGTGGGTGGGCCACATTCATCAATCTTTTCATTCAATCAACAAACATTTGCTAGGTGGCTGCAAAGTACAGGCTACTGTGCTAAATGTTATGAAACTTTAAAGACAAGCACAATCCAGTCTTTGCTTCTACAGAGCTACAATATTGTAAAGGAATAAATAGCATAAAAAATGGCACTAACGCTGTTTGGAGTATGACCTGTGTTCAATAAATACATGAGGAGTGGGGGAGGTGGGACCCGGCGGGAAGTCTCTGCCTTCTAACTTTACATAGTTTTTATGTGTTGTCTTTTTACTATCACCTGTTTATTTTCTACCTTGTTTTGTTTTTGTTTTTTGCTGAACTCAACTCACCACCCCTCCCCCTCCACTGAGTTTCTTATCCAAGGGCAAGGACTTGGTGATGTTGTATTTTTTAAATAACATCTTTATATCCATCATAAAAATCTATGTGAAAATCCTTTAAACAGTGCAGGCAAAGATAAATCTCAGCTGATCTGGATTTACTGCATGCTTATCACTGAGCTACGTAGAGCCTGGCCAATACAATTGATTGACATCACTCACCATAGTTGTGTTCTATAAAGTCATTGCAAACACTGAATGAGGGAACACAGATCCATTGTCCCTAGAGAAATGTACACACAGGCTCACACACACACACACACACACAGTCAAATATACACCTATATATACATATTTAAATTAATATAGTTATAAATTATAATCTTAATCCTAAAAATAATTTATTTTAGTATATTCTATTCTATTTTACAAAAAGAAAAAACAAGGTTCTGATATGCTAAGTGACTTGTCTGAGGAGCCAAAGTTGGGACTCAAACCCCCTCCAACTGACGTAGAGCTAGAGTTTCTAGCACTACACTGCACTACCTCTCTGCACCCCAGCCCCCTGTTCAGCTCTGTGTGAGAGCCAAAGATGGGGGAAAACAAGGCATCACCTTGTTCAACCTCTCCTGGGAACATGCTCAAAGGGCAATTCAAATTTTGTACAGTTTTAATCATGTCTCTGAATGACTGTGAAAGCACCATGAGTATGGATTTGGGGGTTACAAATAAATTCTAGTGAAAAGGCAAATTTGCAAATACAGATCCAGGATTAATGAAGACTGACTGTATTAACTGAAGCTAAATAGTATTTTTTACTTATGAGTTTAGAGTTCAAAACATATCAGTCTGCCAACAGTGCTTAGTGATAATATTTTAAGAATTGTGTTCAGTAATAATAATGTAATAATACTTGCATGTAATAATAGTTGGTTTCAGTGGAGTGTGGTGATTTTCACTGACCAGATCTAGCCATGTAACTGGCATGTGCCTGTGTGACCAGCTGGCTGTAAGAAAATCTGAAAACTAACAAATGTTGGGCTTTCTATACCAGTATGTTTCACGTGCACACTCATGGTGGTTCAAGACCTGGAGACAAGGGGTACCCTGTGCGATCCAGCAGTGTGAGAACAAAGAAGTCTGAGTCTGAGATTTCCAGACTCCGTTCAGTACATACCCTTCTCCTGCTGTGCTTTATTGTATTCTTTGCCTGTAACGAAGTTGTCCAATGAGTATAAACTATTTGAGTCCTATGAGTCCTTTCAGTAACTGAACACTTAAAGTAACTAATGTGTAATTAATTCACATAGAAACTACTTAAAATGGGGTGAATAGCAAATGAATGTAATCACACAAAATGTCGCTAGGCTTTAAAAGAAGAGACAGGTCTATCTTGAGCTAGTAGATTAGGAAAGTCCACAAATCAGGGGAAATTTCAGCTGGGCCTGAACGAATGAATAGGATTGGAACAAACATTAAAAGCCATGGAAGAGATCTCAGGCAAAGGGCATGCTCTAGAAATAGTAGAAAGGATATCTAGTGGATACTGTGGGGTAGAACCTCCCTGGAGCGAGCTCCCATTCCAAGGACTGGTCCATGCCAGTGTAGAAAGCTATGGCCGTCTCGCCTTAATGTAGACCAACTCCAATGGGCCACCCCACACCCAAGGATCCCTGTGGAAAGGGGCCAAAGGAGGACTTGGTTGAGATTCTCTCACGTTCTTCCAGTATTTTGTACAATGGCATTCCCCAATAAACTCCGTGCGGGCAAACTTCCATCCCAGAGTCTTTATATTTTCCCTGGGAAATCTAACCTACCAACAGAAAAGGAAAGGAGAAGCCACATGCGAGGGGGGTACAGTTTAGTTTGGCAAGAATACAGAGTAAATGAGGTTGAGCATTGAATGAGACAGGAAAGTCAGGTTACAGCCAAATCAAGCAATCCCTTCATTAAAAGGCTAAAGAGTCTGGATTTTATTCACTGGATGATGAAAAGCCATTACATATTCCTAGCAGGGGAAGAGTATTATAAATTAATTCACAAGAAAATTAAACTAGCAGTACTGTGGAGCAGGGATCTCTAAAGCAGTGTGCTCATATGCCACCAGAAGATGGCCAGATGGGAAAAGAGAAGGAAATCACTGAAGTTCTATGTATCATAATATTTTACATGAAGCAAAAAAAGAAAGAAATTAAGCTTTGCTGATGTGAATACATGGTTTGATACCAGTGCCTTCATATGGGGGTATGATGCATATAGCACTAGGGACGCTCTTGGGAAGGTGTGAAGCTCCATAATGAGGTAGGCTTGCCAGTAGTAGCATTTTATTGCTGTTAGGGCTCTCCTTCAATGCTTAGTGATATATTAGAGTTTACATCATTGGATAGGTGCATTTATACATTTCCATCCATCGTGTTTTAATTAAAGTAACTCTCACAAAGCAGGCTACTAGATTGTTTTTCCCACAAGATAAATGTAGATTAAAGGAAATACTAATAATATAATCATAAGAACAAGAAACAAGGAGAAGTGAAACTTCTACATGTAGTACAAGTTCTTCTTCGGCTACATTGCAAGACTGAGAACAAGGACCATTTAATCATATATAATAACATGAGACGATAATGTTTGAAAGTGTGAGGAAAGACTGGGGTTTGTGGCTCTGGCAAGAGAGGTTTAGGGACAGCCCCAGAGATCCCTGAGCTGAGCTCCTCTCCCACACCACAGATGCCATCTTCTTTTGGGTGGAGCACTGCCTACCACAGGGCATTGGCCTGGGGGAAAGTGATAGCCCCATCCTCTGGACATGCTATAGCCTGGCGCTGTATAGCTTGCATCCAGTCCAGGAGTCAGCTGCCTGGACCAAGGTGTACAGTTCTGGGAAGACTCAGGGCGTGCCAGTTACTGATTGGTGAGGTTTTGGGGCAGAGGCCATTCACCCCACTTCCTGGTTAACTTGACTGATGCTTCCTCCTCAGTGGAGTTTCATGCCCTCCTGGTGGCTCAGCCCTGTTGAGGTCTGGGTAGAATCCAGGGCAGGCTGAGTTGTGTAGTTCTGGGGCAAGGGCCACTCCCCAACGGTCCTCCAAGACTCAACTGCAGCTCCCCCTTAAGGGAGATCCACTAGCCCCATCCATCCCACTCTTGGCCCTACCCTGTGAAATCAGGCTCCAGGTAGAATCTGGCACAGACCATGTGGCTCTGGGTGGGGGGACATTTTCCCCTCACATGCCCAACAAGGGCAAAGTCCTTCCTTCACTGGCCAAATGTTGATCTGCGTGGGCCTAATAAACTCTGCTGGCCTCACCCTGAAGATTCCCTGAGACCCCACACAACAGGTGGCAGCTAGACTTGGTATACCCAGCAACATTTGCTGAGTGGCCTCAGATCCAGCACTGGCACCAAGTTTGAACCTATAGGGATCTGGTGATCACCAGTCACCCCTATCTTGCGACTCACTGAGAAAGTACCTCATGCAACTCAAGTACCACCAGTGATTCTTTCAGTGACTGAGCCAAAAGGCAGCCCACGGGTGGAGGCAGGCAGAGATTGATCTCGTGATGCTTTAGGACTTTTGCTGACCTGACCCTGGGCCTGGTGTTGGGAAAAGCTGGTTTTGGTGTGCAGCTTGGTCCTTCCCAAGCACACTCAGGCCTAGCAGAAACAGCCACAAACTGCAGATCACTCTGTAGCTCCAAAAAGGTTGCGCAGGGCCAGTCACATGTATTGTCTAATATTGGCCTGCCTCCCTCCCAAGAGGCTCCAGAACCAACACACCTGGTGGCCAGCTTCAGGCAACATCAAAGCAGGAATTAATTAGCTTCACAAACAGCATATCCAAAGGGAAATCTCAGCAGGCACAAAACCCCTCTGAGGCAAATTCTGCATCATGTGGTCTGCACCTGCATAGCATACACTGTGGTCCTCACAGTCAACGAGCCTGAGGGTTGATCCCACACACAAAAGAGCCAATAGAAATCAAGACTAAATAACAATAAGTGGGCCCGCATAACCCACACAAAGGACATTCCTGGAGCAGCCAGTTCAGGTAATCTAGGAAACTGTGCCACAAGTTCTGCATCAAATCTACTACCTAAGGACACTTTACAAATACTAGGAGTCATGGAAGATCTATCTAATACATAGAAACAAATACAAAGAGGCAGCCGAAATGGAGAAACAAAAAGATTGCCCCAAATGAAGAACAGGAGAAATCTCCAGAAAGAGAGCTAAATGAAATGGAGGCAAATAATTTTTCAGATTTGAGTTAAAAAAAAAAAATTACAAAGATGCTCAAGGAACTTAGAACTACAAAAGCATAAAAAAGGACATAGAAACCATGAAAAAAAAAAACAGTCATCTGAAATTGAGAATACATTAGAAAGAACAAACAGTAGGATGGATGAAGCAGAGGATCAAATCAATGATTTGGAAGACAAGATAGGAATAAAATACCCAATCAGAGCAGCAAAGAGAAAAAAAGAATTTTAAAAAGTGAAGGTAGTTAAAGGGACTTTTGGGACAACATAAAGCACAACAACATCCACATTATAGGGGTACCAGTAGGAGAAGAGAGAGAACAAGGGATTCAGAACATATTTGAAGAAACAGTGGTTGACATTTTGCTTTGCTCCCCTGTGAGACTACTTCAATGAATTCATATGCTTGGTTTGAAGGTCTGAGAAGAGTAAAACACACAGGACACCAATAGGAAGGAAATAAAAAGACTGTTGATTTGCTTAGTGGGGTTAATTAATAGGCATAATTTGAAGCAGCTCCAAACAGTGTGGTTTCAAGACTTTTCTGAGCAACATTCCATAATCTGAGGCAGAGAGTAAATGATGGAAGTTTGGACTGTGAACAAGCAAGGCAAGAATGGTAAAATTTCAAGAGCAAAGGTCATGAGAAATGGTAATTATAGTGTGAAATATAGAAACTAAATTTGGGTAGGAAGGTGTGTGGTACCAAAATGGTACAAGGAGAAAAAATAAATAATCAGAGCCAAGAATTACGAAGGGGCTACTCTGAGATGGAAATATCCAAGTTCCAGACCTCGACTATGGAAAAGTTCAAAGGACACCATGGCCCATGTTGTGTTCATACTAACCTGTAGCTATTGAGAACTAATGTGATGACAAGTATATTCTTTCATGACCATTATTAATTAATAACATGATTAATGGCTAGCACCAACTGAGCACAGACTAGAACCAAACAGTGAGCTAAGTGCATCAGCTCATGTAATTATTTCTAAATACCATAGAGATCATTATCATCTCAGTGTAACAGAAAATTAAATAGAAGACCTGAAACACAAAGCCACTGAAATACTTTGCAATGAAACAAGAACACAGTTTTGTGAATGTAGTAAGTTCCAACAAATAGAGATAAGGCAGAAGAATTAACAGACTCCATAGATAAATGCTGCCTCAATTTTGGCCAGAGCCTTCTTTTACGATGAAAGGTAGGCAAGCCTCAAGCTTCCCAGTTACATCCTATTCCCTCTTCTGCTGCGGAAAATGTAAGCAAGTCTTCTTTTTCCCTTTGGGCTACTTCTACTCTAAATAAACCTCTCCAATCATGTAAGAAAATGAAAAAAAGGGATGTTAAGGATAAAAAGCAAACTGAAATTTGACAGTAAGAGAATAAAAATTTTACCAACTAAACAGTGTGAGGAATATCTAGGAAATAATTACGAATGCATGGCAGAGGTTTTAGCTGGTGGCGATCTATCTCTGCAGAGCAGACAATATTAATGGAAGGCAGCACTGGAAGCAGTGGCCAGTAAATTGGGACCACATTGTTTACCAAGATTTTCCTTCCCGGAAAATACTCTCCCTCAATCAGTTTTTGCCTGGAAGGACCCCTGATAGTATCCCTCAAGGCCTGGCTCAAAGGCCAGTACTTTCTTCCCAGATTCTCCCAGCCACAAAGAAAATCCTTTCCCTCAACTCTCAAAGCTCATGTTATCTTTCTTGCAACTGAACCTGTCATAGTTTTAGTCACGGTAACTTATAAAATCAGCTTCTCTCTTCATCCTTACATTATTTAGTGTAAAATACTGGAGATGCCAACATGAACACCACAGGAGTGAACAGTGCTGATTGTCATGAAGACTACGGTTCAGTGGTGAAGACAAAATTTATGTAAATCAGTTACACAGATAACTAGGCATAAATGCTTTGCCAAAAACAATAATGCAGGGTGCTCCAAGAAGAGATTTAATGAATCTAGAGTGGGAAGGTGACCTTAAAGAAGTGGTCTGTACACTGGGTTCTGAAAGATGAGTAGGAGTAGGCAGGTAAGGGCCAGGGGACAGAGTGGCTCAGACAGAGGCAAGAAAAGCCCCAAATGCTGCGAAGCCAGGGGTTTTCCAACAACATGGAGATCAGTGACTTGAGAGGAATGTGGGGCAACAGGCTGGAAGGGAGGTGACAATTCAAAAATTTCTAGGCCATTTTAGGAAGGTGAGATTATATCCCATGTATGAGGAGAATTATAATAAAAAATAATAATAACATGATCAGATTAGCCTTACTACTCAAAAATAGAAGCTATCACTTTTGAATTGTTGACTTTTAATAACCATCCCCAGAACAATTCATTACATTGTAGGTCACCAGAAAACATTTTTTGAATGAATAACCCATCAATTCATTATATTATTTTTCATTTATTAACCTTACCTTCAGATTTTTAAAAAATCTATTTGTGGGGATTGATCTCTGCAATGGCATTATCTTAATTAGAGCTGGAGCAAGAAGGGCTGCACAGAGAAGCTGTGGAAACAAATGAAATTACACCAATAATCCTTCCAATACAGGGGGGAAAGCAGATGAGCAGATGACCAAATAGACTAATAGCTAATTCCATTACTGCTTGGTAAAAAAAAAATAGGATTCGGAGATGTCACAGCTTTTCTGGCAACACAAAGAAAAAAAAGATCAAAGTGGTAGAGCTCTTCCTTCTACATTCCACAACTGAGTTTCTGCTACAACCATCATTACAACTAATGGGTAAATATTAGAGAGTGTCTTGTTTGTTTTGTTTTCAAAGAACAGCTGAAGCAAGCCATTTAACATTTAACTATTTAAAATAAGGTTTACTTTCTGTTCACTCTGAACCTCCTCTCAGATAGAATCTCCAAATATTGTTAAATCTAGAATCTACTTAGAAGTCTTGACTTCCAAAGGATGAAAAGGGTGAAGTTGGCTGAAGGGGCAAGAATCGGCAACACAGAATGTTGAATTTTTTTTTAAAGTATGAGCAACAATTTTAATGTATATGTAAAATACTGCAGGACCCATTTTGAAGATCAACTGGCAGCCCTGGGATCCCTCGGAGGAAAATGAATAATCTCTCAAGAGCTCAGGAGAAACAGCCAGGTAGAGTTGATTCCTCCCCTTGAATCTAAATTGATGCTTTGGTCTGAATGGAGCCACCTTTGGGTCCCAAGTTGTTGCTTCCAGAAGCTACTTAATTATGCCTGCCCATGTCTTTATAGAGAAGATAGCACAACCTAACAGCAGTGCTGCATTCTCAATTCACTACTTAAGCTTATTTTTTTGTTTCTAATGAGTTGCTGTGTCTGGGAATAGCAGAGACTTGCCATTCCTGGTGCCCTGCTTAATTAAAGTCCTCCTTTTTAAAAATCCCTTGTTGCCTGACAATAGCTACAACTTTGGCAGAGACAGTGTTAAGTTTCTCAGTATGGCCCTGTGCCAGGGTGTGTCAGTTTTGACCCCTTGGAGGATGATTAGCAGAGATGGGGTAGTTAAACCTTTGTGTGCATTCACTCCCAGGCTTCTGCTGGAACGGCAAATACTGTAGAGATTACTGTCTAAGAAGTAACTGTCTACTAGGAAATGGACTAAGACCACCAGCTCCTTTCATATAAGTCACCAAACAACAATAATGCTTCTTGTCACTCCTGACCTGACTTAGAGCTCAACCAGTGCCCCAAATGAGAAAGAATACTAAACTTGCAATTGTCTGCAGATATCCACATCTTTTATTTCCCTTCATATTACAATTCTGCCAGTATAATATTAACAAGATTCAAAACAATGTTCTATTCATGGGCCACTTGTGTAACAGAACACCAATAGATATTCACGAGAATTTAATATACACATAGAATATGTTGCCAAATAAATACACCATTTAAATAAAAATTAAATAATATGGAGCTTGTCAATTAGAAAGTGTTTTTGAAAAAATAAAAAAGTCTTAAATAATGACCAAAACATTAAACTTCATTATATTTTGGATCTTATTGTCCAAGTTCTTAGTATATGAAATAATCTTGAATGCTTCCAAAGTTCTTTAAGATATCACATTTTCTTCAAGGCAGAAATAACTCTAATGTACATTTTGGTAAATTATAACCAGAAATAATCCTATTATACTTGTAAATCTTGATAAAAAACAATCAAAATAAGGTATATAAACTATATACAAAACTTCAATAATTATTTGTGTGATTAAAACAAATAATTTTTAATTTGCACAGAACTTCAAATATCTGTCAATTAAAATAAGAAGTAATTTACTTAAGAAAAAATAAAAAGCAAAAATGAAGAGACCAACTGTTAGGCAAAAATAGGTAACGTGCAAAGCTAAAGCCCAGTCCCTTTAATCATTTAACAAGCACTTACTGGTTTCCAGGTATGTACTAGTGCTATTCTAAGTGCTGGCAAGAAAAACAGTTTTGAAAAAACAGACAGAAATCCCCGCCATCATGGAGGTTATATAGACTGCTACTACAATAGTGTTTCATTATGTACGATATTTTACCTTTGTACATTCAATAAATCCTCAGATGTTTTACTCAAGACCACAGCTTTAAACAACAGGAACTTTTGGTATCAATCTCATGGTAACATATACATACTTAGCATAGTTAAAGAGATAATGAAACTGATGGGGGTTTTTTTACCCATAAGAAAAAGGATAGATAACATTGCCGCTTATGTGTAAAGTTTTGGACAGCTAAGTAATATAGATTTAAATGAAAAATGACAGATGCACTTCCTTAAAACATAATGGCTACTGAAGTGAATCTTTGTTCCTTCTAGTGTTATGGTTAACCATTAAATAGCTTGAATCATTTTCAGGTACAAATTTTTTGACAACTGTTGTTCAATGCCATATGTAGTAATCACTGTCAGTTCTGTAATGAGAGAAGTGGTTGTCCCATAGGGAAAATTTATACCAGTGATAATCCCAAGTTAGTTTTTATCAAATCAGTATTCATTAATTTCATGTATGACCTTGTTGAATTTTCAAGCATAGTGAATATTCCATATGACAACACAAAAAGTAGTCACCATAACTTTTTTTAAAAAAGGGAAACATTTTTTATTCATTTTGAAACATGACAATTAACCTCTTTTTTTCCCTAAAGACTCAACATTCATTGTGTTTCTTAAGGAAGAAAATACTGCTGTTACACATAAGTGATTCCAAACATCTAAGGGGAAGGGTCAAGTCAAGAAACATATAAAGGACCCATGGACAAGGACCACATGGGGGATGGGGGAGGATTTAATGTGGGGTGGAGGGTGAGCAGGGCAGCAGAGATGAAGGCAACTGTAATAGAATAACAGTAAAAAGATTTTTTAAAGAAAAAGAAATAAAAATCAAAAAAGAATAAATTGTACATCAGTTGGATGCTCCCAAAAAAGCAGTTGCTGAGAAACATATCTAAGACCTCCATATTGTTGCCTGACTTCTTCGCTCTTTTCAGAACTTACCTATTTATTCAGATACAGACAAAATGTAAGAAAACCACATTCTAAAAAAAACATGTGCTTGATGTTCCATCTTCTCCCTAACTTCTGCCTTCCCCAACACATTGCAACTACCAAATCAATAAATAAGCAAGCAAGCAAATAGACAAAGCTACTTATTTTCTAGATTGTGCCAAAAGTTAAACAGAATTATTGGTGCAGGTACAGGGATATGTAAGCAGGCTTCCTATTGAGACATCCCTTGGCAGCACACCCAAGGGAGGGCAAGGCTGCAGCAGGGAGCCCTAACTGCAGGCATATGTACTTCTAGTAAAGCAGGCTACAGAGAAAGAGGTTACTCTGTGGCCTGTCTCAAGGAAAGAAGTTTGTACACAGAAAGCATGGCTAGATATATAGTTAAAATACTAAACAAAAATTGCTACAGAGGCAGAAAAGGAAAACACTGTAAAAATATATGTATTTTTCAATTTCATAAGTCATACCCAAGCTCCTAACTTAGGGGCATGTCCTAAGATGTCAACTTCATTGGGCAGATCTTAGTCTCATCCTGAAACTTTATTTCCTGTGATATATAACTGTGGCTTTTGATTTTACATCTGTAGCAGTAACTTAAATTGAATTTGTTCCAAAATGAATTTCATGCTCAACTTGTTTTTCTTAATTAAACTTCCTTTAGCAGTTCCTAATATGTGTATTATTAAAACTCATTAGTCCCATTCACGCTTGCCTGTCATTTTTTGGCTACACATTCATATATTGAAGAGCTCTGTCGCTATATATAGGAAGGAAATTAAATAATAAATATGGAGACTTGAACGTTTTATGAGTGTCAGAATGAGCAAGTGCCTGCAAGGCCCATAAGGTTTCACACAAAAGAGGCATTACTGCTAAAGCTAACATGCTGACACATCTCTGATCTATAAAGTCTGCAGTAATGGCAGCAGTAAAGCGTTTTGCCATTGACTAGATTTCTCTTACATGCAACAGAAATAAGCAAAGAAGAGATTATATTGACTGTTATAAAAAGAATTCATATTAAATCCCCCCCAAAATGTTTAATGTCTAATCATTTCAGATAGCTGGGGGGATACTAGTTTTTCTCTGACTTCAGTTAAGCTTAGAGTTGGCAGTCCTTCTCTTTCACACAGTTTCGTTACCAAATGGGTATATTTTTTGGGGGGGAGGGAGGGGGAGTCTTGAAAGCAGAGAGAAGGAATCATTCTTCTTAGAAATAGTGGAGAATGTTGCTATCCCACAAGATTAAATGGTTAGCTACCTCAAAATATTTCAAATTATCTTTTAAAATGTATTACAATGACATTTAAGATTCATTATGAGTGCTATGTTATTTTTTTACTTTTTATGGGCTTTGCAAATTTGAGATACTAAAAACTGAAATATCAAATGAACTGAAAGATTTTTTTTTTTTTGCATTTTCAACAAAGCCAAGATTTGCATGTAGGAATGCCATTCGTTTACATTTCTACAAATCATTTAAAAAGGATTGCCTTTTTCATTTTGCTTTCAGTTGAGTGTGCAGTAATTTAATTTTTAAAAATGAAGAATAACATTTAACTGTATTTAATTGTCTCAAAATCAAAGGAAGCTGCAGCAAATGTGTTCCCTCCCCATGAATGTTAGGTCACTTAGAACACATGAGAGGGTTTCAAGGGACAGGTGCAACTAACTGTCAAGCAAAGCTCCAGTAAATGCAACGTCAATTTGCAAATTTGGGGAATATGATGTGATTTCTTGTCACGTGCAGTAAGAGCTGCACTTGCAATTTTTAGGGCTAATTGAAGGCTTCTATCTTTTTACCCCAAACTACTACATTCTGTGTTATTCTGTAGCAAAATTGTAATTGGCAAAAGCCACCATGCCCTTTTTAATAATCATTACCAAAAATATGTATTTGGATATAGCAGAGGAAAATGTAATTTTCTAAGTGAACTTTTCAAGTTTTTGGTACTTCCTGGAGTAATCCATTTCATTTATGGAGAACATTTATGTAACTGGGTACCTTGCCCTTTATTTATTGGCTACAGTTTTAAAAATTGTTGTGGTGTATAGTTTTGTTTACTTCCACTTTTATTGACCTATCAAAGTGAATTTATTACCTACAAAGTTACCAAAGTTTTGTGTAGGAACTGCTTGTAGAAACCAAAGAGTAGGCCAAAGTTTCCCCCTTATTCTTTCTGCCAAAAGAATAGAATGAGGGAGTAGAAAGTACTGATTATTCTTGACAGAGAAAAATATTCTTCAAACAAGACAAAAGCACATTAAGCTGAGTTTTCTTTTTTAGCACTATGGAACATGCCATGACCATTGGCTCAAAGATAGCAAAATATGTAAATCAACTTTGAAAAGAACCCGCTTTTTCATGTTTCATATTCTTCATCTACATTTTTATCAACATTATACTATCTTTTGTCTTAAAAAGAGAAATCCCAGCCCACCTGCAATTCACCTTCACTATTTATTTACTATTACCATTTATTATGTTAATTACTATCTCTTATTGTTAATTTTTTTAAAAAAGGTGTTAGATTTTATTGGACTGTTGTTGCTAAGATCAGTGGCTAGAATGTGGCAACACACAGAACATCCATTCTTCTAGTTCACACTGCACTTGAACCACATGACTTAGAACTGTAAAATAAAAGGCAAACCTAACCTCTCAGATATATCCTTAAAACTAACAATTGGGCTTATAGATATGATTTCTTGCTGTTTCTATCATGTTGAGACAAGCTTACACAAAGTCTGCAGAAATAAAAATGAACTTTTCCACTGTACAATTCTTTGGAGACAAAAGTTTTATATTTTGCTATTTCATCTTAAAAATAAAAAAAGAAATAGCATGGTCTTGTTTCAAAATTTGGATTTAAGAAACATATGCACACACAAAACCAGGAAGAAAGTTTGGTGGGGCTCCTCTTTTAATACCAGAATATCTGATGCACCTTGAATGCCTGAAATAAGTACTGGGAGAATGAGTGCTTCATATGACATTGAGGAGTTGCCTTTCAATGCGTTCACAAATCAAAAGGAGGCTTTAGTGCTAACATCATAAAGGTATCTACCCACATTTCATAAGCTGTAAACAAAAATGCCTGAAAAAAATATTTGATGCTTTTCTCCAAAAGATTAAAATGTACACAATGCATATTTTATAATTTAATGACTATCTATCTCCATTTTATTCTAATGCATTTGAATTTCTGAAGGTTTAAAATTTAATGATTTGGCCTCAAATTTAAAAAACCAACTAATATTTTGATGCTGACATGTCAAAAAGATAAGAGTATTCATCAACCTATTAACATATCTATATATCTGTGTACATACTCTAAATGAATTGGTTCTTTATATATTATTGTTCTGAACCTATGTGGATTCTAAAATTGGTTCAGAATAATATGCTTTTGTAGATTCCAAAGCAACTTTTAGTTTCCTAAGTCAATTAATATTCATTCATTTGAGTGATTAATTTTAATTATATCTGCTAAAACTGATTTTCCTTCTGTAAATAAAGATATTTTTCTTGAGGTACAAAATAATTTTCTTTTAAAAATGAAAAAAGAGATGCCCTGAATCCTGCTGCAAGAAAATGTCTGGGAGTGCGCGCGCTCCGCTCAGTTGGAAAGAAATGCCAGTGGTAAGTGGCGAGGCACTCAGGGTAGGGATGCATCAGAAATGCAGCCGGCTGCCTGGCGCACTCGCCAGCCTGGGCCCTGGGCAAAAAGGCTGCAACGCCTTCCTGGACTCGTCCAACTCGAAGAAAGTTACCTCTGACTGTATTATGCAAAGTAGTGCAAGTAAATTACAAGGTAGCATGTGTGGCGAGTCACTCACTTCTGTCTCTATCCCATGCAGTAACCCTGTAACCCTTTAGTGATCGGCTGAGAGAAAGGGGAGGCGGAAAAGAGAAGGGAGAAAGAGGGGGAGGGAGAAAAAGGCAATGTGAAAACGGCCAATTTCCCCTGCAAAATTCCTTGAGAAGCCAAGACAGCCGCCGAAACCGGGGCCCAGGCAGCCGCGATTTCTTCTTGGGCTTTCCCTCTCCACATTCAGGTTTTCCAAGGCATCACTGTCTCTTCTCCTTAAAGTATCACTAGGAGAAAATACTGGATGCAGAAGGGCTCTCCCAACTGAGACATTTTCAATGCAAAGTTGAGAGCTTGGAGGGTGGCTTAGCTTCCCCACCGATCCCTCAGAATAAGGTTTTTAAGCTCGATCTAGGTAGCTCCCTAGCGATCCATCCGGAGATGCGCGAGGTGGTTTCGCAGCCCCCACTTCTCTCCCCATTTCACAGGCACCGCGTCCGCAGCACCTTCGCGCAGAGGCACACAAACCCCAGCAGCCCCCTCCTCAGAAAAGACCCCCAGACTTACCCTCAGTAAGGTAAATCCACAGAGGGAGACCCCTCATCTTCCCCCAGTCCCCTTCCAACAATTCAAGGAGACAGTTTCTACAACACTTCGCCTTCAAATTCAAGCTGAATTGGTCAAAGTATTTATCAGTTTCTAGACCCTTTTTGTTTTTTTGAGTCTTGAGCACCCTTGTTATATTGTTTCAGAATTCAAGATGCTTCCTTTATTTTTTTTTCTTCTTTAAGCGGCCGCAACCCCCAGTTTTGCGCCCCCCTCCTTTTTTCTTTTTTCTTTCTTTTTTTTATTCACCCACGGACACTTCCAAAACGTGTCGATTGATCCTTTTTTCTCTCCAGCTGCAACCAGAATCCAGAATCCTGGGGACCCAAAGCCACCTCCATGTAAATCCGACCGTCAGGCAAGAAATACAAATGATCAAACAACGTTACTTCTTTCAGCTGCAATCAGATAATCCTACTAATCCAATAGATTTATCTCGATTGGAAATTGACCTCAAAAATGAATCCCCGGTGCTGATGTTCAATAGAGAGCGATTTCGTAGCCCAGTTCGGGTGACCGAAAGAACTGTGGTTTCTTTCTTTCGTTCTTTCTTCTTTTTAAAAATCTTTTTGGATTCTGGGTGCACTGCTCGCAAAAATGCCGAGGACCCTGGTTTTTCACTAACATAGGTTTCTACTCCAAGTCGGTACAGGATGAAAAATGGTACAAAGATACCCCTAGTGGCTCGAGGTAATATTGCAGGGATTTCACTTTAGTTTTTTTTTTCCCCAAACCCCTCTCCTCACCTTTCCCCCACCCCTTCTCTTCCCCTGTAGATAACTGACTGCTATAGTAGTTAAACAAGGCTGAATGGAGAGTAACATGAATAGTATATGATTACTTGCAAAAATTGTCTGATCTTTTTGTTTTACTTTATTGAGTCTTCTGTGCTTGTCTCCCCAGTATCCATCTTTTTTTATTTTCCACAGAACTTTCCACAATGGCATTTAGTAGCTAAAATGCCAATTTGGGGCAACTAGTGATTTTAAAGCAAGTGTATCTGTTTCCTGAATAACTATAGGCATTAAGAGAAGCTATTTTTCTGAATATAATGCTTCTAGAAAAACTTTTAACATTTTGTTTTCTTTAAGGGAATATGAATATATATGTGATGATTTCTTCTCATTTTGGACTTTCGATGTTCAGTCAGCAGAGCAGATGATGCTGCCCCGGGCCAGTGACAGAAGAGCTTGACCTACCTGAGAGTCATTATATGGGCCTCAATGATGCTGGCCTGAATTCCTTGTAATTCAATGACTTCAAGATTGCTACTAGCATTTTGATGGGTTTGGGAGAAAAAGAGTCAATGCAATACATTTTAAGACTCATTTTTCAGTACTACTTCACAGATTTACTGTGCCTACCAATAACCCATAAATCTTTTAAAAATGAGGATTACACTTCTGTAGGACCCAGGAAGGAATAAGATTGTCTAACAATCCCTCTGACCACACTCTGATTATCAAGGGCATAGCAATCTCAGGAAGTCGGATTCGTTTTCATGCCAGTGGGCGCAGAAGCTGCAAGGACTCTGTGATCTTTTTTGTAGAAGCTGTTAAGGAGTCAAAAGACCTTTTTATTAAGTGGCTGAATGTGAGCTGTCAGTTAATATACAAAAAAAATCAAAGACTAAACCCAAATAAATGAACAAATATATAACCTGTTCCCAGATTAAGGAGACTCAATACTGTAAATTAATCTACAAAATTAATATAATATTATAAAAATCTTACTATCATTTTTCTGTAGTTTCTATAGAAACTTGGAAAGTGAATTCTAAAATGCGTTTGCAAGAGCAAAGGTTCAAACTTGTCAATACAATTTTAAAGATCATGGTATAGGGAATTTTAATATGAACTATTAAGGCTTAATTTAAAATGACAGTAATTGAGGCAATGTAGCTTTGCTTCAGAAATAGAAAGTACTTAATTAGAACAGAGAGCTCAGAAATATATTGATGTATTTACAGAAACTTGATAAATAGGTGGCATTAGGGAACAGTTCAAATAAAAGAATTATTCATACAATAAATTACACATATGAAAATATTCTAAAACTAGCTCTTGACTTCACATCTAGATATGTATTTAAGGTAAAATAAAGACAAAGATTCAGAGGCAAAGCTTAAAAGCATTTAGATAAAGATAACTAATGATTTGGGGCAGATTGGAAGAGAAGGGTCTATTAAACATTAAGACATAAAAAAAGTAAAGTATATAAAGAAAAAATATTAAATTTAATTTTTAAATTAAAAATTCATGTACACCAAAAAAGTCAAGGCATAGACTGAGAGAGGATATATGCTATGCATATAATCAAAGAAGGATTAGTATCCAAGTACATGAAGATTTCTTACAAATCTATAAAGACAAATGATAGGGGAGAAATGAGCCAAGAAGATAAACAGTCAATTGATAGAAGATTCTTGATGTCCAATAGACATAAGAAAAGAGTATTTAATTTCCCTAGATATTAGAGAAATATAAGTTAAGCTGATAGGATATCATGTCATAGCTATCAGATTGAAAAAAGTTTATAAGTCCAGCAATATAAAAAGTTAATGAGGATGTGGATCAACCATGGAGACTATGTAATAGGGCATAGAAAATACCCATTACAGAATTGCTTGAAAAAGAAAAAAATAAATAATCTAAACAACTTTGGATAAATAAGTGAACAAGTAATTTATAGGCTGTTCATACTGCAATAGTGTCGTAAATGCAGTAAAAAGAAAAAAAGGAACACACTACATCTACTTGAGTTAGCCTGGATTCATCTCCAGAACACAATGTGGAATACCAACAACAAAAGCAGGTTGCAGAAAGGGATGATACCATTTATAAATCAAGTTTTAAAACATGCAATTATTTTTTAGCATATGTACATGTAGTTAATGTTTGTACACATGCATAAAAATGGTAAACATTAAATTCAGGGTAGCAGTTATCTCTGGGAAGATGGAGTTTAATAAAATTGGGAAGGCATTGCAGTAATTTTCAGCCAAATCTTCAGTGCTTTGTTGTTCAGGCTGAATCTTGAGTATACAGATCTTTATAATATTACATATAATTTGTGTGCATGCCTAAATTATTACTATGAAATATTTAAGCTAGATTATTTATATGAACTTATAGTGTTAGAAAATGTTCTAATTAGAATAAGAACATGTAGAAGTGAAAAAAACAGTATGGGATTTTTGCATATCATGATGTGTCTTAAATATACAGATTTTAAAACTGTAGTACTTTATATTTCTAAGAAGTAAAAATGGATAAATGCTTATTTATTTCTATAATGAATATGAAAATTTCCACATAGCAAAAAAAAATTACTGCCTAAATGAGAAAAATGTGATTGAAATAGGAAAAAAATGTAACCCTCAACTTGCTCTCTTGTATTTTTCCATTGATCTCACATATAGCACATATAGCGCCTCATGTACAGTAACAGCAGGGCCTCTGAAACTGTGAAACAGGTAACCAATCAGTCATGTTCAGTTCTGACCATGTTCAGAATAAAGACCATCAAAAGCCAGACTAGCCCTAAACCAAACTATTGCACAAAAGATAATTCTTCCAGAATATTTAAAATATATACATGAATGCAAACAGGGAGGCTTTGCTGATATAAAATATGAGAACTGAAGTTTCATTTTAAATTCATTAATTTTATTAAATTCATTATACCACATGGGAGATAGTCATCGACACACTCAAAGTATCCAAGTAAGTAAAGTTATTGGTGAAAATGAAAAAATGTGTCTTTTACTTTATGGAAAAAACTAAATGGATTTTTTGGCCAACCCATAACTAATCTGTTGATTGTAAATGGTTAGTAGTTATTCTGAATTGGTACTTCACTATCCATACTGAAGATGAGATATCATATATTAATACAGAACTGAAGGTTCATTTTCAGTTTGTTTAAGTACACATTGGTTTTAAGTTTAAGGTAGTCAATGAAGGAGGAAGAATGAAAGAAGTAGGAAAATAAAGATGAAACATGAATCAAATGGATTTCTCCCCCTGGTGATTTACTTTACAGAGAGGATAGTAAGTTACTTAATCTTTGTGTCCCTCAGAATAGAAATGATTTACAAATGAATGACTTAATGGATCAAATAGTGAAACTAGTTGGTACATGAAAAAATGTCTTCTCTATATTGGATGGACTTGCTAATTTCTCTTCAGAGAATCAAATTAATAGAGAAGGGAACTAAAAAAAATTACTATGACTAACAATAACGGTAACTAAAGACCAAGAGTGGCAAACTTGACTGCCATTTGGAATATGAGAATCTAATATGATTATGTCACTAAAATCTTAGCTATGCTAAGCCCCAAGGTAGGATTATACATCCTATTTTGTTTTCTATACTTTAAACAAACAAAAATGATCAATTAATACCAAACAGATAATGTAAAGGATTAGCATGGGTCTACTGAAAAATAGATGAGAAAGCGTTTGTTGCTTTTAATGCAGAAGAATCATTATGAAAAGAGAGTTGTGCTCTTTTGCGGGGCGAAGAGGGTAATTGACATAAAAGCACATCTTTTATGACCAGATCAAATCAATTAACTTTTGCCTGGTAGTAAATATTTTATGATATTATGAAAGATGTGTGTTCTATGTCTAAAACAAAGAATAACAAAGTATTGTAAAACAGATTTCCAAAACAAGTATTGGAAAAGAATACTCCTCTACCATCTTCAGAACTCCCCAGATATAACCCAATTTTAAGTGTTGAGGCTTGAATCTAAATGCATGGTAATTGGGAATTATGAACAGCATAAAAGTAAAGTTTTGCAACATTACATGGGTTAACTACTGCAAATGCAGCTGTTTATGAAGAGGTTCTTTCTACAGGGAGAATCTGCTCACAATCCTTAATTAGAAAAGACTAAAACACTTGACTAATACTGAATATTTCAGGTATGCATTGGAAGAAAACACCTGCTTTAATGCTAAATTTACCAGGTATATTTTTATATTTCATGTTTTAAAGACTTGTAAGGAAACCAAGTAAGTAATGATTAAAACTAAGTATTTTAGGATCAGACTGTCACATAGAGAAATGGGGCTTTTGCATTAAGGTTGGTTTGAGATACTGAAACATATTTTTAAAGTTAGGGGATTAAGTCAGAAATAAATCCCAATTTTCAAAGTTTACTCAGATCATTTTGAACTGTTAAAAATGTACAAATATTGGTGCCATTATGCTAATAATTATTTTGTTTCTTTTTAAATATTTTGTTTCTTCCCTACATTTATAATCTATAATTATACTTAATTGCTACAATTATTCTTTATTTAAATATATAAATATTCAACTTTAAAGATGTTAGCTGTTCATAGTTTAACACATTATTCTCTTGTGAAATATTTTATTTATTTTTACACATATATTTTTATATATTTGTGAGACTGAATAGTATTTTACTGACCCTTTAATAATTTCATAGCAGATTCTCTTGATAAGTTAGCTTCTTTTGACTCCATCATACCATGATTGATTTTAGTCCACTGCAGAGTAGTCCAGAATGCGTTAAGTTACATGAAATGATCTTAAATATTTCTTCCGTACTGAATAAACACAAACAGAAAACCATCCTATTGTGTATCATACATTAAAGTTATAATTTGTTTCAGTCCACGTTTCTAGTATTAGCTAAATTTACTGTAAAATTTCACCCTATTATGGAAAAGCCATATGAGAATTAATGTTCTGTAGTTCAATCTGGAAAATAAAATTTTTAATTCTATCCTAATGGCACTGCCATCTTATTGACTTCAGACACAGGTTTGGTGTTCTTATTTACTGGATATGATTCCATGCTGATTACACCATTAAAAATGAACACTAACTAGCTTGGGTTTTCATTATTGTTTGTTCAGTGATTTAAATGAGCATCATCTACCTGTCCCATAATATTTAGTTCCATAATTCCCTAAAAACTAAATAAAGGCAACGTTTAAATGACATCTCCAAAAGAAATGGAGATCTTTCTTTCTCTCCTTTCCTCCGTGTGTGTGTGTGTAGTGTGTCTGATTATTCTCTTCCTTTCTTTTTCTCTCAGGATCTCTGAACACAGAAATACACCTCTTTAGTTATTTTTTTATTGTTATTTGCATCAAACTGGGAATTACATTACAAATGTTTTAAGAGAACAAATTTTCCTAAAATCATTTCTATTTGGTTTTAGAACTTGCTTTGTTATTGTATGTGAATGAAACTATTCCTGATGATCTGTAAATAAACTATAGAATGATGTACTGAAATACAATGATAAAACCAGATTACACTCAATGCATAGGAAGTTGTTCAACCTTCCAACTATCCATTATAAAAACCGTAACCATCAGCCAAAGCATTGTGACTTTTTCTCTAAATATTTCTAAAACCTCCTTAGAGATAAATAAGCTAATACATGGTGTTTTCCTTACTTAAAAAATGAAATTTTGATCACGTACTTCTAAATTGTGTAATTCTTTGCTTTCTGCAATACATTAAACCAATTCATAATTCACATCTTCACCATTCACAAGTTTGATAAAAAATATATAGGAAATACCTTATAGCTGAATTTAGTTTTTACCAAGACTCAAACTTGTCATTAAAACAAATAGATTACATTTGAACTATGGCCCAAAGAATTGCAGTTTTATAGTTCTTGTATAGACTCCAAAGATTTCCTTTTGCTAAACAGAAAAAGCCAAGAAGGCAAATGGCTGAGTTAATAAGGTCACACAGAGTTCAGTGGCATCACTAGATGAGAAGCTATCGCATCGTGCCACTTCAGACTTGATGCTCTGAGTTTAGTTCTTGGTATGAAAGTGTCATTATTCTTAAAGTATTTGACCACGAACAAATGTTTAAAATTAAAACTAACAAATTGAGAAAGCACAACTCTAAATATACTTAATAGAGTAAGCAGAATAATAGATGTTCCTAGAATTGGTAAATATGTTACCTTACATGAGTCAGGGTCTTTGCTGATGTGTTTAAGTTAAGGATCTTAACTTAATCACAAGCGTCCTCATAAGAGAAAGGCAGAAGAGTCAGAATCAGATTAAGAGATGTGATAACAGAAGCAGACATCAGAAATATATAAAAAGAGAGATTTGAGGATGCAATCCTGCTGGCTTAAGAGGTGGAAGAAGGTTGCATAAGCCAAGGAGTACAGGTGTCTTCTAAAAGTTGGAAAGGCAAGAAAATGGATTCTCCCATGCAGCTTCCAAAGAAAAAAAATGCAGCCCTTGGCAACCCACTTTAGACTCCTGACTTCCAGAACTGGAAATTCATAAATTTGTATTGTTTGACGCCACTAAACTTGTGATAATTTATTGCAGCAGCAACAGGAAGCTGCTTTGCTTAATTAAAAATATTAAAACTATTCTGGGAATAACCAATGCTGCCCAATAGAAATATAATGTGTGCTACATAAGCAATTTAACATTTCTTATCACACACTTTAAGAAGCATCAGGTGAAATTAAATTCAATATTATATTTTATTTAGTCCAATATATAAAAATATCATTTTGACATATAATCACCATCAAAAATTAATAATGAGATCTTTTATAGTTTTTCATACAAATGCTTTAAAAATCTAATTGTGTACTGAATATCTGGTGTCTAGAGCACATCTCAATTTGGAATAATTCCATTTCAACAGTTCAATAGCCACAGATGGCTAGTGATTGCCATATTGTGTAATGCAGCTGTAGACTGTAAGAAACGAATTAAAAAGAAAAATTCGTATGTTTTGTACAAATTAATATTCTTTTTTATGTATGATCTAAATTAAGAATCATAAAGGCACCTGAAGAAATCAGGATGGTTGTATGACCAATTTTCTGAAAACCTTGTACTTGAAAAGTATATTTTAAAAGTTCAGAAAAGGAAAAAACCAAAAAATAACATGAAAGAATAGTATGATTACCTAATGATACATAGTTGTCTGATGTTTATGAAAAATGCTAAGGATAAAAGAAAAAAAATTATCTGGTATTTTCATAACAAAAAGACAGCCAAGGACAGAATAAGAATGGCATTGGTTGGAGCCCACTGTGTAATGTGGCCAAAAGAAAAGCAAAACTGTCAAAATTCTAGCTTCTGATTTCTTAACAGAGAAGAATGATATTTATACTGCGAAAGAATATCATGATGAAGAAATGATAAGGAAGCCTAAAGGTGATTGAAATTTGTTTTAAGATTCCAATTCCAAATCCATTACCTGGTAGGATAGTAAAAATACATGGACATATGTTCTTGGAACTAGTACCTACTGTCTTTGAGTTACCATGAAGAAGTGCCGTGAAAACTGTTAAATGTACTGGTTTTCAAACAGGATTCCAGAAACTGAAGTTTACTCCTTTTCTGACAACAGAAATTCTAGAACTGATGCTCATATATGTTCATTAAGTATATGTCAAATCAGAATAAAATCATTTTTATTAGACTTACTAGAGTGACAGATCCAAACATGTGGTTTGAATTGTTTACGTTGACTTCATCCAAGGCCTTTTTATATAAACCACTCATCATATTCTTTTGAACAAAATTATGAAGTATGGGGCTGAATAATGCTGTAGTTGAGTAAGTCTTTTGAAAGTTGAAAAATCATTCTTCTGTAGCATTCGATGAATGTTATTTGATGACCTCTTCTTTTTCCCCTTTTTTGAGGATTAAAATTTCTAAGGGAATTTGTTTTGTAACTATGTCTGTCCATTAAGCAAATTAGTTTAACAGTGGATATAAATGAGAACCTTTAGTAGGAAGCTGGATTAGATCATAGACTTTTAAATAGATTATTTAAAACCATCATCTGGTTTTGGAAATATGTTTTATGGTGACACTTTTCAAACTCTTAAGGAGTTGGGTATAAATTATTTTATATTGAATTGTAAATTGTATTTTAATTAAATTTTACCAAATTTTGACCCCTAGCTTCTCTCTGTGTCCTCTATTGCAAAATAGAAATCAAGGTCTCCTTATTTTAGTTTATTCACCGATAAAATAAGAGTATCTTTGTTTAATTAATCAATCATCTTTTTTTAGCAGTATTTCTTATTGATAGTATAACCTAAAGAAAAAAACTTTAGGTTATAGACTGATTTTAATAACAGTTTCAAAATTAATCTAAACTCAAATCAATTAAAATGAAACTTAAATCAATCATAATTTTGTCTACATACATAGCAAACAAACTTTTATAATGTAATGGCTCTTGTTTCATCTTTCTTGACTCCTAATCTAAGCAAAATCTTTTTCTATCCTCTCCTCAAATATATCAAGAGGTAGATCAGAAAGCAATAAAATAGACAAAAAAATAATAGCAACAATAGTAGAAAACAAAAAAAAGTCTCACTATAACCTGCCTCCCTCCTTTTCTCATACTGTCTCTATCTCCCCTTCTATCTCTCATGTTTTTATGTGCAATAAGTATAATAATGTATTATTATGTTTTATATTAAATATTTAATTATGTTAATATATTTAATATACACATAGTACAATAAACATACAAGTGAATATATACATACATATTCCCATGTGGTAATTTGCAAAGACTGACATTTTTACCTACTTCTTTGTTCTCTCAGCTTTCTTAAAGTTACACAGATTTAACTGTCATCATAACAAAAATAATGTCACTTCTTATTTATTGAATGCATCCTCTGTATTCAGTTCTTGTATGTTTCAAGTTTGAAGGGTACATTTAATTTTTCCTATTTTTACATCTCAGTAAACTAAAACTGAATAACACTATAAATTACTTGCTGCCACTAACAGATTAAAATGAGATTGTAATCTAATTTAAATCCAAGCCTTTTGTACTTCCTGTTCACTGTGAACTCACAGCTGCAGAGTGTGGATACTGAAGCAATGACTGAGTGATCAAGAATTAATATAAATGGAATGGTCAGTTGGGATACCCCACCCCCTGCCAAAGCCGAGGAGATCACCTTTGAATCATGTCCCATGCACTTCTCAAGAGGCAGCAACAACGCCATGATTAGATTAGCTTCTGTCACTTTGTCTCATATAGGGCCAAAGCTGCTGACTGTTTTGTTTTAAAGAACAGTAGATGGTGAGGATGTTCCCTGTAGAGACACAGTGATCTCATCCTTCAGAAAGTCTGAACTATGTACTCAAGTGCAGGACTACATCGGGAGAACTTTGCTGAGCGTTCAACTTGAGAGCAGGTAGCAGAATCCTCTTTAAACACCATTCAGATGAAACAAAACACTCAACCAACACTCTGAGTTGGTTTCCCTGATTATCTGGGCTGGAAACCACAGGACCAACACTGAGAGATGTAGCCCGACAGACCAGGGAAATAGGATCAGAGCAGACTACGATGGCAAGAGTTCACTAGGTTAGAGATTGAGATCACAGAAGACCCAGTGACAACAAGATTCTTCATCCAGGAATCGTGAGTGATACTGGAATTCCAGATATGGACCCACATCAGTTCTTGGCTGCTGCATGGCTGTGCTACCCTCTTCACCAGCCTTCCCTCCCCTCATCTAATTGTCCTTCTCCAGCCCTCACATTGACATAACTCTCCGTGTTTAATTATAACCAGAATGGGTGGTTTTCACCACTAGAGTCCCTTGAGGGCATAAGTTAAAAATACCAATGCTTGCGCGTGCCTCACTGTCCCCACATACCAATTAAATCAGAATCTCTGGAGCCTAAGCAGGGTCCCCCACATTTTTAAAACACTACCAACTGACTATCATTTGTAGCTGGAGTTAAGATCGCTGACCCTGCGGTACAGTTTCAATTCCACAGAATGGTAATAAAGCTTCCTTAAACTGGACTCTGTGAGCACAGATCAATGTGCTCAGAATTTGTTATCAAACAGACCTGGCTTCAATTCCCAAGTTTTTCACTTGATTCCGACAATACATTCTGTGTTCCTCTTTCCTCATCTGCAATATGGAAATGGAAGCAGTATTTGTGGAAAGACAGAATTATCTATTTCCCTTAAACTTAGTCTTTCCCTTCTTCAGTCAGGGTAAAGATCTTTTAAACTAACACATGTCTAAGTTTTGCTACTGTAAATCATCAATATTAATAAAAGAAAGGGTTGTTGATTTGAATGCTCCATTAAAACATTGCCACCAACAACAAAAAACCCAAACACCTAAACCTACTCTCCACAGCTTTGTAAAGAATATACTATAAACAGCAGGTACATAGTATTTCAATTTACACTTGATCTTAGCCAAAAGGCCAAGAAGCAATATATAGTATTTCAATTTAATACATGCTCACAGAGTGAATAAATAACTCATGAGAACATCCCGGGGTACAAGAACTTCATCACTTTCTAATGAAGTATATAATGCTTATTAATATTATTTTTTCTAAGTAAAATTCATTTTGATACACGTTGAGAACCATGGAGAAAATTTTCCAGTACTGAAATTTTTAATCTCACTTCTAGAGAGATATATTTGAGCCAATAGAAGTCTAACATAAGAAGCTGGACACTTCCATTAGATAACAAGTCCTTCATACCAAGGGCATCTTTGATATAAGAAATTCCGATACATAGAAGCAACTTCTAGCATAAGTGATATTTTCCTTAAGAAAAGTATGCAATAGCATATACAGGCATTGAATCATAATGTACACCTGAAGTTTATATGATGGTATTTACCAATGTTACCTCAATAAATTTAATTTTTAAAATATCAGTCATTTATAAAATACAGTTCACTAAGTACTTAACATATTTCATTTTCTATGACTTTTGGAAAAAAACTTTTGAGACAAGAAAGCATATAATATTTGTTTTCTTTTATGATTAAAAAAATGACTAAGAAAAAATTTACTTTTTTATGGCCACACAGGGTTTGTTCTCTGTACAAATCAGACTCTGGACTCCTAATCTGATCTTCTTTCCAATAATATACATTGCCATTTCTTTTTTCTAAATTGGCAGCAAGACCTAAGATAGCTTAGTCTTACAGTTTTTAAACATTTTTGGTTGGGGTAAGTTTTCAAAAACAATAATCACATGAAATTGTAAGAAAATACTTCAGGTAAAAACAGAACTGATACAGTAGAAGAGAAGGAGGCATGTTTGAACTTATTCACCATCACAATAAAAATTTGTTGGAGGAAGAAATGCGAGAATAAGTAAATGTTATTTTCTAAGTAATTTTTCAGAAGGCATCAATGTGGAACAGTGTGGTTTACACTCCAGGGAAGTGAGCCTCACTTGAACTCACGACAAGCTATGTCACATTTCCAGAAAATAGGACTGCCATGACCTTCGGCAGCCCCCGGTTCGCAGCTCCAAAACTTTACATGAGCATGAAAGAAAAGCCTTGTTAGATACCTATAGTAAACAATCTAATTTTTTAATTCATAAATTTGAACAGAAAACCAAAAACAGCAAGCATTTGAGGAAAACAAATAGCATTCAAAAGAAAAAATAAATAAATAGAAACAATAACTGTGGTGGGGAAGCATATATTTAAGGAAATGGAAGAAAATATTTTTTAGATATTTAACCTGTTACTGTAAATGATAGTCAAGGTGCTCTTCTTTTAAGAAAACAAAAATAGGTTTCTCTGAAAATATTTAAAAATAGAGTTTTTAATATAATTTGCATATTGAAATAAAAAATAATAATAATAGAGGCCCTGAGTAACCAAATGCAGATGGCTGTAGAATAATTCATAGACTCAAAAATGGAGTGAAAAATCTCCACTGTAAGAAGTAATATGCAATAGATTATGAAGAAACATTTATATGAAGTCTCAGAACCCCAGGTTTTCCCTTGTTTTTTTAATTTTTGTTGCTTTTAAGAAAAATAATGTAATAATTGCATTTTCAACATGTGCATCACTTTACAGTTTCTAGACTATACTCTCTCTCTTTCTCTCTCTCTCTCTCTCTCTCTCTCTCTCTCTCACACACACACACACACACACACACACACACACACACACAATTATTCAACTCTCTTAACCATGAAGCAAGGTTAAAGTAGATAAGAGAAATAGGTATTCTAGGTCTTACCATACTTTTTAATAGGTAAGAATAAAGGAGTTAAGTGAATTTCCTAAGGTCCCACAGGGGCATAGAATGAAACTCATTTCCAACCCTTTCTTCTACATTAGTGTCATCTCATGACACCATTTGATATTAGAATAATTGATTACATATTTAACTTACAAAGGGGACATCTTTTTAGTTTTCAAAATGCAGGAAGGTTTTGATTCTTTCTATTTCATTTGTTCATTCCTTTTTACAACACAACAAAGAATTTGAAGACACATTATGTACTTGGCAATCTACCAAGTCCTGGAGATGCCTAAGATACAGACCATCCTTAAAAGATCTGCAGCCTATGAAGGAAGACACACAAATAAATAGAGGTATGAGTCAATGTGATAACTGCTGAAGCAGAGATATCAATAGCACACAGATAAGAGAATGTTTACTCATGTGTGGGATGAGGGTAAAGTGAAGTTGGAGAAAGTTGAGAATGTTAAATACGGAAGATGAGAAGCAGTCAATAAGATATGAAATGGGGCAGAGAGTGATAATATCTTAGAAAGTAAATTATTTTTCCAAATTTAAAGATTTCATAAAATTTTATTAACAGATATCACTGAAGAATGAAATTTTGGAAGCATTATTTATTTCCCAAATAATTTAGCCCTGATTTATGTACGGTTTGTTCTATTACGCATATTTTAGTGACCTACTAACCCATGTAATTAACCAATTTATCAGAATGCTATTGAAGTTGAGGTTAGGAAAAGTGAAGAACAATGCCTAACAATTAAAAGCCTAGGGAAGAAGCTAGGATGAAGCTGGGAAATAGCTTCAGTCTCCACCTTAAAGCTATTTCCTTTTGAAATCATAATGTGAAATTTGCTGCTCAGTGAGCCCGTTTACTAACCTGATATGCTGATGAATATTTTTAATCTCTCTTTAGACTAATTTGAAATAAGAAAGTACAACTGTATAATAACCACCAGACATCAGCCATTTAGGTACCGTTAATTATTGGCTTCCATCTCTTCATTATACCTCACCCCTCATTGGTCATTCTATACACAATCCCACTACTCTCAGCAACTCTTCTTTGTCTATGAATCATTCTATTTGCTTTGAGTTTGAAGAGGATAAACATAGTGAGGAATTAAAACTCTATTTACATTTAATGACAATGAGCTTAATCCACTGAACTTTTATAAGCCTAAAACTGCTTTAAGTAATATTTTCTTTCATTCAAAGAAAATGCTCTTCAATGCGTACATCTATAGTTTAATAAAATTTTCATTGTAACATCTTCTTCACTTCATTCTGCTGAATTTGAAATTGTCAGGTCTTTCTGTCAAAGCACCTTGGTGGCAGTATAAATCAGTTTATCTTTATGTAGTAATTCATATAACCAAAAAACCAAGGAGCCATATCTCACAATCATGTTCTGAAACTGCTCCTTCTTTTTCTGTGGTGGCAGACATCTTGCAATTTCCCTTTTTTTCCTCTATGCAAAGGGAAAAAACATACCTATCTCTCTAGGGAAGTGTCTGTGTTCCTTCCCCCACCTTTTAGTACTTAGCCCGTCCTGGACCTGTCGCAATTGTTGCAAGTAGGCAGTAGCTTTCAGAGTGCCTTCTGTCTCTTTTCCGGTTTCAGCCAAGTAGAACAAGCAGTAATTCAGCGGCCCAGGTCCTGGGATTTAGTAGAGTTTGGAAAGTGGCAGTGTTCGGCTGCCAGATAAATCCTAGACACTTTCAGGCAATCTCCCATTTCCAACTCCCATGCTGCGCTACCGCAAAAGACTTGCTCTCACCTCCACATCCACGTCATTCTCCATCCGCCTACCTTACTCCACTTAGTCTACTCAGGGGACCTGGAGGGGGCCACCCTCTGTATTCTTCACTGCCTGCCTGGCATCTTTCTTTTTCACAGGGCCCATTTCCAGGTCAGAGCTCTAATGGTTCTCTGCTGCCTTCCCAGCCTTACATTGGTTGTAACCCAGCTTGCCACCCCCTCCAAATTTTCCCTCCCTTCCTAGTGTTCTTCATCCTCGTCATCCTGGCTTAGATTCACCTCATAACTCCCTCTGCCTAACACCTGTCCCCAACTTCTCCTAAACTGTAAGCTCCATGAAGAAATGACATTTTGCATATCACTATAGTCCTAGTGTCTAGAAAACAGAGGTGGCTAATACATACTGATTAAATGAAAGAATCGATTTTCCTCATGAATTCTTGCTAGCTTTCTGACTCCTTCATGAGAGGTAAGACTGGTAAACATGATGATAGATGTGAAACAACAGTACAACATTCAAAATAAGTTAGTTAAGGCTATAATAACAAGTTTACAATCCCTGCGGTTTATGCATGCACATTGAACAGCAATCGAATCAAATGCCATTACAAAGATAATCAAATGTAAATTTCCAAGTGTCAGACAAGTTGTAACTCTTACTAGATATCTTAATCAACAGATCTGCTCTTTCTCACTTCCTCTCCTTCATGTAAAAATACTAACATTATGCTTAGGGGGGATGTTTAGGCTCCTTTCATATCTAAAAATCATTGCTGCCCTGCATAACAGCCAGCAGAGGGCTTAATGAGAGAATTTCCATGTCCTCACAAAATAGCTAAGGGCACCTCTGTTAGTCGGCTTTGTTAAACATGTAATTTACCTCTTAAATCCGTACAGGCAGTGTAGTTGATTATTCGTATTAGTTGTTAAACCTAACCACTACTTACGTTCCTTCAAACTGTTCTCTTTTCACTTGTCACATATGCCCAATTATTCACAGGCATTTTTAGTACTTGACTGGACAAATCCAAGAATTTTAGAGTTGAGAGTCATTTCCAAAGTCATTTCTCTGAGGTCTTTCAGTTTAAACCTTTAACCTAAGAGTGTCTTGTAACAGTGCTCCTGACAGGTAACTGGGTAACCTCTGCTTGTGGAAGAGAGATAAAGAGGTATCTTTTATGAAGGAATGTACTGCGCATGTTCATGGTTCAATTATCTGGCACAAAAATCACTTTCCCATAAATTCTATTCTTTGGTCCCAGTAATTCTTTCTGCACCTACATAGAGTAATTTTAATTCCTCTTCTAGGGGACAGTCATTTATATATTTTGGGCCTCTATCATTTCTTTGAATTTTGATATGAGTCTAGGTAAACAATATAATTTTATTTTCACACCTATCTACATGCAATTAGTTCTCTTTTTATTTAGATTTATTTCTTATGAACTAGTTAACTGTGGTGATCCCTTTCATTTGGGAAACTAGAGTTTGCAAAACTAATCCTTCAAGTACTTATAATTTGGATGTGTAAGAACCTCCAAAGTCAGGGATAGCTTTGTATGGTAACACAATGCCTCTCAAGCTTTAATGCGCACTGAAGTTACCTGCAATCTTATTAAAACAGTGTCTGATTTAGTAGTTATGAGACAAAGCCTGAGAATATGCATTTTTAAAAAGCTTTCTTGTTGCCAGTCTACAGATCACATTGAGGAACAAGGTCTTAATAGAGTTTCTTAGATTTCATTAAATTTCAAACATATGGTATGCTTTTCTACACTATTTTATATAAATAGATAACTAAAGCAAAACATTAACACTGGCACATGTGTACAAAAAAGGGATGCTGTTTTATTCAAGGACCTCAAATTTGGAGGAAAATTTGAGACATATACACTAGTTATCTACTGCTAATAACTATTATCTGATATGTGAATGCTTTGACCTAGGAAAAAATATACTTTCAAATTATCCCATATTTTTTAGAAGGCAATAATTGCTGAAACTTGCATTGTAATTAAAATCAGTATAACTTTTCTGACCCTGTACCCATTAATTAAGAGTATGATTTCCATAAGCTGACTTTCTTTCTTATCTGGTGACCAGCTCTCACTTTTTCCATCAAAAAAGACTTTTCCACCTTTTCACAAAGGGGAAAATGAATTTATTATCCAGGGGAATAGGCGCACATACTACAGAAATTTTCTCATGTGTTACAGCATGAATTTTCCATTGTGAGTCTATTTCAATATGGAGTAAATAATGTTCTCTTCTCTAAAGAAAGACTCATCCATTGCTGAACAGTGGATCATCTCAGGGTTGCCTTATGAAGAGAATTCCCTATCATTTTAGATATATTTGTTTTACTTAATTTTGTACTAATTTACTAATATGAATTACTTTAATTTATGGCTATATAAATTATAATTACTGCTAATTTACTATCATGTCTAGAAACTATATAATAGCTTTTATTAATAACAGCAACAATAAAACAACTACTACCATCATTTAATAAGTGGCTATCTTATGACAGCATTGTCATTATTTGTGCTTCCAGAATTATGAGTAAGTAAGTATAATTGGTACCATTATGTTCATGAAGTTCAAGGATGTGGAATAGCTCAGCTGGGGTCACTTGAGTAGTAAATGGTTAAGCTGGCTTTGAAGGCAGATGACTTTGGAACCATGATAACAATGCAACCCTGCCTGTCTTTGGAAGGGGTTTCATTTTAATGCATAAAAAGTTTTCTGTTTAAGAAAGTAATTATAATCATCTTTAAAATAAGTATTACATCAAACTGAATCCAAAGAACATGCAAAAGACAAAAGGACCTTTTTAAATATGGAATATCCTCAGGGCACAAATATAAGCCTTCTTAGGATCAAAGATCATTAAAAAGAATTTATGTCAAATGCAACACTTTTAAAAATGCAAAACAATTACTATAGCATTTAAGCTATTCAAGTTTCACATATTAACTAAGTGGTGAGGAGTATCCAACCAATTTAATGAATCAATAAAACAGACATTAGTAGAACTAACAGCTCATATGTTTAAGTTAGCCCTGAGCCAGCTTAGCTTTGTGCTTTGTTTTCCAAGATATGATGATCCTTAATTTCAATTCCTTCCATTTTTACTTTCTTTTTGTAAAATCTTTTGATAAGAACCTGAAAACTGAACTACCTATCACTGGTATGCCTTTGCCCTCTGTAGTTTGATCACCTCATGCCCACAACTTCAGCCCAACTCAATCAGTGACTTCTCCACTGTGTGAGTTATAAAGCAGGGTGAGACAAAAGTAGAGGTGATTAGAAGAACCAGAATAGCTTTTCTCAGAGAAAGTAATCTGGTTAGATCTACAGAAATTTTTGACATGAGAAAAGACAAGATGTCATATGTGCAGGGAAAAAAATTTGTAAGAATGTCGGGAGTTTATATTAAAATGTATTCCTCGTAGCATATAGCGATAAGCATTTAAATTGTGGGCATGTTTTAATGAGTCAGAACCTCTCAATGTCTAAGATGTCTCATGGTAGTATATTAGTTTTTATTTTATTGTCAAAGTCACTGGTCTACCGGTAAAATTTATGTTAGTAAAATTAACAGCACTAAGCTGTAGCATAAAGCTCTTAACAAAGTTATTGCAGGTTACAAATGTTTGCGGACTTGAGAATTTAGCAAACGCTTTCAATATTTTTCCCAATAGTTATGGGAAATTTACATAACAGCAAGTGGCCATATGGTGACTATGATGACTCTCAGGCTATTTGCCAATTTTTTGTTAAGAGTGTGTTGAAGGCAAATGTTAGATAAATATCTACCATAATTTTAGTGATGAACTCATTTATGCCCTTTTCTTTACTCACCTGCTTTGCCCAAACTTCAGTAATTTGTGAAGACTTATGGAGGACATAATAAGAGCAGAAGACCCTTTCTTGACACCATGTGTGTGTGTGTGTGTGTGTGTGTGTGTTTAAACATGCTATTTATCAAAACACAACATATATTGAATCCCATACCCAATCAAGGGCAGAAGAGGAGTACATTATGGCTATTTGCTTTAAATCTCTGCATGTGTTTATTAAAAACAAAAATTTCTTCCCTTTAGCTGTATAAATATAATTCTCATTTACTTGGAAAAATCTAAAAGATTACTAGAAAAAAATCAGAACAAACTTCAATACTGTACAGGAAAGGCAAAATGGATAGTAAGTTCAACTGAGATACTAAAATACAAATCTCGACTGAGACATCAATAAGATTCATGACTCCTTTCCAGCTTTCAGTCTAACTCAAGTGACACAGATCCTCATAATCTCTTCATCATCTCCTGTATTTTGAAAACCATCATCTGCCAGTGACCTGTGGAATTCACCCTTGAGGTAGAAGATAAGGTCATGTTACCAAAAACAGCCCACTGGGAAAGGTTAGTTTTTAGGAGAGACTATGTGACTGACTTTTATAATGGAATAAACAGGGTTGGATGACTTGCAAAGAAATACAAACAGAATTTACAAAGGATTGTTTTGTCCTCCAAACCCAAAGGGTTAACATTGTCAGCTGGCTAAATTTGTTCCAGAACATGCACAGTCACCTTCCATGAATAATATAAGCACTATAAAAAACTGGTTCAAACAATTTTTATAACAAGCAGTGCATGATTTAGCATCACCCCTGTAAATAATTTAATCTAATAAAAAAGAGGAAGCATTGTTTTCATTCAAGAAGAGAGTAAATTTTAGTATAAAATGAGAGGCAACATTTTTATTGACACAGGAGGACGGACCAGCAAACAAAGGGGGAAAAAAAACTGTTCGGCTCACTGAAGCCTTATAACTATATTAAAATAGATATACAACTTGAAAGTTATTATATGTAATCATTTTGTTTGCTTAAGCAAAATTTGAAATGTTTTCTTCTGTGTTCTGCTAAAGAATATTTAGAGCTTGTAAATAGGATAGCATCATATTCTGGGAAGCAGTCTTTCATTTAATCGGGGAAAAGGTAAGTATGAGTTAAAAGAAAAATCTTAATCCTCCTTTAAAACAAAGAGTTTACCTGGATTTACTATCTAGTTGGGTAAATGGGGGACAGTCACAGATTACTTTGATCCACAGTGATGGTGAACATATTTATCATCTTTATTCATAAAGTATGGTACCTTTGATCTAACAAAAATTCAGAGTTAGTGGTTAAAAAAAGCCTTGTGCATAAACATGTCTCATCACAAATCTTTTTCTGAAATGAGAGCAATTGTGATAGGAAGGATATAATATAGAAATATATATTCACATTTTCAAGGAGTCACAATAGATCAGTGTTTGAATGACCAGTTAATTGGAGAGAAATAAATGTGACACAAGACCAGGTATTTTCAATGGTGCACAGTAGAACAGAAGAGATAGAATATACTGCAGAACATTGCACATAGTAAAATAAGAATCATTGAATAAAATCTCCACTTCATATTATATACATATTTATATACACACAAATCTATATATATTTATATATATGCATATGCACACGTCATTGTGTTTTTATGAACTAGATCTTATTATAAAATAATACTTTTTTTGTAAGCCCTGGCAAAATAATTAGAAAACTACTTCAAAAAATAGTATCAAAGCCCAGTCTTTATCACAAACTAAAATCATATATTATGCTTTCCTTCAGAAAATTAACTTAAAATTGACTGACCACCATTAGCTCCACAGTCATATCATATTAAATATCATACATTATTTCTAAAACCACTACAGAAAGATCACATAATCTAGAAATAAGAGTTTAGGTGCTGGTCTCATATAAACATTCTGGTTTCCAGAGGGTCCAGGTTTTTTTTCAATGTTTTCTTTTTCACTTTTTATTATACTAAGACATGCAAAAATTTGATGTCTAGCTGAACTTTTGTATCTTAATTTGACTTGGTCAAATTTCCACAAACCTCCCTTGACATGTTGACCAGAAACTGATTTCAGAGAAGCAGAAGAGATTTCTAGCACATGTGACAAGATGATAAGCTATGAGGTCCTGAAAAATATCAGTAACAAGGTGGCTGCAGATGTTAAGTGAGAGATCAAAGTTGTTTTTGGTGGACATTGGTTGGATCAATGAAAATACAAATAGTCTCGAACACAGTCTCAAAACTTTTGAGCTTTTGAGTGTTGGAGAAAACAGTAAATAAGTTAATAAATTTATAAATTACTATTGTGGGAGGAAATGTTTGGAATGAGGGAATGAAATTTTTATCAGAGTAAGAGTTTTGGGGGGAAAAAATCAAAACATGTACAAGTTTTGTTTTTATAAGTCATTCAAAAGAAATATGTGGTCTCTTTACCGAGACTTCTGTTCCTGCTGTCTATAACGGAAATCGTGCACCTCCTTGCTGGCCTGGAATTGTAATCAGGCCACCTTCATTTTATGTACCCCCAAGAGCACACTAAAAACTCTTGATAGCCTGGGAAGAATTCAAACCACTAATCCATTGTCTGTAAGTACTTTATTCTCATACCAATGCCATAAACAATCTAATTCTGTAAAAGCTGATACATAAAGCCTAGTATGAAGAGAAGAACTTATGTTTAGTAGCAACCTGAGGAAAAATAAGTACATAAAATCAACAAGGAAGTATCAGTGTGGTTCACTGGAGATCTGGGACTGCATATCTGGATATAACATTGGATAAATTGAGAAAATTAGGGCAATCATGGATCAAAAGTTATAACACAGCATTTCTGTGTATCACAGAGATCCCTCAGGAAAACCCTGGCTCAGCAATGAGTTCATTTATCACAGGGATAATGACCCAAAAACATTCTTCTGGAGACACTGTGGAAACTATTTCCTTTTTAAAAGAAAGGCACCTGTGGAACTAATTAGAATGAAGTACTTCTTTCAAAGTATGGGCTATAATCCTGTTGAGTGAATAAAAGAGTTTCAAGACTGTAGTTCAGAATGAGAGAGAGAACTAAAATGACAGCTAATGGTGGACTCTGTTACAAAAATAAGGAGATTTGGAGAAATCCAGACTGATATTAACTAAGACAGTTGCAAGAGAACATAGTAATTGTGCCCAAGAACAATTTAAATAATGCAAGTCACTATTCTCCCCAAATTCAATTATCAAGTGTCCCAAAGTGAATAAGCCTTTCTTGAAATGCATATCTTACTTATAGATGCAAGAAAAAGTTCTGAAAAGATGGTTCTCTCCAGAGAGTAAGCAAGGGGATTATGGTAAGAGATAATATTTTTATTTTATACCTTTTAATTTTGCACGGTTTTCTTTTTTAAAAGCATATGTATGAAATAAGTTTAAAAATAGTATTAAAAAGGAAAGAGTATTACTAATTATATTAACAAATGTAAGATTTTTTTTCTTAATTCAAGATGCAGAATAATTTTTTGTTTGCAGATTTGTGTATACTGCTCAAATGATATGTGTAACTAAAAGCATATGTAAGTGAATGACATTGGACAACTTCTATCAATTCATTGTCAGCTGAACAATAATGCAGGGATTTGACAGCACAACACAACTGCCAAGGCTTACCATACCTATACAGAACAGAGAGAGGAAATATAATGCAATCAAAGAATCAGAGACCTTAGAGATTTAGGGAAATCTAATTCGTATGAATTTTCCTTTTATTCTTACTCTTGTAAAAAAATCTCAAATTTTACTTAAAATGAATCTATTTATCAACCTAGCTTAATCTATCGATCCTTCCCTGATGGGTCTTCAGAGAAAGCGAATTCTCACGTACTTTCTTAGAGTTGTAAGCCTTCTGGAATGTATATGTTTCTATCTCTGCCTGTATAGTGCCCCTGAGGCTACAGTTCATTTTTGTCAAACACTCTGTGGCATCATCAGTGACCTTCTCGTAGCTAAATCTAAGAGATAATGTACACTCTTATCATTTAGTATTTCACATGACACATGGTATCATTTCACGTTTTTGATTACACCTCCCCTCCCTCTCCCTTCACTTTCTTTCCCTAGTTCTCTGATATTATTCCTTCTTGTTCTTTCTCAAAATTCTAAGGCCTTGTTGGTCTCCCATCTCTTCAGTGTTGATGTCCCTCAATTTTCTCTTATGGACCCTTGCCCTTTTCATGTTAGTCTCTTTCTGAATTGTCAAATGAACTCTATGGCTTCATTTTCCACTTAAGTAATGAAAATTTCCCAATACATATACTGGCTCAATTTTTTTTAAATCTATTTTTTCCTAACTACCTACTACATATCTCTATTGGGATGTTCCCCAAGAACTTCACACTCATATATCTTGTCTCAAGGTATTTCTTCAAACTCAGCCCTTTCCATGTATTCTTTTTGTCAGAGAATAATGCTGATGACCACTTAGTTACCCAAGCAAAACAACGGTACTTCCTGGGTCTTTACTCTTCATTCATTATAGCCAACAAATTACTACAATATATACATTCTGAAACACCTACTTTTCTCTCTTCTCATTGCCACTTCTTTACCTTACACAAAATAAATGCATAGCCCTGTGACTCCCTGCTTTCTGACGCTGCTTCTCTCAAAACCATTCTTCATACAGCAGCCAGAATAATGACCACTTTATTCTACTCTCACACCCAATTCAACATAACACTTAAGTCACTCAAAACATCATCCTGTTACTCAATTACATTGTGTTTCAGAATTTTCCAAGTACATTTTCTCTAAAATACACCTTTGACAATCTTTTTTGGCTGGTCAACTTTTATACATCATTTAAATTTCAACCAATCCATTATTCCCAGGGGGAAGATTCCCCTGACTGCTATCCCTCCACCCAAGTCTTTGCTTACATATTGTACCTATGTTCTCATGTAAACAATAATGTTTTGTTGTATTTATCACATTGCATGCAATTCTCTCTTTATTTGTCTCTGAGCCTTATGAAGGCAAGGACTGCATATGTTTTCTCTACCATTTTATCTCCAGTTTCTAGCATAGTGACTAGTACAGAGTTTGAGTTCAGTAAACATTTTTAATTGCATATATAAATGAATGAATCTCATCATCAACCTTATCAATATCTTATTCTCAGAAGTCCAAGGGTCTTTGGCTACTCTTACAAGAATTTCACTTATGATATCTTACTCTATTTAATCTATTTTAGTAATGTTTCAGAACACAAGATAATATTAGAATATATTTGCTGTCTTCTGATAAATTTCCCACTCAGTGGATACTGTAAAAGTCATCAAAAATCTTCAAGACAATTATTGAAGTACTGGTTTTATCTTAATGGATTTGCTCATATATATACATCAGGAGTTTATGTACTGCTTTGAAAAGGCAGAATAGTGCTGGGAATGAATTATTATCTTGAAGACTCTCAAAGTTTCTTTACTAAGTTGTGCCAGGGAAGCCCCATATCCAAGTAATAGATTTCATTAGCAGTACATCCATTTTTGCTATTTTGTAGAACATTGTTAAGTGCTATGCTAATAGAAAAAAGTAGAAAATCAAAATATATGTTGGAAAATTAGCTGGAAGCTATATAAACAATAACGATTTTTTGTTCTGGAATAAGAGTTCTGGTTCAAAGGGTTCAAAGACATCGTCCATAACATTTTAATGTGCAAGAAAAATAACCAATAATGGATGTTTCAAACATAATTTAAAAATTTAACAAAATGAAGCTAGGTAGTATGCTCATCTGAGTTGGGTAGCCAGTGTAGCAAGAGAACTAGATAAAATGCTCTAAGTAAATATTGCATTTTCCTCAGTAAATTCTACTAGACCATTTACTGCAAATTAAGAGTTGAAAAGAGGTCATCACAACATGGCAGGGTAGAAAAGTTAGAGGAACTGTTCAGAATAGTAGAGACAAATAACACCAGCTACAGCTATTTAGACGAAAGGATTTATTCCATAGTTACTGGAGTGGAACAGACAACAGACAAGTAGTATGTATTTTATTCACTCTTACAGTAATAGTTGACACCTGTAACAACAACATCTTTAAATATAAAGGACAAATCTACGTAATAACACTAGAGTTGAGGGATAAGACAAGAAATTGGAAAAAAAGAAGAATCAAATAATAGTCTACAAATAGAAGCAAAATACTTTGTAGTTCATCGTCACTTAACCCAGGTCAAAAACAAACAAAACAGAGGGTTCTTCTCTAAAGAAAACATAAGAAGAAAAATCAGCATCTGACATTTACAGTCTCAGGCTTATTGTCTATTCACCATAAAGAGAAAGCTAATGATCAATTCTGTTCACATCTAAAGAGCTTCAAGGAAATGGTCACTTACCTTACTTCTAACCATGAAAGGCAAACAGTGATTAAAAGTTATCTAAGAAAAATAAGCAATGTGAGGAAAAAATAAAAAGACAAACTAAGCCAACAGAAAAATCAACTCCAAAAGAGAGAAAAAAATTAGAAAACAGAATAAGACTTTGAAAAATGCTTTCATTACTATCTGAGAAAATTTAGAAAGATATTGCATTATTGGTGGGGGGGAAGTAAATTCAACAAAAATGAAGCAATAAAAGAACAAGAATGAACTCTTAGGGAAGGAAAATAAAATTTGCAAAACAGAAACGATAAAAGAAATCAAAGTCACATTTAAGAAAATATTCTAAAAAGTAAAAATATACTTAAAGGATGAAATAAATAAGAGCAGATATGTAATGCAAGAGTCTCCCCCTCCCCCCCAAAAAAGCCCATTATCTGATTAACTAGAATACAATGAGAGACTAAAGGCATAAAATATAGGAAAAATTTATCAAAGAAATATTAGGAGAGAATTTCCCAGGGCAGAAGGATATGACTTTTCAATTGAAAAAAAAAATCAAGTGCTCAACAAAAAAGAATAGAAATAAAAATACACATATCTAGATATGTATTTATAAAAATTAACAACATCAAGTTCAAGATTGAGATCACAGATTCTTTTAAAAAGAAAAAAAACTATGTCAGTGATGAAGAAATTAGAATCAGCCTGGATTCTGGTAACACAGGAAGTGTGGAAACAAAAAGAGCAAACCTTCAAAGTAAGGGACTATAAACAAAGTACAATTAAACTATCAATTGAGTGTGAGGGCATAATAAAAACATCTTTAAACATGCAAAGAACCAAAAAGTTTACACTCCTGCTTCCTTTTGTAGAAAGTTAATCTTCCTATCCACGTCTAATTAAATCACAGGATCAGTTTCCCCCATTGACACTTTTGCAAAATTTCAACAGTATAGCCAAAACTCCTTATCAAATGTCATGAATCACAGACAATATGTACTGACTCACCATTTTGTAGAGTCAGAAAGGATATTAAAGCTCTCATCCTCTCCTCATCTACTTTTCTGCTCTACTCGAGTTTTGACAGCCTTAAACTTGTATTTATATAGCAAGATTAGTTTCAAAATTTCAAACCTCGTAAGTATTATGACTATACTAATAATGATGCTCCAAATGCAGTTTGTACAACCTTCAGTCACATACTAGGATTATATTCCATCCCTTATAAATCTAACGTTCCTTATTTTTCCATAAGAAAAATACCTTCTTGTGTCAGAATGAATTCTTCTTTTTAAATCTTCTGCCAAATGTCCTCAGCATATTCTCAATTCAGTACAAGTTTTTTTTAACTATTCTTTGTTTTACAGAGTTCTCCTATTTCTCAGAGCCTTCTATCCAGTTTTGTTTTTTACTGCTCTCTAAACCTTCAGAAGCACAACTGTCATAGTGAGATAGCGTGTTACTGTGCTTCTCAGTTAAACCCACTTTTTCCTTGATATTATGTATTCATCTCTCTTGGTATATGTTCTCGCTATAGTACATCTTCAGTTGACTTCTTTAGATAGCAAGATAGTGGGGAAAAGAGGCAAGGGTAGTAAACAGAGAGAAGGTCAAAGGGGTGAATGAACTAAACTCTTCTTTCATAGCAGAAAATCAATAAGGAATGCATAAATAGATTTGTAAAAAGAAATATCAACATACCATGGTAATATGTGCTAGAAGAACTAAACACACAAACAGAAGTGGATGTCCCGAGGGACAGAGTCTGGGAAGAGGGAGTTTAACAATAAGCCCTTACTTTTCAATATAAATGGTGCTATTTACCAAATATTCCTAGTCTCTTTGCCCTCTGAGAAAGAACATAGCAGGACTGTACTTCTTGATCCTGGTAGGACTGCATGAAGCTATATTACTAGACACAGCCAATGACTCGTGAGTGCAAGTGGCATGTCACTTCCAAGCAGAGACTTTTAAGAGCCAGTGTACAATTCACCACTCTCTTTTTCTCTGTAACATTAATCAGAAACTTTGGTGGCTGATCATCAGAATGAGTACATGTTTCAGAGCTAGCCTTCAGACAACTTGGGATAGATATACAGCATGAGCTAGAAATAAGCCTTTTCTATTATGAGCAATTGTAACTTTGAAGAGGCTTTTCACTGCATCCAAAGTTAACTGGAAAATGCCATTTGATTTGTTTTATCATGTGCTTAATTTTCTTTGATAAAAAGATATTTTAAAGCATCCAAAGACATAGCAAGCCTCTAATTTGTCTTAAGTAATATAAACACCATATCTTTCTTAATGGATAAGACTGCCAAATTTATAAACTCAATAAAATGATATTAGTTCTCCTCAATGAGATTCCTCCTCTGAACTTCACGACACAGAAAATTGAGTGATTATTTTCTCCATTATCCTGACGTTGGTACATAACTACTATCATACTAGAGGCATAAGAGGAAAGCTAATTTATTGCATATAATCGATGTTCTAGGTCATTAAGGATTAATTCCTTGTAGATCCCCAGTTGAGATAGGCTGCTTGGACTACAGTCCCCATAAGGAGTTACTATGGTGACTCAAAGAAAGATAGCTAGCCACTCTTCAACATTGTTATGTCAAGATAAAGCATTAAATAATTAAAACTATAAAAGAGTAAGTAAAAATTGCATTTTTGCTATACTAGTTTATATAAGATACTGGTTCTCAAACCTTATTGAGTCTGATGTGGGGATCAAAAATTTGCATTTTAACAAGTACATTGAAGATATGTGGATGCAGGTATTCTTTAGATATACTTTGAGACTACTGACTTAATATTTGTATTTACAAATCAAGTTCAAAAGATTGTTTCCTTTTTCTCCAAATATCAATAATTGATTAACTCTTTCAGGTAACAAAATACAAAAAAAAAAGAATTTGAAATTACAACTAACATAGAATTACATCTTCATTATTAGTGAAGACTAACCATATCAAGAATTTACAATGATTAAGACATAGCAGATACATTGGAGACCCAAGATGGTGGAAGAGTAGGTGGATGTTACACTCACCTCCTCACCAAGCCAAACTGGAATTATAACTAAATTATGCAACATTCAACCTGAATAATGGACTGTAGACTACTTAAAGAGAAGTCTTATAATCTAGGATTTACAGAAGAAGCCTTACCAAGACTGGTAAAAAAAGGCAAAGATATGAAGAGGGCTGGCCCCACTACCACTGTTGGAGCTGAGATTTCAGAAGTATATCTCAGCTGCAAAGGTTCCTTTTGAGAAGCATGGGAATCTCACTTCCAAGGCCAACTCCCCAGCACAGAGCACCACAGACAGGAAGAGGTGCCCACATAACATCTAGCTGTGAAAATCAGCAGGGTTTCTGTCTGCCATAGAGAGGAGGAAGTCCACCAGAGACACAGGCACCCTCTTAAAGGGCCAATGCACAAAATCTCATTTGCAGCCACTCACCCTGGGCTCAGAAAGAGGGAGGGGACAAAGCAGAGTACAGTCTCCCGGGTCCCAAAGCACACCTACTATTTAAGGCCACCTTACCAAGACTGGGAGTCATAGCAGATCTGCCTAATACATGGAAACACATACAAAGAGGTAGCCAAAATGGAGAGACAAAGAGGCATACCCCAAATGAAAGGACTGGAGATATCCCCAGAAAGAGCTAAATGAAATGGAGATAAGCAAATTATCAAATATGCAGTTAAAAAAAAAGTTATAAGAATGCTCAAGGAACTTGGAGAGAATACAAATGTGAAAAAGGATATGGAAACCACAAAAAAAGAGCCAGAAAAAAAAAAGAATACAATATATGAAATAAAGAACACTTGAAGCAACACTTGTATCTGACAAAATAGATGTTAAAACAAAAGCTACATTAAGAAACAAAGAAAACACTACATAATGAAAAAGGGAACAATCCAGCAAGAAGATATAATCCTTGTAAACATTTATGGACTCAACATAGGAGCACCTAACTGTGTAAAGCAAATCTTAATAAACACAATTTTAAAGACAACCTACTGAATGGCAGAATACATTCACCAATGATACACCTGATAAGAGGTTAATATCCAAAATTTATAAAGAACTTTTATAATCAACAACAAAGAAACAAAGAATCTGATTAAAAAATGGGCAAAGGGCATGAATAGACCCTTCTTCAAAGAGGACATACAGATGGCCAATAGATATATGAAAAGATGCTCAATGTCACTAATCATCAGAGAAAGGCAAATTTAAAAATCACAATGAGGATTTACCTCACAGTTGTCAGAAAGGCAATCATCAGTAAATCAACAATGAGTGCTGGTGAGGATGTGGAGAAAAGGGAACCCTTGTGTACTGTTGGCAGACTGGTGCAGCCACTGTAGAAAGCATTATGAAGTTACCTCAGAAATGTAATATTGAGCTTACCTTATGCCTCAGAGATTCCACTTTTGGGAATATATTTGAAGAAACATAAAACACTGTTTCGAAAGGGTATATGCACCCTATGTTCATTTCAGCATTATTTACAAAAGCCAAGATTTGGAAGCAGCCCAAGTGCCCTTTAGTAGATGAGCAGATAAAAAAGTGATGTTACATTTACACAATGGAACGCTACTCTGCAGTTAAAAAGAAGGAATTCTTACTATTTGGGACAGCATGGATGGCCCTGAAGAGTATTATCCTAGGTGAGATAAGCCAGTCAGAGAAAAACAAATACCAAATGATTTCATTCATATGTGAAATATAATGAACAAAATTCACTAACAAACAAAATACAGAGTCACTGATACAGAGTAATAGACTGACAGCTGTCAGAGGGGAAGGTGGTTGGTGGATGGGTGAAAAAGGAAAAGCATTAAGCAAAAAAAAATCTCACAGACACAGACGACAGTACGGTGATTAACAAAGGGAAAGTGGGGTGGGGGAGGTTGCAGAAAGTAAAGTAGGAATAAATGGTGATGGCAGGAGACTTGACTTGGGATAGTGAACACACTATACAGTATGCAGATGATGTATTAAAGAATTGTACACCCAAAACCTATATAATTTTATTAACCAATATCACTTCAAAAAATTTCATTTTAAAAAAAGCATCACAGAAACCTGAGAATTGTGTCTGGTCACCTCTCAGAAAAATGACTGATTGGTAAGATGTCAGCTGGAACAATATCCATCTCCCCATCCCCATAGAAATATCCCGGAAAGGCAGACACACAGGGATAAAGAATAGATTAGAAAGCCAGTCAAATTTCCTGATGTTCCAACACTACTCAGAAAGAGCACTCCAGAAGAAACTTTGTTTTCTATTCTCCAACTTGATTAGAGGACTGATGCCTGCTGCTTCCTAGTCACAGTGCCCTGCTGTTTAAGTTCTGAGATCTAGCTCTCTTCACTTTTTTGCCAAATGACTCTGAAAATCAGTTCATCAGTTTCAGATCATGACAGTTGACCTGATGACTGTGAATATGTTCTGAGTTCTGTCAAAACTCATCTGTGCATGTCCTTGCCTATACTTAAATCTCATGCTCTATTCTGAAATGTAAAATGTCATAACCATTTAACCTGTTTTATGTACTTATTTTAACAACAGGAAATAAAGTGCAAGCAATGATTGCTGAAAAAATAATAACAAATATGAGCAAGTATTAAAAGTGTCTAAAATCATTATGGAAAACAGGCTTCGATGCGATTATATGGTATTTGTATTTCACTGCCTGGCTTATTTCACTTAGCATAATGCTCTCCAGTTCCGTCCATGCTGTCACAAAGGATAAGAGCTCTTCTTTCTTTCTGCTGCATAGTATTCCATCGTGTAAATGCACCACAGGTTTTTGATCCACTCATTTACTGATGGGAACTTAGCCGTTTCCAGCACTTGGCTATTGTTTATAAGACTGCTATGAACATTAGCGTGCATGGAGGGGGAGATAGGGGGTGGATATGGCAGGGGAGAGTAATGGGGAAAAATGGGACAACTGCAATTGAACAATAAAAAATAATAATAAATAATGATTAAGTGAATAAAGGACATTCTATTTATGTTGGCAAGGAAACTCAGCATTTGACTATGAAATTATGCAACTATTTAATAACAACTATCAGACAAACATGTTTTTTGTTTTTACTCCTTAAATTAAAAGAAATAACACATACTATACTTTTTCTTAAAAAAAAAAAAAACCAGGTTCCGTTCATAATGACCAAAAGTCAATACCTGTGGTCACAGTTTACATTTGGTTTGACCATCTCACTTTGATTTTAGCATCTGATAATTTTTGGTACTCTACATACAATCCTACTTACAGTTTCTTTTCATTTTACATATTTTTAGAACTCAAAGTACTCTCCCCAGTCCTGCCACTGGTAGCCAGATGCCTAAATAGTGAGGAATAAAATGGGCATTGAATAGAAAAACAGGATGTACCATGCTTAATTAAAAAGTGAGTTCTGTTGTGCTGTGTCACAAAGCAAAACTCATCAAGTAGCCATGGAAAAGTCCATGCTATACTTAACATATTTTTCACTACAGCAAAATGAGCCTGCCTATGTTACATTTTCCTTGAGCATGCTGTCTTGCCATACTAGAAAGACTAAACTCATACTTGATTATATATCCACTTTGGTGTTAAGAAGATCAGCATCCAATTTGCTATTTTTTTCCCACTCCCTGCCTAGGGTCTTGGGATCTGTATCCTTGTAAACAAATTATACTCCTGGTATCTGGTTTTTCCACTCTTATTTTCCCTTTCTCCATTTTCTTCATCCATTTATTGTTATTCTGATAAATTGTATGCATTTTTGCAAGCTACCTCACAACATAGCCAGGCTAAAAAAAGTTTAATGCATAGATAGCAAATGAAGCAAGACAGAGATATAGTGTAGATGTGTAGACAAGCCATGCACTGTAAAGGCAGCTCAAAACCGCAGCACTGAAGTTTTTGAAGTTAGCTCCAGCCCACCAGAAATGCTCCTCTCAACGTGTTGTGTGTTTTGTCTTCTTTCGTTAACATAATGGAAGACAGAGGTATTACTTTCAGTAGTTTTTATTTATGCCTCTTATCCCTTCAGTTTTTTGTGAATAATGTAAGAAATTTTTCAGTTATAAGAAAATTTGAATATATTTATTAATCAAGTAAATGCATGAATTGAGGCACTAGGCTGACTGTTCCACAGGAGGTGGGCAGAGGTGGGGGCAGGAAATGTGAGCTGTGATACAGAACTCCAGTTTTAGATAGAAGCCAACTTGGATTTGTACGCTTCCTGTTGGCATCACCTTGGGTCAATTTTCTTTCATCTATAGAACAGGAATAAGATAGCATTTACCAGTTTGCGTTCTTTAGAGATTTAAACTGAGATAAAGGCATCAGAGAACTTAGTACAGAATATGTTTTCCATTCACTTTTAGTTGATTCCTACAATGATGATTCCTGCCATAAAAACTTAAGATTTATAGAGCAATAAGTCTTATAAACAAGACTACAGTTGAAAGGCACATGTAATAAATGTCATAAAAGTGGCACACGCAAAGTGATATGCAGAGAGAGAGCAGAGAAAGAAATGATCAAAGTCAGAGGCCCAGCAGTGGAGCCAGCTTGAAGAACAAAGGGTTACTGAAGGTGTTTGAGAACACATAGTCAAGGTACATCAAGACTCAGGGTTGAAGGACAAATTGGAACAGGCTGCACAATTTGAAAGTAAAATTTTTTTAAAAAAGCAATCAAGAAGAAACTAATAATGAGAACATTTCTTTTGCAAGAGGAATCCATCTGTGAAAAGTAATATGCTCTTTATGTTGCCAACAATTAGGATATGAAGATCCATTAAAACTCTTCTCATAACAACTAGCATTTATTGTAGAATTAATATGTGCTGAAAGTCTGTTGGACACATAACAACCCTACCAGGTAAGAACTATCCCCATTTTCTAGAGCAGATGAGGCTTAATAAGCTTAAATACTTTGATTAAAGTCACTTAGCAAATGGCAAAGTAGAGATGCTTCCTGGCTACAAAGTCCACGATCCAAAGCTCGTGATCTTTCACTATTAGCCGTTGCTTCTCTGCATCTTACAGGATCTTTTTTGATGATCATGTCAGAAATGTGGTTTGGTTGTTTTCCTTTTGGGGTCCTCATGTAGGATTTTACAGTAACTCTGTGAGAGAGGCAGTAGATAAACTTGAATAAATAATATTACAGGTTTTATTTTCCCAAAGAAGTAGGTGACACAAACACCAGCAGTGCCTCAAAGAAAGACTAGTGGCTCCCATTCTCATGAGGTAATAAGTAACTCAGTTTTTTCTGTACTTCTAGTGGCTATAACTCATGATAGTCGTTAACTGCTATAAACTCTCCTTTATAGGGGATACCCATCTCTGTAGGATTCTGAAGAATACATACAAAGTTTTTCAATTTGGGGGAAATATAAAGAAAATAATACATAACCCAAAAAAATAAGTGATAACCTTCCAAAGTTCGTTTTTCCAAATTTTCTACTACATATTTAAATTGAACTCTCACAGGTGTATGTGACTGGTCCAATAATGACTAAGCTCTGATTAGAAACAAAGTACAATAATTTAAGCTACCTCTAAAGATTATCTAACAATTTTCATTAAGATACAAAAAATGATGGTATGATTGCCAAATAGCATTTTTCAAATAGCCAATTATAAGAAAACAGACAATTGAGGCCATTTCACATTAAAGGGACTATAATCAGTGGGGAAAAACAATCAGGAAGAACTTTCCAAAAGGCTGTATAGTATTTATGTCATTTGCTATATGTTTTTGGCAGTTCATCTTCTGGAAGCCTCGTAGTACTATACATCCTGATCCCTCATTGTTTTGTTGGACCCATGTGACTTATGCTGGTCAATGAATCAAGAATAGAGTTATGAAGTAAGTCACTCCCAGGCCACAGCATTTCATTACTTGTTCAAGATCCCTAGAGTTCTCTTTACCCAGCAGACTAGAGACAGTGGCTGCTTCATCAACTTGGGATCAACTCAGGTGATGAGACAGGGAGCATAAGTTTTAGTCAACCTGCAACAGCATGAGGGAGAATTAAGCCATTGTAGCTGAAAGTCACTGAGATTTCGTGTTTGTACCTGTAGCATAACCAAGCCCAGTACTGCCCAATAAAATAAAATGTAAGCCAATATGTAATTTTAAGTTTTCTAGTGGCCACATTTAAAATGCAAAAAAACACAGGTGGAATTAATCACTAGTCACATTTCAAGTGTTTAAGGGCCACACGTGGCTAAATAACTATTGTATCGAACAGAGCAAATTTTGTTCATTAACGTGATACAGAAAATATACAGTATCTAATTAATCACTGAGGATTCCTCAAGGAGCACACAGTAGGACAAATAGCTTAGCAATAGAAGAGAGTTGGAAAGTTCAGGTTTGGTTTAAGATGGCAGAGAGCTAACATAGTAGATATCCCCTCTGAGTAGTTATAATACACAGAATAAAAAAAAAGCTCAGAACATTAGAAATATAAATGAGTTCCAATTATCTTTCACTTTGCCAGTTCCTGAAAATAGAAGAGTAGAAGGCTCAGTTACCTTGAAATTTTTTACAGTTGGTTTCAAGAGCCCAAATAATATAAATGATTTTTTTTTTAAGTTTGAAGACACATCTGAAAGAGATGACATCAAACATCCACTACTCATACTGTCTTGGAGCTGAGAAAAAAAAAATGTACCAAAGAGGGTTTTAAATATGTCTAAAGTAACCAAGAGTAAAAATGCAAGAACAGAGTGAAACCTTTGGGTTTTTAACAAGAAATGATGATTAGTGACATTTGAAAGTATTGCTTTGGTGAATTCATGAGTTAAGGGACCAAATTAACAGAGCTCCATTTTAGCTGAAGAGCTCAGGGAAACTTAATAAGAGAAAAACAGCCAATTGTGGGCCCGTGTGAAGCTAATAATGACATGCAGGATTTTATAACGAGATGAGTGACATCGGCAAAAAAGAGCAGAGGACTTAGATACGGATCAAATACCCTATCTGGAGGCTTAAAGGAATAAAATGTAAGGTAGAGCTTCCAACTGGCTACCAATCAAAGGTGAAATATTAAATCTATTGGGAATTACATGTTTAAATAAATGGTTACCTTGACTTTGAATGAAAGGAAAAATGGGATTTACAGATAGCTGAGTTTAGCTGGTAAAAAGAGAATGAGAAGATGATTTCTATAGAATGTATAAGTATTTTTTATACAGGTAAAAATGAATAAAATTTTTAGAAAAAATAAAAATAAATCAAAATCAAGTCCATCATATGAATTAGCAATATCTTAAGGAAAAAGAAAAACATAAAGAAAAACTGATTTAAAAAAAATTAAATACCATAAATAGATGTGTGCTTTTAAACATCTTAGAGAATTAACAATAATATGAAATTCTAAAGAAGTTTTTGCAATACTTATCACTGTTATATTATTTTGCTTATAAATTATTTTTCTAAGGTTACACCCAACTTCAAAATTCTTGAAAAGTCAAGGACTTCAAGGACTATACCTCTATATATTCTCAACTTTTTCCCCACATATATCTTGACATCAAAGTGTTTGGAAAAATAACAATAGCACTAAAAAAATAATGAAAGCAAAATCTAATACTTCTCCAGATTAATATATTTAAATATAAAATTTATGGAATGCATGTTAGTTTTAATAAAATTAAGAGTCACAATAGATTACATATATTTTTTCCCACAGGGTAATAATAATATATGTTAAAAGTGAAGAGCTGTGTAGGTCATAGAATACCAATAGCACGATTTGGGAAGAAAAGAAAATATTTTGTTAGGTTCAAAAAAGCTAGAAAACCAGAATGTTATCTCAATTAAAGCAAAGCCCAAGACAATCAAAAATAATTTAAGAAAATGAGTATTCAACAAAAGCATAAATCAGTGAAGAGAATTTCAACTAAAACTAAAAAATAGTTTAAATATAATTACACACTAAGCAGTGCAAAGCAAAAGTGATGAATATAAAGAAATAGTTGATGAAGTAACTGTTTAGGCTCTACCTTCAGAATTAAAACAAAAGAGCAGGCATTTGCTTAGCATCAAATCAGATTTATGAATAGAAAGGTGAGAAATTAAAGAACTAGCAGATTAACAAGGACAATTAACTCAGTAATGCTTTCTCTGCTGATTAAAGGGACCAACACCAGCAGTTCTCAGTCAAAAGTGCTATATTAAGGGAAGATGACAGAAATTCTTAATTAATTCAGATCACTAAATATCTGGAAGTGATCCAACTAAGCTCAGCTCTGGAATACTCTCACCAATAGTTTCTGTGTGTGAGGGTAATATCTGTTACTGTCCAGCAGAGAATATTTCTTGCTTAGGTGAGTTTAGCTTCTGTTCCAGTCATCCGCCCACTGTCCCATTTTATTATCCAGGATGACAGCACATTGAACCCATCAGCATCCTTTATCCCTTCCTCTCTCTCATGAAACACCATGGATGAGCAGAGTGAGTTCAGAATAAAGGGTAGGCTCCAGGCATACATGGGGTGAGAGAGCCTGGGCTTTGAAGTCAAATAGCCTGGGCTTCAATTATCTCAGATCCACCACCTACCAGCAAGCCATTTAACTTCTAGAATGCTTACTTCCCTCATTTGCCAGCTGGGGATAATAATACCTACCTCACAGTTTCTGAGAATTAGAGAAAACAGTACAGGTAAAGCACCTACTGCATCTTGGCACATACAGAGTATTCAATAAGTTAATTTTATTGTTAAAAATCTGAGTCCAAATCCCGCTTTGCCATAAAAAGCTCTGTGTCTCTATTACTGATGATATGGTGCCTATTTCATAGTAATGCTGTGAGGAATAAATTTATAGTGTATAGTGTATCTGACCTTTCCCTTATGAAATTCCTCTCTCTCACAATTGCTGTGGGGTTTGGGGACAGAATATGTACAGCATCTGGCACACATTCGGCAGGTGGTGGTTGAGTACTAGCTACATAGTCCCTTTAACTTATTTTTTCTATGCCTCACACCATGAGAATGTGCTTATTCTCAATGTCACTCTTTACATGAGTAATTCTGACCCCTCTTTTGGAAAAATGCCCATGATGCCCTAGAACCTCTTTAAGCTCTTGCACACATTGATTTTTATCATGCCTTGCTATACCCAGTTGTTTCTAGTACTGTCTCTTTATTCCTCCTCTAAGGTAAAGAAAGATGCTATCAACCAAGATGGCTGGATAAATAAAATGAGCTCTACATTTCCATCAGCTTTTACATTCACTATTTTTTAAAAATTTTATGTATATATGTATGTATGTATGTATGTATTTATTTATAGAGAGGAAGGAAAGGAGGGAGAAAAGGAGAGAAACATCAATGTGTGGCTGCCTCTCACACGTCCCTACTGGGGACCTGGCCTGCAATCCAGGCACGTGTCCTGACTGGGAACCAAACCAGCGACCCTTTTGTTTGCAAGCCAGCACTCAATCCACTGAGCCACACCAGCCAGGGCTATATTCATAATTATAGTTGCAACCATTGCAACTGTATATTATGCCAATATATTTTAAACTCAAGTTGGCACTTCTTTCTGTGCATGGGTCACCTGAAACCATCTTTTTTTTAGTTCCTAGCAAATCATACCCAGTTGCTGTTCCAGGTATGTTTCACATCAAGCTTTCAGTCTCTAGCACATCATCAGGACTCAAAGATGTTCCATGTGCCACTTCTGCTTTACATTTCTTTCCCTCTACTTCCCATGGCAAACTTAAACTTGGCCTTCCAAACCAGATCATATGTCACCACCTATGCTGCCCTCCCCAGCTCCCCAAAACATCCCAGATTGTTCTGTCCCTGAATTTCCATGGCAATGTCAATGTAAAAGCAGCGACCACACTACATCACAATTTGTTCAATGTTCTTCTGACCCACTTGGCTATATGGTGGTCTTTGAAGATAGATAAAACATTTTATCCATCTTTTTAACCCTGCATTAAACACTGTGCCCTGCTTCTGGCATGGGCTTTAAAAATGTCTTGTAATTAAGATTATTACCTTTCTTCAGTGAAATGGCCAGTGCTATTAATAATAAACTTCCACATTTGCTCTTCCCATCCCCACATAATTTTGCATTTTTTTCTACCTTATCAGACGGAGTACAAACAAAATTCAGCATATATTAAAAGGCCAACAAGATTATTTTCCCAGAAATGTGAGAAAACCTAAATATTAAGAAATATAGTAGTATAATTTGTCATAATAATGAAGTAAAAAATCATATGGTTATTATTATGTATAAAATACTATTTTATAATATATTACATTTTATATAAATCAAAATTCATTCCTAATAATAATTACAGTTCTTAATGACAAGGGATAGGTAACTATTTCATTAATATAATGAAATATATTTACCTAAAATTATGCCTACATGAGTTTAATGAGTTTATACCAGGCCCACAACATGAGTATAATGAGTTTATACCAAAAATACCCTAATGAATGTCAGAAATAAGATATTGATATCCATTGGCACACATTTTTTTTGTAATAGGAAAGGAAGTAACACAATTATATACGGAAAAGACATACAAAATAGAAGGAAGGTTGTGAGCATATCATTTGATATTGATATAATTATTTTATCTGGAATCCAAATATAATCAATGACAATGAAAAATGAATACACAGAAATCAATTGCTTTCATTCATGCACACACACAAAAAAAACAGTTATACTAAATAATGAAAGAAAATACTCCTCTTAAATAGCTTAAATAGCAAAATAGCAAAGATTGAGGAATAAATTATTAAGAAACAAACAAGTTCTACATACGAAAAAAATTTTAAAACCTTTGAGAGACAAGACTAAACAAGTAGAAACCATGTTCTTGCCAAGGAAGACACAAAATCATTAAGTTGTTAGTATTCTGTAAATTAATCCATGTGAGGAATATGCTTTAATAAAAAAAACTCTACAGAATTTTTTAAAACTACAGATTATTCTAAATACCACATAGAATAAAAAGCAATAAAAACTAGCTAGAAAAAAATAAAGAATAATGAGAAAGAACTATCTTTATTAGATACACAAATATATCATAAGACTATAACTATTGTTTTCCTGGTAAAGAGCAGCAAAAGAGAGGACTCAGTCTGAATTGAACTGAAACCTACAAATAAATCACGTATGAAAACATAGTAAATAATCAGTGACCTATATTTTTAAAATGACATTTCAAGTCAGTGAAGAAAAGATGTATCATACAGTGAATAGTATTTTGTGACAATCTGAGAAAGTATTTGAAAAAAAAGTTAGAAATCACCCCATATTTATAACAAAATAAGTTCTGACTAAAGATTTAGAAGCATAAATAAATATATTAATTACTACATTAATAATGCAGGTAATTTTTAAAACATAATTTGAAATAAGAAATGACTTTCTAAATTACACAAAACTCAGAAGCAATAAAAGAAAAACTGATAAATTTGACTACACGGAGTTGAAAGTCTCTCCAAAGAGAGAAAAAGTTCCATGAACAAAGTCAGAAGATAACATTCATATGGAGAAAATATTTTCAATTCATACTGCGTATGTGTATGTATGTATATATATGTATATACATACCTTTGTGATACATAACTAATTATATGAAAGTATATAACTGCATACATACATGTTAGTTACAGACACAGTTGAAAATACTTATTAAATATGTTATATATAAGTATTTATAACACTATGTAATTTTGAAATAAATCATCAAAAGATACACAGTCCAGTAAGAAAATAATGAGCACAGCACGTGGGCTGTTTATCAAAAAGAAAGAAAATCAGCTGTATAGGGCTCTTAAACATAGAAAAAGATAGTGTATCGCAGTCATATTTACAGAAGTTTAATTAAAACTAAAATGAGATCATGTTTAACTCATTAGTTTAGCAAAAATAAGCTTGCCTGACAACATACCGCATTGGTGGCAGTGCCTGTGAGGACAGTCGGAGATGCAGCTGGTGAGAGTGTCACCTGTACAGCTTCCAATGAAGACAGTTTAGTGAGATCTTTCAAGATTAAAAATATATGTACCTTTTGACTGATAGCATTACTGATTTTAAGTGTTTGTTTTCATGTGAGCATAACGGTGCTTTCATAGGGATTGTTTGTTACTGCAGAAGACAGAGCACAGCCTAGTAGTCCATCACTGTAGCGAGAAGAAGATTAAATAAGATATGGCACGTCCATATAATGGAATTCCATGAAGGTTCAAAGGGAACGAGGTAATGCCTTATTACTGATGAGAACATGCTAGATGATGATAATGTAGATAGATAGATAGATAGATAGATAGATAGATAGATAGATAGATAGATAATAGAATATAAATTTCAGGAGCAAGTGCAGAAGAGAAAATTTTGCATTATGCTGCTGACTCTATATTTTTAAAGCTATTCCTATATAATCACATGTATGTTTAGGTATATATAGACTGTATATGGAAGGATAAAAGAAAAGCTGATCACAATGATTGTCCCCAGCATGGGGAAAAGGATGTCTGGGTGTCAGGAGACGCAGCATATTAACTTTTCACTGTAGTCCCCAGCATACATGTAAATTTTGTATCATGGGTATATTTTAGCTCATAGAAATAAACAAAACTGTTCTAATATTTACAATAAGAGACATCCATTCTCTCCAATAGTTTTCTTACCACTTCTTTCCTAAGAAGCATTCTCTTGCTGTCCTGTTCCTTCCTTTCCTTCCAAGCATCTTCAAATGTAGCTTTCCTTTCTTTCTACTTAAATTACAAAACTTTTTGTGGGGAAGAATTGCAAAGATACAAACAAACATCCCTGTAATTATTTATGTTGTTTTCTGTCTGCAGTCTTAATTTTTATTCCTCCATTAAGAAAATATTTTTAACAACCCACTGTGTCACTGTGTTAGGTTCCAGAGATGCAGTAACAAAAAGGACCAAGGTCTGTGTTCTCATGGAGCTGGCAGCCTAATGGAGGAGCAAACTAATCAGGCAGTAATGGTAGAGTGTGTTAAGTCTTATACTACAGAATATACAGGGCAAAGTGAGAGCTTATAGAAGACATGCCTCACACCCGCTTTCAATGTCCACAAAGTAATTTCCTGAGAAAGTAACTTTTAAGCTACCCAAGAAAGAGGAGGAGGAGGGAATTGTTCATGAGAATGAGTTCCATTCAAGGAAAATAATCTGAGTGAGTACTTAGAACAGAGAACCTATTGCCCTTTTTGAAAGAAGTTTAAAGTGGTTGAAACTTCAACAAAGGCTTTAAAGATTTTGGTAAGAATGAATATTTGAAAGTAGAATGCCTGGAAGGGGGAAGACCAATTAGGAGATAATGGCACCAATACATTCTATGATATATAATAATATGGATTTGATAATGTGGGGGAATTTGAATATATTCAAGAGATTTTGAAGTGTCCAAATACACAAGATTTGGTGACTGACTGAACATTGCAGATGAGAAAGAGAGAATTAAGAATTATTCCAATTTTTTCCACTGGACCAATATGGTATGGAGATTAATGTCATTCACTAGGCTAAGGAAACCAGAAAAAGGACTAGAGCTATGGAAAGAATCTTCGAACTCAGTATTTTATACACAGACTTTGGGGTGTCTGAAAGATTTCTCAGTGGGGCTGTCCAGTAAGCACTTGAATATGCTGGTGTGCAGCTTATGGAGATTGACCTAAGCTGGAGGTATAGATGTGGGAGTCATAACTATAAAAGTTGAAATTTAAGCCATGAAAGTAGACATGATTGCTCCAGGAAAGTGCACAAAGGGACAAGAGAGGAGGCTTTAAAGTAATGTCATAAAGGGAGCCATGGTTTATAGGGTAAGAGAGAATAAAATATCAGAAACAGAAAAGTAGAAAGAAAAGTTAGAGAATAAGGAAACTAGTATCATAAAGGCAATGGAAGAAAATGTTTTTTAAAAAAGGATTATTTTACATGTGTTGAATATAGTTGAGGAAACAAGGACTAGCATTTAGTTCATTGGTTTGGAATAAGCTAATTCATCACTGAGCTATGTGCAGAATTCGTAAGTGCATTTGGCTAAAGAACAAGTGAGAGTTGTGAGATGACTGTCCTTTCTTTCTCCAACTAAAGCTTCCATAACTCTCTAACTCTTGTATTCCTTCCCCAGTACTTCATTTAGACATCATAAGCTCCCAGTGGAAGAGAGAAGAAAATTATAAGGGATAAAATAGGGTCATAAATAATGATAAAAGGATCAATGCTTCAAGAATACATATGATTCTTAACTTGTATGTATATGCCTACCAACACAGCATCAAAATATATGAGGCAAACATGGATAGAACAGCAAGCAGAAATATATGAATCAACTAATATAGTTGGATACTCAAATACCCCTCTATCAGGAGTGGACAGACCCAGCAAACAGATAATCAGTGAGAACAGTATAGTTGTTCTCAGTAACCATCAATCAACTGGATATAATTCATATATACAGATTAGTTCATCCAGTAACAGATTACACATTTTCTTAGGATCACATGAAAACTTCATCAAGAGAGAACACATTCTGTGCCATAAAACACATCTTAAAATATTTAAAGATTAAAAATCATATCATGTCTGCTCTCAGACCACATGGAATTAAATTGGAAATCAACTAAGAGCAAGATAGCTGGAAAACCCACACACATTGGAAATTAAGCAATACATTTCTAGATAACACATGGCCTAAAGAAATAAAGCTCAAGAAAATTTTTTAAAATTTTGAACTAAATGAAAATGAAAATATAATTTATCAAAGTTTGTAAAATGCAACAAAAGCAGTGTTTAGAGGGAAATTTATAGCAGTGAATATATAGTCAATAGAAGAAAGACCTAAAATTTAAAATTCCTTTCTCTTAAGAGATAGAAAAAGAATAATTTAACTTCAATAAACATAAGAAAAGATATAATGGAAAATTACAACAAAGTTCTTTAAAAATTATAATGAGAGAATCAACAAAACCAAAAACTGGTTCTCTAAAAAGATAAAGAAAAATAAGCTTCTACTGAGGCTAACTGGAGAACAATGACAACACCAAATGCTGACAAGGATGAGGACTAATAAGAACTCTCATTCACTGCTGGTGAAAATGCAAAATGGTACAGCCGCTTTACAAGATAGTCAGCCATTTCTTATAAAACTAAACATACTCTTACCACATGATTCACAATTGTGCCCCTTAGTTTTTACCCAAAGGAACTGAAAACTTATGTCCACACAAAAACCTGCATGTGGATGTTTATAGCAGCTTTATTTGTACTTGCTAAAATTTGCAAGCAACAAACATGTGCTTCAGTAGGTGACAAAAAATATAAATTGTGGTACACTCAGATAATAAGTTAGCTGTCAAATCTTCAAGAGACGTGGAGAAAAATGTGAATGCATATTACTAAGTGAAATAAGCTAAATTGAAAAGGTTGTGTACTGAATTATTCCAACTACATGACACCGGAAAAGGTAAAACTATGAAGACGATAAAAAGATTAGTGGTTGCCTATGGTTGCAGATAGGGAAGGAGGGATGAATAGACAGAGCACAGGAGATTTTGGACAACAGAGCTATTTTGTATGGTATTATAAATGTTGCATACATGCCACCATACATTTGCTCAAACACACAGAACCCACAACACAAAGAGGAACCCTAATGTAAAATGTAGACTTTGGATGATAATGATGTTAGTCTAAGTTGGTTGATTATAACAAATGTACCACTGCAGTGTTAGGTATTGATAGTGGGTAAGGTTATGCATGCAGAGGAACAGCAGAACTCTCTATATTGTGTGATTAGCTTCTCCGTGAATCTAAAACTGTTGTAAGAAAATAAAGTTTGTGCCCTGGCTGGTGTGGCTCAGTGGATGGAGCACTGGCCTGGGAACCAAAAGGTCGCCTGTTTAATTCCCAGTCAGGGCACATGCCTGGGTTGCAAGCCAGGTCCCCAGTTGGGGGCACATGAGAGGCAACTACACATTGAAGTTTCTCTTCCTCTCTCCCTCCCTCTCCCTCTCTAAAAACAAATAAATAAAATATTTAAAAATAAGAAAAGAAAAGAAAAAAGTTTTCTCAATTAAACAAAATAGAAAACAGCAAGACAATTTATCCAATTGCAGGTTTGAGACCTTTAAGTGGAAACAGCGATTTTAAGGAAAAACTTAGCTTTTCTTTTCAATACACAATGATACACTTTGGTATCAAATATTTCCATAAATCTGTCATAAACTATTGGAATAATCATAAAATTACTGATATTCATTACAATTTTAAGCTTTCCCTTCATTTCCATAGAACACACGGAAGCATATTGTATTTGTCCATGCTAGAACTGATTGCTAGATTTAAAATAATTTAGTGTGGATAAAAGCAGAAATCCTGTAAATTGGTAATAATTTATCATATATCAAGTAGTGGTAACAATAAAAGTTTTATGCTTTGTCCTGGGTTCTTTCCACATTCGTTTCCAGACAAGGCCCACAGCACACATCCTACATATGATTTGTGAAAGGAAAAACTCTCTGTGCTCTCTCTAGGGCCTTCTCATCTCCTGCCAGGCCAGTGAACAAGATGAGTTTCTTTTTATAACGACAAGGCACAGAGATAATTCATCAACTGGAGAGTACAAACAATCCTTTATGCAGCAGAATGACAAAAGGTTATTTAGCTTTTGGCATCTACTATAGTTCTTGCAAGATCCAGGCCCAAGAGCCAATATAACAATTAATAAATTTCCAACATCTGGGCAGTAAAACAATATTTTATGAATGTTAAACAATGCCAGTGCCAAATTAAAGCCTCCCCTTCTTGTATTTATCTATCTGAAATTTTTACTCGAGAGCCAAAATTGCCAGTGTTCAGGCTATAAAATGGGGATAGTGATGACATAGTAGGAAGATATTACACAACTTGGGAAATCCATATTATAAGTGTCATTTAATCAGATGGACGGTGATGATATCACCCACTGAACCTAATGGAGAGTAAGCCCTTGCCAAGAGTAGATTATCAAGTTAAATGACACATGAGTGATACCAGTCATCACACTGAATAAAGGAACCCCATTTAATGAAACAATTAGAGTCTCAGTTTCTTTAATGGTCCTCCAGCAGCCTTGTTCAATTTTATTTATTTTAAATAGAAAAATAATTTTGGTTATGTGGGTATTGCTTGCATAAATTAAGAAAGATGACTTTCAAGTCTTAAAAGCTTTCATAAAGAGAGAAGCACCAAATCTTAGAATTGAATTTAGTATATCATCCAGTTCAAGCCTTTACCCCTTTCATAGATTTCCTAAAAACAATATATGATTATGACTATGATTGTGTGAATTAGACAATAAATGTTATTAGAATTTTTAAGGAGAAATAAATGTGGGCTAAAGTACTAAAGTCATTTTATGAGACAGTATAAACTGTATAAATCATAATCTTTTCTGTAATACATTATTTATAAAAGGTTAATAGATGCAAATTTAAAAAATGTAACATCAAAATGGCAATATATATATTTGAATTAAAACAGATTTGCAAAAAGGGGAATTTGCTTGAAGACCTTCATTGTTTAATTAATGTGTCTGTATATGAGAAACACTCCTTCCCCAAATTCGATTGGAGTCCAACATTAACTCTTTACACAAAAGTTATATATTGGGATGAAATTATTAATTTTGAAGATCACTTTTACTAAACTTGCAATTTGCTGAAAGAATCAGAAAACTCAACAGTGAGTGGTGTTTTTCAAAATGAGGTTTGAGTACCCCAGGAAATTCTTAGATAATGCACAGAATTACAATAATACCTTAGTATAGTAATAAAAATATGTTATAATAAGAATATATATTTGAGTGTGCCACTTCCAACATGTTTTATCAGTGAGAGTGTGTGATTAAAAAAAGACTGGAAAGCAATGTTCTAGAGTGACAAGACTCAGTAAGGTACATCACCCAAGGGAATACTCTGGATTATGTAATAAAAATCCATAGTTGGAAAAATAATTGATTCACTCATTTCTTTATTCACTCAACAAATGTAGGTTGAACCATTTCCTATTATGAATATCTGATTATTTCTGACTCTAGACAAATGGCAATGTAGGTGGCTCGAAGTGTTACCAAGTCTTCTATATGCATAGGCCATGTTATCTGTTGGAAGGAACACAAAGATAGCAGCCCAAAAAGACCTGTAGATGTAAAATTCATACAGAAAGAAATATACCATGCTAAAATTCCACAGTATTAAGAAGAGCAAGAGAAATGTTAAGAAATGGCTCTATTCTTATGTTTGTTGTTGTTTTCTGGATTTAGCCACATGACTTACAATTTTGGGCATAATTTTCTAAAACTAAAGACAATTAGAATGATGCTCAGACCCAACATTTAGAAAAGGGTGATGGGAACACGTATTAAAGTGCCACCATCACAAATTGGCACCAGCCTTGGTCACTGACCTAATGAATAAGGGGGAGTCTTAGACAGACACTGTGAAATATGGCTTTATTAAAGCCTTTTCTCTGTTTGATTTCTGAATGTGCCCCTGATAAGCCCATAAAACCCTCTGCAACTTCTTACAGAAAAGTAAGCACTATAATAAATATAAGTGTCTTTTCCTAAGCCATTCAAAAATCTGTTGGACTTTTTTGCAAACAAACAAGCATGCCAACAATAAACAATTTTCCAATTCAGTTCATCATTTTTATCTGAAAGAGCAAATACAGTGAGAAGAAAGAGCAATTATAGAGTGCCTATCTGTGCCTAGAAATGTACAACTTCATGTTACTGTTGACTAGATAGATTGCCTAAGAGTTAAACACAATCATTGGGATGAAAGGTATATTTATTTAAAGTAATTATCTAGTTCTAACTTGAATGTTAATGATTCCTAGAAGAGCCTTTCATAGAAAGCCACATCCCTGTTTTCTGACTTGACTTTGTATTGCTTCCCAAAGAAAAGCAAATGTGACATGAATGTGTACTTGTCATTTTTAACCTATCTCAATTTTTAGATTTTACTTTTTTGTTTTGTCTGTCATATATGATTACAAAACATAAATCTCTCAAAGTGATCTGTATTATTCTTAAGTTATTAATTGAATGCTAGGTCCAGCAACCAAAAATCCCTCCTCTTTTTCACGATATCTGCTTATGAAATACATTTTCCTCTCCACACCCACTTAATACCATCCCTCCGCATACCTACCACAACCCTCATTTCTTTTTGCTCTATATGAATTAGCTGTCTGTATGCATTTTTGCCTCAGTAGGTTAGGAGTTAAGGCAAGTTCATACCTTATTCATTTCCCTCTCTCTGTAGAATTTAACAAAGCCTTTTCTAGATTTGGCATGGAACCGATGTTGGTTAAATAAAATGGTGAAACATTAATAAAGAAATAAATAGCTTACAACAAATAATACCAAAAGCAAACATACACACCAAAAAATCAAATAAACGAAAACTCTCTTTCACATAGAGGCACAAAATAAACCCAAGCAGTGAATGATAATGAAATAACACCGTAATCATAAGGCAACTAACTTAGAAGCCATTTAAGTCTGCTTTACATTTTGATCCCTTAAGTGAAGAATCTTGCTTCATTGCTCCATATGTAAATTCCTACTATAGCTCAATGTAAATCCTATCAACTCTATTCCTATGATTAAAAACTCTATATGAGCACTGAAGCTTAATTTCATGTGCTTATCTCCTTTACATCATGGGTCATTTCTGTATTTCCCATAGTCTTTTTAAAGCAAATCCTTTTTCCTAATGTCTATTTGTTGATGAAAAATAATCAACACAAACAATTAATGAGTTCAGAGAAAAAGAAGTTATACAGAAGTATTTTTAAATTTCAAAAAATGTACTACATTAACCTTATATTTTTATGTGAAGGTGAATTTCTAATGTTTGCAAATTTACCTAAAATTTTTAGAACTGTTTTACATAGCTTTGATGTTGAGTTACATGTTCTGATGTTGCTAGTGAAATGAAAAACATTAAAAAATCCATGAATATAGAAATATTATTTATAATTTAAATATAGTTTTGATAGCAAAACGTGCTAAAAATTAAAAGCAAATAAATAAAGACAGGGTAATAGAAACAGTGCACAGCAAAAGTTTCAAATAGAATTAAAATAACTTTTAAAACCTTTTTCAAAATATCTAAATCTTGAAAACATTTTTGTAACAGCGTGTTTTGACACAGCCAGAACTGAAGGCTATATTAAAATTTTACTCTGTGCCATGCTTGGGGTGGAGGTCAGGAGAGAGAAGAATATGTTCTTCTAACTGTTAGAGAATACTTGATTAACTTTCTGTCCCAAAATAGTCTTAAATGTGAGCCATGTGGGAAAGAAATTTGAACCTATTTCAGAATCACTATCTTTCTGACGGATAGGGGATTTGAGAATGTCAGGAACACAGCAAGACTCTCGAGAAAATTGTGAGAAAATGAGTGAAAAGCCCTCTGGTGGAGAAGGGCTGGTTGAGCTGGAGCAGCAATGGCAGGGTGTCAGAATGTGCAGTCAATCCAAGCATGTTAGGCTGGGCTCAGCCCCACCAGACCGAGCCTGCCCCGGTCAACCTTGCCTATGGTTTCATACCCTGGTGAGGAGAGTTTGATATGGTTGGAGAACTGTATTCCTGGGGAAGCAAACTTTAGAGCTAGGACTTTTCTCTTAACAAGCAGAACAATAGTGGGTTACACAACTCAGAGGACCAACAAGTGTCCCACACTCCAGCTCACAGAGGAGCAGAGGGAAGCAGAAGTGCTCGCCATAGGAGAGGAACTCTACAGCTAAAGGCATCTCTGCAGGACAAATCGTGCACCCCTGTCCAACCTCTGACAACCTCATGTCCCCTTCCATGCGTGACCTAGAAAACCTAGGGGACATTGAAGATCACATACGAAACAGCCCTGGATTAAATTTGCTTGTTCACAGTAGTCCCCATAATCTCAAAAGACACCAAACAGAAAAGAGAAAGAAAAGCCTCTGAACAACATAAAATCATGCAAGAAACAATAGGATCTGTGAGAAAAAAAAATCCCATGCATCATATTATGATTCATTAGTTCACTGATCAAATAGAAGGAGCATTCTCATTGATTGTTCCGTGTGTTTATGCAAGAGGGAAGAACTACTAATCATAACACTAAAAATTACGAACCAAACTACAAAGAGAGAAAGAAAAAGCCAAAGCAAAAACAGAAAAGAACTCCAAGGTACAAATAGTCTTTCAGCAGTGATAGGTTAGCCACTGAAAGCAGACAAAAGAACACTAGAGTAGATCATTCATATAGGAAAAATGTATTTAATTGTCCTGAAGGTAGAATTTTACAACACACTAATTATGCCACTACCAATTATTAGGTATCACATATGTACCTCCCAATGTACTTCTACTATGTCATTCAGTTAATGAGGTAGTATTAATACCCTCTTTTTACAGTTGAGTAAACTGAGCTGTGACTAAATAAATTGCCCATAGTCACAAAACTGCATGTTTAACAGAAGAGCCAGAAATCAAGCACAGATGTCTTGCTTCAAAGCCAATGCCCTTCACAATAACACTTGCTCTCATTATTGGTAATCTGAAAATGTCAGGAAAAGCAGATCATAATTAAAACCATCCTATATTCATGGTCCCGAGTCAGTTTTAAGATGCAGGAAAAAAATACATATATGTGTACATATGCATATGTGGATATACGTACATATATACTGTTTACAAAAGCAAGGAAAGATGTAATGCATTTAGAAGTAATCTCGTCAATAAAACATGCAACAAAATTTATGCATTTGCAAAATCATCAACAATTATCTGGAAAATTCATTAAAACATATGATTAATTGCTAGTTTGTTAAAGGCCATTATAACATGGTGGAAATACTTAGTGTTATTTTCAGTACAATCATAGAATTCCAATGTATTACTTCTTATTTGAGGGTAGTAATGACCATCTGAAATGAAAAACCCAGTTCAAACAACAGCAAAGTTTACTTTAAAAAAAGGGCAATTGTGCTTTTATTTTTTCATTTTAATTGGATGGATTTGATTGTCCTTCACCAGCCATGAAAAGGTTTCTCAACCAACTATTCCAGTCTCAGTATGACTAAATGATAAGGATGCTTCTTGCAACCTCCTTTCATTCAGAAGCACAGATTTGCGTGGCCCATAAATAGAGTGAACCTGAGGTTAATTCTTTCTGATCGGCAGCAAACATGTACTCATTCCCTACAGAGGTAGTAAAAAACATTAAGCAAAAAGAATTACTTCCCTGCAGAGAAGTGTAAAATAGCAAGTGTTCAAGAACCTAACTCTACTTCAAAACCTCACTCTCAGCCTGAAGTGAGTAGAGGTTGGGTACAAAGCAAGGTAGGGACAGAAATGAGTATTGCTTGTTAAAGCAAGAAACTTACAGACAGTTAAAAAAAACAAGGTCTCAAAAGCTGAATTGAATATAGCACCTGTGACATCCATTTTCATTTTGACTCTTCAAGACTTGAGTCTGCTCCCTAAAGGGTTCTATTTTGTTGTTGTTTGTTATTGTTGTTGTTTCTGAACACCAAACACAATGAATAATACAATTAATAAACAATATAATTAAAGAGTTCTTTACATTGTTGTGATATGGAACCCTTGGTAATCTGGTTGAACCTAAGGTCCTTTCCCCAGAATAATGTTTTAAGTTCATTTTAAACACCCATAAATTCCAAAGGAAACAATCATACAGTCTTCAATATTTTAAATAAATCATATTTGTGATATGGCATTTTGTGTGTCTATTGGCACATTTAATAACAAATAACAGACTATGGTAGCAGGTCAAATAATTATCATACTTTCAAAGCAGGGATTAGTTAAAATAATATTTTGAGATGTCTGCAACAACTATAATATAAATTTTTTTTATTTTTTGTAAGTATGAAATCACAATTAGAGCTAACACTAGTATATATGTTGACTAACTTTATAATTAAAGGAACTGCTACAGTTTAGCAGGGGACACTGACTTTGTCCATGTAGTCTTGAAAGTTTAAAAAAAACTCTGGAATAATATCACAACATAAGTTAAACTTAACAGTTGTAGAAGATATGCAAATTCATTTTGTTAAAATATGAAATATGTAGACTAAAATATGTATGACAGAAACTTCCAAGATATATGAGGGGGGACCCAAAAAACAGAATTTGTATATAAAAAATTGTATACTTGTTCTTACATATTTAAACTCAGTCACTTCAAAGTACTCTCCATTTGATGCAATACACCTATGAAGATGTTTTTTCCACTGCTCAGAACAGTTTTTGAACTTGTCAACTTTGACAGCTTTCGGTGTTTCTGCTGTTTTTTGTTTCACCTATTCCACATCAGCAAAACGTTCCCCTATGAGAACTTTTTACAGAGCAGGAACAACAAAAAAAATTTGCTAGGGTATGATCGAGTGAGTAGAGTGGGTGGGGCATGGGGATCATGCCATTTTTGGTCAGAAACTGCTGAACACTCAGCACAGTGTGGGCAGGTGCGCTCATAAATCACCGATCATGAAATGAGCAAATGCACTGAAAGAGACTTCAAAAAAATTCGCCAAAGCCAAATGCAGCCTCTCACAATAATACCAGCAGGTACATTGATACAAATGGGTTCACAAAACACTCACCTAGCAGTATGTAGTCCAAGGGGCCCGTCCTCCAGAACATACTTCCAGTTTTTTTGTGTCCCCCTTTGCAAAACAATAACTATTCCCTTTCATGTTTTGATGTCCAAGCATTCCAAATTCTCTAAAAGTATGTTTTCAAAAGCATAAATATTTCCCTTTATCAAAGCAAAAAATATATATCATTTTTATAATAAAAGGTACAGTTAATCTGTCAAGGATCAATGTTTATCAGAAACATTTAAGCAAAAAAATGGATCTTTTTTATCATATTATTGATTTATTTATAAACAATTATTAAGTGCCTACTATGTCTTGGTGGTATTAAAAATACCTAGTATCTGTTACTCTTTAAATTATTACTTGTTTGATCATTTATTATATACATATATCAATGCATAAAACTGCTTTCATGGGCAAGCTATTTGATGAGTCTTGTGCAGCAGTAAACAATATAAATAAAGTTGTTTATTCCATGAAGCTGATATTATAGCTGGAAAGAAAGACCTCAAACAAGCAGCTATTTAAGCCATTATTTAATAATTGTACTAATTTCAATAACAGAGAGGAAGAGGCTACCAGTGAGACCTAATAACAAGAGGATCATGAATAGTCAGGGAAGGCTTCTGAGGAACTGACATTTTCACTGACTTTTGAAGAATAAATAAGTCATTATTTGATGGAGTTCAATGGTATACAGAGCTTTCAAGATGGAGGGAATAATGTGCCAAAGTTCTGAGAAGAAAGGAGCTTTGTATATTAAATATTCTAGGAAAAGAATGGCACAGAACATAGCTGGAGAGGTAGCAGGGATTAAATTCTGTAAATCATCATGGACTATATGAAACGCTTAATCATTATCCTAAAAATTAGAGTAAACCAATGCAGAATTTTAAGTAGGGCAGTGACATGATAGATCTATGTTTTTAAAACTTCATTTTGATTACAACCTGGTGGCTAGGTTAGATGCTGGGAGCTCAGTGAAGATCTGCCAATACAGATCCTAACCCAGACAAGAGATACAAGTGACTCAAACTCAGGTTATAGCAGTAGAATTGGAAACAGACAAAGTTAAGCAGAATTTGGAACTTAAAAGTGATAACTAGGTAAATGGAATGAAAAAGAGATAAATGTTCGCCATGATTCCCTGTGTTCTGACTAAAGCAATACTTGAAGAGGGGTACTATTTACTGAGACATATAACACGAGAAGCCCTGATATGAAGGAATTGTATGGGGGCGGGGAGAGTCTACTTTGTTCAGTTATAAACTTGTTAAATGTGGGATATATCTATGAGACATCCAACGGGAGATGTTAAGCATGCTCTTGGGTCTCTGGGAGTGCTGCTCAGAATTGGGGTCTTGCCCATACATGTCTATTCAGGAGTTATTGGTCTTAAGGAACTCTGACACTGGTCAAGCCTGAGAAGATTTCTGAAACAAGAAATGGAAATGATAGGAAGGAAAGACAGGAAAAAAGAGGAAGTGGCCAATGAGGTCAAATATGACCATGAGATCAACAATGCGGAAAACTGAAAGATGACATTTGGTGACCTTAAAGTCTTATCAAGTCTATTTTGGTAGAGAGTTGATGTGAAGCCAGGTTGGAGTGGTTTGAAGAATGAATGGGAGAAGGGGACATGGAAATCTTGGGTGTAAACAAGGTTTTCCTGACCTTGGACTGTGAATCACAGTAGACTGGTGTGAAGAGTAAATGTGAAACAAAGTGATTTCAAGGGTACTCATGCTTTCAGAACATATGAATCATATGTTATGTACTTCACAAACTCAAATTCTCCTCATTTTTGGCTATAGTTTGAATTATTGAAACTGATGAAAAATAAGTTCAAAGTAAGTTTGATGTAAAGAAAATCAAAATATTGATTCATGGCACAAACCTCAAATCACCTTAATTTGTGTCAGCAAAGAGTTCACACATGAATAAATCAAAAGCACATATGAGCTATCAGTTTAAGAATCTCAAAATGTATTCCACATGGTTTTTTTCATAAATTCACCAAATGCCTTATATGTATGTTCTGTATAATGTATAAATAAGCAAATAAATAACTAGAAATAACATTTCCAATGTCCACAAATGAAAATCCTGAAGTAAAATAAAAAGATATGTCCATAGTGGTCTAATGAAACAGAGGCTAAGTTAGAACTTACACAGATCATTGATGGTTGTCAAGATCTTCTGGGAAGAGGGGTTTTTGATAACTAAAGTTGACTGCATTTCATATCATCAAGATTAATTGGCAGTTTATGACACATATGTGCCATTATAGATGTCCTAATTACCACATTTCTGATGTTGCTGTTATCCTATTTTGTTGCCAATAACTCATGTGTATTAGTTCCTTTCTTAAGTGAGCAAAGGAAACAACATGTCTTCAGTGAGGAATAATGAACGAAGAGAAAGAATCCCAGCCAGGGGTTGAATATAGATATGTATTCAGAATTTCCCCTTAAAGATATCATAAAGTGAAAATTACCATGTATCAGATTTACAATGCTGTTCTCTGTAGCACCTTTGGAAAAGGCATTAAGTCTTTCAGGATAATTAGAGACTGGTAAACCAACAAATTAATAAACTATCCCCAGGTGGCCTCAGAAAGATAATATGGCTCCTATGAAGTGACGGCACACTCAGGGAGAGCAGCAGGTACCAGGAATGCCTAGTTCTGTTACAACTTAGTAGGCCAAATTGATCAACAATTTTAAAATGTAAGTGAAAACAAGTGATTTAATTCAAAATGTAAAACATTTTGCAAATGATTTTGTATAAAACATATTTATAGAAATTTTTCTTGTGGACGATTTTGCTTTATAAATTATCAAATGACAAAAATAAGCCTTTGCACATTATCTCATGCTGTTTAGTATTTGGCTTGAAGCCTAGAAGAGGGTCATGCCTTTATAATGATTGAAAATGCAACTATAAAACAGTCAAGGGGTTCACAAAGTACTGCTGAGGAATGAGAAAATAAGGTTCCTGCAATGCTTTGCACACAGTAGGCACTCAACAAATATCTACTAATGCTTTCGTTCTATATTTGTTGCTATATTGCTTAATTCACATATATTTACTTAGTAGGCTTTAAACAAGATTTTAGGTATCCACGCTATTGTATATGGAACCTAATATCTGTGAGGCCTCAGGATAATCATTTGATGTCTTTAAGTTTCAATTTTTTCATTTGTAAAATATAATTACTTATATATACGCATATGAGCTTTGTCCAGAAGGTATCCAGCCATGTCATATGAAAAATAAAGACCTTTCCTGAAAAAGACACAAGATACAAGAAACACTGTACATAGGACAATGCTGCCTCAGTCCCCTTCAAAGGAGGCACCTTGGGAGCTCACACGGTTCTCCCAATTGCCATCAGCTGCCCCCTCATATTTTCCTGAATTTCATCAATGATCTGAAATCTCTTCCCTTTCAAAGGTGCTTTTAATTTTGGGAAAAGCCAGAAGTCACAGGGTGCCAAATCTGGGCAGTAAGAGGGTTGATTGATTCAACTGGGTGATCTGATGTTTCACCAAAAACCTCTGCACAAGACGTGATGCATGAGCAGGCATGTTGAAGTGACGAAGCTGCCAATCACCAGTTGCCAGTATCTGTGGCCTTCTAAACCATGGGAATAGTTTCCACAGAGCAAAGTTCAAGCTAAACACAAAATCTGATGCAGATTCATTTATCTGCTCGCTCAGTCATTTTGAATGCAATGGCCACACAGTGTATACGCTCACTCAAGGGCGTCTACTGCCCCCACTGACAAGTATAGTGAAGCCATCATTGTTCATGCATGAGCATTCCAGTCCACTCTCCTTGGCTACCAGGCTACATAGATGCTCGCAAACAGCTCTCATTATATTAACAATGGCTGGACTTTTTACGGACAGACCTCATATATGTATATTACATGCAATATATGTGTACATACACACACATATGTATCTTCTTACATGTTAATTGTGGGGGAAGGGCGATACTACACATGATAAGTCTTCAAAAGTTATAAAAGATCTATAAAGTTGTCTATAATTCATAACTATATAGTAATTCATATATAATTTGACTTCAGTTTATATAACTAAAACAAAGAGCAATTGAAGTATAAGTAGGCTCCAAGACTTGAAAATGCCTTTTGGCTTCTGCTGCTAGCCTGATCATTGCTTCCTCTAAATGTTTTAACATGAAGTCTCTTCGTGAAGGTCACAGAGAAAGTTGTAAGTACTACCAGGGGAGAAGGTGTCAAATAAAATCCAGCGATGTGTGCCATTTGTTATTTCTCTTTTCCAGTTGTTCTACACTTAGCATTTATATGCTGCACCAAATTATTAATACCTCTTCTGCAGGTGACTGATTTCACAGGAAAAAAATCCTATATATATTTTTCAGTATAAAAATAAACTGAAATATTGGGGAAAATACATGAACACACATACACAAATGAACTGGAAACATATGCGTGCACATGAAGAAAATATAAGCCAGAAAAGCATCAAGTCCCCTTATGAAAAACTGAATTGTGGCAACATCAGACTAGTAGTTCATATTCTCAGGGAGCATTGTTATATATGTGACTTGACACGGCACAAACCTCAAATCACCTTAATTTGTGTCAGCTAAGAGTTCACACATGAATAAAGGTATCTCATTTCATTGAAATGACTCCTTTAGACCTGGAGATTTATTTATATACTTTAGAGATTTTTGAGATATAAGAACCTCTCTTCCCAAGTCTCTAGGAAAGCTGCCAAGAACTAGAGTTTAATGTTTATGGCAAAAAAAAAAATTAATAATCACTTCTAACCCTGAAGAATAGAAATCCACTCGATAATAGAGTTTGATTGCTGTACTTACCACTTTCAATGTTTAAACTTGCAAAAATACTTGTAGGAAATATTATTACAGTGTGAATTAAAATATAAAGTTGTAAGTGTCTAGCCACCTGAAAGCCTAGGTTGTGACAGATATTACTAACTCAAGAACAAGTGAGAGGACATGATGCTAGGATCTGTCACTGACTTGCAATCTGTGGGTCCTCAGGCACTGTTTTATCACTATAAGGCCATGACTGTTCCAAGGTATGTGGATACCCTGGGTGGACTGACTATTTGGAACCTTTCTAACTTTAAATAATTGTTCAGCATCTATTTAGCAAGCCATAAAGAAACACCTTTTCTTTTGATAAAATGTTTTTATCTATATCTATTCTTTATGTTACAACGTATTTTTGACATGCACTGAACATAAAAATAAAATTTTAATATATGTGGAATTATTTTCCATTTCATATTTTTCCCATCTCTCAAAACTAGGCAAAATCTACCACTCAAATCATTAATAACAGTGGTAACATAAATAGTACATAGTAAACAGAACTATTGCAGTATAATCAAGGAGAATTTCAAGTGAGAAGTAGGTCAGGGAAGTCCCTTCCAATTTTGGAGTTTAGGTTTTCTTTTATTTTTTTGCTGCTCTTAAAAATATTTTCTAGGGTCTTACAAACGAATTATTACTAGAACCTGTGAGAGTGTGAGAGCTAAGCCTTTAGAGGTCATCTGCCTAATTTCCTGTTCACAATTCTGAAATACATTATTGGTAGGGTTCCACAATCCTGGAGGATGTCAGCTTGGAGGGTACAGATCCATAGTCATTAGGTTACCACTGACAACCAGCAGTATTTCCTTCATTGTCTACTACGTAGACAATAGTTATCTACTACTTTGTGTTGCATGCAGAGATAAACAAAAAAGCAGCTGACTCGGGCCTTCTCAAAACTCAAAGTGTAGCAAGAAACAGACAATTGGTCAAGTGATACTCTTACATGTGCCAAATGTTATGATTAGGAAAGTAAAAGCTCAGGATGTCATGGGAACTAGTAGCACTGGGATCAATACAACATGCTGAGGAGTTAGAGAAGGCTTCTCCTTGAAAATGAAGCTATGTAAAAGAATGATCCTTCCCCGTGTGGAGATAAGATATAGGAAAATTGACATCTACCACCCTGCAGGTGGTAATGTAAATTAGTGCAAATTTGAAGGAAGCAAGTTGTTAATCATAGCTAAGGCTTTATCTTCTAATCAATGAAGAAGTTTTAATTATTAAAATTACCAAATATGTTAAAATATATGTATAAAGATATTTATTGAAACATTATTTATGTAGTCTATTTTTTAGACATCATAAAATAAAAACAAGTGCCATTATCAATAAAATTTTTACTTTAAGGCAAACATTAAAAATAACCTTTATGTAGATAAACTTATTTTTTCTAATGCAAATATTGATATTATGACTGAATTTTAATAGAATTATCAGTTTATAAATTGTCAAAATTTCTGACCAGAAGGTTTTCAAAGTGAGGAAAGATTTGAAGACAGTTTTTATAGCTTACAAAGCATTTTGTGACTATTTAATTCTTCTATGTTTTGTTTACTGTTCATTATAACTTACTAAATTGGTATAAATACATATGTGTATAAATTTAATCCCAAGATTTTTATGGAAAGGAATGTCTTCATTATCTTGTGAGTTAATACTGCTGGTTACTGGAGAGCTGTAGAAGGTAGGAAAGGACATAAATAAGGTTATCTGAAGGGAAAAAAAACCAACAAAGTCAGAAAACAAATATCCTTTGTCTAGAGAAAATGTATTCATGGTGATTCATGAAAAACAAAGCCCTCACACTGCTGCAAAACTTTTTTTTCTTGCCATTTTAGAAGTAATTGGTACTCGTTACTAAAAAGATTAAAGAATAGAGTGAGAAATCTTGAAAAAGTTGCTGGTAATGTAATAAAAGCCCCAAGGCTTCAAATCACAGAGCTGAATTAACAAGGGATTTAGTAATTAACAAAGACTTAATAAGAACTCTCGTCAAAATAAGAAGCCAACCCTAGCTGGTGTGGCTCAGTGGATTGAGTGCCGGCCTGGGAACTGAAGGGTCAACAGTTTGATTCCCAGCATAGGGCACATGCCTGGGTTGCAAGCCAGGTCCCCAGTAGGGAGTGTGCGAGGTGCAACCACACATTGATATTTTTCTCCCTGTTTCTCCCACCCTTCCCTTCTCTAAAAATGAAATAAAAATAAAATCTTTAAAAAAAATAAGTCATATTCATTTAAATCTCACCCTATTTTTTAAGTGTGTTCTGTTTATTTTTTTTAATTAATTTATTTACTTTTTAAATACATTTGTCTCTGCCTTCCCCCCACCTCTTTCCCTTGCCCCCTCCCACCTTCCCTCCCTCAGCTCTTCCCCTTTGGTTTTGTCCATGAGTCCTTGCTATATGTTCCTTGACTTTCCCCTTCCCTTCCCTTTCCCTGCCCCCCCCCTTCCCTCTTGTCTCTGTTGATTTCTTTAAACAGTAGTAATATCAATCAGCTAGACCAATCTATTTATATATATTCTCATTAAGAAAAATCTTCTTTATTTCCATCAGCCACATTTATGTTAATATTCCAAACTCACCAGCAAGCATCTCTGTCAATTGTAGTGAGTTAACGTCAGAAAGGCTCAATATTAATGTGTCCTAACTGAAGAATCCATATAGTTAGGCTATGCAATGTTCATGAGTTTAATGTATCTCAGATTTCCCTGTGTTTGAATAAAAATACTTATCTATTTAGTATCTATTACCTACATGATTCCAATTTTCTGCAAAATAAAAAATAATGAAATTTAGTATGTGAGCATATATATGTATATATATATCTTTAACTTAATCCTGTTCATTTACAGTATATGCTGCTTTTTTATGAAATTTCAATATTTTCTATGTTTGCATAAAATAACGTTTCTTATTTGTATGAGATGGGGAAATATTTATTGCCCTAACATTTAACTGTCTTCTATCTCCCAGAATATTCTAGTAGCTTTGCTACCCAAAATGTGGTTCCTGAACCAGCAGGACAGGCATTACTTAGTAGCCCATCATGCAGAAACCCAGGCCAACCCCAGACTTTCTGTACTAGACTCTTCTTTTGGAAGAACCGTCAGGTAATTCATATGTACTTTAAAGTTTATAAAACACTTTTTTAAAACCTTAGTATTACTATAGATAAGAAGTTACCAAGATATGTTACAACTGTCTTGTTCTCCAGATTAAGATTACTACTGACAGACTATACATAGTGATGATTATGGGCTAAAGAAGAAAAAAAAAAGTCAAAATGTTATGACTTCAATAGAAGTTGGGAGTTTAGAGATCAAATTTGGCATAAGTAATGCTTTATTACAGCTTTAAAAACAATATGCAGTATGACAAAAAGTTTTATTTAAGGGTACATATAAATATAGACCATGTATGTAATTGATGGCAATTCAATTCAGTAATACACTGTTTATTGAAAGGTATTATGTTAGGGACTGATGACAGTTTTAAAGATGAGGGATGAAAGAGTGTGTTAAAAACAAATACAGGAAGTGCAGATTATGCACGTTTGCATTTTAGATGCTCAGAACAACACCAATACAACATAGGCACTCCACAAAGTACAGATTAATAAACATAAGGTGATAAAGACATGGACTCTATTCTCAAAGTTGGGTGATGAAGAGGGAATTGATTCCTGCTAAGGAGAAAGATATAAGAAAGCCTACCTACAATTGGTAGCACAAAATCCATAGACTGAGAGGAGATGAGAACATAAACATAGAGAGTTTAGCTTTAAAAAAAAAAGTCTAGAACTTTGAAAGGTAGAGGGAAGTGATTAATTTTCCAGCCAGAATTGCAATATGAGGAAATAACAAAATGGTAGAAAGATAAATAATGAAACTAAAGCTTATTTGAATAAATGGAAATTATGAGGGAAAAATATAGTGAAGAGTAAAACAGAAGGAGGAAAAGAAAAAGAAAAAAAAGTGAGTAGGGTTGAATTGTCACCAAATTGTGACATGGAAAGACATTTACAAGGATAGGAAGGGACTGCGTGTACAACTGTTCTAAATAATGTGGATGATACAAGGAGAATGGATAAAACATTTTATAACCTACTATCCAGCGACATGGAAGAGTTTGAACTTAGCATTCAGGAAAAGTTAATTGCATAGTTAAGTTAAATAACTGGGAAAATATACTCCATAACTAGGAAAGTGTGTGTGTGTTTGTGTTGTACCAAACACAATATTTTAAGAGTTGTACCTAAGAATAATTGAACTCTCAATTACCACTTTATGTCAGAAATAACTCTGCTAACAATAGAGTGAAATTAGGTTAAATATAAGACTGATTATTCAAAGATTTATGTAATAAATTTGCAATTAAATTATATTTTGATGGTATTGGTTGTTATTTAAGCAGACATAGAAACATCTTTCAATCCACCAGTTTATCTGCAGAGCCTCAGAAAGCAAGATACAATTTCAGATGAGTCCAAAATACAGGGTCTGGCACAAATAACATCCCTTCTTTTATTTACAAAATATTTTATTACAAAATCATAAAGATGTAATTCTGTAGCATGACAATATCACACTCAAGCACAACATATGACATTTTAAGTAAAATATTCAAATTCAAACTATAGATTATTACACTCATGTTATTACCTCACCAACCACACTCAAGTAGACATTACTCCTGCTGAACCCTGTATAAAGGTGTATATAAAGAAATAAAAGGAGCTCAATACATAACTGTAGCCATTTCTTTTTGGATAACTACAACAAATTTGGATTTCTCCAGTGACTAATCAAGTAATAACTTTCCTTCTTGTTTAGTTACTACTTGATAACCTGAGTATCAACTGTTAAAATACTTTTTACATTAAAAAAACTTTTAATAAAATCTACAGTACTCACTTTTCTTAATTCACACAATAATTATTCATTAAACACATTATTATTGTTGTTTTTGTTAGCAGAAAAGTCTTTTCAGCCAATGGTGATGGCATAATTGCATATCAATAAGGGAGAAGAATGACTCTCAGCCTCTATCTCATAACATATATAAAAATAATTCAAATCCTATATTTAAACATAAAATTTAAAATAAAAATCCATGGGAACCCAGAAATGTCTTCATAATTTGAAAGTAGTCAAACATTTCTTATTAGGTCACAGAAAGCAAACCAAAAAAAAAAAAAAAAATATATATATATATATATATATATATATATATATATACACACACACATACTCCTATCTGTTATATATGTATATATTATATATCAAATCAAAAAGTTCTACTAATGTAAAAAAGACTATTAAGAAAATGAACAGGAAAACAATGAACTGAGAAAAATATTTGAAAACATTTATCTGGCACAGGACTACTATCCAGAATATATTACAGAACATTAACAATTCAGTAATAAAAAGGCAACCAATAAAACAAATGGGCAAAGACCTGGAAACAAAAACACTTAACTATAGAAGATATATAAATGGTCAATAAGCACATAAAAAACTGCTCAACATCTTCAGTCAAGAGACGAATTCAAATTAAAACCACAATAAAATACCGCTATAACTATACACTAACTAGAATGGCTAAAACTAAACAAAACAAAATACCAAAGGCACACATGCAATTAGTAACACTAAATATTGGCAGACATGTAAAAAAAACTAGAAATATAGAGGATATCTAAATAAGGTAAAGAAAACCGCAAGGAACCAACAGACAAATCCAGATTGCAAACATTTTACAGAACAATTGATCATTTTCAGATTAAAAAATGCTGTAATTGATGAATCTGGACAGTGAATATATGATAGTTTATTATAGTTTTCTTTCAACTTTTATAAATCTATAGAAACTTTCAAATATGTTTAAAAATAAGAACATAAACCCTGAGAAAATATTATTTTTATTTTTTGTTTTTTATTTTTATTTATTTTTAAATTTATAAATCATGTTTATTCTATTACAGTTGTCTCAATTTTTACTCCTTTATCCTCCTCCACCCCACCCCCCACTCCCACAGTCAGTTCCCACTCTGTTGTCCATGTCCATGGGTCATTCATACATGTTCTTTCTCTAGTCCCTTCTCTTTCTTTCCACAATTTTCCTCTTACCCCATCCCCTCTGGCCCCTTTCAGTTTGTTCCATGTTTCCCTGCATGTGGTTTATTTTGTTCGTTAGTTTATTTTGTTGAATAGAGTCCACTTATAGGTGAGATCATATGGTATTTGTCTTTCATCAACTGGCTTATTTCACTTAGCTTAATATTCTCCAGTTCCATCCATGTTGTCACAAAAGGTAGGAGTTCTATCTCTCTCTCTTTCTCTCTTAAATGTGGATTGATTTTATTTATTTTTTTAGATGTCAAAGTTAATTATAAAATATTTAAAAAATTTAAAACCATTATAAAGTCTCAGCAATTAAATCAACATGATACCAGCACAGAAATAATCAAGTAGATCAATGAAATAGAATGAGTATTCTAGAGACAAACATATGTATCTGTCCAACAATATATGATTAAGTTGATATTTCAAGTCAATGGGTAAAATAAAGCTTATTCAACAAATAAGGTGCATGGACCACTATTACTTGAAATAAAACAAATATAGAGCCCTAATTCACACATTATACAAGAAATATTCAAGTGAGTTAAAAATCAATATGTAGAATCTAAGGAGTTTTAGAAGAAAATAGAACTAATATTTTTCATACCTGAAGTTAAAAATCAATATGTAGAATCTAAGGAGTCTTAGAAGAAAATAGAACTAATATTTTTCATGACCTGAAGTAAAATACTCAAACCCAGAAGCTATAAATATTAACAATATGACTATATTAAACATTTAACTATATAGTTTATATATTTATTTATATATATATATATATATAAAGTTAAAGGACAAGGGATATAATAGAAAAGTATTTGCAACACATCTAAAACATGGTTAATAGGTTTTTTGGGGGTTTTTCTGGGGGGGGGGCAGTTCTACAAACCTTTAATCAATAAATGGATAAGACTACCAAAATGACCAAAAAAGTCATTTAAAGTTTTTGTTTTTTTTAAAATAATAGAAATAGGCAAGAAATATACTAAAACAGGTTTAGTTTCAACAAATAGTAAAGGAACAATTAAAATAACGTCATTGTCACAATCAGAGTAATGAATATTAAAAATATTGATAATATCAAGTATTGGTGACTGTGAAAGGAACTGGGTATTCATAGACTCTTTTTCTTCATCTTCTTAAAGCAGTTCCTTTAGCATATCTTGCAATACTGGTTTGCTGGAGGTTTATTCTTTTAGCCTTCTTTTGTCTGGGAAACTATTTTGCCTTCCATTTTAATTGCCTTGCTGGGTAGAGCAGTCTTCGTTGCAGGCCTTTGCTTTTCATGACTTGGAATATTTCTTGCCATTCCCTTCTGGCTTGGAGTGTTTCTGTTGAGAAGTCAGATGCTAGCTCTATTGGGGCTCCCTTTTATGTTGTTACCTCTTTCTCCCTTGCTTGCTTTAGGATTGTGTTTGTCTTTCATATTTGCCATTTTAATGACGATGTGTCTTAGAGTGGGCCTCATTGGGCTCCTCTTGAATGGGACCCTCTGTGCTTCCTGGACTTGTGTGACTTTTTCTCTCCTCCAATTAGGGAAGTTTTCCATCATTACTTTTTCAAACAGGTTCTCCATCCCTTCCTCATCCTCTTCTCCTTCTGGTATCCCTATTATACGGATATTATTACGTTTCAGGTTGTCCTGCATTTCCCTAAATGTCTCTTCATTCTTTTTCGTCTTTTTTTCATTTTCTTGCTCTTTCTGGGAGCTTTTTTGACCTTGTCTTCCAGCTCACTGATTCAGTTCTCAGCTTCATCTAGCCTGCTTTTAATTCCTTGTACTGTGTTTTTCAATTCAGAAAGTGTATTCTTCATTTCCTCTTGTTTCTTCTTGATAGTTTCTATGTCCTTTTTCATGCTGATATAGTTTGCAGTAAGTTCCTCATAGTTTTAAGTTCCTGTAGTTTTTGGTAATTCTCTCTGAGCTCACTGAGCTCATTGAGCTTCCTTAGAACCATTGGTTTGAACTCAGTATCTGATAGTTTACTTGCCTCTATTTCATTTAGTACTATTTGTGGGGATTCCTCCTTTCCCTTCGAGTGGGGCATATTTCTTTGTCTTCCCATTATTTGTGAGACTCTTCTGTTTTGCTTCTGATTCTTAAGTTGATCTGTCTTGATTTCCTGAATTTGTGGTGTGAACTTCTATGGTTGGAGACTGCTGTTGTTTTTTTTTTTTTACTTTCTGGATCTGCCTCTGATGATGTCAGATGTCGTCCCTGTTTGACCTTATGGAGTCTGTTCGAGACTTCCAGTAATCTACTGTCTGTGGCTGTCTCCTTCAGCTGTAAATCTATTCACTCTGCACTCAGCAGGGCATCTTAGACAGTTCAGGGTCAGGCAGAGTCCCTCCTGGGGGCGGGATTATTGGGTCCTCTCATGCTGGTGCGTATGGGCGAGGAGTCCGCACTGGGATCCTGCCAGCTACTCTCTCCGTTCTCTCCCCAAAGCCCCTGTTTCCAGTCTCTCCTCAAGTATCGCCAGACCTCTCTGTGCCCCCTTTATCCAGGGATCTACTGTCTGTGGCTGCCACTCTGCACTCAGCAGTCAGGTTAGACAGCACAGGGCAGGGTGGAATCCCACTGGGCATGAGGCTATTGGGTCCTTTGACGCTGGTACTACTTAGGGAGAGTGGTCTCTGCCTGAGCAAGATGGCTGCTGCAGCATGGGGGATGAGTCAGCACCGAGATCTCGCCGGCTACTCTCCCAGTTCTCTCCCCAAAGCCTCCTTCTTCAGTCTCTCCTCAGGCGTCTCTAGCCCACTCTGCCCACGACTTTGCCAGAGACCAAGGTAAGTGGCTACAGATAAAAATTTATGCATTGGCCCTTTAAACAGTTCTTTGCGTCTCCAGCAGCCTGTCTCTGACAGAGAGCAACCTTGCCCCTTTTCACAGCTGGCTGTTTTCTGTGCACTTTTTAGGCTCTGGTGCTGTAGGCGAGAGATCCCCACTTTTGGTTTAGACCCAGCTCTCATCAGGGGGATCCAACTGGCTGTTTCAATATCCTTCTGGTGCTGCTGCCCGTGGGCGCCCGACCTGCCTTCTGAGGTCTCTACCACACTCCTTACCAGTTAGATTGTACTAAAGCCAATTCTTCTGTCTCCAAGGTTACAAGGCTCCTCTCTCCCTCTTGTTCAGTTGTTTGTTCCAGGTTATTTCTCCACAATTTAGTTGTAATTCCAGGTTGGTCCTGGGAGGAGGTTAGTGTGACTTCCACTCACTCCTCTGCCATCTTGAGTCCTCAAAAATATTATTTTTATATATTTTAATTAAATCATTTACTCTGTGTATGTTAAACTTTTTTCTATGTGTATTTATTTTATAGAGTATGGTAAAATATCTAAATTCTTGTGCTTCACTGCCTGAATTTTAATTTTGGTTTTTTACTTACTCATTGTGTAGACTGGGACAAGATAATTAACTTCACTATGAATCAATTTCCTACTCTGTAGAATATGAATAATAAGTGAACCATTTGGGTATGGTTGTTGTAAGCATTGAGCGAGTTTATGCCAGTAAAACACTTGCAGTTTTGCCTAGCATAAGGTAAATACTTAAAATGGTAGCTATTATAATGTTACTAAATATATTTACTCATGTACATCATCCACTCCATATATATTTGCAACAGACAAGAGTATACATTGAAGTTCTTGAGTAACTGATTCCCATTTTCATTAGCAGTTTCAAATTATTATCATAAATTGAAAGTTGTTACTAGATGTTAAAATGATGTAATTTTATATTATTTGGACCAAACACATATAAAAATGAATCCCTTCACTATTTAGGCAAAATATGGCGCATATCCAGAAGGCAGAGACTGTCATTCATACGTCATAAACATGCCTGGATGGAATTCTCAGACAAGTGATTCAACAGCTATGGAACCTTGGGAGTTATATTTAATGTTGCTGAACTTCAATTCCTTCATTTGTAAAATGAAATTAATAAGACCCTCATAGCCATTTATGGGAAATCAAAAAAATGGAGCTCTCATGTTTTTACTACTTTAAAAATATATATTAAGGTCTGTCTGAGCAAGATGGCTGCTGCCGCATGGGATGTGAGTGAGTGCCAGGATCCCGTCGGCTGCTCTCTCAGTTCTCCCTGGTGGCCTCCTTCCCTAGCCTCTCCTCTGAAGTCTCTAGCCACCCTGCCCCACCATTTGCCGAAGCCCAGGGAGACCAACTAGCAACTATCCATAGACAAGACACCATTGTGAAAGGCACAGAACCAGAGAGTGAGGCTGAAATCCTCACCTGGACCACAGAGATCACATTAAAAGGCTCTCGTTCTCCTGTTTCTTTATTTTTGCCTCCCTGAGGATTATTTGAATATATTTTTAGAGGAATACTATGCAGTTTAAAGAAAGAAAGAGCTACTACTCTTCCTGACAGCATGGATGGAACTGGAAAGCATTATCCTATGTGAAATAATCCAGGGGGTGAAAGGCAAATACCATATAATCTCACCTATAAGTGGAACCTAATCAACAAAACAAAGCAGCAAGAAAAATATAACCAGCAACACTGAAAGAAAAAAGAAACCGACAGTAATGAGAGGGAAGGAGGGAGGAGGGTAATGGGGAAAGGAAGGGGAAGGGTCAAATCAAGGAATATGTATGAAGGACCTATGGACAAAACCTAAGTGAGGAAGGATTGAGGGTGGGAGGTGAGGGTAGGTGGGGCAGGGGAAAGTGGTGGCAGGAAAATGGAGACAAATGAATTTGAACAAAAAATTTTTTTAATTTATTAAAATATAATAATAAAATGTCTCAGGGGCCTATTGCTGGAGGATAGCCTAAAAGATCCAGACAGTTCCTTCTACCAGTACTCTTAGAAAGATACTCATATTTCTCTGTTAGAACATCAGTATTCCAAAATTTAATCCCAAAGGAGAGAACTGCACTATCACAGTTAAATTTCCAGATACGGAGAACATTATTTATATTTTTACTATGTTATTTTTATAAAACAAATTTTAAAAATTTTGAGTAGTTGACAGAGAGAAATATGGAATAATTCTTTTAAATCCTGAGAATTATGGGAGAATTATGCTTAGAATTCTCTAGTTTATACATACATTGTTCAAATATCTCATTACTCTGAGTTGATATCATCTTCTTAGGTAATTCATTTCTCTCTTCAAAATTTAAAAATGAAGTATATTTATCTTGACAGTCATGAGCATACTTTTTTTTAAATGCCATGCATTTTGTTACTAACAGCACATTCAGAAAGATACCATTCTTGTTGTCTAGGTGCTTAATGCTTAAAAACCAACATATTCACATTACTGTGTTCTTTAATAATTCAATGCAAATAACTTAATAAAAGTTACTGGTTAAGTTATCCTTCTTTGATATTCTTCTAACCATTTCTACTTTTGTATTGTCCTTCTGATGCAGTGAATTACTGCATTTGCAATGGATTCTGATTTAATATGTTTGACACTACCTTCCATTGCCAATTATATTATGTAATTATGACCAATTCATTACTGAATGCTAATCTCTTTATAATTTAATAATTTTAATAAACACATAAATAATATATATGTACACTAATTTTAACCTTGTATCAAAAATACCCACATCCAGAGAAAATCCTAAGGTAACAAACACTATCATTTATATCTTTCATCTATTTCTGCATTCAAGTGCTGCTTTATTGACTCATAAAAAGTATACATGTACCAAAACAGGTTGAAATCCTAAAACAAGTTGAAACAGTAATGTATAAAATGGTGAGGTGGCAGTGATTAAAATTAAATAGTATTGTAAGATTCATGTGTTATGGAAAAAAAGAAATAGCTAATATTTAATGTTAGGCACTGGTTTTGCAAGTAAAAATGTATAAAAAATTTAAGTATAATACTAAAAAATAGAAATAAAAAAACAGAAAAAATGAAAAAGCAAAAAACAGCTCACAAAAACAAGCAACAAAATAAATCAAAACCTAGTAATTATGAAAGCACATATAAGAAAATGAAATTCAAATGGATCAGTAAACACAACGAATATATGTTAAATAAACTCAGCTCAGCTCAGAGATAGAAACTCTTAGAATATATTAAAAATGAGATCTGGCCCTGGCTATGTGGCTTAGTGGATTGAGTGCCTGCCTGCAAACAAAAGGGTTGCTGGTTAGATTTCCGGTCAGGGCACATGCCTGGAATGCAGACCAGGACCCCAGTAGGGGGCGCGCGAGAGGCAACCACACATTGATCTTTCTCTCTCCCTCCATTTCCCCTCTCTCTAAAAAATAAATAAATAAAATCTTTTTGAAAAAATTACATCTGTATGCTGTTTGAAAAACAACTAAAACATAATAATAGAAAAAATAAAAATAAATAAAAAGGAGAAATTAGACAAATATTCAGAGAGGAAAAATTGGTACAGTTATGCAGATTTCAGAGAAAATACACTTTATGGCAAAAAGGAATATTAAAGGTAAAACAAGTAATGACATAGCAATAAAAAGAAAATTCACTAGGGAGACATAATAGTGTTTCAACTGTATGTTCCCTTGTGTGCAGCATTGGTGGGAATGCAGGTTTATGCAGCCACTCTGAAAAGCAGCATGGAGTTACCTCAAAAAAATTAAAAATGGAACTGCCTTATTACCCAGAGATTCCACTTCTGAGAATATATCCAGAGAAACTGGAAACACTAATTTTAAAGAATATATGCACCTTTATGTTCATTGTAGCTTTATTTACAATACCCATGATTTGGAAACAGTCCAAATGACCAACAGCAGATGAGTGGATTATAAAGCTGTGATACATTTTCACAATGGAATACTACTCAACTGTTAAAAAGGAGAAAATCTTACCTTTTGTGATAGCATTCATAGACCTGGGGTGCATTATGGTAGGTGAAATAAGCCAGTTGGAGAAAGACAAGTACCATATGGTTTCACTGAAGTGTGAAATCTAATGAGCAAAATAAACTAACAAGCAAAATAGACACAGAGAGCAAGCTGTCAGTTGTGGCACAGGGGGCAGGGTGGTGGTGGCTGGGGGGTCAAGGGATTAAGCAGAAAAGAAAAAGAAAGAGAGAAAAAAATCATGGATATGAACAACAGTGTGGTGATTGCCACGGGGAGGAAATGTGGATGGAGGTGGAGAAGGGCAGGAGGAGAAAAACAGTAATGGAAGGAGACTTGGAGTGGTGAACACACAATACAGTACAGAAATAATGTGCTGTACAACAACGCACCTAAAATCTATACAATTTTGTTAACCAGTGTCACTCCACTAAATTAAAAAAGAGGGAAAAAGTCACTACACATAAATTAATAAGAAAGAGATAAATAATAAAAGAACTCAGCAATTCATAAAAGGAATAAAATGACTAACAAACATAAGAAGTGTTTTGTCCTATTAATATAAAATAAAAATTCAAGTATCAATGAAATGTAGGTTTGTCACTTATCAAAATGCCAAATATTTTTAAAATGAAAATATTCATGCTCATTAGGGTGTAATGAAATGGGTACTTTTACACTCTGCAGATGAAAGTATAAAGGGAGTGTCTTTCAAAGAACCTTTAAAATGTTCATATATTTTAATTGAGCAATTCAACATCTAATATGTACCTTTAATTTTTTTAACATATATAACAATGATCATCATAATTATTTAAGATAGTAAAATAATGTATTCAGAAAGTATCCAGCAATACAAAATATTTATCATGATATGCACATATAAAAATGTTATATCCAAAAATATACTTGATTTGAAGAACATGTAGGAACATAAAAGTATATATTGTTCTTGCCAAATATTAAATGAAAGAAGCAAAACAAAGATTTATTTAAATTTTGATCCAAACTTTGTAAAATAAAGAATAATATCTTAAGTAGGTCAGAACAAAAATAGACCAAATTGTTAATAGTTATTAGCTTTGCATTACAATTGGTGTGTAATAGTTTCTTTTTTATCTTTTCCATGATGACTCATATTACTTTATAATAATAATGAACATTATTTTAAAATAGGAGGTACTCCACTAAAAATATTTCATTAGTTGTTATATATCATTACTGAATTTTTCAATTCTACAAAAAATAAAATTCTTAAAATAAAACCTCTCTAAAATGGCATATATCGAGAGCATAATTATTGTCTCAGCATAGATCCTGAAGCCAGAGGGACTTGGTTTGAATGGGAGCTTTCTATGCCTCATATTCCTCATCTGAATAATCAAAATATTACTACTAAACTAATAATAATAATACAGTATTATTATCTTAAGATACAGTATATATCTTAAGGTATGTTTGTGAAGATTTAAATGAGTTATTGCATGTGAGGTATTTAGAAGAGTGCCTGACACATAATAGATACAATGTAAGGATTTGTATACACACACGCAAACATATACACACAAGCTGTGCTCATGAAACACTGATTGCTTAATACCCAATTGATTTTCTTTTACTTCTCTGGTGATGAGCAAATGAACTAAATAGGAATTTGGCTGCAGTTTAGGTAGTTTCAAAGACTCTATAGTTACTAAGTTCAAGTAAGATTTATCAAAGAGCATAGGTAAGTGAGTGACTAAATAAAAAAATTAAAAAGCAAGAGCTATCACTTAGCCAAAGTATCTAGATTTTCTATTGATAAATTAGAAAATTTACTACATTTACTACCAATTTAATCAGACTAAATCCTGTTGGTGTCCTTGATTCATAATTATGTAATGAGATATGGAAAGTAACTGCTATAAATCTGCCTTAGTATCTATCCAGACTCCATGAGTTAACATCTTGGACTGATTACTCTTCCTATATTCTCCATCACTTTTTCAAATCTGTGTTTACGTGTGCAGAACATCACCAACAGAACAGGTTCGTCTTTAAAATATTTCAAAACTGGCAAAAGCAAAGCTGTCTTTGGTTTATTTTACATTTTATGTTCAGTGAAGGTTAGATATTAATTTCAAATGGAAACTTATTCTTCATTTCTTTTCCAAGAAGTCATGTATTTGTCTTCTATAGCACTTTAATGTCATTTATCTGATTCTCGGCCTGAAAATCCCATAATGCAACACCTAATTAGTGGCCAGCCCTTAGGCTCACATGCTTTGCACATTTCATTTGTATAAATGATATAAGAAAATAATGGAGGGTCAGAGAAGAGGAATTGCTGCAACTCACACAAACAATATATGGTAGCACTAGAATATACTCTAATCCCTCTGATCAAAATCTAGTGTCTAGCTCTATGGAAGGTGGTCCCAGCCCTGATCCACAAAAGTATAAGAGTTAACAAATTCTCTTGTTTTTCACTTGTAAAATATGGGGTTTTAATTTTACAGCATGTATCAGTTCCACCTCCTCCCCCTTCCCCCCTCGCTTCTCTCCTTTATTTTCTTACTTCCTTCATCCTCATTCTCACCGAGGCCAGATATACAACCACCCGTATTCTGGATTTCTTTCCTTCCATCTGCTCAGGAATTTACCTTCACCAAATCATTTTACCTTAGCTTTTATTTTCTACATCTTGAAATGATGCCTTCCTATTCAGTATTTTTTCTATTGCATGTAAACACATGTTTTTCCCACATAACAAACACAGGCATCTTCCACAGCATATCCTGCTCTATTTTCCTCATTCTCTTTGTACTTTTCTTTAAAACTAGGCTTCTTGAAAGGACAACCTACATTTGTTTCCTTCACTTCTTCAGCTGGTTTTAACCCTGTTTACTGTGTTGAAATGCATTGTGACATACTCTTTTCCAAATCCAATTTCTACTTTCCTGTCCCTGTTTTAGTAGGCTTATCTTCAACCCATGACATCGTTGATTATTAACTCCTTGAAACTTATTGTTCCTTTGGCTTCCACACTTCTACTTTGTTTGCTTTGCTTCTTCCATTATGCAGTCTCAGGTCCCTTCTGGAGCTCTTCTTCCATGCTTACCCCTTAAATCATATCATTACTCAGAGTGTTGTTCTTGGCCTTATCTCATTTTCCATGGCTTCACTGACCACCTATATGTAAATGACATCCATGCCCACATTTCTAGTCCATGTCTCTCTCCTGAATTCTGAGCAATAAAGCCAACTGCTGCCAATGTCATTCCACTTAGATATTACACAGGTACCTCAGTATTAACAAATCAAAACATGAATTTGTCACACTTTCCCACGACTTGTTATTTTTCTCTCCTACTTTAACTTGATCAATGTCATCACCATCCACTCAATTGCTCCCAGAAGACTCAGGTAACACCTTATATTCCTCCCTCTTTCTCCAACTCATAATCAATCCATAATTAACACTATGTGTTCTACCTTCTACATGCAAATGAACATTCTACCTCTTCTAGCATACTGAAATATTCTATTACTCTCCCTAACTCTGGTAAAGCTCATTCCACTCTCCCTCAATAGATATGTCAAAATGACCCTTAAAAGCACAATTTTGACCTTTCACTCCACTACTATGATTGACAAGGTTGATTCTTTACCATAGCATAAAGGACCTTTCATCTTCTGGCCCTTCTTCTATAGTCCTTCTTCCACCGTCTATGACATGTGCTTATCACACAATTCCCTAAATGCTCCACATTCTCTTTTGTCTCTAAGCCTCTAGCTGTCCTGTTTATTGTTCCTGAAAATCCCAATCCAAGTGTCAAGCAGGCGAGAGTGCACACACCTACACATATACACACACACACATCCCAGAAGTTTTTAGAGCAATTTTTAAAATATATGATAGATATATAATTACATTTGTAGTAATCTTACCTTATTAGTTTAACTAACAAAAGCTACAATATTATGCTTATCCCAACCTCTCTTCCTCATACAGGTTAAAGGAAGAAAAACCATTGTTATATAGCTTATTTTAAAATTTTGACTTTTTCTAATACCTCCTTAGAAATCTATCTTCAACTTCTAACCTGCTACCATCGCCAGAGGACAAAGTCCCCGCTCGGGCTGTACTCTGATGTACAAAGGGAGACATTAGCTTGCTTCTGAGTTGAATTATGTCTTCCGGCCACATGGGGTTTTTATTCTCTTCTTGGCCTTCTCCTTAGGTAATTCTCCAGCTTATCTCACTCTACTATCAAGTAGTCAATATTTATGAGACACTGGAGGCACAGAACTACAGCCATAAAATATCATAACACCATGTTGACTTCACTAATTTTTCAGAGAACAAAATGACTCCCTTCCTTCCTTTCATTCCATTAGCTGCACTGCACACCACTTCTTTTAAAGCACAATGCTTGTTTAGTTAATAAATGGACTCAATTAACTAATTCCTAACAGCATTTAGCTGTTGGTCTCTTGCAGAAACTGTTTCAGATGCAAAGATTAAAGTATTTACATCACTTCCAAATTTTATAAATCTTGCTAAGAGTGAAGTGCTTATTCAAAAAAGGTGAAACATACACTTGAAGAATGATTAGTAATAATTGCTGTTCATTAAGTAAATCCATCATTCATTAATGAATGCTACAAATATTTGTTGAATTCCCACCATATGGGGGGACCCCAAAACATCCAGAATTGTCTTCTAGAGGGAAGGCCCCTTGTAGTACAGGCTTCCCCTGCTAGGTGAGTGTGCTAGGAACCCATCTGTATCTGCCATTGTAAGAGGCTGCATGAAATTTTTTTGAAGTCTCTTTCAATGCATTTGCCCATTTCACGATGACAGATTTACCAGAGGACCTGCCCCACATCGCACTGAGTGTTCAGCAGCTCTTGACCAAAAATGGCAATGCTCATGCCCCACCCTCCCTATTTACCCAATCTCATCCTGGGAGACTTTTTGTTCCACCAGATGAAAAAAGTCTTCAAAAAGAAATGTTATGCAGATGTGGAAGAGGTAAAACAAAAAAATGGCAGCAGCTCTAAAAGGCATCAAACTTAACAAGTTCAAAAATTGTTTTGAGCAGTGGAAAAATGTCTCCATATGCATCAAATAGAGAGTACTTTAAAGGTGACTAAAGTTTAAACATATAAGAATAAATGCACAATTTTTTATAAATCAGGTTTTTGGGGTCTCCCCTCATATATCTATCAGTCATCATGCAAGAATCTGAGGATTCAATGGCGGACAAGGTGTTGTACTTGGTCCCAAAAAGGTTTAATATTCAGTCAAACTTGTAAGCATAACTTAGTTTACCATTAATGTTTGCTTTTAGTCAGCTGATTCTAATTCCTGCATTTTCTTGGAGATTTGGAAATAAAAACAATAAATAACTCTACACATTTAACTGTCATGTAAGGGAGTTGAGTAATCAGATGTTAAGTAATGAATATATGTATATATATATGTAAGCATGTAAATATATATATAATGTATACATGTGATGATTATAGTTATCTCATATAAGGTCTTTTATTAATCAGAAAACAACTAAATGACTAATTTAGGAAAAAATTTAAAGCATTACATACATATAATTTGTTACATACGTATAGCGTTGTCTACATTAACACAAGTTATTTTCTTTTGCAGTATCATTACTTTTGTGACTGCATTACATTTTTCATAAATTTCAGGAATTATAGAGGTGGTGACTTAAAACTCTAAATTAGTAAAAAATAAAGTTCATTTTAATTCTTTGTTTAGAAAACCTTTCATTCAACATTAAATATGTTAAGATTAATTGATGTTGTATCACACAACTACAGTTTGTTCTTACTCATTGCTGTATAATATTTCATCATAGAAATGTACAATTGTTTATCCATTTTATTGTAAATGGATATTTAGTAATTTTCTTTTCAAGTTTTACTTTTAAGAATAAAGTACCTATGTACATTGTAAAACAAACAAAATGGATTAGCCAGGATGTAAGTTTATTCAGTAAATTTGATTTTGCATTTAAAATAGAGTGAAAATTATCTTTACATTACATAATAACAGTATCAGAAACCTTATTAACTTTCTGTGCACAACATCTGCCATTTCATTAGGACTTATAATAAATAATATGTACACTTTATGTTCAGAGCAACCAAGGAAAACTGAGAATCAATAGTTAGGTTAAGCAAACTACATCAGAGTAACTTCTAAAATATTACATTAGGTAAGTAGTTCTCAAGTTTTTGTTATGTTCTTACCAATAATTTTGAACATTTCATTTAAATGCTGCATATTTAATCTCATATTTATACTTATCCAAATAAGTATACTTATACTCATATTTATACTCATTTGGATAAGTATAAATATATAGAGATATATATATCTATACCTATTTTTAAGATAATGAATTGGAGTTAGTTTTGGGGGAGATAATGCAACATTCCACAGAATGTGTGGCACTTTTACAACGTATGAATTATAAAGTTAAATCAGTTACGGGTTCAGGTTTATTTTGCTTGTTTTCAAGTAAAAAAGGCATAATTCTTTTATAAAGTACTAAGTGTCCTACCTCATACTATCTGGGGGTGGAGGCATTTCAGGCTCCCCCAAAAATGCAAACTAAACAGAGGAAGAAGACGAACAAGGAGGAGCAGGGACAGAACAAGCAAAATTACACACAGGACTATGAACTTCACTACAGTTCTGGCCTAGGTTAACAACATATTTTACTTCAGGTTTGTTCTATGTTTGAGGCTAACAGTGGGAATTTTTCTGCTGCTACTGGAAGAAATTTCTAAAAGAAGAGGCGACCCTGTGCCAAATTACTGTAGAGACCAACATTCTTGATTCCCATAGGAAATCTGCCACCTCCTTAAAGGGCCTGATGTGTTACTAGCTCACTGGCATCTCAGCAGCTGTAGAGCACACAGTGGTCTTGTCCTTCTGACCAGTAAAAAGATGCTGAGAAGCTGACTTAAGAATATTTCTTTGGAAACTGAATAAGGAAAGCACATTAAAGTACAGTAGGAATTACTGCCTGATGCAAAAAGAAAACCCTTATTTTATTACATAATATTTCTATTTACAAAAAGGTCATTAGAAGTGTCAGGAAAACTGAATAGGAGTAAGAGTTTCCTGGAAGAGACCATATTGTATCACTATCTGAGAAGAGTAGTACTCAAGGTTCGAATTTCTTAAGTGGCAATTATTTCAATAAAGCTTCATGTATATAATTTTTTTTCCTCTTTGGAATTCAAGGTCCATATTGGAAGTTCAAAGCAGAAAAAGTTGAATTCATCCTGAACATCTTTTCTGCAAATCATCATTTACAGAATCTCAGTGCTCATTTCCACAACAGGGGATTAATTCTGACTTTTAACCCTTGGCCAACATTCAAAATGAACTGGGAAAATGTCTTCTTTGAAGTTTTGTTTCATTATTCTAGAAAGGCCAGGTACTCTGAATGGGACAGAACAGATTCTCAATTTGCAGTAATTATCAAGACAACTTTTTAAAAATATTTCTTTTACTTTGTACTGGCTTTAATTTGCAAACTTAGAGACAACATTTAAATTATTCATAGGAAAGCTTAATATGAGGAAAGACAATGGACCTTCCATGGATTTCTGTTCTGTGCTTACTAACTCTATGGTTAGCAACACTTTTGATTTCTCATTACATGAAAAATTTCTCATACTACACACTTGAAAATAAGTTTTATATAGAATTTGCAGATTTGCTTCCTTAGTATATGTTTCTTTTGTGAAATAAATATGCATTTCTGAGATACTGTGTTTTTTACAGAATTTATAATCCAACATTGTTCAGTTATTCATGATGAGAGATCCATCAAGACAAAAGCTTTCTGAGAAGACAGGTAAAATCAACTTGCTATGTTATATGGGTCAAACACTCAGAGTTGAACAAAAATGCCTTAACACTGTATAAACAATAGGTTTTAAGTTGACAGTTGAAAAATGCTAAGAACACGATACTGTAGGTACAGAAATTAAATTCTCCAAGAACTTGTATTCTCCTGACATCTTATGTGCTCACATTATAGATAAGGATATGCCTTTATCAGAAATAATAGAAGAGAAAAATATTAATTTTTAGCTAAAAATATTGAATAGAGTTTAATTTTAATAAGTCCGAGGGGGTGGTGATATTAATAAATTCCTTCTAGTCAAGACACATACTAGATACTGGGAATTTCTCAAGGTTAACTCAAATACAGTTCACTAAATGAAGCTATTCTCCATTTTATCTATAAGATATAATTCCCAACTGTAATTTTTATTCTTGAAATATCCTGTCTCATCAAGGAATATCATTTCCTGTATGGTTCACAAACACTTTCTATATAAGGCAAGATTTAAGTAGGTAAAAAAAATTAAATTATTCATAAAGATATGAATAAGAATGAAAATACAGGAAGAACAGATAAGACTTTTCTGTAGGAAAGAGAAAAAAAGAAGAACAAAAAAAAGACAGTTTTAACTTTATGATCAAATTTTAAGAGCTATTACCACTGGGTACAATAAAAAGCTAAGCATTTTCAAATTTAACTTATACTGTAAATTAACTGGCATCCTGTTTCTGTGTTTAGGGACTGAGAATGCTGTGTTCCTCAGTTTGGATATAATTATCTTTTCTTAAAAGAAAAACTGCATATTCCCCAAGTCCCTAAATTCTATGATATCTCCACAGCCCCGCTAAATATTTTACTTCTGGTGAGTTTTATATTAACCCCAAACACTTCTAAATTAATAATCAGATTTTAATTTCTGGAAGCAGGAATTCATCACCCTTCTTTCTTGGGATGTCAACACTGCTAAAATTTGCAAACCTGCCTGCTTCAGCAAAGTTCAAGTTCACAATCTCTAAGCAATCATAAACCTATCTATTTGGATAAGAAATTCCTCTACTGTTCAGGAATACCCAGTGTCATAGACACAATTTTAGAAACATTAAATCTGTTTACTCTTAGCACTTAAGTCCTTAAAAGCAACAGCAAAAGCAATATTACTAGAGGGCCAGTATAGGAGCAAGATCGTGTACACTGAAATTCTGCTTTTAATAAACTTTTAGAGTATTCTCTAAAGTCTATGGATACGGGTTAACCATGCCCTTCGAAAACTGTATGTTGAAGGCCTAATTCCCAGTATGTCAGAATATGACCTTTTTTAGAATTAGGGGCTTTGAAGTTGTAATTAAAATGAAGTCATACTAGAGTAGGTGGGGAGCCTAATCCAGCATGACCTGTGTCCTTATAAACAGGGGAATTTTAGACACAGACCTGCACACAAAAAGAATGCTATGTGAACATAAAAGCACAGATTAGGGCGACGCATCTCCAAGCCAAGGAACACCAAAGATTGCCAGCACACCACCAGAAGCTAAAAGAAATAGATCATATTTTTCCTTGCAGCGCTCAAAAGAAATCAACCTTGTTGACATATTGATCTCAGAGACCCAGCCTCCAGAAATAAGGCAATAAATGTATGTTGTTTAAGCCACCTAGTTGGTGGTACTTTGTTACAGAAGCCTTAGAAAACTAATACACCTTTGATAAATTTTCACCCTAACAATTACCTGATTCTGAAGTACTATTGGCTTATTGTGAATTTTTATTCTAATGGATATGTTTATTTGTACTCTGTCCCATTTACATTTCTGAACCAACAGAAGCATACCAAAGTGTAATGTCTTCCTTCAATAAATTTCTGAAATAACAAGGGCTTTAATTGCACTTTTTCTGGATATCAACTTATTCTTTCATTTGATTTTTTTCTAGAAAAAGTTAAAATTCTTATTTGTTCATTGCAGACTACATAAGAGTTACACGCTGAAGATTCCTCAGTACTGATTTCACCTTTGTTTGAGGTTGTGTCAGCAACCTACTTTGTCTAAAAAAAGGTATTACTTGTAGCATTAGAAGTATTTATTATTAAAGAGTAAACTACACCGAAGCCTGGGCTATAGCTATAAAGATGAATAAACAAGAATTTTAACCACTAAGAAGTTCATAACCTGTTCTGAGAAACTGATAAACTAATTGAAATATATTGAGCTGTGTTCTACAAAAAACTGTAGTTAACATGTTATTGAGTGCTTACTATTATCCATAGACTGTATTAGGCACTTAGAGCTGTTATCTCATTTAATCCTAAAACAGCTGCAAAAGTTGGGTACCAAAATTCTTCTTACCCTGCAGGTGAGCAGCAGAAGACAAGGAAGTTGATCAAATTCATATGCTAAATAGTAACAGAGCTGGGATACAACCAGACAAATCCATGCTTTTAGTCCCTGATGTACAAATGCTATGCATGTTATGAGTAGGGGAACATGTCAAGGAAGCCAAAACAAAAATATATACTTAAATTGAGACATGAATGAATTTACAAGGAGATTGAAAAATATCTGAAGAAAAAATTCCCCAGAAGATAACGCAGGGCACAGGCAATCAGAAGCAGTCTGACGTGGGTGAAACTGATGGCAGGGCTGAAGACAAGAGTGTGGGCAGACTAAATGCCCTGCAAAGCAGTTTGCAGTTTACTCTGTAGAAAAAAAGGAGTCTTCATTAGATTTTGAGAATATAAGGGTGTAAACCCTAAGGGGGGGAGGGGAAGACACCTACTAAGTAGGGATCCTAGTGGCTAACTGGCAGGTGGGGGGCGGTGCGGGGAGACAGAGCCTAGCAGCCATTTCTGTACAGGGGTCTGTCAAGCAAACTGTACTTAACGGAGAAGCCTCAGCACTACACTCCCTGCCTCTGCTATGCTAAACTGCCAGCTTCCGCACTAAACTGCCTGCCTGCACTTTTTCTGCCATCTGAGCCAGCCCTTTAAAGGAGTTCCTGGAGTCCTATTTCAACCAATAGGACTGATGCTTTCCCTATCCAATCAGAGCTGTACAGCCCTGACCAATCAGAGTGGCTTTTTCCTGGCCAATCGAAACATTGCTTTTGGACCAAACTGATGATTCAGGACATCCTAATTTGAATGAGGATAGACCAATCAGGAACCAGGAGCGGGAAATTCTGTCCATGTAAGCCAGCTCTCCTCTAGCTGGGGTAGTGTACTTTCCCCTCAAGACTGAAGGCTGTGTCTCCCTGGCGGAGCTGAAACCCTGAAGATGTCCCACCAGAGCCCAGTGAGGCTGAGAACACAGTGAAGCAGACCATCGCGGAATGGAGCCGAACAAAGCAGACTATAGAGCAGAACAGGGCAGAGCCGTCCAGCCAGAGACTGGCCTGGCTCCAGGGCCACCTGGCCTCAGAGCTGTTCTACAGCCATGCTTCATCACAGTTGAACCGCGTGCACTGAATAAAGTTTCCTTCTTCACTGCACCCAAAATTGGAAACTCCTGTTGGCATTTGAATTCGTGCCAACAACCATTGGTTGACAGGAGAAACAGCCATGTCTGTGCTATGAAAGACACAGCTCTAGTGGCTTGTGGGAAAGGGCAAGTTAATTCTAAAGTTCAGTCTGGCCATGCCACATAGATGTCTGAGAGTCCCCCTCAAAATGGGTCAGAAAATAATTATACCTATATACATATATAATTATATTTGAATAAATATATCTATAATTAACATATAATAATTATATCAAGAGAGAAGTAAATGAGTTGAGATGTTGGCAATAGGTGAGTTTGGGTAAAGTGAACATAGGTATCTTTTGCACTATTTTTATTTTGCAACTTTTCATAAGTTTGAAATTATTTCCAAGTAAATTTTTAAAAAAGCACAGAATTCAGACTGTTGGTTGTCAGAGTCTGGGAGTGGGAGAAGGGGGATGGGAATAAATTGCTTCACGGGTAAAGGTTTTCACTTTGGGGTACCGAAAGTGTTTTCAAGCTAGTTATATGTAGTAGTTGCACACACTGGAAATGTACTAAATGCCACTGAATTCCTTTTTAAAAAGTTTTAAAAGTATATATACCAACATTCTAGGGTTTAATTCTGCTTCACAGACAACCTCCAAATTCGAGTTCCAATCCAGCTAACGTAACAACATTCTCCTGAATACTTAAACATGATAGATACCACTGCTACAAGTCAAGTAGTGTTTTGAAATGACTAGTTGCTGGCTAACTAAATATGCAACAGCGCATGTAATGGGACTGCTTCCCCAGGAACCATTAGAGAGAAGAGGCAACCATCAGTGTAAGCAGGAGTAGGAGAAGGAATTGACAGCCTGGGAGGTACTGCTATTTTTCAGTAGCCTCCTTCTGACGAACGGCCGAGGAGGAAACGGATAGTTACTCCCTTTGGAGAGAGATTTTAGCAACTATTTTAAAGGTACATTATCTATTGTATCAAAAAAGAAATTATTGCAATTCTTGTATAAAATATACCCAAACCAGCAACAGCTAGAAAAATTAGAAGATTAAAAAGTAAGGCTTTACAAAACGTATAAATAGTATATTATTTAATATAGTAGGTTGTTTTGATAACACTTTTATTTCTCCTGAATAGCTGACCGCACCTAAACCTAACAACCATGTGATGGAGACATTCTTCAGATGAAGACAACACATCTAGTAGGAGTGAAATTAGAAGTAGTTCCTTTTACCATGCCCTAGTCATCACCAAATCACATCAGTTCCTCTGTTCCAAGATACATAGTGAATTTCCCTATTATACATCAATTTTTAATTCAATTGCAGTGTATAACATTTAGAACAAATTTTATGTTTCATTTTCTCAATAATATTGTATTATATACTTGCAAGTTGCTGAGAGTACATTGTAAATGCCCTCAATTTGCTCACACACACACACATGCAGTAATTATGTAAGATAACATAGGTGTTAATGTTATTGTGGTAATCACTTCACAATATATACATGTATTAAATCATTACATCTTCAATTTACAAAATGTTATATGTCAATTATATCTCAATAAAGCTAGATAAAAAGTGAAAAGAATAAAAATATCATGAGGGAACTAACTGAAATCACCCTAAGTGATGGGATAGCCAATAGATGGAAGAAGCCTGGGCATCTGAATGATTGCATTAGCGTATACCTCATTGACCCATATTGAAATTGGAATGAAAAATAAGCATTTATTGTGTTAAGCCACAACTGAGACATATGTAGCTATTTAGTAAAGAGTGATTATGTGCCAGGGAGTATTTTAGGTGCTTTACCTTCCATTCTCTCACTTATACACATAATGAGGACTCTGAGTCATTATGACATAGAGCACATGGTTTGAAAACAATGGCAAAGATGTTAATACTTGTTGATGGCAAGAACAGAGAGAGATGGGCACCCTCATATATTTCTTGTAACAGTACCAACTGGAATCATCTTACTGAAGTCAACACTTGACTAATTTTTGCTAAAATTTGACCAATTCCACTAAAAATCTGAAGCAATAACCCTATCTTTTCACCTGCTAATTCTATTTCCAGGCTTTTATTATTAGAAATGTCATAAATGTACAAAGAGATATGTGAGAGTGTCCATTATAGTACAATATAATTATGAAAAAATTTAAACAACCTAAATGGTTAACAGTATGTATATATTTTAAATAATACTAACTTTTCCATTTGGTGAAATATTACACAACCATTAAAATTCATATATTCCAAAAATAGTTAATGATGTGGCAAAATGCTCACAAATAAATTTATGATATACACTAGATACAAAATATTTAAACTTTTAAAAATATGAATGCCAAAAACTTTTGGTGGAAAGGAAATAAATCAACATGTTAATATTAATTATCCCTAGATGATGAAATTTGAAATAGGCTTTTCTCCTTTATATGTTTCTATTTTAAAATATTATATCATGATCTTGAATTATTTTTAAACTCAAAATATGTTATGAAAATAAATAAGGCAGGAAGTTGTCTAACCCATTTTGAAAAGTTTCCACATAAACTTGTTTAAAATTGAAAAGTATTGGCACTTATAGGAAAATTCATTTATGTGAAACAGCTCATTCCCTGATGATGTTAGATAAGTAAGGTGTTATTACATTATTTCTAAAAGTTGTCTACCATCTGTGAGTTTATTTTTCAATTGTTTTTCACATCTAAATTTAAAATTGTTTTCAAGTATAAATATCTATGACTTATGGAGATTTTTGATAGCTTGAATTTCTCCTGCTTTTGGGTCCAACAAAACTTTTCAACAATAACCCTGGCATGGTAGCTCAGTTGGTTAGCACGTGGTTGTAAAATGCCAAGGCTGTGGGTTTGATCCCAGGTCAGGACACATACAAGAATCAACCAATAACTGCATAAATAAGTAAAACAACAAATTTATGCTTCCCTCCCTCCCTACCTTCTTTTCTTCCTCCCTTCTTCCCTCCCTCCCTCCATCACCCCCCATTTCTCTCTAAAAATCAAAATCAATGAATAAAAAAATAACTTTTCAACAATAAACTCTCTCCTCGTAATAATTAAAGAATGTTTTTCCAATTTACAGATAGATCAAGTAAAGGTAGATATATATTAATAAACCTAGAACAGAAAGCAAGACATGCCAGGACATTGGTGTGCTAGAGCAGGCTCGTAAGAGCCATTCTGCATATCTTTCCCACCTCCGTATCAATTGTTTCATTCTGTAGCTAGAAATTGACCACTGTTTAAATATTAGTACCTAAAAAGTCCTTAAACATTACATCAGGGCTTTTTTATTTTTTTTATCTTGTTTTTTTTCCAGTTAGCCAGTTTACTAGTGTACCACTGCATATATACAACAACATGATTCTTCTAGTGATGCTTAATTAGCCCTAGACCAGAGGCTTTTAAAAATTTAAAAAAGATATCAGGCTTCACAGTGTAGAGATTTGGGGTTAAACTGCTTACTGGTATATTCTAAGCACCTAGAACAGTGCTCATATACCATAGGTGCTCAATGAATATGTCTTCCATATGTTTACTAGATAACCTAAAGATGATATAACTTTTCTCTCAAGTCATCTATGCATCATCCTAACTTCATTCATCAGTCTTCTCTAAAACCTTGTATGTTTATTTTCATCTCTTTATTTATAATTGTTATCTCTCCAGTAGTACCCTAAGCAATCATCTTAATTATATTCTCATACTGGCAAGAGCTGGCTCCTATACCAGCAATTCACAAGTCATCAGTGACCTCCTTATTAACAAACACAATATTCTTTTCCTTTCTTTATTCCTCAATCTCTAGAACATTTTATATGGTGGAGAAAATATTATTTCCTAAAACTTCTTTATCCTTAGACCTAGAATGCACATGCGTATTCTACCACATTTTGTTGTTGTTGTTGCTGCCATTTATATCTTGTTCTTTTTATCTTCCTGTCTAACAGGATTTATACAAGGCTCAGTAATCATAGCTTTAACCTTATTTCTGTGTGATTTTCACTGGAAAAAAAAAAAAAAACCAGTAAGGCTTCACCTCTCATCTCTAACCCAGAACATTTACTTCTATAAATTCCATCCTGATCTTTCCCTAACCTCAGTCAGAGATTTCTAATTGCCTACTTGACATTTCTATTTGAAAGTCTAGTTTTACATCAAATTTGACTAAAACAAACTCTTTCCTCAGATAACTCTTGTTTTTTATATGCTAGGTCAGGATGTTCCTCTTCTTTCTGCTGTCCTGGGAGCTGTCACCTACCAGAATCTTGCCTACCACAATCTTGCCTACCACAAAGTTCATTTAAGGTTGCAACAAGTTGAATCCGTTGTCCTGTACAGCCACTTCTTCCAAAAGTTCTCAGGAACAAATGAAATCAATTTTTTTTTTTTGGTGGGTGAGGGGCAGGGTTCCTAAGAAATATGTTGGCTCAATGTACACAAGCCAGAACCTTCTGTGACGCTATTTTCTGAGTTTCAGGACACAGCACCCTGCAAGCATAGCAGCAGGTCAGTTAATTGAACAAAGCTTAATTAGGCCCTAATAACTTTGAACATCTTAGTTCTGTGAAGGGATGACCAAGCATATTATTAGGAAATGAAATTTTAAAATATTTTCAGATCAAGTTACGTATCAGCAGTGAATTAACATAAAATTAAGCTTTGAAAGCTTACCTTAAGTAGAAGTTAAATGAATTGTGTTCATTCTTTGAAAACTAGTGATTTCAAAACCGATATCTCACCGTCTACAGGAGGCAATCTAGAACTCAAAATAATTTTTTTTTTAAATTTCTAAGTACAAATAGCTTATTTGAAGAAAAACCTTTGCCATTTAAGGGCTTCTGAAAAACGGCTGTCTATATCTACTCAATAATCATTTTGTTCATTAACTACTTGTGTATAGAATTGTAATAATGCCATGGGAACTGGTTTTAGAAATAGTATGTATTTATGGGAAATACTGTTAAATAGTAAAAAGGCACTAGAGTCTGACTGTACCACATAGTTTCTGGGAAAATTTGGGGGATTCTTTAATTTCTCTAAGTCCCAGTTCCCATATAAAAGTAGAATAAGAAAGCTAATTTACAGAATTATTATGTGAATTAGATATAATGTATATAACATGCCTCTCTATAGTAGACTCTCTGAAACCGACACTATTACTTAATGAAGCTAGAGAGTCTGAACAGATATACAAGTATAGTAACAAAATGCCCCCTATATTAATGCTTAAAGCAATAGTTCTCAACCCTTTTGGTGTCTGTATTTAGGATATATCTACAGATATTTACCATAAAAGAATATTTAACATATTCATTGTTTCATCTTTAAATAACAATAATAAATCCATTACATGTTAATATCAGCAATATATTTTATATTAAGAAATGATATTTTCAAAAACAAAACCAAAAAACTCAGTGAGAAAAGTGGCACTGGTTTACATTTTTGCAAGTGTCTTTAATACTCGGCTTAAGTAAAACAGCTGGATTGCCATATCTATATCTGCTTCTGCATTCAATCCATGGTGATATGTTGTTTTGCTTGATACATTAGAAGAAAATCTGGACACACACAGATATACAGTTGAAAGGATATCGGGCTCTGATATCCTTTGCCCAAAGTTAGTCAAGGTATTTTCTCAGAGAAAGTGAGCCGTAAGTCAGTTCAATAATGACAGAGACAATAATAGTAATAATAAAAACAGTAATAAATAAATACTAAATTGGCATAAAAGCTAAAAGAGAACACCCTAGGCAATTTTAACATTGGTAATTAAGGTTGGTATGTGAAACTGAATGTACTCCATGTAAAATATCATGAGAAGACTAGGCCAGCAAAAGTATTGAATAACAGGTTTGTACTGAAGGGAATTGAGAAAAAAGTGGAGATAAACTGGATGTTTCAAAGGTGGAGAAAATGAAGAATATAAAAAACTTCTGAATGAGAGTGAGATTAAGCACACTTTGATTTATATTTTGTATTGATTTGTTTTCAAATTGATTAGAATGAATGATGTTCTACTGATGTTTTTGAGCCAGAGGATCAGTATTAATGAAAGTGGAGTTTTAATTATTAAGAATAGTCAATACCAGTGCTTGGAGGTACTTATAGACTCACAGAGCAGCTGCAAATATCTAGCACTTCCCAAGGAACTTCAGCCCATAGTTTGGGAAGAACAAGTTTCTTCACAGAGCTAGATCTGAGCAAAGTAATTGTCTCAGACAGATGAGAACAAGATGGAGGCTGTGCCTCTCTGATTTATAAAGAATCTTCACAGAAGACGTTAAGGGATAAATGATGGATAGATGGATAAAGGAAGCCAAGAAGAGACTGATTTTGAATTCTGAATAGAATAGCTAGATAGAGGGCTTATCACTGGAGGTAAAATAAACTCCAAGAGAAAAATAATCTTTTTTTTAAATTTGCTTGGAAATACCAAGTTAGCAACACCTGAGAGAAATTTTAAAAGAAAGCAAATGAATGGCAATCATTCAAAGTGGGAATGGGATATTAAAACGCTGAATACTAACCATTGCATACAAAATAATTTGAAATAGAAAAAAAACATTATGGTAAGGAAAGCAGTAGAAAGGCTCTACCTTAATCTGGGAGTGCAATAACAAGGCCAAAGGTTATCTGAATTAGAAACTGGCTATGGAAAGACACAAAACCATGCATGCCAAAAAGAGAGATCCTGGAGTTAAGAGGTTAAATTTTAAGGACATTCAAAATAAATTAGCAAGAGTAATAAACGTGCAGAGGAAGACGGGAAGTAGTAAAAACCTAAGGGAGAAAATTGAGGAAGAAAAGAGTAGTTTGGAGGATGGTTAAAAAGGCAGGAAAGGCATTAAGAGTCTTCCTGGTACCTTGTTTTCAACGGCAAAGCAAATACTTATTGAACATTTAATATGGGAGGGGTACCCCTTTAGGGACCAGTGGACTTTTGGTAAAGTATTCCCTATCCATTTGTGATAAGACAAGTACAGAAATGAGAGTAGTTTTGAGAAATATTTATAACAATTTGACACAGTTATATCATCTGCTGAATCTAATCATCAAAATTTCTTTTAATTTTGCATTTAATTTTTCCTTAATGAAAATGGTCCTTTCAAAAATAGTCTATCACCATAGATAGTTTGAAAAGCACTTTACCTGCTTTATCTGATGTATTTCTCAAAGCTTTGCCATGAAGTGTTATTCTTATACCCACTTTAGAGGTGAAGAATTGAAACACTGGGCAAACTCACACAACTATTAAGTGGTAAGAAATTTAACCTTTGAAGGTAAGGAAAATTTAAGTCAATGGTGAAAAAGAAGAGAAGGAAAGAGAAGCAAGAGGAGATTTTCCATAGGATATTACAGTATATTTTTAAGGTGTAAAGAAAATATTACATGGGGAGAAAATCTTTCTAGTTTAGTTTCTTTTGTCAGTGTGTGGTATATGGTTTGGTAATATTTGTGGACTAAATCATAAATGTTTATAGAACAACACTAAAACCAACTTGAAAATTTTAAAATGGTGTTGGTGTTGATGTTTACTTTTGAAATATTCTATTCCTCAAATATGTAATGAAGGCCTACCACATATATGACACGATGCTACACTGAATGGTGGGCACTTTTCTAAGGCTTAGTTTCCACATCAATATATAATGGTCATGATAATAAAATCTTCTCCATTTGAGAATTAATGCTGTGGTCCAAGTACAACTCAGCACAATGCCTGACTAATGCAAGAAGTGAAAAAATGAAAATAGAAATAAATGAGGTGAGAGGAACAAGTGTACTCAGGAGCCTATATATTCCCAAGAGGGCTGTATAACCATATGGTTAGCTAGAGTGTAAAATTCCCCAAGTGCTCACTAAAAGCTCTAACTGAATTTGATACTTTACCACCCTTTTAATTCAGAATCATGGATTTCAGCCATGCATAGACAGTTCAATCTGTTTGATTGATTTCCTTACATCAAAGCTCATATAGGTGTTAATTGCTTGGAGTTGACTGAGAGATATATCTGACTCTCTTGTAATGGACCTCCCTGGCACTCAATAATTTCTAGAGTAAACTCCTGCCTCTCCATTCTCCTGTCTTTCTCTCTGATTCATTCTTGTCTGAGATGCTGTCTAGATGTCTGTTTGGAAAGAGCCTAAGTCCCTGTCAAGCCCAACTCCAAGGTGGTTGCAGAATTAACAGAACTGTGCCTTATGTCTGAGGAGAGAATTGCTGGACAGTTCTTGACACTGTGGGAATATCAGAGTCACCTGAAACTTACATCTAACCCCAAAGATAGTTTATTCCTAAGAACCTCTTTTTATTGTCCTGTAAATACCAAAAAAAAAACCCCTGATAATAGACAAATTACATCTTTTTTAGCTTTTGTAGGTCTAATTTTTGTCTGTGCCAGGGAAATAGAAAATCTGCAATACAGACCACATCTAAATTTGGCAAACAATACATATGCAAAGAATCCAAATAATCTGTTGCTAATTCTACTGAATGGTATCTCTACCCTTGCTGGTTCCCAGGAAAAAGCAATAAAACATGTCCTGGGTTCTTGAGTTCCAAGGCAATATTTGGGTTAAAATATCCAACACTTTAATAGTTCAATCTTAGTTGGTTGAACTATTACAGGAAGAAAGCATGCTAGTGTTTGAGAAAAACAGAGACAGAGAATAGTTTCTTTTTATTATTCCAGTTATTTTTGTTTTATATATTCATTACATCTGCTCTTCTGAGTTAAACACTAAGCTCCCTCAAGGTTAATAATTTTCTGGAAGCCATATTTGTTGTCTTCGTTATGAAACATGTTGGCTCATTTACCTTAATATTGTTTCTTTCCTTCTTGTGGCCTGCTTTTAGCTGGCTTTGGAGGATTTCACAAATAACTAAGAATACCTGTAATGCACTGCTATAAGTCCAAAGAGCAATTATAGCACATAAAAATTCCTATATGATTTATAAAAATACAAATTCCAATTCTGAAATTTGCAATCAACTCTTATTACCACAGTACCTAGTGTATGTTAGTAGCTCTCTAAATATGTATTAATATGTTAGTTAATAAATATTGATTTTTAAAATTACTGTTTAGGGTATGTATGTAAGAATTCTCATTACAACAAAAATTATTCTGCATTGCCTATTTTCACCCACAGTTCCTGGAAAAATGATTGCTTCCCATTAATATTTTGATTTTAAATTAAAGCTCAATAATTCCCAATAACCCTGAATAACAGCTTTATAAATGAGGTCTCTATTATAGTTTCTTTTTAAATAAACTAAAATTATATATGTGACATACTTATAAAAAGTGCTATTATAGTGTTTAAATCCAAAGTATTTAGGACTTGTCTCTCTCTTAAACCTATTATAGGGACTCTTGAGAAAGGTCTGTGTATAGCTTATCATTACAGCATAAAATTATCTCAAGTACAGTATGGTAATAATTTTAATTTTCTTCTTTAAGTGCAATCAGACAGGAGTTTCTTCAGATTATTTCAGTTATTAGAAAAAAAATGATCACAGAAAAATATACCATAATTTTCCATAATCTTATTTTCAACAAGAAACTAAATAATATCCCATTCATCTAGAAGCCACCTATTTGACAATCTCTGCTTACCATAACAAACTCAAGAACCAGAAAATTAGCATTTAAGGACTCTGATTAACCATATAAATGTCACATTGTTTGTATATTAGTTGCAAGAGGGCTCTCAGTGATTCTTTCCAAGACTATCTGCTATGACTTCCACACATGCACACATATGCATGCACACACACACTTCGGAATGAACTTGAGAATTTGTTTAATTCCCAAGAAAGCAGAAATAGAAAATTAGAATTGTAGGTGTAGCTAATTGAAGATATGTTAAAATTCATTCACTCATTAAACAACTACATTATAATTAACTTAGTTAAGCAATGAGCTATTAAGAATAAAATGGTGAACAAGAGAGATACTGCTGTAAGATCAAATAGTTTAGTCTCATGGAGGAGACAGGCATTCACTGATAATCTAATAAATATACACACTAATGAATGCAGCAAAGGAAAAGAACAGGAGGGCATCATGGGGCAGGGCAGGTGAAGGAAATTAAAAAATACTTTCCTGATGAAGTGACTTTTGAACTCAAATTGGAAAGTATATGGGTATAAACTAGATGAAGAGATGAGAAGAACTCCAAGAGAAAGACTAAGCAGCTTGTAGGAAGTTCCTAAGCAGAGAGCACAGTTCAACTGTCTGAAAACAAATATATGTGGCTGGAGGGCAGAGATCATGGGATAATGTGGTATTTGGCAGAGTGGAAATGGCAGAAGATCTAGCCATAAAATATGCATAGGCTACTAGGCTAAGATAGGGATTTGGGTTTATCCTAAGAAGCCATTCAGAAGAAGTAGACATGAGGAAAGAATCCAAAAGAGAATAAGGTCCCTGAATCCAAAAGAAAAAGCTTTTTCCAAAAATAAAGTTTAAATCAAATGAAATAAAAACTAAAAACCACAATAGAGCTGTTATTCACAAACTGATAGGAGAGCTATTTGGCGGTGGGACCTGGTGGAAACAAAAATGAAGTAGTGTGGCAGACAGCATTCTATTTACTATCCAACAGCCAATGCCTTTTTTCTTCTTGTTGACAGAGCCTGTCTCCCACCTCTGAGGCTAATTATGTCAGAACTTTGCTTTACTAGCCTCCCTTGCAGCTAGAGAATGTGTTTCAGTACTGGCCAATTAAATCGGAGTGACCTCTGCTGGTGGCTATTTGAAAGGTTTTCTTTCTTAAGAAAAGATAAAAGAGTGAGAGATAAAAACAAGCTCTGTGTGAGTAAGCATGCTTAAAACTACTGCAGCTGCCCAATAACACTGAGGGAAATGTCAGAAGATCACAAAGCATCAACATCTCTGAATTATTAAATTAAACATGCAGACTTTTTCTTACATAGAAAAATATATCCTCATTTTTAAGTCACTTTCAGCTGGACATTTAGTAACTTGCTACCAAAAGAATCACAACTTCACAACCATACTTAAGAATTGCTTATGTAATTTTAAAAAAACCTGAAAATAGAGAGTTTTGACTATTCTTGAAATTGAGTGAAACATTAAGGGGTGGGGAAATTGCTGAAACTGGCATTTGGAGAGATATGTGTGTGAGTTTTTTGTTTTGGTTTGGTTTGGTTTGGTTTTTATTTTTGAGAGAAAAGAGTTGAGCATAATCAAGTGAATTATAAGAATACAATGGAGAGAAGAGAAATAATACAGAAGAGAAAAGAATCACCTTTAGGGTAAGCTTCCTAAGACTGGAAGAAGGAGGTAGGATATATAGCTTCCAAGCATAACAATCACTCCTTCTTAGAACACTTTCTTATTCTTTACATTCAGGTCATAAACACTTCTGGTTTCCCTCCTACTTCACTGTCAGTTTCTTCTCATACTCCTGTTCTATACAAACCTTTGTTGGGCCTTTCAATATTGAGGATGATCCAGGATCTCAGTCCTCAATCCTCTTCTTTAACTATACTCTCCACAGCTCTAAATACCATCAATATGCTGATGACACCTAAATGTGTATTTCAGTCCTTAATTTACCACTGACTGCTGGACTGCATCCTTAATATGTCTACTGATTTGCCCCATACACAGGACAGAACTCTTGATTATGCAATTACTGCTTGTTACTCCCACCCCTCCAACACACATGCAAAATATTATATTTCTTTTATTTTCAGGCTTTAACTGTTGGTAAATGCCAATTTCAACCACTTAGTTGCTTAAACCAAAACCTAGAATTATCCTTGATTTTTCCTTTTACATCATCCCCAACTCCCATCATATTCAATCAATCAGAAAGCCTTATGGGTGTATTTCCACATATCCAGATTCAGTCCACTTCTGCCTCCATTACTACCCCTCTAGACTAAGCCACCATCAGCACTCACTGAGGCTGTGATCACTTTTCTGCTTCTATGCTTGCCTGCCCACAATTCAATCTCCAGGTGGCACCCAAAATTGTCTTTTATCTAGATCAGATCAAGTCTCTGTCTCATTGAAAACCCTCAAGGGCCTTCCTATTCTGTGGAAAATACAATTCAAACTCCTTAGTATGACCTATAAAAACCTAGAGGTCCCAGCCCTGCCTGTTCCTCCAGTTGTAACTCTCCTTCAATTTTCCTGATATACTTCATTCAGACCACGCTATCTGTTTTGTAAGCAGAGCCTCTGTGAATACCAGCCCTGAGCGCTGTGAGCCGGAAGAGCTGCACAACAACAGGCAGCAACCCAGCTTCAGGGCACTGACCCTTGTTCTCCCCTTTCTGGTACTATGGCTCCCTGATCTCTGAATGGCTTGAGTTCTCAGCTCAAATACCACTTAATAATAATGACAATAATGATGATGATAGCTGATTGCCTGCTGTCTTCCCCTAATTATTCTCCACCTTTGGCTTCCTTGCTCTGTGCCTGGGAAGGATGACCTATACTGATTGCCCTACCTAAGCTCCCTTAGTCCAGAATCCTGGTTGGGTGGCCTGGCAGTAAGTAGTGCCAGGAGACTGAACAGGGACTTGACAGTGTCCCAGTGTCTCCATGACTACAGCTCTTGGTAAAGAGGATCCCTATGATAGCTACTGCTCCCTCTCACCTGGCTCTGGTAAATAACACCATTCATTCTCTTTGTCCCTTCAGGCTTAAAGGTAATTTTGTCTCCTCAGAGTTGCTATCCCTAAATGATTGGCCATCTCCTGCTGGTTTTCTTAGCTAAGCCTACACGTCTGTAAATGGTCCCTCCCTTAAATTCTCTTCAGATGAACTCTTTTAAGTATGATAATTGATCTTTGACAGATATAATAGCTTCAATGAACATTTCCTATAATCCAGGCACTATTCTAAACACATTACATATATTGAATCTTCACATTAACCCTATTATTAAGGTCCTGGTAAGGCTCCAGCTTTACAAATGAGGAAACTCAGAAACAGAGAATTTAAGTTATTTGCTCAAAGTTACCCAGCCAATAAGTGGTAGAACTGAATCTCAGTCTAAACTCTCGATCACCTTGCCATATTGCTTCTCAAAAAGCATTTTACTTTGCTACTCATAAATGCTGCCTTCTCCCACCCCACTCTTTCATATCACCTGCTTTATTCTTTTTCTGGAACTTTTTAAAAAAACTTTTAATTACCATTTATATATAATTTTTATGTAACTTTACTGTTTGTCTCTACTATAGCTCCATGAGATCAGGAAAGAAGTTTGCCTTATTCATATCTGAACACACAATGTTTAGAATAAACTTTACATATTTTAAGTATTTAACAAAATTGGCTTTCGTTTTATTGCAACAACAAGAAAATTTGAATGAATGCTGGTAAGAAAGTTGACACAATTTCTGATGGCTTTTATTTTCTCTGTAAAGCAGGAAGAAGGGTCATCTGCTCACACTAAGGGGGAAGGTAGATAGATCAACTGTCTGCACTGCACAAAGTGGGAGATGAGAGAAGGATGCTAGAATTACTAGGCTGTTCTAAGAGTTCAGCTGTGGTTGGTCAGTGTGAATTTAAAGTGTTCCCAAACTTCCCTGTTTTCTGATTTCCTCCAGCAGTGCTCAGCTGCCCTGGTGCAAACACATAGAAAGTAAACTCTAGTGGAGTCAACCAAAAATAGGAGGAGGTTGCTGATCTATAAAAAGCACAATGGCTCCAAAGATTTAGCAATCTGAAGCCATTTAGTGTAGAGGAAAACTGTCCAACATATATCAGCAGGTTCTAAAAGCATTCGTGTACTAGTGCAGAGAGCAGCAACTGAGCTCACCACATGGGGAGGGTAACAAGCTCAGAACTGGAGTCAATTCAGTCATTTACTAGCTGTGTGATCATTGGCCAATTACCTAATCTCTCCAAGTCTCAAGTTTTGCTTCAATTACTTGAAACATGCATGCTTTCTTTGAAGAGTTGTTTTGAACCTGGGAATTAACTTTTAATTAACCTGGGAATATCACACATATGGAACAGATCATTCTACTATAACCTCAGATTAAACGGGCCCTGATTGACAGGAAACCATGACGGTTCTTCACATGAGACAGTTTGTTATGCATTTCTCTATAGTTTCCGTTTCTGAAACAGCAGAGCAAAACAGCAAAGAAAAGGTTTTTTTAATAATTTTAAAGAACCATCAAACATGATATATGTGTATATATATGAAAAGTGGATTAATCATTCAGTATGATCCTTCAGCCTAAAGTTGTAAACATTTAGCCTTTGAAACCAGGGACTGTAAAAATTTAACAAATACCAGAAGGACATTATCAAATTTCAACCTTTTTGATTATTATCCATTCTCTTCAAGTCAACTATATTGAAGAAAGTAAAGTATAAAATATATTTCTTTGGCTTTTCATTTTACTTTTACAAAATGATAAGAATCAAGGCAAGCAGTTTTTAAAAACCAAAATCTGCACATTTGTACTTAAAGTAACAGTTGCAATACCTAGTTACCTTGTCAAGACTGGAAGGAGAGAATGGCAGACGTAAACATGGAATAAATGTATACCAAACGTGCATGAAATTGCATCAGTGGCTCATTTAATTCAAGCAGAAGCTTACATTTTATCTTCCACTTTATGGACATTAGAGACTCTCAATTTTGATGAGCAGCATCACCTGCTCTCCTGCTATACAGAGAGGTAGCCAAGAAAGCTATCAATCATTTTCTCTAGGCATACTACTTAGTATCAAATATGGAATAGTTTTTAGGATAACCTTAAAAAAGCAGACACTGAGATTTCTAAAAAAGATTTTAAATCAGAATTTTATGAATAAGACTGTAATTTTGAATTTCTATAATTTTGAATTGTATTCAGTAATGTGGCCAATATTTTAAAAAGTGCTCAGTTTGGACAATACTTTTCAAACTGCTCTTTTTGCAGATTTTTTCAAGCTAAAATTATATATATATAAATTATACATATATGTGTGTATATGTATGTATGTCATCAAACATAAAGTGGAATATGAACTATGAATAAATAAATACTAAAGTGTCAATGCAATCATATATAGCTTATTATCCCCCAAAAAATTATGTTCACTGGTCAGTTGAGTCATTATTTACAGAATGGCATGCTGTCAATGAATAACTGTAAGTAGGTATAAATGATCTATTTCAAAATCGCATTACCTTGAAAGAATTTGATCCCTTCTAGTCCTTTATAGCATTACAATTTTCAGTACTTAATGGTTATGAGTTTAACTTGCATAATAGTGTTTCTACTGAGAAAATACAATAAAATTGTTCAATAGAAAAAAAAATCCAGCTTAACAGTAGTATTTATATTTTTCCCTTTTAAAGCAGTCGAAATTCATAAATTGTTAAAAAAGTAATATCACTGAAAGTGGGAATTAAATATCCAAATGTCAAATTTGAAAATAAATTTAACAGACCTGCTGTGGGCCAGGCCAGTAAATATATAGTGGTCCTACATAGTCAACCATTTGATCTATAGAGACTTGAGGCTGAATATTATCCACTCTGCAAATACAAATACAAGGTCTGTCCAAAAAAAGTACAACCATTGTTAATATAACAAGAGCAGTTTGTGTGACATCATTGTAACCTGACAAGGAGAATGGATTGGAATGCAAATGAGTTAACAATAACAACTTCATTATACTAGTCAGTGGGGCAGTAGACACAATTGAGCGAGCATGTGTACTGTGTGGCTGTCACATTCAAAACAACTGAGAGAGCAGAGCAACAAAACTGCATCAAATTTTGCGTTAAACTTGAACACTTCTCCACTGGAACTATTCTGATGATGCAGACGGCCACAGCTATGGGCAACTGGTGACTGGCAGCTTTATCACGACAACATATCTGCTCACACATCACATCTCATGCAGACTTTTCTTGTAAAACATCAAATCACTCAGGTGACTCAGCCCCCCGACAGCCCAGATTTGGTGACTTGTGACTTATGGCTTTTCCCAAAACTAAAATTACCTTTGAAAGGGAAGAGATTTCAGAACACCAGATTCAGGAAAATATGACGGGACAGCTGATGGTAATCAGGAGAACTGTGTGATGCATGAAGGTGCCTCCTTTGAAGGGGACTGAGCCATCATTGTCCTATGTGCAATGTTTCTTGTGTCTTTTTCAGTAAATGTCTCTATTTTTCATAGTACATGGCTGGATACTTTCTGGACAGACTATATATATGTTATCAAAGAGAAATAATAAAAATTTGGCATTCAGTATTAAATCTTGGGTTTCTACTTCAAAATAGATAGCTAAATGCCTTCCTGAGAAAGATTGGTAATACAAATGTTTTATTACACAAATTGGCTTCAAATTACTCTGTCATTTCTTCTAAGCTGGTTATACAGAGTTATAAAATTGTATTATATTTTGTTAATACTTAAGGAAAAACAGTTGTTTGACCAAGTCATACTATAATTAATCATGCAAAGTATAAGTTTTCAAAGATTTACAACTAATTACCACTAATAGCAGTCAACTTATTAATATCCTTAAATTCAGAAACTATAGGAAATACTGTTTCCCATAGTGTTTATCATTAAATCTTGCAAAATTTTAATAGAATGAATCAAGTACCTTTCAAAAACAATGTAATTTTTAAAGTTTTAATATAGTTATAAAAATATTTAGAGATTTGTCTAGTCTAATGTTAAGATTCATTAATTACTGAAAATATAAGAAAACAGAAGTTAAATTTAAACCCTTTAACACACCTATCTATATATGTCATTTATGTGGTAAAAAAGTAAAGTTACAAAAATTAATCTATATTAGACTCTCCTTCCTTGAGGAATATTAGACACTTTGAATATCACACATTATCTTAGTTGGATATAAGGAAAATTGTGATATACTTTTTATTCCAAGGAGGGAATAAACCAAGTTATTCCAAGAATGAAAAGAATTAGAAAGAATTAGATGGGAAATATGATTAGTATTTCAAAGAGCAAAAATAACCATTCAACACACATTAAATACCACTCAATAATCTTCATTTAAAAATCCCTCCTAGTTCTTTATTGCATTATAATTTTCAATATTTAATGATTTTAAAATCAAGAGTAAATTGACAATGCACTCAACATAAATCATTGTATGGGGGAAACTGGGAAACAGAATTAAGCTCCCAAATGTTGTTGGCATTTTTCCAACCTACAAAGACACTTTCATTCCTCCACATTTAATTGCTGTATTCACATATTCTTACATAATTTCAATGCAGGTGTCATGATTCTTAGTTAAAAGAACTTATATGCACCTCAACTTTCAATAACGAATACTTCTTGAGGTTTATTTCAAAATACTAATATTAGGATAATGCAGAAGGTATCTTGACATTTCCCTCATGGCCTGGTGGTTAACAGATTTAGCATGCACTTCATATACATTATTTTCCATGGTTCATGGAAAGTGCTTTTAATGGTATAACATAAACCTTGGCTTCTTTATATATGTGAACCCAATACATTTTTTCCCTTGTATTCTCCATCCTGGTACATATATTTCATACAGAAGCATAAAGCATTTACTCAATCTCAAGGTAGTTCCTTTGTATAGTTTCCTACATATTTCTTACGTAACCCCCATTCATTCCTTGGATTAAATTCTACAAGTTCACAACCATTTCTTAATATAATTTTAGAAGTCAGCAGTGAGCTTCAACAGGTGGGGAAATTCATTCTCTAGGGTTTAAACTGTGCTTTCTAAACAGGTGTCGAGAGAAAACTTAAATAACATGATGTGTGCAATGGGGGAAAACATCTTCTCTTGTACACATAAATTGTGCTGACTAAGCATTAAGCAGACTTCAATAAGTTCTTTTTTTTCCAGGACTTCTCAGAGCCTGCAATACGCTAATATGTATTGTTAATATCTAGGAAGGGAACACAATATGCAACATTTCCCAAGCATCTTTGACCAAGAAAACCTTATAGAATAAGTATCTCTGAAAAATTGTGTTTGTACTGAATATAATTTGTAAAGGTTGCAAAGTCTGTTTTTGAAGAACTTCAGAAAAGAAAATTTTAAAAATATCCACATAGAATCTATGGTTTTTACTTTTCTTACTAACTTACTACTGTTTGCTCTTCTTACACTCAGAAGAAAAAGGAACATTCAGTGGCCATTAACCTCTCCTGAAGGCAATTGTACCACATCTTTTCTCTCTACTGAATAATTCTAACTCCTTTAAGCTTTCTTTCTTCAGATGTCCCATTTTAAAACTCTTGAGTCATTTTTAATGATCCTTAAATTTTCTGCAGTTTGTCTATGACTTTCTTAAATATTATAATAATCCTAAACTTTGAAAATAAAACAATAAAAATAAATAAAATATTTTTCTCAATGACTCCTGATTATTAACAGATATCAAGATGATGTTAATTTTTTTAACAATAAGAGTTTATATAATACACTTCTTAGGAAAGGCTGCATAATAGATCTGTGATCCTAGTACCTGTATAGCTCAGAATCTAGGGAAATTTTTCTGAAGAAAGTTGGCAGGTCTTTTTAATTTGGTTCTTTCCTTCATTTTTGCCATTTTTTTCTTTATACAATTTTAATAATAAAGACAATGTAAGACTCAGTTTCCCATCATCTTGTTTAAACTCTGGTCTTATCTTAACCAGGGAATTGCATTTCTGCTCCAGAAAATTTACTGCACAGAACATTGATTCACCCAGAAAATAAGATAATCTCTATTGACAAATGAATAGCATTTTGGTTTAGAAATAGAGTCCAACAGAAGAAAAAAAACACAGCCAAAGTAAAATTATATCAAAAATAACCAAGGGATCAAAGGTGTAATCTTATTTCCTGAAGATAAAAATATATTCCAGTGCACCTGCACTTGTTATAAACCCCATAGTAGTGAATTCTTGAGGACTAACCTCTTTTTACATTAAGTCTACAGTGTTAAAAACAAAATCCAAAATGCCAAACTTTATAATCTGTAAGAACTGGATATCTGAGAGTTTAAGGGTTGAAACAAAGAAATTGGCAGTTAGTGTAAAACAGAGTTAGTAATAGAGATAATGGTGGCACTGGTGAAGGGTGGTTGATACTACGGAAGGCGGAATCAAGGAAGGCTAAAATGGTAGACTAAAAGAAGCATCAGTAAGATAGCAATACAAGTATGTGAGGAGGAGGGAAGAAGGGTAGTAAGTAGTGGCAATCCAAATAAAGGCATCAGCAGAGGCCGAACCAAGAGTGATGGGGAAAAGAACAGCACTGGAAGAGACAAAGGTGGTAGCTCCTGCATATTACTTGGCATATTATAGTCTGGGGGCAGCATTTCAAGGACAAGGGCAGCCAAATGAGCTAAACATATAAGCTAAATAAAGAGTCAAGCCAGAGCAGGGAAAGCCAGCTACAACCCAATCACCACAGAGCACAAGGATGGACCATATCCATCAAGGTACCATAGTAGGAGGAGTGCTGGATAAATTCCAATGCATGTTTTATTTCAGATTTAATTGTCTTTTACTAATGTTCCTGTAAAAACATCATCTCCCCTTGCCCCAACTTAAATGGCTTCTAATCACTGTAAGTGATGGGGTCTTCACAGAAGGAGTGAAGGTGAAAGCAGTAGCTATTGCCATAGTAGGCACAGTGGAGCTGGGGTGGGAACTAATGTCAGCTACTGAGTAGCTTGTGGCAGTAACAGAGATAGCAGAGAAGCCATAAGAAGCAACAGTCAAGCTATTTTAAATGCAAATACTTTCCAGGCAGATCATGTCTTAAAGATCTTTTTTAGATTTCCACCTTATTTCTATATCCAAGAATGGAATTTTGACAATCAAATATGTTACATAGTTTTATCTCACTGCTGTCTCAGTCATGCAAGAATCAATGCAAGTCAAGAGATTTTAATAGAAGACAGTTAATAGAGGTGTGAGCAGGGTGAAGAAAACCAAAAAGGTGTGTTGCAACACCCAGAGAATTCCAACTGAAGGAAGGCATTTTCTGGCCCAGGACAAGAGGAAAAAAAAGAAAAAGCCTACAGTGTTACTAGATTACATTAGAGCTGGAGGCATGGACAAGGGAATCTCATTCGGGGGTGTGGTCATAAAAGGATGCAGTCACTGTTAGAAATATGGCCTAAGGAGGGGAAAAAAGGGGAAATAGGTAATTATCTAAACTCTCTCTCTCTCTTACTACTGTCCATTTCCTGCCATTGACAGGCATCTATCAGATTTAAACAGAAGCCAGCTATTAAACAAGCCTAAGTAAAAACTCACTGAGTCAAGTTCATTCTCCCAGGCATAGAACAAAACAGAAAAGAGCAGAACATGGATCAGGGCGGAGTGGGGTCATCAAGAGATAATAACCAGTAAATACATTATAGCATTAATGAGATGCATAGTTAAACCCTACCTAGAAATCAACTCTCCCGGACACAAATATTGAATCTTCCCCATTTGGCTTTTCTATAGCTTAGGGTCCCCAAATCATGAAAGAGGTCATTAGTGGTAAAAAAAATAAAATAAACAACTCAGAATTATTAAATATGTTCCAGAACCCCTATGTGTACCATGTATATATCTGCCACAAAATGGGAGCCACTAACTGAAGCAAACAGATTATGTGTGATAAACAGAAATCTTTTGTTCTAAATTCTCTTAAAATAATTTGAATATTAGAAAACACATCTAGATATTCTTTTATTAGCATATTTGAATAGTAACAATTAAAAATATTTTCCTCTTAATGTTGGTCATTTAAAACTGATTTCTTAATATCCTAGCAGGGCTATATAGTAATCATTGCCATCTTTTTTTTTCAGCAAGTTCTGGGTTCACTTAGTATTTGATTAATTAATTTAAAAAGAAAGTTTTAAACATGCTCAAAACTAACAACAAAACTACTAGTAATACAGATCATGTATTGTTTGATTTTTGTCCTGTCTTTGTAATCAGTCAGTTAGCTTCTGGATATAGCTACAAAAAGCAGAGTCAGTTTGGTATGAGTATTTCTGTCAGACTCAGAAGCCATTATTTCCTCCTCATAATATCCCTCCCTCATTCTTGAGTGAATATATAGCTTAAATTATACTACACTTTTCCCTAAAATGACTTTTCTTTTATTGAACTGATGCCAAAATATCACAAAAATAATGTTTCAGTGAGCAGGGGGAATTTATAGATATCTATACCATTAAAAGATGATCCAACTTTATAACATAAAACAGCATATATTTAAAGCTTAAAAGGCTAAAGAAAGTTTTAAAAAGAAAATCAACTGTTTTATGGCAGATGACAGGAATAGAGTGAGGAAGAAAGTGAGAAATAGAGGTTACACTCAAAACACAAAGTTAAAGGATTATGCCAATTTGTGAAAAGCATACCAAATATTATACAGAGAAAAGTATCAAAATTATTCAAGACATCAAAAAAATCAGTGGAACAAAAGAGGTAAGTCATAACTATGGAGGATAGTCAAGAAATAGAATTGCTGTTTTCTGTGGGAGCCTTTGTTGCTACTCTTCTAACACTTCAATGGTTAAAAGGAAATCAAACTGTGAGAACTTACTGCCACTCCAGTGAGCCCTGGGAGATTTGTCACAAAATTGGAACCTGAGTGGCCTCAAGCTTCACGGCTCTGGTCTTCGTAAGTGACAAAAAGCAAAGGGACCAAAAGAGAAAGTAGAGCATTAGTTACACAGAACCAAACACCAACATATTTTGAATTGTTGGGCAAACTTCAGGCCACCTTTTCAGTTTTACATTAGACCAAAAGACAGAATAATTTCTTTCAAAACATGTGCTATTCTTAGGAGTTTCCAAGCAACAATCATTATTTGGTAGCTATTCAAAGATAATTCTGAACTTACTCTTATCTGGAAGAAAGCTTCTTAAACACTGCAAATTGGATAAATAACTTAAAAATAGAGTAGCTTTGCAACTCCTTTTAGATGATTTGTATGGAGTCATTTTACTAAAAACCTATGTAAGTATAGGAACATTCAAGGGACTTAGCTCTCGGTCCCAGAAAGGTGATGGCCATCAACAGCCTATTTTTGTAGAAGGCAGTTGACTCCAACGACGCAATGCTCTCTATTCCCTGAACTCTGATATCTTCACTGGAAAAAATATTTCTGTTTGTCTCCACTTGGAACAACAGTAGAGTGGTTGAAATATTGTTTGAACATCGTTTCACTCTAACTCAGTGTTTTGTTTTGTTTTTTATTGCTGTTCAATTGCAGTTGTCCCAGTTTTTTCCCCTATTACTCTCCCCTGCCCTACCCAGCCCCCACCACTCGTATTCAATCCTTGCCCTCACACCCCCACATGGTTGGCTTTGTCCACGGGTCTTTTATACATGTTCCTTGACTTGACCCTTCTCTTTCTTTCCCCCATTACTCCCCTCCTATCGCCCATCTAATCACTGTCAGTTTGTTCTTTATCTCCATGTCTCTGGTTCTATTTTGCTCGCTTCTTTGTTTTGTTGATTCGGTTAGACCCCATGGATCTGCTGTTAACCTGGAGTTTTTTTATTAAAGTGCAAATTCCCAGCCCCCTTACACAGGTAATTCATAGGCATGTTACCATTTGAAAACCACTATGATAAACAGTTCCTGTATTATTTCAGGAGCAAGAATATGAAAATTAAATACTGTTAGAAGATTGAGGAAATGAATGGAAACCTGATGGAAGAATATTTTGAGTAATTCAAGAAAGACTAAAAGTGTCTAATATAAATCAACCATTATAAATAGTTTTAATTTTGTAATTCCTCATCCCACCTAACCCCCACTTTCTGGTTAAGGATTTTGGATTAAAGTTGATTAAAAAATTGTGTATAATCACATATATTCTACTACTACAGTCTGGAAGAAAAAAAATGTAAGCTTAAAGATCACCCAGCTGATTCTTAAATATTTAGAAGTCCCTCACTCTTTTAAATGCCCTAATTTTGTATATCTTACTTTAATTTATTAACAGAATATAAACAAAAAAATAAATCTTAATACTGAACAATAAATTTTATGGACACTTTCATTTATATAGCATTTTTCCTACAAATACAAACTATACAACCTAAGCTAAGAACTTCTCAACCGCAAAGAACTTTTATCTATTTAAAAACACATCCATTATGCATACAGTGATATGAAAACTAATGTTATAGGAAAAGTCTGAGTAAATACATATGAGGATAAAGCAAAACGATCACGATTTGAAGATGAAATTATGATTCCTAAATTGAAAATGATTAAATCTATATAAAAGAGCTCAAGAACTTGGCTGGTTATAAACATTCAACATATAAATAAAATTTTCTTATATACTAAAAATAAGGTGACCATATTTTTTAAAATGTTTACAATGCAAATAAAAGTATAAGATAGCTAGGAATCTAACAAAAAAACTAACAACAAATATAAATTTTACTAAGGGCCATAAAAGATCCAGTTTTCTTTCCTTCACCTTATTTTTCCTAACTACATAATTAAGACAAAGTAGTTGAGTAAGGCAGAGGAAGGAAAGCATTTTCAGAGGGCAGAGCATAGATGCATGACGGACCAGGGCGAGGCCTCGGAAGGGGCCCAGGGTACCTACAACAGTGTGGGGAGTCAGAGCATTAGCAAGGTGAGGAGGGCACCAACAAAAAGACAAGCACAGACATAGGCTGTTGGAGCCCAAAAGGGATGAAGAAGCTGTTCATGCAGGAGAGCAGACCCATGAGGATGTCAGAGCCCAAGTGAGGTGAGGAGGGAATCTTTGCAAAGGAAGGGGCGCTGGCAGCAATGAGATACTGTTTTCAGTTTCTCATTCAGTCAAGGGAATTGATCAGATCTTAAGAACATTGGAAGCCATGTTCCTCACTAACAGATAAGCAATTTGAAAATATGACAAGAGAGAAAACCAGAATGAATTCTGTGGCGTTTGATTAGAATTTGAAGTAATAATGTAAACTCATTGTTTTAAATAGATGAGTAGGAAGTTATACAAATAGTGATGTGAAGGTGTGTGAATTTATATTCCCTGCTCCGTTCACTGAGAGCCTAGAAAAAGTGACCCTCCAATAGTAACACCTGACACCCAGATCTTGACTTTTAAATATTATTTTCCTCTAAAATGAAATAGTCACTCCTAGAAGATAAAATAAGAGAAAATTGAGATGGCCTTGAGTGCAGCAAGGATTTGTTAGTTAAAATACCAGAGGTATGATCCACAAAAGAAATAATTGATAAGTTGGACTTTATTAAAATTAAAAACTTCTGGTCTGCGGAAGGGACTATAAAGGATAAGAAGACAAACTACAGACTGGGAGAAAATGGTTACAAAAGAGATGGCTGATAAAGGACTGTTATTAATGTAGGAAGAGCTCCTAAAACTCAACAGTAAGAAAACAAACAACCAGATTTTAAAAATGGGCCAAAGACTTTAAGACATTGTACCAAAATATACACATGGAAAATAAACAAATGAAGAGATGTTCCACATCATATGGCATCAGGAAAATACAAACTAAAACAAGGAGATAACAGTAAACACCTAATTCAATGGTCAGAACCAGAACCCTGACAACACCACACACTGGAGAGGATGAGCAGCACCAGACATGCAGTCGTTGCTGGTTAGAATGCAAAATGATACAGCCATTTTGAAAGACAATTTAGCCGTTTCTTACAAAACTAAACATACTCTTATTATGTGATTCAGCAATTACATTCCTTGATATTTACCCAAAAAAGTTGAAAACTTATGTCTACACAAAAACCTGAACATGGGTGTTTATAGCAGCTTTATTCGTACTTGCCAAAATGCGGAAGCAACCAAAATGCTCTTCAGCAGATGAATGGATAAATACACTGTGCTACATTCAGACAATTAAATATTATTCAGCACTAAAAAGAAATGAGCTATCAAAACACAGAGGAAGCTTCAGTGCATATTACTAAGTGAAAATCTGAAAATGCTGCATACTGTATGATCCAACTCTGGAAAAGGCAAAGCTACAGAAACAGTAAAAAGATTAATGGTTGTCAAAAGGTAGGGGGGATGAATAGGCAGAGCATGGAGGATTTTTAGGGCAGTAAAATTATTCTGCATGATACTACAATGTTGAATAGATGTCATTATGCATTGATCAAAAGAAATAAAATGTGTAATACCCAGAATTGACCCTAATATAAACTATGAACTTTGGGGGATAATAATATGTTAACATAGATTCACTGATTTTTAACAAAAGTGCACTCTGGTGGGGCAATGTCGATAGTGTGGGAAGGTACATACATGGGCTCAGGGAGCATGTGAGAAGTCTCTGTACCTTCCACTCAATTTTGTGTTGAACTTAAAATTGCTCGAAAAATTAAAGTCTGTTTTACATCCACAAAATGCAAAAGACATTAATTACCAAAATGGAAAATGCTTACAGATATTACTTAATCAGATTTGTCACTAAATATAGCATACAAATAAAAACATTTCTATAAATTTATGAAATAAATACTTTACATATTATATTTATTTGTTACATTTGCTAGGAAAACTAGCATGACTAAAAACAGATATTAACTTTCTACTTGCCAAAACTACTCTTCTCCTAAATGAAATGAAATGTAAACGACAAAAAAAAAAATTGGAAAGACAAAAGAGGGTTCTCTGAACAGAGGAAAGTACAATATGAGCTTGAAACATCTTACTGTATCAGAAAGCAAGCAGCATTGCTCCAAGCATGAAGGGGCACGTCAAAAGTGAACAGGGTCCGTCCGCCCTTCAGTGCTCTAACTGGTCAAATATGGAAAAATGTAAGCATAAAAAAAAAGAGTAACTTATTGTAACCTTCAAATAAAATTAAATGTTAACAAGTATATCCTGCTAAAAAGAGTTAAGTTAGCTGGAAATAGGTTATTTACACAGTGTTCAGGTATCTCCTTCAAAATGATTATTAATTACAAAGGGGATAAGAATAACTTCACGAGGAAGAAGACTGGCAGACATCGCCTTAATTAAGCACCACATGAGAGGATGCGATGAAAAGTACATAGCATCACTTCTGTAACATTCCTGCCAAAGATGCATGATCTAAAGCTAACCATGAAAAACATCAAACAAACTCAAACTAATTGACTGCCAAACAACTGCCCTATAACCCTGAAGTGTCAAAGTTATAAAGTCAAAGAGAGATTGAAAAACCGTATCAAATTGAAAGAGCGAGGCTAAAGAGACTTGACAACTAAATATAAAACATGACTCTAAAGTGGATTTTTTTATTACAAAGAACACTTTTGGAACACTTGAAAAACTAACAAGGTTTGAGAACGTGTCAGTGTTAATTTCATGTTTTTGATTGCTGTACTGTAATTAAGAAAGAGAATTCTTTATTTTTAGGAAATGTGCACTAAAACATTTGAAGGAGAAATGGGTAAATTACTTTCATATGGTTTAAGGAAAATGCAGGCATTTGTATTCTGCTTGAAACTTTATAAATTGAAGATTGTTTCAAAATAAAAATTAAGTTTTAAAAAAAATAAACCTTTGAAAAAATTGATAGGTTGGCATCCTGATTTTGAAACTTCGATAGTGTGAAGATCATTTAAAACTTGGTTAATAAAATTTTAATAATAATATTATTTTTAACTTAACAAATATCCCAAAATCTACCTGGAACAAAGAGTGGATGAGATAGGAAGGAAATATTTTAAAAAGAAGAGTAATACAACTTGTATTACTTAATACTATGAAGTTATTAGAAATATAGAATAATTAAGACAATGTAGCATTTTTTCCCTAATACACAGGCCAATGAAAATGAAGAAAAAATCCAAAAGATGCTTGTGAGTATTTTGTACATAATAATGAGCATATTTAAAATTAGTATGAGGAGATGGGCTCTCAATACTGGTATTTAGATCCTTATCTTGTACTTCACAACACAACAATTTCTGAATAAAACAAAAATTTTTGTTAAAAAAATTCTAAAAGACCCAAAATATAAAAGCATCTTTAAAAAATAGGGCTTCTTGGACTCCTTTTTTCTTCTTGCTGTTCTGATTGTGTTTTACTTTCTTATATTCCAAATCATTGATTTGATTCTTGGCTTCATCCATTTTACTGTTGATTCCCAGTAAATTGTTCATTTCAGTTATTGTATCCTTAATTTCTAACTGGTTCTTTTTTTAATGGTTTCCATATCCTTTCTTATGCTGTTGAAGTTCTTTCTGAGTTTACCTGCTCTTCCCCTAAGTTCACTGAACATCATTATAACAAGTGTTTTAAACTCTGCATCTAGTAGATTGCTTGTCTCCATTTTGTTAAGTTTTTTTTCCTAGAGTTTTATTCTATTCCTTTCTTTGGGCCATATTTCATTGTCTCCTCATTTTGGTAGCCTTCCTGTGTTTGTTTCTATGTATCAGGGAGAGCTCCTACCACTCCCTGGCCTGATAGATTGGCCTAATATTGTAGGTGTTCTATAGCGTCCAGTGACACAGCTTCCCCTGTGCCAAAAAGAGGAGGATAGAATAAGGAGCCCCTGAGATAACTTCAAGTATACCAACATTTGCATCATGGGGGTGCCAGAAGGAGAAGAGAGAGAGCAAGAAATTGAAGACCTATTTGAAAAAATGACAGAAAACTTCCTTAATTTGGTGAAGGAAATAGACATCTAAGTCCAGGAAGCACAGAGAGTCCCAAACAACATGAATCCAAAGAGGCACACACCCAAATACATTATAATTAAAATGCCAAATGTGAAATACAAAGAAAGAATCTTAAAAACAGCAGGAGATATGCAGCTGGTTATATACAAGGGAGCTCCCATAAGATTGTCGGCTGATTTCTCAAAAGAAACTTTGCAGGCTAGGAGGGATTGGCAAAAAATATTTAAAGTGATGAAAAGCAAGGACCTACAACCAAGATCACTCTAACCAGCAGAACGATCATTTAGAATCAAAGGACAGGTAAAGAGCTTCCCTGACAAGAAAGAACTAAAGAGTTCATGACCACCAATCCAGTTTACATGTAATGTTAAAAGGTCTTCTTTAAAAAGAAGGAGAAAAAGATAAAAAATATGAACAATAAAATGGCAATAAATACCTACTTGTCAACAAATCTAAAAAATGAACAAACAGACTCATAGAAACAGAGAACATTTAGACAGTTGCCAGATGGGAGGAAGGTTGTAGGGATGTGTGAAAAACGGTGAAGGGATTAAGAAGTATGAATTGGTAGTAAGAGAATAGTCATAGGGATGTAAAGTATAGCATAGTAAATAGAGTAGCCAAAAAACATATAAGCATGACTCATGGACAATGGTGTGAGGATTGCCTGAGGAAGCGGGAGGGTGTTGGATGGAGGGGGACAAAAGGGGAAAATTGGGACAACTGTAATAGCATAATCAATAAAATATACTTTAAAATGAATACATAAAAATAAAAATATAGGTTAATATGTATATAATTTGGTGTCACTGAATCTAACCTTGATGTCAATGAAAGAAAGCATAAAGGAGATCTACATTCCCATAAACAAAATAAAGAGACAATAGATTAGAAAATTAGATAAATCTCAAAAATGTAATCCAATTGGCAAAAATAAAAACATGTGTTTAAAGTATTAGTAACCAAACTTTTATCAATTAAGGTAATGAGAAATATCACACCTACTGGATTAGCAAATATTAAAAAGAACATAATGTTCGGTATGAAGAGAACACACTGAACCTCTGGAAAAGGGATTACACATGGCCACCCCCATTAGAGAGGGCACATTGAGAATACATGTTAAGAGGACTGAAAATGTGCCTATCTCTTATGCAAAAATAATTCCCCATCAAGAATTTACCCTAAGGAAATAATCAAATAATTCTGCAATGTATATGCAATGTTTGTTGTTGATAACAGGAAAAAAAATAGAAACAATTAAATAATCACATAATTGAATGTTAAATTATGTCATTGAAACAATGAACTAATAACTATGTCATCATATTTCACCTATAAATATGATAAATAAGTGCATGACAGTATCAACTGAACTTTTTGTATTTAAAAGTGTGTGGGTGTGTATGTATGTACACACACTTTCAAATACAATATACATGCACTTTCAGAGGGAGAGAATGAGGAATGAGAGAATAAAAGAGAGAAAGAAAATGGATGGATAAAGAAGTTGCCATGATGATAGGATTGTAGCGTTTGTCTATCTGCACAACTATTTCTTTCCTAATTATTATAAAATAAGCATACATTCCTTATTAAAAACAATAAAAGTTATAAAAATTATGAGGAAAACAATCTTAAAACTAATAAAGAGACAGAAAATGTACAAAATGCTTGTTTGAAGAAAAAATAAAACATCCAAAGAATGTAGTTAATTTAATTTTTGATATTGTTCATGCCTTCATTTTTGTATTAAAATATTTGTTATCCAGTTTACAAGTCGTAGAGCTATTAAGTTACAGAGCAGTTGTATTACTTATATTCAACATCATATCTTTAAAATTGCAAGTTATTGTTGCAAGCAATCTGTTATCAATTTTCACATTCCTGTGTAATTTATGATATAAAACTAAGAAACCTAAAATAATTAACATTCTTATTTGATACATATCTTCTCAGAGAATTTAAATCCACATAATGATAAAATATGAATTACTAATTTTATAAAGGGGATGATTGTTTCCATGAAATTAGAAATGCTTATATGATTCAGATAATTAAGCAAGATAGGAAAACATTCTTTTTAAATGTAAATAGATTAGAGAATGAGTTGAAATATCATATCAACAACTATTTAAATTATTTTAATTAGTGAACTTTTAAATGATTGTCTAATTCTATAGTCTTAAACTAGAACAAGAAAATTTTTTTTAAATCATCAGAAAAAAATACATTTTTAATTAATTTCCTACTGCCACAAACTCTCTTGGATGTTCACAGAATATTTAAATTCAATGACATGAATGACTAAGACAAATATAATTTACATAATTTGTGTAGGAACAAGGAGTACATTGTAACCTGGAAGAGTATTTCCAAATGTAATACCTAATACAAAAAGATAGATTGTTTTCAATATATAAGCAAATAACAGAAAGTACTAATTTCAAATAATGAATTCCCAAGGTCACCAGTTTTTATTAACAAGAAGTTTTCAGTTTACAACTGTAAGAGCATATGTTGATATTAACTGAACATGAATGTTGAATTAAAATAGATAGATGTAATGTTATAGCTCAAGCCATCTTAAAAAAAGGACTTATTCTAGAACAGATTTCCAAAACATAACTGTGGACTTCAAAATAAACATTTGAGTTTCTTTATATCTCAATTAATGTGCATTAGAATCACTTCCACTATGATTTTAAAGTGATATAAAATATGTGCTTATACCATGCCAGCATCCATTTGTTTATATTAAATTCTAAAGGATACAATTATTAGTTGCAACCATATATCTCTCCATCCCTCATTTCCAATTTTGATTCCTATATGTTCTGGATTGATATCCAAGTGAAGAATGAACACACAGTTTTGCATGTAACTTTTTACATTGCTTTTACTAGGCAAGGTCTCAGGATTAAACTTGACAGGGGTCTGCTTTGTGATCAAAGGGAATATCTTCTGAACTGACACAGTCACTAAGAAATTGTGAAAGCAAAAGAAATGTGAGTTACGAGAAATAGTTCATGCAGTGGAAGAAGCTGCTCCTTGATGTCTGTTTTTCCTTTGGCCTTCAATGTCATCTCTGAAGGCAGGGTAATTATTGAAAGAACAGAATGAAAGCAATCCACTAAGGTGCCACGTAGTTTATACACACTATCTCATTTAATCTCCCTATGCTTTGAGGACAATATTGTTATTTCTATTTTATAGATGAAAAATAAGACTCAGAGGGATAAGAAGCTTACCTAGGTTTATATAGTTCCTAAGTTCGGAGAATAGAACGTGTATCTTGGGTATTTATATTACTCCCTTGGTGATCTAATCCAACCTCATGGCTTAACACCATCTGTATGTCAGCACTCCCAAATATCTATATCTATATCATCTATACCTATATCTATCTATACCTACCTATATGTCAAGCCTAAACCTCTCCCTGAACTCCGGACCTCTTTGTCCACCTGCCTGTAAGACATCTCTCTTTGGATTCCCAAAAGACTACTCAGACTCAACATGTGTCCAAATTTGAACTATTTATATTCATCTCTCAAAACCTGCTCCACCCTCAACCTTTCCCATCGTAGTTGATGGTAACTTCCATTTTCTCATGAAAAACCTAGGAGTCACCTGGACTCAAGTCTCAGGATTTACTTCCAATTCACAAGAAAATCCTATAGGCTCTGTTGTCCAAATATTTCCTAAATTCAACCCTCATTTTTTCCCCACCTCTGTACCACCATCCTGGCAAAAGACATGATCACTGTTCATCTGTTATTGCAATAGTGTTTTAACTGGCCTCCTCACTTAAAAACTTGCTTTCTCCATACTTTATTATTGATCCAACAACCAGAATTATCTTTTTGAAATGTAAGACTCTTCTGATCACAATCTTTCAAAGGACTCAATCAGAGTAAAAGCCAAACTCTTTACAAGGGCCTGGAAGGTCTTGCATTATCTGTACCAGTCCCCTTACCTCTGGGACCTCCTCTCCCAATACCCTCCCTCTTACTCCTTCAACTCCAGCCTTAGTTGCTTCCTTGATGTTCACAGAGGCATGCACTCACTGTAGGAATTTTGCACAAACTGCTCCCTCCCCCTGAAGGGCTCCTTTACCTCGTTCAAGTGTATTCCAACTATCACCTTCTTACTGAGATTGACTTTGACCATCTAATTTTGAATTTAAATGATATCTCCCTTCCTCAATATCCTTCATACCCCTTCTCTACATTATTGCTTTCTTTATGGCACTTGACATCTTTGACCACATTATACAAATTAGTTATTTTGTTTATAGTCTATCACCCTGAAAGTAAGATATGAGCTCCATGAGCAAGAATTTAATTTAGCAGGAATTTTTGTCTGCTAAATTCACTGTTGTAGCTCAAGAGCCTAAAATTGAACCTAGCATCATAAATATCTTTGACAAAATAAATAACACAAGTTAACATTAGATTCTAGTCAATATTCACCTTTAATCCTATCTCACTCTACTTCTCCTACCTCTTGGTTTGTTTCTAGTGAAGGAGCATTTTACCCTTAGTTTAAATACCTCTGGATTGATTACCACAAATTCTATTAAACATCTGGTTGTCCAGTTGAAATGGAATCTTCATAAAAAACATGCCATGTCTAAACTAATCTGGAATCATAACATGAACATACGTTCATCCTCTACTGAATTTTTGTCAGCCATTTTTCTAGACGGTCCCATCTTTATATCTAAATTCCTTATGTTATATTACTCTCAGGAAATAAGAATATATGACCAGAGGAAAATTTCAGCAAGAGGAAAATGGTGAAGTATAAAAACAATCTGGCAAAATGATAGTAAACTGAAGGATGAACGCAAAGACAAATTTCCATGACATGGAAATTTATGTTTCCAGATTTGGGCCATGAAAAAAAATTTCTATGACAGTGTAGAGTGTGAGGATAAAAGGTACAAGGTAGAAGTCACTTGAAATATTTAGCCTATCAAGCTTCTAGTGAAAGGATCACAAACTCTCTGAGAAAGCAAGTCAATATCTGTCCAAGAAAAGTTGAACTGAGAATGAAAAGCAATGAATCTTTATTGAGCTCATCTTACATCAACATATTGGGCACTTAGCAACATATTGATGCTCAGAGAGGTTAGTTAACTTAATTGAGTTCATGAAATGGCCAGAAACAGATTGGATTAGAAACCATTCCTACCTGATTCTAAAGTTCACTCATGCATTCAGGAAGCAATACCCTTTCTCTGCTGTAAGTCAAAGCAGGAGTTCTTGGAGCCAAATGACAAAGATAACTGGGATTTAAAAAGAAAAAAAAAAAGGAATGTCATACCGTACTACCAACAGGTTCAGAAAAAGCTATACATTTATTTCTCTGAATATACCAATCTGAGATCTCAGTAAGTGGTGCAATCTTACTCTTCTTTAGAGACTGAATTCAGGTGGCTCTCTGTCACAGAATCACTGATCATCACCAGATAGCAGCTAGTACCCTGCCTATGCAAACCTACCAGCAGAGGTTGACAGGAAGTCTTCTAGCAGCATGGCAGTAAACCACTGAGGAGGCCTTCAGAGTGGTCATCAGTCCTCCAAACACTCACTGAGAACCCAGTAGAGTTAAGCTCTCAATCTGCTTGCTACTGAGCTTAAATCCACAAGTCCTCCTGTACTAGTGCATTCAGGTTGCTATAACAAAATACCACAGACTGGGTGGTTTGTAAACAATAAAAATTCCTCACAGTCTCAAGGCAGGAAGTCTGAGATCAGGGTGTCTGATTGGTTCAGTGAGGGCTCCCTCCTGGGTCACAGATTTTCTCCTTATATCCAGAGAGGCAGGGGAGCTCTCTGGAGCATCTTTTATAAAAATGCTAATCCCTGTCATAAGGGTTCCGCCTTCATGACTTAATAACCTCCCCAAATCACCTCCCAATACCCTCACTTCCTAATGCTATTACGTTGGGCATTGGGATTTCAACATACAAATTTTTAGGGGGTGTAAGGGGAGTGACTAGTATGTCTCAGTTCCTTGGGCGTTGTCCTGCAAAGTGAAAGGTTGCCAGTTCACTTTTTTGTCAGGGCCTATGCCTAGGTTGGGGACTTGATTCCCAGTTGGGGTGTTAATAAGAGACAACTGATGGATGTTTCTCACATCAATGTTTCTCTTCCTCTCTTTCTCCCTCTCTTCTCCTTTCTCTAAAATAAGTAATTGAAATCTTTTTTAAAAATTTGGGGAGGGACACACAAGCATTCAGATCATAGCACTCCATTTTGTGGAGTTCAGATAGAGTGGAGGAAGACAGATGGGAATGGGCTGCAAAAGCACAGAGTAATATTAGAGAATGCAGCCTTGGGCTGGGACAGGGCAGGGAAGTAATAAGGGGCAATACAATATCCACTGACAGGGCGGACATGATGATCAAGGAGTGAGAGGCAGGTACCATCACACAGATGAAGAGTTAGCTTGAGGGGGTGCTAACAGCAGGTGGCAGACCTTAGTCTCTCAGGTATGGCTCATTGACCCATCCTTAGTCAAAGTACCTATTTCCAAGGAAACCAGTAGATATCCATTTACCAACTGAAGAGCAACAAATTAAGAACAGGTCTTCAGAAGCCAAGCAGGAGTCAAATTATCAGTAGCTTGTTGCATCTCCAAAATCCCGACTTCTTGAAAACCTATTTTACATCCTTGTGCTCTCAGGAAGTAAGGTGGGATCTTACTCTAGTCATAGCTGTAACTATTGCTCCACTGGCATTAGCTTTGAGAAAGAACTGCAGAAGCCAGGAATTAGGAAAGGTCTACAATGATAAGGGTGAAAAATAGTTTTTGCATTCATTATACTTCTAAGTATTTGTTTGCAGACCTATCAAGTCATAAGTAACCGTAAGAAGAAAAAAATACATGAATTTGCAAAAAATTATAAGTATTCAAAGTACATAAATAATAGTTATAATGGGTTTGAAAAGAAATTATATATGCTAATTATAAAGAAAAATGGAAAGAGATTGGGAAAAATGTGAACAGGCCAAGCAAAGGGTAGAAAAAGCAAAAAGGAGAAGAGAGAAATAAACACGGTAAAAGCAGAAAAAGAGAGACAAAGAGTAAAGATACACATCTGTCCTCTCCTGTAACCATCAGTGAACCGCTGATTTTTGCTACCTCAAGACTTTAGTAAACATGGCTGAGGCCACAAGGTAAGGAAGGGGTGTTCTCAGGATTCCTCCACTGTGCCCAGGCAGGTCTGTCCATTCAGCATGATGTTCATTCACCCTGCTGATGACCATGTGACACGACAGGTGACTGTTGAAGGATGGAGCGAGCAATCCTCAGAACTAGATAGATGATAGATAGATAGATAGATAGATAGATAGATAGATAATAGAGTCTAATAATACAATGTTAAATTCTGAGTCACCAAGTTCCCAAAGCGAAAAATAGATTAGTGTACTTGTTAGCAGTGAAATATACAGATTTCAATCCTTTAATATTTCAAACTACATACAGTACTCTTTAACTGACGTTACATAGAAATAGAGTAGTTGGACTTTGATATCCCTTCCTGCAAAGTTCATAGGTTTATTATTTCTTAGATAAAGTCAGTTGTGTCAAGCATAATAATTACACCTAGTAACAGTGAATATTTATTATCACACTCTATGTGTCAGTCTCTGAGCTAACCACTTCATATATATCTTCATTTATTCCTCCAAACAGTCCAAAAGAAAAGCAATCCTTATCTTCATTTATGAATAAGGAAACTGTGGCATAGAGATATAAATAGCTTGATGTAGAGCTGGAATTCACATTTGGACCCTCTGACAATAAGGCTTATGCTCTGAATCACTCCACTGCCTGACTCCATTAGAGGATGCTGCCTTCTGCTCTGGTGTACTCAACAGTATCCTGTATTCATATAGAACTAAATAATATATAAAAGGCCTTTTTAGACTGCCTCGTTTGATCCTTGCAACGACTTTATGAAACAGGCAAGGAATGCTGTCTTTCACATTTTAAAGGTAAAATCATTGAGACTCAGCCAGTTTAAGCAGCTTCCACCAACCATAACACATGACAAAGTTAGAACCTATATGTACATCATCCACCTCAAGTCCAGTGCACTATCCACTTCATCAAACTCTTTTCCATCCTACATCTTCTAGGAACAAGCAAGATTTTTCCTCATGTTGCTAAATGACTTATTGAGGAGTAAAAACATAATAATAATAAAGATCAGAGAAAGACATATAATGCTTGTCAATTGCCTTAAATTATTGCCGCCTCCACCCCCTGCCATCTCATTACATTACACAGCAATTCCTATAAAATAGAGATCTGTATATTTGCCTATTTTGCACTTGACAAAGGAGATTTTTGTTAAAAAGCATGGCTTGAAGAGCCAGTATTCAGCCATATACCATTGACATACTGTACTTAATTGGAGGAATGTTAAATCTCAGAATTTGGAATCATCATTTAATCACAATTAACTTGAAAAACAAATGTGGTTTTCAAGATACTCCAAATGTTCTGATTTTGTTTGATAAATACTGAACCAAAAACCAAAGAAAAGTTTTGTTCACTTTGTAATTGCTTCCTTCAGTGACCCTTGTCTCCTTCTACATCTTATTTTGAGTTCTTATTTCATTTTATTTGATTAGAGATCGTTTGATGGAGCTTTTCACATGTGGATGTCTTGGGATCTCTCCACGGCAATGTCTCAGGATCCCTACCAATGTCACACTTTCTGTTTCCTGTAGACTATTTTTTTAGGCCCTAAATCCTCAGCCTTCTCAACACCAGTCACTCCCCGCTTTGTGGTCCTGTTCCAACAAACCTCACTTCAAATTGAGAGGCTGTTCCCCAAAGACATTTGTTGAAAACTACTCCCCAATGTGATGATACCTGGAAGTGGAACACTTGGGATGTGAGTAGGTCATGAGGGTAAAGCCCTGATAAATGAGATTAGCACCTGTATAAAAGAGACCCCCAAGGATGCTCCCTCCCCATTCTGCTATGTTCTTAGATGGCAAGAAGAAAGCTGTCTATGTCGTAGGAAGTGGGCCCTCACCAGACACTGAACTTGCCTTGATCTTGGGCTTCCCGGCCTCTGAAAGTGTCCGAAAAAAATTTTCTGTTGTTTAAGATGCCCAATATATGGTATTTTTGTTATAACAGCTTTACAACAAAATCAGCAGTGCAAGTGTGTGTGTGTGTGTGTGTGTGTGTGTGTGTTGGAGAGAGATGGAGAGTGAGAGAATGTGTTTGGGAACAAGTACTGTATGTAAATACCTTCTTTCTTACTCTCAGATCAATGTCTGGGCATTTCCCTCTTTCTCTTCAGCCAGTGATAGAGCTAGCATGTTGCTGCCAGGCATAGCTTGGAGACAAGGTGCTCAGGTGACCATTTCAGGTCCTACAAGGCCCTCTCCTCTCTGGGTTTCTCACTGGGATATGTCCCACATCCCCAGTGCAGTCTAAGCATGGAGATACCACTGATGCCGCTGTCCATGCAAAGCTCACTCCAACCCCTCTGCCTTTGATGGTGCCCTTCCACACCACCGTCACTGTTGCTTTCTCCCTCATCCTCATCCTCATCCTCTGCCCAAGGAGAACAGCTTTCTTTCTATTCTTGCCCATGGAGTGGGCAGATCACCTATCTTTAGGTCCAGGGCTTCCCACCTCAGCCCAAAACTTCTCTAGACACCTGGGAGCCGAAGCTCCCTGGGGAAGTACTAACCAATGCCAGACAGACTCTTGGCAACTGGCAGAGTTCCTAGGGATCTTTTCCTCAGTAAAAGCCCCTTTTTCTAGACTGAGAAGTACTATTTGAAAAATTAAAATGAAATGATAGACAGACACATGGAGGGACAATTGCATGAATAAATGATAGGTAGATAAACCAAAAAATAAATAATATTTGCCTCTTTGACTCAGAGACATATTTTTATACTGAAGTCCCACAGGAAGAGGAACATTTGATCAGAGTCACATTTCACACCCTCAGCTACCCGCCCCAACCACTTCTCTCACAAATAGATTAGATATGGGTAGTTTGTCAGAAAGCTTGGCTTGGCTGTCAATGCAGGAATAGAATTAAAAAATGTTTATAAAGAAAGATAATTCTTGCAGAGAGTCAAGTACAACTAATCTTCACTCTCATTTTCTCCTTTCTGTTTGTAGCACAAAGCACAAATAATGAAGTGCTTTCTTGAAGAAAATGGCTGTTATATTGAAAGGAACACGAGAAACCCTTTGTCACCAACATCCTGGACTGCAAATTTTATTGTTTTATTTTATTTATTATAATCAGGTCAACAAAGTGTCACTATATGAGGCAGGGGGTATTATTTTATATTGTAGAATCATCCTTTCTGGTGATCATGTGTAATGATATATACCTGCTGCTGTCAAAGCTGGAGGGCTGAGGATCAAGGACAAGCCCCTTTTTTTCAAAAGGAAACTAGAGCAATTCTGTCTTTCTAATGTTTATATAAGTTGGGTTAGAATAGGTAAAGATAAAACGATAGAAAACCTAGTCATGTTCAGTAAACCCTTACAACAACATTCAATACATTTTCTTAAAATATTTTGTCAGTGTGGTAATTAAAGAGTTCCCTCGAGACTGTAGGCGTTTGGCCATTGCTTCATGACAAAGGTCAGTGCGAATAAAGATACATGGCTTCTCTTTCACTTCTGGTGCACTGATTTTCTCTTCCGCGCCATGGGACTCAAAGACTAGCTGACCTGATGGCCTTACAGCAACCCTGGTTCTACTGCTTTCCAACAAAATCACTAGTGTAAATGTGTGTGTGTGTGTGTGTGTGTGTATTGGAGAGAGACAGAGAATGCGAAAATATGTTTGGGAACAAGCATGTTCATCTAAAGAGTTTTATTCTTCATCCTTATTTTTGGTAACATCATTTACATTACAAAAACAAGTATACTGGCATAAGTTTCAAACATACAAACTTGCTAATAGTATTCTAAAAAGGGACAATGGCAGGATCAGAGAGAGAATACCTCTTACTCCAAATATAATTTTGCATTTTGAAATATGATTTACTCTTGGGATTGCAGCCAAGCAATTACCATTCCCAAATATTTCAAGTGGGAAAAATGAAGTGGTTGCTACTAGCCCCTGAATTTGGAATTGCTGTTAACAGATTTTACATATCAACTTTTCCACCATTCTTTTCTAGAAAATACAATAAATTCTTAATATCTCTACATTTCAGACCTTATTGTCAGCTCTGTGGATGCTCGAGACAAAACTGTGTAAGTGGCTCCCTCTGGTGCTGCTGCTGGGATTAGTTGTTTTTGTTTTTGTTTTTTAATTCACAACCATAGGTGTAAACCAGATTATTTTAGAAAAGCAAGTAAAACCCTCAGGACCTGTATTACCAGAAATGTCTCTTAGGATAGAATTCCACTTGGAACAAAAATAGATGGAGGTGACATCGTTTATGATTTAGAACAGACATAAATTCTTCCTTGGCCTTTTTTTCTTCATTTACATCAAGAGGGATCACAAAAGGTAAAAGAGAAGTCATGTTCACTAAACCTTGGACAGAGCTCCCCGTTCCTGTTGCTGAAAATGTTAATGCCCCAAGAAACTGTTTAAGTACTTCTAATGGACCTCGCATGGCCATCAGTCAGCAGCCCAGGACTCCCCTTTGACCTGTGGCCTACACAGCAGTGATAAGGGCGAAAGCGGGGTCATAAATAGTCTGTTGCAAGAGACAACTGAAGGGTCCAGAACAGCATCTCTGAATGGCAGTGGGAAGGAGGCTGGCCAAATCTCCTCCACGGCTGCAATCCATAACTGTCTCCAATGACCGCTCTTTTCAATATCTGCCCTTCCCACAGACAGCCAATGTTTGAAATGTAGGCTTCTGGTGCCGTCACCACAGTATAAAGCCTCAGTGATTAGTCTAAGGCAATCTGCAGGCTCTCCCATGTTGTTGTCCTCCTTTCTGCCCAAGAGGCAGCACACTCTCCCTGATTCATTTCTCTAAAGCACAGCATAGCCTCCACCACCAGCCAGAATGTTAATGCATTATCACTCTGTACACTGAGAAAACAAGTGACCATATGTAGCCTATGCCAGTGGAGCTGTAACTGTGAAGAACAATGGCTCTGAGTCAACAACAGAATTAAACAACTCCCTCTTGTGAAGCTCTTCTGAATATTTTAAGTGTTGCCTTGAAAGTGTGGGATTATGTGCAAGCGTAAACATTAGCTTAATGCAACTTTTTGGTTCGAAATATGCTGGAGTTTAAAAATGAGAATTGAAATGCAGAAAATAACTTTGGGATAAATTTATTTTTTTTCAAGTGTGATTAAAACATGATTGAAGAGGCATACTTTATGTATAATTAAAGTTGCTTTGTAATTAAGAGATTTAAGCATGTATAGAAAATGATACAGCTTAGTTTGGAGATTTTACAAAGGCGCCTATTAAACTCTCACTTCCTTGCAAGCTTATGACTCAAATGTTTACACATTCTAATGCTGATAGAGTCCGTGAATTTTTTTAGAGCTGTCAGTTTCACCATTTCTAAATGATTTGTCCTTCCTTTATGTGTTAGTAAAATAAAAACAGCCTTATCTTTCTTGCATTAGCCAAAACAGGGATATAGAATACGCTACCTCAAATTTCAAAGACTCCAAAGGATTCCCAGAATCTCTGAGACATGATTCGGCTTATCTTTTTCTTCTCCACTGTGTCTAGCACCTAGCCGGACCTAGTACATAAAAAATGTGGGATAAATGGCTATTATTGAGTGAGCAGAGTGTGCTTATGTACACACGTGGAAGGTTATCATGATCACAGGAGCCCTTTCAGACATTCTTTATGTGCCTGGCCAACGTGTTATTTTACTTTATTTCATTTAACCTCACAGCAGCCCTATAAGGTTGACATTATCAACCCTATTGAACAGATACAGAAACTAAGTCAAAGAAAAGATGAAGACGACACAGAATCACACATTTTAGTACTAACATAACAACAGGATGACATTTTGGGCTAAGGAATAAGGCAGAACAAGCTCATTTTCTCAGTCTTGTTAATTTTTATTAACCCCTTTCTCACACTCTAGTTTCTCAATCCCCTAACATCCCCATGAGCTGGCTCTTGGCCTCCCTGTAGGGCCTACAGTATCCTTATGGTAAGCACCTAGCAGGAACCAGGGCTTCATCTCACTGGCCATGGTCCTGGTTTAAGCTGATCTTGCTGGTTTTCATCAATTTCTATTTTATGTTTCATTCATTTTAGCCAAGTATCACATGGGGGAGGGAAAAATTCACACAAATGAATTAATTCTAAAGTGTTGGCTGCTGACATTCATAATCAGGAGGCTTTTGCAATAGTCCCATAGTGCAATGGAAAATTTCAAATTTGGGTTCCAATTTTAGGTACATGAAGGGAAATGTGGAGAGAATGCAGGGATCAGGAGGCAAGGGTATGGAGGGAAAGAAAGAATATTCATGAGGATAATAAAAAAGTATGCTGGGGTTTTTTTCCTGGTGACCATGAATGCATTTCTTAATGTTTTTCTCCTTTCTCATCTAAAGAGTATATGAAATATGAATAACCTTTCTAAGTAGTTGTTTTTTCTCATTCACCTACAATTTCCAAGTAAATCACACAGGTAGATGGAGGGGTGGATAGAGAGATGATAGATACACACACACACACACACACACACACACACATACATACATGCACACAGACACACACACACATATATATATATAACTGTTTTGCAAGCTTGAGTATAGCAGGAGTTTTAAAGGATATTGCAAACTTGATACTCTTTATACTCTGCATTTGCCCGATAGATTATTCTCTTCCAGTGACTGTGCCTTCTTTCCTTCCTGTAACATCACCACCTCTCTCTCTTTTTCTTTTCAGGGTTGCATGGTACAGGGAGGGCACCATCGGAAGAAGTCGTTCTGTGAAGTCTCATGCTTCTTTAGAGTTTTAGGGAAGACTGGTGAGGTCATGGCATTCTAAACTGAACATCAGGACTATTCCCTGTGTATTTCTGACTGGCAGAGTCATCATGAACTGATACGTTGAAAAATTATTGAATATGACCATGCTTATGGAGTTCTATAGAAAACATGCTCATGCTCTTCTGATTCGTTCCCTGTTCGCAGGGTGCTGGTTATTCTAGACACTGATTCCCAAAATGAGCTGCTGTTTTTACAGAGAATGGATTCAAGGAGAGTCAAGAGGGACATATTGACTTCATGTGCAATCTGGTAGAAACAGAGGGATATACTTCATTTGATATTGCACCTCTTAGACCTTAAAAAATGTTACAGGGTTTTTTTTAAGTGATGAGGATGATTGCTGGGAGTTAAAAGACAAATTAACACCAACTAGAGCCTTTCTCCCTTAAGCAAATGAGATATTTTGATTACACACGTCCTATCAGGAGATCTGAAAGAACTGACTGAAATACTCTATTGAAAGGAAGGATGAGAAAGAAGATATGTTTGGGGAGCTAGACTGTTTCTGGTACTTCTAGGGGAGAAGGTATACCCAAGTTAGAAAACCATATTGGAGCAGGCTACAATAAGATCTCCTCATTTGGTGACAAACAATCAAATGATCTCAAAAAAATTTAGTATCAACCCGTGACATTACTAGAGATTATGCTCAGAAAGTTATATTTTAAATAATTTGTTTTCTGGTAGAAATTATTCTTTTCTGGTGTGAGTAATATGAACCAGTTTATGCAAGGACCTGCTTTTCTCAGGGTAAATATACAATTGGTAGGTCCGATCTGCAGAAGTTCTAAGCCAAACTACACAACGCAGAGCGAGATGCATCTGTCTTTCCAATAAGCACTTTTATTTTCTTATAGTAGTTATTTCTTAATGTGAGTTGTTTTACTTATTTTCTACTTTTAAAAAATTCTAGAATGACCAATTACATCTGCTACATATCCTATTCTTAATTTTTACTGCTTTTGTTCAAGTAATGCTTTGCTGTCACTTTTCCATTTAACCATAATCCAATTTCCTTCATGTGACACTTTTTCACTAAAATATCCTAAAAATAAAACTTCATTCTTTATAAGTTCTGGCAATCATTGTCTGTATTGCTAAACTAATAATTCTACAATCACAAATATATATCACATAAGGTGCTGATATACGTCTTACTGCCCTGTATGTAAATCTGATGTCATGAAGGCATTACACGAAGACTGGGATATTCTGGACCAAATTCTATCATTGTGTAAACCAAGCAAGTCATGTCTTCTTCTAAAGACTTTGTCCCCTAAAGGCTGAGAAGGTTGATCTATAGTTGTCTAAAAAATCATTATGACCCTTTCAATGTCTCAGCTGAAAATACCACTGGATCTTTATTGAAAAAAAGTTAAGTGAATTATTTCTTTTTGCAACATGTTTTACAGATTATCTGGAATCAAAAACTGTGATTTTTATCTTTAGTCATTAAAAATATGATTGCAATGCAAATATAACCTCAACACCCTATTTAATGGTCTAAGACTCTAAGCCATTAAATAATATTTTTCATCTTAAATACTAATATCTTAGTATCTTTCTTATGGACAAAGTGACCTAAGGAGAGGATTAAAATAATTTAATTAATTATTCTATAAAATTCTACTTACTTGCAGCAATATTATATCTGTACCTTATACATTTCCATACTTTAATTGCATTAGAAAGATCTTTGAGAATATATAGTAAAAAAAAAAAGGAAAGATTTTCTTCATGCTCTATAAATCAACTCACTTTATGGCAAAATAGGGAGGTGAGAGGGAACACAGTGTTTTCTTTGTGGTGGCTCCAGCTACAATGAGAGAAAGGAGAGTAGCATGCCTCTGGAGAGCTTGTTATTCATCAGAAAGTAAGTACCCAGCTTTCTGACCACTTAAGAGCAGTGGCAATTTTCAAATACAATACAGAGAAGAAACACTGTTGTCTGTGGAATTGCACAGTAAGAACCGTCAAGAAATATCCACAAATACTAGCATCTGACTGATCCAGCCCAAGACTCCTCTTCCTTTTATTTATATTTTTTAAAAATCAGTGGTATGTGGTTGAGTAATGATAAAACAAATCAAAAAGTCATATTTTTCTGCCAATTTTTTCTAGCTTTTTACTGATGACTCTTTTTAAGAAGAACATTTATATATAGTGATAGTTAATTCCTTGTGGAAGTTGGTTTTTTTTTTCTTAATGGAAAATACATTTTCTCCTTGCCTCTTCCCACTTTTGCATTCTTTTTTTGGCTTTGGCTTGTTCTATAATCTTCCTCATCTGGTATATTTGAGGAAAAGTGTCCTAAATCCTACCTATTCTGTTGAAACTTCTGCATCGCTTACAGTTCTTTAAAACACAAACAAGATACTTATGTGTAAGCCTCAAAAAACCTATAAAGTCTCAAAGCTATACAATATACATTAAATCTTAGTTATATGCAAGGTTGGACAAAAGTAAGTTTACAGTTGCGAATACAAGAAACAGCTTATTCTTTTATTATTATTTATTATTGTATTATTTTCCATACAAAAAATTATAAACCTACTTTTGTCCCTTCCTGTAATACACATTATATATCTTAAGATTATCAGTTTAAAGTAACACCTATTATTAATATTTATATAAAACAAGCTTAAATATATTATTATGATGAATATTCTTTATTACTAATTATCTTTACCCAAAACAGTTCTGAGAGCCAAAGGACACATTTAATTTCAATTAGTCCAAAGACACATTTTAATCAGAAACCAAGGCCCAGAGAGATGAAGTGAATTACAGGAAATGACACAAATAGTTATTAGAAGGGTCTACTCTACAAATATAGGTCTCTTGATTCCTGGTCTTGTGCTTTTTTCATCCCACCATATCCATTTAGAAGACTGACTACATTTTATATACTGCAAACTGGAAGTCTAGGAAGAGAATAAAAATGGATAGAATTAGATTCTAATCACACTAAGAATGCGGTAACTTCTCTAGTTAAGTGTTTACAGATTAAAGTCAGTTAATTAATAACCATTACTGCATTAGCTAGTTTAAGAAATGAGGACACATCTGATTAACTTTTTTTTTCAACTTTAACATCTCTGAAATGAGGATGTGTTTTATAATTCCTTAAAGCCAAGCAGTAGTAGAGATGCAGTTGCCATTGACTTCATAAGGAAAAAATTAGGTGTATTCCTCTTGCCACAAGCAGACAAACAGCACTCCTGACATTTCAGAACAATTTAAGAAAGGAATATGAAATCTGGTTGTTGACTGAAAATTTTTCAATTGTCACATTCTAATAAGATCAACAAAACATCAGCATCAAACCTTTCAAAAGGTATCAGGTGTTCAGAATGAAATCCTGGAGAGAGTCCTGGAGTATTCTTAAGAAATGGTACATTGCCAACACACAGAGACTATTGTCCAGAAAAACACAAATACAGATGGCTCTGAGTCAAAAAAAGAAATTATTCAGAAGAGTGAGAACCTAAATAGAATGCAGTTTTTTGAACTGTTTTTAATATATGTGCTACCAAAGCAAGCACAGTTTTTTGAAGTCTTAAAATGATGTGTTGGTTGATATTATAATTTTATACATGTAAAAGATTGATACATTATAAAAATCTACATCTATTTAAGTCTAATTGGCTTTTTATTAAACTATAAAATAAAAATTCTAACTGGTAGAGAGCACTGTGTAATGATTTAATTGGGGTGTTTCTAAAGTGTATATAAAATGATGATGCATCCTGTAATCAGAATGATAAGAGTTAGGGTAAATGTGGCATATTAAATACATAGTTAAACAATTTATTCCATGAGAGAGGCTTCAGGAACCTGCAACACCTATGTTAGTGCTGTGAACAACCATTATTTCACAGTGGATTGTTGAATATAAGGTACTGTGTGGTCCAGAAGAAAGAAGTTCTGAAAGATCGAAAGAGGCTCCAAAAACATTCTTTCCAGGCGGTCTTCACTTGATACAAGAGTGCCCACTAAAATGTGGATCTATTTAAACCCCAACTCTACTGTTCCCACTTTCATATATACCTTCTATTAAAACAAAAAGGAAAAGGATCAGTTTTTGACCCCAAACACAGATGGAGTTGCTAATTATCATTTTAGGCAAGATTCAGAAATCATACTTGCCCCCTGCCCCTCCAGGCAAAGACTCCAGGTCAGAGGTGGTTTCCGTGTTGCAAACAGTTTCAGACATGGATCCTAAAAAAAGAGCACTGAATAGATGGAAGGATGAGACACCTGAAAATGCTGTGTGAAATGCTGATAATAAAGAGCCAATCAGAGAGCCAAAGTCCACCACAAATTTTTTTTTTTTTTTTTGAGAAAAAGAGATACCAAATCCATTCTTATCTAGTTCATGGTTCTTTTACAATGCAGTTTTGATGTTAAAGCTTATTTGCCCCCTTGTACTGGGAAGAAAGTTATTGAATAGAAATGAGGTTCCTGAAATTATAAAGCGAGAGAGAAAAAAAGTTGAAAAAACAAGTGCTCTCTGATCATAGAGCAAAATATGTATAGCAAATTCATCTTATTTAAACTTTCTCCACCTTCTCTGCCTTAGTTTCCATCTGCCTGCAAATTAAAACATGTATCTCCATCAAAGTGGCTCAAGTGCCTCTGCTATCTTTTTTCCCTGAAACCCCACTGTACATGCCAATGGAAACATAATTCAGTGGTTTATAGCACACAACATTGTCTAATTTCTGAATATATATTCATTCAGGAAAATGACATTTATTGAGTGATATGTGACAGCCTTGATTTTTTGCATATGCATATATACATGTAAGTATATATTCTTCCTCCTTCCAAAAAAAATTTGAAGCAGCTTACGATAAAAATCTCAAATAAAATGAAATCTTGAAGCAAAGTTTAAGTTAAGACTGGATCCAAATAATTAAGCAGGATAAAAGGAGATGGTTAAAGACCCCTTTTGCAATTGAACACAGAATTGGCTGTGCTTCCATGAAGTCAAATAAAAGAAATGAAAATAAATCTTTCTTTGTTAAAAGAAAAAAAAAAGGACTCAACGTTCCATGAGAGATACGCACTGCCTTAAATCCTCCAAGTAAACAGTTATCAAAAGCAGAAGAGTAATTTTAATTTGGACGTAAATGAAATTAGGTCCTTCTTCATGACAATAATTGACAAAAGGGTTCAGTCATTTCTCACATTATTCCTGAATGACGATTGTAAGGTCACATGACAAACACAGATGATCTATTTAGTAAGAAGGATATGTTCTGGTTTATCTATGGTTGTTACATGATGTAGCTCTAAGTTGAAAAGGTAGGAATTGAGTGTTTGTAATTATTCTCTCCAAAGACCATTTCTACATTTTCTGATTCTCTAGATATTATTTTTTTAAAAATCTCTGGAACATTATGAGAGCAATCATTCTACACCAGAAGCATATAGACTGACGTGTACAATATATGTTCAGGGTTCAAAGACCATTTAATTTGAGTGTGTTTCTATACATGCATTTAATTATAATATAGGCATTTCATATTCTAAGAAATTTGATGAGGGCCTAACATGATATTTATGGCATACCATATTAGGTACCTTAGGTTGCAGCTATTACCTCCTTCCTCCCAGTTAACAAGAGCTCTTATTTTGTTTAAGTGTGAAACTGCTATGTTCACAGAGAGCAGACATTTCCTCCAGCCAAGGGGAAAGACCATGATTTGACTGATCAAAAAAAGTCATGGATTGCCTTTTCCCTTTGCCAGTGTTTAGGAGTGGGATTGGCCATAGTTATAGGCAATTAGGCATAAAGGAAATTCTGCTGATAGTTTTTGGAAAATTTTTTTTCCCATTTCCATGAGGAAAAAAACCTGCCTCTCATCTTTTTGCTTTGAGTGGGACTATTACAAGAGATTATGTTTGGCTCTGTAGTCAACATATTATCATCCTTCTAAAATGGGGAGCCAACAGAACTTTAGCAAAGCTGTCCCAGAGCCCTGACATCCTTGAACTTCTAAGTTCACTAACCCTGGACCAGCACACCTCCAGAATCCTTGTTCTGAAAGAGAATGAAAGTGTTTACTGCTTAGGCCTATAAGTGGGTACTCTGTTATTTGCAAACTAAAGTTTCTTAATAGACAACATATTTTATATTTCTATATTCTACACAAAACTGAAAAAAATGGCATTCAACAAACTCATAAAGAATGAAAAGCAATGGTAAGAAATTAAGAAACAAAAACAATACAAAGATGCAAGGAAAATAAGACCAGCAACAATGAAAGGAAAAGAAATCAACAGAGACAAGAGGGAAGGAGGGAGGAGGGGTGGGGAAAAGGAAGGGAAGGGGAAAGTCAAGGAACATATAGCAAGGACTCATGGACAAAACCAAAGGGGAAGAGCTGAGGGAGGGAAGGAGGGAGGGGGCAAGGGAAAGTGGTGAGGGGCAGGCAGAGACAAATATATTTGAAAAAATAAATTACAATAAAATTTAAAAAAAAAGAAAGAAACATAAACAAAAACAACTTTGTATTCAATCAGACAAGATCCTTTACCATCCTAACAATGTTGATATAACTTTGTAAAGTAGAATTCTTTCCTATAATGGTATCCAATTTTTTATAACATTGATATAATAACTGAGCAACCTAATTGAAAGTTACTATAGCCCATGCTAACACATCTGTACAAGAAACCATTATTTAACTTAATTCAATCACAAGCATGTGCTGTCTTTCTAAATACAAGCATTAAAAAGTATGAAAACATTAGATCTGCATTTTTACCTCCTTTGACAACATTTCTAATGATTGACTACTATCTAATTCATATGAATAACAAACTACTGCTTTATTCATTGAGCTAGAGAAGATGAGGTGCTGACATTTACATACACACACACACACACATACACTTAAGAGCAAGATATGCCTCCATTCTACCCAATTATTTTCCACGTAAAATATCATCTGGAGGGAGGAGAAGAAATCACAGTATTATCACAATTATTTTAATCAATATTTAGCATGTGAAAAAATTACATCTACTCTCTATTATGGCTATTTACTTTTTCTCTTCTTTAAAGTATTTAGGTATATTTTACATAGTCATTTTTCTTGTCTTAGTGGCAAACACTTGTAGTTTTCAAACACAAATTCACTTCTTGTTTTTTTCAGATTCTTATTTTCTTCAAGGTAGTGGTATACCACACTAAAAATACATTTCCCAATTTCTCTTGTACCTACAAGTGGCCATCTGACAGCTCTGGAAGTGATATGAGACTAGAAGTCTACAAGGAAAATATCCACACCAAAAAAGAAAAAAAAAGACAAATTGCTCAAGAAAAAGCCTTGTTTGGTCCTTTCCTGTCCTTTCTTCCTTCCTGTCTTTCTTTATCTTTTAACAGTTTCATAAAGTTCTCTACCACTTATTAAGCAAAAAACAAACAGATTCCCACCACTATTGCAATGCAAAGAAAAGTGGGGAGCAGTAGACAGGGAACTAGTGTTTGTTCAACCTGGAATAATTTTACCTCTAAGGGACATTTGGCAAAGTCTAGCATATTCATATGCATGGTTGTCATAACTGAAGAGGTGAATGAGGCATGCTACTGATATCTAGTTGAGACAACAGATGTTGCTAAACATCCTACAATGTACAGGATACTCCCTCATGACAAGGACTATGACTTATCTGGCCCCAAATGACAATAATGCCGAAGCTGAGAAATCTTATCTTAAAATAGTTTGTTATCTTTGGAGGCCTAGAATGCAGACATGATGCCAGAGACACAACAATAATCTTATGACCATGAGAAGAAAAGCACCCAAATGATAGAAGACTGATTCCTTGATTAGATGTTAAGCAACTGTCTTGAGTTTTTATGATGTAAGATTAAGCCCTATTTGCTTAATCCACTGTTAGGTTATTTAATTGATTATAGAGAGCAAGGAAGGGGGTAGAGTGTGCGGAGAGAAACATCTAGTGTGAGAGAGAAACATTCATGTGTTGCCTCTCCTACACGCCACATCCCACCCCTCACCTGGGGATCAAACATGCAGCCTAGGTATGTGCCCTGACCAGATCGAACCTGCAACCTTTATGGTATATATGGAATGTTGCTCCAACCAACTGAGCCACCCCACTGGGGCTATTAGCCAGGTTTTCTATTGCCTCATAGCCAAACGTATTTCTCAATAACCCATTTAATATTCATTTGTGGTCGTCTTTATGCTCAGACATGGGGCTCAGCATTCTGAATGAAATGATAAATCAAATATGGCTTTTGACCTCTGGGAACTTATCAGCCAGTTAGTGTGCCAACCCATCAAGAAATATGAAACATGGGCTACTCTTGGTATATGTAATGTCTTGTGGGAGCTTAGAGTAAGGATACTGGAAGAAAGCTGGGTGATGGAGGAAAGACCACTCCAAGGAAAAACAATGTTCTCTGGCTCTACAATTGCTCTGTGTGCGTGGGTGCGTGTGCGTGCGGGGGGCGGGGGGAGGGGCGCACAATGGAAAGTAATTCATGAAGGAATATTAACACAAGCAAAGCACAGAAGCCTAAAATGGCATGTACTATTGGAGAAAGTAGTAAATAAGAGTCTTGTGAATGGAATAATGAATAAATTAAGGAGGAGTTCCAGGTAAAAGATGTTCAAATCTAAAAAGTGGGGGAGTAAATTTTGAAGGGAGTCGAATGCCATCAGTGATCTGGACTTCAGCATCCAAGCTACAAGGAGCCACTGGCCACTGTTAATAAAAAAGCTTTACAAAACCAGACTCATGTTTTAGGGGAAGAAAATGAGTTTGGTGAACTGGACTTGGGTGATTCCATTTACAAATAATTTAAATATAACTGAGGAATCATAGGAATTCAAATAGAAAACAATCTAATAAGATGGAAACAAACATCAAACTTTACTTCAAAATACATTAAAACATGCAAAAGTGTATTGTTGAACTGTTATGGTTTCAAATCTTACTGTTAATTCCAATTATTTATTGCTCACAAAAACTACCAATTAGTATTTGTTAGGTAGTTCATAAAACAATTTCTTTGTATATAAATAAACAATTCTAGAAATAAGCTGTTACTCTGGTTTGCTAAAAAAAATGTTTAAAAATTTTAAATTCAGAAAACTTAAATGTATAACTGTAAACTGTATTCTCTAGTTATAGTTACTTAGTAGTCCTGTAAAAAAGAAAAAACCTAGATACCTAATTTAAAGAAATAACCATGTGAAAATAATAAAAGTGGAATAAAATATGAGAAGTTCAGGGTTGGAAGAGATTTTAGAAAGTCAGAGAAGTCACCCAGCCAAGCAGTCATCAAGCCTTCAAACATTCTACCTGTGGCACATAAAGTTCTCAGCCTATCTTCTGTGAGATTATATACCATCTTAAATTTCAAAAAAAATATATCCCTGTCCTGTTTGAAAATACATTATATCTAAATATAAAAAGAAATTTTCACAAAATGAATCGCTACTGAGGGAATAAAGATAAGATTGACAGAAACCGCCCTGGGGATGGAAGGAGGGAGGCTGCGGAGAGAAGGGGAGGTGAAGACCCCACACTGCAAGAACTGGCGCACAGAGTCTGCTGAAAGACTGACGTCCTCGATTTCTGCTTATGTTAAGAGGATTGGAAAGACTAACTGTAGAATAGCAGGCTCACAGAAAACAGTTACTTCTTTTAATCAAACCATGTAATCAGAAGGCCTCTGAGTAATGATTAACTTCCACTTTCTCTGTGAATCATTCAATCACTCAGCAGTGCCCAGAGATATAGATTCATTCTCTGCCAAGGGCACAGTAAACAATGTTTTTGTACTTAACATTTAATATTTTAAATACTTGAATAGCCCTTGCTTCTGAGCTCATTTCAAAAAGCTACTGTTCTGCTAGGTTGTAATGGCTGATTGAAATGCCAAGACATTTTATAGGTTTTACTCTCAAACACATCCACCCACACCTCTCTTTAGTGATTTTTTTATATATGATCCTATTTATAATTAAGCACAATTAATTTTTAAGAAATACATTATGACCTTATGTTTTTCATGCACAGCATGAGAATTTATATAGAGAAAAGAGACTGCTGTTAGTTTCAGTAGAAAAATTTTTTAAAAAAAGAAAGATGAGTACATTGAGTACCTGGGGAAACGCAGAGTAATAAACACAAGGTTAGCTAGCTATCTGAATTCCTATTTCTTAAGTCCTGCATGTATCATTATGGTCCTGGAAATGACAAAAAGAAGTAGTATAAATACCTTTGTGGAGGCCAACTGCTTGTGATTTTGAATAATCACAAATGAATCAAATTTTAGACATATAACTTCCAACATCTCCATAAAACACTAACAACCTCCTCTGGAATAAATTATTCCCAATTTTAAATCCACTGAAGGTGGTTTTTCATTTCTACTCACAAAGCATGGGGCTGGACGGTCAGAAACCAGTAGAGAGCGTTTTTAAATGTTTGGACTACCTTCTCTTCCCAAAGGGGTTTATTGCCCAATAATGTACAATCTAGTCGCTGCTCCACGCGGGGGATCTAGGGAGTGACATCTGGACTCGAACCACGCAGCTCTAAAAACCGCTTCGCAGGAAATGTGGGGAAGAGCAACTTTCTTACATCCCTGTCAAACTGAGAGGCAGAACCACCCCCTGAACTGGCCCGAGGGCCGGGGAGAGCGGGAGGCTGCGGGCAGCTCGCCTGAGCTCCGCCCGGGCTGCAGGCAGGGGTTTTCTTCTGGAGGCGGCATTGTTCCTCTAGCTGCTCAGCCTCTGTATTTCCCAGGAAACCCTCCCCTCTCTCTCTCTTTTTGCTTATTTCTTTGGTACCTCTCTGCCGATGGCTCGGCTCTTGGTCTCGGTGGTCCCTGGGCTCAGCTCTAGGGTGAAAAGCTGCAGTGACTGGGGCGCCGCTCTAAGGCGTTGGAGGCGACTGCACTCGTCTGTCTGCCCGAGCTCGGCTGTGTGTGCGCCTCCCACTCGCTTTCTCCCCTTTTTTTCCGTGTCTCCGTGTCTCCGGATCGGACGGGCTCCCCCGGCCTCCGATCCCCGACTCCCGCTCGCCTTTCCGGCGGTGTCTCCTCTCACCAGCTCCGTGCGCTCGGCGTCTGCCACCGGGACACGACGCCCCCCGCCCCTTGGCCGGTACTAGGGATGGAGGGTCAAGGCGCCGCGGGGAGGCGGGAGGAGGGGCGAGGAGATCCGGAGCAGGTGGGGGGCTCCGGGGACACGGGGCGGGGGGTGGGGGGGTGGGGAGAGGCGGGAGGGAGAGCCTTAGAAGAGAAGATGCATCTGCTCTGTAAGCGCCAATGAAGAGAGGACAGAGGGGGCAGGAGTGGAGAAGAGCAGAGAACACCCCCCAGGAGGAGGGGGGGAAACGGGCAATTTGCAAACTGCCAGGGCGAGGGATGGTGAGCGGAGAAGGAAGCAGGTTGGAGGGAGAGAAAAAAAAATAAGGACAAGTTTCCACCTCCCCCAAAAAACCGAAGCTGAAAACGGGCTCCTAGAACGGGGACTTAAACAGGGACTGGCCGTGATGTAACGGGTGGCTTCAAAAAAGAATTAAGTATCGTGTAGTTTTTCCTGCACTAGGCTCAGCACCATCTCGCTCAACTCTGGTAGATGACCCTCCAAGTAAAATGGCATTGGCTTTATGCAGACACGGCAGCTGAATTTCCTCCACAGTGGACTCCTCCTGAGGTATTGATTTGGTTTTAAATGAAAAGTAAGCGTTTGGGAAGTTCCATGAACCCCAGTGCTAAAGAAACCACTCAATCCATTAAAGTTATTTTTTTATTGTTTTTATTTTTGTCAGAGGATGGAGGTGAGTGGTCGGCACCAAGACAGGTTTAAAACAGCTACCGAGGTGGCATTATTTTTTCAAAAAGACAAAATGGGCTTCCTAAAGCAGGTAAAAGGTGGCTGGGGAACTCAGTTCCCTTGCTGCAGGAAGAGTGAGAGATTGAGATTTAAACTCCACCAGATGATTAAACCTCCAGCACCTCCACCCCTCCCCACCCCACTTCCCCTCGGAACTGGAAAAGGTGAGAAGGAGCAGGGAGGGTTGGTGAGAGGTGGGGAAGGAGAGGGAGAGGCTGGGAGTAGAAGTTCTCGGCCATCCCCGGGATCAAGATAAATACCAGAGCTCGGCGGATGCAGGAAGATCCCTTACCTTTCTCTCTAAGCCCCGTTTGCACCTGATCTGCAACCATAAATACTTCGAGATGCTTAGTGTGCAGCCAAACGATGGCCGAATGTTAAACAATTCTTCATGCTCCCTCCCTTTTTTAAAAAACAGGATCAAAAGAATGTTAATACTGTTCTCGTTATCCATCGGCTCCAAAACATTCCGCTTTGTCGGGAAGAGAGAAGAAAACCAAGTGCTTGGACACGCGTATCTGTATTTATGTATTATGCGGTCGGTATATAAACATATATACGTTTTCTGCATAGAAATCCAAAAAGAAAAGCACCACAGATGCCTCTGAAAGACGGAGGGGACGGGGAAGATAAAAACTTGGCAAACCAAATGTATCCAAAGATTTCGTATCAGGAGCCACCTGCTCCAATTTGTAGAATTCCCGAGAAGATTTAGAAGGAGAAGGGAAAAAATAAAATAAAATAAAATAAAATACCCAAAACACACACTTGGAACTGGAAGACGACTAAGACGCGTGGAAATGGAAAGGATGAGAAGATCTCCCGAGGGTACAGATCCGTCAGCTAAGTGAGCAATCGCCTCGGAAAATCACAGGCGGGGAGGTGGCTGCAGATGCGTCCCCTGCTCCGGTCCCCGCCGCCGCCGCCGCTGCTACCTGTAGACACGCGCGCACACACCCGCACACACGCGCGCACACACGGCACAGCCTCCTCTCCCACTCCCCCTCTCTCCGTGGCGTTGCCGGGTTCAGGAGTCTGAATCTAGCTAAACCCATTCTTCAGACCCCATCCTGTCCCCTCAGAGCCACGATTTCCTCCCCTGCCACCCCCTCCTGGCCCAGTTTATTGCACAACATCCCCCTTCCCTGACCACCCCCCGCCCCGGGGCAGGAGCTGCGATCGCACTGGGGGTGGGCTTTCGGGGACGTGCGTCTGGGGTGGCCAGCTTGCTGCTGGTGATGGTTCCTCTCTTTACAAGTTTCGCCCTCTTCCCTCCCTCCTTCCCTCCATCCTCCCTCGGGGACCGTGAAACCTCCGCCCGCAGCAGGGGCTGCACTAGAGGCGGCAGGAGGGGTGAAGGCCCCTGGGCGTCACGTGTGACGTTCGCCAAACCCCTCCGAGGAGCTGGCGAGTGGACCCGCACCGCCGTGGAACCGCGAGGCCTCGGACGCAATGAGTTTCTCTGTTCTCGGTGTCACTGTGCTCCCTTTCCAGGCTCCTTCGTCTTGGAGACTGAGAATGTGAAGTTGGAGGCAACAGCCTTAGACTGTGCCTCTTCAGTCCCCCCCTACCCCCCGCCTTGGTAGGTCTCTTGTCACCAAAGTCCCCCATCCTCCGCCCCCCGCATTTTCCGTTTCCACCAGCTAGAGGCAGAATAAGCTCCGAATTGTAGCGTCTGTTTTAGTCCCGTTAGTGGGAGTAGCGTAAATGCAGCGCCACTCACTGCCTTTGGCCTCTTCCCCCTGGCTGCGCCCACATCTGCTGCTGCTGGATAGGTGACTTTTAAAAATTCATCATAGCTAATCAGTGACGGGTGTGACTCACTGTACCGCAGAGTTTACACCCACCTGCCTCCTACTCGCTCTTCTGTGTGAATTTTAAAATGTGAATTGGGGGACAGGGCCTTGCCAAAAGAAGCATTAAATTAATTGATTGCAACGTGTAATAATCAAAACAACAACAAAAACAACAAATCTATTAGTAGGAAATCAACAACAACAAATCCACTAGTAGGAAATAGCTAGAATTCAATGACAGTGTAGAAAAGTGTGTTGTTGTTTTTTCTTAAGACTTGCTTCATATATCTCAATCACATGTATGTTTTAATCTGTAAAGTTCTGGAAAAAGAAGGAATTTTAAAATAACCAATACTTAGAAGTTTCCCTAAAGTATAGCTTTTTTTAAGACTTTATTTCTTTAGAGAGAGGGAAAGAGAGGAAAAGACACATCTATGTGCTGTGAGAGAACGGGTTGCCTCTTGCACACTCTCAGTCAAGGACCTGGCCCGCAACCCAGGCATGTGACCTTTCTGACAGGAATCTGAGCCGTGACCTTTTGGTTTGCAGAACAATGCCCAATCCATTGAGCCATACCAGTCAGGGCTGAAGTATCACTCTTCGTTAATTAGTAACAATAAAGTAAGGAACCTAAGTTTCCAACATATGTAATCTGATTTTTTTAAAACTATCTTAAATATGACACATCATTTCTTCTTCTTAGAAGGAGTTTAGTACCATATTTCCCCAGACCTTTCCTACCTCCTGATGGCTATATGACTCCTTTCTGCATTCATATAGCTCTCTGCTTATACCCTCAAAGAATGTCTTCACGGACTACTTTGTAAAATAGTATTCTCCTCCCCTTCAATCTCTGTCTCCTTGACAGTTGTATATTTGCTTCAGAGTACCTGCTAAAACCTGATTGTATTTATTTGTTTATTATTTGCTCCTCCTCACCAGAAGGTAAATACCATGAAATCAGAGACTTAGTCCATTTTGTTCACTGCTGATGTTAAACACCTGGAAGTATGCTTCATTCATTCTGGTTCTCTATACACAGAGGAAGGAAGGAAGGAAGGAAGGAAGGGAGGAAGGGAGGAAGGGAGGAAGGGAGGAAGGGAGGAAGGGAGGAAGGGAGAAAAGAAGGAAGTCAATTTTACTCCTGTATAACAATCTTGAGGGCATGATTACGGACTAACTCTAACTTCAGCCAACAATTGAACATAAAGGCATAGGAATTTGCTCAGATGTTCTTGAAAGGCACTTCTTAAAAATGTATGTCTTACTTAAAATACATTAAAGCCATAATTACAGGACATAGGTCCCACTTTTTTGAGATAATGTTTAGAATGGACATATATTAGCCCTAAATGTGTTCATAAAGCAATGATACAGTACTACCTAAGATACTTTGTTCATTTAAGAGCCAATGACACTTTATTACATATGACTTAAGATTCTGCATTTGCTCATTTCCCAGTTTTACTGTTTTAAAAAGTATATCTAGATAATGTTCTTTCCTTAAGTTCTAAAATTCTTTTTTTATAAGTGTTTAAAAATCTGAAATTTATAGAAACAGATATAAATACCTAAAATCATATGTATAATATATTATAAATTTAGTTCTTAAATAAGTCAAGATTGCTTTGTATTATTCAGTAAATGATCTCTCACTCACCAATCCTTTGAGTACCTATCTGTACCTATTACTTCATTACTGATCAGTCAGAAGAACTATAAGACATGGTTCCTTTCCATTTGTACAGTATCTTTTGGATAAGATCATACCTAGACAATAAGATGCCTTCATGCGCAATGCAAAAAGATTTTCCAAGGAAGGACATTCCAAACAGAGGAGCAACATATGCAAAAGTATGAGCTCCCTGGAATGCAAAATGTATTATTAAATGCAGCAGCTCAGGTTAGCTCAAGCCTGGGAGGCATGTAGAGGAGTAGCAAGAAATGAATAAGAAGGGTTACATAATGAGGAAACTTGTGTGTCACACAATGAAATTGGGACTTGACCCCTAGACAGGGCCAGTGGAGGGTTTTCAGCAAAGAAGTAGTGTGATATATTTGCCTTTTAGAAAAGCCTGTTCACAGCAGCATGGGAAGTGGATTAGAAGGAGAGATAAAACCAAAGGCAGGAGACTAGTTATGAAATTATTGCAGTGATACAGACACACACACACACACACACACACACACACAAAGATGCAAGTGTCTGAACTACATAGCGGCAACAGCAAAAAAAATAAGAAGAGGGCACTGATATAATAAACACTTTGAAACTGATTGGCTATGGAATGTGAGAAAAAGTTTTAAAAGATTCTGATTTTTGAGCTGGAGCGACTGGGTGAATGGTACTGTCACTCATATCATCTTTACGACTTAGGGATTTTTAGGATATCTATCTTACAGATGGAGGAACTAAGACTTGGATAAATTACTAGACCTAAGGCATAATAGTGTAAACTTTAAACTATGACCTCTGACTCCAAATTCAATTAACTTACCACTATGATACATTATCCTCCTGAGCTAAAATGAATAGGTATGAGAATATGGCTTTCAAACATTAATTGGTTCAAGGTTGTATTTAATTGGAGTTCAGGAAAAAAACCATTTAAGTTGAAGATCCCTGGTAAATGTCTGAAGTTTAACTGTTCTGCATTGTTAAACAAAAAGAAGTCAAGAACTGCCTAAAACTTCAATAAGTATAAAAGAGAGAGAGAGAGAGAGAGAGAACAAATCCAAAGAAGCTAGATCAATTTGAAGACTGAATTTCTAGTTAAACTTATAAGATTAATTTGACTTATTTTATGTGGAGGAAAGAGAAATAACTCATGACCTGAATAAATTTGTCTTCTAGATAAACAGTATTTTGTTTTAAGAAATTTGGAGGACTGGTTTCTGATAATGGCTGAATAGGATCCTGTTAAACTGACCTTCATAAAGACAGCTATAAACTTTGGACATGACACAAAAAAAGTATCAGATACATAAATGTCCTTTGTAGTAAACAGAGCCAGCAGATTCCCATATGAAAATTCACACACAGAGAAGGGGAACTGGATAGAGTGAGTTCCCATTGTTGCAGATATTAACCTGGAGCCAGGCACAGTCAGAGTGGTGGGAAAACCAGTGTGATTCCTTGGTTTGAGGAATCAGAAGATTGAATCAAGGGGAAACTAAAAGGAGACTCTCAGGGAAAATCAAATAGACATACGGGGATTGCTCAAATTTTACCTGCTCACATCTTTGATTAACCCTGAACTATACACCTGTGCATTAGATCCATAATGGCTCAGTTAAAGAAAACAGATCTCAGTTAGTATTGGAATTATTGCTCAAAGAGTTGGCAGCTAGAATGAAACCAAGATCATTTTTTGCAAAAATAAAAAATAATGTTCTTGAGAGAAAAACAATAGAATTGAGAGTCTCTATAACTTAATATTCACAATGTTCAAGATGTAGTCCAAAATTACCTGACATACCAAAATTCAGGAAAATGGGGTGTGTTCTCAAGAAAGAAGAAAATCAATGGAGACCAAACCCTAGATTATATGTATGTAGAAATGAACCAACGAAGATGTTAAGATAGCCATTATCACTACTCTCAATAAAGTCATAGAATGTATGTTTGCAGTGAGGTAAAGAGGAGGGAAGGAAGGAAGGAAGGGAGGAAGGAAGGAAGGAAGGAAGGAAGGAAGGAAGGAAGGAAGGAAGGAAGGCAGGGAGGGAGGGAGGGAGGGAGGGAGGGAGGAGAAAGATAGTTAAACAGAAATATAAATAGTAAAAAGAACATTCTAAAACTGAAAAATAATATGTAAGAAATTCACTAGATGAGCTTAAGATTGAAACAATGGAAATGACTGAGGAATGAGTCATGAACTTCAAGGCAGAACAATAAAATTATCCAATGTAAAGAACAAAATCTAAAGAAAATAAACAAATAATATAGAGTAGACCAAAAAGGAGAAGAACAGTGAAAGGGTCAAAAAATATTTGAAGAATAAATGAGAGATATAACTATCATATATTGCTGGTGGTATGCAAAATGGTGCATCCACTTTGGAAAATTCTTTAGCAGCTACTTATAACAATAAACATGTATTTGTCATAGGACCTAGCAATTCCTCTCATAAGTATTTATCACAAGAAATGAATGTAAAGGTCTACACAAAGATTTTTGGACAAACTTTCATAGCAACAGGTGTTCATAATGGCCCCAAGCTGGAAACACACTAAATGTTTATTGAATGGTGAAGGGATTAACAAACTGAGTTACAGCTATACTTTGGGATACTATTCAGCAACAAAAAAGAATATTTAATATCAAAAGAGACACTATAAAAATAAATTTAAAAAACACACTAAGTTAGAGAAGTCTAACACAAAAGATTGCTTGTTTCATGATTCTAATGATATGAAATTCTAAAAAATGCAAAATCATAGTATCTTCTGAAGATCAGTGTTTGCTTACAGCCTGGGTTGTTTAGCTTACAGTGGTAAAGGATCATGATGGAACTTTTGAGCCTAGTGTAAATGGTCTATATCTTAATTGTAATGGTGGTTCTGGGCTTACATTGCCAAAATTCACCAAACTCTACACTTAAAATGGGTGAAATTTATTCTAAGTAGATATAATAGAGCTAAGTAAAAATAAAGAGATGGTATGTAGTTGAAAAGCTAATGCTGTAAAGATTTTGCAAAGGAAGCTAATGAACTTGGACTTAGTGTGATTCATAGTAGGAAGAATGTAAGTTCTCATTTATGAAAAAAAAATGCCTTAAAATGAATATTTTTTCAGTAGAACATGAATTAGACTAGAAGAGGAAACATATGGGCTAAGAAATCTGTTCGGGTCATCAGGTGAAATCTTATATGTTAAAAACTGGAAGGGAAAGAGAAGGATCCATCTGAAAGATTTCAAAGGAAGAAACTAATTGTGATATTATTCACTAATAAAAGAAAAATTAAAAATACTACACATAAATGTAAAATTAAGGTAAGAAAGCATTCATCCAAAATACTTCATCAGTGTACACATTGGGAGAGAGTTAGAAATTATACTTTTTACTTTTTATACCTTATACCTACCCTACATTGAACATTTTTTTCAGTCACTCTCTATTAATAATCTTTCTTAATTCTTACAACTAAACTATGATTTAAGTTTACTAATACTATTTTATAGATGAGGAAACTGAAGCCCCATGTTTAAGCAAATTGTTCAAGATCACACAACTGAAACAGAGTATAGCTGGATTCAAACTAAAGTCCAGCACAAAGTACATAATTTTTAGCCCTAGACTATCTTGAATAAAAATAAATTATTAATATCATCACAAACTGTAATGAAATTAAGGAAAATACTAACTGAGAAAAAAACATTGAATCTAGCAACACTTTTGCAGGAAAAAATTTGAGTAGAAACAAAAGAGGAAGATCACTGGGTGAAGAAGACTGCCTAGTCAAGGAATGGATGGATAGGAAGGTGATACAATTCTGATTACCTAGGGTTTTCCTCAAAATCTTCAACAGTCTTCCATCTTTACAGTAAAAACACAGACTACTTTTCAACATCATCCACTCTCTGTGTAATAAAACTGACAAAAACTAACTCAAGCCTAACTAAACTAACAGCAAAACAAGCAAACTCTTGAAAAGCAAAAACATAGTGTATTGGGTTATGTAACTGAGAAGTTTAGGGTGCATTGAGCTCCCATCATGACTATATTCAGAGGCTTAATTGAGGTCATTTTTTTCTCTTTCTTTATCTTCATTCCTTGGCTTGCCTCAGCTTTATTTTCAGGCAGTGTCTCTTTAGGTCTGGAGAAATATGACTGTCAACAACTCCAACACGCCCTTCATCCGGCATCCCTAGGGAAAATTACTTTGCAGGACTTTAAATGATTTTGCTTGGATCACACACTCTTTTCTATGACTAAAGTTAATATGTTTAGCAAGCCCAGGAGACACTATATACCCCTGTACGAGGTAAGGGGGCCCAACAAGAGTTACGCAAACAGTGGATGCTGATGTAGGAAAAGCCTAGGATCATTACCAGGAAAAGAGAGGTAAAAAACTTTCTGGGCAGACCTAACCTACAGCTGTAATTATAGTTTATTACATGCACTCCCACATTTTCTCCCATTCACTCCTTTGCAGTTCCTTGTCTCTAGCAAAAGTAAATTACATGTTGTGAAACCTCACTTTGTGCTTTTTCATCTCTAAGTCTTTGTTCAATTTGTTTTTGCTATTTTGAGTTCCTTCTATGAAACTGCCTGATGAAATATAAATTCTAGAAACTAATGCCTTGAACACATTAGATGCTTAATGAATGTTCATTGAAAGAAATTGTCTAAGTAATTCATTAGACATTCAGGAGACAAGAAAAGGCATAGGACAGTCACTACCCTCAAAGAGCTTTTACTTAGAAGTTAGAGAAAACAATATACAAATAATGAAAGTATAAAGCAAAACAGTGCAAGTGAATAAATAGAGTAATGGGAATACAGAGAAGGAAAGAATCAGGGTCTGAGTGGAGGAGGAAATGGACTTCAGAAAAGCTTTTATTAAGAAGGAAGTATCTGATTTAGCTTTTAAAAGTGGTTTAAATTCAGGGCATACTTGTTTTGAATGAATAAATTAAAAATTAGTAAACTGATGTAAATGTACAAACCAATAAAGTATATAAAATTTAAACCACCCATGAAGAAAGGAAGGTTAAGCTCTTAACTCCATAAGAACTGAACATGTTTGGAGACGAGAAAAGTGAAATGGCATATATTAAATTCATTAACAAAAAAATCTGACTAAGTGTAATAACGAGAAAAGGTGAGGAGAATGAGGTCTAGAAAATACATGAAGTATTAATGCCAACTCTTTTAAGAAAAACAAATCTTAATTAGATTTAGAAAATAAAGACACTATAGAAAAATCCCTTTTTTAAAAGTAAGTGGCTTAAAATTAAAATGGCAAAGATTAGTTGTGAGTGGATTTTGCTGCTTACAATGGATAACTGTATTTTGTTTTAAATGCACTCAATTATAATTTATGGACTACCTTAAAGTCACAAAATACTTCCTCATAAAATATCAAGTGCCTATTTCTTAATAATCTACTTCAGCAGAAAGTATAAAAGAGGTCCTCCAGTATTTGTATATAAATAGAGGTGTTAAGTGCCCCTAACACATTAGGAAATCAATATAAATGTTTAATGTAAAGGAAACAAGAAATGATTTAAGTATCTTCACACTCAAGTTGTGGATAATTACCTTCTCACATTTCTTTCTCTTTTTCTCTTTTGTCAGAGAAATAAAAGTATTATATTTGATACCTAAAATAGTATTTACAATTTTTTAAAGATTTTTTATTTATTTTTAGAAGGGGGGAGAGGAGGGAGAAAGAGAAGGAGAAATATGTGGTTGCCTCTCACATGCCCCCTACCAGGGACCTAGCCCACAAACCAGGCATGTGCCCTGACTGGGAATCAAACCAGAGACTCCTTGGTTCTCAGATCAGCACTCAATTCACTAAGCCACACCAGCCAGGACTAATTACAATTTTTAAATTAATGAATCAGATGGCAGGTCTGAAGTGCAGGTTCACATTTATTCTAGCATTCTCACAATGGAAAATGTATTAGAAGAACTCAGTATTTGTTACATAAATATGAAAAGGAATCTTTTAGGTTTTACCTTAAATCCATATACTTCTATGCTGAGATTTCTGTTTATGTAACAGCCACTTAGAACTAACTATAACATTTTGATCACTAGAAGGTACTAGATATTTGCTCCTACAGATATAGGGAGCTAATGTAAAACTTAGAAGGATTCTCTAATAGAAAATTTTCCTTATAAAGGTTGCATGTGGAGGGAGAAACCAGGTATAAGGAACCTGTAAAGTTGTTAGACTTGATGAGTAAAGTGCACTGAAGGGCCATTCCATCATTCTGGGTCACACCTCATCATTGTAGAATCCAGAGAAACCCCTTTTCTTTTTAAATTTGGTAAGAATTTCAAATATGGCCCCATCTACTCTGTATGTTCTTAATACACTGCAATATACTGAGGGGGAGGGAATGTGAAAACAATGCACCCCCATGAATTATGCTAAGCATTTATTTCTCAGCTTACCTTCTACAGAACACCTCCAAGCATCCTGCCTGGTGGCTAGATTCAATGATTTGCATACTTGCATCTTACAGGTCTTAACTTTGGTCTATATTTTTTTAGAGGTTTCTTTTTTTTTTTTTAATTGATGTTCAAGTACAGTTGTCTCCATTTTCCTGCCACCCCTTTCCCCTGCCCCACCCACCCCACCTCCTACACTTACTCTTACCCCTCTTTGGCTTTGTCCATGGGTCCTTTATACATGTTCCTTGATGACCCTTCCCCTTCCTTCCCCTATTATCCTTCTTCCCCTTTCCCCTCTGGTTACTGCCTGTTTGTTCTTTACTTCAGTGTCACTCATATTTTGCTTGCTTTTTTGTTTTGTTGTTTAGGTTCTGCTTATAGGTGAGATCATATGGTATTTGTCTTTCGCCACCTGGTTTATTTTACTTATCATAATGATCTCCATTTCCATCCATGCTGTCACAAAGGGTAGGAGCTCCTTCTTTCTTTTTGCTGGGTAGTATTCCACTGTGTGAATGTAAAATAGCTTTTGGATCCACTCACTTACTAATGGGCACTTAGATTGTTTCCAGCACTTGGCTATTGTAAATTGTGCTGCTGTGAACTTTGGGGTGCATAGCTTCTTCTGAATTGGTGTTTCAGGGTCCTTAGGATATAATCTCAGCAGTGGAATTGCCAGGTCAAAAAGCAGTTCCATTTTTATTTTTTTGAGGAAGTTCCATACTGTTTTCCACAGTGGCTTCACCAGCCTACATTCCCACCAACAGTGTACTAGGATCCCCTTTTCTCTACAACCTCCCCAGCATTTACTGTTTGTTGATTTATTAATGATGGCCGTTCTGACTGGTGTGAGATGGTTTTTCATTGTGGTTTTAATCTGCATCTCTTTGATGGCTACTGATGCTGAGCCTCCTTTCATGTTTCTCTGGCCCCTCTCTATGTCTTCCTTGGAGAAGTGCCTATTCAGGTCCTTTGCCCATTTTTTAATTGGATCATTTATCTTCCTGAAATGGGGTCCTGGAACATTCCTTTCCATGCATTTCCATTGCTTTATCTTTTCCAACCTAGTCTTCTCAAACTGAAACATGTATAGTTCAGCTCCAATATCCCCTCTTGCATGACATGTCCTCCCTTTTACTCCCCAAAATGGGAGTAATGCTTTTCTTCTGAACTTCTCTGGCATTTCATCTGTAATCATTTTGTTGTAAGCATCACTATTTGACTCAGAGTGATTTTATGAATTTCTCGTCTACTTAACTGTAAAGTGATTTATGAGATTTTTTTTCTCTTTTAAAAAATTTGTTAGGGTATTTGGAACCTTGGTTATCTCGTACATATAAATACATCATGAACATTTTTTAATAGATGAATGAATGAATAAGAAATACAGTCATATCCAGAGATACTGTGTTTAGGTTCCAGACACTGCAGTAAAGTGAGTTGTAATCTTACTGATGGAGGGTTGTGACTTCAGTTTGCAACAAATGCAACATCTGTGGAGCACAAAAATAAAATAAAATAAAATAAAAAAACAAGGATGCCTGCATGTTAGGAAGAAGAGTAGTTAAGAGTTTATTGCAGTTATTCAGTGATGTCCACACCCTTCCTACCAGGATGATGGTAGTATATACTAGGGTGCTGGCAGTGGAAATGGATCGAAGTGGAAGATTGTGAAAGCTATTCAGGTAATAGAATTGATAGGACATGATGAGGAAGGTGAGGAAGAGGGAGCATTCATTTAAGATCATCCCCAGATTTCCTGCTTGAGGAAATGAGCCACTGGTTATACCTACCATTTACTAAGGTAGAGAATTCTGAAGAACTAGCTGTGTGGGGGAGGAAAATAATTCATTTTATTTGAATATGTTTAATTTTAAGTGCCTGTGAAATCCAAGTGGATAAAACCAGCTAGGTAGGTGATTATGCTGCAGTACAGGATAGCACTATGAACTTATACTTTGGAATTGTCAGCCCTTGCATGGTAACTGAAGCTGTACCAGTGAGTGGGAGAGATCATTAGGGACAGTTTGTAAACAGGGAAGAGAAGGGGCCTAGAATCAGAAGAACAGTAGCATTTTTGAGTTTAGGTTAAAAAAAAAAGAACATGAAATACTGGTGAGAAAGAGCAGAATGAGAACTGGACAGTGTCCAAGGGGGACATCAGTGGCCTCAGTACAAACATTTACTGTGGCATATTCAGAGCGGAAGCCAGACTGAAGTGTGTTTAATCGTCAGTGAGAGGAGAGGAAGTGAAAACAGCAATTATGGAAAATTCATTCAAAAAATTTGATTGTAAAGAGGAGGACAGAGATAGATTTGTAGCTGAAGAGTGAAACTGGGTCAGAGGAAGTGTTTTTGTTTGGGGGATTTTGTCTTTTTGTTTTTTTTTTTATATTATTAGAGAGATTGATTTTGAAATGATGGGAAAAAAGCAAGTAGAAAAGGTCAAGTTAATGATAACAGAGAGAAAGTTGATAAGAATGTAGAATGGCCCTGAAGCTAAAGCTAAGGGAAGGGAGATAAATACAAATATAGCTCAACTTCTAAGTTTGATGGGAAGTTAAAGGAGCTTTTGTCTAACAGTTTCTACTTGTTCAGTGACATAAAAGTCAAGGCCATCTATAAACTGTGTGCATGTTTTGTAGAGGGATATTGCCAGTTAGATATGACCAAACCATATTTTAAACAGCATAAATACATATATTTAATAGTCATTGAAGCTAAAAACTGAACATAATATCACTAATAAACCTATTTAAAATTTTCTTTGTATGTGAATAAACTCAACCATTTTATGGATTTGGGTTTGTAAGGTTGGTAGGTAGAGCCTAATGTAAAATGTTTACAATCAAGACAGCTGGTATAAAAAAAAAATAAAGGTACAGGTCCAAATAGTTCAGGGCTATGACTACTTATGTCTCTCTCATTCCATGCTTTGTCCTAGGAGTAAATAACTGAATGCAAACAGGAACATACATGCTATTTAATTTTGTATACACACATAAATACAAATAAGAACAATAGGCAACATCTATTAAGAGCTATCTATGTGTCAGGAACCATTCTAATATCTTTGTATGATCTTTACAATAATTCTAAGAAATAGGTATTATTTTCTATCTTTACTATATAGCTGAAGAGATTGAGACACCAAGTTTAAAGAACTTGAGAAAATTTGAGAGTCATGAATTACCGCAGAGGGAGTAATTGCTGGGACTAGGCTCTATGGCTATATCCATTATCTATCTATCTACCTACCTACCTACCTATCATCTGTCTGACATCAATCTATTCATCCTCATTACCTTTGTGATTAAATTCCATGCACTATTCACTGTGTACAATTATCCAAGTTGTAGTTTTGGCTCAAGTATTTATCTGTGTTGTCAAGCATACATTGTTTACTATGTGCATTTGTTTACTTTTTATTACTAAATGGAAATATGAAATGGATCTCACCTAAATTCCTGGTCAAGATGGCATCATAGATTCATGTTTAAGTGCCCTTCTCATGCCAAACTTAGATCAGGCCTTTTGACTGGGCCATAGGATGCCCAAATATTTGGTTTAACATAATTCTGGGTGTGTCTATGCAGATGCTTCTATATAAAATTAACATTTGAATCAATAGCCTGAACAAAGCAGATAACCCTCCCAAATGTGGATGGATCTTAATCTATTGAAAGCTTGAATAGAACAAAAACCAGAGTAAGAGAGAATTGTCTCTCTTTGCCTGTCTGTCTTTGACCTGAAACATTAGTCTTCTCCTTTTTTCCAACTGATTTGAACTGGAATGTACACCATCAGCTATTCTGTTTCCTGGCCTTCAAACTCAGACTGAAACTCTGCCATTGGGTCTCTTGGATCTTCATTTTACAAACTGCAGATTTTAGGGGTCCTTAGTTTCCATAGTCACGTAAGTCAATTTCTTATAATAAAATATATGTATATGTATGTGTGTACACACACACACACACACACACAGAGAGAGAGAGAGAGAGAGAGCGAGAGAGCACACAAGTACCAACAGAATGTGTATTTATATCCACACACATTCTATTGGTTATATTTCACTAGAGAATCCAAATACAGAAGTAATGTTAAAAGACATGATAAAATGTCTCCGCTAGCCTGAAATAGAAAAGAAACACACAGTAGTGAAGAGAGTTAAGGTCTAGATCTGCTAGTTTCTAGATCTGGGATAACTTAAGGGGACATGAGGAAGCCAACTTCTGCAAACAGAACGGGACTAAAACATTACTATACAGCCAAGGACATTGTGTTGTGATATCAGGGGTTAGAACTGATAAGAATGGTGACCCTACCTAGGTCTTCTTCTCTGAGCAGGGCAAGGGGCAACTGTGCAGCCAGGACAGGGAGATGAAATGTGTGGTATTGCCGTATGTGTATCAGGAGCTCCATGTTACAAAAACAAGATCTTGTTATGGGCTTGGGACCCAAGGATAGAGACCAGTAAAACTGCTACAAAATATGATGGGCACACACACAAAGAAATCAACTACTCAAAACATACATACAAACAAACAAACAAACAAAAACCCTGCAAATTTGTATCCTAAAGAATAACTGAAAAACTATTTTTGAGAACATCAGTTAACAAACATTACAATCCAAAGACAAATTCACTTCCAATGAATTGAATGTAACAGAGCAATCTAAAAAATCACCTTAACATAAGTATAGTTGATATCATCAAAGAGAGAGAAGATATGACACCCAATACAAATATAAACTAGGAATCAAAAATAATCAACTGTAAATCAAGAACAGAAAGTATAAAAAAAGGTAGTCCTAGAAAAAAAGTTAAAAATAATAAAAATAACAAAAAACAAAATAAACGTCCAGACTTAATAAATTTAGAGATCATATTGAAGACTCACCCCAAACATAACAAGAGCAAGATAGTAAATATTTTAAAAAGTTACAGTGCCTGGTGCTCCTGCTTAGGATTTAGGCATATGGAAAGTATTGCTCCTATCCTAGGAACAAAAAACAATCTGAGAAACCACAAAATTACACCCTCTCTTCAATCCATCAGAGAGCTAAGTTCTCAGGGCAACTAGTCATGTAAATTCCAAGGAAAAAGACGCCTGCAAGCAGAGACAGGGCACAAGCACATTTCATCTGTGGTTGATAGTGTGAGGAGCCGGGGATATGGATGCCAGATGCACACAACGGGTAACAAGAATTCAGCTAAAATGTTCAGGCAATTTGTGAGAGAAAAGATTTCCTGGGATCCCGCCCCGCCTAGCCCCCCACACACTCAATGGGAATCTTCACCTCCTTACAGTCTCTTCTCTATAGGCTTCCAGTGATGCTAAGAGAAAGACTGCTGGCAGGGTTAGTGACTAGAGAAAACTTCTGTCAGTGGTGCAGCCTAGAGAAGGGAAGAGGTCCTTTCTGCAGGAAAAGCAGGAAGCCCCATCCAGATCCTAAATCCTATGGAAGAAAAACCTTCAGTTACTGCAGGAAGGGCAGCAGACTACCATCGCCCAGAGAACAGTTGAAGACCCATTGCAGCTGGGGGAGGAATAGGAAAAAAAAAGAAAAGTCTTTTACTGTATACTGTAGATGATGCCAGATATAAACCTGCCAGCATACTGGCATTTTTCCCCCTGTCATATAATATTTTAGATCTTTTGCTCCTTTTTGCAAATAAAGGTATAATAATGCATAATGTTGAATGACTTCCTGAACGGTATAACTTAAATTAAGCTATCAAGTAAGGAGCCATGCAAATCTTGCTGAGTAATGTTCTTACTCTTCAAGCAATCACCTTCTTCACAGTTGTTGTATAATAGCCCTTAGGGCTTTTCCCATCATTATTTTTTTAAATTATCGATAATTTTAAGGTCAATGACACAATGATCATATACCCTCTTATCTGCCTGCATACTTATCCAAGTTTATGTGTTCTGTGGTGAATATGAAAATAAAGTATTCCTCATTGTTTCAAAAGTTTGTTAGTGTTTTGAGAAAAATGTATTCCTGAGCCATTAAAGCCTGATCACTCTCTGCAGAGAATGTTGTACTAGTGCTGGCATGACAGCAGGCCACGCATTTCTCCGGACTCTCCCTAAATCTGACCTTGAACAGAACTCCAGACACAAGTGATTATTACCTCCCCAGTGCCTTCTTCCTGTTAAGAAGAGGTTAGGAATACTGCAGTTCTCTCCTGCTGAAACGGTTATTTTAGGCCATTGTTCAAATGTGTTATGATATCTAAATTGCTGGATTTTTTAGGGGTTAAATTAAATAATGAGGCAAGAGTCCAAGATCAAACTAATACCCTACAACCACCCCTAATGAATGGTAATTAAGGGCTATTTTTATCCAAGTTCAATGCCTTCAATAGCTTGTTCAGAGTATTGAGTAACTAGAATTACACCTGGAGGTTAAAAATCTCAAGAGCCAAATATTTTCCTGCTATTGCCTATAGAGAATTCACACACACAAAAAAAACCCACCTACCAAAAGCCTCAAAACCAATCACACCAAACAAAAACAGCAGACAAATTCAGGAATATATTATTGTAGGCTGAATCTAATAGTCTCATCTGTCTTTCTGGGATGACAGCCTCAGAAACTACCATTATAACTATGTCCCTTACCACTTTTAGCCTTGGTCACTGGACAAATGCAACACTCTATGGGAAACTACTTTGTGAATCTCACTATGTATGTGAAACTCTGTGATTTCTTCCTTTTAGCTCTTTCTTTAAGTTGATTTTTTCTGTCAATCCATCCCAATGCTCTCGGGAATCCTAGTTGTGTGGTAAACATATTTACCTACATCTTCTTCACTCAATGTTTCCTTAAACTTCCTACACTAACAAAACCCAGTCAGGGCACTGCTTCCCTGGAAGACCTGTCAAACACTGCCTGTTTATACTCATATGGCCTAGTTCAGTTACCTCAGAGAGCAAAAGGCACTTTGGCAATCTTTTAGCTCACCATTGCTAACTCCAGATATATTACTTTTTCTCTTGAGTGCAAAATCTTTCCTCATTTGATGTGTAATATTTGGTACCACTCTTCTTTGCTGCTGTCACCCCTTGACCTTCTGGTCATTTCCCTCTGCTGAACATTTGATAAAATGACTCACGATTTTCTTTTTCATTGCAACCCTTGCCATCATCATAGGAACCTTCAACTTACGCTTGAACAACCACCAAGATTCTCAAAAAATGTTTCCATGACTGAGAGTTCTAGAACAATAATATTTTCTAAGAATTTTCTATAAGTATATGGTATTTTGAAGCAATTATTACATACAAAGGAAGTCAATTTCCCTTCTACTTAAATATACCTTAACACACAGCTTTAGTCAGCACCATAAACTGCTTGGCAGTTGGCTTGTGCTTGCAAGAGTGCCGCATACTTTACAAGGGATAGGCTTTGTTAAGGTGGTCATCATTTTGGAACTATATGAAGAAACAAAAGAGTTAGTTAGTACAGGATAACAGAACACATGTACTGAAGAAGAGCCATACATAGTATTCAAAAAGCTATCAATGTGTGAATGTTTATCAAAAACTACAAACAATTACCTCGTGCATGTGCACTCCTCTGGAAACCCTTTGTTGGGTGCAAGGGGTAGGGAGGTCAGGGGAAATAGCTCTGCTCAGGTCATTGCATTCCCTTCCTCATCATCCAGTGCTGCCATCTGCTGACCTCTTCTGCAACCCACACTTTTTATGTCCTGCATTACAACAGAGCCATGGTTATTAATTTTAATAGTAGAAAATTTTCAGACTCTCTGGATAGAGCTGCCTTACATGCAGACTCTTTGGAGGTTTTATCTGTGATATTTCTGTAACCTGTAGCTACTCTATTATCTGCATAATTCTGGGACCTAAAATTTACTCTTCTTCCAAAAGCTCTGAGAAATGCCCATCTCAGCCACTTAGTGCCTGGGAATGGTCTTTCTGCACTGTGTGCTCTCTGCTCTGTGCCTTCTGACTTTTCCTGGCCCCTTCTAAATTGTGCTTTGGGGCTGTAGGAGACCATCTTATTAAGCTTTCAGGCAGGAAGATGGCATTTCGGTCCATTTCTGTTCAACAAAAGCTTATTGGAGCTTCTCGTTTGAGTCCTACCTTACAATGGCTCCCTCTCTTCACAGAAAACTGGAATCCAGATTGCTTGATCACAACACCTGATACTGCTTCTGGCCTGTTACCAGGGTTGTATTGCTCGGCTTTTTGTGCTCATTTTTTTTTTTTTTTTTTTTTTTTTTGTGCAGACCATAGGCAAAAGTGATTTCTGTGGGGGAAAATATATATATTATATATATATTTATTTATATCTCATAGTCTTAGAGTCATACTTTCCTGGATGATTTGGAAAAGCAAAATGTGACTTTTAAGTTATGGGTCTGAATCACTATAGCATCATTTCAAAATTCACATGGTTAAAAAAAAAACTATACATCCATTAAAAGATCATATACATGGTTCAACATGTGTCCATAAAAATATTTTTTCCTTTCCAGTGAGTTTGAGCCAGACCTTCAATTTTGTTCACAGAGAACAAATTTGTTCACAGAAAACATTAATATGCTGTATGGTTGGGACCAGAGTATTTCAACGCTTGGTCTGGGCCCCTCTTCAGATCCACCAATCACAAACGCTATGGAGAGGGGCCTGGAAATCTGCATTTCCAAGGTGCTCATCATGTGCTCCTGATGCACAAAGCTGAAAATTGTCACCTACATGAAGACTCCATTAATAGTTCTATGTTGGCTGCATGTCAATATATCTGCAAAGCTTTTTAAAAAATAGAAATGCCTGTTCTCTATCCCAGACCCACATTGACTCAGAATTTTCAGAGCTAAAGCTTATTAAATGCTTCTGATACAGAGCTAGAGTACAGAACCTCTGCATGAGGCAGATATGCATTTCACTGATTAATAATCACAGCTACCATTAATTAAATACTTGATAAGCAAAGTGCATGTTAACATATCATTTAATTCTAATAATGACCCTATGCGATTGGTAATATTATTAAGAGTTTATTATTGTTGCCATTTTTCAATGGACAGCTTAGGGATCCTTAAGAAGCCACACAGTGAGGAAGCTGTAGGGCTGGAGTTAGAGCCGATTCTGTCGGACTCTCAGTGATGACCTGCTCCCTTCTCAGTCACACACGGCCATCGCGTCCCTGTAGTCAGGTTCTTACAGCTACTGTTTTAAATGTGTGTACAGATTTTCTTTCTTATTTTGCTTTTCTCTTTTTGGTTTCAAAATTAGCACATTCTTGTTATGTTCTAGTTATTTATTTTTTCTTTGTAACAGTTGATGTAGAATTAATTCTCTGAGATCCTAACTGATATGCCGCTGTACACAGAGCACTTCATGTGGGGACAAGGTTTGCTATGATGTCACATGGCTTAGCTCTCACCAGAGAAATAGACTCTTCACCCACAACAGGGTTCTTTCTTTGATTATTACTCCCAGTAAAGTGAATCAGGCAGGGTGCTCCACGTGTGTGCTCATCAACAAGCTTTCCCTAACTGTGTCTTATTTGTGGCTCCATGTTATTGCAATGATTCTATTGGGCTTTTCTACCAGATTATGAGCTTCTGAAGGATGACTGAGTTTGTTAGTTCCACAGGCCAAAGGCTGCCAAACTGAAGGCATTCAGGACAATGTATGAAGAGGCAGGTGGTTCTGTCTACTACCTACACCACACTTCCACCATGCTTATGTGTACACCTGGCACTTAACTTCCCAGAGTCCTGAGTCCTGTGTCTGTAGCACAGGAAAAACAATATTTACCAGTTAAGCTTGTAGGGAAGTAATGCACGCAAATCAGCAAAACGCTGTTACAAACATATAAAGTGGCTATTATTGCAATATATTGTAAAATAAAGTGGTCATTCATCCACTTATTAATGGAGTGCCTACCATTTGCTAAAAACTGTGCTAGATTCAACTGAGAGAACAATGATGAGCAACATAGAGCTCATCGGACTGGATATGATACATTGATATAAGACAAAACTTTTAATAAATTATATGAATGAAAGGATAGGAATAGAAGAAAGAGTGACTTGAAATCATATAATAACAGTAGATAACTTCATCTGAGGCAGGATGTGAGGAAAGGGAATGCTGTCCAGAGAGTCACAGAGGCCTTACAGAGAAAGCCAAACTTGATTCTTCTCTTTTTCCTAGCAAATTAGGAGGCAGCATGAAGTGCCTGGTAGAGAAGAAAGAAGAAGGATTCAGAGAATTGAAATAATTTTGTCAGGTAATGGAAAGAGATCTGACTATAAAAGATGATAGAATTCCCAGGCAGCACAGAGGAATCAGTTCATGATGGACATGAATTCAGAGGGTGAAAAAAATCTCCACTGCATGGTTTTCTCAAGAAGAATTCAAGAAACTAGAAAAAGAGAAGTTGTTTAGTTGGGTTCATTCAGGCTTGAAGATTGGCCAAGAAAGTGGTAAAAAGGTTCAGAATATTGATTAAAAGGTGATTATAATTATGAACTATATATTCTTTATTGGCTACTGATGAAATTGGCAATAGCAGATGACCAACAGGAATGCTGAGAGTCATTGTCTGGAGGTCCTGATGAGACCAGAAAGCTAATAGTGGAAGTAGATGAGCAGATAATTTGAAGTTAGAAAATTGTCATTTGAAAGTGTGACATTTGAATTAATTAATTCACAGATGGAACAGTTTGGGGAAATACAAATAAAGATTGTGATCATGGAAATTGAGTGGCTGAGGTGGACAGAGAGAGAAAATATCACTGAGCACCTGGAAGTCACGAAGATTAGAATATTGAAGTCACTGTCTGGACTTGCACAGTGAACGTTGCCATTATTGTTGAATAGTGAGAAAGAATAGTCAGGAGGTTAATAACAACAATGCAGGGGAAAGAAAGTGAGATCCATAGAACAGGGAGTTAGGCAGTATGGAGACGGAACAATGGTCTGGTGGCAGCTAGTGGGAGCAAGGAAGGCACCAGCACCACCTGAGGTTATCAGGTTATGAAAGTATAAACTTCTTCCAAGTGAAAGTTCTGCAGAGTGGCCAATTTTAGGTTTGGCAAAGACAGTTGAGATAATATTCTAAAAAGGTTCAGAACATAAAAGAATGTTTTGACCAAGGAGTCCCAGGAGCTCAGAAAAGGGGGGGAATTAAAGGAAAATTAGGTCAGAGAAGAAGTACATACTTTTATATAGCTTTTTGTATGAAAAAAAGTAGATGAAAACTACTTGCACTAGACAAAAACAACAAAGTAGGGAATGAAGATTTTACCCTATTAGTGCCTTGTACATTGGAGGATACGTCAACGTAACCGAGTTCATCTGCAACCACAACCAAAAACCTAAAGTGTGGGGCTTAGGTCAAGGCATTGTTTCTTTGCTTTGTCCCTTATTTATTTGACAAATATTTATTAAGTGTCTACTATAGTCTTGGCCATGTTATAAGCAATGGAAATACATCAGTGAACTAAACAGGCAAAGAGCCCTGTTTTTATGCCATTATGTGTGAGAGATAAGGCAGAAAATAAACAAATAAGTAGCTATACATAACAAATAAGAACATAGCATTGTATGTCAGAAAGTAATTGGTGCAATGGAAATGAAAAGCATAGAGCATAAAAGTGGGGGTCATGTGTGGCAAGAAGAATGAGTTCGAATGATATAGGTGGACAGGTTAGGACTCACTGAGATTGTGATATTTAAACAAAGCTTGAAGGAGATAGGGAATTAGCCATGTGGATATCTGAAAGGAGTATTCCAGACATGTGCCTGGTTATGTTTTAGGAATAGCCAGAAACCATGTCATTAAAGCAGAGTAAAAGAGGCATCATAAAATCAGAACTTCCCAAACTTTAGTGTGTATACCAATTATATGGAGATCTTGTTAAAATGTAGCATCTGATTCAGTTAAGTGTGGTATGATGGCAGATTCGGTATTTCTAACATGCTCCCAGGTTGCAGGCCCATGGCCCATGCTTTGAGGAGAAAGGATTCAAATGACTCTCACTTTGTGGTAGTGATAAAGTAATTAAATTATAGAAGTATAATATTATTGTAACATGGTAATAAGGACTCACTTGAGGTTTGTAGTCATGCATTTAACACCGTGTAGCTGTGTTTTCTTCAACCACATTCAACTATATAGAGACAAGCATTGCATTGGCAAGAGTTGGATTTAACCAGTGGTGCAGTTTTACTATGATGAAGAGAATATAATGGAATCAAGCATGTACACAAGGAAATAGTATAATGATTGACCATGGGATTTAAGATGGGTGATGACATGGCTGGCGGAGCTAATGGAAAGTCACACAGGTCTTCTGGCCCTTCACAGCTAACAGAGCAATGGACTTAAGCCATAGTTACCAAACACGTGATCTCACCCTTCCTTTTGTCAATGGTACATGTGATAGGTAGTTTCAACACTTTAATCGAGAGATGGTAATTCCAAAGCAACTTGCATTGAAATGTCAATAATATCAGGAAGTTTGTGGTATTAATGTATGGATGTTGTTAACACACACACACACAGTAATACGCTATAGTGTTAGGAAATGGAAATGTGAGATTTAGGAAATATCCCATCATATTGTCTTTTTCTGGTAGCTCTGCTCACCACTGTTTGACTATCTGCTGTTCACAGCTTTCAATTACTTCATTAATGTGTAATCACCACTGTGACCGCAGGTAAACCCATCACTGACTCTTTAAAATTTATCTACCCACCATTGTGAGAACTTCCTGAAGACCAAAAGGAAACTCCAAATGTCTCTGAGTTATAGACTGCCACGAAAAACTCTTCTCTCCTTTTCCTTAGATCTCCATTTGCTTGTATTTCATCTTGCTCTTGTTCCAAAACTGGTATTCGTATTGATTTGGATCATGGCCTCTGATTCATGGAGATTGAGCATTTTTCCTACTTCTCTACTCTTGTCCTGAATCCAGACCTTTTCTATTCCAGATTTTCTGGGTTATTTTGCCCTCCTCACCCCTGTCCCCCAGCCCTATTATATTGTTTTAATTAGAATTCTGGAAATCAATTACTGACCACTTCTCTCCTCATCCTCATTTTCCCCAACATCACTAAGAGAAAAGATGCTCTAAATTTCTATTGCTCCCTTCCTTCTTTTCTCCCTTTTTATCTCTTTGTTCCCTTTTATTTGATGCATTCTACTCTTTCCCACACAAAAATCCCACTTTTATCTACACTTTATTCTTCCTTTTTTCCTCTTGCAGAGGTAATCGGTTACAACATGGGGCTGTAACCTTGGGGTCTTCATTTTATTCAGGTTTGTTCATTTGTTCATTTCAAGTGTCTATGGGCAACAAATCCCCCATGATAAATGGAAATGGGCAGGGGTGATATTGTGTGTGCATGTTTTCTCTAGTTGTTTTCAGATTTGGACCAAAGCCTAAGGTTTTTAGGATGCTTGGTCTCCAGATAGCCTGCTTTACTGTAATAAGAAAATTGTACATAGAAGTTACTGCTAATAGCTACAATAGGAAATAATGTTAACTCTGCAATTAAGACAAGAACTTCATGTATATAAGGAAATGGAAGAATTCTGTACGGAATCATAACCATTTTTAGAGCTGGATGGCACTGAGATATTTCAGAAAAATCCTGAGGTGACAAAAATTAAATATGTTCTTATCAATATATGATATCACCTCCATCACTTGGAGGCATTTTACTAGAAGCTATATTGAAATGACAGAGATAAGATATTCATTAATTCACATGTCCATTGATTAAGCCTTAAAACAACATTTACATTTCTCTGTTTTCACAACACTTGGTCCACACCTTTATTATTCTGCTTCTTATTCAAAGCATATCTGGAGGTACAAGAAATAAGAGCCAATAATAAGACAAATGCCGCTTTCTCTGGCCCTCTTTTTCAAAGCTGGCTGGACCCATAAAGCATGACTGACCCTAACTATTTTATGAAACTTAATCCTCAGGTCTAGAAAATTACTGGAGGTGCCCTGAAGATGCAGAGGCTCCAGGGACTTACAAAACAGAACAAACCAGACCACATCCAACCACTAGACCCTGCATCCAAAGCTGCCATCGAAACAAGCTGCAGCCCAACAGATACAACCTGCTCTACAACCACCTCATTACCGGATAAACGGATAAACGCACAAAGCCCTAACCCCTCAGGGCTGCTGCTGATCCATATCTTTGCACCCAGCCCTTCCCCTCCCTTGGGAAAGTAAAAATAAAAACTTACTCTCTGCGCTTTCTTCTCTTTGTGAATTCTTTCACTGCCTGCGTCACCTACCACCCTAACACTTTGGTGGCCTGTATGGGGATATTCTCTATTTCTCCCTCTCCTCCAGCTTTCTGAGACTTACTACTAGGGGAATAGTGGGCAGCAGAAGCTTGACCTGAGCTAACTCCCTAACCCTGTCTCTGTGAGGTTCGGAGAGAGGATTCTAATCCTTCTCTATCTTTCTGAACTCTCTGCAGACAGCCTTCTCCTCACTCACCCTCACGGCTGGTCTCCCTGAATCTCCCGTCGAAAACATCCTGTTGGAAGTGATAGCTTACCCCCTTGTCTCATTGTGATTGTCGTTGTAAACCCCAGTACTGGGTCTATCATTTTCTCAGGGTTTTGGCTGGTAGGGACACCTGCAACCATCTCCCTGCTGGTTCAGCCTGCTCTCAGGGGCTAGGGACGACTGGGACTGAGGCAGAACTTCAAGTTCCGTCTGCCCTGAGGCTCGAGAATGCTCAGCTCTGGCTGCAGACCTCCAGGTCATTGGAGTTGGGAACGCCTTTCTCAAACCTTCCCTCCCCCTTTCCCACCCCCTCAGTTTTTCTGGTCCCTGAGATACCCTTCCCTTTTCTTTTTTGTAGGTCTCACCACAGGCAATACTCAGTTGATCCCGCCCAAGGACTCCTCATTGAGATCTCTACGTAAGAACTTGAAGTCTCTGGGATTTACCAACCTCAAGCTCAAATGTAAGGCCGGGCCTCAATACAAACTGAGTGACCAGGAACTCTGGCCCATGGATGGTTTCTTAACTATAATACTGTCCTCCAACTTGACCTGTGCTGTCACCATCTGCATCCCCTACTTAGGCTTAGTTCTCAAGAAGGGACAAGATTTCAGCCTTCAGTAGGGATTCCAGGCCTCATTCTCCTCTTTGTTCAAATTTGCCGCACTCTGCCACCCCCCTCTCAGACTATAAAACACTCTACATTCTCCTGGAGACCTGGGAACTGCTCAACCCTGGGAACAATTGGGCCTGCCTCACAATGCAGAAAAAAAGTGGCATTTTAAACCCAAGAAGCTTTTCTACCCCTTTGCCTGACTCATCAACATCCTTTTCACCTCTCCTTACCTCTCCTCCTCAGACCTCTCCACCCTGCTCCAAACTCACAATGGGTTTCTCCTGGCCACACCCATTCCCGCTGCCTCCTTTAAGAACCTACCAAGAGAAAACTAATCTTGAGACTGACTGAACGTTTGCTAACCATCTTTTCTTCATTATTAACTTCTATGAGAGATTCAGGGACAGCTTAGCAAGGCACCCGTTCTGCTCAGAATGGGCCAAAACAGCCCAGAGACTTACAGGGAAGCCTCTAACTCTCAGCTTGTCACATCTCTCTCCCTCTGTGGATGGGGTAAATCCATGGCCAGGGCATCTGGCTGGAGCCCTGGTCATTGATAAAGCCATCCTCATGGCATGGGGTAAACACATTCATAGGTCAAGTAGGCTTCCTTTCTCTCTGCCACTGTGGCTCTCTCAGATGGGCTTTCTACTGAGTCCCCTGTCTGAGTGGGTTAAATCCATTCCCAGGGCATCTGGTTAGTGCCCTCGTCACTGCTAAGGTGACCCTCAGGTACAGGTAAACACATCCATCTCTTTGTATTTCCCTGCTGGTGTAGACTCTAACTCCCAGTTCTCCCTCCCCCGAGGTAGCACCTACCTTCTGCCACCAGGTTTCTGACATTCAGGGGCCAAAGCGGCCCCGCCCAGGCTCTTCCCTGCTGCTCAATTCCCCGGCGCACACACATTATTTCCACCAGTCTTTAACAGCCCTTGAAGCTTTTGAGTTCCAACAGATTTGCTTGCTTGGTATTAAGCACCTTTTATCCCCTAACCCAGTCTTCTTAAAAGGTGTCAAAAGCAAATGAGGAAAATCTTGTGCTTTCTCTACAAAAATTAGTCATTCAAATTATGTCTATGGTCTTTCTGTGTTCAGTCTTCAGGTGTGTGGTCTTTGCATGATATGTGTTTGTGTAGTAGCACATGGGCACATTTTTTGCCTCCCGATGACATAACTAGGATATAATATTTTATTGGCCTAAAGATATTAATTACTTGTATAAATTAAGCAGGATCCTATGTTCTGGGCAAAATATTTGATATTAAAATGGGTTTTAAGTTTAATGTCTTTTAGGGTTATTACCAAAAATATATATTTGTTTTACAACAAGGTTATATTATAATCTTTTAGTTAAGCTTGTTTGACAACTTTCCCAGAGTTTAAATTTTAAAAAATCTTAACTGAGAAATGACTTTGAGTTATTCCAATGGGCCCCTAGAATACCTCAAAGATGTATTCTCTCTCCTTACAAAAAGAAGACTTTTTAAACTCATTAGACCTATTTAATATGCTCATGATTACATGGGAAGCTTTGCCAAACATAAAAATAATGACTATATCTTATTTGTATAAATACATTTTTATCAAAATAGTTGTTCTAGATATTTCAACTTGTCCTAGAAAGTTACAAAAATTTTAAAGCCAAGTTCAAACAGGAAGATTTCAGGGGTAACAGGTGGTCCTGTCAGTGACATTGGACAAGTCAAGAGTGATGGTTCCCTAGGGGGACATCGAGCAGCGGTACTCGGTATTCGTAACCCAAACATTGGGAATTTATGAATGGTTTCCAATGCTCAATGCACTCTTCTGATAAGTCCTGTACAGCATTTTAAAATTTGCATACTGTTTGGTCTTTATATATACTGAAATTTTATATATATATATATATATATATATATATATACTTTATATATACTGAAATAAATATAAGACTGTGGGCTTTATATTGTTCTTTTATCTTGAAGTGTTATAACTTACAAAGAAGCAAAATTCTCTATCAATTGCATTATAATCAAATCTATAACCATGTCATTTTAATTTATGTCATTTAGAAACAGTCATTGTTTAACGCATTTGCAAATGTATCTTTGGACAGGTTCATGAAAAGATCTTTGAATTACTTTAAATTACAGGTGTCTAAGCAGGTCATATCTTTGAAGTAAATGAAGTCTTATGGAACCCTAAGGAATAACTGGATTCATGGAAATACAGGCAAATAATCAAGACAAACAAAAATTGATTCAAAATATTGCTAATTTTAAATCTTTCTGTCTTCCAGATATAAGGAAACTTATTTTTCCCTAGAGCAGTTTAATAAGCTATACCCTCATAAGCAATATTGAAACATTTATATTTTTCTCCCAACCTAATCCCTCCAGGATTCAGCAACTCTTAATGAGTATTATTTTCATGGCAATATGTTTGTTTGCATAAATTCAATAAGAATCTATTCTGTTTACAATAACACTTGTTTCCAAATGTGGTTTTATTAACCAAGTCTTTGTCTAGAATGTTATAATCAAAAGAGTCATGCCTGGACTCTGGATGTCACCAGAAGGCCTTAAGGAATTAAGATTGACTTTGAAGCCAATAAGAACCCCTTGGAGCAATGCCCTGATACCTTGCTTGGTTACACAGTTCATGGCAGTCTTTACAGGTAAAGAATGAAGGCTGCTTTTTGGAAAGATAGCAAGGAAGGAACCTCAAGACATTTTGGGGACCTCAAGAACTTGAGGAATCCACCCAAGCTAATAGGTATTTCAGGCAAAGCCTGGCTTCTTTGCCCCAAGAGACTAACTAAAGCTCAATCTGAAGGTTCCTTGTAAAATTCCAGCAAAACAGATTAGAAAGAGCCTATATGATCTGTTACAATTCTTCTTGTATTCATGCAAATGATCAGGCCAAAGAAACTGGATTTAATGCAGTCTCTTTGATAAAATGAGAGTAACTTTAGGAAGAAAAATTGTGTTCCAATGGAAATAACAATGTACAATTGTCATCCACAAACTATATTAAATCCTAATTTTTCTAGTTTCTTTCCAAGATAATGTTTCATTTTTTTCTTTCATCCTTTGATCTAGAATTATTGACAGCTACAGATGCAGTGTCAGCTTTACAAAATTTACCTTCTACTCTGACTTTCTCTTTCTGGGATTTTAAGGCCAATATCTAGTCCTGGTTTTTCCTGGTTAACTCCCTTCCTGGGTCCTATTGCAGCTTTTCTCTTTAGGAGACCATGTCTCCTAAGATACTTTATGTTTTTCCTCCAACTAAGCATCCAAGCTCTAGAAGACTGCTTTCACAAATGACCCCTGGCTACAGCTCTTGCCTTTCAGGCTGTCCAATTCCACCCTCTCCTTCTTAAGGACCCATACCTGGATCCACAGGCAGCAACAATTCTACATCCATAATCTGCAGGAAGTAGTTCCAGAAGAAGAGATCTTCATCCCTACTCCCCAGAACCAGAATGGTTCCAGGTCATTAAGAATAAATCCATCTCAAAAAACCAAGAAGGGGGAATAAAAGGATAAAAACCACTTTCTCAGGCCCTCTTTTCCAGAGCTGACTGGACCCCACAAAGCATGACTGACCCTAATTGTTTCATGAGCCTTTATCTTCAGGGCTAGAAAATTACTGGAAATGCCCTGAAGGTGCAGAGGCTCTGGGAATTTACAAAACAGGACATACCAGACCACAGCCACCACCAGATCCTGCACCCAAAGATAACATCAAAACTAGTCGTAGCCTACCTGAAACATCCAGTTCTATAACTGCCCCATTTCCCCATAAAACCTCAAAGCCTTAACCCTCCCTGGTGGTACTGGTGTTCTGCATACATCCACACCTAGCCAATCCCCTCTCTTGGAAAAGTAAAAATAAAACCTTTACTCCCTACACTTCCTTCTCTTTGTGAATTCTTTTACAGCCCATGTCACTGACCACCCTAAAACCAAGGGAAATAAAGTTTCCCTCTGAGAGTTTAGACTATTTAAGAAACATACAATTTGAGGAGACATGTCTCCTGAAACAGTTGTAGTTTAATCAGAGCATTCTTAAAATCTGTTTCTTGCAGAGACTCTTTAAGCAATGTAGCATAGAAATTATAAGTGTGTCAACTTTAGAACTGAACTGGGTTCGAATCCTGGTTCTTTCATTTCCTGACCATAAAGTAAACAAATTACTTAACTTTTCTATATCTCATTTTCCCTTCCTGTAAAATAAGAATATTCCCTGCTTCATAAGCTTGTGTTAAGGATTCAATTCAAAAAGGGAGTGACCTGGAAAGGAATATGAACATTCTTACCATGACAAAAGAACATCTTCAATAATATATTCTTCAGTATCCAGGATTTGGTCATTATTTTCCTATTTTAGAGGTTAATCATCTCCCCTGATTGCATTGATAGTTTCCACCTTCTGGACCATCAAGGTTGGCAAACACACTCTGACCTATTAGTCCACATGCTGATGACCATGTGCATGCCAAAGTCTTTCCATTTAGCACAAATACATCCACGCTATGTTGTATTTCTTACCCACTTGACTGCCTTCCATGTTAGCTTCTGAGCTCCCCAGGATGGGGATCAAACTTATTTTATGTTGGTGTCACCATTGAGTAAGAGTGTTATTCTTATATTTGAATAGAATTTGAATGCTGTGTTGGAATATAAACATCTTACAGGCAGGGTCAATATCTTATTTATATTTGCAGTGTGTGTTTGTTATGTAGTGCTTAGTTCACAGCAGGCACTGAGTGGCTGTTGGCTGAATCTAACTAAATCAATTTTGAGGCTTGTTTTTTTTTAATGATAAATCTAGACAAATTCCAAGATGTAAGTATCAGACTTTCATAGTGTCCAGTTGATAAGGGCTCCTTGGCACAACGGCTCACAGAAAGAAACTAGTTTAAACTTTTCTTTTTTAAATAAAATGAAAACATTATTCACATATATCAATCCTTTTATTTTAAAAATTAAAATTGGAAGTAAAATATGCTTTTCTGATGATTTTAAAAATAAAATGTTTCTCCCTATTTCCCTTGTTATATTGTAATCAAATGGCTTTTACATGTCAATGATTCCTTATTAAAATAAAAATAAGGTTAATGAGGTGACATTTTACAAACTTTAAGAGAAAGCAAATGTCAGACCACCAAGCAAGCTGAAATAAGTTTGCCATATTTCATGGTTTCTGTGCAGAAATATGTTTTTGAAAAGGCAGGAAGCATAAGAAGAGGAGACAGGTAATTTCTTAAGTTGCACACTGTTCCACACCATAGATTTTATTACTCTGATACCGCCCACCTCAAAATCTTCCAGCTGAAATTCTGTTTCATAATACAGAGAATTTAGGAAACCCATTAATCTTCTCTTAAGTACTACTTATTAAAGAACTGAAGTCACCTTTGGTCAAGTACTAAAGGGATCCAAGAATCTCAGTGAACATCAGCTTTAATACAAACAAGTTGAAGGGAAGTTTTAGAAAACAAAAACGACCATTCAAGGGTCATACTCAAGAAGAGATGGATTTCTTTTTTTTAGCCTTGATTATATTTTTGAAAGATACGGAGAAAGCAAGACCAAACTTCAATTCTGCACTTGCTGAGTGACTATGATGTCATAGTAATTGATGAGACACATATAATATAGACATATAATTAGGATATGTGCCACAGTACATCTTTTTTCTAGTCTATGATGACTCTAAGGTTATTTTCATAGGTGAATAATAAAAGCACTTAAACAAAAAAACCCCACAATATTTACAATGTAAATACTTGGCTTGTATACTCTTATGTAGTTACTTTATTCCAGGCATTTGAAACAAGGAAAGAAGAGAATAGAAAGAATCACAGAACTTAAATGACTATTTGGAGCCAATTATAACTCAAAAGAATGTTGCTCATATTTTGCAACTAGCAGACATTACCATTCTTATAAATTTTGCCACATAGTTCTAAGGGACACATGATCCCAAATAAAGGATACTGTAATAGAATAACGGTCCTCAAAAGACACCCTTGTCTTCATCTCTGAAACCTGTTACCTTACATGGGAAAATAAATTTTGCAGATGTGATTAAGGTAAGGATCCTGAGATAGATAGATTTTCCTGGTATATCTAGGTGGGTCCAACGTAATTATAAGAGTCCTTACACAGGAAAAAAGGGGGCACGAGAGTCAGGGTCAGACAGGCAGATGTGACAATGAAATCCCAGGTCTGAGTGATGTCATCATGAGTCAAGAAATGCAGGTGGCCTGTAGAAGCTGGAAAAGCAATAACAGATGCTTCTCTAGTGACTGCAGAAGGAATACAACTTTTCTGACACCTTGATACCTTGACTTCAGCCACATTTTAAATTTCTGACCTTCAGAAGTGTAAAATACTAAACTTGAATTATATTAAACCACCAAAGGTATGGCAATTTGTTATAAAAGCAATAGGAAACCAATACAGACACTATAATTGAAATTAGCTTTTGGCAGAAGTATAGAGCTAGATTCTGAGAGGATCCAGATTGTCCAGACAAAATTGTAATACTAAAGTGATGACAATGATATAATGGTTCACACAGGGCAGTTGTAAAATCAAAATTTACATAGAACTAGGGAGGGTGCTAAGGACACACAGTCACCTAAAAGTAGTTCAAAGGGCATGTATGAGAAAAAGGAACATTAAGCTTCAAAATGCACCTGTTTGTGACAGTTAGCAATAATGTATACAAAATTTTTTCTGAGAAGCAGAGAAAAATGACTATCACCTAGCATCTTTGACTTTATATCATACAATATAACCCATAAACAAATATTTTATATATACCATTTGATTATTGATCATCAATCTTCATCTTGGTTTGTATCAAACAATACACTCCCACTTATTCTAAAATTACTATTTCCTGATCTGACACAAGTTCAAGATGAGTGCATACAGAAAGCAAAATTTGCAATTGGGATTCAGCAGGTCAAATATGTTAGGGAAAACAACACAAAAGATCTTGAATTTTATTTTCTAAGAAACATACTTGAGTGTGCCCAAATTATAGTATAACAAACTAGGCCTATGTCCTTTGTTATTAACTTTTCAGAAAGAAGCATGTTGAGCTTTATTTTGCCTTTCCTTCTGCAAAATACAGTGGTTAGAAATGCACCTTTGAGTCAGCCAACTGTGGATTTACATCCCAGCTCTCCGATCTACCAATACCTTGTTTATCTACCCCTGAAGCTACCTTACATCCCTATGCTTTAATGCCACAATCTATAAATAGTGATAATAACAGCAACTTGCTCATCATGTTGTTCAAAGTATGTAATGAAAGAAAAAAGATATAAAACCCTTACCAGAGAGTTTAACGTAAAGCTCAATTAAATGTAGATAACATTAGCATTTTTATTATTAGTTATATCATTCATATTAAGAGAGTTAAATTACTAATGACTATTCACTATATTCTAGTAATAAATAACTAAGTAGACATGTCTATAATATATTTCATTAAAGGAATTTAAGTTATAAATTAAGTTTTATTATACCAAGTTCTGCCAGACCTTTCTTGCCATTAATTTAATTACCCAACCAGGTGCAAAACAAAACAACAACCAAAAGAATAGAGTGTCTCAATGTTCTTATCTTTGGAAAATTGTGAGGTGTTTTTTTTTTAACTTTAAACATATTTTCTTTCTATTCTTTTATCACAGTTATTTGGTGATTTGCCAATATGAACTTCATAAGAAATCCACTAGATAGAGTTATTTCCTGCCTGGTCTGCATTTTCATGGCCCAGTTTTCGTACATTTATTTTAACACTTTATAATGACAATATTTGTAGGTTGGTCTCCACAATTAAAGTTTTCCTTGAGAGAGGACATTGGTCTTATTTATAGTGAAATATCTGTGTGCCTTATCTTCTCCAAATGTTATATGATTAAGTAAATGAGTGAGAATTATTTAAAAAGTAGTCACTATACTTTGAGCCCTATCTGTACCTAATTCTTGAATAATGAATCTATGATCTGCATTCTCCGAACTAAATCATATTCTGTAACTTTCTCAGTAAAGGACCTGGCAGGAAACTGACCCCAGCTTGGAGCTAAACTAACATATCACTTGCTGCAAGTAATATATAGAAATTATGTGAGAATTTAAACAAATAAACTGAAGAATTCTGATTTTATTCCTCTTATTAGCTTATATGTTAAGACTATAAACAATCAATATTTTAATTATCTCCACTATATAAATAAATTAGTAGGTTTTTTGACACAGTCTATTCTATCCTTGTTTTCAAATACCTTACCCCCACTCTCCCACCCACCCTAACAGCCCAAATTTGACTAGGTTGTTATCCATCATTTTAAGTGGTCATACTCTTGCTTGGCAGAGAATAAATAGTACCCTAAAGCTGATAAGACTTTCAATAAGCAATGCATTGAACAATAAGATACATATTGAGTAACTGCACTGGAAAACTGTCAAGCAACAGTTTTCTAATGATATTACTTATGTATGTAAATTGGTAAATATTATAAAAAATAACAAAAAAAATCTTACATGGTTTATTGTCCACTTCTATTAAAACATTTTGTCATGGAAAGACTACGTACACTAACTTATATTTATGGGAGTTTACAAAAAGCACTGCAGCCAATTTTTTTTTCAAAATAGGTCATCAATTAGCAATGACTGTTTTATTTAATCATCTTACCTGTCAACTGGTATTTCGAGAATCAGCAAGTCTGAAGCAAACTTGCTAAGTAGAGAGAAAAATTAGAAGGTGAAACCTTTGCATAAATATCTTTATTTTGATGCAGACAAGAAAGAAACTATGGTTGCCAAGGGAAAAATACCTAAACCACACATGGCTGAATATATAACAGACCTTAACGATGCCAGCTATTTAAGTAACAACTTTGACAACATATTTAAAAAACAGCAGAAATTTTTTTAAAAAGCTGCTTTCCTCCTTTGAAAACTACCTAGATCACACTTTTCTTGTAAAAACAGTAAAGGATGTGCTGCCAACTTAAATGAAAGCTGTTTCCTCTCTTTCACATATGGGTTCTCAATTGATGTATGAAATACTTTGGGAAACAAAGCTTAAGAAAATCAAAATTATCAGGTTCATTTTGCTCTTGAAAACAGTTTTCTCTACTTCTTGTGTAGAAAAGCTGATCATACTTTGGCAGATATAAGGCACCTCTTTTGAAATTGGTTAATGCCACTAGCAGCTACTCTTACCTGGCAATACACAACAGAGGTTTTTATTATTGCTGTTAATCAGTGAGGTGAACTGACACCTAGAATGGGCATATAACAGGCCTGCTGACTTTCTCCTTATAATTAAAAGATTCTAAAGATATTTGGAGGATGTTTGAAGAGGACTCTGATTTGTTGAAAGTGTCAAAGATTTGGAATAAAAATATCATCCTTGTTTCACTTATTAATTCAGAGGTTGAAAATCGTTTCCTGGAAAGGGACATATCCATGTATGTTCTCCTCTTCGTGCTCCTCCTCCTCCTTCTTGTTTTTCTTGTTTTTCTCCCCCATCTTTTAAAATTTTAAAACCTTTCAGCTTGTGGACTGAATCTGACCCACAGGTGTCACTTACTGACACGTGAATTAATTCAACAAATATTTTTAGGCAGTATGACCACTGCTCTCATGAAACTTACGGTCTACAAGCAGAAATAGGGGAATGAAAAAGCAGTTGTACCACAGTGTGTCTGATGCCATGATGTAGTATAGTTTGCTATAACTAACCTGGACCTCAAAGGTGAGCCAATTAGTTACAAAAATGATTAGTAGGAAGAGGTTGGGGATTTAGTGGTGAACACTGGAAAGACAACAACCTGTAAAAAAGCCCTGAAGTGAGAGTTTTGTATAACTGAGGAGTCACAAAATTTCACATGGCTTATAATGTTGAGAAGAAAACCTCAGAAACAGGGCTTGCAAGGCCTTATGTGCATGGTAAAGAGTTTAATCTTATAGGCAATGAAAAAGCATTGAAGCACTTTAATAAAGGATATGAAGTGAGCATATCCAGATTCTTAAAATATGTCTTTGGTTGCAAAGGGAGATTGAATTGGAGAAATTAAAGACAGGAGGGAGGTCACCATTTAGGAGTAGTGGCAGTAAGATAGAGAAGTGTAACTAAGTTCGAGGATATAACTATGGAAGAACTACAGTTGAAGTCATTTCTAAAAATCACTTACTCTCTTACCTACACAAAATCTAACAAATCATATTTCCTCACCCACTTGTCTATGAAGCTCAAGTGAATAATATATATCAAATAATTTAGCAACTATGAAGTACTACACACTTCTTATAAGAATAATGATGTTCTTATATATCATTTAAGTTAAAATTATTAAACACAGTACCCTCAATAAAATTTTAATTTGAACAACATTCAAGGAGACAAGTGGATATTTGTAAACCCTACTTTATTTCTTCTTTCCTAGATCAGGAAGCTCATAATTTGCTTCAGTATAGCCTCCTGGTAATTTGGGTTTTTAAAGTAAGCTGATTCTAGATATCTAGTCCCCTTGTAGCCTCTCTATGTTTGCTTTAGAATTGGAAAAGTGGCAAATAAATGAGCATCTTAAAATTTACCCCAGAGCCCTGGCCTGTGTGGCTCAGGTGGTTGGAACGTCATCCCATAAATCAAAAGGTTGCAGGTTGGATTTTCGATCAGGGCACATGCTTACGTTGTGGGTTCTGTCCCCAGTAGGGGCACATGCAAGAGACAACTGATTGACGCATAGAGAGGGAGTCAGGAGAAGAACCCACAGGAATACAGAAAAAAGATGTCTAATTTCAATCTTAAAAGTGTTGGCTGCATGACAGGCAGAGGCCACTTCCTATCTTTCGTTACTCAGGTTCTTCAGCATTTTAGGAGACTACTATTATAGTCATGCCATAGGCGTGGATATTCTGTGAGGACCGGATATTGTAGATAGTTGTTATGGTTTTGGGTGGAAATTGGGAAATGTGTTGCATTTCGTAAGACAGTAGCCTGTGGATGCAGAAGATTGGGTTATAGAGGAGGTCATGAGGATGTCAACCCTTTAGGTCTTTTGTATCATATATAGAACTCCTAGGAGCTGGGGGACGTGCCTCTTAGCTGAAATGTCTGTTGCAGGAGCATCATAAATTATCAGGATGGCTCAAAACACAGGCCTTGTTTCAGGTAACCAAGTCTATAGCTAGGAACTTCGTTTGAAACCACCTATTGATGTGGGGTGATTAGAGATAACCAGCTGGTAACACAACTGAATTATGAGAGTGTATATTCTTCATACTTTATTCACTGGTAATAGTATAACCTATTAAATGTTCAGATAAACATAAAGTTTTCTGTGAGCTCATGGCTTGTTTTTGAAAATTACCTGTTTTATCCCTTTCTTGATATATAAAAATGTAAAATATTAGAAATGTATGAAGTACTTTTCATATAAACATTTTAAAATTAAAAATTTGAAACATTCATATTCCTTCTAGGGAAAAAATATTAGTTTACCCATTATGTTGATGGAGCAATGAAATATATAAAATATTAACTGCTGATATAACACAGCAATGTTCTAAGAAGTAGTAAACTTCAGCATTTTCTTGGTGCAGTGCATCTTTAACGTGTAGAATATAGAGCACTGGATTAAATCCCCATGGTTTAATACCAGTTCTATTGCTAGGTTGCTCTGGGAAATTACTAAGTCAATTCATATCTCTGAGTCTCTGTTTTCTCATCTATATGATAAATGTTGAATATGATAATATTTTAATATTCTCAATGTTAAAATTTTGTTTCTTTTATGAATTGCAATGGATAAGCCAGAAATACACTGTGTACTTACACTGTTGTCTTAGTGACAAATTTCTATTAGCAGCAGAAATTCATACTAATGGAGATGGAATTCCTTATTAACCTATGAAACCCTTGAGATCATAAAATATCAAAGTTGTAAGTGGTCTCTAAGTACATTCCAGCAAACCTCTACTTTGGTACAACATGATCTCTATTCTAGAGCATCTCCTATTTAAAAAGAACTTAATATATGACATCTGTGTGTCTGTTTCAGGTCCTATGACTTATCTGAGACATTTATTTTGACATCAGTTGCAGTCGATGATAACTGTCAGGGAGGTTAAGACAATGAGAGTCCCCTTCCTTCTCCTTGCCCTGTAATTACTGATTCCTTACAAAAGACTGTGTTTTTCATCATCTACACTGTTATTTTCCTGTTATTTCTTATTTTCAAACACACGCATACACACACACACGCATTCTTCTTAGAAGATAGATTAAAAATATTGTGCACCAGTAAATGGGTCAGTAAGGTCATATAATGCTAATGAAGAAAGAGCTGGCTTCTATCCATCTGTGCATAACAATGCATCGCCAGGCAGAGCTGCATTCACTTTTTATTTTATTTTTCTCACTTTTAATGGAGTAATACAGCAATTTTTAACCTTTTTCTGTCATGGCACACATAAACTAATTGGTAAAATTCTGCAGCACACCAAAAAATGTATTTTTTGCCTATCATGCAGAAAAAATAAGTATGATTTTTATTTATTTACACAGGATGGTTATTGTTGTGTTAGCTGTTGCCACTTTTTATTTGACGATCCACGGGGAAAGACATAGTGTCCCTGACTAAATAGTCAGGTATTGCATGTCATAAAAATTCTTGCAGCACACTAGGTAAAAATTGCTGCAGTAGTAGATAGATAAGAGGTATAGCATTGCCATTTTGAAGGTGAAAAGATTCCTTGAAACATCATATGCATTTATCTTAAGGATGATTTGTAAATAGCATGTTCTTTGCATAGACAATACCATTTTGAAATGCTAAGCAACCCTTTTCTGAGTACACTTTTGCAACCTTTATTTCTGAAAATATTTCAGTAACTATAACTAAATTAAAGGCTTGAAGCTCAATATTCTCCCTTTCCCTCTCTTTCACTAACAGAAATGCTGAAAGTAGACTCATTGTTCAATAGGAGAGAGGTGCCAAATGAGTAAAAGAACCAGTCACAGAGGAGAAACAGTAGAGTCTGGGCAAGTTGCCTAAAGGCACACTTGGGTTAACCTTCATATTGGAATTAAAAAGGTGAATAATTTTTTCTTCATTTTTTCCCCTGAATTCTAACAATGAAAGAAATCTTTGAACTAAAGTTACTAGTTCTTTTATCACAGCAGAAAGAGGCAACAAGAAAGCAGGCTTTCAAATCAGAAAGCCCAGAGCTTGAATCCAAGCACCACTACTTCACTTACTTGTTATATGGTCCTTATGAATATACTTAATCAGTTTAACTTCATTTTTCTCATCTAGAAATTAGGTATTAAAATAATACCTATATATAATGACATTTATGAGAGTTAAATAAAAAAATTACCTGTAAATGGTATACTATGTACCTACAAAAAGATGTCCTTTAATAAATCATATCTATTACTATTATTTGGATATATTGAACAGATGTATTGAAGTTGAGTGTATATATTGAGGAACCACTAAATAAAAATGAGATTGAGCTGTTAACTTTTGGATTTATAAAATTTCCCCTCTATTTTAAAAAAATATGGATTAACAAAGAGTCAAAAAGACTATATATTCAAAATTATGTATTGGAAAAAAACAAATGTAAATCAAGAGACTTCCATATTTTCAGAAGTATGGAGTTATAGGGTGGTTTAGTTGATCCTATGTTGCAGATGGTTGAGTTTATCTTTTGTTGCAGAGTAGAGAATGAAACCAAATGACTTAGTCCATTTTATTTACAAGAATAACTTTTCTTAAGTTGCTAAGATAAAAATCATATTGGTAATTTATGCTGAACATGCCCTATTTGACCCTTCAGAGTTTCTCTCTGACCTTCTCCACCCTGCTCTATATCCCGTAAGACTAACGTTAGTTGTCTGTATCAGCTGGGCCAACTGTCCACTGACCTCAGCTTGAGTTCAGCCAATGGGGAGCTCCAGCAGGTGATCAAAAAGAAACAACAAAAATTCCACTTCTGGCCTAGGTGAAATACATACGTCATATTTATTGTACTCTTAAAAAGACCAATGAATTATACAAATATATAAAAAAGTAAGTATTAGTTATAGGACCTCAGGCGATGCATGACAATAATCACTGAGAGAGAAGAAGCAGTTTCCCAGCGTGCTGCCAGGAGAAGGTTTCCAGGTTGCAGTGCAGGGAGTGGAGATCTCTGTGTTGAGAAGAAGGAAGTGGGAACAAGGATGGCCAAGGCAACTAGAGGAGAGAGTCTCACAGAGCGAGCTCTAGATAGCTCCAAAGCATCCCCTGGAATCTTTAGCTGAGTACTCATGAACATGTGCATTGTGAGAAAATTGCCTGAGGCCTGAGGAAAAAAATTAGAGCAAAGAATAGGTAGAACAATCTTTGGTACCAACACAAATTAGGAATATTTTATGTTCCCACCAGACAATAAAGAGTCTCAGAATTATTAGGGCATTAAGTGCTCAAAATGGTATTTATTCAGTTGTGTAACGAAATGAACTCAAAGTAAAGGTTCTTTCGGTCCTACCTAATTAAACTTAAGAGCAAAAATTAAACCACATTTTAATAATTAAACTGTTCCCAAAGAAAAAAATAAAACAAAACTCAAGAGTATTTATAGATACAGAAATATCAAATAAGAAAGTAAAATCTGCCATGCCTGCCAAGCAGGAAAATATAACCCACACTGAAAAAAGTAATCAAGCAATAGAAACAGACCATGAAATGATCCTGATGATAAAATTTATAGACAAAGATATTAAAATAAAATAATTAAAATGTTTTTCAGGAGGTAGAAAAATTTACCATATTAGGTAAAGATGTTACATGGAGACATTAGAGAGAGAGAGAGAGAGAGAGAGAGCTCACACACATATATCACACACAGGTATGTATACAAACTGCTATAGATAAACGATATAATGCCTGAGATTAAAACTGTACTGGATAAGATTAAAAATAAATTAGGTACTAAAGGCAAAATAATTAACTTGAAGAAATAACAATAGAAACTATCTAAAATACATGGAGAAAAGAGTCTGAAAAAAGTATGAATAGAGCACAGTAAACTGTGAACCAACTTCAAATGGACTAATACATGAGTAATTGAAGTCATCAAAGCAGATGACAGCCCAAAAATATTTTAAATAATGACTGAAATTTTCTATATCTGATAAAAACTAGATATTATAACCTACAAATTCAAAACTTCTAAATTCAAACCACACAAAAAAATGTAGATTATACCAAGCCACATCATAATTTTTGAAAACCAGCATTAAAAATAAAAATCTTAGATTCCTAGAGGAAAAAGACCCATTGTATATAGAAGAAGAAGAATACTACATGACAAAGAAGGTTTTATCCTAGAGTAAAAGGTTGGTTTTATCATCAAAAATTGGTATTATTCATGCCATTAAAAGTATAATAATGAGAAATCACATGATCTCAATAAACTGTTTAAAAAGCATTAGGCAAAATTTAATGTGAATTTATGAGAAAAACACAGTAAACTAGAAACAAGGAAAATTCTTCAATTTGATAGAGGATATCTACAAAAAACTTCTAGCTAACATTATATTTATTGTTGAAAGAATAAATTTTTTCTCTTAAAACTTAGAATAAAAGGATTTTTTTCCCATTTTTACTGAACACTGAATTAAAAATCCTAGTCATTGCAATAAGGCAGGGAAAAAAAGTAATGTAATTATTACAGTTAGAAGTAAAAATATTATAACAGAAAATACATGTCGGAAAACTGATGGAATTCCCCACCAAAAAATAAAACACATGGTGAATTAATAAACAAAATTATCCATATTCCCAGATATATAATCAATGTCAAAAATGAAATTTTATTTTTATAAAATATAAATATATTCTTCAGATTTTATATTTTTAAAATGCCATTTATAATAACATCTAAAAATAGCATCATATCTATATCTCATAAATCTATAAAAATTGTGCAAGACTTATAATCAAAACCAAAAATATATGGTTGGAAATAATTCAAGAAAGCCTCAATAAATGAAGAGATACTTCATTTTCAAATACAATCATGAGCTTCATGGTAACGTTTGATGAATGATGGATTGCATCTATGATTGCCTAGTGACATCACAGCCATTATAATCATAAAGAGGCAGAGCAATGAATCACTCACATGTTTGTCGGGGTGCTGATGTAAACAAATCTACTTCACTGCTAGTCAGTATAGTATTTATGATTATGTAGAGTACATAATACTTATAGTAAACAACTATGTTACTGATTTAGTATTTACTATACTCTTTATTATTGAGTGTAATCTTTCAATGTATTTTTAAAAGTTTGCTATAAAAAGTTTACTGTTGTATGCCATGTTATGCCAGCAGCACCCTCATATATGTTGTGCTTACATCTTTTGACTGTATCATTTTTCATGTTCTTGATTTATTCTCGTGTTTTTTGTTCATGTCCCCTAAGCACAAAAAATCCTCTAATGTTGACATAAAAGGCAATATTTAGTGATCAAACTGGAAACTAAATTAAAAGTGATTTAAATTAGTGGTGGTTATTGCTCACCAGTCAGACATGTCCCATTCCACCATAGCTACGATTTTGAAGAACAAGGACAAAGTGATGAAGACTGTTAAAGGATCTGTTTCATTTGAGGCTATGAGACCAACAAAAATCTGAAAAGGGCTTATGACCAATATGAGAAACTTCTAATGACCTGAACTGAAGACCAGACAGAGAAGCATATCCCTCTTAGTACCATGATGAACATGGCCAAAGCAAAAAGTTTGTTCGCAATATTGAAAGAAAAGTCTGGACCCAACGACAATGTGAAAGTGAGTGGTGAGTCTGAGAGTATTGATGAAAGACAGCTGAAGAATATTTGGAAACTCTAACTAAGGCTTTTATGGAGGAAAAAGTACTTGCTAGAGCAAATATTAAATATGAATCAAGCCTCCGCATTCTGGAAATTGCTGCGTGTGAAAGGACTTATCCATCAAGAGGCCAAGTCAATGCCAGGTTTCAAGGCTTTAAGGATAGGATGACAGTCTTGCTTGGGGGCAATGTTGCAGCTACAAATTGAAAACCTTTGTGATCTGGCACAGTGAGAACCCAGGGGTCTTCAAGCATATCAGTGAGCACACACTGCCAGTGCACTGCAGGAGCAACAAGAAGTCATGGATGACCCAGATTCTTTTCCAAGATGCCCTCATGAATTGATATTCCAGTGAATTGGAGAAGTATTATTTGGAAAATAAAAGACTTTTTAAGATTTTTCTTATTGTTGGTAATGTTCCGAGACATTCTCTTCTTATTGGTGATCTTCATCCCTTATCAAAACCGTGTTTCTCCCTTCAACACCACCGCTTTAATCCACTCAATGGATCAAGGAGTTAGAGCAGCTTTTAAGGCTTCCTACCTGAGAAGGACCTTTTTCCAGGCTACTGCTACAACAGAGGAAGACATGGAGAAGACACTAATGCAACTCTTGAAAGATCACAACATCTGTGACTGCATCCAAAACTTTGCTTGGGCTTGTGGTGAATCACCAAGGAGCATAAGAATGGCATCTGAAAGAAGGCATTCAACAAGTTTGTCCATAAATTCATAAGATTTGCCAAGAATAAAGTGGTTGCAAAAATCAACAAGGCTACGCTCGAGATAGCAAACAACTCTAACTTGGGTATGGATGAGGATGACATTAAGGGGCTCCTAGAAGTGGTTCCTCAGAAATTGACAAGTGAGTAGGGGTTCGAATGGAACAAGAATGAACAGCTGAAAAAGAAGCAAGGAAAGGAATGTTGCAGGGGAAGAAAAAGAATCCCCAAGAAAATTCACAGTGAAGTTTAGCAGAAGCTGTGCAGACTTTAACAAGCCCTTAAAATATTTGAAAACATGGATCCCCACATTGAAATGTTTTGATCAACAGAGAGAAATATCTGTGGTGCATTATCTACTTACAAGCAAATACATAATACATAAACAAATCAAGCAAACCATGGACATGTTTCTGAAAAAAGTGACACCCCCTCAAGAAGAGCCCCTTGTAGATTCTCAGGAAGTGTCCCAGAAGGAGGCATTGTTATCTTCGTGTATGACAGTTTTGTGTATTATTGCCTCTGAAGATCTACTAGTGAAACAAGATGTGTAGATGAAAGACAACGGTGTTAATGATCCTGACCCTAATGTGTTTGTGTCTTATATTTTAGCGAAAAAAGTTATAAGTAAAAAATAGCAAAGAGCTTATAGAATAAGGATATAAATAAAAAATATTTTTGTAACATCTATCAATGTGTTTGTTTTAAGCTATATATTATTATAAGAGAGTCTGAAATTTTTTTAAATTTATAAAATAAAAATTAATAGTAAGCTAAGATTATTTTATTATTGAAGAAAAAATATTTTTGTAAATTTAGTGTAGCCTTTGTGTACAATGGTTATAAAGTTTACTGTAGTGTACAACAATGTCCCAGGCCTTCATATTCACTTCCAATCACTGACTGACTACCCCAGAGCAACTTTAAGTCCTGCAGGCCCAATTCATGGTAGTGCCCTATACAGGTATACCATTTTAAACATTTATATCATATTTTTACTGTACTTTTTCTATGTTTAAGTATGTTAAGATACAAAAAAACGAACCATTACATTATAAATGCATACAGCATTCAGCACAGTAACATGCCGTACAGATTTGCAGCCTAAGAGCAACAGGCTGTGCCACACTGCTTAGGTATGTAGTAGGCTGTACCACCTAGGCCTGTGTAAGTGCACTCTCTGATGTTCACGCAAGAACAAAATCACCTAATGATTCATTTCTCAAAACACATACCTGTCATTAAGCGATAAATGTCTGTGTTGGAAGACTTGGTGTAAAGGTGACAATTCTCTCCAATTAGTCTACAGATTCAGTGCTCTCTTGGTCAAAATTTCAGCATGAATTTTTGCATAAATTGGCAAGCAAACTCAAATTCATACAGAAAAAAAATCATATAAAGAATTAAATAATTGGAAGATTTATAAATCTTGATATTAAAACATTTTATTGAATTAATCACAACAATGTAGAATTAGTGTAAAGATAAAGATCATCTTAATAGAATAAAGACCAGAAAATATGTGTAAAATTCACACAGATATAGTAAATTGAATTTTGCAAAGATATATATCATTTCAATTAGAAAATAGTTTTGTTTTGTTTTAACAAATGGTGCTTGAACAATTGGAGGTTTCTGTGAAAAAAACATGAATTTCAACTCCTATTTCAGTCTATATGCAAAAATTATTTTGAGATAAGCCATAGACCTAATGAAAAGCTAGAATCACAAAGCTTCTACTAGAAATTATAGAAAAATATACTCCAGAACTTGGGGTAGGAAAATATTTTCTTTTGAAAGTATAAATAGATACATTTATTTAGAATGAAAATAAGAGTAAATTATAATTTTAAAAATACCAACAAATACCACGAGCACATAAAATTCAAGAAGACGACATTAAATTGACTCATCATTAATTATCTGGTTGGCATATTTCTATAATGCTATTCCTCAAATTTTTCCTAGCTGAAAACACTTTGATTGTCTTCTCAAATGACAATTATGCAATATTTTTTATACAGAAACTTCAGAGATAATTCAATTGTTCTTCTAAAATGATTGATGAAAAAGTCTCACTTATTGACCTTTTATAAAATCTTTTTCAGTTTCACAATTTGTTATGAGTAATGTCACATAAATTTTAGGACTGTTTTTAAATTGGGAAAAGTCTTACTCAGTTTCTTTTATTTAAGACCTATAAGACTCCAGAATATTTCAAATTTTCTTGTGCAACAACTAATCATAACCATTTTTTGAAATAAAATCATGCATTAACCATTTTGTTGTCATAGTTCCATTATGGACACATAATATAAAAAATTTAAGTTATCTTCATTTAAGTCTTATTTTCAGAGATGTAATAAAATGCATGACTTGAGTCAATATTTTTGTGAAAATGCATAAAACATACAACTTGTCACACAAAAGTATTATTTGTAGTGCTGCCTAATGTTTGTGCTCATAAACACCAAGATTCATATATATTCTTTTTTCTTCAGCTTTACTGAGGTACAACTGACAATAAAAAGTGGTATGTTAATGTGTATAATGTGATGATTTGTTTTACATATACATTGTGAAATATTTACCACAGCCAAGCTAATTAACATATCTATAAACTCATACAGTTACTTTTATTCTTGTGGTAAGAACACTTAGAATTTAGCCTCTTGTGATATTTCAAATATACAAAACAGCATTATTAATTATAGTCACCATGCTGTACACCAAGTAGCTCAGTTTGTTAGATCATTGTCCTGATATGCCAACGTTGGAAGTTAGATCCTTGTCTAGGGCAAATACAAGACTCAGTCAAGTAATTCATACACATCTATGTCTCTCTCTTTCCCTCTGTCTCTCTATCTCCCCTCTCCCTTCTTCCTGACTGCCAGCTGCTTGCAACTACCATTTTACTCTCTGATTCTATGAGTTTGTTTTTTTTTATCTCACATGTAGGTAAACACACAAAGTATTTGTCTTTCTGTATCTTATTTTACTTAACCTAATACACTCCATGTTCAATTTCATGTAATTACAAGTGACTCCTCTTTTATATTTTAATATGGTTGAAAAATATGTTATTTTATTGTGTGTGTATGTGTATATATATCTCACATTATCTTTATCTATTCATTGATTGACACTTAGGTTATTTTCATATGTTGGCTATTGTGGATAATGCAGCAATGAACATTAGAGTACAAAATATCTCTTTGAAATAGTGGTTTTGTTTTTCTTAGATACATGTATACCTAAAAGGGAAATTGCTGGTAGTTCTATTTTTAGTCTTTTTGAAGAACTTCTGTGCTGTTTTCTATATTATATTTGCCATAGTACTGTTCCCTATACAATTTTCAATTGACATTCCCACCAACAGCATACAAGAGTTCCCTTTTTAAAACATCCTTGCCCACATTTGTTATCTCCCGTCTTTTTTATAATGGACAACTTATTAGGTGATTTGATTTTCATTTTCCTGATAATTAGGGATGTTGGGAACTTTTTCATATACTTAACTGACCTTTTGTATATTTTCTTTGAAAAAAAAAGTTTATTCAGGTCCTTTGCCCAGTTTTGAGTTGTGGTGGGGTTTTTGTGTTTGCTTAGTTGGGTTTTTTTGCTAAGTTACAAGAGTTCCTTATACATTTTAGATATAAATCCTTTAGCATATATATGGTTTACAAACATGTTGTCCCAGTCCATTGGTTACCTTTTCATTTAGTTTGATGTAGTCCCATTTTTCCCTTTGTTTTTGTGGCCTGTGCTTTTGGTGTCATTGCCAAAAAATCATTGCCACAACCAACATCAAGGAGCTTTCCCCCTGTGTTTACTTCTAGGAGTTTTTAACTTCAGATGTTACATTTAAGTCATCAATCCGTTTCATGTTAATTTTTAAGTAGAGTGTAAGATAACTGTCTAACTTTGTTCTTTTGTATGTAGATATCTAGTTTTCCCACCGTGTTTTGAAGAGACTATCCTTTTCCTTTTGTGTGTTTTTGGTGCTCTTATCAAAAATTAGGTATGATCCTTGTTTTGCTAATGCTTTGTTGAGAATTTTTGCATCTGTATTCATCAGCAATACTAGCCTGTAGTTTCCTTTTCTTGTAGTGTCTTTGCCTCGCTTTGGTATCAAGGTAATACTGGCCTGTGGTGAGTAGGGGTGGAGCTAGACCATGGATCACTTCAGGATCCACAACCAGGATCAAGGTCAGCAGGTCCATTACCTGAGGAATGAGCAGGTATGACTCATGTCTTCTCACTTGGCAGGTGGTGTTTGTAGCCAAAAAGTGTTGTAGCTGACTCCACAGGGTGATAGGGCTGTTTCCACTTCTATAGCTGAGACCACGGTCATACAAGGCTGCCACCTGGGCATGGGCCTGAGTTCTTAAAGTGGCCATCTTTGATCTTGGGTTCCTCTAGAGTTTTACAACCTCCTGTCTGGATTCTAAAGCTCCCATAAAACATGTTTGTCTGGGAATGGTTACCAAGTTATTGTAGCTTGTGGGATACAAGCTGAGAACTCATATTCTGCCATTTTTCTGATGTCAATCTCCAGGAAAAGACTTCTTAAACACAACTGAAACTGAATAAACTACAAAAAAATTAATAAATTTTAATTCATTAAAATGAAACATTTGAACAGTAAAATGTGCCATCAAGAATCATTTCACAATTCATATGTATATCAAATCTTTATGTTATATATTTAAATATCTGACAATTTTTTGTCAACTATCCTTTAATAAGCTAGGGTAAAATTAATACCGTAAGTTACTCTGCAATAAGGAAAATATAGTTGAAAAACCATATTAGAGAAAGAACTCATATCCAGAAAACATTTAAAAATGAGTCAATAATAAAAAGATAAGCTATTCAAAATTGTGAAAAGATTTCAGCATTCATTTCACAAAAGATAATATATAGTCCATAAGCATATGGAAAAGTGTTTATATCATTGATCTTCAAAAAATACAAGTTAAAATTGTAATGAAACATTATTTTCTACCCAGTAGGGTAGCTAAATTAAAAAAAAAGATAACTCATAGCAAATTAATGGTGCAACTGGATCTTTCTTTAATGATGTGAGTATACAATGGTACAAATTCCCTTGAGAACCTTTGGAATTTTCTTTTGAAGTTAAACATAAATTTACCCTATGATTCAGTAATTCTACTACTAAACATTTGCCCCAGGTAAATGAACATGTATGTTTATACAAAAACTTATATAACAAGATTGATAACAGCTAAGAACAAGCATAACTAATATATGATATTAGACTAATACTTCTTGATTACTTTTTAAAGGTGGTAAACTAGCTAGAAAGGGTCATGAGGGGAATTTCTGGAGTGAAAACATCTCTGTCTTTCCTGGCATTGTAGTTGCACAATTTTGTACAGTTATCAAAACTCACCCACCTGGTTTATTTTATATAAATCATGCTTAAAAAAGAACTTGTTTAAAACTTAGGTACATTTGAGAAAAGCAAAATGATTCTAGAAATGAAAGAGATAGAGGAGACTTGAGGACAAGGAACCATGGACAAGGTCAAACACTTGTGTTCAAGGAAAGGAAGACACATGGAGAGACTAAAAGGACAGTGAATATGAATTAAGTCATCGATATGAATAAGAATGCCTGCCAGATTAAAGAGAAAAATTTGAAAGACAAATGAAACCTTGTTTATATGTACAATAAATAAGAATTAGAAAAAAAGGCAAAGGGTACATAATGAATAGGATCTAACTTGGAGATTTATAAATATGAGACAAGGGTATTATGAGAAAGTTTATAGTGTACAGAGGCATAATGATTTTCCCAATAATCACTTCCCTGACCAACTCTAGCTTCAATTTGAAATTCGGCACTAACTGAGAGAATAATCTTCCAATTCTGACACAGAGACAGGAAAAGAAAGAAACAGACAGACTTTCTTACTTTTACCTTTTTTCAGGTTGTGAATCCACAAATATATTTTTAGTGTTCATAATTATCTTAAGGAAAAATAATTTTTCTCAACACAATAATTCATTATATAGTTATTATGCTAGAATGGATATGTTAATTTACTCAGTCTATCAGTTATGATATTTTCTATAAGAGAATAACATGTTTACATTTGATTAAACACATCTTGGGTGATTTCAGAGCTATCGTCAAGCTAAATCCTCATCTTGGTACTCTTGTTAGCAGGTCTGTTGACCCTGACCTCTTGTACAACAAAGAAGAAATTTGCAGATGGTAAGAGGACATGGTATTGCTATAATGTCTGCAAGGGTCAATTGACAGGTATAGAAAATCCATCTAAAACAGGTTTTTCTACACTAAAATTGTATTTACTATTCTGATTCAGTTTTCCTTTTATATAGATTTCACCTTGCCAGTCACCATATCACTGAGAAAAATAACATATTATATATAGAGGAACAAAGATAAGTAGGGCAGAAGATTTCTTACTGGCAACAAGCAAAAAAACAAAAGAGGAATAGATTTAAGTTACCCAAGGAACTAAACTATTAACCTAGATCTCTACTATCAATGAAAATATCTTTTAAAAGTGAATAGAGAATAATAACTTTTTCATATGTACAAAAATTAAAGGTTTTTGGCATCAGTGGCCTCATACTACAGGAAATGTTAAGGGCAATCTTTAGATAAAAGAAAAATGGTATTGAGTGGAAATGTGTATCTATACAAAAGAATGAGAAGCACTGAAAATAACTACACGCATAAATATATAAAATATTTTTTGTTTAGTGTAAATCTCTTTAAAATAAAAATTGTTTAAACAACAATATTAATATACTGAGTGGTTTACAACATACAGGGTAAAGCAAAAGTAGGTTTATAGTTGTTCACATGGAAAAAACACAACAATTAATAAATAATAATACAAGAATAAACTTGGTGTTTCACATACTTACAACTACAAACTTATGTTTGCCCCACCCTGTATGTAAAACAAATGGGTATGATAGTAGCATAAAAATCATAAGGGAAGAAATAGAAGTATTGTAAGGTTTTAATACCATATATTAAGGGATATAATGTCACTTGAAGGTAAATTGTGATAAGTTGAAGCTGTATATGGTTAAACCTTAAAACAACTACTAATATTTAAAAAAAATACAGCTAATAATCCAACAAGAGATAAAGTAGATTTATAAAAGTATGCAATTAATATATAAAAAGACAGAAAATGAAAAATGAAGACAAAGAGAACAAAGAACACATGAAACAAAGAGAAAACAATAGTAAATGATAGATTTAAACCTAATAGTATCAATCAAACCTAACAGCCTTTAAGACAAGTGATCTAAATACTTCAGATAAAAAAAGAAATATTGTCAGAGTCAATATAAAACAATTCCTTCTATAAAGAAACACACTTTCAATATAATAAAAAATAGGTTAAAATTTAAAAGATGGAAAAAAGATTCCCCATGCTAACACTAAAAAAAGAAAAGGTCTGGAGTGGTTATATTAACATCAATGCAGATTTAAAACAAAGAATAGCAGGTGTAACTAAGGTCATTTCATAATGACAAAGCTTTGAATTTTTCAAGAGAATTTAAATGTGCTGAATACATACAAATTTAGTCACAGAGCTTCAAAATATGCAAGGTAAAAACTCATAGAACTTTAAAAAAATAGACAAATCCACAATTACAGTCAGATACTTCAATAATCTTCTCACAATAGTTAGTAGAATAGTTATACAGAAATTTAATAATGCTATAGATTTGAGCACTGCTATCAACCATCTTGTCCTAATTGGCACTTATAGAACATTTTACACAAATACAGCAGAATATACATTCTTTTAAAATGCATATAAAAATTTTATAAAAATGTACAATATTCTGAGCAATAAAACAGGTATCAATATATATGAATGACTCAAGGCATGTTCTCTAAGATCAAACTATTTTTGTAATGATACTAAAGTACTTTTTTTTTAACTCACATTTTCTCAGGTGTTTAACGTGGCGTTTTTCAGAATCTATGTGATATGTGATATCACAACAGATTGAATGCAGAAGCAGATAGGAGAATCCAACTACTTTTATTGTCATACATTAAATGTATTTTCAAAATTTAAAACAATGCCACTCTACTCACTAACATTTTTTGAAATGTGTTATTTTTTCATAAAATATATTGATGTATAAGACTTTTAAGTTGTTTTAAATTATGTAATGCTGATTCTAAATTTTTTCAGTTTTAATATCTAACATTGTAAATATTGATAGACATAGCTGATATAAAAAAAAGCCCTCTTTGTATGGAATATATAACTGGAAGCAACAAATGAGCAAACAAGAAAAAAACTCCACAGACACAAAAAATGGTATGGTGGTTACCAGAGAGCATGAGGGTGGGGTATAGTTAAGGATAAACGGGGTCAAACATATGCTGATGGAAGAAGATATGACTTTGGGTGGTAGGCACACAATGCAATATACAGATGATGTATCATAGAATTGTACACTTGAAACCTATATAATTCTATTAATCAATGTTATCCCTAAACATTTATTTTTAAAAAAAAGAAAGGGAGATCCTCTTTGGAGATTTCAATAATTTTAAAGTATGCAAAGCAGTAATGAGACCAAAAAACTTAACAACCATTGTTTCAAAGCAATTCAGACATTGCCACTCTTTGATTCATGAAAACATTACTGGTTTTCCAACTGGGTATCTCCATCTTGATGTGTCCTTCACACTCAAAGTTTAACATATTCAATACCAAACTCATTCTCTTCTCCTTTCCCACCAGGTCTGTTCTTTCTGTCAGCATGTCTGTTTTTGTTAATGCTTCATTTTCTGACGAGCTGACACTTGAAACTTTGGAGCAGGTATAATTTCTTCTCTTTTCCACTTTTGGTCTCTCTGTTAAGGGTTTATATTTTGTTACTTTACTTGATACATCTACTTATTAGATTGAAATTCCCTGAGGATAAACTTCATATATTAATCATCTTTTCTATTTATGATAATAGTGATCCCATACTCAAAAATAAGACCTATTAGTGGAATGATTCACAAATAATTGTTTGACTAAAAAGACAGAAAATTGATACTGACTATTTAACATTGCAGTCACAATGTTACTTGCATAACTTGGAACATTTATATTATTTGTTGGAATTAATTCATTATTTAATACAAAATAATGAGTCTGTTCATGAGCCTCTGGTCATAATTAAACACAGCAATGTGATTTTAATTATATTTGAATTAGCACCATCATAAAATACCAATATGTTCAGTAATGAAAAAATATTAATATGTCAGTGTATGAGAGCTCAAGATTGGTTTAGAACCACACAGAGAATACACTAGGCAAGAGGAGCTGCAAATAGTGCCAGATAGTTTTGCATCAAGCTTCTTGCACCTAAATTTGTGCCTCTACTTAAAATAGCCATGAGTGCTGAAACCTGGGTAAAGCATTTAACAAAGGCACCAGCGCTAGGACCCAGCTTTGTTCAAGTAGAGACATTTCCAACCATATGATAATGATATTTGAGGAGGGTGAGTCGTTATAGAGTCAGGACAGGAAACTAAGAGGAAGTTTTAAAATATGGCTGCTGCCTGACATCTACTCTTACGAGATTATGCATGCTGTGGAGAAAGTTCTTGCCAGGGGTAGAAGAATCAACAAATAAAGGTATTGCAAGTGGAATAATATTTGAGGACCAAGGCAAGAGCACTGTGCTAGTTATGAAGAAGTGGTAGGACCTTGATCGCAAATCATCTTCTGTGGTTGGAACTGACTGATGTGCGAGATTGCCACTTCGTGTTTGGCCAGGAGGAAGACCCTCTCTGGCCTTGTTTAGCTTTACCTTTAAAGAAGACATTCTGCAATGATTATGTCAACTTGTTATACTGTCCCTGGATCACAGGGAGTTACATTTACCAAGACAGGTTATGTGGGTAGCTAAGACATAGAGAGGATCACTATTCCCTTAATCATTTAAACTAACTGGTAAAGCAGTATTCAATAAATTACAGTACTTTTAAAACATAACTAATTGCTTCTCTACTTTTGTTTCTAAACCATTACCAAATTTGAGTTAAAACCTCAAACACTGCAGCTATCAGCTATGCCTACAGTTACAATCAATTATATTATTTTGACTTCATTTATTTTTTAATTAAGCATATCATGTTAACTTAAGCCAGGTATCAATTTGGTTTTGGCTAGTTGATTCATTAAAATAAATTTCTGAAATAGTTTGAAATTATAAAAATGCAAGAACTTTTTTAGCTTATTTAATTTATACAAAAGTGAACCAGTTCAAATTTCTTGACTAGAAAACCCAAACAAGAAGAGAAATAAATTACTGTATTTATTTCAGTTTGGTATATGAGTACTTTTGATGATCCCTTAAGTAACAGTTTTTAATTTGTAGTATGAGAAATTTGAAGAGGGTTAAAAAAAATAAATCAATCTTTCATTTTATCAAGAAACATTTATTGGGTGTCCAGTATATGCCAGGAACCAATAAAGAAAATCATTGCACAAAATATCTTAATCTCTTTCCTAGAATGAGGCAAAAGTTACTTCTAGAAAAGGTAAATGGTCAATACTCTAGAACATAGGAAAGAACGTGGATTCAACCATATTCATTCATTTGCTTCTATTATAAGAGAAATGTCATTACCAGCACCATAGAGGCATCCTTAAAAATAAATATTTTAGTATTCTGCAAGAAGAGCTCAGATAAAATAAAATGATTCAAGAATTCCTCATTCGCTGAAGTATGGATAAATTATGATGAAATGAAGCAGTTAAATGTACTCCATTTCATTACAAATATAGATAAAATAGTTGTACAATTTTAAGTCCATTTTAACCATCATTCCTTCTACCCTATAGAGAAGGAAATTTGTGTGCACAGATTGTCTTATACTACATTGTTTTTTCCACTTAGCAGCGTATGTTCATGTTAATAAATAAGGTGGTCACTTATTACATATGTACACAGGCAAGCCCCATATGAATTAGGGTCACTCTAAGAAGAATCAACACATATTCATTCTCTCTCTCTCTGTCTCTGTGGACTCCCTTTAGAGAAAAATAGATGAAAAGGTTAAAAGGGGAGCAGTTATCTCTACCCTTCAAGCGTTATTCCCCTTGAATAGTTTCAGCCAGAACTATTTTAAATTTAAGTATTTCAAATACTAGAAATTTGTGTAAGGTTTTGTTGAAAGAAAGGGTTTTATAAGTTTTGAAAAAAATGAAAACTTTATCTTTAGTCAATAGAGAAAATATGAGCAGTTTATTAAATTGCTTCCCATCATTAACTTATGAATAAAATTTGATAACCAAATACAATGTCAGATGTCAAAAGAATATTGTCTTAGCAAAGGGCAATATGTTTGAACTTTTGTGGTTGGTTAAGGCTTTCTGATAAGCCAACAAAGTTTTCTTAATGAAAAGTCACATTGGATTGCTAGATTAAAGATCCAGGAGAATTGGATACTATTATTAACTTAAACTAGCAACCAAGAGGTTTCACAACTGAGGTGAAATTTTAATGAAAGAAACCAAAAAGGGAAAACCAAAGGAGTTGGAGTGTGTCCTACAGAGAGAGAACCATGATAACAATTCCATTAAAGTGACTAATCAGAATGAGTAGAAACAAGATTCTTATATTATTGAGACTTTGTGAAAGCTTATAATGGCTAGAAATACTCAAATGATTATAGCAGTATAAAAGAATAACATGATTCCATAAGCAAATAATCAAATTAATCACTGAATTAAAATACATAAAATACATTAAAAATGATTAGAAAAAAATTAGTCCAAATGAATGTATAAAATTTTATTTCAAGAATTCTAGTAAATATGCTTTATTCACATAATCTAAATTAAAATTTTTAAGCTACTAGGTAGAAAGATTATTAGAATATTTTCTTTTTCAATATTTAAAATAATCAATATCCAATTAATATGTTTGAAAACCAAATGACCATTAAGAGAGAAATAAAATGGTATTAAAATACATTTATCATAAGAATTAAATATACCAAATTTCATAAATTTACTACAGGGACCTTGAAGTTTTATTAATATGAAAATTTATGACTTTAGAATATAGTGATTTTAAAATGTTTATGATGCAATACAATGTCTGAGTTATTTTAAAAAGTCACTTTCTTTTCAATTAATGGGCAAATTATGCAGTATTTTTATATCTGTTTCTAATAATCATCCTTTATCAATTCTCTTAGAAGTTTTTAATCCCATAATTCACTTTTTATAATTTTGACAAGTGAAAGTAGTTGTCATTAGAAGTTATCCAGGACTTATCATGTAAATAATGAATGTTCCTATTACAGCCTTTGTCCTGAGACATCTACAAACATAAAGCAAAGGACAGGTAAAAACATGACATTAAATATTTTGTTGACTTTTTTCCCACTTTACTGAGATATAATTGACATATAACATTGTATAATTTAAGGTGCACAACCTGTTAACATGATCCATTTATATATTGTAAAATGATTACCATAATAACATTGGTTAACACCTCCAACACATTATACAATTATCATTTTTTTGTGGTAAGAACAACAAAGTCTACTCTCTAAGCAATTTTCAAGTATATATTATAGTATCATTAGCCATAATCACCATGATTTATATTTGTTGACTTGTTTTTGTGGTAAACAATAAATTATATTATCTTGACATCCATGAACAAGAAAATAAAATTTTCAGATGTGCTGTGTATTCAATAAATGAATTAATCTAGTTATTTGTCTTGAATACCACATTAAAATAACAATTAATGGCACTGGACAAGAATATGTATATGGTATATAAAAAGTTTACTCATCAATGTTTAAAAAATCTCAAACTGCAGATCCTTCTCTTGGGGTATAATATATTTTCATTTTTATGTATTGATGTCTAGGGTAATATTATTTTGGAAATTTTTATTTAAGGTAGAGGGATTTAAAGTTGATTTATGTTTTTTTCTTAGAAAAATTTACAATACAATGGCATGTTATGAATTGGTGTACATAAATCGAGTGTTATACAATGAGGTTTTGAGAGAAACTTTTATGAATATTTGACAATTTTTCTTTTATTTTAATAATTTGAAAAGTAAATCTGCATATTGATAAATTAGAATATAATCCTAAAAGAGGATCAAAATGCCAAAATAAATGTAGAGTCTTTTTATCAATAAGTCTTTGCTTTTTATAGTTGTTGAATACCTATTCACCTCCAGGATTTCTAGTTTCTAAATATTATAACATTATTTATAGCATGCCCTATATATTGACAAATTTAATGTCAGTTAAAAAATTAAGCATATTAAAGTATTAGAAATATAAAGTATGGCATAAAAAGAAGTAAAAAAAGAGGGAATTGCACATAGTAGCCCTTGTTCATCCATATTTGTAAACTTCTGTAAACTTTTAAAACAAGGAAAAACTACAAGGCAAAGATGTACTCTCAGCACACTTTTTAAACATCATGCTGGAAGTTCTACATGATGCAATAAAAAGAAGAAATAAAAGATATACAGATTGGGAAAGAAGAAATAAAACTGTCTTTGTTCACAGATGACATGACTGTCTATGTGGAAAATCCAAAAGAATCAATAACAGAAAATCTCTGAAACTAATAAATGATTATATTAATGTTTTAGGATACAAGGCTAATATATAAAATCAAACATTTTCCTATATGTCAGCAATAAATAAGTAGAATTTGAAATTAAAAACACAGTACCAATTACAATAGCAGACCCAACACACAAATGAGAATACTTAGATATAAATCTATCAAAATATGCACAAGAACTATAGGAGAAAAATTATAAAGCTAATGAAAAATTCCAAAGAAGAACTAAATAAATGGAGACTTAGTCTATGTTTATAGATAAAAAGACTCAATATTGTAAAATGACAATTCTCCCCAACTCAATCCAAGGATTTAAGCACTGAAAATCCCAACAAGCTATTCTGTGGATATCATAGGTTTATCTAAAACTATGTTATCCTAAAGTTTCTGTGGAGAGGCCAAAAAGCCAGAAATCCATCACAATATTGAAGGAGAGGAACAGAGTTGGGGGATCAACATGACCCAACTTCAAATTTTATCAATAAAGCTACAGTAATCAAGACAATGTAGCATTGGCAAAAGGATAGATTAATAGATCAATGGAACAGAAAAGGGAGCCCACAATAGATCCACATAAATATAGTAAATTGTCCGTTGACAAAGGATGAAAAGAAATACAATGCGTCAAAGACAGCTTTTTCAAAGAAATATTGCTGAATAACTAGATATCCACCATAAAAAAAAAAAGAATGTAAACACAGAACTTATACTTCGCAAAAAGCATCTCAAAATGGATTATAAAACAAAATGTAAAATGAAAAACTATAAAACTCCTAGAAGACAACATAGGACAAAATCTAGATGACCTTCGGTATGACAATGACAGTTTGCATAACACTCAAATCATATCTGTAAAAGAAAGAATTGATAAGCTGTACTTCACTGAAATTAAAAACTTCTCAGCTAAAGTAATGCCAAGAGACTAAGAAGGCAAACCACAGACTAGGAGAAAAAACTTGCAAAAGATACATCTATAAAGGACTATTGACCAACACATTTATGGAACTCTTAAAACTCAACAATAAGAAAACATACAACTCAATTAAAGAATGGGCCAAAAATCACAACAAACACCTACATCATCAAAGAAGTTATACAAATGACAAATAAGCATATAAAAATGCTCCACATCATATGTCTTCATGGAAATGCAAATGAAAACAGTGAGATACCACTACACATATTAAAATGGACTAAATCTGAAATTACTAACATTAAATGTGCTATTATGTATTTCTCCAAACCAATAAAATGTATGACACCAGAAGTGAACCTTTATATAAAGTGTGGACTTAGGGTACTAATTATTTAATGTAAGTTCATCAATTATAACAAATGTACCACACTGACAGGGGACTGTTAATAATGGGGGCGGTTATGCATGCATGGGAGCAAGGAGTATATGGGAAATCTTTCAATTCCACTGAGTTTTACTATGAACCCAAAACTGCTTTTTAAAAGTAGCCTATTTTTAAAAATGGAACAAAGCTTGCTTCCCACCATGATGAGGAAGCATGGTCTGTACTTAGCAATGGAAACAACTAGAAAATTGGACAAAATATATCAAACATTGTTTTCAAATATTGGAAAATATACATGGTACAACTATAACCTTCAAAAACGGGGGAAACAATAGAAATGAGCCCTATAAGCACTGAAGTTCTCCTTGTGGAGGCACAGTCAAGGCTGTAATGGAATGAGGACAGTCACAAGCAGGGCAGGGTGATCCCACCGACTGCAGAGGGACTTTCAGTTCAGTGAGTTTAAGGTAATGAAAATTTGGAAAGCAAAGCTCCAGATGGAAAAAAAAAAAATCAACCAAAGAGTTTCAGGAATCTACAATGCGTAGTGGTCCCCTTGAATCTGTTGCTAACACTAAACTGTACATGCATACAAAAAGACCCTATGAGGCCAGGCCAAAAAAGAAATGGCAAAGGTGCTGTAAACTGTAGCACTCCCAGTACCCACACAGGGAAGGGAGTCATTCAACCTGACCACCTAGAGTAGACAGTCCTTGGTGACCTCCAGAGCAGTGACTAGAGACCCCCTTGGTGCAGCACCGTACCTGAGTGGTAGAACTAAATTATTCCTAGAATAAAGACTAGTCAGCATCTATCCTCTCAAAAGTTCCAAATAAGCCTTAAAATATCAAACTGATCTATAATAATTAAACTTCCAGGAAAAAAGTATAATAATTTTTATTTATTATTTTTTAATTTATTTATTTGTTTATTCTTAGAGAGAGGAAGGGAGAAAGAGCGGGAAAGAAATATCCATGTGAAAGAGAAACATTGATCGGTTACCTCTCGCAAGCACTCTAGCCATGGATGGAGCCTGCAACCCAAGCATGTGCCCTGACTGGGAATGGAACCAGCGGCTTTTTGCTTTGTGGGGTGATGCCCAATGAACTGAGCCATACTGGTCAAGGCAGTGCAATAATCTTCAGTGGAAGTGTACAAAAACCAAGGACTGAACAAAATAAAATAACAATATACAGGCAGCTAATCAAAAATAGCTAGGAAATCTAAGAAGCAGAAAATTGTGACACATATGAAAAACAACCAGTCCAATAAATTCCCAGAAACAAAGATTAGAAAGTAATTGCATCAACCTGATAATGGACATCTATAAAATTCTAATAGTTACATCTACTCAAGGTTGAAAAACTAAATGCTTTTTCCTCAAAATTAAGAACAAGAAGATATTAGGTCTCACTACTTTATTCATCATGAATAAAAGGCATGCGTTTTGGAGAGGAAGAAATAAATTTTTCTTTATTTGCAAATAGCAGGGTCACCCATGTAGTAAATCCTAAGGAATCCTTTTGAAAACTACTCAAAATTAAAAGTAAGTTTAACATACTTACAGGATAAAAAAAATCAATATATGAATACTAAGTGTCCTATATTCAAACACAAATAATTGGAACTTGAAATTTAAAACATCGTATTTTATTGTATGGCCAATAAGTACATAAAAAGATGCTCAAAATCACTAATCATTACAGAAATGCAAACCAGAGCTACGATAAAACAACACCTCCCGCAGAATAGATTGGCTACTATCAAAACAACAGAAAATAAATATTGGCCAGGATATGGAGAAGTTGAAACCCTTGTGCACTGTTGGTGGAAATGTAAAATACTATAGTCACTGTGGATAATAATATGGAGTTTCCTCAGAAAATAATATTACCATAAATCCAGCAATTCTGCTTCTGGATATACACTAAAAAGAATTGGAAGGGAAGTCTTAAAGACCTATTTGTACACCAGTTTTCACAGCAGCATTATTAACGATAGCTAAAATGTGGAAGCAACTCAAATGTCCACAGATGAATGAGTATGCAAAAGCATCTATCGATCTATTGATCAATCTAGCTATCTATCATATATCTAAAACAGAATCTTATTTAGCCTTAAAAAAATTCTGCAGTATGCTTCAACCTGGATGAACCTTGAGGACATTAGGCTAAGTAAAATAAATTAGTAACAAAGAAGACAAGCTTTGTAAAATTCCATTAATATGAAGTATTTATAGCAGTTAAAATCATAAATACAGAAAGTAGAATGTTTTCTACCATGCGCTAGGGAGAAAGGGAAATGGAGCTATTGTTTGGTGGATATAAAGTTTTAGTTTTGCAAAATTAAAAGAGTTCTGGAAAAGAATAGTGGTTTCAGAAAGACCTGAATGTAATTAATGCCACTGAACTATACACTTAAAAATGTTTAAGATAGTACATTTTTTTCATGTGTATATTTTACCACAATTTTATAAATGGGAAAAAAAATCAATTAATGCAATTCATCATATGAAAAGTTTAAAGAAGAAAATAATATGATCACCTCAAAAAAATATGGAAAAAGCAATTGGCAAAATTTAACATAAAGCTCTGCTAAAAAATAACCCTCAGCAAACCAAGAATAGAAGGAGCTTCTTAGATTGGTTAAAGCGCATCTACTAAAAAACTCAACAGCTAATATCACTTGTAATGGTGAAAAAATTGAATGCTTTCTCCTTAAGATTGCGAAAAAAGCTAGGATATCTGCCCTCACCATTTGTATTCAACTCACACAAGAGGGCACAGGTAGTAAAAATCCCTTGGATAACAATTTTTAAAATAATGCATTACTATTAATTAACAGAGAGGAATAATTATTATTAAAATATTTCATTAATCTCCAAGAAAGTCAGAACTGGGAAAAGCTTATCTTTAAATGCAAAAGGGAAAAGTAGTTAGCAACAGGTGGAAGAAAATGAATAAATGTTCTATTATTTGTTTGTTTGTTTGTTTTAAAACTAGAAGACCTTGAAGCTTGTTTTCATGCTAGTGGTAAAAATTTAGTATTAAAAAAGTAGTCAGTATAATGAGAGAAATGAACCAAAATAGAAAATCCTTTGAGCAGGTGGGAGGAGATTCAAAATAGTGCACAAAGAATTAGTATTTGACAGTGGGAAAGTCTCTCCCTCGGAGCCTAATTACTCATTAACACAGTAGAAACAGTTTTAGGGACGTAAATTGTTCTAGGGATCCACAAAAATATTTTCATTAATTTTGAAATCAGAAAGCCATAATGCCCTGCTAGTCCTCCATCAATCCCAACAAAACTAGTATGTAAGGAAATCTAGCTTGGTTGGTAGATTTGGAAGTAGAAATAAGAGAGATCATCCATCTGATGACTTCTATAAGATGGGGAACACAGGAAAAAAAATAAAATTATCTTCTGGAGGGCAGACCCCTTGTAATACAGGCTTGCCCTACTAGATGAGTATTCTAGGAACCCAATTGTATCAATGTACCAGCTGGCATTTTTGTGAGAAGATGCATTCAACTTCAGAGAAATTTTTTTGGAGACTCTGAGCGCGTTTTCCCACTTCACGATGAGTGATTTACAAGCTCACCTGCCAACAATGTGAGGAGCATTCAGCAGTTTTTGACCAAAAACAGCAAGACCCTTTGCCCCACTCTCCCTATTCACCCGATCTTGCCCCAAGCCATTTGTTTGTTTGTTTCCCTGAATGAAAAAATTCTTCAAAAGAAATATTTTGTTAATGTGGAAGAGGTGAAACAAACAAACAAAAAACAGCAGAAGCACTAAAAAGCATCAAAATTGATGAGCTCAAAAACCATTTTGAGTGGCGGAAAAAAGGTTTCGACAGGTGTATCGAATGGGAGAGTACTTTGAAGGCAACTGAAGTTTAAACATGTAAGAATAAATATACAATTTTTAATGAATAAATTCCAGGGTTTTGGGGGGTATCCTCTCTTGTATTTTCTATAATACATGAGTTTATCTAAGGGAAGTAATGGCTTGATATCCGGGCAGAGACTGAAGGTTTAGGAAAGTATAAAAATACAGTAGATATTTCTGAGAATAGTGAGCATAAAGAGAAATACAGAACACAGTAGGATGGAGTGCTTATTGGAGATCAAGATCATGCTTACACTGAAAAATACTTTTTGGCAAGGCTGTGTGATTTACTCCTGAAAAAAGTAAGTGGCTCAGTTCATGTAGTGCCTGAGTTGTGGTAGTCAGTTGCCACTCAAGGAAACAGGAGAAAGGCAAAAGAAAATCTATTGCTTTCTCCCCTTGGCCTCGGTATCTTTTTATCTCTCACTCATATATACATATATCCCCCTACAGGAAAGGGTTTTTACTTAAATTTTAGGATAATTTGAAACTTGTATAATGAGCATTTCTCAAAAGGGTGATATAGAGAAAATGTAGCTTCATATTTGGTTTATGTAATCATAAAGGGCATGTACTTGGAAGGATAAGGTAAAAATCCTAGTTTCTCACAGCTATGCAACTTTGGACAAGATGCTTAACCTCTCTGAGCTCTTATTTTCTTCATCTTCTAAAGGAAAAATAGTATCTAATATATAATGGTTTGATAAATATTATTTATTAAAATGATTACAAGGAATAATGTAATACTGTGCTTATATATAATTGTTACATTATTAATAAGGAAAAACTCCAGTAAATTAAAGTTATAAATAAAAGTAAATCTTCATATGTTGTCAAAAGTTTTTAACCCCAAAAGTAACCAGCAAGATACATGAAGAGATTTTAAAAAAATTTTTTTGTCCTTGGAAAATTATTCATTCTTTCTTTCATGCAATCATTAATTTTTTATTGCATAATGGCCACCTAACGCATGCTCTATGCCCAGCACTTCCTGAGTGCGGGGTTATAGTAGTAAACTAGGGTTCTGAAAGCTCTCAATCCCTGTGACATTTTTTGACTTGGGACTGAATTTAAAACTCCACATTACTCTTAAAGGTTCACATGCAGAGAACAAGTAATCAGTCCAGCTCCAGCTCTCAACTCTGTCCTTCCTCTAGGGGACTATCATGGTTATTTAGGGGACAGATTACTGCTGACTCACATTGACTTTTCTGCATGACATACTTTTCTCTACAATACAATCTGCCATTTTCCTAATATTTCTTTAAAATTAAGCCCTTCCTTCTGATTCTCCATGACTCTCCCTATGATGGGCATATGATAAATACATTCCCAAATCAAGTTGGTTATAGAGAACAACATATCTGAGCTGTCTCAGCCTGTTGTCCATAGAAATACCTGCATCAAGTTATGATTTAATGTTATGAACCAAGCTGTTACCAAAGGCTGAGACAAGCAATGGCCATTTAAAAAATGTTACTCTATTTTCAGTAAAACGTGGGTTGAAGACATTATCCATTATTGTTACTCAACATCCACACAATAAATTTCTTCCAGAATTTAGGGACAGGAAAGTATTTGTCTCACTAGATAAACTTTAATGTTTTCTATAATCTGGCAAAAGTGGTATAGCACAGTATTTAAGATGCTGGTTTGGAGTCAGATAGACTTGGGTTTGAGACCTAATCTCAATTTTTTTCTCACTGGGAAAATTTAACTATTTTAAGCTTTGTTTTCTCATTGGTTTTTGTTTTGTTGTTGTTGTTGTTTTAATTTTAATTTTTTATTATTCAAATACTTTTGTCTCCATTTTCCCACCATCACTTTCCCCTGCCTCACCAACACCTACCTGCCACCTTCAATCCTTCCCCACTTTGGCTTGGTCCATGGGTCCTTTATACATGTTCCTTGACTTGACCCTTGACCTCATTTCCCCATCATTCCCTTCCCTCTTCCCAACTCATTATAGTTTGTTTTTTTCTTTCAGTGTTTTGCTGGTTATATTTTTCTTGCTTTTTTGTTTTGTTGATTAGGCTCCACTTATAAGTGAGATCATGTGGTATTTTTCTTTCACCACCAGGCTTATTTCACTTAGCCAAGCCTCTCCAGTTCCATCCATGTTGTCACAAAGGGTAGGATGTCTTTCTTTCTTTTTACTGCATAGTATTCCATTGTATAAACGTACTACAGTTTTTTGATCCACTCATTTATTGATGGGCACTTAGGTTGCTTCCAGCACTTGGCTATTGTGCTGCTATGAACATTGGCGTGTGTAGGTTCTTTAGAATTGGTGTTTTGAGATTCTTAGGGTATAATCACAGCAGTGGAATTGAAGAGTCAATTTCACTGTTGGGTCAACAGGCAATTCCATTTTTAGCTTTTTGAGGAAATTTCACACTGTTTTCCACAGTGGCTGCACCAGCCTGCATTCTTACCAGCAGTGTACTAGGGTTCCCTTTTCTCCACAACCTCTCCGCACTTGTCGTTTGTCGGTTTGTTTGTGATGACCATTCTGACTGGTGTGAAGTGATATCTCATTGTGGCTTTAATTTGCATCTCTCTGATGGCTAGTGATGACAAGCATCCTCTCATATGTTTCTGGGCCCTGTTTATGTCCTCCTTGGAGAAGTGTCAGTTCAGATCCTTTGCCCATTTTTTAATTGGATTGTTTGTCTTCCTGAAGTGGAGTCATCTGAGTTCTTTATGTATTTTGGAGATCAAACCCTTGTCCGAGGTATCATTGATAAATATATTTTCCCATATGGTTGGTTCCCTTTTCATTTTGCTGTTGTTTTCCTTAACTATGCAGAAGCTTCTTATTTTGATAAAGTCCCATTTGTTTGTTCTTTCCTCTATGTCCCTTGCTCTAGGGGACATATCGGTGAAAATATTGCTGTTTGAGATATTTGAGAGTTCCCTGCCTATTTTTTCCTCTAGGACTTCTGTTGCGTCACAACTTATATTTAAGTCTTTTATCCATCTTGAGTTTATTTTTGTGTATGGTATAGTTAGTGGTCAAATTTCATTTTTTTGCATGTGGCTGTCCAGATCTTCCAACACCATTTATTGAAGAGACTGTTTGTACACTATTTTATGATCCTGCCCCCTTTGGAATATTAATTGACCATAAGGGCATGGGCTTATTTCTGGGCTCTCTTCTATTCTGTTCCATTGATCTATGTGTCTGTTCATATGCCAGTACCAGACTGTTTTGATTATAGTAGCCCTGTAATATAGTTTGATATCAGGTATAGTGATCCCTCCTATTTTATTCTCCCTTCTCAAAATTATGGCAGCTATTTGGGATCATTTATGGTTCCATATAAATTTTTGAAAAGTTTGTTCTATATCTATGAAATATGTCATTGGCATTTTAATAAGGATTGTGTTGAATCTATAAATAGCTTTGGGTAGTATGGACATTTTGATGATGTTAATTCTTCCAATCCATGAAAACGGTATATGCTTCCATTTATTTGTCTTTCTTAATTTCTTTCTTTAGTGTTGTGTAGTTTTCTGAGCACAGGTCTTTTACACCTTTGGTTAAGTTTATTCCTAGATACTTTATTTTTCTTGTTGCTATAGCAAATGGGATTTTTTTCCTGATTTCGAATTCTGATATTTCATTGTTGGTGTATAAAAATTCCTTCAATTTCTGAATATTAACATTGTATTCCCGCTATTTTGAGAAATTTGTTTATTAGGTCAAGTAGCTTTTTGGTGGAGTCCCTAGGGTTTTCTATGTACACTATCATGTCATCTGCAAACAATGACAGTTTTACTTCCTTCTTTCCAATTTGGATGCCTTTTACTTCTTTTTCTTCTCTGATCACTGTGCTTAGGCCTTCCAATACTGCGTTAAATAGAAGTGATGAAAGCGGACAACCTTGTCTTCTTCCCGATCTTAGTGGGAAAGCTTTCAGGTTTTGCCTATTCAGTATGATGTTGGCTGTAGGTTTTCATATGTGGCCTTTGTTATGTACAGGTATGCCCCCTTTACTCTCACTTTGCTGAGTGATTTGATCATAAGTGGATGCTGTACCTTATCAAATGCTTTTTCTGCATCTATTGATATGATTATGTGATTTTTGTCTTTCCTTTTGTTTATGTGATGTATTACACTTATTGATTTTGAATACACAATCACCCTTGCACCTCTGGGATGAATCCTACTTGGTCATAGTAGATTATCTTTTTAATGTATAGCTGGATGCAGTTTGCCAATATTCCGTTGAGGATTTTAGCGTCTATGTTCATCAGCGATATTAGACTAGTTTTCTTTCTTTGCTGTGTCTTTATCTGGTTTTGGGATTAGGAGGATGCTGGCCTCATAAAAGGAATTTGAAAGTCTTCCCTCTTCTTGGATTTTCTGGAATAGTCTGAGAAGGACGGAGGTTAGCTCTTCCTTAAATGTTTTGTAAAATTCTCTTGTGATACTGTTGGGTGCAGAGCTTTTGTGTGCCAGGAGTTTTTTGATTACTGCTTCAATTTCACCAGCTGTTACTTGTCTGTTTAGGCTTTCTGCTGCTTCTTCATTCAGAGTTGGAAGGTTATATTTTTTTTAGAAATTTGTCAATTTCATTGAGATTTTCAAAGTTCTTGGCATATAACTGTTCATAGTAATTTCTTAAAATCCTTTGTATTTCTGTAGTATCAGTTGTAACTTCTCCTCTTTCATTTCTGATATTATTTATTTCAGTACTCTTCCTTTTTTTCTTGATGAGTCTGCTTAAGGGCTTGTTGATTTTAAATGCACATGGAACATTTTCAAAAGTAGACCACATGATAGGGCACAAAACAAGCCTCAACAAATTCAAGAAAATTGAAATCATAACAAACGTTTTCTCGGACCACAAGCACTTGAAACTGGAAACCTACCTCAAGGAAAAAACTCAAAAACCTTCAAACTCATGGAGACTGAATAACATGTTATTTAACAATGAATGGGTCAATAAGGAGATCAAAGAAGTAATCCAAAAGTTTCTGGAAACAAATGAAAATGAACACACAACAGTCCAAAACCTATGGAACACAGCAAGGCAGTCCTGAGAGGGAAGTTCATAGCAATACAGGTCTACCTAAAAAAGATAGAAACATTTCAAATAAACATCCTAACCCTACATCTTCATGAACTTGAGAAACAACAACAAACAAAGCCCAGAGTGAGTAGAAGGAAAGAAATAATCAAGGTGAGAGCAGAATTGAATGATATAGAGACTGAAAGAACAATTCAAAGGATCAATAAACCCAGGAACCGGTTTTTTGAAAAGGTTTTCTCTCTTGTAAAAAGAGAACCTGGTTTTTGTTTTTTTAAGGGTTCAGTGAGATAATACATGAAATGCACTTTACAATATCTTGTACATAGTGCACACTCAATATTATCTTTTGTTTATTATGAGATGTCTACAACCCTCATAACTTTTCTCTTTTGCAGATCTAAGTTTTTTACTAAACTGCAATTATATGCTTACCCAAAGTTTCTGCTACAATAATTTTTCTGTATTTCTTTCAAATATTTCAAATCATGCCTCATTTACTGCCTTTCTAAATATGTTCAATATTAAAGATGACTTAAATGTTTTTTAAGTATAAGAATGTAAAAACATCCAAAGAACAGAAAACCCTAAAAAAAATCTTATTTGTAGAACAAAAATAAAAAGTAATTAAAATAGCATTTCACGTAAATAAAAAATTAACTTTATTCCATTAATACATGATATAAAAACAAAATTAAAATGTTAGGGCCCTATTCTGAATCTTATGTGTTTGTGTGTCTGTATATTTGTATGTATATACCTACAATATACCTGCAAGTAAATATATATATCTTCTTTACCTAATCAATTATCAAAGGACACTGCAGTTGTTTTCGTCTCTTGGCCATTATGAATAATGCTGCAGTAAACATAAGAGGTGCATATATCTTTGCAAATAAGTGTCTTTGAGTTTTTCAAGTAGATACCCAGAAGAGGGATTGCTGGGTCATAAGGCAATTCTATTCTTAATTTTTTAAGGAAACTCCATATTGTTTTCCACAGTGGCTGTACCAGTTTACATTCCCACCAGCAGTGAATGAGGGTTCCTTTTTCCCCACAAACTCTCCAACACTTGTTATTACTTGTATTGCTGATAATAGCTATTCTAACATATATGAGGTGTGAAGTGGTATCTTACCGTAGTTTTGATTTACATTTCCCTTACGGTTATTGAAGTTGAGCGTATTTTCATGCATCTGTTCGCCACTTGTATGTCTTCTTTGGAGAAGTGTCTGTTCATGTCCTCTGCCCATTTTTTAATTAGATTGTTTGTTTGGTGTTGAGTTGTATGAGGTATTTACATATTTTGGATATTAACTGCCATCAGAACTGTTGTTTGCAAATATCACCTCCCATTCAGTTGGTTGCCTTTTTGTTTTGTTGGAGGTTTCATTTGCTGTGCAGAAACTTTTTAGGTTGATATAGTCCCATTCATTTACTTTTGCCTCTGCTTCCCTTGCCTTTGGGGTCAAATTCATAAAATCTTCTGTAAGATGAGAATCCATAAGTTTAGCACCTATGTTTTCTTCTATGTAATTTATTGTTTCAGATATTATGTTTAGGTCTTTGCTCCATTTTGAATTAATTTTTGTTCATGGAGACAAAGATGGTGATCCAGGTCATGAGTACAACCACCCAGAAGAGGAAGTCCACAGCTGAGTGCCAGACATAGCCTTTGATTTGCCTCTGCTGTGAGTATACCTGGACAGGGAAGGTTTCTCTGAAGAACCAGAAGATGTTGATCAGCCAGAGAAAAGGCAGGAAAGCAAACCCATGCAGGTAGTACTTCTGGCACAGGTTCAACTTCTCCTGTTGGAGACCCAGTCTAAGTTCATAGCTGCGATGGAGTCAGGTCATCCAAGAATACTTGGGCTTTCTCTTCTTATAAGAATACCAATCCCATTATGAGGGCCCCACCCTTATGATCTCATTTAAAACTAATCATTTCTCAAAGACCTTTCTGAACTCCATCACATTGTAGGTTATAACATCAGCACATAAAATCTGGTGGGACACAATTTTAACCATAGCAATGGTAGATTGTAAACTTTGGAAGTCATGAAGCATGTTTTTTCATCTTTGTATCTCTATGGCTTATTCAGAAGGGCATCGCATGTTTTGTACTTAATAAAGATATGCATTGCTTGTCAAAAACTAATTATAATAATCCACATTATTTTTAATATTATTTTTCATGACCCTGAAGATAAAAAATATATTTTAATATCACCATAAAATTCATTAACTCAACTGAAACACTTTTGAGGCAAATGGGAATGCCACTAAGAATTACATTAGGACAACAATGGAAAACTGGGACTGCCCATGGCCAGTCAGGATGGATGGGCAGCCGATGCATATGAGAGTAGGAAACTGAGGTCAGTGGTTTTTCCAAATGGAAATACTTGGACAGATTCTCTTTCTGTACAGACTGTGCTCTTTAAATTTTATTACACAGAATCAAAAATCATAACATTTTAGAACTAAAGAAGGATTTAGAAACTATCAATATCCTACAAACTACTAAAAAACTTAACTTCACAATATTCATTTATGTAAACCAGGGTTCTGCTGGGCAACTCTAGTTTGAGCTGGACTTGGGTGATCTCAGCTGATCTCACCCATGTTTCGGCAGTTAGTTAGCAAATTGAACTAGGAACTAAGTCCCATGGGATCTGACTAAAGCCAGAAGACCTGGTGGTGGGTTGGCTCTTGACAAGGACAATGAATGCAGAGGTGACTGGCTGATGTGACACATTCTCCATGCTAGCTTGGGCTTGTTTCCATGTCAAGGTTCCACGTGCAGCAAGAGGGAACAAAACTAAAAGCACAAGCATTGCTAAAATCTATGTGTACCACATCTACTCTTGTCCCACTGACCAAAGCAAAGTATATGGTTAAACCCAGAGTTAGTGTAAAAAGAGTTATGCAAGGGCATTGAAACATAAGGTGCTTGAAAAAAATTAGAGGCCATTTCTGAAATAATCCTCCATAGAAAGTCTTTGGTTTTACCTCATTGTTTTCATATTTGAGGAAATTAAGACCCTGGAAGGTCAAGTGATTTCAGCAAGGTTGCTCAGCTAATTGGTACATTGTCCTGAACAAAAATAGTATCATAATTTAGGCCTACTTAGGTAACAAGTCAATTTGAACAATGTCTCTTTCCATGTACTAAAATTTATTTTGGATCATTTTTATCCTACTGTACTAGCTGAAGTAGAATTTATAGAAACTGATCATTAACCCAATAAAATTCTTATGAGTCAGGGTTATACCTTCATCTAACATAATTTTGTAAATATACAAAAATTTTAAAAAGACATATGAGGAAGAGTTTTCTACTTAAATTACTGAATTTGATGTTTTTCTTATGATATTTTATTACTTTGTAATTGTCAGAATGATTTCTCCTTTAAATCCCCAGGGTAATAAAAGACATACAAGGAAAAACACAAATTGATTAGTTAAAGAATACAACAATAAACAATTTCTTAATTTTAGTTGTACTTTTGGTGTGTTGGTTGATAAGTTTGCCATCTTTATCGACACTAAACTTTGTTATGAATGTATGGCTTATGTTGGTATTTGTGGTATTAATGTCAGTGCTTATGTTTTCACTGTGTATTTTTAATAATTACTAATGAGCTTGCTGATTGTAGTCAAGGGTCTAAAACCTGTCACAAAAAATATTGCTTAAAAATTCTTGTTTCTAATAAAATTGGAAATTTGGGGAAAGACAGAGAGACATCAGATGTATACAAACATAGACTGGCTATTTTGAGGACCACTGAAAGACAGGAGCTAGCCTAAATGAACCAAGAATTAGGGCCAAGGCACAGAGGTGCTCATTAATCACATTCATTTTATTGCTTTATTGACCATATCAGAAAATTCTATTAGTCAGCTAGCGTTGCCATAACAAAATACCACAGACTTGGTGGCTTTGACAACAGAAATGAGTTTTCTCACAATCCAGGAAGCTAGATGTCCAAGATTAAGTTAGGTGTTGGCATATTTGGTTTCCCTGGAGGTTTCTCTCTTTAGATTTCTTCTCTCTCTGCCTTCTCACATGTCCTTATCTCTGTACACACACACTCTTTGTATCTCTTTGTCTTCTTACAAGAACCTCTTCTTATAATCCTACTGAATTAGGGCATCACTTTTATGACTGCATACAACATTCATTACCTCCTTAGATGCCCTATCTCCAAACATAATCAAATGGGCGTTAGAGTTTAACCGTATGAATTGATAGGATGCAATTTAGTCCAAAAGTTATCACAAGCTACGTCTCTTTACATTCTTATCTCATCACATCTGATCACATTAACCAAACATAGTCACAGTGCTACAATTAATTGCAAAGGAGACTGGGAAATATACTCTTTATTCAGAATGGGCACATTCCTGGCTAAAACTTCCATTAATATGGATGAAGGAGTGATAAAAATATTGGGGGGTGGGCAAATAGGAGACCTTGTCACATATGGTTTCCCTGATTCATACATATAGACCAATATTAGAAAGTTATATGTTTATTTACACACTGTAAATTGCAAAATAAAAAAAATTCCTTGTGTATTGCAAAGCATCTTACATTTTTTAAAAAGGAGGCTAGCTCAAAATTTACTAAACACTTTAAAGCAACACTTGAAGAATTAATAATCATATTTAGAAAAAAAACTTCCATTTGTTTAATTTTAGAAACTGGTTGTTAATTCCTGTTCTTCTTATGTTTCAAGAATTAAAGGTGGCATCTATCTATATGGCAGTGGTTGAAACTGCTTTTTGAGATTTTAACATCATTCAGTCCCCCAGAACATCATGCATGTTATGAATCTCAAGTGGAAAGAGAAAGATTTTCTTCAAGCTAGTAATAAATAAGAACCAGGTAATTTAATTCACGTATTCTTCCAAGGTCATCTTACTAAAAGAATGACTCTCTTGTTCTCTAGTTTAAGACCATTTATATCCATGGTGTATGTTATATAAGTAACATAGAGAATCTAACACGAGTCACTTCAAAATTTTAATATGTATAGTGTTTGATATAACTGAATTTTACAGAAACAGGTAACTCTTTGACAATGTGCATTTTTAAAAGCATCTTTTTACAAAAGTCTCAAAGCACTTTACATTTGAAACACTGAAATCTCAAAGGAAAAACAGTAGAAATCTGAAGCAGTGGGAAGCATAGATTAATTTGGGAGTAATTACTTTAATTATTTCTAATAAAATCACTTTGTATTAAGTGGAAATAGTCTTAAGTTTTAAACATTTATTGAGGATTAAGGGTGGCAGGCTCCAGCCTTTGTTTTTTTCATAAAAACACATGAACCCTATTATTCTATGTTGAGTTAATAGATTTTTGTGGGGGTTTTTTTTTAAGATAAAGAAAAGTATATAATTGCGTAGACTAATCAAGAGGGCTATTCAAATCCATTTTTCTTAAGTGCAGTCACATTGCAATAATTGAAAACTAAAAATATGGATGAAAATTTCCTTTCAATGGTCATAAATTTTGCATGTGATTTCAACCCAATATTTTTAATCCCATTGTAATACTGTCTACATTCACTTACCTGGGAAGGATCCTTAGACTTTTAGTGGTGAAGAACACTGGCTGTAGAGTGAGTTTCAAACCCCAATTCAAAAATTATTTGAGTTTAGCTGTTATTGCGTTCTTTCCAGCTCTAATGTTTTATGATTCTATGATAACTATATCTGTTTTATATAAAATCTAAGCTATTTATAGTTGCTTTTTTGTTTTAATGCATTTTATAAGCATCAACATTATGTTGAATAATGTAAGCTTATGATTTGTAATATGTGGTATGTACAGTAAAAATTTTGTTTTAATAGAACACCTTCTGGAAAGGGTATTGCTTAACTGAAAATCATATTTTGGGGTTTCAATAGTCAGGTAGGATCCATGAGTCTGCATATCTTCCTATAACAATGGGATTATTTTCCCCAACTCTTTATATATTTATTTAATATACATACACATATACATATACACTGTTCAAACGTGTTCATAGAAAATTCTAGTTCATCCTCAATAAGTAACTGGTGGAAATCTTTAACCAAGGGGGGAAGACAGAGCTCTCTCTTCTAGAACAATGCAAAGCATATCTGAAACAGGGTGTAAACTGAGTGGCACCCAAAGCCTCCACAAACCTTGGCTGGGGGAATCGGGAGAGTAGCTGATAGGATTAAGGTACTTTGCATTACAATGGCAACTTGGTAGCTAGTTTAATAGCTGTTCTATTGCCTCAGGCAAGGTGGGTATGCCTTTCAGACTGTATCCTGACTGTCAGGTAGCCAGTGGAGGTGGTTACTCATGATCACTGAGTCAGTATTGCCCTGACTGGGGACGGCAGCCGAGAGAATGTAAACCATACAGAAAGCTGGCAAATGTAGCTCATTGTGGGGAGAGTCAAAGATGAGGCCATGCAGGAGGCTCCAGGACAAGATATAGCTAAGGGTGGGCAGCCATGAAGGGATTCAGCTGTGTGATTTGAAAGAGTATAGAAGGGCCCCCTGTGGACCACCACGGGTTGTGGTGTATAAGGAGGTGCCACATGGTTTTGGATTAAGAGTCGGAGAAAGAAAGAGGAGAACCTCTGAGAAACCTGCCTGGGGAACATGGCAGCATGGATAATGGTGCTAGGAATTGCGATACCTGCCAGCCAAGCATGGAGTAATGGGAGATGCCTGGGATGCTGAACTGTGAGTGGGAATGTGGACCTGCAGACGTTTGTTTTTCTTAAAGGTGATACCTCTGACTGGCATATTCTGAAACTGGCCTGATTTGGCAAAGGAAGGCAGGACTGTGTGAGAAGGGATGTTTTAAAGAGAGTAGGACTTAACAGCCACATTCTACCTTTATTCTAAACCTGTATAACTTTTAAATAAATAATTTCTTTCCTTTTCACCAAACTCTGGCATTAGGAGTCATACTTCACCACAGGCATCAAAATCCACAGCTGTTCCAGAACAGCACAGGCTGGGGGTTCTGTAACATATCTGTTCTGTCTATCTGTAGGAGATTTCTTCTCTTTGCAGTAAGATCAGATTTTAGTAATATTTTTGTTTGTTTATTTCCTCCTGTGCAGATATAAGCTGGGTATCTTTGTACATGTAAAGCAAGACATTCAGTTTGACATTGTTCAGTGTTAAAAATTTAAAGCGGAAATTATATTAATTCTATTTGTGTTACTCTGGATATTTTTATATTTAAGAAGTGTTCATTTCCCCTAATGTACCCTCTAAAGTTTTAGGTAAAATCTCTTTTTCCCCTTGAGTTAGAAAACCAGAATATAGAACAGGGTAATTCTCAGTTTTAATTTTGAACCAAATAAATGTATCATAAGTTCAAAAAATTTTTAAATAATAATTTAAAAATACCAGAAGAAATGAAAAGATTTTTCCTAAATTAAGGTCAGTCTTAATAAAATATAAACATTAAATAAAGTTTTAACAAAAGTCTGTCCACTCACAATTTTATTTTTAATTATTCTGTTCTCGTTGTCCTGCAGTTCACACCACCGTCAGTATATCCCCAAATTAAAAACTTTTAAATTTCTTTGTGCACGATAAATTTTACTTTCACAAAATATTGTCTTATAAATCAACTGGGTGCTTAAGCTAAAGGATAAAAGCATAACTGGATCTTCCATTCAGCGGTAGTAAAATTTGAAGAATGCCAAATTCCCTCACAATGAAAAATAGATCTCCATGAAGCTGACACAATGTCTGAAAATCTCACCATTAACATTGCCCCTGGAGGGCTTTGTGGAGACAAGCAATTTAATTAGGTTAAAGCATTATATTTCCTGGGTAAATCATTTGCTACCCAAACACAATAGCATGCATTTTTCCATCTTATTAAAAGTCATTAACACACAGCAGAACCCTGAGGAAATGACATGAGACCGAAAACAAGTGTATGTTTCAAAGAAATGAAGAGGTAGAGAAAGGTCAGATTCATGCGAGTTGCTGGGTTCTGGTGGGCATCTCTAGACTGAAATGGAGCGTCATGGCTTTCAAAAGTCTCTTGTAGTTTTTCTTAAACTCTTTACCACATTGTTTGCGTAAGAACTTTTTGCTGTTGTTGTTTTCGATTTTTTTGTTTGGTTGTGTTATGTTGGTTTTATTATCTAACCAATCTTTAAGCCAGTCCTTAAGCACTGCCCACTTTTGATGTGACCTTGTACTGCCTCTGTGCTGGTTAGCCATGATCACACATTGTCCTATTTTTCCTGGTACTACACCAAGATATCTATTTACCATACATATCTGCAAGTTTAAATGGACTGTTTACTTAAAAAAGTAAAGCAAAACAAATAAGCAGTGAGCAAGCTGGTAAAGCACAGCAATTCACAGAACCCTGAGTATAAATAAAAAACAAACAAATTTTTTTGTTTTTTTAAATGAATGTGAAAGTGACATAGAATCTCATTTTCAGCTATATGTAGTCATTAATTATCATGAAAATCTCCCAATTTAAAACAAATAAAATAAAGGAGAAGATGTAAAGAATAAAAGGCCCCAAGAAACTAAAGAACAAAATAAACAAAGCACATACCAAGATACAAACCATCAAAATGGTTGATATCAAGAGGAATAAATTAATTCTAAAGTGGCAGAACTCCTAGGAGGTTTTATACCTTCTAAAATAAGAAATTTGTATTTTATGTACAATGCAATATAAGACAAGTCCTTGGTTCCATGTAATGTGAAAATTAAAATTGAGTTCTGTATTTAAAGTGAAATTTTTAATAAGTTTTAACCTTAGTGAAAGAATAGAATAGCCAGCAAAGTACAAAGACAAGGAAACTTCCCTACCTTGGCTTGAACTCTAAGTGAAAAAAAAAAAAGTTTATTTTGACAAATGGTAACTGAAAACTCATGTAGGTTTGGATTTCAACATTATGTTATTTACATAAGATATGTATTGATACATATTCTGACACAGATAACCCCATACTGAGAAACTCACATGAAAAGATGCCATTTTGTGTCACTGGGAAGAATAAAACACAAATTCTCTCCAGAAGGATCATATCAGGCTCAATGGGTTTTATTTCCCAAGTGTAAGGTTGATTTAACATTGGAAAATCAATCAAGATCATTAAGTATACCAAGAAAATTACCTGACCATATCAATTAATGCAGAAAAATCATTTAATAACGTTGAACATCGTTTCATGGTGGATACTCTTTGTAAACTAAGAATGAAAAGACACTTTATAAACCTCATAAAAGGAATGTATAAAAAAGCTAAAGCTAATAAAATATATAACGGTGAAATACTGAGTGCTTTTCCTTTAAGATCCCTTAATGCTTTTTCCCTTAAGGAACAAGAAAATGACATCCACTCTCACCACTTCTATTCAGCATTATACAAGAAGTCCTAACCAGTGCCATGAGGAGGAAAAAGAAATAGATGGCATATAAGTTGGAAAAGAAGAAATAAAGTCTCACTCACAAGTAACATGATTGTTTATATTTAGAATTCTAAAGATTCCGAGAAACAAAACACAATATAAATACAACTCCTCATACTAAAAGAGTTTCCAATGACAAGATGCAAAGTCAACACACAAAAATCATGTATAAATCTGTTTTCTAAGCAAAGAACAAAAGAAAACCAATTTTTAAAATGCTGTTTACAATAACTTCCCCAAAATGATATACATAAATATATATGTAACAAAATATCTATAAGCATCTGTATGCTGACAATTACAAAGTTTTGATTAAAGTACTCAAAGAGCCTACATAAATGGAAAAACATATACTGTTCATAAACTGGAAAATTCAGCATGATAAAGATGATACCTTTATTGGAAGTAATTAGGAACAGATTAGATGTTGTAGAAGAAGATATCAATGATCTTGAAGATATAACAGTAGGAGCAATTCAAAATGAAACAAAGAAAAAAAAAAGAGTGCAAAAGAAATGATCACAACCTTAGTGATCTGTGGGGGAAACATCAAATAATATGGCATACATTTAGTTAGAACTCCAGAAGACAGATTTGGAGAAAACAAAAAGTTTTTGAGAAAATGAACTTTGAAAAAAAGAGAAAACCCTATGAAGCATGGTTCCAAGATACTTAATGAATCTACACACTTGAATTTCATGCCAGAACAGATGAAGTCAAATTTATAGCTGTTAACAATAAGGAAAATAACTTAGAGAAATTGGGTGAAAAAGAGTACATCAGATGCACAGGACCAAAGACCACAGACTACTTTTTAGAAAGCGTACAAACCAGAAGCCAAAGAAGTCACATCATTAAAGTGTTGAGGTGAAAGAAACACCTAGAATTTTATATCCAAAGAAAATGCATTACAATAACAAAGGTAAGTTGTATTTTTTTTTCAGGAAAACACAATATCAGAGAATTTATTGCCAGCATACCTACACTACAAGAAATACAAGAAGAAATTTCTTCTTGGTAGCACAAGAAGAAAACTTGGATGTACACAAAGGAATCAAAAATATTTTTTTCTCATTTTTAAATTTGTATAAAATCTAACTGACTACTTAAAGCAAAAACATAAGTAATTTACTATGGTCTTTATAACATATGTAGAAGCAAAATGCATAAAAACATTAGTACAAAGGGCAGGAGAGGGAAATGCTAATACATTGTTGTAAGCTTCTTATATGTGAAATGTTACATCACTTGAAGGTAAATTCTGCTAAACTTATAAATCCTCAAGAAATCTCTAAGAGAATAAAAAGAATCTTTGTTAAAGAACTTTTAGTAGAGATAAATTGGGATACAAAAAAAATACTCAATCCTAAAGAAGGCAGAACAAAAAGAGAGAGGGAAAAAGGAACACATAGAGCAAGTACAAAACAAACACCAAAATAGCAGATTTAAACCCAATCATGTCAATGATAACATTAAATGTAAATGGTACTAACACATTAATTAAAGGACAAATTAGCAGACTGGATAAAACACAAACCCTAAAATATGTAGTGTATAAGAGATTTATTTTATATATAAAGAAGTAGATAGGTTAAAAATAAAATGACAGATAATTTATACTATTAAAATATTAAGTATTAAAAAGATGGATTGTCTATATTAACATCACAAAGCAGGCTTCAAAAGAATGTATGTTATCAGGCATAAAGAGGAGATTTACATTTTTATAGCAGAATCATTTATAATAGGTGAAACCTGGGCCTATCATAAATGTCCATTAACAAGTGAATTGATTTAAAAAATTGGCATAGCTAAACAATGTATAAATACAATAAAAAGTAACAAACTACTGATATGTACCACTACATGGATACATCTCAGAAATATTATGCTGATGAAGTCAGACACGAAAAAAATGCACTGTGTGATTTTATTTGCATACAACTCTAGAAATATCAAATGTAATATCTGACTGAAAGCAAATTCCCAGTTTCCTGGGTCCAGGAATGAGGGTGGGAAAGGATTTGATTGGTAAAGTGACAGGGGAGCTTCTACAAGGTGATGTAAATATTCTATATGTTGATTCCAGTGGTGTTTGCATCAGTGCATAAATCTCCCATTGTGTACACTTTAAATGGGTTAACTTTTTACTGTGAACTGCATTTCTATAAATTTATACAAATGGGTGAATTAATAAATGCAAGAGTAAATAAAAGTGTGAAGCAGTATAATTGCTGAAGATGTATAATTGAAAATAATTTCCAAAGATAAAAGTGGACGAGAGCAAACTCATAATGTATTTAACAAGGCAGTGAAAAGTGAAATAAAAATTTAAGAGAGACATTTTTGGGAGACATAGAGTTTCTAATTCAATACAAAAGATGAAGAATTGATGACTGTGAAAGTCAGAATTTTGGTTAGTTTATACTGGTGGGATGAACAGGGCAGGCATGCAGTTTTGACTGAAAAGAGGCATGCTCAGGTTTCTGGCATATGGGCAAGGTTTTATATCTTGACTTGTGTGGTATTCATCTGATGTTCTGTTATATATTAATTTAAGGTATTGTTTTTATTCATTCTTCTCTATGCGAATTATTTTTCACAGTACACATGAGAAAAACAGTTGTCAGAGGGGAGGGAGTGGGGAAGAATGGATGTAAGAAGGTGAGGGGATTAGCCAAAGGACACATATCCATAACCCATAGATGCAGACAAGAGTGCGGTGATGGCCAGAGGGACAGCGGGTGTGGTCTGGGTGGAGCTGAGCAAAATGGTGGAGAATGGGCACATCTATAAAAGTGTCAATAATAAAAACAAAGTTAAAAAAAGAAGAAAAACCAGCTCTAGCTACCTCCACATCAGGCGGCAATCACATACTATATCACACATGCCATTTATGAAACTTTGATTTCTTCAGAATTAAGTTATAATTTTAATAATTTGTGAAATGCACTTTTTCTCACATTTTTACATGTTTTTCACTAGTGATATGAGGAGAGAGAGCCAGAATTCTGTACTAATCTTCCATCTTAGCAAAAAGCAGAGCTTTATCACTTTTTTAAGATTGGCAATTCAATTAACATTTTAAAATTACTTGATTACCAAGCCTTCTGATTAAGTAATATACATGTATATGGTACATATTTAAATATATAGAGAATACATTTTAAGTATATTTTACATTTTAGTTATATTTAAGTAAATACATGTGAATAAATATTATATATTTAAAAATATGCATTTCTATATGTGTAGAATATATACTTATTTTATATATATATGGACTTCTGATCAAACTGTAAATATATGTATGTGGTCAGAGATTAAAGTTTAATGTTTTACTCTGTTTTAATATTATTGCAAACATTTCCTTATATTATTAAATATTTAAACATCTAAAATTTGTGATGACCACAAATATTTGAGCTGATGGGTATACATGTTGTATTTACCATTTTCCCATGTATTGTAAGAAAATTTGATTGTCTCTAAATTTACATGGCTTATAATAATTCTAAGGTAACATATTTTCATATGAAAATAGACTCTTAGAGTGCTATCTTAAATTTGAAATCATTGGACTATAGTTAAATTAAGAGATACTGTGTTCAAGAAAAGATATTTTTTAGAAATTTTAATACTTAGTGCTGTATTTCCTGGCACAATACTTTTAGCAATTTAAACTCCTAGCATTAATATCTGAGGCCATCTATTTCAGCGTACATAATAGGTGTAATAATTTTTAAAACTTTTCAAATTTGATGGTTTAAAATTATATTTCTGTATATTTGTATATTTTACTGCTATTGAAGTTGATTTTTTAAATTTTCGTATCGCTTTGTAAGTTTTTCATAGAAAGGTATTTGACACATAATATGGTACAAATTTAAGGTCTACAATATGTTGATATATTACATTTATATATTTTAATATAATTACCATTTTAGTGATAGCACCTCTATCACATCACATACTTATTTCTTTTCATGGTGGATATAATCAGGATCTAGTCTCTTAGCAAGTTTGATGATTACAATACAGTATTTTCTCTATTCCCTGTGCTGTGCATTAGATCTTTGAAGTTATTTATCTACTAGCTGCAAGTTTGTACTCTTTAGTAACATCTCTCCTATTGCCTCAACTCTGAGCCACTGGTAACACTGTTTTACTGTTTTTATGAGTCTGTCTATTTTAGATTCCTCATATAAATGACATCATAGAATATTTGGTCTATGTCTGACTTCTCACTTAGCATAATCTGCTCAAGATCTATCCATGTTGCCATGAAAAGCAGGATTTCTTTCTTTCTCATTGTTCAATAATATTTCCTTGTATCTATACCACATTTCCTTTATTCATTCATCTGTTGATGGGCACTTTGGTTGTTTTATCTTGGCTGCAGTAAATAATGCTGCAGTAAACATGGGAGTGTATATAATTCTTTGATACCCATTTTTATTTCCTTTGGGTGTATACAAAGAAGTGGAATTGGTGGAACATGTGGTAGTTCTATTTTTAATTTTTCAAGGAACTTCTTTATTGTTTCCATAGTGCTGAACCAATTTACATTCCTATCAAGAGTGTATAAGGGTTTCTTTTCCTTTACATTTTTGCCAACTCTTGTTAATCTTTTGTCTTCTTGATAATGAATAATTTAATGAAATGAAATTTAATGAATGAAAATAATTTATTTATTTCCTTTGTCCATTATCAAGACATAAATAAATTTTTATTTAGTTTTTCTAAAGAAGACATCCAAATGGCCAATAGGTACATGAAAACATGCTCGACATCACTAGTCATCAGGAAATGCATATCAAAAACACAATGAGATATTACTTCACACCTGTTAAAATGACTGATATAATGTAAGTAGTTTATCTTTTGTCCACTTTTCAGTTTGGTATTCTCATTTTTTATTGGTTGTTAGAACTCCTTTTATTTATCTATTTTCTTGTGTGTAAGAGTAACTAGTTATAAGTCCACACATGTCTTTTTAATTGTAATGTTTTTTCTCATTATCCATTTTGCCCTTTTAATATTTGATTTTAAAGATGTTAGCTGCTCACTGTAGATATTTTAAATATAGCATTGATTTATTCTTATTTGTTCCTTTCTTTTATTTTATGCTTAGAAAATTTCTAAATTTCTGGAGTTTTAGTCTTTGACTAGAATTTATTGTATATTTAGGGGGAGTTAAAATTATATATAGTTTTATACCTATTAAATATATAATAATATAAATATAACACATACATACATATATTAATTGCCACTTAAGGAAAGAGGAGAAATAACAAAATCTTTTGCACTCCCTCCCTGACCTTGGTTTCTTTGTCTCACTCATATACACATATATCTCCATGAGCAAATATATATATATATATATATATATATATATATATATATATTTACATAATGTTGGAGTACTACTCAGCCCTAAGGAAAGATGAAATACTGCCATGTGCAACTACATGGATGGACCTTGAGAATATTATGCTGAGTGAAATAAGTCAGTCAGGAAAACCAAGAACATATGATTTCACTCATATGTGGGCTACACAACTGAAACTGATAGACAAAAACAATATGGTAGTTGCAAGAGGAAAGCAAGGGGAGTTGTAAAGTATAAAGGGAGCCAAATACGTAGTTACAGAAGATGATTTGACTTTGGATGGTGGACACACAATGCAATATACAGATAATGTATCATAAAAATATATGTTTGAAACCTACGTAATCTTATTAAGCAATAAAACAAACACAAAACAGGAAATTTCTTCTTTTTTAAGCCATTATTGTTGATTTTGTCTAAATTTAATGCATGTATTATGTAGTATTTGTATCTGTGTGGTCAGAACAAAGCAATATTTTGTTTACTCAAATGATGAATGCTATTCTTAGTTGTTTTAGTTGATTAGAATAGTATTATGTTATGGTTAAAATGCTGAGGTAATATGATTTTATTACTCTTCTGTTTTCCAAATAATTTAAATGTTTTTTAAGTAGCCAAAAGTAGTTATTTAGGACTAGAAAAATTCTTATTGGTTAAATGAGAAATCACTAATTCAGGAGAAGATGTGTCAATATAGCACATAACTGGGCATCTCAGAGATGTCTTCTAAGTATATTATACAAAGAGATATAAATATATATTTCAGGATTTTTAATGGTACTCATTATTTATATGTGACTGAGAAATAATATATGTATGTTACATCTAATAGAAAAATCCTTTTGCATTTGGCTATTATTTGTAATTCTTAACATTGTCTTCACAAATCCATGTTCTTTACCAAGTCTTTCCCAGATCTGGCCTTCACACTAATGACTGATATGTACTTTTTTTTTTTACTAGCTACTATTGATTCCAGTGGGCCAGAGCAAGAACATGATTTGAATTGGGCTTTATGTTGAATGGTTCCTATACTTCTGAGCCAATATAGGACATGTTTTTGATCATTTAAGTTGCTAAAACTACCAAACAAATCCTGAAAAGATCACAATCACCAAAAGTGATCCCTTTCCCTTGATTATTCCATTGACTTTAAAACTATCAATTTTATTTTGATTGTATGTATAAATACCAAATCAGCATACATAAACATGATAGAATTATCCTTAGTTTGGGGCTTATAAAATCAATAGCCCAAATAAAAAAGAAAGTATATAGGATTGAAATAAGAGCTCTTTAATTATGAAAAGATCAACAACAAACAAATAAAATATGTCACATACTTTCATTCAGTTAGGAACCATAACGAGAGGGAGCTAGTACTAAAACATTCAAGTTACATTTATCCTGTAAAAGTCACTATTTTTAGGCCTGTCTATATATGAATCTTAAAGTAAGGCACAGAAAGTAAAAGAAATGAAGGTTCCTCAAAATTTGTACTTAATAGAAATGTCAAAGAAGCTATAATTTTAGTTCAAATGAAGCATACCCACCTGAAGGTACTTTTTCAAATGCATAGCACTTTTTATTTGCATTTCAGTGACCTCATTTTAGCTTCTCTTTAAAATTTTCTAACTTACCACAGATAATCAAAATCTAAAGGATAAAATTTCAAAAAAAGAAAAATGAAAAGTGCCTCCAACCTTCCTTATGGACACAATAACTTGTTTGAAAGTAGAAAGATTATTTGATAGTCACAAATTGCCTGTTGAATAACAGCTGTGGCAGAATTTTGCTTGAGCAACTAAGTAGAGGATAAGAGCTGTATCTTAGGAACCATAAGCCGTATAAAAGTTGAGGGACTTGAGTAAACAACACAGTTAAAGGCAGCAGTAAATTGGACGACTAAAAAGTCTAGTAGTATTTTAGGCTATTCTAAAAGAATCAATGAAGAGGCAGTTCCTTTCTATTTTGTTTTGGAAATTGTAACCAGGTATAGATGCTATAGTATAACATAATACACATCAACAAGAGTGACCAGAGGAAAGAATGAAGACAGTAAAATAATTCAAAACAGTATTCAGTTGAAAGACCTATAGATGCAAGAAAGACATGGAAAAGACTCAACAAGTGTGATATAGAGGTCATGCTGACAACATGTAAAAAGGGGAAGAGAAAGGAAGAGACCACGCTTATTTTATAATAAGCTCCCAGTTTTGTCAGAGAGAAATTTTGTTCAATAATAAAAATTTTTTGAATAGATCAGACTCCCCAAAGAATAGACTACCTCAAAATGTTGTATGCTCCCATTAACTAAAATATTGATAAGAGAAATACTGTAGAGTATTTCTCTGTACTGATAAGAGAAATACTGTAGAGTCCATGATATGAGTATATGAGCTATATAATATTTAATTCTCTGTTGAAGCCTAAGGGCCCTTGATTCAGGATGCTCAAATATAGGATTAGCTAAGGAAAGGTAAAAAAAACTATTTGTTTATATAATGAGTGTGACTACACATGAAGAAGATTCTACTTAATGCTTAACTTCAAAAATTTTGATTCCGTAAATTTTATAGACAAACTTTTTTTCAAAATGAAAAAGATCTAAAGGAAGGTTCATATTTACTTAACCAGAAAAAAAAAATAAATGTCATTGTTTTCTTACCTGAGATTTATTTACAAAAGAACTCAAACTTTTAAATTTGAAGTACAAAAAGAAAAAAACCTCACAAACCAAATTTAAAATTTAAAGTGGATATGAGGTGGTATTTCCAATATATATAAAGATTTTTAATGGGCAGTTAATGTAGGAGAAAATGAAATGGATGGCCTTTTAGTAAGTGAAAGCAGAATGCTTATAGAAAAATGCTATGCTTTCAGGCTTTCAAAATGCCCATACCTGTGTTTGCCTACAAACTCTTAAGTTACTTCTGTTTTCATGGATCTCCTACCCAAAAGGCCTTGTCTCAGTATATTTTCACATAAAGCATCTTCAGTATCTAACTACTTGTTTCCTGAACTAAAGGTGGATTTAATCTCTGACCTGCAGCCTCTCAGGCTACATGATCACTAACTTTCATTCACTATTACTTTTTGGCAATCCATTTTAGATTCCAAAGAGATGAGAATTGTGATCCTCTTATCTATATATTCCAGAAGGAGGATACAATTGTTGCATGCAATTTTAAAAATATGCAAAAAAGATATAACTCAATAAAAATGTATTTCCAGTTTTACTCTTCATAGATGTCCATGTTACATTACAGAAAAACAATTTTGAATAATTTTGGTTGCTTTGTGAATCCACCTTAGAAATTGCCCAAAGATCATTCAAATTTATTCAACTCGAAGGGCCAACCTCATACTGTTCAGAAGATACATATAGAAATCTCATTCCGTTGGATAGAGTGTAAGACATGTTTTAGAACATTTATTGAATATTAAGTTTCTCATGCTAAGAATTCATTCTTTTTCACATTTAGCAATCATCAAAACCCAATTTCACTGAAGTGTTCCAATATGCCACTGGATCTATGAATAGACTCAATTTATGTTTTGTTGGGTTAACGCATGTGCATGGTAATCAGCATATTATTGCCCTCATTATGTGGAGCTTAAGTAATTAATGTTTAATCATGTTCAGAAATGGCCCAGAAACATTGAATCTTGTCCTTTCTGAGACTGAAGAGTTCACTATGGATAATCTGAAATTCAAGAAAAGAGTCAGTGCTATAGCATTCCAGACCAAAGGTAGCCCCAGCTGAAGTTGAATGTCTCTCTAATGTGCTGTGGATAAATTTATTTACCTACCTTGGAGGTATTTTTTGAAGTAAAGTCATATTGACATACTCACCAGTATGCATCTCACCAGTATGGCATACTCACCAGTGCACATCTATTCATATTCTGACAGAGACAAAAGGACCCCCAGGTGGGGGAGCTTATGAGTAACAGCTATTAACAACATATTCAAGTTGAAATCATTTTTTTTTAATTCTTTTTGGTACATAACCCAGAGTTTCCAACAAACACTTGATAAATAACTTGTGTACTTAAACAAAAATCAACTTTTTTGAGAAAAAAATTTTCTCCGAATGTATCTGTAGCAACCTATATAAGAATGTTTCTTCAAAAATATATCTAGAATTAGGAATGTTTCTTTAACAATATATACCACTGGCAAATCAGATGTGTCAAGAAATGCTAACAAAAACTAAGACTACTAAAACCCTGACTGGAACACATGGAATTTAAGATGTCAGAGTCAAAGAAAGAATTAATGAACACTCATAGTTCTGTATTCTATTCTTATATTTATTAAATGCTCAGAAGGTAATATCTCTAGAATACATTAGTTTAACTCCCTAAAGAAACACCTTCAGTTAATTACTTCTGTGTGGTATACTATTTGTTTTCTTTAAAGTTCTTTTTTAAAAAATTATATTTTATTGATTATGCTATTACAGTTGCCCTGATTTTTCCTTCTTTGCTCCACTCCACCCAGGGCTCCCTGCTCTCTCAGGCAATCCCCCCACCATTGTTCATGTCCATGGGCCATTCATATAAGTTCTCCAGCTACTCCATTTCCTATAATGTACTTTACATCCCCATGGCTATTGCACAACTACATACTTGTACTTCTTAACTCCCTCACCTCTTCACCTGTTCTCCCCCACCCCCCTCCCATCTGGCAACCATCAAAATGTTCTCTATATCCATGATTTTGTCTCTGTATTTCATGTTTGCTTAGCTTGTTTTTTAGATTCAATTGTTTTAAGCAAGACATGATGATTTACCACTTGAAGTGCTAAATAGTGTTTTTATTTACCTTCTTTTATTTATCTACCATCGTAAAATTTACTATACAATTTTACATATTAGCTCCAGAAGTGCTTTTATTTACCTTCTGGAGCTAACATGTAAAATTGCATAGTAAAATGCCAGACACAGATTGTTGACTAATATGTAATTCCAGGTAAACTAAATCCTCAACATCTTTATAGGAATTTTTTTTCAGGCAGGAATCCACATCTTCTGCATATACAGTTAATACTTTATTTTTAAAACCATAAGTCACCCTGTTTCTATTTTAAATTTTATACCATTTGCTTAGGTGAAGTATTTTAGCCTCCTGGATTAATCCTGAATTACTGAATGTACTATACCTCCTACTGTCATGAAAATTTAATAAGTATTCTTCTCATTCTTTCATCCAACCTTGCAGAAAGCAGTGACTAGCACAGAGCCAAGGACAAAATGCTGGGATACCCAATGGATACCATATCAAGGGCAAAGATTTCTTCCTTGTGGAGAATGACAGCACAGTGATTTAATCCTGTTCATTCTTAAAGCAAATGTGGCCATTCAGCATAATTTCTTAATTATGATAAAAATGAAAATATAAAGGAAATTATTTCAGACCAAAGCAAAGGCAAAAAGAATGAAGATACTGTGTAATCTACTTTATGTCTATGAGAGATTTGGATCTTTTATATCATATTAATCACATCTAATTCTTTGACCATCTCACCAGCATCATTTAAAGTCATAATTAACACTAAATAGCAAGAGAAGATCACCATCTCAGAGGTCATGGAATGAAGCCAGAGTATTGCCATTGGAGTCTACTAATGCTTTTAGCTTCAACAAATCTAGAAGTTTGATAGGTGCAAAAGAGGGACATTCAGACAGTAGCTGTATGTTGAAATGAAGTAGAGCCATCAGAGGAGGGGACAGGATGAAAGAAAGAGAAGGGATAGGCCAAACAAAATATATGCATAACCCATAGACACAGACAACAGTGTGAGAATGGCCAGAAGTACAGGAGAGGATGACTAGGTGGAGATGGGAAAGGAGGGGAAAAATGGGGACATCAGTAATAGTGTCAACAATAAAAGTTAATAATAAAAAAAATGAAGTAGAACAGACACAGTAGAAACATTTAAAACGCCCAGATAATTTGGAATATTGCAAGTACAAATGAAATGATATATTTAGAGCAAAATGATGAAATTACTGAGATGGGGAGGGATAGAATGGCCATCTGTAAAAGTGTCTGTGACTAGTGACTCCAGTTGTAAACAAAGATGCAGGCTTAGTGAATTAAAGAAAGAACCACAGACTTCTGGCCAAGATGGAAACATAGATAGACATACTTTGCTTGCTTGCACAACCAAAAGAAGAACAACAAATTTAAAAACAAAAAACAACCAGAACTGCCAGAAAATCAAACTGTAAGGAAGTCTGACAACCAAGGAGTAAAAGGAGAAACATTCATCAGGCTGGTAGGAGGGGTAGAGACAGGCAGCTAGGGTGGAGAGGACGTGCCACAAGGTGACCTAATGGACAGGTGAGGTGGTGGCTGGCAGACAAGGTGGTCCCACCTTTGCATGCAGATAAACCAGGAAGAACAACTAGGGAGTGAGGCAAACTGTACAACCCAGGGTTCTAACACAGGTAAATAAAAACTTAAAACCTCTGGTTGTAAAAACCTGTGGGGGTCATGGCAGTAGGAGAAACTGGAGATTTTATTGGAGAGGACATTGGAGAGGACCCACAGGGTCCCAGAATGTACATTAATGCACCCACCCCGAATCAGCACTAGAAGGGCCCAATTTGCTTGTGGGTGGTGGAAGAAGTGATTGAAAGCCAACCAAGAGCTAGGCAAGAACATTGTTCCCACTGTGGCCCCTCCCCCACATTCAGCTCCACAACACAGCAAGGTGGGTTGCCCTGCCCTGGTGAAGACCTAAGTTTCTGTCCCTTACAACATAACAGGTGTGCCAAGACAAAGAAATATGGCTCAAATGAAAGAACAGATGAAAACTCCAGAAAAAGAACTAAGTGATAAGGAGATAGCCAACCTATCAGATGCAGAGTTCAAAACACTGGTAATCAGGATGCTCACAGAAATGATTGAGTACAGATGCAAAATAGAGGAAGAACTGAAGGCTATGCAAAGTGAAATAAAGAAAAATATGGAGGGAACCAAGAGTGAAGGGAAGGAAACTGGGACTCAAATCAATGATTTGGAACAGAAGGAAGAAATACACATTCAGCTGGAACAGAATGAAAAAACAAGAATTCAAAAAAATGAGGAGAGGTTTAGGAATATCTGGGACAACTTTAAGTGTTCCAACATCCAAATCATAAAGGAGTCAGAAGGAGAAGAAGAAGAGCAAGAAATTGAAAACTTACTTGAAGAAATAATGAAGGAAATGTTCTCCAGTCTGGAGAAAGAAATAGACTTCTAGGAAGTCCCAGTAGCTCAGAGAGTCCATAAGAAATTGGACCCAAGGTGGAACCCACCAAGACACATCATAATTAAATTACCCAAGATTAAAGATAAGGAGGGAATCTTAAGAGCAACAAGAGAAAAGGAGAGAGTTACCTACAAAGGAGTTTCCATGAGGCTATCAGCTGATTTCTCAAAAGAAACCTTGCAGTCAAGAAGGGGCTGTAGAGAAGTATTCAAAGTCATGAAAAACAAGTACCTACATCCAAGATTACTCTAACTATCAAAGCTATCATTTAGAATGGAAGGGCAGATAAAGTGCTCTCCAGATAAAGTTAAGTTAAAGGAGCTCATCATCACCTAACCCTTATTATATGAAATGTTAAAGGAATTTATCTAAGAAAAAAAAGATCAAAACTATGAACAGTAAAGTGACAAATTCACAACTATCAGCAACCGAACCTAAAAAACAAAAACAAACTAAGCAAACAACTTGAACAGGAACAGAATCACAGAACTGGAGATCACATGGAGGGTTATTAGCAGGGAGGGGGAGAAGGAGAATGGAGGGAAAGGTACAGGGAATAAGAAGCATAATTGGTAGGTACAGAATAAACGGCAGGAGTTAAAAGTATAGAAAATGGAGAAGCCAAAGAACTTATATGTACACACCATGGACATGAACTACGGGTGGGGAATGCTAGTGGGTGGGGCGGGTGCAGGGCAGAAAGTGATAAAGGGGAGAAAAAAATGGGACAACTGTAATAGCATAATCTATAAAATATACTTAAAAAAGAAAAAGACAAAACAGCCTTTTGTGTCATGGTCATTAATAGCAACTGCCTTTTCCTTGTCTCCTCAAAGAAGAACAAAAGATCTCAAAGACACATGATTAGCATTTTTATTTGTAATATTTGGAAATATAAAACTATGACCATTACTAGAAATACAAAGAAGAAAACAGCATTTTGTGTGTGCACATGTGTGTGTGAGTGTGTATCTGTTTCTAGGCTACCATTTCCCTGTATGTATTTGAAGAGGAGCTTGTAAAACATTTCAAATTATTTTTCATATTGCACATATTTTAATTCCAATGAGAAACAATATCAGAAATCAGTACTCTGAATTAACATGGCAGAATCAATCCACAATGAGGTTCACATTTAACCCTCCTCTACGTGCAAGGGGGCTGGTATTAAACCAGGCAGCATGAAAATGTGCCCAGTCCAGGTGCCATAATTATGAGAAGCACTTGATAGAGTGGAAGTTCTGGGCTTTGGAATCAAAGATGTAGTCTGGATCCCAGTACCACCCCTCACTAGCTGTTCCACTCTGGACAGTGACTAACCTTTCTGAGACTCAACTTCCTCACATATACAATGAGAATAATAATACCTGAGTTTCCTGTGGAAAGAAGAACTGAGAAAAGGTACTGTACACTAAGTGTAGTGATAGCTGCGATCACCGTTTCCTTAGACACGCTATACCATTGCATTTGGTTGGACAAGATCCATCACCAAAATAAGGAGGCAAGAAGCATTTGTGTGGGGACACATACAGTAGATAATATAATTTCCTTATTCGGTAGGACTTGACTTTGGCCTGAAAGAAATGGTCTCAAAGAATTTGGTCTGAAATAATTGGGGGTTTGTCTACAATATCAGGCTGAATCAGGAATGTAGTAAATGGCAAGAGCTCATGCAGATAACATACTTTAGCATTTGATTAAAAATCAAGGTTGAGTACCACCACTTTGGAAAGCAGTTTGGCAGTATCCATTATACTAAAGCTGAAGACATAACCTATGACCCAGCACTTCCACTCCTATGTATGTACTGAACAATTGCATACAAATGTTCACCAAAATATATGCACTAGAATAGTCATTGCAGCACTATAATGACTTCAAACCAGAAACTCCAAAAAAAAGACTGTCAACAGTTGACTAGATTATGATATATTCACACAAAGAAATACTATTTAACAATAGAATGAATAGCGTACCATTAAAAGTTGTAATATGGACTCACAAACATAATATTGAGTGAAAGAAGATGAAGAGAAAACACTATATACTGTGGCTCTATTTATATGAAGTATAAAAACAAAACAAATTAAACTACACTGTAAGAAATGAGGGTAGTGGTTATCATGGGAGGTGGTGGCAGTGTGCCTAGTGAATAGAAGAAAGCATGGGAGATTTTAAAGGTGGTGTTGGTGGATCTGTATACTATTACATAGGTTTATTAATTTTGTGAACATTCCTATATTCACATTTATGTATGTGTACTATGTTCAATAAAAAGGTAAGAAATTAGGGTGGGTCAATATTCAGTGCCTGATTTCAGCATCTTCCGTGATCCTTTATCCCATGGCCTTAAAAAAGTATAAGCACACTCAGCAAGAAAGAGTTCCCAGAAAGCTTTTGACCAAAACAAGTTTTAGAATGTGTTACTCAGTTCTTGAATATGCCCAAAAAACATGTTGTTTTAAGACATTATTAAAATTTATGCAATTTAAATGTTAATGTTTTAAGCACTCCCTTATGTTAGGGGAAAAATGCTCTATTTGCTACTTGTTCCAATATGCAAATTTAAAACTCACACAACTATATTCTAATATTTGCTTATAAAAAGATGAATTAATATAAGAAAAGTTTTTCATATCTCCATTGCACATTTATATTCAATATTGCCATCTGCCCCTTCAACCCATTTCTGGACAGAAATAAAAATAAATGTATTGCCACTTACTGGTGAATCCAAATGCAGGGCATGATTTGTGACGTTTCAAGAATATTTTAACATGCTTTATTTTACAACTCATATACCTTGACATATAAAATGATATTGCCATTTTAATATTAGCCCTTCAAATTTCTTTAAATAAAGTACTACTTTACATATTTTACTTCTATTTTACTTCTACTTCATATATATGTCTTAATATTTCTTAAGACGACTTAGTCCTTATTTGGGATATATACTCTTTTGTTGTCCATGTCTGCTGTGTTAAATATTATAGCAGTTTTAGAATATTGGTAGAATTGTGGTGTACATTATCACTTTTTGATAGACTCAATCCCTGGTCTGGTTCAAACATATGTTTCTACTTTATAGAAAGTTTTTATTTTCATTTAAATTAAAAATACTTTAAAACATTTGTTTCCATTAGATAAAATGTGCTCATTTATGTTTGTGAAAGACAACCTCACTATGCTCCCTAAAACCCCTTGCCTTTATAATTTCCTTCGGTTGGTGCTTAGACTTTAGTTCGCCATAATGGATTAATTTCCTTGAGTAATTAACATGTCAAATGTACTTTTAGTTCCATCATTTTCTCCTAAAGCCAGAAGTCCAAAAGATGCTATTTTGACCTAAAGGCAGAGGCATAAACCTACTAATAAGTTCAGTTGTCCCTAGGGCTTCTCCTGCCATTGTCAGCTCTTCTGCGCTTGGTGGAGGAAACATGTTGGCTGGGACAAAGCCCCTTACAAAGAATACCTGTGCATAGTCTCTCAAAGGAAGAAAACCTCCATTTTATATTTTCACCATATTGTTTCATGTTATAACATATTTTTATGGATCATTTATTTCTGATGTTCTTTGATTGCTTTGTCTTTACCCATTTTCTATTCTGGAACATACTTTTTTCCTGGTAGTGGCATATCTATCTGCTTCCCTTTCTTCTCTCTATACAAGTCTTTGTTAGCTGTTGGTGACAAGGGCAGGATATAAAGATGATTAAGAGGCAGTTTCTACCCTCAAAAAGCTTACAATTTAATGGCCAGGACTGCTCTTTTAGAGGTGTAGAGAATCAATAGCAAGAGACTACAACAATTGATCAAATGACTCTATTTTCCTATCATGCACAAAGGTTAATTATGCTATGAGAACTAACAGCTTCCTCGAAAACAATGCTCAAATGTAGGGTTATTCTATTTTTACAAATTTCATATTTGCTTATAACTCATTACTTAAAAATTAAGTCTCTATGCCCTCTGTAATGGGTGTTTGGATTGCAATCCTTCAGTATAATAACCATGTTACAGGATAAGAAAAAAGAGTCTGAGAGCAGATGAGGACAATATATGAGAGAGCAGAGGGCTCTTCAAGTTCTTGTGAAATCACCCCTGGAAGCACCTCATGTCAGTCAGAGAGTCTATAGCTAAAATAACAGCAATGTAAAATTACTTGTTGAATGTTAGACTTAGATTCACATTAATGAAAAATACATATGTAAAATGCTATTACCGTGACTACAAATTAATTTATAAGAGTGGTATAGCATGTTAAATAACCTGACAGGAAGAAAGTATTTTTTTTCCCTATTCTCTGCTCTGTATTTTACATCTGTAGTAAAGTTGTTGCCAAGATACCTTGGCATCCTGGAGATTTATAAAAGCAGGAAAAAATCTGTTGTGCATGCTGTCTCAAGTTATTCGCCCTTACTGTGTGGGGCCAATGTTTTTAAAATTTAACTATGGTAGGCTACTCTTTCCCTGGCCCCAATTATGTAATGGTAATAATTATAGTTAGCAATGTGCTACACAAATATGGAGAGCTTCACTAAGTTATAAACATGAACATCTACCAAATACATAGGGAAATAACTTGTATAAAGTTATCAAAATACATCTTGTAATGAAAACATATGTGTCCAATTAGGCAAGGTTTATTTATCATCTACTATCTGCCCTATTTCAGGTGTTTGGAGTATAACATGAAATGATTCCCCTCCTTAAAGGACTTAGTCCTGAAAGGATGACAGTCACATATACAAATACACACTATGATAAAAGGGGTAGAATATGCTACGTCACTGATCATTACTTCTCAGTCTCTTTCGTTGGCTTCTCTTCCTCTGATTTCTCTCTAAAATTGGTGTTCCATGGCATTCTTTCCTCCTCTTCTCACTGTGCATTATCTCTGAGCAATTTTCTTTCCTATATTGGTTTCAATTACCTCTCAATGCCAGTGAGTCCTAGATATTTTATTTTAATCTAGATGGTTCCCTCAGTTCTCTCTATAGAGCCTACTCAATATCTCTACCCAGATATCCCATGCAAATCTCAAAAACAATTTATCCAGAACAAAATGAATCACTTTCCTTCTCTGTTTACCTATCAATAAAAAGAAAAGAAAAAATGAAAAAAAGAGAGAGAAAGAATAAAGAAAGAGAAGAAGAGAGAGGGAAGGAAGGGAAGGAGGCAGGGAGGGAGGGAGGGAAGGAGGAAGAAAAGAATCATTATGGTGCTCCATGTCCCTGGCCAGAGACCTAGGCATTACCCAAATTCTTTCCTTTGTTTTTCTGTCACCACCCAGTCTGTGTACCCCTGTTTCCTGCCTCGTAGACTTCCATGAGAGCCTTGCACCTAAATATACTCATTCCATTGCCTCAGTCCAAACTCTCATTCATTCATTTTGCAAATATTTCTGGAGTAGGTTTCTTATTTCATTCACTCATTTTCTTGCTGCAATATCTCTTGTTTTGTATCCCTAATATTATATCTGTAAAACATAGAAACACTCTCATTTCTGCCAGAGTAATTATTCTAAACTGCAAATCTGGCCCTGTTATTTTTCTACTGAAATATCCCCCTTGGCTTTTCAGGGTCCTAAGCCATGGTTTTCACATATTGGGTTTGGGGGAAAGAGGTTTCAGGAAATTGTTGAAATATTCATAATCATTTCAGCACCTAATCTTAAAGTAGAATTGATATAAAGCAGAAAATGTCAAATCTGCTCTCCTTCCTCCACACTCTACTAGAGCCCCATATCACAATAGTTTTCCTTTTTCTTCACAGCTAATTGAGGAAAAATGAAGGACATGTTCTCCTATATCTGGTATAAATATTGAAGTTTTTCATTTTATTTTTTACCAAAGGGCAGTGAGGAATCTGTTGATAGAATATGTGAAATATCTAAACTCTTAGGACAAAAAACAGATAGCTCAATCAGCAGAATACCTTCACCACCCTGCCCTTTGAGATTCTCTCCATCTCCCAACCGGCTTCCTCCCCTTCCCGTTGATGGGATTGGTTGAAATGATGTGGTAAGAGGAAAATGTATTTGCCATAGGATCATATGGCAGTGGTACAGTTATAGCCTGTGAGTGAAAGCTTCTCTCTGTCAGATTTAGTCCTGTGACAACATGGCACAAAGAATGTAGTCTATTCCAGAATATATTCAAAGAGACTTCAAGCTAAGAGCTGTCTGTCTTAATTGCCCCAAGAGTTTGGAGGCCATGGACATATTGATTCTGGTGTACATTGGCATAAAATCTTTCTCAAAATAAAAGCTCTATATGCCAAGCAGATTAACTGGAGATGCTCCTGTTGAAGCTGGATGAAACACTGGAACCCTGCTTACTCCTGCCTACTCCTCCACCCACACAAACCCCTACCTTTTGCCCTCCACCTCTAGCAAGCCCCCCAGCTATTGGTTTCATCTTGGAGAGCCTGATCTTAAATGCAGTAGCCTATGAGATAAATTCTGTACCCTTAAATGTAGCATACTAAGCCTTTAAGAGTGCTGTTCCTGATTTCTTACTTTGACCTCCTACTTTGCACTAACCTATCAGATACCAGTTAACCCCTGCCTCCACTCCCTCCCCCAAACACCCACTCGCCCTTTGGTTAAGTACCAGGTTACTTCAAGAGAAAGGTCTGGCATTGCTCGCATAGCTCCTTCTGCATCCTCCACCCCTTTGCTCCTTCCCTGTCTCTATCCACCCATCACATCTCATCTTCCAGAGCTCAGCCAATGGAACCCCATCCTTTGGAAACATTTCCTGGACTCTCAGAACTGACCACTTTCGAGTACCTTTTCCCACTGTATACCATATAGACTTCTAAGACAGTATCTGTATATTTGTTATTAATGAGTTTCTTTTAAATATGGTAAATTTTTTAAAAATACAGAGAAGTATAAAGAAGAGAGTAACAAGAATCTATATTCCCATCATCTACAATCTGTCACTTCAAAATTTTTTTTTGCATTAATCTTTTTGTTTTTGTCTTTTTTAAAAAAGTCACTTTTGTTTAAAAATGTATTCTGCTTATGGTAAATAAGCTTACAAAAAAATATGAAGATATTGGACTCAGACTGATTTGCTTTACCAAAATACATTAAGTTGCAGACACTATTAATTAACTTCCCGCTAAGGAACAGAAAGACATCAACATCTTTATACTTCTATATTTTCCTTCTATCTTTCTTTTTTAAATTATATTATTAATTTTATATTGTTATGGGTTTAATATTTACTTTGTTTTTTCAAAGAAATTTATTTTGATATAATTTCTAACCTACAGAAAAATAGCAAAAGCAGTACAAGGAATTCCCATTTACTTTATACCTAGACTCCTCAAATATGACTTTTTATCGCACATCCTTTATCATTTTACCTATTGTTTTTCTAAAATGCTTCAAGGAAAATTGCAGGCATAATCCTGCTTGACCTCTAAATTCTTCAGTGTACATTTCCTAAAACCAAGGATATTCTTTTATATAAACACATTGCAATTATCGAAAACAGGAAATTAACATGGATGCAATAGTATTATCTAATCTGCAGACTTCATTCAAATGTCACCAACTGTCCCACTAGTCTTTTTCTGACTCAGGATCAATCCAAGAACATTAATTCCATTTAGTTCTTAGGCTATTTCACTCTCCTTTAATCTTTAACAGATCCTCAGTCTTTGTCTTTTGTGATCATAACATTTTGTAGCTCACAGGTCATTTATTTTGCAACCTGTGCCACAGTAGTTAACGTATGTTAATGAGTACATGCAAGATTTTCCACAGCTTCAGCTTTTGGCTCTTTTGACTCAGCGGTGACTAAATTTCCCTGAGTTCTCTCATCTGTTGAAATAATACCTTAGCTGTGTTTGGTTTTCTGGGGTTATATTTTCTTTCCCTTGGACCAATGGTTCTCAATACCAGCTGCACATTGCTAACAACTAGAGAGCTTTCAGGGTTGTAGAGTTCTTGTATCATCAACAATTTTGTGGCCTCACAGGAGGGGAGAATAAAGCTCAGCTGGGATAGATATGTACTCCATTGGAATAGATCTTCTTTAAGAAGATTTAAGTGTTTGTTACATATATATTACAGCTTACTCCACCAAATTGCATCAGGGAACACCCCATTTTTTTATGTATTTTTCCAACTGAGTGTGTAGTTGTAGAGCTTTTATTTTCTTAGGGAATATCCAAATCAACCAAGTTTCTCATTTCTACTTGTTTCTCCACAAAGGCTGGTTTTATTATCCTTCAGGAAAATGAAATGAAATAATAAAAAATAAAATAAAAATAAAATAATGAAATAAAATAAAATAAGCAGTCACTTATTTGCTTCTCCCCAACTTTGAGGGTACTGGTAAAAATACATAATTCAGTTCTGGGCTGCTCTACCTATATTTTAAGGGCCTTAGTAAATCTTCACACTTCAACCCAGAATCTTATTTCTTTCCATGAGTTTCGATTTTTAGTTATTGTTTTAGTTTATGATCATTTCCTTCGTTGGTTGTTGATTGTTTTCTTGAAGTTGCACTGTATGTTTCCTTATATTGTGAGGTGTTGAAGAATGGGAGAAATCTATGATGCAATTTCAACCCATCCTCTTAACACCGAACAGGACTTACTTATTTATGTGTGTTTCTTTTTATAATGGACTATAAGCCCCAGAAAAGAAGGTCTTTGATTTAGCTGATTTGGGTTCTGGCAGGGTGCCTGACACATAACTATTCAATAAATGTTTTTGAGTGAATTGAAAATATATATATAATATGTATAATTATATATAATGAGAAAAATATAATATGTATATGTAATTATATATATTTGATGAGAAAGATATGGGAGAGCACCAAAATGTTAGTCATTTAACAAAAACCTTAAGTCTTTACTAAACACGTCAATTATTATGTGTTTGAACATCAAGTGCACAATACATAATTGTATGCATTAATCCAATTATTTCTGTCCTCATCTCAAGATTTGCTGATTATTGGTAAAATGTTGCTCTTTCCCAACTCTATCCCAGCTGCTTATTTTTCAGGTCAATGGATGGAAAGTAGAACTCACTAAGAATCACTAATTCACCAAGCGTCCTCTTTCTCCTACTTTGTTGGTGATTATAGACACATCGCTTTTTTACTTCCCAGAAAGATCCTTAGAATTCACAACACAATCACCAATTCTGAAAACAAATCAAAACACCTTCAGCACCTGAAGATCATATAAAAAGAGCCAACCCATTTATTTTTTGTAAATTTTTTTCTGACAAAAAAAAATAGATCTTTTTCTCCCTCTGTACCAGAATATTCCCTTTGTAAAGCATTACTCATTGTCATAGGATGTTCCACTGTAAAAAACAAAACTACTAATCTTTTACTCTTTAGTTTTGCGAGGAAAAAAAAAGTTAGTTAAAAGGTTTTATTAATGGGCATGGAGATGGCTTGAGCCTAGAGTTTCACTCATCCCTGACACAGTGGCTCATAATGCCTCTGCCATTTGTTCTTCCTTGACTATCTCACCAGGCTGGTAATTATTCTATAGCCTCCCACCATTCTGTCCTTTGGGCAATAGATTAGTTGAATTGTTTTTCTTCTTATTTAGTTTTTATTTAGCACTGAAACTCTGTTATACTTTCTCTCTGGCAGCTTTTGAAGTTATTACTTTCTTATATGCATTCAAAATCTTTTAACCAGAGAGTCTTGTTAAAATTAAATAAATGTATATAAACATGCAGTCTCTAGAAAAGGAGAGATAGATACCAACAATTAAAGATAAGTATTTTGTACTATTTTTGCACTTCAAAAGAGGTCTATTCATTCAATTCTGTAGAAAGTAGTTACAAGAGGACAATGCAATGAAGTAGAGGAAGCCTATTAAGCTTCTTGGGCTATAACAATTATGTACAAATGGATGAACTGATTTAACTGATTAATTTACAATTAGAAAAATTTTTATATTGTTTACAATAAAACTATTCAATACATGAAAATGAAGGTTTGAAAAAAATAAGATGGAATTTTTCCTACATTTGACTTCCAGTCAAGATGGAGGTGTAGGTAAACATGCCTTGCTTCCTTGCACAACTACAAAAAAAAAAATTACAACTAGACTAAAAAACAAATGTCATCCGGAATTATCAGAAATTCAAACTATATGAAAGTCCAACAATCAAGAATTTAAAGAAGCCACATTCATCTAGCTGAGTAGGAGGGGAAGAGATAAAGAGATACTTGGAGAGGGGTGGAGAGGTGTGGAGATGCTAGATGTGTGGTCTCACATTCATGTGTGGTAAATAAAAATTAGAAAGGATACATTGGGAGTGAGAGATCCCAGCCCCAGACCAGACCACCCCAGGGTTCCAGTACCAGAAAGATAAGTCCCCATAAGTTCTGGCTGTAAAAAACAGTGGGGGTTGGGGTGGTAGAAGAAACTGTGGGATTCTCAGGAGACTCCTCTTAAAGAGCCCACAATGAACTTAGGACTTATGCAGACTTACTCTTTCTGGGATTCAGCACCAGGGCAACAGCCAGAGAGGCACCAGGAAATACAGGGAGAAATTGAAGTGACTGACATCAAGGGCAACTGCCAGGAGACAGCTTCCTCCTGCGCAAGACTCCAGAGGCCTGGCAGAGGTACAGTCCCCTCGCCAAGTCCTCCTCCACACAGAGCCACAGAGCAGTGACACAGGTTGCCCACCTCTGGTGATTAACTAAGACTTGGCCCCATACAACATACTGGTGCACTTTTCTACAATAAGCCATGCCACTAAGACAGAGTGTCAAAGCAGCTCTACTTAATACATAGAAACAAGCATAAGGAGCTGCCAAAATGAAGAGACAAAGAAATATGGCCCAAATGAAAGAAAAGAGCAAGACTCCAAAAAAGAACTAAGCAAAATGGAGATAAGCAACCTATTAGATGCAAAGTTCAAAACACTCGTTATCAGGATGCTTAAGGAACTCATTGGGTACTTCAAAAGTATAAAAAAGATCCAGGCTGAAGGTTACATTAAGTGAAATAAAGAAAAATCTACAGTAACCAACAGTAGAGGGGATAAAGTCAAGAATCAAATCAATGATTTGGAATATAAGGAAGAAAAGAACATCTAAATCAGAAGAGCAAAAAAAAAAAAAAAAAAGAATAAAAAAAAAATGAGGATAGGCTAAGGAGCCTCTGAAACATCTTCAAACTTACCAACATGTGAATCATTGGGGTGCCAGAAAAAGAAGAGGAATAGCAAGAAATTGAAAACTTATTTGAAAAATTAATAAAAGAAAACTTCCTTAATTTGGTAAAGGAAATAGACACACAAGTCCAGGAAGCACAGAAAGTACCAAACAAGATAGACCCAAAGAGGACCACACCAAGACATATAATGAAAATGCCAAAGGTTAAAGATAAAGAAAGAATCTTAAAAGCAACGAGAGAAAAACAGGTAGTTACCTACAAAAGACTGCAGTCCCATAAGACTGTCAGGTGGTTTCTCAACAGAAACTTTGCAGACTAGAAGAAACTGGCAAGAAGTATTCAAAATGATGAAAAGCAAGAACCTACAACCCAGATTACTCTATCCAGCAAAGCTATCATTTAGAATTGAAAGGAAGATAAAGTGCTTCCCAGACAAGATAAAACTAAAGGAGTTCATCATCACCAAGCCATTAATATATGAAATGTCAAAGGGAATTATGTAAGAAGAAGATCAGAACTATGAACATTAAAATGTCAATAAATTCACAACTATCAACAACTGAATCTAAAATCCAAACTAAGCAAACAAGCAGAACAGAAACAGAATTACAGACATGAAGATCATTTGGAGGCTTATCATTTGGGAGGGAGAAGGGAGAGAGTGGAGGGAAAGATGCAGGGATTAAGAAATACAAGTTGGTAGGTACAAAATAGACAGGGATGTGTTAAAAACAATATAGGAAATGGAGTAGCCAAAAAACTTACATGCATGACCCAGGGACATGAACTAAGGGGTAGATTCTTGGAGGGAATGGAGTACCAGAAGGAGGGGAGTAAAAGGGGAAAAACTGGGACAACTGTAATAGCATAATCAATAAAATATATTTAAAAATAGGATGGTGTAAAATAAAATCCAAATAATAGCTTAGGATTTAAGGTAGGCTAAATAATGGCCTGGCAAAAATGTCAACAGTCTAATCCCCAAATATGTGAATATGTTACCTTATATGGCAGGACAGATTTTGCTGATTAAACTAAAGACTGAGTTGAAGAATTTATTCTGGATTATTCTTGTGTGCCCAATATAATCACAAGGTTATTTTATTCTTTTATTTTTAATTTTTTATATATTTTTTCTTTTTTTAAATTTTTCATGCTTTTACAGTTGTCCCATTTTTTCCTCTTTTGCCTCCCTCCTCCAAGCCCATGCCATCCCACAATTAATCCCTACAGCATTGTTCATGCCCATGGGTGATGCATAAATGTTCTTTATTTAATCTCTTCACCTTTTTTCAACCAGTCCCAACCTCCCTCCTGGCACTTACAGCTATCAGTCTGTTCTTGTTTCTGTGCCTCTGATTCTATTTTGCTCGTTAGTTTATTCTGTTCCTTAGATTGCAGTTATAAGTGAGATCGTATGGTTTTGTCTTTCATTGCCTGGCTTATTTCACTTGCATAATCATCTCCTGTTCCATCCATGCTGTCATAAAAGGTCACGGGGCTCTTTTAGAGGAAGGCAAGAGGCTCAAAGGGAAAGAAGGCAATGTGATCTAATCAGAGGGCGAAATAATGCAGTCATGAGTCGAAGAATGTCAGCAGCTTCTAGATGCTGGAGGAACAAATAATGTATTTCCCCCTAGGATCTCTAGTAAGAACCAGCTCTGCTGACAACTTAGTTTTAGCCTAGTGAGATGAATTTTGGACTTCAACTTCCAGAGCTGTAAGATAATAAATCTGAGTCGTTGCCACTAAGTTTGTGGTAATTTATTAAAGCATCAATAGAAAACCAGTGTAGGAATTTTTAATGCATTTTGTAAGGGCATTTTGTAATGCAGTATCTAGAAAAGAAACACAAAGCCTGTATGACAAAGTCAAAGGTGGAATGATTTTTTTGTTGCTTTCTTAAAATATATAATGAAACTATTGCTCATCATCATGCTGTAAGGTCTTCATGGTATCCAACTTTTAGAATTGTTTCATATCTCTGTTTAAAGTCCCATATATTGATACACCAGTATGAAATTCTCCATAGCCTTGTGCAACATAAATTAATTTTTTTCAATAACACCTCTGATGTAATTACATTTTATTGGATTTATAAAATAAAGCCCCTTAATTGTGAAAGCAGAGATGTTATTTGAAATGTTAGTCTCTGTGATCAAGATATTTTCTACATCAAGGGAAATCTACCAATTCCCAGAGAGTTTTCACACCTGAAAATGAAACCAATTTGTTTTGCAAATCTGTGTTATGCAAATTACAAAATCAATCACTAAGTAGAGACATCTTAACAAAGGATTTTCCAAAAGGATTAAAGATTCCCTACAGAGGTGAATTACTCAAATGTCCCGCGATACAAATACATACATTTAATGATCTATGGTGAGACTAATTATTTAACAAATGCCACACTATAGCTTGTAACTTGGAATATTTAATTGACATGGGAGAATGCTCTAGACAATCCTAACAGAATTTTTTCTTTTACAATGTGAATCTCAATATTCCTGATTCTTTAAAAGTCTGAAAATTTTTTATTCTTTCCTGAACATTTTGAATATTTAGTTTAACTCTGTGTCTAGTTTAAATCTTGTTAAAATAGGCAATGTTTATATTTTTGTTTTGGTAAACAATCAACAAATTATGTCCAGGCCCTTCTGTGGGCTTCATCTTTAATATCAGTTTAGTTTTAAAGCCATTTTAGTGCTAATTAGACTTATCCCACAGGCATACCACCAGGTGGCCAGTCTGGTGCCTGGGCAATATTCTATCCAACAGATCATTTCTTAAAGTTTCTAGAATTGTAACACTGCAGCTAGCCCCTGCCACCCTCCCCCCACCAAAAATGGGATTTGTAGTGGGGTCCAAAATTTGGGGTGTCCAAGAAAAATATAGGATATTCTCCCCTCTCCAAAGGCGGGTCACCATGGGAGATGGGAGATATGGAGCAGGGTCAGTGAGAGTCATTTTGCATGTCAATGACAGCAGGAAAGTTTCAAACCTCATAGGGAAAAATGGTTATTTTGCATATCAACAAGGCTAACCAGAAAGGTTTGTATAACTTAAACCCATGATACAACTGAGCCCCAGCTCCCTGGGTTACAGCGCCTGCCCAGGGAGTTGGAAATGGGGTTGCTGGGGAAGATTCAAGCCAGGTTTAAACCCAGGCAAGGCAACCAAACTAGAGGCTCTTGACCACGCGGTTTTGGGAGTGGAATGGGGGCTCCCTTGATCACGCGGCTTAGGAAGCAGGAAAGTAAGATGGAGCAGCCATGCAGAGCAGCTCCCCGGGTTACGGCATGTGTGCATGAGAGCTCAGAGATGGTTTGTTCCATGACGCAAGGGAACAATGCGAAGACCATGCGGGAAGGAAAGGAGAGAAAGGGGTCTTGCTAGTGGGCCATGAGAAGGTGTCACACAGTTCTGAATTGGTAACTGGAGATCACAGCAACACAGCGGATGGGGCTAGGAACAGCAAGAGGCCTGCCTAGCTGAGCTCTGGGCTTCTTTCCTTTTTCTTCTTAAGGATGGTACCTCTGATAGGCCTGACTGGCTTGGCTGGGCAAAGGGGGGAAGGTAGGAAAGACTGTGTGTGTGTTGGTGGGTGTTTTAAAGGGATTTTGAGATTTAAAGGTGACATTTAGCCATTATTCAAAATCTGTATAACTTTTGAATAAGTAGTTCCTTTCTTTTTCACCGAACTCTGCCATTGAGAGCCATAATTTTTAAGGGTGGCAGGCAAAGAACCTAGAACAGAGGGACCCCAGGGAGGGGGGGCATTGTTCTGGTAATAGCATCTGCCCCCCCTCCTCCCCCAGCATGTCCACATTCAGTAACAGCATGCTTATTAGGATCAGATTAACCCATGTAGACTCCAGAAGTGAGCCCAGGAGATCATAAACAAGTATATGGATTTACTTTCTCAAGCATCTCCCACTCCATGATCTCTGCTGTACTTTCCAGAAGCTCCTCTTTTCTCTGCTGCTCTGTCCTGAAAGCTGGGTGTTCAGTTATCCTGGTTTACAGCTCCCTTGGTCCCTGCGCCCACCTCTGGGGCCTGGCAGCAAGAGAACACAGAGAAAGAAGAAAAGGAACAAAGTTTCACCCTACTGTCAGAGCCATAGAAGAGAAAATTCCCCCTTTTCAGAGTTTTGATTTCCCTAGTCTCCATTCTCACAAAATAAGTTAAATTTATTTTTTTCTTTTCATCTAACTTTGTTTCCTATAGCAAACATACAGCATTTTAACAATGATATAGAAACAAAGGAATTACTACGAAGAAGATAATGCTTCCCACAATCAAATTAGAAAAACAAGTTAAATACAATGGAAGTCTAACTTTCAAAAGTACAACTTTAAACAGAGAGGCAGTGTGTGAGAGAGTAAGAGAATGGAACAATTTATTGGAATTGTAAAGATGTAGAAAGGTTTTGCAGTGAAGGGTGAGCTTGGGCTATGGGAAAGGGCATTTCAGACTGGAGAAATCGTGAGCCAAAATACAGAGCTAGGAAGAACTGTGGCTTCCAAAAACATAAATACGTTCCCAAGAAATTAACATGTTTTTTAGAATACAAAAATTTTCATAATTAGAAAATCAATTTTTCTTTGTAGATACTAGAACTGACTTTTAACTACTTGAATAGCAAATGGTTCATATTTAGAATATCAAGTTTTGGACATATACACAGTTATGTATTAACCTTTATAGTTTGCTGTTTTCATATATTAGAAAAAAACTTAAAACTATTTAAAAAAATGGTTGGCCTTAAATAAAATTTGTTCTTCTTGCTTCCCCAACCTCCTTTTCCCCCAATATTGTTCCCCCCTTCATCACCTAAAGTCTATCCTGTGTCTCGTTTCTTCTCTCACCTTAGAAGAAACTAACTGCTAAGGAAACATCAATGTCAGCGTGGTCGGTGACGCAGGCTGTGAAAGAATTCACAAGGCGAAGAAAGTCTAGAGAATAAAGTTTTCATTCACTCTCCAAGAAAGGAGAAGGGCATGGTATGGAGAGATATACCAGCATTGAGGGGTGGGGGCTTTGAGCTTTTTATTGGATTACAATTGGATTAAAAAGGGTGGGGGGTTGCTGTTGTGTGGCCCTGGGTTGTTGGGGGCTCTTGGGGCATTGTAAACGAAGGCTGCAGTTTGTCCCACTGTTATCTTCCACCTCTGGCTGTAGGGAGTGGTTCTGTTCCTGCTTTCCAGTAATTTCCAGTCCTGGGGACAAGCTCAGAAGAGTAAAATGACAGTCATGTTTAACAAGGTCTCATGCATGCTCAGCAAAGGGCGCCACAATAACAAATGCGGCTGACTTTATCTTTTCAATCATCATACTACATTTTAAGATGTTATTTCTGCTAAGAATATTTGCATTTTGATAAGTTTCTTCTGTAGGTTAAATCTTCAAGGTCCAAAGGAATAAACCTCTAAAGATGAAAATGACAGGTCAAGGGCTGAAGCATTTGGGGACTTAGTTTAGCCTGTAAGCCCTCCCTGCACATCGTTTCGTTCATCTCACAGGGGGATGAGGTAAAGGAGACAAATGCGGCAAAATGCAAAGTACATGCTAAGCACATAAGGTGCTTTTGATATCTTTACTAAAAATTGTTACTCAAGCAACATTCCTTTAAGTAAAGGGTGAAACAAATTTGCGTATCATTTTTATTACTTCGTTAACTACCACTAAACAGTTCGAATTGTAAACTAAGTGCAAACGTTTCTGAAAGTAAATTATAAAAGAATGCATCTACATATTTCTATCTAAATTTATCATAATAACATTAATATAATCAACTAATAATGTTTAATGTGAATATATTATATAATTTTCCTATATAATGATTGGAAGATTAAATTTAATTAAGGCCCTTTTATTGAATAAATTACAGTACTTTGTAAAGCTTGGACTAAAATTAGAAATATACACATGCTAGGATGTATTACATTTTTAAAAGACACATGTTTACACCACTTTCAGCTGTGTAATAAATGAGTGTATATATATTCATATATAAATATATATCCTTTATATATCTTCTATAAAAATTATTATTGAAATTAAGATTTTTATCATAATTTTAGTTTATGAAGCTCATAAAAACATACAAATTTACCTTGGGAAAAATTCAGTCAGTGCAAATTTTAGGTTTTACTCTATCAAAACAAGGGCATGAGCCCATTTACAAAATATAATTTAACCTACTTACCTACAAGGACATGAACCAACCTCTCCAACATTTAGTCATTTATATAAATAATCCTAACACCTGTGTAATTAGACTTCATTCCATTTCCATGTCCTACCCCCCCCCACCCACAGGACTTCTTTCACTGAGTTGTATTTGGAATGATGTCTTTAGCCACAACCATCGACCTAGGGACTTTGCCCTTTCTTTTGATCATATCTTGGAAAGAAGAGGGCATTAAATACTTGATGGAGATTTAATTGCACTTCTGATTCTGAATTGCTTTTTATGAGCACACTCAATCAAAGGAAAAAGAATTTACTTCTGTGTCCACCTCTGCAATGAGAACCAAAGTCCTTTATCAGGCTAAACTATTTTACACACTGGGCTGGGCACACTGACTCATGCGAGCCTGCAGGCAAGGGCATGCTATGGTACCCCATCAGACTGGGATTCTTCAAATATTCATTCAACAATTATTTAGAAATAAGACAGCACAATGACAGAAAAGGATGGAGGAAAAAAAAGTGCTTTCTTAGTGTTTCACCTCTCCTCAAGCTTCCTGAAAAATTCAGCTTTGGTGAAAAATTCTCATACCTTCATTCAGCAAAATAAAAGCTTTTTGGTTAACCACACCTATCTTCCTCAGGCAGTTTGTTGATTATCTATTGTCACTCAAGCACATTACTTTGGATCTCAGCTTTAGCTGCAAGTGGATAATCAAAATATTTTTTGAATTCCTACTGTACTAGACCAGTTCCAGTAAACAGAATTTTGTCAACTACAGAAGACTTCCATCAGAGAGGTTTCCATACTTGTAACATCTATGGATGTTGCCCAGGAACATTTTTGACAATGTCCACTCCTAGCATTACCTCCTCTGCCTTCCCTGTTAACTTCTCTGTGTTGTGTAGCTTGGGGGAATACAACTCCAAAATATTCCACATGCTCCATATGAAGCATAAATAGTGTTAAAAAGAAATCCACAGGCCCAAAGTGTCATCACTTGTGCTAAAGTCCAGGAAATCAAACCAAGATAATGCCTGGCCTAATTGCTGTTTCAGCCTCTTCCAGAAACAATCTTAATCAACCAGTTTGGAATTTTCTTGTCAACACCAATGAAGTAATCTTGGGCCTCCATAAAAACAAGAGGCAATTTGCATGATAAGAACCCTTGCAGTTTCATCTGCCCCCCTCCCCACCCTCCAAAAAAGATATTCTGGTCTAAAAAAATATATATATATATATTTTTTTTTTTTTTACTTTTGTCAGTAGCTCCTTTGCCCCACATTTCTTCCTATAAAAACCTTTCATTTTGTACAGTCTCTGGAGTGCCCTTCAGTTATTAAGCCATTCATAAATGGCTTAATAAAGCCAATTAGATGTGTAAACTTACTTATTTAAATGTTTTTTTAACATTTTACAAAATATCAACTTAACCTATGAAATATAATTTAGCATCTCTCATTCAGGTCTGTGGTTTAGGAGACATACATGAAAAGTAAAACCTGGGAATTGTCTTCAATATGTAGTTTATCAATATGTACTCTTCCAAAAATAAACTATATCATAGATATTTATTATTTTAAAGAGATGGGGGCATGCTTTAAATCCATATGTTTTGGAATATATTATTTTGAACTTGTGGGTCTCAGAAAAATGATGAGCTTTATCCATAGATGTACATAGGAAAGAAAAGAGATTAGGGGCAATGAGATGCTCTGCATAGTGGAAAAAACACTATATAATCAACATTTTCATTAGTCCCTCTTCAATATATTTACATAAGGAGGGAAAACAAAATAAAGCAACAATAGTGGACACATCACAAAGGCACTTGGCTTATTAGTTTTTTTAGAACCTTGTTTTTAGATACCATGGTGTTCTGTTTGGAATACAGCCCTAAACCATCATATTCCATTATAATTAATTGGGCCGCATGTGACTATGCTACTGATAGGTTTATTTTGAGATGAAAGTTTTGGAAGAATCACGTCAAATGCTGGAGAATGCACACACATTTGGTATAAAAGAATTGTAATTAAACTTCAGTCATCCTCTCCTACAGAGAACATTGAATTGAAGTCAAAATTGGTTTCTATTATGTTTAAGTCTATCAGATGCATGGGGGGAAGATCATTAAGACACTAGAGCAAAGTGAAATCTGTGTGCAAATGTTCTATTTATTATAAAGTGTGGGTGAACTCAAAGCTGTCTCGAGGGTGGGTGCTGAGCCTGGAGGGATGCAAATGCAGTCTACAGTGATTCTTGCCAACATAACCCTGCCAGGAGAGCAGGGACTCAATTATTTAAGCAAGAAACCCCTCCATAGAGTGCACAGCTTTCTCTGTAGAATGGCCTATGGAGACTCCAGAAAATAAGGAGTCCCTTTTGGCTTTGAATTTAAACTTGTTCTACTTTTCCCCCTTCTTCTCATTTAAAGATTGAGATTAGAGTATCAGAATTGTCCATGTCTTTACTGTTAAAGAGCAAACCACAGGCCCAGAATGACATTACTGGTGCTAAAGCCCAGGACGTTAAATTCAGATTTAATACCAGACCTAATTTCTTTTTCAGCCTCTCCCAGAAACATAAACTTAATCCACAAATCTAGAATTTTCTGGTCAGTACCAATGAGGTAATCTCTCATGTGGGCCCTCCCCATCCTCCATCCCCTACAAACAAGAGGCACTCTTATGATAAAAAAACCCTTGCAGTTTCTTTTCCCCCAAAGGAAGATGTCTGTCTAAAAATAATCTTTTTTTCTTTTGTTAGTAGCTCCCTTGCCCCACACGTCTTCCTATAAAAACCTTCCATTTTGTGCAACCCCTGGGAGCGCCCTTCTAGTTGCTAGGTGGGACGCTGCTCCATTCTTGAATTGCTTACTAAAGCCAATTGGATCTTCAAATTCACTCCGTTGAATTTGGTTGTTTAGCACTTACAAAAAGCTCTTTCCTTCTTATTCTCTCTGAAGCACAGTTTCTTGGGGAGGAGGAAGAAAGCTACCCATCTGGTGCTAGATTGGAAGAATGAGCCAATCTTCCTATCATTGTGATTCACTCTTGTAAAAGCCATCAGCAGAGCAAAGGAATGAGTTTGACACTTCCCCCTTTCAAATATAATTTTGGACTTTCCAAGCCTGTGGGCTGGCTGCCTGCAGAGATGCTGAAAATCAAGTCAGGGGAGTGGCAGCCGCCACGATAGGCAGCAGCAGCGCGGTGAGCTGAAGAACGCAGGAGGACTCTTGTTTAGCACGGGCATTGGGCAGCACATTTTGAAAAATGCTCTTATCATTAACATCATCAGTAAGGCTGCCTGAAGACCAACTGACGTGGGACTGGAAGTTGGACCTGGAACTGGTAATACGACTGTAAAGTTGCTAAAGAAGGCAAAAAAGGTAATTGCCTGTGAACTTGACCCAAGGCTAGTAGCTGAACTTGACAAGTTCAGGGCACATCTCTGGCAAACTTCAAGTAATGGATGATATGTTGAAATCAGGTTTCCCATTCTTTGATGTTGGTGTGGCATATTTGCCTTAACAGGTCTCTTCTCCTTTTGTCTTCAAGCTGTTGCTGCACCAATCTTTTTTTTAGATGGGCTATACTTAGTGTATTTTGCCATGTGTAATTTGCATTTCTTTGCCCAAATTTCTGAGGGAAAAATAAAGATGCACATTACATATAGGTAGTACTAATTCTGTACCTATCTAAATGTTTTTAATTCTTTTATTTATACTTATGCATTAAAAGTGTAACTCCAAAAAGCAACAATGGTACCTGTATGCAAAATAATACCCTGGAATATGAAAATTGGTTTTGTTGAACTTTTTAAATTGAATTTTGCATGAATTTAAATTGAATTTAAAAAGTAAAATGAAAGATATTTTTCCTGAAAGTTTGGGCCCAAAACATGGGTGTGCATTATACATGGTAGTGCATTATACATAGCAAAATACAGTATGCTTCCAAGAGAATTTGCTCTCCGCCTATTTGCAAAACCTGGAGATAAGTTATACTACAGACTCTCAATTAATACACAGCTGTTAGCATGTGCGTACTGTCCAATGAAAGCTGGGAAGAATAACTTCAGACCACCACCAAAGGTGGAATCCAGTGGTGTAAGAGTAGAACCCAAGAATCTGCCACCATCTATCAATTTTCAGGAATGGGACGGCTTAGTAAGAATCATCTTTGTTAGGAAAAACAAGACACGGTCTGCTGCATTTAAGCCAAGTGTAGTACAGCAGCATTGGGAAAAAAACCAGAATTCACTGTTCAGTCCATAATACTCTAATACCAGCAGATTTCAGCATAGCAGATAAAATACAGCAAATCCTTACCAATAAGGTTTTAGTGACAAGCGAGCCCTTTCCACGGACACAGATGACTTCATCAGATTGTTACATGGATTCAGTGCAGATGGTATCCATTTTTCTTAGGTCTGGAAAACAGAATTTTTCAAACTCAAAAGTAATTGGAATTATATATTTTTAATAATTTGAAAAGATGTATACTTTTCCTCCATTGGGACACTGGGACTATTTTTGATTTAATAATACTGTTGTTACCAGTTATTATACATTTCTAAGGTAATTAAGTCAATTTAAGTACCCAAGTTTTTTTTTGGTTTGGATTTGTTTTAATATCTAACATAGGGCAAGGAGCAATCTATACATGATAATCTTCAAGTTCAAGAGCCACAGACATGCACAACTAACTATACCTTTAAACTTACCATTTCTAACAAGTTATTGTACGGAGATGTTACTGTTCTATTTTCTATGTTATACATCACTGTGAGGACCTCTTTAGGTCTTCATCCCTTTAGGCTTTTGTCCTTCAGGTACTAAGTTAAAATATGCTTAACAGAATCACATATTCCCAATACCATTTCTTCTTGCTATTCATGTGTGCAGCAAACCAATTTTCTTAAAATGTTTTAATTTTGTTTTCTATTTCTCTGTTCATCCTGTACAACATCTATCAGTTGTCTACCCCTTTAGCTAGCATGTAGCATTGTAACTAAGCAGACAGGGGCCCATTCATGTGGCACCTTGGCGTGACCCAACAATCAGTATTTGAAAAAACAGGACTTTATTTACAATAGTCCAACCTTGGCGGGGGGGCGAGTGTGCAGCTCAGAGCACTTATGCTTGGTGCCCTCCTTTTCCACAAGACCCAGCACTTCCCTTGTTCCCCAAAAGGCTATAAGCCAAAACCAAGCCCAAGAGTTCCCCATTTCCTTATCTTAATTTAAGCCAGCTGCACAAACAGTTCTCCAGTCTCTCCGGAAGCTACCAAAGTCTCCATCCTCATGCAGCAGCTCTCTCCTTCACGATCTGAGGTACATCGTCATCAACCTCTGTGTTATAGTCCAGAAAAGCATGTGCCATGTTACACTGGGTCACAGTGAAGTCCAGGAAAGGCACTAGCCCTAAGCTCCCAGATAGAGTCCAGGTTTGCACAGCAGCAGGTCAGCATCTTGCAAGGCAGTCCCTGGTGGCTTTGGAGTTGGCTAGAGTAGGCACAATCAAAGCAGTATGCCTGCTTTCTTACTAACCCCTGGCGGACCAGATCCTACAGCCCGTATGGCTTCTATCTCACTACCAGCATGCTGGGATCTACCTTCACTACCAGCTGCATCGTGGCCCTTTCTCTTCACTCTTCCTCACAGGGCTCCTATCTCACTACCCACAGCATGGCTCTCTTTCTTCTCTACTGGCAACATGGCTTTCCCTCCTCACCCTTCCTTGAATGGCTGCCCGCTCTAGGTTTAAATCCTGCCCCAGAGCCTCCTGTGTGACCTCATCTCTGAGTCCTCCCGCAATGTGCTACGTTTGACCGTTTTCTGTATAGTTTACATTCTCTCAGCTGCCATCCCCAGTCAGGGCAAGAATGACTCAGTGACACAGGGGGACATCCCCCTGGCTATGTCACAAGTCAGAATATATCCTGAAAGTTGTGCCCACCTTGCCTTGAGGCAGTAACACAGCTATTAGCTATCTATCGGCTTGTCATAGATATGCAAAAATATCTTAATCTTATCACCTGCTGTCTGCCATATGCAAACTGTGGTCTTTGGGGGCTCCTTCCTATATTTCCAGGGGCACCTCTCACCCTGTACCCCACTACAGTATCAGTGTATACATCAGCTTTCTGGGAGTCTGCTTCTGAGACCATGTGGTGCAAGACATGTTACTTCTGAGCGTGATTCCTTACCTATAAAATGAGGATGCTCAACTGGAATGTGAAATTAATTCTAAGATTGTTTGTTATTTTTTCCTCGGGGAGATAGTCATATGTTTAACAAAATTTCCAAAGGTTTTATAAGTTAAAACTTGATTTAAAATTTAAAATCTCTGCTCTTCAACTTCAAAACAAACAAAAACTCCTCAATCAGTCGTTTTCCCACAAGTACAGCCTCTAACTTCTGGATAATTACTTTAAACTATTTTTAAAATGTAAGGATGAAAATTTCAATAGATGTCATAACCAAGTCTTAATTAGCTACTATGTTTAAATCATTATCACTATAATACTAATTGTTAATGCCTTTTAATAAAGAATTAGATGTATTTTTTTTAAAAAAAACATTACTTTCTCTCTGTCCTTTCGTGACTTCTGTTCTTATCCAAGGTTTACGGTGTCTCAGCATGATATATTCTGTATGGATTGATTATACCAGCCTAGTGGTACAATCAAGCAATCAGAAAGTAAGCAAACAAATAAACAATCAGACCTACCTAGGAACTGATATAGTCCCCAGCCTCAATAATAAAACAGTAGTCTTTTTCTTTATCCCCCTTACCCCACAAACAAAAACCAGTATATCCTTGTTCTTCCCATCTAAGTTAAGAATTCCCTAGATTTTCTTATGTGTTCCTGAAAAATCTCAGTTTCCTAGTCACTATTAACTTTTGCTCTTTTATTCAACAGATAATTTCTAACATATTGCATAAAAACAGTGTACAATATCCCCATGAATAAATAATGTTCTTTGTCCTCAAGGAATATATAGTGTGGTGGAGGACAAATATACAAGTAATTATAAGTGCTATAAGAACTATGAAAGAGGTTTATAGGAAGCAATGGAAACACAGAAGAGGGACACAACTCAGGCTGGCAGAGACACAGGTGACAGGAAAGGAGAGGAAAACGACACGTGATTGAGTTTGAAGAACAAAAAGTAGTTAGGCAGGCAAAAAAGCGAGAAAAGGGTATCAAAGAGATAGAACATATAACCGTTGATAAATAACTTGAATCTTGGGAACCTTATTTTCTTTACCCATAAAAGTTGGATAATATTCAGTCAGAGTATACCAGTATGTCTAAACCTGCATATGTGTGCACACATGTATGTATATATACTGTTTATCTTAATTGGTACCATCTCTGTCTCCTCAGCTAACCTCATTATGTTGGTAAGAAGAGCAGTTAGGTCAAGGTTTGGAGACATGCCAAGCAATCTACAAAATATAATTTAACATTTAAAATCTACCAGAATGACCTTTTTGTTTGAATTTCATGCTGATTGAGAAGGATGCTAAAGGTAAAAGTAGAAAAACAAGGGAGAAGAAAATTAATTTTTGCTGAATTTCTACTAAGCATGGCATGAATCTAGGTATTTAGGTATATATTTCTATTTTGTAGTTCCAATAAAACAGTAAGTTGAAATATGCTATCTCTATTTTACAGATAACAAAACTGAGACCAGAAAATTTAATGTTTTTTTCACATAGTAAACATAGTAAAACAGTAAGTGAAAAAGTAAGGACTTGAAGTCGGTTTTTTCTGTGGTCGAGTTTTATCTCTTTCTCCATTTCTACATGGCAGAGACCAAATACTATGTGAGTACTTCATCCTCTATCCATAATTATACCTGAACTTATTTGAGTTCCTCCAACAACTACACCTGAATTTGCTCTGGTTCCACAACCATGAATGGAACCAAAGACAGGAGCAGAAGTAACTAGACTTTGTTAGAATAAAGAGGTGGTATTGGGCCTCCTCTAGGCAGTGCTCTTTTTTCCTAAGATAAATATATGCCTAAGGTCACATACTCCTTCCCCCTCCCAACCAAGAAAAGAAAAGAAGGAAAAAGTCAAATTAGTAGACTCGTAGAAAATTATACAGGAGATAATGTCTAAGATAACCTATTACCATCAACACTATACACTAAGAGATTACTGTATGTTTGGTGCTAGAGAAATGCCATTTAGAAAAGTGGGAAGAATATACCCTGGCTGGTGTGACTCAGTTGATTGAGCGCTGGCCTGCAAAGCAAAGGGCCGCTGGTTCAATTCCCAGTGTAGGGCACATGCATCAGGCCAGGTCCTGAACAGGGGGCGCAGGAGATGCAACCTCACATTGATGTCTCTCTCCCTCTCTTTCTCTCTCCCTTCTCCTCTCTAAAAATAAATAAATAGAATCTGCTTTAAAAAAAAAGTGGGAAGAATAGAAAGAACTTCAAAGAAGATCTGGCATCTGAACTCAAAGCATGAGTAAGATTCCAGGCTGAGAGAAAGAATAGTTGCCAAACACAGAGGTGAGAATACCTAGGTTGTGCCTGGGAAATATCAATAAGTTTAAATTAATTGGGGAATAGGTGATGGAAAACTGAATAGAGATATCAGCCTATCTCTTAATATCTCAGTTCTCTCCCTTCTCTCTACCTTCACTGACACTACCTTTATGAAATGTCAGAACTCTCGATTGAACTATTACATTTGCTTCTCTCTCTTCTCCCTGCCTCCCATCTCTCATCCATAGGAGAGTAAACTTTTTATAATATAAAGTTCTTCAGTTCACTGTCCCACTTATATTTCAATCTTTCTAGATCTTTTCAACTCTTTTTTAAAAAATGAACATCCAATAACCTAATATTTATAAGATCCAGTATTTAATACAAAATTACCAGACATGTAATCCAAAACCAGAGAAAAAATAAATCAATAGATAGGAACAACTTATATGTCCAACATTACATGTTTAGCAGGTAATGGAACAGACGCTCAAGTTCAAGTATCTCTGTTTCCAGAAGCCAAGCTCCTACCCATTAAGATTTAGTCCATTTGTTTTACTGTTCATCTATCCATGTCTATCATCTGTCTCTAAATCATCACCTTATTTCAATAAAAGGAGATCTTTTATTTGAATATCAAATACATTCAATATGGATGGTGCTGCTGACATAGAATTTATTACAAGGTAATCAAATATTTTAGAAGTAGATGATCATTCATATACTGGCCATTGAGATGGAAATTTAAGAAACCAAATTTGGTTATTTATGAGGATATCTGTGTGTGTGTGTGTGTGTGTGTGTGTGATCACAGAAACATAGACCTGGGAGGAAACTTATAAAACAAAATAGTAAATCTCTCAAAAGTTTAGGAAAATAGGCCTTCCAAGACCATTTAAATTTCTGAATTTTTAGCTGTCTGGCAAATGGTTTGTCATTAATAAATACCTGCAAGAATTTTGGAATTACAGACATGATTTATTGATGTATTGATATAGATAATTCAGAACCATTCAGAATAGAAGGAAACATTTATAAGGTTATAAATAATGCAATTTAATAAAGATGCCAACTTGATAATAATGATAATTCAAAGAAGTGACAAACCACTGTCCCTAAAATGGTATTTTGGTTTCTTTAGGAGACTTAATTCCTAAACATCTTCACTGGGAAATTGTAACTGGACAGATTGATTCTGGAAAATGTTAGAATCATTTTGCAAAGGAGATGGATTTATGATATAGAAGCAAACAACTGAGAATGTAAATATTACAAAATCTTAGAGCTGACTGACCCTGTACTCTTGCATTTTTATTGTTATAAAATATTTAAATTTTCATTAAATACTGTTTTCAAGTCTTACCTAAAATAAATAAATAGAAATGGACCCAGAAAAGACAAAAATTATACAATCAACAGATGAGGAATTTAAAATCATCTATTACAAATATGGTCAAGGATTAAAAGGAAAACAGATATAATTATGAGAGTAACAGATTATAAAAGAGAAACAAAAAATTAAGGCTGAAAAAAATCTCAATTAAAAAATTTGTTGAATGAATAGAACAGCATACTAGATAATGCAAAAACAAATATCAGTTGCTTTGATGGTAGGATAATAAAATTATTCAAACTCAAGTAGAAAGAGAAGAAAAAAATGTCTAAATAATTACACAGACTTAGTAGCTTGTGGAATCAAATCAAGTGATCTGACATACATGCAATAGAGTAAAGAAGACAAGGCAGAAAATATGTTTAAAGAAATAATATAGTAGCCCTGGCTGGTGTGGGTCAGTGGATTGACGCTGGCCTATGAATTGAAGAGTTGCTGGTTTAGTTCCCGGTCAGGGCGCATACCTGGGTTGCAGGCCAGGTCCCCAGATGGGGGCATGCAAGAGGCAATCTATAAATCATCTGATATTTGTCTCCCTCTCTTTCTCCCTCCATTCCTCTTTCTGAAAACAAATAAACAAATAAATAAAATAATTTTTTAAAAAGAATAAATTAAACATTTTCATATTTGATGATTAATGCCAAATTAACAAGAAGGATAAATACAAAGAAAATCATACCAAAATACAGCATAATCAAATTGCTCACAGTTTTTCCTTTTGCTTCCTATATATTTCTGGTGTTGTCAGACACATTCATATCCTGGTACAACCACTAGCTCTATACCTCATTGTCACAATTAGCGGGTAGCAGTAGTATGACCCAAAGCAATTTCTATACCAGGGTGGCTAGAAATAACCTAGTACCCCAAATTATAGCAAACACATAAATGAATCCAACTACATCCAAAGTAAATGCACCCCAATTCAGTTCCCCCTTAACTGCTTGTGAAATGCCAGTGGCTACTCCAAACACATGTATATGATGGAGGAAAAGTCGGTATGCAAGGAAGCAGTGGTCTTACATGATTGCAATTAAACTACTTAATTTTTCTAAATTTTTATGGAAAGATCTGACTATTTATTATATTACTAGGACTCTTCTAGAAACTTAAATGGGACCTATTAAGTGAGATGCGAGGGTGCTTAAATTTCATTAGCCTCATATTAAAGTGCCTCCTGCTGCTGGTCGATGGTAGACAAGGCTGATAAGAAATGAACAAGAGAACAGACCATAAATTAATCATCAGCTCCATCAATAAAAAAGTAACCACAGGACAAATAGTCTTCCCCAACTGACCAGAAATAAATCTGACTGCATATTTATATTAAAGGTGAAATTTTAGTCTAGAAATTACTATATTACTCTGAATCAGCAAAATTAAGTTTTCCCTTATTAGAAAAACTGCTTGTTGAAATGTTAAGTTATAATAAAAGTTAAAGTTAAATTCTTGCTTGAAAGAGGTAAATATAATAAAAATGGCCTTGAAAAACTGAAGAAACGATCATTCCTATGAAACAGGAAGGTTACATTAACAAATAAAAAAAAGAAAGAAAGAAGAGGCGCCTTAACAGTGAAAGCAAGACTGTTTGAGAGAAATAGAGAATCTTTGTATTAATCCTAAAAGTTCTTTGACTTTCTTTACCTTGTATTCCACCAAACTGTATTATTGAGGAAAATGTAATAATGCATAAAGAGAAAGGACATTATTTACACAGAGTGTGACTTTTTGTATTAAAAGATGATGAATTTAGTACTTATTAAAAATGATACAGACTGGCTGAAGCCAGAAATAAAAACAAAAGAAACATATTATTTTAGTATTAGCACATCACATTATAAAGATTTCTAAAACTGTCCTTTTGTGTCATAATTCACACATGGAGTTTTAAAATGATATCATACAATTTATTTACTTTCTACTATCTGAAAAAACTATTAATGTTTTAGGCATGTTTATCAAATGAATTAAACTCAGAGTGACTTACTCACTTTAATTGCAAAAGTCTTCAACTGGCCAATGCTTAAAACTAGTTGTCAAAATAAAAGGAAAAGCTTAAGAATGATTTAATGTTGATATCATACTGTACATAGCATATAATTTTAGCTTTCCCAGATGGACCAAAGAAAAACCTTTTGAAAATAAAGCAGAAAAAAAGGTATTGCAGAGGCAACTAGCTTCATGATTGTGAGCTTTTATTTTGATGTACATATGGTTCTAAATCTTCTTATTCATGTTAAAACAAATAAAACAATGTCTTTCTCATTTATGCTAAAAGTTATGCCATAGAGCTGAATTTACAGATGAAACTACCTATAAAAGGTTTTTGTTATCTTAGTTGTCATTATGTCACCAGCTAAATACAGTTTGGATGGCATGCAAAACTAACCCATCCAGCGTTAACCACTCTGTAAACCAAATTTTTCATTATGAAAGCTATATGTACAGGCTTCTCTAGTATGCCATTGAACGGTATTCTAAACACATTTTGTAGGTGGCTGTTTGAATGCATTTTGTCAAACATGCAATGATTTCCAAAGTAATATATTCTTAGGTCAACTTGATAAATAACTTTAACCCATAATATACTACAGTTATAAGACAAATTATAGGAACTGCATATAGCAATTCTCTGGAAACTAGTTATTAATTTTTTTCAGAAATGGCCAGACCATGCTTTATGTTTACTGTGGTGGAATAGGAAGTTTTCCTTACAACTTCATCCATATTTACATGGGACTTATAATAGAGTGTGTATCAGTTTCCAGCTGATACACGAATCATGAGAGTAGGAGTTGAGGAAGAAAAGTTGGAAGAGACAATTGCTAAGAACTGAGGCCTATTAGTGTATGGTTTCTTGGAAATAGCTCAGTGACCATTTCCCACACATCATTGTGGGGGGTTTCTATTAGTCCCCAAAATGGATTAGGTTGTAAGATTTCTTAAAGGTAATGGCAATATTACCTTTGAATTATTAATTGGGTTTTTTTCTCTCAAGTCTACTTAGAATAACACAATTTTGCACCTTTCATCCTATTTGACTTTTCCTAAAATAGCCTCAAAAGGACTTTCCAAAGTGTTTTATTTTCATTGAGTTTTGTCATCTTAAATCGATTTTTCCTGCAACTTACAATGCAGAAACAAGCAGAATTTCCTATTATGAGCCTCTCGGGTTTTTCCTCTTCATGTGGACTCAGTTGTTTTATCATGGTGTTACAGCCAGCTTGTTTGTTAGAATAAGCTATGAGTAATCAAGCAAATATATTTGATTAATGACAGTTTAATTATCAATGTTTCTATAAAATTTTGAAAAATAAATTATAATGAATTTAAGATTAGGCTTAGAGTGAAGGCCCTCTTTGTTGCATTTTGATGTGTTTTTGTAAAGTGGAAAAAGGTGACAAGATTACATATATACAATATAAACTTGGAATTGAACAATGCTAACAATCCACCTTATTAATGCAGACATGGGTCAAATGCCCTGAGTGACAATGTGTAAAAATACTGAGAAACACCTCTGTAGTGAAACATAAAATCTTTGTAGACAAAAATGACTAAGATTTTTTTTTTAAGTCTTATGGAAATACTAAGTCACTTGTTTTCTAAGGCACTTGATCAGACATTTTGAGGTAGAGTGTGAAGAAATGCACTAACTGACACGTGCCAACCTTTGCATTGGGTTAGGCATGGAGGAGAAATGGAAAAGCACCTCTTATTCTTTCACCACTTTACCCTCAAATCCTGCTTCCTCAATAGCAAAAGGAGAAACTGGACCTATCCACTTCCCAATAACGGTCAAGAGAGGTGAGTTTGTCAAGTAAATATAGAAAGAGAGAAAGAACTCAAAGAGTAGAAACATGAAGTAAAGTTAAAGTATGTCTCTATGTTCTCACTCATATGGGAGGTATATGAAATATATACAGCCGACCTTTTATCATGTCTCACATTCAGAGTTAAATTGAAGAGGTGATGGGAGTATAGCACATTGTGCAACCAACTGTTTCTGTAAAAAGCAAGATAATACATATTTTAAGGTTTACAGGTCATATGGCCTCTGTGGTAACTACTCAACACTTCCATTATAGCAAGAAAGCAGCCATTAAACAATATGTAAATAAATGGGTGTGACTGTGTTCTAATACAACTTTATTTATAAAAGACTGGGCAGTGGGCCGTATTTGGTCTGAGGGTCATAATTTTTAGACTTCTACTGTAATAAATAAAGAATTGGATTTAGCTTAGCTATTAACTAATATATTCTGTAACCTGACTGAGTTTGTTTAACCCTCTTCAAGGCCTCTTTTTCCTCAGATTCCTCATGTGTGAAATGAGCACCAAACTAGCTCTATAAAAATGAAAGTATATCCCTGGCTGGTGTGGCTCAGTGGATTTAACACTGGCCTAAGAATTGAAGGGTCACTGGTTTGATTCCCAGTCAGGGCACATGCCTGGTTTGTGGCCAGGTCACCGGGTGGGCATGTGCTAGAATTAATGTTTTTATTCTCTTTCTCCCTCCCTTCCCCTCTCTCTAAAAATGAATAAAATCTTTTTAAGAAATGAATGTATACATACTATATATACATATACACACACATTTTTTAATCTACATGATAAGTTTATATTATATTTATGAGGGTAAATCTGTTAATAAACAAATGTTAAGCTCTAGGTGGTGTAACAAACTGAAGTTTATTTCACATTCCCATGTTTTTCAAAGCTGATACTCCTGGTGGGTGTCTCTCTGGGGCAGCCCACCTACAAGCTATAATTCAGGGACCCCAGATTCCACAGACACATTAATCCAATCTAGCCAGCAGTCCTAAGGAAAGAGAATATTGAGGATCACATATCCCATGCTTACCTATCTCACCCTAGAGGTTCACACATTCCATTGGTCTCAGGGATACAAGGGAGAGAGGCTGAGAAATGGGGACCTTGAATGGGCAGCCATTGTCCTGTGGCAACTCCACACTACAGCCAGAATGAATAAACTGGTGGTGATCAGAGGGCAATATCACGCACAATTATAAACACAAAATGTGAAAAAAAAATGTGTGTTCTTGTGTCCTACAAAAATATTAATTTGGGGTATTTGCAGGTATGATTCAGAAATATTAAGGAAGGCCCCTATGGAAATTGGATACAAATGAATAAATTTGTTTATCTTATTAATGAAATAACAGACACTTCAAATATTTAACCAATTGCTTAAATTTTTCACAATATCAGTAGTAAAATTTAGGTTCAGGGTCTTTGGGCTAAAGCCAAAGATTCAGTTTTCTTTTTATGAACATACACGTATCATGAATTCAAATTTTCACAAGCAGCTGTTACACCTACAAATGTATAACAATAACTGCTTCTTCTCAAAGTCCAAATGCTATTCCAGTTAGGCAAAGAAAGTGTCAGAGCTGGAGATGAGCCAAAGCAAAAGAATTAAGCATAGTTAAGCAGATTTTCAAACAAAGAAAGCAATTGAATTTCTTCTTAGGGATTCATAATTATAAGGAGGTCATTAGAAGAAGATTTAAAACAGTATTGCTGCCTTGCGTGTGATGCTGCAAAACCATATATCTTTGATACTTATTTTGTCCCTTATGCTCAGTCACTACCATTAGTTTTAAGCACTGTTACAAGCGAAGGAAAGCTGTTTATTCAACTGTTGACTCTTTCTCAGTACTGAGCAGAGCACACATGATAGCTTTCTTAACAAAGAAATTATTTAAAAGTGAGACTATCGTCAGGGCAGCCGTCCAAACAAATAAAAAAATTCTTTGAAGAAGGTTAATTCACTCAATATATATTGTGTGCTTCTATGTACCAAAAATGGTGTTGGGACAGGGTAGGCCATGGCAACTGAATCTAATAACCATAAGCCCTGCCCTCACAGAGTTTAGAGGCTAGTAGGGAAGCAGAAAATCATCAAGGAGACAAATATATATATCCAAAATACTCAACATAAGAAAGAAACAGATAGAGAATACTACATGAAGGGACCATCCACTTATAAAACCTCTACAAGGACAGTCTGAAAGACATTCAAACTGAGATTTAAGGAAAGAACCAGCCATGTGGAATCCCAGGGGAAAGGAATTTCAGGAAAACAAAAACAATAACAACAACAACAACAACAACAAAGCCCCAGCAAGTGAAAGGTATCTAACGTGGGAAAAGCCTGACATGTATGAAAGTAGAAGTAAAGCCAGAGTGACTCTGCTTGGTGAGGCAGGGAAACAAGGAACCGCAGGAGATAAACAGGGGCTGGATTGTAAAAAGAAGGCCTTCAGGTTGAGCTGCACACTCAGCATTTTATTTTAAATTGTCTGGGAAAGTCATGGACTGTTTTAAAGCAGAGCCGACATTATTATCTGATTTCATTAAAAAAATCATTCTTGCTCTTGAGTATACAACATATTAGTGTCTGGGCAGGCGGGGGCAGGGGTGGGCAAAAGGAGAGACCCCAAAACAGAAACTGATAAAACCAAAATCATAATTAACTTTAATTTTTTTCTCTTTAATGAGGAAATCTTAATTTTTCCTGACATGGGACTACAGAGCTAATAAATGAAAACTAGGAAGTTAAGTCAAAAAGTTAGAGAAAATATTTATACAAATTACAGTATTCAAAAAACTTTATTTGATGTTGGTGTTGATCTAGCTCAGAAGGATATATATCTAAGCTATAAGCTTCTGATATCTTATATATCTAGAGTACACACACATATGTACTTAATTACACTATTTAAAACATTATACAACATATCTAAATATATTTTCTTAGAAAGGTGTTTCCCAAAATTGGGGAACAGGAACTATATTGATGGCTTTAGGTAACACTGTACATGGCATTTGATAACAGGAGATATTAAAAATAATGCTATTCAGATACTAAGAAAATAATTTCCTTTTCTTTCAACCTGTGTCAAAAAGGAAATCTCAATTTAAGGCTAAAACTTATTTAACATCTCTCTGTCATGAGCCAATCTTTATTTCTTAGTAATAAAAAGCCTGATTTTAAGCTCCCCAATGTTGGTAGGCAGTATTACCTAGCTAGAATGTAATGATTTTTTGCTTGCTTCTATTGAATGTATTGTTACAGTAAGCTATCTATGGAAAGAGATATTGCTTTTACATTTTAGTAGTAGAATAAAGATCCCTTAAATATAGTAGTTAAGTAAAAATATAAATTGATCTTAAGAAAAAATACTAAAAATATAATGATTTCTAAGATTTTGCAAAAATCACAAATGTAGTTCATAAAAGACTGAAGTTTGGGAAACACTGCTTAAAATAACGTTTGTTTCAAAGACAAGGAATAACTCAAAAAGTAATAACAATTATGAAATTATCTAACAAAAGACAGGAAAAAAATTTCTAGAACATTGCTGACATCCCAGCAGGTTTTATATAATTGTTAACAAGCTCAGTGAGGATCAGATTAAATTGGCAACTGTTCAAAGGCCATCTAAGTCAACACCCAGCTTTCTCTCTCTGACAAGGAGTTATTAAAATAATAAAGAGAATGACAATGTTACCCAATTTTCTATGACCTTTCAGGAAAGAATGAAGAATAAATAAGCTATATATATACACACATACATACGTGTGTGTGTGTGTGTGTGTGTGTGTGTGTATATAAAATTTTAAATGGGCAATTGCTTTGCAGATATTTCATTACAATCAAGGGGAAAAAGCAATTTCAAAAATGCTAACTAAATCTAACAGCTCATGGAGGTGTAGATGATTAAATCTTTATATGATATCAGATATTTGCTTGACTAAGAAATAAAAAGAAAAGGTATTTCTTCAAGGTAATTCAAAATCTTCAAGACTTGGAAGATTTCAAGAATCTTTAAGTTATATGAATGTCATCTCTCTCTCTTCAGTTATTTTTATATTTTACAGTCCAAACCTATTCTTGATCAGTGTAACCATACATTACTTAGAGTTAAATGTGTCACTCCTTTCAGGGGGTCCCTTGCTGAAGTCTTCATACAGGGCTCAAAGCAGCAAGTTTTTGTCATTTCTCTTCATGTTCTCCACCCATGAATTTAATGCCTTTTCCATTTTAACTAAGCATTTGTCATGTCCTATGTTCATAACTTTTGCAGTGTGAGCTGCTACAGCAAAACTTGCATTAATTTCTTTTTCCTTTTTCATAATTTTAATGATAGATTGGCTCTTATTGTATATCTTAGCAACCTCAGCATATAATTTTTTTCTTTCCTTATTATGTTGAGAACTTTCACCTTTGCACTTAACAGAACAACTTTATGGCTTCTCTTCAACATATATGAATGACCAGCATCACTAGTCTTGCAATTTGAAGCCATTGTTAAATAATATAAGGGGTTACCTGCACACAGGCCCTGCAAAACCTCAACACCTCGTAAGTGACTAATGGACACAGAGTACATACAGCATGGGTACCCTGGACAAAAAGATGATTCACTTCTGGGTGGGAGAGATGGGCAGGATAGCAGAGAATTTCATCATGCTTTTCAGAGTGGCACATGATTTAAAAACCTAAGAATTGTTTATTTCTGGAATCTTACATTTAATATTTGCCAACCACAGTAGATTATAAGTGACAAACTTCAGAAAGCAAAAACTCAGTTAACTGAGGACAATTATATTGCAAAAAGTAAATAATTATTGGTTTTCTAGTGTCTTTACTTAGACATTTATTTTTTGAAACTACTTTGGAAATAAGTAATCTTCCAGGAGCCCATCTAGCTCTCTTTTTCAATCATTTTATTAGTCTTTCAGTTATTTATTGATTTTTTTCAGCAAACATTTAATAAATGTTTATTTTATACCCATCACAGTGCTTCATGCTGGTGGTAAAAGGCAAATGAAACATGTTCTTGCCCTCAAAGACTGTAGAGTCAAATAGTGAGAGAGAACCATGTGAACTATCATAATGAAGTATCAGAAATTTTACAAGATAGTTCTGAAAATTCCAATTTTTGTTCTTTCTTCACTAAGAGCTTACAATGGCTTAGGAAGGACCTTCGTAAAATAGTTGAAAGTAGCTGACCCAGCAATTCAATCTGTTGCCAGAGAAAATAGCATTCTTCCATGGTATCACAGGAAATGTATTTTAGGGATACATACATAGGAGGATTTGAGGTACAGTGGCAAAATTTATTGGAGGGGGAATAAAAAACTACCTCTAGGTACATCACACCCGATGTTTCATCCACAACAAGGTAGTTCAGCTCTATCTTGGTGCAGAAGTCCAGCCTCTGGTGCCACAGGTCCACACTTGTTCCCACCAAGCCCAGCATAGGGTCAAGACCCAGAGCTGCCATACCATTAGCCCATCATTCATGGCTCTGGGAGTCCTGCATAGTCTCTGTTCCTGTCTGGCCCACAATTGGCTGCTGAAAAGAGAGAGCATGCATTTTTTTTGTTAATGCTTTAACTATATTTCTTTGGGTTTGGGAAGGGGTATGCTATCCAATCTCTTTCCTCGGTCTTCCCAGGGCTGTTCTGGTACCTCTCCCATTCAGTCCTTATCCTGGATATTCCAAGGTTTCATGAAGTTATCTTATGCAAACGTTTTGCAAGATTTTTCCAGGCTAGACTCCTTCCCTTCATGGTCACCATTTTGGCTTCTACTGCACATGACTCACAGTTTTGCTTTATCTTTTGGCTTCTAGTGCACATACCTCAACAGAGGGATATCCCATTTAATCTTTATCCTTTCCCCAGTTAATCTGGAAGAACTAGCTGATTGTTCCCTGGGGAGTTTGGAAAGCCAGTCGTTCCTACCTGCCCAGAGATTTATGTACTTTTGGTAGAGGATGTAGTTGTTCCTTGGAGTATCTGTTAAACTGCTCCTTCCCAGTTAATCAAGCTTAATGTCTGATTCCATTTGCTCCCTTCCCTTGTTAAAAACTAACATTCCCCCGCTCACAAATTCTGGGCCCTTACAAGGGTAAATGGATGTAAGTCTCATTTTCTGTTGCTTCTTCCAGTTATTAAGGGACGTAGACCTGCTTATCCTTGATCCCAGAGATTCTTGCTTTCTGCTAAAGGGAGAAGGGAGTTGAAAGAGGAAGGAGGTCGTTATGCAGAGAAGAGTGCTTTTGTAAATTCCAGGTCAATCTGCTACTGTCTTGCAAGACAGCATGCGTGGTATCTAGAACTGGCCAAGTTGGCATCCTAGAGGTGACAAATTTGACAAGAAGATTAAAAAGGCAAGGTCCAAAAATGGGAAGGGAGAATTAAAGTATCTAAGCATCTGATGAGAGGTAACACCCTGGTGATAGAGGGAGGGACCAACATTACAGTGTCCCAAATTAAGTTGGAGGAGGGGTTTCCCTGGAAAAAAGTGTATCACCTACATGAAGCCTTCTTGTTTACCATACTCAATTCAGATTAGGCCAAGGGGAACATCCTAAGATCTCCTTCCTAAATCAGTTTTTTTTTCAGTCTGAATCTCTTGGGCAGGAAAGGAAAAGCAGTTTCAAGGTGGCAGAACTTTTGGTCCCTTCCATCCCGCCTTTTAAATACTAATGTTTTACATTCTAGAAGAGGGACTGCTAGACAACTTCACATTTCACCCACTTAAGCATCTAGTCCTGACAAGTCAGTTTAACCAAACCTCTGATTGTCATTTCAGGAGGTGGCAATGTAGATGGGCTTCCAAAGTGAGGCCAATATTGTGTTAACAAGTAATCAGGTATTTAAGAAGAGGCATACCTATTAAAATAGAAGAAAAAACAAGGGTTAATGACCAGAGCAAATTCTAAACCAGTTTCTGAGTCTGTAAGGTGAGAATATTTTTAGATGTAAGGCTCCTTCTGGAAGGAAAGCAAGCAGTGACGATTTTGACTGAAGTCTGAATATCTCTGGTGATATCATCAGGTGCTCAGGCAAATTCTATAAGGCATACACAGCCTTGGGCAAAAAGGTTTTAGTTCTGAATAATTCCAAATGAAAAGATGGGAAAAAAATAAAACATTAGTTTGGAGGGTTGAAGAAAACTAGGGAATTCAGGATCCAGTTTAGTTTACAGATGAAAATAAAATTTTGCAGAAAATGAACTGGAGTCTAATATCTACCACTTGGCAATATGATTTTTGTTAAAACACAATTTTCCCCTTAAAATCGCCCTCATTTTTATTAAAGTGCCAAATCGAAGTCAATTTATTTACTGCATAAAGTCCAGTTTCAATTTGGCCTGATTATTTGCATAGACACAACAAGAATAGCAATGAATTATATTGGCTCTTTTAAATCTCCTTTGGGTAATCTTGTAGGGAATCTCCAGATTGAGCTTTAATTAGCCTCTCAGGGCAGAGAAGCCAAGCTATACAGTTGCCATTAGGCTTTGCCTATAATACATACAGGTTTGGGTAAATTTCTCCAGTTCTCGAGGTCACCAAAAATGTCTTGAGGTTTTTTCCAGTGCCATCCACCAGGAAAGTAAGCTTTGTTTCTTACCTGGAAAGATTACCATGAACTGTATAAATAAGCAAGATACGAGGATTTTTTTCTCCAAGGAATAGCTTCCAAAGTCAGTATTATTTCCCTATAGCTTCTGGGGAAATCGAGAGTCTAGGCATGTCTCTCTCAGATGTACTGTTCCAGTCAAAGATTTGGTTATTAAAACCACAACTGGAACAGATTCTTATTGGATTCATGTGAACCATATTGCCATGAGCATAAAAATACTCACTCATTATGAGTTGTCAAATTCTGGAGGGGTCAGGTAGGGAGAGAAATATAAATCATTTGAAAAATCTTTGTCTTTTTAACAAAGAGGAGTAAACCAAACTCCAACTCTGTATGAGACAACATAATAGCAAGCAACTAACATTCTTTAGCTTGGCAAATATATTTCATAACTTCAACAAACATTTTTCTTGGCAAATATACTCCCATTTTTAAAAGATATAATTCTAATAAAGTATAAGATGTTCACTAACAGCTCCAAATTTATTTTCTAGCTTCTCTAATAAAAAGCTAAAAGAAGGGGAACTTAAGTCTTGTCTAGCAATCAAAATTTCAGAGTTACTTCCTAGAAATTTGCATTTTAAAAGATGGCCCAGATAAGAGTTCTTGAAGACCAGGTGTTGCAAGTCAAAGGTGCAGGAAAAGAAATGCAAGCTTCTCCTAGAAGGACTTCAGCTTCATAAAGCCCATTATCATAAGCTTTTTGCTTGAGGTACTCAGGGTCAAATTTCTCCCTGTCGGCACTATGCACTCCAAAGGGGGTCTCCTGAGGCACCGAAGCTGGTGGTGATATTACCCATTGGGTTCTGGGAGAGAAATTTCCTTCCTTGTAAAAGAGGAAGTAATTGAGTAGTTAAGAAAAACATAAGCATCCTCAGTGCTTCCAAACCCAGAATGATGTGTAACCCTGTTACCAGTCTTGGCATCCCAAGACCTGTGCCATCCTGCCCGTATTCTGACAGGGGCATAGGTCTTCCCACAGCTTGCAATATAGTTTATGTCCAGGTGTGCAGTGTTATCTTTTCATCTAAGGGATGCTTAACCAGCAGTCACAGTGGTGACAAGCACTGTTAGTTGGATCCACTCCACTCAGTCAGGTGGACTTAACTGCGCATGGGCAATAAGTATGGTCCATTTTCTCAAGTAAGGTGTCCCTGCTTGATGGCTTCTGAACTGAGCTAGCCTTACCAGAAGTCCACTCCCCTGTCTGTCTATACGAGGGGAGCCTAGTACCTCCACTGTTTCAAGTGGAAAATTTGTCCTATAACTCTTTCCTTTTGTAGTTGGGCTAATGATCTCTTTCTGTGCCCTTCATATTCCAAACAGCCCTGGTCCTTCAAGGAACCGTGTAGGTAGGGGACAGCCACCTCTAGAAGGAAAGGGGGTCCATGTTATGCATCCCCGAGGCTTTCATGAAAAACATGTTTTAAAAGACAGGTGACCCAGGAGGAACCAGAGAAGATCCTTGGTGACCTATGTATATTAGCTGGGCCAGCCAGAAAAAGACAGCACTCTGGGGCAAATCTTTTTCACTTTCTCTGAAATGATAATAAAATGCTGGGTACCCCTGTGTATGAAAGGGCACTGGAGTTATGTGAAAGGTTAACAGATGTTCAGTAAGTCTCAAGATTAGTTTTCTCTTGTGGAGGTTCTTTTAAAATCATTATCTTACCAAATGGCATAAAAACCTTTCCATTTCTGTAAGTATTTGCAAGTAAAGGCTTCCTGTTTATTGTACACCTGCATAAGCATTAATGAGGGCTGGGGTCTAGAATGTTTCAGCCTAGAAGGCATAATTTCCCTTGTTTAACTGCACAGTTTGGGGAACTCAGGGTCCTGGGCTGCGTGGCCTTCAGGACCCAGATGAGCAGCAGCAGGTTCAGTGGGAATGGGAAGCATAGTGGGTTTCAGGACCCCGAGTCGCACTTTGGCCAGCGGTGGCCCCTGTTGCATTGGACCTGGGCTACACGTTGGCTGCTGGAGGGAGAAAAACGCTGCAAGCTATGGACAGTGGCCCACGCCCTAAGCCACAGGGCAGTGACTGGCCATGGGGCCACAGAGAGGAAGCAGAGGGAAGGAGTGGAGTTCCAGATCTGGTCTGGAATAGGCATGCAGCGAAGGGGCAGGGGTAGGGAAGGATAAAGGAGCTGGAGAGCATAAAGGGCAGCAACAGAGGGGAGAGAGATGAGTGAAGAAAAGACCTCTGGGAATAAGAGTGGTGAGGACCCAGCTTTCTTGCCACATCTTCCTCATTCTTTTGTGGTCTCCAGTCTGTTGTTATAGGAACTAGGATTCTTACACAGTATCACAGTAAATGCATTTTAGGGATACATGCATAGGATTTGAGGTATAGTGGCAAGATTGATTGAAGCAACAACAGAAGATTACCTCCAGGTATACTAAGTGTGATGTTTGATCCATGACCAGGTGGCTTAGCTTTTTCTCAGTGCAGAAGTCCAGCCTCTGAAGCCACAGAACCGCACTTGTTTGCACCAAGCCCAGAAGGAGGGGCAGGAACCACAGCTGCTGTACCATTAGCCTCCAGTAGTGCAACACAGTCTCTGTTCCTACATGGCCCTCAATCAACACTGCTCTTTAGTCTTTGTTGCTGAAGAGAAACAGCGCATGCCTTTGTTAAGCTTTGATTATATATTCTTGGGTTTGGTAAGCAGTTAGCTTACTTTCAAACTATCCAATCCCTTTCTTGGATCTTCTGGGATTTTGTGCCCTTATTCTCTCTGGTCTTTTTTGCTGATTTTCTCAGACTAGACTCCTCCCCTTTATGGTTGCCATTTTGATTCCTACTGCACATGCCTCATAGTTTTGCTTCATCATCTGGTTACTATTGTACATACCTCAACAGAAGAATATCCTCCTTGTTGTTTATCCCTTCCCCAATTAACCTGGGGAAACTGGCTGGTTATTCTCTGGAGAGTTTGGAAAACCAGTATTTCCTGCCTACTCAGGGATTAATGTCCTTTTGGTGAAGAATGCAGTTATTCCTGGATTGACTGTGAAGCTGCTCCTTCCCAGTCAATCAGGCTTAATGTCTGATTCCATTTGCTCCTTTCCCTTGTTAATAACTAACTACCTACCTATAACAAATCCTTTTCCATGTAAGTGATTTCTTGTTATTTTTATCTAGAAGGATGTTACCTATTATATAAATCTAAGATTAGCCCTTGTGTTTTGTTTTCTACTCTCACTATTGTTGCAGTAATTACATTTATTTTTCATCATTTTATGTCAAGTATTTGGAGACTAAATATATTTGCCAATTATTCATATATGGAAAATCATGAGGATTTAAAATTAGAATTGATATGAAGGGATTTTTTTACTTACCATTAGATGAGAATTTAGTCATCTCCTTTTTTGATAGAGTGAGGGTATTTAATGTAGACATGAACACTTTGAGTTTATAGATTAAGAAAGATGAATATGTATGGTAAATATGGAACAGTCAATAGGTCAAATAGTAATGGAAATACAGTCATACTTTACTTAACAGCTATAGGTTGTGAGAAACACATTCTTAAGCGATTTCATCATTGTGCTTATATAACAGAGTGCACTTACACAAACCTACTATAGATGGTACAGCCTGCTATACATGTAGGCTGTATAGCCTAGCCTATTGCTCCTAGGTGACCAACCTTTATGGCATGTTACTGTACTGAATAGTGTAAATGATTGTAACACAATGGTAAGTATTTGATTATCTAAACATATCTAAACATAGAAAAAGTACAGTAAAAATATAGTAGAAAAAATAAAAAATAGTATATCTGTGTAGGGCATTTACCATAATTGAAACTTGCAGGACTAGAAGTTGCTCTAGATGAGTCAGTGAGTGAACATAAAGATCTAGGATATTGCTGTACATTACTGTAGCCTTTATAAACAGTATCTCACAAGCCTTCTTCCTGCTTCCTTCCAACAAAGTTGGAAACAGAAAATGGAAATGGTCAATTATACTCTATGAACAGAGATGTGGACGAGATTGATGGAAAATATCAGAAAGAAACTGGCTGGGTTAGGTGTAGATGACCATAATAGTGACTATAAGGAGGGAGTAAAAGGTAGCCTGAGGATCAGTCAGAATAAGAAATCAAGATGGAGAGATAAAGGAACATAGCTGATTGTCATGACAATGTGTTTTGGACTATTGCATGTTGGAGCAGTGGTCAGATTGTAAATCTTAGTGGTAATTATAAAACAGGAAGCTTTTACTAAAGTGGCAGTTTTACTTGAGACTTATTAAAGTACCTCCTATGGATGAGTCTTAGGTCCTAACAGAGAATTTAGAGCAATGTATTCTGAGGAGCACCATGTTAGATCTGGGAGGGCTGTATTACCCCTGAATATGTAGCCATGTTGGGACAGGCTCCTCTGTGCTGAGGGAGATCAGTGGCTGACTGATTTGGATGTCTCTGTGAACTCAGAATTGAGATGCTGTGAAGAAAGATAATATATTGCCAAGCCCCACAGATATTGTTTCTCTTTTATGGGATCACTGTTGTATATGGAGTCTGTAGTTGACCAAAACATCACTATGCTGCACATCACTATACTTTAAAAAGAAGAAAACTGAATCACTAGCTGATCTTACAAGAAAAAAGTAAGGAAACAATTGTTCAAAGGTAAATAAATACACAGAATGAATGAAACAAGAGTATAACAATAATTGTTTTAAGGGTTATGAGCCGAGATAGAACTACAAAATGACAACAGTCACATGTAAGACAAGAGGAGAGCCAGAAATGAAGTGCTCTAAAATCTTTGTGTGGTTTTACAAGAGAGATGCTGATTAACTTTAGATGTTAAGTGTCATATTTATGTATGTTAAAATTTTAAAAACAGTTATTTAAAAACTTTAAAGAGAGTATATAAATTTCAAAACTTGCACAGGGAGGGAAATGTAATGAAAAACAAAACAAACTTGAAATGTCAAAAGAGAGATAGGAAAGAGAAACAACTCATAGAAAAAAAGAATAAATGAAAACCCACAGTGTACTTCGATTGACAGTATATGAAGAAACTACAAGAACAGATTTTTAAAAATTGCCTACCACATGTGCATGTAAAGCTGAATGGCAAATAGGCTGTAATTAAATGTTGAAAACTACATACAAGAAAATTACTAGTCAAAAGTAAACTTAGTGTGGCTTTATAGATGTTAGATAAAGCAGATTCTGAGGTCAAAAGAATTTTTACGAATACAGAGATTTACTTCATAATTTCAAAATATGCTTTATACCAAGACTCTCTTACAACTCTAAATTTGTACTTATTTAATAGTGTTTCTCAGAACTATTAAAACAAAACAATAGAATTTTTCAGAAGAAAAACCTGCAACATCCACAATCGTGGGAAAGTTTTGATGCACTTCTTCAGTTACTGAGAGCTCAGCAAAAGAGAGAAAGATTTGAAGAATTAACAAATTTGATGTGTAAGCCCGATCGGGCTGTCATACAAAGTACAACAGATGGGGTGACTTAAACAACAGAAATTTATCTCACACAGTGCTAGAGACTGGGGAGTCTAAGAGCAAGGCGACAGCCTCTAGGTTTTTTCTGAGATGACTTCTTTTTGTGGAAGGCTATCTTTTCGTTATGTGTTCACATGACCTCTTCTATGTGTACAGGCAAAGGGAAAGAAATAGAGAAACTTTTCCCTCTCTTCTTATAAGGTCACTAGTCCTATGGGATTAGGGCTTCACCCTTATGATCTCATTTAGCTTTAATTACCTCTTAAACCCCCTATCTCTAAACACAGTTACATTGGGGGATAGGGTTTCAGCATTTAAATTTTGGAGAAACAAAATCCAGTCCAAAGCCTTTGATATATAGAACATTGAAACCCATGATTACAGAATAACAAAGAACAGCAAACGGTTATAAAAGTTGTCCAATGCATTAGGCAATAAGGTGTTGCTCAATAAATTTAACAAATATGTATTATTTACATCACATTCTTTAACCAAACTGCAATTAAATTAGAAATCAATAATAAAATGAAACCTAAAAATAAAATTTACTTACATTATGATATTAAAAAACATGTTTTTAAATTATTCCTGGGTCAAAATATAAATTACAAAGCAAATTTTAAAAGATTCTAACTAAAAAAAAAAAAATCAAGCCATAGGTGATCTAGGTGTAATGTGATATACATATCTCCTATGAAACCTTGATTCTGCAAAATAACAGAAGGTATCAGAAGAAATACAGACCTAGGAGTAAAAACCTGACATTTATTCACTTTATAAGTAGAGCACTGATAAAAAGAATAACAATCTAAAATTAATAAATAGCATAGTTAAAATTTGTTTAGTGTTAAATAAATGCTATAGTAAATACAAAATACTTTTTAAATAAGAAACATAAGATGAGACTCTAAGGAAGCATTACATCTATTGAATTATAACAAGAGAAAAATACACAAAAATGAGAAAAAAAAATCACTAAATAAACAGTTCCCAGAGGAAGTGCATGACTCAACTAGGCCAAGAGGAAGGACATGGAGTGAGTAGGTATCATGCACAGTACTGTAATCGTCCACAGCTGGCTGCTTCCAGCAGTATTAGCATACTGTCTATTTCAGTGTACTTTCCGTTTCATTGTTGTTACTTTTGGTAAGACAAAATATTAACATATTGACTTTTTAAAAATGCATGAACCAAAACAATGATGCATTATGCTGTCACTATTCTCTTACCAATCACACACGAGCTAACTCTTACTACAGGAACCCTTGTTGTAGCAGAAGAGTCTTACCATATTAAAAAATTTATTATTAGAGAGGAATTAATAGTCTTATGTATATTTTAATTAGAAAACATTATGAAATTCAGTTGTCATCTGTATAAGCTAGATCTAATCGGGGAGAGGAGAATTTTGATATCATTTAAAGAATTATTCATTATGATTGGACAGTTACTGTAAACATAGAAAGAGAACCCTAAAAGGGATTAGATTGATCCTAGGCCTGAGGGAGAGTGTCCAAGGAAGGACAAATTTGAGGGAGTGTTTAAACCTTATTGAAGCAGTTGTTGTGGCAGCCGGTTAGATAACCAAGAAGTTTGCCAGACTGTTGAGCCAAAGCAGGTCCACACTTTCCAGACAAGTAGGAACAACTCTCTGGGGTACAAATAAATTGAGACTGATGATGAGCTAGCTTGTGGCACATGGAGTTGGGGTTTCACTGTGGATTTGAAGTAGAGAGTGCTATGCTCACATCAGGAGGGATGGAGAAAATAAAGCTCCATGACACAAGCAAGCTGGGCTGATAGGCATGTCAACCACTAGAGGGTTAGAGAAGTGGGTTGTTGGTTACTGTTGGATCAGGACCACTGCTTATGTTGCCACTGGAATGAGGAGCTGGAGCTGGAGAAGCCTCCCTCCACAGGAACTTAGTGCTCTCACGTGTGTCTTGGGCCTGAGTGGTCCTGGGCTAGCTATTAAGAATGAAGATTGGGCATTAGTTCCACTAAATGGCAGGCCCACTGATGCTCCCAACATGGTGCCCCATAGGACTGAGGAGAGGGTACAGGAAGCAGGGATCTTGGCTGAGGCACTAGACCATGCTGTCAGGGGATCCTAACTATGCTGCTGCTGCTCAAATGAAGAGCTACATAGAGCAAATGGTGAAGAAAACCGATCCTGATCCTTATAGGCACTTAACACTAAAGATATTGTGCAGACCAAGAAGTGGATTAACAAAACACATTGTCCAGGAATCTGCTGTGCAAGCCACTTTGGAAGCAGGAATGCCTCTTAAGATCTTCATGGCAGACAAAGGAAAAATATTTATAAAGCTAGTTCCTTTTTAAAAAGTATGAATGTGGAGCTGAAGACAATAATTCAATGACCATTATTGAATCCATCTTGCAAAGTTACAGAAAGATAAATAAATCCAAAAACAAAGAAGAAAGAAAATGAGGAAGAAGCCAAATTTAAAGAAATAAAAAATATAATATAAAAGAATCAATAAACTAATAAAACACTAGCTCTTGAAAAGACAAGTAAAAGAGACAAAAATGTCTGGATTGATCAATAAAAGAATAGTGAACACATAAAAAAGTTAGGACTGATAAAGAATATGAAAGTAGAATTACCGCGGAGGCATAATAATAAAACAACACTGCCATTAAATTTAGGCCAATAAATATGAAAACTTAGGTGAAGAAATTATTTACAAGGAAGGTATGACATATAAAAACTAACAAGAAAAAAGAGGAAAAATTCTAAAAACATCTCTGGTTATTAAAGAAGTTAAATCCATAGATAAAAATCTACCTTTGAACCCCAACAAAGAACAATAACAAAAAGATGATGTCAATTCTATTGATAATTTACACCAAACTTCTTTTTTAAAAAAGGAAAGAAAGGAAAAACACTAAAGTAATTTCTTAAGGTTAGTATATAAGGGTCTGTCTGGAATAAAAGTCCAGCCATTATTAATATGATGAAAATGGTTTGCACGACATCGATGTAAGCTGGCAGCCAAGGAGAATGGACTGGAATGTGCATGATTGTGATAATAATGACAGATTCACTGTACTAGTCAGTGGGGGTGGTAGATGCTGTTAATGGAGGATGTGTACTGTGTAGACTTTGTATTCAAAATGATAACTAGTGGAACAACAAATCTGCATCAAATTTTTCATTAAGCTTCAACATTCCTCTGCAGAAATGTTGGATCACTCAGAAGGTCACAGCTATGGGCAACTGGTGACTGACAGCTTCATCACTACAGCGCGCCCACTCATGCATCACATCCCATGCAGAGATTTTGGCAAAGCATCAAATCTCCCAGGTAACTCAACCCCGCTACACCCCCAATTTGGTTTCCTGCGACTTCTGCCTTTTCCCAAAACTAAAATCATCTCTGAAAGGGAAGAGATTTCAGACCTTTGATGAAATTTAAAAAATATAATGGGGCAGCTGATGGGGACTGGGAGAACTGTGAGGTTCCAAGGTGCCTACTTTGAAGGGGACTGAGGCATCATTGTCCTATGTACAATGATGTTTCTTGTATCTTGTATCTTCTTCAATAAATGTCTCTATTTTCACTGGATGTTTTCTGGACAGACCTTATAAATTTAAATCAATATCGGAAAAGACCAGTGTAAGAAACAAGTATAAGTCAATTTTACTTTTAATAAAATGAGGCTATATCAGAAATGTTTGATTTCAGTTTAAAGACTGGCAAGAATGATGATTGAAATCTGATTCATGATGATCTCTTCATTTCAGTTTCCCATTGAGCCAGTAAACAAGTGAAACAAAATATATTAGATAAAGACATAAATGAAAAAGTGGATACAGCTTCCTAGTTCTTGCTTAGTTTCTCATGGAAACTAAGTTTTTTTTTTCAGTGAAGAGAGAGCAAGATGAGAAACCCACCACATCAAAGGTGCCCACCTCACTTGCTTCCTTCCATTTTTGCATTAGAAAAATAAAAATGGTTATATCATCATTCAAGTGTTTATCTACCACTATATAAAGCACTTGCTTTCGACACTGCAATGACACAGTGTTATGTCATTAATTCATTGTGTTTTTATCGCATTACTAGGCCCACAGAAGGTTTGACCATAGCCTATTACATATATATATTACATAGCCTATATTATATATATACATGACTCCTAAAAATGTATATCAGCGAGTTGAAATCTGCCATATATTTAACAAGTAAATCATGACCAGGTTGGTTATATCTTAGAAGTGTAGAGATGATGCAATATTAAAAGCTCTCATAATGCAATACAATACATTAATAAAGGCATAATTTTGGCACACGCAAAAACATTATATTAAATCAGTTTCAATTTATGATTAAAGAGAGAAATTATTAAACCAGAAAAAGAAGAGAATTTCTTTAATCAAAATAAAATGAAATGTTCAGACAGTATAACTTAGTTCATCTAGAACACGATTCCAACTCCTTTTCTAATGCTATCTTTCATTATATAAGCTGAAAACCTTAATGTTCAGTCTCCCAGGCTGCCTTTAATGAGTTCTGACCAGAGCTGAACTTACAGCAGCCATTTTGGAAGCAAGAGGAAAAGGTCTACATCTGCACTAATTTTGACATGAGAAGAGATAAGTTTTATGAGATACTAGACTCTTGTCACATTTTCTGACACCTTATAAATGAATACATTCATAAGAGATACAGTTTATCTGACAAAAACTTACAATGATTACTATTGTTAATGTTAGATTTCTAAAAATATTACCTTTAAAAATTAAGATCAAGACAAGAATGCCTACTATTACTGTTTTTAGTTAGGAGAATATTGACTGTTCTCGTCAGTCCAGGATGACAAAAGAAAGAACTAAAATCGGTGAGATATGAGAGAGAAAATTAAAACTCTAATTCTTGGAGAAAAACACTGAAGGGATAAACAGGCAAATTATTACAACTAATGAGAAGATCTAAGCAAAATTTAAGAAAATTATTTAATGTTCTGGATAGAAGATTTATAGAAAAACTCAACTAAATTTCCATATTCCAGCAATAGTATATTGTGGATTTTAAAAGTACCAATAACTTTCAGTAATCTAGGAATATAGAAGAACTTCTAAACTTCATTAAAAAATATCTATAAAAACATAGAGCTAACATAATACAAATAGAGCAAAACTGGAAGCTTTCCCATTAATTAAGAAACAAGTAAAAGATGCCTTTTCTTACTGCTTTTGAACATTGTACTGGAAGACCTAGCTAATGCAATAAGGCAAGAAAAATAAATAAAAATATACAGATTGAGAAAAAAGAAATAAACTTGTCTTTGCTGATGACATGATTGTCTTTGTAAAAAAAATCCAAAAGAATCAACAACAATAACAGAAACCTTTGGCAATTAAAGAGTGATGATAACAAGGTTGAAAGATATAAGGAAACTATACCAGAGTCAATCATTTGCAATGAATAAGTGGAATTAAAAATCAAAAGCATGATACTATGCATATTAACAATCCACCAAATAAAATGCTTAGATATAAGTCTAACAAAATATGCACACAATTTATATGAGAAAAACACAAAATTGTGATATACAAAATAAGAACTAAAAAATGGAAAGCTATTTCATGTTCATGTATATGAAAACTTAGTATTATAAACATATCAGTTCTTCCTTATTTGATCTATAGATTCAATGCAATTGCCCCCAAAATCCCAGCGGTTATTTTGTGAATATTAACAAACTGAGTCTGAAGTTTATGTACAGAGGCAAAAGGCCAATAATAGCTAATAAAGTTTGAGGAGAGACATAACCTAATCAAAGATTAACTATAAAGCTACAGTAATCAAGACAGTATGATATTTGTGATAGACTAGAAAAACACACCAATGGAATAGAATAGAGAGCACAGAAATAGACACACATAAATGTTAATTTACTCATTTTCACAAAGGATAAAAGGCAATACAATGGGCAAAGACAGTTTTTTTTAAAAAACAAATGTTTCTGGAACACTGAGACATCCACATGCTGAAAAAATTTTTTTAAATCTAGATACAGATATATTCTTCACAAAAAAAAAACAAACTCAAATTTGTTTTTACCCAAAAGTAAACCCAAAAGTAAAACTAAAACTATAAAACTTCTACAAAAAAGCAGAGTAGAAAAACTAGGTGACATTGGGCATGGTTATGACTTTATCGATACAATATCAAAGTCATGCATCATCTGTGAAAGAAAGAATTTATAAGCTAGACTTTATTAAAATCAAAACTTTTGCCCTGATAAAGATAATGCCAAGAGAATGAGAAGATAAACCATAAAGTGGGAGAAAATATTTGCAAAAGAAACATCTGTTAAAGGACCATTATTTAAAATATACAAAGAACTCTTAAAACAACAATAAAAAGGCAAATGATTTAATTTAAATATGGGCCCAAAGACCTGAACAGATAGATACCTCACCAAAGAAGATATGCACATGAAAAATAAGCAAAGATTCTCCATATCCTACATCATCAGGGAAATACAAGTTAATACAACAATGGTACACCACTGCACGCCTATTATACAGGGCTGGACAAAAATAAGCTTACAGTTGTATGGAAAATAGTACAATTTAATTAATAATAATATAATAATAAACTCTGTGTTTTACATGAGCACAACTGTAGACATACTTTTGCTCTACCCTGTATCCTAGAACACTAACAACACCAAATGCTGGTGAATTTTAGAGCAAGAAGAACTCACATTTATTGCTGGTGGAAATGCAAAATTGTATAGCCAGTTTGGAAGACAATTTGGCAATTTCTTACAAAGCTAAATATACTGTTAACATACAATCCAGCAATCACATTCTTTGATATTTATGCAGAGGAGTTGAAAATTTATGTTCACATAAAAACCTATGTATGGATGTTGTTAACACCTTTATTTATAATTGCCAAAACTTGAAAGCAATCTAGATGTCCTTCAGTAGGAGGATAAATAAACTTGTGCATCCAAACAATGGAATACTATTCAACACTAATCATTATAAGCTGTAAAGCTATTCTAATAAGATTATATACTATATGATTCTAAATATATGACATTCTGGGAAAAGCAAAATCATGAAGTCAGTAAAAGGATTAGGGATTGCTAGGGGTTGGGGGAGGGGGGAATGAATAGGCAGAGCATAAAGGATTTTTAGGACAGTGAAACCACTCTGTTTGATACTATAATGATGGATATATGTCATTATACACTTGTCCAACACCAAGATTGAACCTTAATGTAAAATATGAACTCTAAGTGAGTGTGATGTGTCAATATATGTTCATAAATTTTAACAAAATGCCACTCTAGTGGGAGATGTTAACAATGAAGGAGGCTATGTGTATGTGGGGTGGGGGTATGTCACAAAGCTTTGTACCTTCCACTAAATTTTGCTGTGAACATAATATTGCTTTAAAAATATTGCCTTTTTAAAAAAATATAACAATAAGTCTTGTGTTTCTAGCCATGATGGAGCAATGAACTTAACCTGAGACTTAACTCCTCATTGGAAACAGCCGGAAAACTCAACAAAAATACACCATACGTGTGTTTAGATACTAGAAAATACACAGGGTAAAAACTGATCTCAGAAAAAAAAAAAAAAAAAAGGAAATGAGCAACATGAGCCCTACAAGCACCATGTCTCTCCTCCTGTAAGCACAATCTGGATTGTGGTAGAATGAAGAAAATCAGAAGCAATAGTATGCTGGTCTTACCTATTGAAGCCAAAAATATTTCCGTCTAGTGAGTCTAAGGTAGCTAGAAATTGCAATGCAGAGCTCCATAGATAAGGAAACTATTCCAGAAAAGAACCCTGAAAATATGTATAAAAATCTCTTTGAGTCTGTTGCTAAATACTAAATTGTACATGCATGCAATGAAAATTCCATGAGTTTAGGTGATAATGACCTCGGTGCAGTAAACTGCAGAGCTCACACAGGGAAGGGAGCCATTCAAGCTCTGCACAATCAGAGCAGACCATCCTTAATAAACTCCAGGATAGTCAGTGGAGAGTAATTTATTCCTGGAGTAAAAACTAGTCAATAATTCCATATCAAATTTTAAAAACAAGTCTCAAAAGATCAAACAGATCCATAATAGTTAAATTGTCTTTCAGAAAAAGTGTCACATCTTTAAAGGAAGATTACAAAATCAAAGAACTCAACAACATAACATCACAATATTTAGCAGCCAAGTTAAAACAAACAAACAAACTCACAAACTAGAAAGGCCAAGTAGCAAGAAATTGTGTCGAATAAGCAAAATAATCACTTAAATAAATTCTCAGAAACTATGTTTAGAAAGTAACTTCATCAACCTAATAAAAGACATCTATAAAATTCTACAACTAACATCTACTGCAGTTTGAAAAACTGAATGCTTCTCTCAAGCTCAGAAACAAGAAATGGATATCAGTTCTCATGACTTTATTCAACAATAAATGAAAAGGCATGCATTTTGGAAAGGAAGAGATCACTTGTTTTTATTTCCAGAATCCTTACACACTCTGGTAGAAGAGTGTGTTTGTATCAGAGAGTTCGGAGGTCATTTTACCAATATTTTATAGTTCTAAAGACTCATAGATTCTAAACTAGCAATTTCACTGTAATGTGACTTTAAAAAATGTTATACATATGCACAGGGAAACAAGTGTGAAGGTGTTCATAATAGCTTTATTGCAGTTTGCAATAGCAAACACTTGAAAACAATCCAAGTCTATTAACATGAGAATAGAAAAATATGTTGTGGTAAAGTCATAAAATGGGATGTTACACAGCAATGCAAAAAGTAACATATGATAAAAATGAATGAAAGCATACTGTTGAGCAAAAGAACATATACAGAATGTTATGCTAAAATATGCAAGATAATATCATAAATTTTTAGCAGTTCACACTTATTTAGTAAAAGTATGAAAACGTAGAGAAGGTGTCAGCCAATGTTCAGTGAGTCTAAGGTAGGTAGAAGTTGCAAGGCAGAGTTCCAATTTAACAGCAACAAAAATTCCCAATTCGAGGTGAGGTATAAATGGAAACTTTTTTTAGTGCAGAACAGCTCAGTTGTGATACAGCATGGCTGTGAAAACAGCACGGCTGTGAGGCAGCCCTTGGGCCTGGCGGTCCCCGGGCCAGGCCAATCACTGGCTAGACAGTTCTGCTCTGCTCTTGGATGGTCTGCACGGCTCTGTTCCTGGCCAGTCTGCTTTGCACTGCACTGGGCTACTCTGCTGTGCTTTGGTCTGCTCAGCTCTGTGCCAGTCTGCTTTGGCCTCCACTGGTCTGCTCTGCTCCCGGAGTACATCCTTTGCATTTCAGCTCAGCCAGAGAGATGCGATATTTATTTAATCTTCTGTGGAAAGGGAAAGTGTACTCCCAGAGTCAGAGGAGAGCTGGCTTGTATGGACAGAAGCCCTCACAAATGGTCCGTGATTGGTCTCCTCCAGTGCAAATGAGGATGCATCCTGGCAGTTCAGTTCAAAAGATACTGTCCTAATTGGTCAGAATAGAGCCACTCTATTGGTTAGAGCTGTGTAGCTCCTAGTGGGTGGGGAAAACCTCAGTCCTATTGGGTGAAATAAGAGCCTAGAACCTCCTTTGTAAAGGCTGAGTTAGACGGTAGAAATAGAGCGCGGGCAGGCAGTTTAGTTCAGGCTTCTTCCTGAAGTGCAGTTTGTGTGAGACGTCGCTGTGTAGAAACAGCTGCTGTCTCTGTTTTTTGTTTGTTTGTTTTTAATTTGAGCCCAGTTAGCCACCGGCAGCTCAAATGTTGAATAACACACTTAGGAGAATGGTTACTTGAGGCCCAATCTCACACGATAAGATCATGAAGCCATACACAAAAGGACTTTGTCTGTATTTTTAATGCTTTCTTTGTTTAACTGGGTAGTAGATACAGGGTAAAATAGCATATTAAATTTATATTTTTGTAAGTGTGAAGTATATCATAACATAAATGGGTAAGCAAAATATATAAAACACCTTGAAACTATCAAACCAGATAAGGAAAAAAAGTGTATTGAACATTATGGACTAAAGTGATTATGTTGGCCTAGTTATACCTTAGAAAAGTAGACCTTAAAAGAACTTATTTTAAAAATCTTTCAAGACGAAATAAGAGAAAACGTTGGGTTTTTTTAATTCATGAATTTTTGTTCTTTTTTAACCTACTAGAGGTTCTCTGACAAAGACAACTTATCAAAAGGGTATTTTCTCTCAGTTTTGGTATTATAGTGATTAAAATAATCTCTTAAGATACTTTCTTTTGTCCATAACAAAATTGAATTCATTGCCAAAGGCAACACCTGTTCCATGTAAGAACAACTTGGTTTATAGCAATATGCATATTTACAAAATGTGTATCTCTCAGACAAAAAGGTATGTTTTAGGATATCAATTATCCTCTCTCCCAAATTGTGGAATAGAAAGGAGTTGAAGCTGAAATACAAGGTTATTCCTCTCCTAGAAGGGACTCGTTAGAGCAAGTATTCATTCATTCCCTTAATTTCACTTTGGGTACTTTTGAAATAAAGATGACTCTACTACAATAATGAGATCATGTGTTCAAAAGGAATGCAGGCCCATAACCAATAGCATTGCTTATTTCTGTGTCATGTTTTAAGAACATGCGTTCTTTGTTTTTAAAGAACAAGCCAGTGGGAGAGGAGATATGCAATTTTGCTTTAGAAGGTAAGTTTTAGCTACATTAAAGTGATGATTTAATACAAAAATCCTATTATTTATTCTCATACATACATAAACATCGTATAGTCCTAAACATAAAGCAATATATTTTATGGTAAAATCATACATAAAAAAGTGTGTATAAGTGTATGTAAAAAGGCAGAAACAGAAGATACATGAATGTCTTCTTTGATCCAACCAACCCACAGAATTGTGCATGACAAGATAATTTCAGAAATTCTATTTTCTAAAAGTGTTCAGATGATACATGATAGAAAACAACCTAAACAATGAACTCCTACTCATTCTTCAAAATGAGGCTCAAGTAAAATCTCCCTTAAAAAGCTGCCTCTGACACCTCCTTCTTTCCAGAGGCTGAAGTAGGCACCTCTTTCAGCACCTGCCCAGGCTCCCCTCCATTGTGCCAGTAATACTGAAGCTCCATAGAAGATGTGTGCGTATGTCTCCTCTTAGAGCATGAGCGCATGGGATCTAATTTCAGGGTCTTCAATCTAGTTTGGTGCCTGGCACTTAGCATTTACTCAACAAGCAATTGTTCATGTAATCTTTTGAGAGAGATTATATATATTCTGGATCTACCATCCTATGAATATAAATCTAATTAGGATATTATTCTTACCTGGGAGAAAAATGTGTTCAAGCAATGTATGAAAAAAATGCCCATTTCTTAGCAAGATATTAACCATTTTATGCTTTCATTACTGCCTCTTGTACTTCTCTCGCAGAGGAGCCCTCTCTGGCATAACCAGCAACAAACAGACAGTTCTCTAATAGAAATAGCAGTTACTTTTCTACTTTTCAGAACATTGTGTTTAAAATATACTTCAAAAGAAGTTAGTGAAAATATGCTAATGATATAAATTTACCTTGATATGTATGTGTGTAATATCCCTTAGCAAGAGAGATATTACTTGATTCAACATTCATTAAAATTTTATCTTGGATAATATTTGATGTAATTTCTATAATACATCTGGATCCTCATCACAGTATGTAAAGATATATGCGAGAATTCTGCATCTAAAAAAATGGAATAAGGGATACATTGAATTATGTATTATATGAATAGAAGTGACAGATGGTATTATAGAGGATGCTGAAACACTGGTATTTATACAATGGCATTAAATGCATTTCTCTAGATAAATGAGGTTATTTGCAGGTATGACGCACCTAACCCTCGAATAATGGCTTATTTTAGGTTTGAGTACATCACACAGCTTATTTTAGAAGCTGCGTCTGTCAGAATGAAACTGATGTGATGCAGAAATTTAAAAAATATCAAAAAGAATTCCAAGTACACCTAGAAATGTGGGAATACAAAAAGAACATAGAACTAAAAGATAGATTTCCTCAGTGGTGGAAAGGGGATAAAATAAATAATTGAACTTCAAAGAGAACTGAGAAAAAAAGGATTTAAAATCATGGATGTAAGTCACTTAAAAAGCATTCATTCCATGGATAAAGAACTCTACCCAAGTACAAGACAGTTAACAGTTTATAGCAATCCATTAATCAGTATAATTTATTTTAAATATTAGAGACCAAAATAAATCTTTGGAGGATGCAATTTATTGATTCTACATACAAAATGCAAAATCACTCTACATTTTGCTTTGCATTTTGAAAACTCATCCTTTACAAAAGCAAAGGAACATAAATGAAATCTTTTCTTTGTAACTTCTTATCCAATTTATTTCTCACTTCTGCTTTCAATTTTGCTCTTCATGAAGAAACTGAATTCGTCTTCAAACATTTTTTTTTTTGGCAACTAGCAGTGAAAAATCATCTCCAATGTACACCAATGACCAACCTTTTTCTTGGAGCTTCAAAATTTTATTTGAGAATTCATGGTTTATTTACATTGAGAAGAAAAACATCATAGAAATATATTTTTATCACATTCTTTACAATTTTTGCATTTTGGGAACTGTTTTCTCAACATAAAACCCATTTTGGAGCCAGTCCGATGCTTCCCCAAGCCCTTTGTGTGGCGATGAGCTTGATCTGATTCCAGGAAGAGGTTTAGAATGGGACATTTTGCCACTCACCAATCACTTATTGGTACAGTAAAATTTACCCACTCCTTTAAAAATGCAAATAAAACACATTTGTGAAAATTTTTGTTGATACAGATTTACAAGTACCACTGTTTTAAATAATGACTTAAGCTTTATAAAATGTGTTTTCAAATGTAACATTTATGACAAATATCTTCAGAACAAAATAATTGCAATAAAAGTCAACTAGCATTTTGCCAAAGAACAAAAACCTTTTATGTTTTCTGTCTGGTTATCTTACTTAAATATATGATGCTAAATGCTACTCTTGGATACCAAGAACAATAAACCTAAAATAGAAAAGAATAAATACACAGATTATGTATGTAATATGTATATTATAAATATCTTAGCAACAGAGATATTACTTGATGCAACATTCATTAAAATTTTATCTTGGATAATATTTGATATAACTTCTATAATACACCTGGAGTCTCGTCACAGAATGTATATTCTGTATACATTCTCAGCTGTATATTATACATATTATATACATATCTTTAAATATATAAATATATATAACTTCAAAACAAAGATTATTAATGCAAAGATCAAGCTTCCTCATTTTAACATGTTTTTATCTTTGCTCATGATTTCCCACAGATAACTTAAAGTCCTAGTTAAACACAGAGTTATTTTCCACTTCTAATTTGCACTATTTCCTTCTCTGGAAAAAAATGAAGCATTAACTTTATTGAGCAAAAATCTGTATCACAATAATTCTTTTCTGTTTAAATAGACATATGAAAAGATGCTCAATGTCACTAATCATCAGAGAAATACAAATTAAAGTTACACTGAGCTATCATTTCATACCCATCAGAATGGCTATCATCAATAAATCAGCAGACAATGAGTATTGGTAAGGGTGTGGAGAAAGGGGAACACTTTTGTACTGTTGCTGGGAATGCAGACTGGTGCAGCCACTGTGGGAAGCAGTATGGAGATGCATCCAACAATTAAAAATAGATCTGCCTTTCGACCCAGCAATCCCATTTCTGGTAATATATCCAAAGGAACCCAAAACACTCATTCAGAAGAACATAAGCAGTGTTATTTACAATCATCATATGGAAGCAGCCCAAGCGTCCATTAGTAGATGCGGTGGATAAAACAACGCCCTGATATTTACACAATGGAATACTACTCAGCTGTAAAAAAAAGAAAATTTTACCTTTTGCAACAATATTGATGGCCCTGGGGAACATCATGCTAAGTGAAATAAGCCAGTCAGAGAAAGACAAATACCATATGATTTCACTCATATGTGGAATCAAATAAACAAATTGAACTAATAAGGAAAATGAGGACAGACTCATAGATAGAGAACAGAGTGACAGCTAGTTGGCGGGGAGGGGTGGTAGCAGAAGTGAGGGGGTGGACAGATTAAGCAAAAAGGAAAACACATGGACATGGACAACAGCGTGGTGATTGCTAGAGGAGCAGGTGAAAGGGGGCTAAATGGTAATGGAAAAAAAATACAGTAATAATTTTAAAAAGCATTGTCTAATGTCTTTTCTATTTATTATTCAATTGTAGTTGACATGCAATATCATATTAGTTTCAGACGTACATTAGACTTATATACCTTACAAAGTGATCACCCTGGTAAGTCAAGTACTCATCTGACACCATACTTAGTTATCACAGAGAAAGCTATATGAAAAGAGTACATGTGCTGAGAACCTACTAGAATCATTGATATGAAACCAAAAACATATATATCCAATTAACTATTATAAATCAGCAGATAATTAAATGTGAAGATCACAATAATTCTGCAGGGGTTTTTTAAAATAGCAATATAAACTGAGGCAGGCATAAGTGGGCAGGAAAATTACAAACCATAAATGACTTATCTTTACATTTTTAAGAGATATATACACTTCACATATGCCCTAAAACAGTATAATTGATTTGGACTGTCCAGCACTTTAAAAAAATTGAGTGTTTTATATAAAAGTCCATATTTCTGACTGTTCTTTGAAAATCAGAATAGTGATTATACAGGGCCTATATTACCTATGATCATGGTTCACAAAGTGTTGCCTAGACCAGCAGTATCAGCATCACCAGGGAATTTGTTAAAAATGAATATTCTCTGAGCCCATACCAGATCAACTGAATAAGAAATGCTAGCAGTAGGGCAGTGCAAACTGTTTCAACAAGCCCACTACATAATTTGGATGTATGCCGAAATTTGAGAACCAGCGATCTTGGACAATACAAGGCAAGGTTTTGCTTTGCTTTGCTTTTTAAAAAAAATAATTATAATAAAAACGGTGTTGAATTCTATGCAATCCTATTGTTTATTTCTAAGTTATTGAGTTGAATATAGAGTTCTTCTCCTTTAACCTGTTAACAACGTAAGCTATTTTATTGTTTTCTACTATTAAACTGTCCTCTCTTATCAACTTGATTATTTGAATAGTTTTCTTGTTTGGTTTGCTAATACTGTTTTATTTAGATGTGCTCTCTATGTCATTAAGTGAATTATCTGATAATTTTCCTTCCTCACCTAGTTTTGTTATCAAGCCTATAAATAAGTTGGGAAGCTTTTTCATTTTTTTTTCTCTTCTCTAGAATAGTTTGTATAAGGTAGGGATTATCAATTTCTTGAAAGTTTTATAAAATCTTTCTAGAAGAAAAATTGGGCTTCGTAATTTGTTGAATAAAGATTCAACCCTAATTAACTAGAGGGTTCTATATCTTTGAATTTACCTAATCATTAAAATTTATTTGGGACCCCAAAATGAATATTCACAGGGTTTTTCCAACCATTCACAGAAAAATCTGTCACCCCAAGTGAATGCTCCTACCTGAGATCAAACAAGGGGAATCTGACTCTTGTTTCAGATCTCATAGTATAAGTAAGGATCTTTTTATGGTCTAGTTATTCTACGTTTTTCACAGTTTGATGCTTTTGGTTGGTGATTTCACTATTTAAAATGCTCCCCTGAGTGTAGTGCTGAAGAGCTGTTTAGTGATCCTAAGAGGAGGAAGACTGTGACATGGCTTACAGAGAAAATACGTGTGTTAGATAAGCTTTATTCAGGCATGTTGTAATGCCCTGGGCTATGAGTTCAATATTTATAATCAACAATATCTGTTACATATGGGGTTTCTTTAAGAGAAACACATAAAATAAGACTATCTTTGTCAATTGATAATAACATGACCAGAGGTTCTCAGAAATCTAACCTTGTATTTTCAGTGTTCACAGTGACTTTATAGAACATATCTCTAATGTGAATAATGAGAATGATTGTGTTTAAAACTACCAATTATTTAATGGCTATAGACTTAGTAGGTTTTCTCTTACTTGTTGAGTCAGTTTTCTTAATTGAAATTTATTTTGAAAATTGCCCATTTTATAGATTTGTTTTGCTACTGTAGAGATTGAAAAAATCTGCAGTTGTGTCATTTATTCCTAATACTGTTCAATTTTTCTTTGCTTTTTTTCCTTCATCAGTTTTATCAGATTATTGGCCTATTCTTTTTTAAATAATTTTGGTTTACTTTTCTAAAACCTCTCCATTTTTCCTTCATATGTATTTTATTAATTGTCTTCTTTTAACTCTTTACTTTTTCTGTTTGTGTCCTCTTGATTTTTCACCTTTTGTTTGTACATTGAGTATTACCATTCTTTGTCTGTTTTAGCATATAAATTTAATTGTAAAAAAATTTTAATGGTTTTTGTTTTATTTTCTTATTATTCAATTATAATTATTTCATAATTCACATTATAATTTTCTTTTTGAACTATACATTTGTTAGAAAGTATGTTTTCTGTATGTTTCAGATTACAAAAATATAGGAATTGTGGTTTCCTTTTGCTTCAATTTCTAACTTTATTGCATTGTAGTTATAATACGAGGAATGCATAATAATGATTTCACAGATATTTATTTTGAGTTCTATTGTTGACTCAATTTTCTTTTTTCTTTTTTTATATGTACACAGGACATGCTTGTTGATTTCAAAGAGAGGGGAAGGGAGGGAGAAAGAGAGAGGAGAGAGGGAGGAAGAGAGAGAGAGAGAGAGAGAGAAGAGAAAAACATCAACATCAATTGGTTGGCTTTTATGTGTACCCAGGTGGGAACCCAACCCACATCCCAGGCATGTGTCTTGATTGGCGACCTCTTGGTTGGCAGGACAACACTCAACCAGTTGAGCCACGCCAAGCAGGGTGGCTAGGTTGATAAATATTCCAATTGTCCTGGAAATGAGTGAGCATTTTCTATGGATTCATGATTCTATATGCATTTTTAAAATCTAATTCTTAATTAAGTTGCTGAATTTTAAATATTCTCAATAATTCTTTTTGTCCTCTTGATCATTCATTGTCAGAAAGAACAGCATCAAAATCCAACTCTTAAGTTTAGGGATGACCCTGGCTTGGTTTCTTATTTGGTTCAATCATCATCCATACACCAAAAGTTTGTGGGTTTGATTCCTCTTCAGGGCACAAACCTAGGCTGCAGATTTGATTCCTGATCAGGGCACATTTGGGATGAAACCAATTGATGTTTTTCTCTAATATTGATGTTTATCTCTCTCCCTTCCTCTATCTCTAAAAGCAATTTAAAAAAGATTAAGGATTAGTGCACTTACCTTCTTACTTCTGCAGTTTATTTATATAAGAGGTCTGTCCTGAAAAAGTTCAAAAGTTCAGCCACTGTTAATATAACGAGAATGGTTTGTGTGACATGGATGTAACCTGGTAGCTAAGGAGAGTGGATTGAAATGCCCATGCGTGAACAATGACAACCACTGTACTAATCAGTGGGGGGGTGGTAGATGCCTCGAGTGAACATATGTACTGTGCAGCTGTTGCATTCAAAATGACTGAACAAGGACAACAATGGATCTGAATCAAATTTTGCATTAAGCTTGAACATTCCTCTGCAGAAACTATTCAGGTGATTCAGAAAGCCACAACTATGGGCAACTGGTGATTGGCAGTTTCATCATGACAACATGCCTGCTCATGCATCACATCTTCTGGGGTTTTTTGGCAGCATATCAAATCGCCCAGTTGACTCAGCCCCCCTGCAGCCCAAATTTGACACCCTGTGACTTCTGGCTTTTCCCAGGACTGAAATCATCTTTGAGAGGGACTAGATTTCAGACTGTCAATAAGATTCAGGAAAATATGGTGGGCATCTGATGGTGATTGGTAGAACTGTGAGAGGTTCCCAGGTGCCTATTTTGAAAGAAACTGAAGCATTATTGTTCTATGTACAATATTTCTTGTATCTGTATCTTTTTCAATAAATGTCTATTTCTCATTGTGTATGGCTGGATACTTTCGGGACAGACCTCCTATTGTAGAAGTTTGCATTGCTTCTTATTTTAGATATTAAATGTTATCTAATACCTTTCAGAATTTATGGAAATGATCACATTACTTTTCTATTTTAGTATATTAACTTTAAAAATTTGGTAGAATATCTTTTTAACACTTCCTGGTCTTAAGAACTAGGAGTTATGGAGGGTAAGTGGATGTGTATTATTTGTTTCTGAAACTCCATTTGTTTTTATCATGACAACTGGTCTGGTTGGATTATGGAACTTTATTTGAATTAACTTTGTAATTTTTATAAATAATCCATATACACATGAAAAGGTAGTGTTTTCAAGGTACAGATTTTTACACGTACTTTATCATTGTGTTACTCAGCTTATGCATGAGCATTAATGTGAAATAAATCCTCTCATTACTAATGTGCTTTTACTTCTCTTTGTAATTCTAGCACACTTTTGATATTTTTTGCAATTATTTCATTAATTTCTTTTTTTAATTAAATGTTTTTTATTTTTCAATTATAGTTGACATACAATATTATATTAGTTTTAGGTGTATAACCCAATGTTTAAATATTCTATAACTTACTAAGTGATCACCCTGATAAATATAGGACCCATCTGACACTCTACATAGTTATTACCATGTTATTCACTATATTCCCTATCTGTGCTTTACATACCCATGACTGTTTTGTAACTTCCAATCTGTACTTCTTAGTTCTTTACCTTTTTCACTTGTCCCCGTAGCCTTCCTTTCATCTTTCAAAATCCCAGTCCTCAACCCCCTCCCCTCTAGCAAGCACTAGTTCTCTTTATGTGTCTATGAGCCTATTTCAATTTTGTGTGATTCGTTTATTTTGTTATTTAGATTCCACATCAATGAAATCATACTGTATTTTTCTTTTTTTAAAAGATTTTATTTATTTATTTTTAGGGAGAAGAGAAAAGAAAGAGAAAGGGAGGGAGAGAAACATCAATATGTGGTTGCCTCTCATGTGCCTCTTACTAAGGATCTGGCCCACAATCTAGGCATGTGCCTTGACTGGGAATTGAACCAGCAACCCTTTGGTTCACAGGCCAGCACTCAGTCCACTGAGCCACACCAGCCAGGGCAGTATTTGTTTTTCTTTGACTGACTTATTTCACTAGACATAATACTCTTTAGATCCACCTGTGTTGTCAAATGGTCAGATTTCATTCTTTTTTTATGGCTAAGTAATATTCCTTTGTATATATGTACCACAGCATTTTTTTTATCCATTCATCTACTGATAGACTCTTGGGCTGTTTCCAAATTTTGTCTATTGTAAATATTGTAAATATTGTTATTGCAAGGAACATAGGGGTGCATATATTCTTTCAAATTAGTGTTTTGGGTGTTTTTGGATAAATCTCCAGAGGTGAAACTGCTGGGTCATAAGGAAGATCAATTTTTAATTTTTTGAAAAAACTCCATGTTTTCTATAGTGACTGCATCATTCTGCATTCACACCAACAGTGCACAAGTGTTTCCTTTTCTCTACATCCTTGCCAACACTTGCCATCTGTGGATTTATTGACTATAGCCATTCTGACAGCTGTGAGATGATATTTCATTGTGGTTTTAATTTGCATTTATCTGACAATTAGTAATGTTGAATACCTTTTCATACGTCCATTGGCCTTCTGCATGTCCTCTTCAGAGAAGTTTCTATTCATGGCTTCTATTTTTTTAATTGGATTGTTTGGTGTTGAATAGTATATTTCCTTCATAAATTTTGGGTATTGACACCTTAAAGATGTGTCATTGGAAATATGTTCTCATATTTAATAGGTTGTCTTATCAATTTTTTTATGATTCCCTTTGCTGTGTAAAGTCTAGTCTGATGTAGTTCCATTTGTTTTGTTTTGTTTTTTGTTTTTTTTTCCCTTGCTCAAGGAGATATATCAAAAAAATATATTGTTAAGAGAAATGTCAGAGATTTTACTGCCTATATTTTCTCTAGATTTTTATGGTTTTGAGTCTTTAGTTTAAGTCTTTAATCCATTTTGATTTTATTCTTTTATATGGTAGAAGGATATGGTCTAGTTTCATTTTTTTGTAAGTATCTGTCCAATTTTTCCAGCACTATTTATTGAATAGACTGTCTTTACCTTATCACATATTCCTGCTTTTTTTGTCAAATATAAATTGACCATAAAGACATGTGTTTATTTCTGGGTTCTCTGTTCTGTTCCATTGATCTATGTGTCTGTTTTTATGCCAGTGCCATCTAGCAGGTATTTTTAAATTGTGGTTCTTTCCTTCTTAAAGTATTTTTAAATTATTTTTTTCCCAGAGACTGTCTCACTAGTAACATGGAATCAATGTGCCTACTTCACCTGTAGTACTCATGGAAATACAACAAATTTTTTTTCAAAATCTGACAAAGTCCCAACAAATCCAACTACTCTTTTATAATTGTTCAATAATTGACTTTTTAAAATGATTTTTTATATTTATTTTTAGACATAGGGGAAAGGAGGATAAAAAGAAGTAGAAAAACATCAGTATGTGGTTGCCTCTTACACACCCCCTACTGGGGACCTGGCCCCCAACCCAGGCATGTGCCCTGACTGGGAATCGAACTGACAACCCTTTGGTTCACAGGCTGGGGCTTAATCCACAGAGCCACACCAGTCAAGGCCAATAATTGACTTTTAAGGGACTATCGTGAATGTATTAAATTATTTCAAAGGGAAAGAGGGATTCCAAAGGCAAAGAAATAAAGAAGTCATTATTTTTCTAATCTTTTTTTCCTAGAAATACAGGTAACTCCTTTGACAAGTAGCTCATTCTTTATATTCATCCTAGTTCTCTTCACTGACCCATACCTTATACAGAATCAGATTCAGTCAACAATTTGTTCAACTTTGCAAAAGGACAGTAGTTGATTAGTAGTTAAATGGAATACAAAGCCAACTGTGTCGATTTTAACCAGTAGAATTAGAAGGAAAGCAAGGAATTATTTTTTGATAATAATCCATATCCAATGTTGAACATAAATAGATTTGATTAATTTCCTAGATTGCTATATATAGTTATACTCATTTTGGCCCAGAAATTATGTCAGTTGGCACCCTTACTAGGATTCTTATAATCACGTGATCCATGTTCTGTACTCCTATTTCTTTATAGTGCGCCTCCATGTCTCATGTTAAATCCTCCCTGACTTTTGAGAATGAGAAGTCATCACCCTCTGTCAGCTCCCTGCCACCTCCCTACAATTGCCACATTATATAGGATCTTCTTCATCTTAGACAGATAGTCATTACCCTCTATTTTTTTTCAATGCTATCATCTCCCCATAAATCAGCAAGTAGAAGGAACATGTGTGACAAAAGTTATGCTTTCCCTGAAGCCCAACTGTATCAAATTGCTGTTGCATTTAATTGTCACTGTATGAAAAAATAAATCCCAGAATCTCTTGCCTATCTCCCTCAGCTATGCCGTCAAACTGCCTGTCAATCTATTTTCAGTCAGGAATTTACAATACTTCTTGTGAAGATTTCTTTACATAAATATTTTTTTTCTCATTTTGTGCCACATTTTTCTTATTTTTTTAAACCCTGTTGCTCAAACTGAAAAGCCCATTCTAGCTTGACCCATTAAATACAATTCAGCAGATGTTGCACCCATCACTAGTTTTCTGTTTCTACACAAAAATAGAAAATTGGCTGAGAATGTGAGTCTCTGTTGATCTTCATTTAATGCCAGTACCACCAATGCTTTGCTCAGAGTGCACCTTCCCATTCGGGGCCTCACTCTAAGCAAATTGTCATGAAGATACTGAATTATTTCATTTCATGTCACTTTGACACACATCCTCTATCTGGTCAGAATATACAATGGCTGTTCTGTTCTTTCATAGTGTAACTGTAGAAAAATACTGTCACTGCATTTTTTAATATTGTTTTGGGGTTTTTTGTTTGTTTATTTGTCTTTTATACTCTGTAGTGTTTTCCCCTAGTGCCTTTCTGGGCATCTGACTTCTCTGAAACAGAAACCACACTATCTGGGGAGAAATAATTCCTGACGGGGATTTCCTCACATCAAACTTTTACAAAAACTTGATAATAGTATTTATAATTCACTCTATAATTAGTATTTATTTGATTACAATAAGGGCTTGTTTCAATTTAAGAATATTTATAAAGAATAATTAAAAACCTATATAAGCGTAAACTCAATTTTGCAGATATTCCATCAGTTTGAATCACTAAACATCCACATGAATTATTTTATATCATTTCATACATATTTATTCAATTTCCACTGTTTGCCCTATACTTCATTTAGATCCTTGAGGAATACCAAAAAGAAAAAGAAGGAAAAAAAAAGATCTGTAAGATTCCTGCTTTTCAAATGTCTGGTTTCTAGTTGGTGAGACATACATGAATATAATGTAAACAACTGGAAAATAGCATTGTCTCTTAACATTTCCTGTATATGGAAGATTTTCATTACAAGGAACCAAAAAACTAATTTAGTTGCCCAAAGAGTCTGTCACTTGCTGGTTTTAAGGCTAATATATCCTTCAATGTAAAAACATGAAGCATAGTATAAAATGTTGCACTTCTTTGTTATTTAAGTACTATATTTCAATATAATCAATGCTTTAAAAACATTAAGTGAACAAAAAACTAGGTGCATATTGTTATACTTTAAATATGATGATTTCTCTAATGTTCTATAAGAATTTATGTAAATGCTATTTAAAAATGCTGTTTTAAATATATGAATTAAAGTTTTATTTTTATCTTTGTTTTGAACCATTCAATTAAGAATAGTGAAATACATCCTAATTTAAATATTTCATATAATCAGATGCATCTTAATCAAATGGTAGTCTTGTCTTATAGTCAACTCAGTAACTTCAATTTAATAAAATTAGTCTTAAACTATTCCTGAAAGTTCAATAAAAATTATTCTCATCAGAAATATAAGGAAATAGATCCTTCAGTTTTCTTATGTGTTGAACATATGGAAACTCCAAGCCTGGAAAATTCATCTATCCTAGCTAATGCTAAGAGGGGGAAAAAGGCACATTCTTTAAACTTTCAAACTATAGAATATATTGTTTTTGTGTCATTAGAAGAGATTTTCTTACTTGTCTGCCTTAAATAGCTTAAGAGCTTATGCTGTTAGTGATGGTTAAAAAAGATTTAAAACAGAACAGTTTCCAGCAAAATATAAATGAACCACAAAGAATGGCCAAGATTCTGGCTGTATTCTTGCAGAGCTGGATGGGGCTTTAGGCTGAGGGAAAACTGTTGGGTTTCAGAACATTTTAGAAATGAAGCTTAAACATGAGAAGGGTCTAGATTTTAATGAAACAAATTGTGGTATCTCACTGCCATAGTGTCTGGCTGGAAGCAGGGCAGGAAGACACATATTTTTCACTCAAAAATGATTTATAATTGAATTCTAATAAAATACAACCCAAGACCTGGATATATCCAGGCTGTGACTAGATGACCTGCTTCAGGAACAATAAGGTTCCCACCTGGGTCAGACATTGTATTTTGTGGATGAATTCCTAGAGCCTGGGGTCGTTTGGTAGCCTCCCTTTTCATTAGAGTCCTATTTGCATAATTTGAAACATTTCAATGGGAACAACATCACTAAGCTTTTCTGGTGGAGGAATGAATTGTCTGACCCAGTCAAAAAAGCCCAGTGCCTTCATACACAGCAAATTTGTTCCCCATTACAAACTGTACTCCTAATCCAGAAAAAAAGTATTAAAATGTTTTCAGTTAAGATGCCTCCACAAACACCTGCCTACATTATTGCAAAGCCCTCCTGGTATGTTCCAGGACCACAGTTTGGCCAACATCTGTGGAAAAAATGGAGCAAAATAGAGAATTGCTAATAGAGAGTAATAATTCAGAGATGTGACAAGAAACCGGTCCATGGAGGGTGTTAGACGCCACTGAAAGCGATTGTTTTTGCTCTAGGAGTAAAGGGAACCGTGATAAGGGTTAGAGAAAGAGAGTGACTTAACCTAACTTATTTTTAAAGGGCCTCTCTGGCTACTGTTCATTAAAATATCTTTTAGTGGACACCAGTAAAAATTAAGTTCAAAGTCCTCTACCAGACCCTCATTCTCCTTCACCTGTTTTTCATCACTGATCACATTTGAACATTGTCAGGGACTGGAAGAACACAAACGCAAATTCAAACTGCATTGGTAACTGATGGAAATGTATTAAAGGGACTGTTTACAAGGTGAGGGCAAGGTTAAGCAAAACTCACAGCCAACGGGTGAAATCACCCAGTGTTAGCAACAGCAAGGAGCCATTACCACCACTAAACCTATATGGGAAAGGCAAATGGCGTTTACCAGAACACAGAAGTAGTTTCTGTAGCTTTAGGAGGGGATTCCTATAAGGGCCATGTCTTTAATCACAGAAAAGCAGACAATCTGCAGCAACCTGAAACAAAACCCTTGTTCTGAAGGTACAAAGTTGTTCCAATGTGATTGATATATGAGGCAGCGATTTGAGCATAAGTGAATTTGATGTTTGCTTATGCACAATTTCACCCATGAACAATATTGGGTGAACAGAAAAACTGCATAGCTCAACGATGCTGTGTAGGAATACACAAAACACACACGTGCGCACACTTCAAATATCTACCAGCTACCTCAGTTCACTGTGTTAGGAGATACACCCATTCACGTCTGGTGTCAACAAGTTTCCTTCCAATTCTAGACGGTCCTCCTCCATCACTTCATGATAACTCACATTCTGCAACTTTTCTAATGACCACTTGAACAAGCAAATTTCAAGTTCTTTCCAAGATAAAGTGCCATATTAATTGTAATATGTGTGTATTTTCAACTATCTAACACAAGTAAAATTGTGCTACAGTTTTTATTAGGTTCCCATCTTTGTGTGTATGCGTGTGTCACTGACAAAGATTCTGAGTACTCTGTTCCTAAACACATTTCTCCTACAGCCCTATGGTTTCAATCATATAATTGTTCACAGTGTGGCAATTTTTAGCACCTCAGATATCCTGGATAGCAAAACTGATTGTCCATACTGATATCTCATTACACCCCTCTTTCCAGTTTCAGCCAATTCTTCTTACTGGCCAAAACCAACAAGATGCTAGAGCAAAAATGCCCACTGAGGTACTCCATGGAGGCCAGCCTCCGGGGCACAGTGCTAGGTGGAGAGTGGAGAGTGTGTCTGAAAAGGCAAACTGAAAGTGTGCAGCACAGAAACCTCCTTTAGTTTATAAATCCTTTTTTTTGTTGTTTTGTTTTCGTTTCCAGTGCCTTTCTATTCAAAATGTGGCGCCTTCTGAGAGCGTGTTAAAAATGCAGAGTATTGGGCCTCTTCACAGAACTACTGAATCTAAGTCTGCATAACAAAATCCCTCAAGTGATTTTTAAGCACCTTGAATGTTCAGAAACACTGTTCTCAAATCTTATTATATTGGTTCTTCTCTTGTCTCTAAGTCATTGGTCACCTCCTTGCTATGTCTTTTCCTAGTGTCTCTTCCTCTTCCAACTCAATAAAATTTTCAAGGTTATGTTGGACTACAACTGGCCTATAACCCGAAGAAATTTCAAATGCAAAGTGAACTTTGACTTCAGTGATATCCTTTCCATCCTAGTGGCTAGCAACGAGAATACTGCAGGAAGCTAAATAGCATCTGTTCCCAAGATACCAGATCAAGACCATTAGAGTCAAGCTTAATTTATGCTGACTCAAATACCAGATATCGCCTATCAGCTTGCAAGGAAAATAAGAAAACCCTTAGGCAAATCAAAAATTATAAATCTACAATTATAGATATATGTACATTTTAACTTTTTAATATAGCAAAGCTTCAGAAATTTAGTTAGCTATGAATTCTTCCCTGATTAAATTCAGTACATAACTTTATCTTCCTACTTTATTTTCAACATCTGCCAACTGAGAGTGATATAATCTTCACCTTCTATCTCCTCCATCAGCTCCCCCAGAAGATGCTCCCTGTCACCTATTCTCAAGTCCTTAGAATTATGTTTGACTCATTTTTTAATCTTATTATTAGAAGCCACATAATCACTGAATCTTAGCAATCCTTCTTTTTCAATGCCTCTTTTGTCTTTTTCATCCTTTCCATTCCCATTTCTCATCTTATGGTTCATATCTTATCACCATTTACCTTGGGATACCTGAATAACTTCCCAGGTGGTCTTCCTACATTTATTATTTCTTCACGTCAGTAAACTTAGCCAAACCTCCAGGAGATCATCAGTGTCTCCAGAGTAAAACTCATGCGTGCCTTAAAATTCATGATTTCTGATAATCTGGTCCCTAACAAGCATTCCAATTTTATATTGGAGCCTGCATAATATTTTTCATAGTCCATCATCAACCACAGGTGAGGCCACAGGACTCTGTGAGCGTATCCCTGAGTCTACATAAGGAACATTATGGAGAACTGCTCAAAACTATCTATTGTGTGCTCATCTAAACTTGTTCCTTTTACCTGCTCTCCTTAAAGGCAATCCATTTACTTCAGACATGGTTTTATAGGCTGACCACTTTGATTTTTATTTGTTTTTGTCCTTGGTGTTAATTTTTCAGATACCCCTTGATTCCCTTCTTCAAAGTATAGATCACACCTACACCTTCTTCAGGATTCAACCCTGAGAAACAGCTCAAGTCAGTGTATATAGACCCTTCTTTCTTGTTATTAAAAAGGAGATCTAGAAGCCTTGTCTGTAGTCTTTTTTACCTATTTCTTTTATTCTCCATGAATGGAATACACTCTCCTTTCTTCACTAAATACACTAAATTGTATCCACCTTCCAAGAACCTGCTGAATTCCATTTCTTCCACAAAGAATTGAATTCCACGCTATTTAGCCAAACAAGTTATTCCTCGTTTTTCCCCCTCCAGATACTTTTTTATTTTTCATATGACTATTTACAGTTAAGACTCCTATGATTTTACAACATTGCCTGAACTTTTCCTGAATTTCTTAACTCATGTTAATGGTTACCATCCTAACAAGGCCATGGACAGAAGCTAACTTCCTTATATACTTTAGAGTTGTTGCATGTGTTCAATAATATTTGCTGATTGAAGCCATAGCAATTTTTCTCATTTGTTTAATAGAAGAATCTGGGTTTTTTTTTTTCTTAATGGAAAAAATAGTGCCTGGGCACTGTGAAGGCACATGCAAACACTGCAGTACTACCCACATGCTGACAGATTAACAGTGCTTTTAAAAGTTGCTGTTAATGATCCAGTTCAAGTCTACTTTTCATTAAATTTTAATCCCAGAGCAATTTCCTTTTCCCTGTCCATTCTCTGTTACTTTGTCTCCCTAATGCTATTTAACTGTTAGAGAACATGTTAAAACAAACCCATTATTAAATTGGCACTGAAAAGTTATTAATGCTGCTTTTTAGTGCATATCTTTCAATCTTAAATATCTTAAATGTGTCCATTCCTTGTCTACTTTAGCTAATTGTTCATAACTTTATTCTACTAAAACTATCATTTAAATGTAAATGCAGACATAACTATGTTTTACATGTTTATTTAATGTTGTATTCATGAGTAAAATAGAAAACAAGTGGCTTTGAGTAAGTTATAGTAAGTTGTGGTGTAATAAATGTTTTAAAACAATTTCCCGTATTTGGAATATTTGCTTTTATACTTAATAAATTTGAAATGGGCCCATAACATTAATAAAGTTAATAACAAACAAAATATGATCGATTTTTATTTAATTAAAAAATCTTATATAGTGTTTACTACAGGTGAGACACTGTTCTAACTTTACAAATATTAACTCATTTAGTTATCATAACAATGCCATGACCTAAGTATTATTAACATACCCACTTTGCAGATAGGAAATTGGACACAGCAAGTTGATGCTAAAGACAGGATGCACACCCAGACTGTCTTGCCTGGCCTTTTAACCATTACACACTGCTGCCTCTTTTGACAAAGAACTAAATAAGGTTATGGGGTATTTTATATATACATTTAAAAGATTCCTCTACCTATATCTAAAGCCATTTTCTATATACAGAATATCACATATCAGAATATGTAAACTTGACACATTAGAACTATATAAACTCAACATTTAAACTAAGGAATCTTTTTTTTTTTCTGTTATGCTTCTCATTAATCCTTTAAATGAATTTTTATTTAAATTTGAAATATTTTATCAACAGTGCCTTCTAAGTGAATTTGTCCACATTTTAATAATGGTCATAATTTAAATTTAATTTTTATGTGTAATAAAGTGAAACATGTGCACAACTATAAGTTCAAATAGTTTTACAAACATTTCAATAGATGACAATGCCCTGCCTCAACCCTTTTCATCCTTGATTTTCATCTCCCAGATGCAACTATTTTAAAAATATTGTTTCCTCTGGTGTATACCTCATGTTTAAGGAACCTGACTAAAGTATTATTTGTTTTAGGTTTTGCCTATTGATATTGTGATAGATGAGGAGCCTGCGTACTTGTGAGGAAGCCTAGGGAGTGGCAGGTTTCCCTCTAAGTTATGGGACTCAGTCAGTTTATTGGGGATCACTAAAATTAGCAACTGTAATAGTTTCACTGTCCTATTTTGTTTCTCCAAGGAAAATCCCCTACTCTCTCGTGGGAGTGGGCAAAGTAAGGAGTGGAATGAAGATATAAACGTGGAAGGCCCCTAAGGAAATGGCAGTTGGAAAGTTTCATTTTTTACTAAGGTATTTTTATTTAATTCTTTTATTTTTAGTGCAGTACCAAAATCCTTATCTGACCTAATGTCAAAAACCCAGACTCCCTCTTTTCTAAACTATCCAGAGTATAAATCTCCAGTCCACTGCCAATGGTAAGGGAAGTATGGTTACCCAGTTATCTTGAGAACCAAAGTGTCTTTGGAAAAAAAATAGTTTCATCAAGTTTGGAATAAAATTTAAACTTCTCCTTACCAAGGGGGTTTTCTAACCATGCAATCTATACTAGATCTGAATCAATCATAGCTCTTTTTCTTCCTGTCTTCCTCCCTCCCTTCCTCCCTTCCTTGCCCTCTCTATTAGGATATAAAATTGCTATGGTTTTATAAAGCACTCCAGCACCAGAAAAATATTTGGTACATAGCTGCCACTCAATAAAAGCATTTTGAATATTTGTTAGTAGAAAGAAAGCTCACAAACTGACCTCAAATCTCCTTTACCAGTGTTTTGCAGGTATTTTCTACCATTTGCTGGGGGAATTGCATTTATGATTGGTAATAGTAGTATCTTTAGAAACTAAGGTTTCTTGCTTCTACCCAGATTCATGACCTATTGTCATATGAATCCCTTATCTGGAACATAAGGATGACAGCAATAATACCAGCTTCACTGAGTTACAGGAGGGTCTCACGGCTACCGTTTAGAACCCATTCCACAGCTGTCCATGGCCTACCCTATCTCCCTTGACTAGGGACAAACGAACTTTACCTTCTTGATCCTATGTATGTAAGTGTGAGGTGTGACTCTTCTCAGTGTTTTCCTTCCTTCTATTTACCATTAGGGTCCTGGCTTTGTCCCCTCCGTGTTTGTCCTTCTCAGTGTTCCCCAGCCCATCAAGGAAGTTTCTGGGTTGCCATGTTAGTTTTTGGGGGATTTAAACACTGCAGAAATGAAAGAAAAGGTCAAGACATAGAAAGATTATAACTTTTCTGGTAGATTGTAGCAAGAAACACAGTGGGAGTGAAAAAAGAACCATGTTTTGCAGCAGACTGTGATGGTGAAGGTGGAAGAAGAAGGCTCAAGAGGAGTTAAGTTAGGAGGGAATGCTGGTTTTTAGGGGTGGGGAACAAGAGATATGGGAAGGACAGAAAGTCATGAATGAAGGAGCTCTGTAATATTGAAAATGCTTCTTAGATGCTTACAATGAGCCAGGTCAATATATCTCACTTATTCCTTATCATAAACCTATAACATAGTAAATTTGAGAAGTGGAGTTTCAGAGAATAGGAGAAAATTTCGAATTTTTATTAGCTTTTCTGTGAAACATGGCTCCTTATATTATTCCACAGAAGTAAAGAAACAAGGAAATTCTTGTTTAAACTACACATCTCTAAAAGAGATTACTCCGAGATTGAACCGTATGGTCACAACTTCAAAAGATTAATCAATTTCATGTAGATTTCTTATTCTTTAGTATTAGCTGAACACAGCAGACCTACTATTTGCTATCCAATATTAAATATTTCTTTACTCTCGAGGATTGAAAAGCCTAATTTTAAATATTCTAAAGACAAACATCCAGAAGATTGTCTGAAGTAAAATCTAGGAGCTATGCCATGGTCATTCTGAGGTGGGTACAAAGATTAAAGCAAAAGAAAAAAGAAAAGTTGTTTGTTTCTTTCAGTAATTTGAGAATATATTTATTAAACATAGGGAAAAGGCTCCATATTTTACAAGAAAGAGAAACTACAAATTAAAATTCAAATTTTATTTCAAATTATATATTTTTTTAAAAATCTGCTGATGGAATTAAATTAGTTTTCAATTAACTTCTCTTTCACTGCATTTTCTTTGATCCTGAGGAAAACAAAACTTCATCGATTATAATTATTTTTCTTTTAGAGATACTGTGCCTAGATAATAGTGTTGGTATTTGTCTATCCAGTTCTGCAAATAAATAGGTTTATACACACCTCAGAGAGTCAAAAAATATACTCTAAGATATATACTTGTGTACTTCTCTAGTTTCTTTGTGCTTTGGCTACCAACAGGTTGGCTTGTTTACATGCTCTGTTTTTTCTTTTTCTCTAATTGAATGAGTAAAAAGCCCTAAGAATGTTAACAGGACAGCTATACTTCAGGCCCATATGTTATCTTATTAGATTTGCCTTTTAAATTGTGCTTCATTTTCATTTTCATTACAAAAGCAAACATCTCCTTGGATCTCTAAAATTATGTGTCTGAGTTATTTTAATTCATATAAGCATAAAAATAACCCTTTTTATTACACCATTGTCAGATTATTGAGTATTTTTCTACCAGTTGCCTTTTCCAAATAATAACAAAAACAAAAGCATAGCTCTGCATAACACTCATAATTTCAAATCAATTTCACATACCTTGTCTCATTTTCTCCTTCCAAAGCTTTATGAGGTATGGAAGCTGGTATTATTTTCCACACTTTATAGATAATGAAGCTGACGCACAGAGAGTTTAACGTACTTGCCCAAGGGCATATACCTAATAAATGATGAAATAGAGTTACGGCACAGGTCTTTTCGGATCCACAACATAATAAATCGTTTGTGTTTTTTCAAGCCTTAATGCCTATTCTAACCAAGATTTTACTATTAGATTGAACCAAGTATTAATGTTAACGACTAACAGTCTATTCCAGTGGTGAGCCAAACTCTGTGGCTAGAGAAGCCTCAATTTTCTTGTAAAAGAGAGATTATGATAGAATTTAACTCAGTTGGGTTGTTATGAGAATGAACTGAGTTAACACAAGTCAAAGGTCCTCTATGTGAACAAACTTGGGTTAAAATTTTGGCTCTTTTGTACTAATTGTGCAAACCTGGGAAAGTTACCTCCTCTTCTTGAATTAAGAAAAAAAAAAAATCTTGGCTCACAGATGCTTGAGAGAGTTAACTGCAATAATATATGCAAAGCCCCTGTGCAGTCCAAGTATCAGATAAATGGCAACTGCTGCTGCTGTCCCCAAGTATTAGTCCTTGTCAGTGTTACCACTTGTTTTGTTTATTTGCCTATTTGTTATTAAGTGCTGTGGATCAGTATTGCACGCCATCATTCTCTTCATTGGTCAACATTATTAGTGACTTTGGGGTTAGCTGTGCATCTAGATAAAAAAGTACTTAATTCCTTTCCACCTACTTTCCCCCTGTTTTGCCCACTGGATATAGTGAGGTGTTTTCAGAGGCTTAATAAGAATAAACCTTGATGTCTGCTCCATCTACTGTGTTCCCAGCGCACTTGGTTTGTACCTCTGTAATCGCATTTATGGTAAGTTTCTGTGTTCACTTCTCTCACCTTGAGATCAACAGCAAGCTGACTATGGATCCAGCAAGCAGGGACCAAGGGAACATGGTTCTGCCCAGAATTTCAGGACGTTGCCCCCACGCTGGCATCTACAGAGCTGTTACCAGCAGCAGCCCCTCACAGGGGCACACAGCCTACTCTCTGAAGCAGGGTACCCTTATGCAAACAGAAAAAAGTTAAATGGCTGGAGACTGAGATCTTAATCATAGTAGGTCAGAAACTAATGAATCAAAAATTGTTGAAACACAATCGGATTGATGAGAAAACTTAGTTGATGAAAAGAAGGTGAAACTGGAAAACTTCTCTGAGATGGAATTCAGGTACTGTCTGATTAGACATTTTATGTACCCACTGGAGGACAGAGCACTGATGCAAAGAAGGGAGCAATCATGTCTCTCATGCTGGTTTTCCCCACGCTAGATACGAAATGAAAAACCTCCTTCACAGCCCTGTCAAGCCTACCTGCAGCTGTCTCTGAACTTACAGAGGGTTGTCATGTTGTCTTTTCCTCCCAGGGTATTAACAAGATTCTTTGCATTTGGTGGAGCCTAAAATTCCCCTGTGCATCAAAGAGAACAGGACAGTTTCTTCAAGCAGTCCCACACATTCCAGTGAGAAAGTCCTGTTAACTGCGTAAGTTTTCTGTGTGCTCACTGTATTGCTATTACTGTTTTCTTTTCCAGTTTTTACTTTGAGATGCAAACCTCCATTCACAGGCCTCTTGTCATTTATTTCCTCTGCTCCTATGCCTATCTGGCTTACTTCTTCCAATGCGTCTAGGAACAATTCACCCTTTTAATGAAACAGCATTTCCCAAAGGTTTCCTTTCAGCTTTTCCTCTAGCATGGGGACAAACTTTCACTTGCAGCACACATAGCCAGTGATTATCCAAAGGAAAAATATATGCATAGCACATAAGCTATAGATCACTGGAACAGATGCCATCATGCTCAAATGCAATGGGTCTCAGGAGTAATTCTTTAGCTCCTCTGATAGATTTCTCCCTATAAATTGTGTGGGAATCGCCTCTTTGTAACTCCTGCTCCCAGAGGGAAGAGCTACTTATAACTACTTATTACTTACTTAAGACTCATTCTTTCCTACTTGTTAACTTGCAAACCTGCTGTAGAATGTTAGCTTTAAACAAGATTTCAATCCTGTCTCTAGTACCCTCACCCTCAGAGCATATACAACAGAATTCACCTCTCTCACAGACGTTTGGTCTGCATAGTCACTCATAACTGCCTTGCTTTCTTGACTTTGTGGCATTTCTTGCTTCATCAATGATATATGGAATTTGGAACTAAAAGACTATCCACACTAGTATAAACTGGTGACTGTTTTCTTGGTTCCCTGAAGAAGAGAAATAAGTATGATGCAATGATCTTATATGTATTAGAATGTGAGTTTGAGAGAATGGTGCTGAAAGTAACTCCCAGGTTTTAAGTCAGAAAGTTCAAGGGCATACAGCCCACATAATATTAAAATCTTAGACAATCTTGAAGCTATCTGAATACTTTCTAGTCGTTCCAGAGCTATGGAGCCCCTAACACTAGCTGACAAGGGCAGTCTTGCCAAATGGACATACAAACTGAACAACTTAACCCAGTGTAATTTTTCTGAGAGTATTTGGAGTACTTTTTTTGTTCAGTTAATGCTATGTCATGCTAAGAAAAATCACAAGAGCTGCTGACTCATCAGTTGGTGTGTTGATTAATTGGCCTATTGAATGTGGATATAAATATCTACAATCTCTGGCTCTAAGTGATACCATAAGGGAATATCCCAGCCACCTTGATTCCAGATGACAGGCAGCAAAATCATCACTGTTAATTTCTACATTAACAGTGTTCTGTTTGACTTTCAGCTTTCATATAGATATGAATATATGAACATATATATTTCTCTTGTATATATTTCTATCTAATACTAAAAATAACTTACATTATACAGTTTGAGGACTTCTATTATTTTAAAAATTAGAAAACTTTCTAATTTTTTAACTATTAACTGTCTGCCATTTTTAAGTGACAGGCACCAGTATTTTACTCTAGTTCTTTATATCCTTCTCTTATTCTTCTCTCTTCCTCTTTCTCTTGCCACCCATCCTCACCCATTTTCTACTACCAACCATCCCAGTTCAACAAGACAATGATATCTTCTCAACCACAAACATCCAATGAGAGAATCCCAGCATTTCTGAGCTTCATCATCTCCAAACCAGAAATGTTCACTTTCCTTTAAAGAACTTACGTTAGAAAAAGAAAAGATGTTCCTTTTTTAAAAAAAAATATTATTTTTGTTTATTTTTAGAAGGAGTAGAAAGATAGGGAGAGAAACATCGATGTGTGGTTGCTTCTCACAAGCCCCCAACTGGAGACCTGGCCTGCAACCCAGGTATGTGTCCACACGGGGAATTGAACCTGTGACTGTTTGGTCCCTAAGCCAGCACTCAATCCACTGAGGCACACCAGCCAGGGCAGGAGAAAAAGCTCTTTTAACTAATTAATTGAGGGCCAAGGAAAAAAACACTTTATAAACATTACTAATAATCTCTTTCCATAGACAAAGGGTGACAACTACTTTCATACCTAGATAATCTCCTTGTAATCCAAAACTAATGTTGGCTGACATAATTAAGTAGTTATCATCTTACTGAGTGCTTGTTTCATGTCAAGCATTGTGTTAAGCAAAATACATTATTGTGTTTAATCCTCACTATGATGCTATGAAATCGCTGTTAATAGTGTTACTGTCATTTCCAAAATGAGGAAATTGAGATTTGGGATGGCTAAATAATTTTCCCACAGTCAAAAAGCTGGTAAAATGTAGAACTCTGGTCTAGATTAGGCTCATTTTAAAACACATGGTTTAAACCCATGTAGCCTAATGTCTTCAGGACTTCTTTTTTTAAGGCTTTTAAAACATATTTTGAGGTAAAAGTGGAAATAAAATTCTTAGTAAACTGAAATAATGCACTTTTTTGGCCAAATTTTATTTTGTTAAATTTTATTATTAACAAATGGAGTCTATATTTTTTTCCTTTTGAAACCGAGTTCCACAGAGATAATAAAAATAAGAAAAATTACAATCATTTGTTTGGTCATATTTTAAAGCAAACTTCTGACATATCACCTCAATTGTTAAATAATTCTGTAAGTATATTACAAAATACAGACATTTAATTACATAACACCATTATTATATCTAAGAAAATTAATGATAACTTTTAATGTGTAATAACTGGTCCATATTTAATTGTTTTGAAATTAGGGGAAGTTCTATGCCAAGCAAGATAGAGGCCATAATTATTAGATATATTATGTTTTTCTTTTAAGTCAGCAAGTGTACTTTTATATAATAACAAAACTTGAAAACTAGGTGTACAGCTATGGTTTTTATATGACTAAAATTTAGGAAATATAAAAAAGATGACAATGTAATTATTACTGAGTATGTCTGAGTGTTTCTTGGTTACCTGGTAATGTTTGAATGTATAATAAAATACAGACATACATAATTTATGTTAGATATTTATTAAATAAACTTTATTTTTCTTGATTTTACTTCACCAGAAACACTGAATTTTATCATTTTGATTTAGTCAACATTGTTTTGTACTGATGGGAATGATTTATTTCAGTAAATAATGTCATTTCAGAAATATACAAAATTTGAATATTTTATCAAATGTCAAATTTTAAAATTAAAATTATTTTTATGTTTTCTAAAAAAGTTACTTTTCACAAAATATTTTATAAACTATTAAAATTTTAAAATACATAGTAAAATTAACAAATATTAAAATTTCAATCATTGTTTAAAGTCTGATATTTGGGTTTAATTTCTTGAAAATTTATTTAATTACTTTTTGACAAAATCATAGCTATTCTCAGATTCTGCATTCAATGTCTATTGTGATGCCAATGTAAAAAATTGGTGTCACACTTCACTTAAATTACCTCTAGATCTACATGCAAGTATTTCAGAGTTGCTATCAATGGTTTCTTATTATAAAAATGTCTGTCACTACATACAACTCTTGTAAATTTCACACTATTTCATTAGTACCTCCAGAACCATGAATTAGAACAGGAAAATAAGCAAAACAAAGGTCTCTCATCACTGCTGAGAAACAGTTCTTCATTATATTGTAAAATCTATTGCAGTCATGCGATCTGGAAGGAAACGTTTGACAAGTTAATTAATGTGTCTTTTCTGCCAATGAAGCACTTCTGCCTCTCAAATCCTTCCCGTACTATAAAGCAGTGTCAATTTCCGATGTTCATGCAGGCATATCCTCAAATCTTTACCACATTTGGATGCTGTCTTCTGTGATTTTAGGTTACAATACTAAAGACATGGAGAAGCTTTTCCCCGGGCCCTGAATAGAGCTGGCCACAAGAACAGATGTTGAGAATTATAGTCTCTGTTGTACTACTGCTGAGTGCCAGATCTCAGATCTCAAGCCAGACCTTTGATTTTGGTTTTGTCTGTGTTCTGTATATGTCTGTGTTATACATGAATATCTAACTTGCTAGCTTAAGGAAGGGGACCCTTTTGTCCAGGTCGAGAGTTTATGGGGCCATAGATTATTTTCAATGTCAGAGGAGCATCTGTTGAAAAAGCAGCTTATTCCTAAATCTTGGAAATGTCTTTCCATGCTGTTTCAAGCTTAATCTAATCAAGACTTCCATATATGATTTATTTTTGTCCAATTTGTTTGGCAATGGTATGCAATATTTCAAACCCCATCTGTACTTTGCTAACCCAGAAGAGTAAATCAGCTGTGGAACAGCGTCCACTGGGTCTCATCCAACACTGGACAATCAGACTAAAATATGCTTGAAAGAAAGAAAGAAAGAAAGAAAAAGAAAGAAAGAAAGAAAGAAAAAAGAACAAGGAAGAAAGAAAGATAGAAAGAAAGAAAGAGAGAAAGCTGTTCGTCATTCCTTCTATGCAATTTTATTTTCCATTATACCAGGAAAACTCATCAATACAAAAGCAATAAAAGAGATTTTAGGAATGGAAATTACTCTGAAGATTTTTCAAGCAAATGCTTGAAAAATAAATTTTAAAAGACACCCATTTCCATTCCAAAAATGGGAGATTTATTTTCACCAAAGGAAAACAAATGTGTGTCAAATTGCTACTTAATCCTTGTACAGGCAGAATTCAATCAGGGCAAGGTGCCTGATCAAATTGCCTTGGTGATCTATCGAAGTTATAAAAATGACAATTCCTACCACAGAAAGAAAAATGGGCTATCAATATATATGACTATATGAGTATTGAATGGGAGAAACAAGTTACAAAACTGTCTATTCTGTTTCAGAATCTACAATGTATTAATGCAACATGAAAAGCTTTATGTTGATACAGAAATAATTCTGTTAAAATGTGTGCATGTATAATATGCATGATATCTATAAACATATATGCAAACATAGTTACATATACAATATATGTATATATACATATATAAATACATATACACACATACATACATATATATGACTATGTTTGGATATGTTTGGATAAGTACACCAGAAATCTTATACAAACAACTGAGTTATATTAAAATAACAATGAAAGTAATTAAACAGATAAAGACACTAATTTACAAAAGATAAACATGTAAATATATGAAGTTTGGAAATAAAAAGATTACATAATTACATTATGCAATATCTGAAAAAAATTGTAGCCATGAATATGGAGGCTTAATTTGTAAAGTAAAATAAGAACAATACATGAAATTACAGGGCTTCCTTAATTATCAAAAATATTTTTTGGAAGTTAGAGAAGTAGGAAATAGAAGGCAGCAAAAACAAAAAATCTCTGTGAAATGAGTTAGTAACAATTAGTGTCTTATAAACAGCATCACCAGTTCAGAGCACCAAAATATTTCCTCTACAGGTTTCCAAATTTGAATTTCAAGAAACCAGAAGGAGAGTATGACTCACTGAGATGCCCTGCTTCAAAATTCCCTTAAGTTTAACTACAGTAAGTCTTCACCGAATGTCATGATCGTTTCTTGGAAACTAGACTTTAAGAGAAATGACATATAATAGAATCAATTTTACCAGAGATTAATTGATGCAAACAAGAGTTAAGTTCCCCAGGTATAATATTTCTGGTCACAAAAATTTCACCAAACTTCTAAATAAAGACCCATAACACTTCTAATATTAAACATTGCAATAAATGTGAGTTGTACATTCACTGGAGAAAGATAAATTTTTAAAAAACCACTAAGGTAATTATTTTCAAAACTTTTACTCAAGTTCAGGGGTACACGGGGCCAGAGCTTCTTCCCGCAGCTCAGGGTGCAAGGTGGAACCCACCCTGGACAGGACACCCTTCCAAAGCAGGGCACACTGACACACACACACACACACACTCACACTCACTCAGACTGGAACAATGTAGACATGACAATTCACCTTACATGCACATCTTTAGGACGTAAAAACTTCACACAGACAGTGGATCTGGAGAGATATCGATCTTTTTTTCTCATCAACGTTATACTGAAAAAAGGTTGAATGAAATATTATTTGAGGACCCGTTGCACTACAAAATCCTACAGTTTGCTAAACTCAGAGGGTAACAAAAACATCTAATTTCCTATAAACATTTCCTTGTGAGCCTGGGGAGTTGTAATTTTTGACTCCTCTGTTGTATGTCTTATTTGCCCCTATACCAGAGATCTTAAGCATAAAGAAGCTCAGCATCACTAGTCATCAGAAACACCCAAATTAAAGCCACAGTAGATACAATCTCACACTTGTCAGAATGGCCATCATTAACAAATCAACAAACAACATTGCTGGCGAGGATGAGGGGAAAATGGAACCCTATGCACTGTTGGTAGGAATGCAGGCTTAGGTGCATTCCACCATGGAAAACAGTATGGAATTTTCTCAAAAAACTAAAAATGGAACTGCTTTTCGACCCAGTAATTCTGCTGCTGGGATATATTCTAAGAATTCTGAGTCTCCAATTCAAAAGAACCTATGCACCCCTATGTTCATAGTTGTGCTATTTGCAATAGCCAAGTGCTGAAAACGGTCTAAGTGCCCATCAGTTAATGAGTGGGTCAAAAACATGGTACATTCACACAAAGGAATACTATGCAGCAGAAAGAAAGAAGAAACTCCTACCTTTTGCGCTAGCATGGGTGGAACTGGAGAATATGGATGGATCCAAGTGAAACAAGCCAGTCAGTGAAAGACAAATACCATATGATCCCACCTATAAATGGAATCTAATGGAAAACAATAAACTAACAAACAAAATAGATCCACAGGCATAGAAACATGGAGCAGACTAAAAGTGACCAGAAGGGAGGGAGGAGGGGACGATGGTGGAAGAAGGGGAAGGGACAAGACAAAGAACATGTATGAATGACCCATGGACATGGACAACAGATTGGGGATTGACTGTGGGAGCTGGAGATGGGATGGGAGGAGGAAGGCAAAAGAGGAAAAAATTGAGACAACTATAATAGAATAATAATTAAAATAATTAAAAATAATAACAATATGGTAAATGGAGTTTCTTTTCTAATCAGGTAAGAAAGTGACAGGAGACTGTTATCCCACTCTAACAATAACAAAAAAAAAAAAGTAAAGTAAAGCTACAAAAATCATACTTTTAAAAACCCACTGAAGAATTGAGGACACAAACTCTAACTTCCAGAAAGGCCAAGTCATTCACATAGGAAGAGAGTGATGGCTTCTCAGGAAGAAAATATACCCTGAAAGCAAGATGCGAGTGAAGTATAAGTAGGGTGGAAGTACGTAGAAATTAGATACAGACTTAAAGAATTGTTAACAGTGACATGTGGGCTGGAATGACAGATTAGAATTTGGTAGAACCCCACCCACAGACCAAATCTTCATCCACCTGCCATCCTCACTCATGAGTATTCATCAGGTGCAGTGAGTGATCACTAAAAGCAAGGGGCATGGTGGCAAAGAACGAGAGCTACAGAGGTAGATCCGTTGATGTACAGAGCCTCTTTTGAGTGCGAACCTCCCTCCGAGGAGGGTTATTAGGGGAAAGAATCAGAGAGAAATTAATTATCTAAGGAAGATGGGAGAAGTCAAGGAGCACGTGCGCGGGCACACACACACACACATGTTTGAGGAAGACATCTGTATTAATCACTGTATTCCCTCCTATTGCACTAGGCAAGGCTTTAAAGTCTTTTTCATCACGGCCTCTGAGACAGACACTACCATCACGGAGAGAAACTATTTGCCATCCTTGTTCTGAATTTCCATTAGTGTGACCTTGCTTGATCAAGATTCCGTAGCTATAAAGTGAAGGGCATAATATTTATGATTTAAATCAAGGAGTGAAGAGTGCAGTACTAAAACCAGCATGGTATCTTCTAGCTTCAAATGACACAGAGACCATGTGAGTTAAAATGAATTACTGCTTGCTAGGCTTTCTGGGTGCATTTGGTGACATAGGCTGAATGTGGAAAGTGATGCATCATTATTTTCAAAAAGTATCTATTTGTCCACCTCTAGCAAACTGGAAAAAACAAGCAAGGTTTCTAAAATGACATTCAGTTCTGTGATTCAGTCAAATATATGGATTCAAATTAAACAAATATCTTTGTTTTTTATATTAAAGCTTTCTGTTTTTAAATAATCACTTTTTAAGCACTATTTCTTCCTTGGACATAGGCTGTCTAATAAGCTCACCTCAATTTCAAAATGTTAATATGTATTGCTAATATAGAAAATTCAACTTTTAGAACAAAAAATGATTATTTGTGTAGCAACCAACCACCTCTAATGTAATTTCTTGCCATTCTGAAGCTTAAATTCTTTTTCCTCCAAGGTGACCAATTTAGTAGATAGTAATAGCCCTCTGGTCTTCTCAGCTAGAAATAATCCCTTATTGCAGATCAGTTACTCATGCCAATACTTGTTAAACAAAAATGCAATGGCTGTCTGTGTAGATAAAGTGGAAAAGTCATTTGAGAGTGATTAGAGTCAGAGGAAGCAACAGTCAGAGGAAGGAAAAGTATATGTGCCACTTGTATAATTTTAAAAATTGTTGCAATGAATACCCAGACAAGAGAGAATAAATCCCCTTTCTTAAGTTCTCTAAAGAATATTAACAGAAGCTTTTTTGGTAGTTGAAAGTAAACAACCAATGAGATTTTAGTTATGGAATTCAAAATTTAAGATGTTAAAATGTACTAAGATTAGAAAAATTAGTATTTTCAGACTCCTCTTGCTCTACTCACTACAACTGGAATCTTCATCAATTCAACTCAAATAAAAACTTTTTAAAAAATTTTGATAGCCCAGTATTTACTGCAAGGTTACTAAGCTTCTTAAAACTACACTAAAAGTCTGTTAAATTTCTTTCAAATGCAGGAAAAATTAAACTCTTCTGATTTTCAACAAACTCATATATTAAGAAGCTGGTCTATAGGAACTATCAATAGTGCTTTGGTACCTTTTAATAAAGATACACTAACTGACTTTAGATGTCTTCAATCTCTCCCTTTAATTTGGGTTTTCATGGCTCATGAACATCAGTATTCTCTTCTGGAAAAACAATCTATATTCTTTGCCACCTTGTAGTAAGTTTGGGGCAAGGTGTTCAACTGTGACCTGCTTGATTGCAGACCCTCCGTTTCCTCGGTCAGCTCTGCATTGCCAGCCCTGATTGCTGCGGCCTGTCTTGCCCACGCTTGCAGAAGTAGCTTCAAGCTGAAATCAGCAAATGAGAGCTACTGAGAGAATACTAGGGGAGGAAGAAGGGGGGAGACCAGGATGGCATTTACACCAGTAGCTCCAACCCCTGCAGAGCTCTAGATCCCATCAGACAGCCCCACTACGATTTCAGCTTCCAATATGTAATGTGACCTTGATTTTGGTAACACTGCTTACTCTGACTAGAGGATGTAAGAATTTACTGCTGTTGTTAATCCCTGAGGTGCCTTATGATCCTTTGTTTGCTTTCTCTGCTCTTTTACCACTTAATATCCCGTATTAAATTTCTTATAACCAATTCTTTATTTTGAGTCCTTAATGAAGTGTCTTTCTATCAGACTGGAATCTGATGGATAACACCGTATTTTCATGTTCTAACCAAAGTAATGTGAGCAGAAGTGATGCGTCATTTCCATTAGAACTGCCCATGTATGATCCTCACTCTTCTCCCCCTTCTCCTGCTGAATACTACAGAAATACTCCTTACCCAAGTGGCACACATTATATTTTGACATAAGCAGAAAGTTATCACTTACTACATTTCTGATCTTTTAGGGTATATCTGTTACTGTATCCAGCATTTACCTTAACTAATACAGATGCTTTTTTGCTTCAATAGTTCTTAGATCTCTATACTCACATGCAGAATAATTATTTTTGTATAAATTTTTCTTAATATCCAAAATTAGAGTTTAATAACATTTACCAGGGATGTAATTTGGGATTAATCCTCAATAACTATCTCCAGGAAAAATTATTTAAATGGTGGAGTTAGACATTGGTATATCTCATGTGTTCCTTAGGGCTAATCCTCCAAACTAACACACTGATTTAAACAAAATAAATTGCTTTTTCCTTATGTATCACTAAGTGTAGATGATCCGTTGCTAATAGGGTCCATCAGTGGTGTTAGGGCTCTTTTTTCATCTTATTTTGCAAACCTTGTTTTCTTGTCCTTGGATTCATTGTCAAAGATGGCATCATATCCACATTCCAGCCTCAGGGACGAGGGAAAGCAAGAAGGCAAGGAGAAAGAGGTGGAGGAAGTTTTGTTGTTTTTTTTTTTTAATTCTACATGCACAAGTCAGAAATTGCAATCAGGGTGTCCAACACGCAGCCTGCATCCTGCAGGTTGCATAAGGCCCAGGATGGCTATGAATGCGGCCCAACACAAAATCATAAATTTACTTAAAACCTTATTTATTTATTTATTTATTTATTTGTTTGTTTATTTATTTATTTATTTTTTGCTCATCGGTTGATGAGCAAATGAGATTAGTGTTCGTGTATTTAATGTGTTGTTCAAGACAACTCTTCTTCCAGTGTGGCCCAGAGATGCCAAAAGCTTAGACCCCCGGTGGAAATCATTTCTGCTCGCATCACATGGGCGAAACCTAGTCCCATTGTCATAGCTGCAAGGAAGATTGGAAACATGTCCAGCCAAAGCTTCTGTTACTCTATAAAGGAGTAATAAGTATGGGGATCGGAGGGGTGGAACAAAGGCTGCTTTTGTCATGGATGTTTGCAAAGCAAATTTGATCAGGCTATTAGAGTTCCATTAAAAAATCAAGAATAAAATGCTTCTCTATAACCAATACTAAAATAAGGAAGCTGAAAGATCTTACTGTAAAGGTAAAGCCATGTTATAATATACACACTTTAAATTCATATTTCACTGATTTTGGTGGGCATGGACAACGGTGTGCTGATTGCTGGGGGACGGAGCGCTGTAAGGGGGCTGAATGGTCATGGAAAAAATACAATAAAGATTAAATTAAAAAATGAAGAACTATCAATAAGATGATATATCTTATAATCACAAGGGGAAAATATTCCTAATTAAACTACAGCACAATGCTTTCTTATTATTTAGAATTTTTACTTTATACTCATTGCAATAATTCTCCTGGATTTATTTTTACAGACATTTTAGCACATGTGCTACTCTGTTTGCTGTCCCTCTATGTATATAATAATTTTTTGTGTTAAGGCTGACTTATATTCTTCCTGATGATATGTTAGAGCCAATAAAATTCACTGTACAACCAACAATGTAAACCATTCCATTGAAATGATGATGTTATGAGCAGCTGTGGTTCAATTTTCACATGAACAGTCCATAACTGCTAGATTACTACCACTATCTGGCTAACAATGATTATAAGGTGCATCCCAAATATAGAGGTGTCCAAATGTTAAAAACAAAAAGTTCACCTTCAAATGAATGAAATACAGTGATTATAAGGTACCATATGTGCCCTCTCACTGCCCCTCCCCCCACACCCACTCATTTCTGTTAGCTATGTTTCTTTTTGAGCAGCACAAGGTTTTTGAAGTAAAAGCACACCATCTTCTTTTAAAAGGTTCAAATTCACTTTTGTTTTGTGGTCAATATTTACATAATTTTGATTTTATAGATGTTGATCACTGTTCCTATTTTTAGATCCCACCTATAAGCATAGCAAGGGAGAATGACATAGAGTAATAGAACAGAAGGTAAGTAATACTTTGGACAGCAAAAAATAGAAAGATGTGGTAATCGGCATTTGAGATTTGGAGGGGATGAGGAAAGATGGAAGAATATTAAGAATAAATCCCTCAATTTACATTATGAAAACGCGGTCTAATATTGACAAATGAAAAAAGTTTACCATATTAAATTAATCTTTAAATTTAACCAAGAAACTGAAAAGGAGAAGCATGACTAGCCAAAATACAGGGGTGGAGGAAAGGAAGAAGAGAAATTGTAGACCAAGTAAATGAAATTCTGCATCTTGAAGTGTGGAGAATCAACAGATACAGTATAAAGCTATTCCTTCTAGGAATTAGGTGAGTAAAGACAGAAAAAGAACTTTTTTATTGTAAAGCCTCTATGGTTTTGAATTTTTTTTCTTCTTAATTTTAGTGATTGCATTTTTAAGTTCTTTTTCTTTCCTTTGCAAGTGTAAGTGTTTTTAATGATTACTTATTGTTTGCTCACTTTATATTTATTTTTAATTATTTTTACAAATTCTGTGAGCATTTAATGCTATTCTTTATCTGATAATTCCAATCACTAATGTCCTTGGAGAGCATATCTAATTTTCGGTTGTTTCTCTGATTTTGTTTTTGGCTTTATTTTAATTGTGAGTTCATAATTTTAATCTAATTTGGAGGCAAGATTTTGCTAAACACCAAAATTGGGTGTACTTTTCAGGGACACTCTGGACCTGGAACCTCATTAGGCTCACTTAAAGATTTCTTCTGATCTCCTGTCTTACAGTGAAACCCAGCCTTGGTCTCTTGTTTCCAGAACAAGTCAGTATATATCCTGGAATGAGATTTCCATTCACAGCCTTCAGTTTATTTTATCCTTGGCAACATTGCTTATTTTCGGTGATTCCAGCGATTCAGGCAATACATTAAAAAGTGTATTTTAGCCTGAATTTTATTATATTATAGTGGGAATGTCCTTCATAATAGTCAGTCAGCTGTACTGTTGGAGATAGAGAATATTTCTTTCTTTTTTTTTTTAAGTCATGTTTATTCTATTACAGTGGTCTCAGTTTTTCCCCCTTTGCCCTCCTCCAACCATCCCGCCCCAACCCCGACTCCCACAGTCAGTTCCCACTCTGTTGTCCATGTCCATGGGTCATTCATACATCTTCTTTGTCTAGTCCCTTCCCCTTCTTTCGACCATTGACCTCTTTCCCCATCCCCTCTGGTCACTTTCAGTCTGCTCCATGTCTTCATGCCTGTGATTCATTTTGTTTGTTAGTTTATTTTGCTGAATAGATTACACTTATAGGAGAAATCATATGGTATTTGTCTTTCACCAACTGGCTTATTTCACTTAGCATAATATTCTCCAATTCCATCCATGTTACTATAAAAGGTAGGAGTTCCTTCTTTCTCTCTTTTTTTTAAAATGTAGATTGATAATATTTATTTATTCCTTTAATTGTCAAAACCCATTATAAAATATTTAAAAATTGAAATCCATTATAAAATCTCAGCAATTAAAACAACATAATGCCAGTACAGAAATAATCAAGTAGATCAATGAAATAAAATGAGCATTCTTGAAACAAATATATATATCTGTCTAACAAAGTAACATATGATTAAATTGATATTTCAAATCAATGGGGAAAATAAGGCTTATTCAACAAATAAGGTGCATGGACCACTATTACGTGAAATAAAATAAATATAGAGCCCTATTTCATATATTATACTAAAAATATTCAAGTGAGTTAAAAATCAATATGTAAAATCCAAGTTGTTTTAGGAGAAAATACAAAATAATATCTTTCTTACCCTGAAGTAAAATATTCAAACCCAGAAGCTACAAAATAAAATATTGACAATATGATTATATTAAACATTTAAGACTATATAGTTACATACATGTTTAAAAAGTTAAAGGACAAATAATAGAATAGGAGAGTATTTGTAACACATCTAAAAAAGGATTAATAGGGGTTTTTTTAGGGAAAGAATTCTACAAACATTTAATCAAAAAATGGATAAAGAATACCAAAAAGTCATTTAAAACTTTTTTAAAATAATAGAAATAGTCAAGAAAGATACAAAAACAGGTTTAGTTTCAACAAATAATAAAGTAACAACTAAAGTAACACATTATTGTCATAATCAGATTAATGAGTATTAAAAATATTGGTAATATCAAGTATTGGTGACTGTGAAAGGAACTGGGTATTCATAGAGTCTTTTTCTTCTACTCCTCCTCTTAAAGCAGTCCCTTTAGCATATTTTGCAGTGCTGGTTTGGTGGAGGTGTATTCTTTTAGCCTTCTTTTGTCTGGGAAACTCCTTAGTTTGCCTTCCGTTTTAATTGAGAGCCTTGCTGGGTAGAGCAGTCTTGGTTGCAGGCCTTTGCTTTTCATGACCTGGAATATTTCTTGCCATTACCTTCTGGCTTATAGCGTTTCTGATGAGAAGTCAGCTGCTAGCTGTATCAGGGCTCCCTTGTATGTTACTACCTCTTTCTCCCTTGCTTGCTTGAGGATTATCTGTTTGTCTTTGATATTTGCCATTTTAATGATGATGTGTCTTGGAGTGGGCCTCATTGGGTTCCTCTTGAATGGGACCCTCTGTGCTTCCTGGACTTGTGTGACTTTTTCTCTCCTCCAATTAGGGAAGTTTTCCATCATTACTTTTTCAAACAGGTTCTCTATCCCTGGCTCCTCTTCTCATTCTTGCATCCCTATTATATGGATATAACTGTGTTTCAGGTTGTCCTGCATTTCCCTCAATGCCTCTTCATTCTTTTTGAGTCTTTTTTCATTTTCTTGATCTATCTGGGAGCTTTTTTCCTACCTTGTCCTGCAGCTCGCTGATTTGATCCTTGGCTTCATCTAGCCTACTTTTGATTCCTTCTACTGTGTTCTTCAATTCAGAAATTGTATTATTCATTTCCTCTTGTCTCTTATTGATAGTTTCTATGTCCTTTTTTATGCTGATGTAGTTTGCTGTAAGTTCCTCGTAGTTTCCCTGTAGTTTTTGGTAATTCTCTCTAAGTTCACTGAGCTCATTGAGCTTTCTTCGAACCATTGTTTTGAACTCAATATCTGATAGTTTACTTGCCTCTATTTCACTTAATTGTCTTTCTGGGAATTCCTCCTTTCCCTTTGACTGAGGGGTGTTTCTTTATCTTTCCGTTATTTTGTGAGACTCTTCTGTTTTGCTTCTGCTTCTTAAATTGATCTGTCTTGATTTCCTGACTTTGTGGTGTGAACTTCTATGGTAGGAGACAGCTGTTTTTTCTTTCTGGATCTGTCTCTGATGATATCCGATGTTGACCATGTCTGATCTTAGGCAGTCTGTTTGAGACTTCCAGGAATCTACTGTCTGTGGCTTTCTCCTTCAGCTGTTAATCTAGTCACTCTGCACTCAGAAGGCCAGCTTAGACACCACTGGTCAGGGCAGAGCCTCTCCTAGGGGAGGGGTTATTGGGTCCTCTCATGCTGCTGCCATTTGGGGGAGTGGTTTGCCTTAGCCAGGTGGCTGTTGCCATATCAGGGAGGAGTCAGCACAAGGATCCACCCAGCTACTCTCTCAGTTCTCTCCCCAAAGCCTCTGTCTGCAGTCTCTCTTCAAGTGTCTCTAGACCACTCTGTGCCCCTCAAGCCAGAGATCTACTATCTGTGGCTGCCATTCTGTACTCAGCAGTCAAGCTTTAGCACTACCTGGCCAGGGCCAAGTCTGTCCTGGGGACGGGGCTGCTGCTCAGGGGGGTGGTCTGCCTGAGCAAGATGGCTGCTGCAGCATGGGGGAAGAGTCAGCACTAGGATCCCGCCAAGCTATTCTCTCAGTCCTCTCCCCAAAGCCTCCTTCCCCAGTCTCTCCTCAGGCCTCTCCAGCCCACTCTGCCCCCACCTTTGCCAGAGACCAGGGTAAGTGTCTGCAAATGAACATTTATGTGTTGGCCCTTTAAACAGCTTTTTGTGTCTCCAGCCGCCTGTCTCTGGCAGAGAGTAACTCTGCCACTTTTCACAGCTGGCTGTTATCTGTGTACTTTTGGGGCTCTGGTACTATAGGCTGGAGATCCCCACTTATGGTTTAGACCCTGCTCTTCTCAGGGGGATGCAACTGGCCGTTTCAATATCCTTCTTGTGCTGCTGCCCGTGGGCATCCGGCCTGCCTTCTCAAATCTCTACCACACTCCCTACCAGTTAGGTTGCGCTAAAGCTGATTCTTCTGTCTGTCTGAGGTTATAAGATTCCTCTCTCACTATTGCTCAGTTGTTTGTTCCAGGTGATTTCTCCATAATTTAGTTGTAGTTCCAGATTGGTCCTGGGAGGAGGTCAGTGTAACTTCCACTCACTCCTCCGCCATCGTGATTCTTTTCTTTTTTTTTTAATTATTGTTCAGTTATAGTTGTCCTCATTTTGCCCCCCTTGCTCTTCCCTACCCCATCCAACCCCCACTCCCAAAGATATTCTCCACCCCATTGCCCCTGTCCTTGGGTCATTTGTACATGTTCTTTGGCTTGACCTTTCCCTTTTCTTCCCCCATCATCCCCATCTCCCCTCCCTTCTAGTCCCTGTCAGTTTGTTCTTTATTTCCATGTCTCTGTTTCTTTTTGGTTCATTTGTTTGTTTTCTTGATTATGTTACACTTATAGGTGAGCTCATATGGTATTTGTCTTATTTAATTCTGTAATGATTTTTTAGTTATCTATTACCATGATAACAAATTATCCCCAAACTTGGTGGTTTAAAACAACAAATATTTATTAGCTCATGGTTTCTATTGGTCAAGAATCTCAGCATGGCTTCACTGGCTGTCTCTGACTCTGGGCTCTCACAAGGCTGTAATCAAGGGGTTCGCTGGAGCTTCAGTCATTTCAAGGCTGGACTGGAGGAAGATACTCTTCCAAGTTCACTTACTGACTGTGGTCTTCATTGGCTGTTAGCCCGAATCATCAGTTCCTGGCCACATGGACTTTTCCACAATATGATAGCTGGCTTCCCTCAGAGAAAACAAGAGAGAGAATAAGCAAGGATGGGAAGCAATCTTTCTATAACCTAATTTTGGTAATGGCATCCCATCACTTTGGCCATAGCCTAATCAGAAGAGAGTTGTTAATTCTAGCCCACATTCAAGGATTAAACAAGGACTAGAAGGCAGAAGTCACTAGGGGCCATTTTATAAGCTGCCTATTGCAATGATAATAATAAATCATTTTTAAGGGAGCAAATTTGGTATTTATGTAAATCACTTGCCACTATTATATGTCTATAATATTTCTTGAGTCCTTTTTATTATATAATTCAACTAAATTTTCCTCCATGAATCTCTTCCATTTTATTCTGTATGCCTATAAAATTATCTTTCCTCTATAAGTTGTATTTTCATTATGCAACTCCTCTTCCATAACATATTTTTTTCTCTTGATTTCTAATCTCTACTTTGTTTTCCTGATCTATTTGCCTTGATCAACCTTATTTGGTCTTCTTTCCAGGAAACACTTTGTCCTTAATGTGCCCTGTTTCTTGTCACTTCCTGCCTTTATTCAGGTTATTTAACATGCCAGCTTGGTTTTTCCTATTTCTAGCTACTTAACAAATATTCTCATAATCTTTCAAGATCTAGCTCATCCCATCCCTTCTATCTAGGCTTTCTCTACTTCCCAGCTCAGAGTGATGTTTTATTGCTTATATCACTTACTTGACAGCTAATCACATACTATTTTGTGGCAGTGTTTTTTTTTATGAATTTGCTTTCACCTTCCACTGATAATTCATGTAAATGTAATATTTTGTCAGCAAAATCATTAGTATCTCAAAAGCAGGAATTGGTTTTCTAGAATACTTATATCAATCAAAGTGTACCTAGCATAGAAATGTCACTTTAAAAAAATCTGAAACTTTGACTTATAGAAAATCAAACTTTCACCATTAAATCTACATTAAACTGCTAGCCATCTTGATACGTTGAGTACTCAGCTACCCAACATATGAAGCCATTTTTTTAATTCCGACAAAATAAATTTTTGACTGGATACTCAGATATACGAAAAATTTGTATCGAAACTAAAACAATTAAAATTAATAATGAACAAAAATTAACGATGACTATGTTGCAAAGTTCATACACAATTAAAAAGAAGCTTTAGGGAAATCAAACTTAATGCTCAACCTTTGTGATCTTTGTTTTCACAACTGGGAGTGCCTAATTTTTAAGTGTAGGCATCCCTAAAGATAGGAGAGGAAATTCAAAGGGGGTTTAATCATAAAGCACAGGGAACATGAATAAGAAATAGGCACAGATGATTCTACTCTATTAAAAAGACAAAAAGTATAATAATCCTATTTTCACTCATGAAGCAAGGATCAGGTTAAAATGTCAGTGGTTAAATTCTCTTTGTGGCGTAGTAAGCCAGTTACAGCCTGACTGGTACATGGGCAAGAAGGGCTTGCATATCACCTTGTTGGAGGATGACCCAAAGCAAGACAATAGAAAACAAAATGATGAGTCAGCCATACTTCATGTTTAAAGGCTCCTTTTGAAGAGATCGTCACAAAGACTAGAAACCTTTCAATTTTATTTGTTAAAAATTATGCTTAAGGAAGTCACAGCAGGATACTCAGGATCTAAAGTACCTTAAGAAAACAGCACAAGGAGGAGAAGTAAAGTTTCCTCTTTGCAAACATAGTGTAGTTTTGAAAAAAAAAGGGAAATCTTACGAGGTTACAATGTGTAAAGTGAGTTGTCCAAGAACAAAGAATGACTAATGGCAAAGCTAAAAATAAAATATGGGTTTTACACCCTAGAAAACATTTATTTAAAGTAAAAATTTAAAACCTATGTGTAATTTAAAAAGTGCTCTTATAAATTTATAAGTGTTTCGCTGAAAAGTTTATTTTCTTCCTGTCTCTTTCAATTTAACTCAGATGGAGAGCAGATGACAGCTAGTCGGGGATGAGGAAGGTTAGGGAGTAGAGAGATTAAGCAAAAGGAAAAAGGACTCATGGATATGGTCAACAGTGTTGTGATTGCTGAGGGGAGAGGGGTGTAAAGGATTAAATGGTAGTAAAAAATACAATAAAGATTAAATTTTTAAAGATTTATGGCAAGCATTTATAATAATGTTATGATAAATAATATGGCATTGATCTCAGGATATAGAGCTTTAAATAAAAAGAGCTGCAAGGACAGGGAATGAGAGTGGGGAGGGAGAATTAAATGAATTTAACGTTTATAATTTTGATACAGTTGGACTACTTCTAAAGGCCATTTGTTTTAGAGGACATTTTCAGATAGTGCAAAGAGTCTAAGTTCTAAAATCAGAAAATGAGTTTAAAGCACTGGACTGCTCTGAGAGAGCTAGGTACATCACTTAGTCTGAAGGTTAAGGTCTTCTTTTTAGGTATAATTAGCATAATATTATATTAGTTTCAGATATACAACACAATGATTCAATATAAGTATGTATTGCGAAATGATCACCATAAGTTCAGTTAACATCTGTCACCATACATAGTTACAAAAAATTTTTTTTCATGATGAAAATTTTCAAGATCCACTCTCCTGCTACTTTCAAATATGTGATGGAATATTATTGACTATAGTCACCATGTTGTATATTATATACCATGATTTATGCATTTTATAACTGGAAATTTATACCTTTTGACCTCCTTCACCCATTTCAACCACCACCCTACCACCAATCTCTTCAATCTCTTCCCTGCGTTTATCCATCAATCTCTTCTTTATATTCATGAGCTATTTTTTGTTGTTGTTACTTTGGGGTTTTGTTTCATTAGATTCCATATAGAGAGATCATATGGTATTTGTCTTTCTCTGCCTGACTTATTTCACTTAGCATAATGCAAGATTTTGTTCTTTTTATGGTTAAATCATATTCCATTGTATATAGTTACCACATTGTCATTATTCATTCATCCATCGACGGGCATTTAGGTTGTTTCAATGTCTTGGCTATTGTAGATAAACTTAAAAGTCTTTACCTATAGTTTAGGTTACAATGCAGCCCAATAAATATAGTGTTTGTAAAAATTATTTGTAAATACTAAAGCCTACATACTCATTAAGCCATCTTTATGCTTTATATAAAATATAAATTTAAAATACAAAATATAATTTTATATTTTTTCATTAATGCAGAAAAGGATAGGAGCTAGACCTAGGCAAAACTGTAAATCAGACCAAATTAGATTTTGTGTTTCAGCATTTTTCATTATTTTCACCCATGGCTGCTGTTACTGTGAATATTCAAATACCTTCTATCCTTCTATCACTTCTGCCCTTTTCTACACTCAACTAAAATAAGAAAAATGTGTCCATATCTGTACATACCTACTCTTGCATTGCCATGTAGAGACAAAGGCGTATGGAAGAACATAAGATCTTCCTTTCTCCTGGTATTAGTTTATCAGTAAGCTCCAAAACATAGTGTCCCCTTCGCACATCCCAGAAAATTTAGTAATATTAACAGGTTATGGACAATGTGAAACAGAAGACACATCATGGAAGAACAGGAGTTTAGGGGGGAAGTTAAAAGGTTTTGTAACGCTACTCACAGAATGAAACACCAATCACTGGCATATATCCTACATCTACTTTCTATTTGATTTTTCTAAACTATTTAAAAATCATTTCTGGGCACATGGTTACGTAATGTTAATGGAGTGCAACACTAGAATCACTAAGGTATTTATCAAACATAGTTGCCTAAAATGAACAGTATTCATTTTTAAACATGGAACAAGGGGTGTTAAATGGCAATTTGAATTAAAGTATAGTTCAGACAGATTAACATTTACAGGTTGAATGATTGTCAAGGTGTATTTTCACTATTGTCCTGGAGACATTCTAAATGTATGAAAAGCAACTTTTTCTACAATATGCAGAAAAATTAAGTGAAGTAGTAAAAAGCAGCCCACTATAATCTGAGTGATTTATCCTGGTGGTGTTATTAGATTTAAGCAACTTCAGTCTCCAGTATTTTTCTAATTACAATTTAAAATGCATTTTAATAAGAATAACTGCACACTCCAAATAAGACTTCTATACTATTCTTGTATCAAGAAATCTAATAGTAGTATTTATATAGACTCTAGAGGGTCCAGCACTTTTTCCCTACTTCATATATGTTATTTCCAAAACCACTTGCTTCTAACCTGAAATATCATTATTTTGACAATTGTGATATAGGTGGATACTTTGTCAATATGTTTATGAGTTTTTCATGTACCATATGTAGCTCTAATTTTCTGTAACTCCACAGGTCCTAATGAATATTTATACTCATAACTGAAGTTTATAAATGATGACGGACATTACAAATTACAATTGAAAAATTATCATTTATTTGCTGACTTTCAATAATTATCTTGTATCAATTTAAAAAATTCATTTCCTGTTGCTTATGTGTCCCTTTGTTGGGAATGTGCTACAGCTATATCCAATAAAATATGTTTATATATAATAAATTCCCATTGATAATTATGGCAATTTTCCTTTTTATGTAATATTCCACCATTTTTAAAAGAAACATTACCCATTTTTATTCATAAAATCAAAAGAGCAAAAATATATTTCTAGAATCATATGTGAACAACAAAACATGAAGGAAATGAAACATTCCAGAGACATCTTGAGAATTTTCAAAGAAATCAGTTTAAAAATCTACAGTTAAACAGTGGTTGCACAACAGATTATATTTATTCTTTCATTTTCTCAATAAGTTCTTCATTATATTTACCTTTATCTTTTCCAACTTGTCAAGATTTGCTTTGCGTTTAAGTTGTTCCTCCCCCCGCCCCGGTCTTGGTCCAGTTTGATCCTGGTGATAACCACCTTGTGTGGGTGAATGCTCACGTGGACAGCTGTGCCTGCCTGCTCACGCTGCGCACACTTGATGTAGATAACATGTTTATTTCTATACACTTGGACTACCTGGACAATTTCCTGACCTTTGTAGTCTCCTGAGACCACCTGGACTTCACTGTCCTTGCAGATGGGAACAGAGCAGATGTACTTCTGCCACAGCTCCTTGGAGAGTGAGGATGACAGGAATGCATCTACATATGCAAGACGGCATCACAGTGGTATTTGAGGTTTTTGCTGCAGTCCAAGGTCACCAAGGGATTGAACTTCATGGTGACCAGCTACCTGGCACCAGAAGTGCTCTATTTCACCATTTTTTTTTTTTTTTTACAGTTGGGTAGTGTTTCAAACATGGCTTGCTAATTGTTACAAATTTTAATTTATTTCCAGTTTTGCAAATTTCATAAGATCTTGGCAAGCAACCTGCCTTTGTAAACTAAAATTACTATGTGAACATTTTATTTGAAAATGTGAATTCTCCTCCATGTCTCTCAATCCTCAATCTTCAATTGTCCATGTGCCTTACTCTTCAATTCTTCATTTGAAAATGTGAAGTTCCTTGTCTCCAGGTCCTTCAGTTCTTCCTCTCTGACCAGAAGCTCTGTCACACTGCCTGGAACACCCCAGCCTTGAGTAAATTTCACTGCCTGCTTTCTTATCCTCTACATTAGCACTTCTGAGCTCTGATGGAGAAAATTGCACAAATGCTCAGATTGATTCCAATTCCAATTTATGGCTTCCACATTCACCAGTACTCACACCTGCAAGGCAAACCTTCTGTTTCCCTTTCCCCCTGCCTCTCATTGGTAATTTCAAATGCTCTGTCTGTCCTCATACCTCCTATCCCACCTCCTGATCTGTCACTATTAACACAAGACCTCTCCTTGTATTTGTAGAGAGAGTCTTTACATCCTCCTTATGGCTGCGCTGTCCCTTCTCCTTCACCTGACTGCCAGTCTTATGCCCTGGACTCCTGAGGTCTGATCTCCTCACACTCAGGCCCTTTAGTCTCCTTCCTCTTATGGTACCCTTCCCACCAGCACTTACCCGAGGGTGATGGTGGCATAAAGTAGGCAAAAACGAGTAGGCATGGAGAGAAACTGGCATATTCAAGGTATATGGAAAAGAAATAATTAGTCAAATTTTGTGTTTAATGTAAAACGATGTCAGAAATTATATATATATACACACACAACTATATCTATAAATATCAAATATATATGTAGTATGTATATATGTATGTGTATATGTATATATCTCTTAATTTGTACATACATATAGCCCGACTTGAAAAACTGGGGCAGTTTGCAATGCCGTTACCTTAGAGAGATTCAGAGAGCAGGAGAATGCAGATGACTTTGCAACAGGCCAGATGAGTGCCTAATGAATTATGTTTTGACCTCGTGAATTTTAGGACTCCAGTGCATGTCCTAGTGGAAGTATTTAGTGAACAGTTGTCTGTGTGGATCTGAGTTTCAGCAGAGAAACTCTGGTTAAACCTGGGCTATAATTCTGGAAACTATCAGCATATAGATGGTAAATGAGTCTATGTTAGTCCATTAAATCATACAGGGAAAACATTTAACATAGGAGATAAACAGGCTGAGGGTAGAATCCCCCCTAACTGCTTTAAGGGGATAAGCAGAGCACCTTGATTAGAGACTGAGAAGGAATTGAACACTGTGGGAAGAAAATCAAAAAAATGTGATGTCATTGGAGATGCAAAACGGAGAACTGGGGGGGAAAAGGATGGGTAAAAAGTATCACACAGATGCAAAAGGTCAAGAAAGAGTAGGATTAAGAAACATTTATTGGATCAATAAGAAATCATTGTGGCTTGGCATGATAGCTTTAGTAGTCTGGGGATGGGATAAGATACAAGAAATTGAGAAATGCATGGGGAAAAAGTAAGTGGAAGTAACCAGTACAGGAAAGGTCAAGAAAGTTTATGTTAACAAGGGTGAGACTTGGGAGGGTAAGTGCTGGTGGGAAGGAAGTTGTAAGAGGAAGAGCGGAGTAGAGATTAAGAAGCAAAAGAGAGGAACCTGAGTATGAAAGCAAGTTCTCTGAAGAGGCCGTGTGTCTGGGGCCCAGGACACAGGTGGGCCAGCCAGGCTTAGAAGGAGGGACAGCTCAGCAGTAAGTCAAAGCTCTTCTCTCTCCACTTCTCCTTCCATCCCTTCCTTTCCCTTTCATCCCTCACACCTCTAACTAGGAGGAGAGGTCTGTGTTGAGAAGCACAGATCAAGAAGTAGGGTAAGAGATGAGGAGAGAGAGATGACTATTGAAATTGCCATTAAAGACTGTGAGAGAGGATGTCTGGGGAAATCCTCTTCTAGGTTACTGTCAGAGTTTCTAGCATGTCTCCCTGCCTTCCATACTGCACACTGCAGCCAGGAGTTTCTAACCTCCTGAGAATGACCATCACAGTGTGGTCCCTGCTCAGCCCTCTATCCCCTCCCTTACTACTGCTACCTCCATCCACTATCCCAGTCAAACTGGACAGCACCTCGAAATTCTCAGCACATGCCATGCTCTCTTTCTTAAGTCTTAGCACATGTGTATACCTTTGTCTAGAATACGTGGGTCCACCTATGCAGCCTGCCCTCTTTCTCTTTCTCCTATTTCCCCAGTATTAATTTAGAAGTTATCTCCTGCAGATCTTTCTGCTACACACTCAGCCACGGGGTAATTGCCCTCCACAGTGATCCCTCAGTACTCTATGCTTTCTCTGTTTATTAGCACATGTGCTGTATCATGATTTTTCATGATTATTTCTCCTGTTAGCATCGTGGCAAGGCCAGAGTAAGTGCTAAGTAAACAGTTCTGAATGAATGCACAATGAAGACATCCCTCAGGTAGGTATTTGTTGTACAAGTGTTTATACTTTATACATGATTAATTTCCAAAGAAATGTGAAAGGGCAGGCAAAATTTGTGTTCTCCTTAGATAAATAAGTACTTTATCCATTTTAAAACAGAGAATCTAAACATTTGATAATATCTCAGCATGAACAGTAGAGTGTACATGGAACCTGGATGTGGTTTAAGACTATTGCACTCAGGCAGGTCAAGAACTGGGGCATCCCTTGCTGTCATCTGTAATAAGGCCTCCCAACCAGTTGGTTGATAGCAGAAATGCCAGGAGTCACAATATACTGATGTGTGGCTCCTGTTACTTAATTCAGAGAATCTACCTACTAAATATACATTAGATTAATAAGAGAGGGCAATACAACAATCTTCTTCACAAATGTATGACCATCACTTTTGCAGGCAGCTGAAGATCCATAATACACTGGCCAGTACCTTAATTAAATGTTACACTCATTTATCATTTACTAAAACTTTTGAATTCTTCTATTTATTTTCTTTCTCCATTTTTATATATGAACTACAAAGTTATACAACTCAGTTTCTAAGCCAGACATAGTTTTAGTATTTGCAGCTTTAAGAAAAGAGTCTAATAATCTTTTACAGCCTTTTCCCCTATCTTTCTCTTCTTCTGGTAACTGGCCTTTCCTCTCTAAAACTCTGTACAGAGTCTATAGGTCTCTTCAGGGATTAGCTTGGTGACCTCTTATAGCAATACAAAAATGTCACGCAGTTTTGTTTTGTTTTTTTAATCATGGAAGTGTTATTACAACCTGGGCAAAAAAAGAAAAAAAATGACACCTTCCCCACCCCACAGTGCAGAGATACTAAACAACTACCAAGCCTCTGTCTTTACCAGCTGATGTTCTATTTTCTGAATTGCCCTACTTGTCCAGCTAACTTGTCGAGACAGAATAAGTTATCACCCACCATTATATAGAGTTGCCAGACAAAGCACAAGAAAGCAAGAGAAATTTGAATTTCAGATAAACAATGAATACATTTTTGTGTATATCTCATGCAGTTTTTGGAATATACTTATACTAACAATTACTTATTGATTATCTATAATTCAAATTTAACTGGGCATCTTTTAATTTTATTGGCTAACTCTGATAACTGTAACCGTAACTTTAAAAGCTGCAGCCAGGAAAAGACTTTCTCAGAAATCCTTTTCCATTTCCTTGCCAGACGTACCTCACCCACTCTTATCACTATCTCCTCTCCTTACCTGAAAAACTCCACCATCAAAGTTACCACTCAGAGATGCAGAAGGAAAGACTTAGCTACCCAAGTCCAAATCCAAGTCCAAGCCCAGCCTTCTCATTTTTCTCTTGATGGAACAGAGGTTCAGAGTTCAGTGGCTTGAACAAAGACACACAACAATGAGATAGCAGAGCTGGGGAAAATCCCAGTTTTGTCATTGCTGTTGTTAACTACAAGCCTTGTGTTCTGAAGGTCTTAGTTTTTTTTTAGTCTTGGTTGGGTGGGATATGCTTACAGACCCTAAGACTAAAGTTCATGTAAATACCTTCCTAATTGATTTGCATGTAATATAATCCTAAACAACCCAATGGCTAACCCAAAAATAAAGATATGGAGACGGAGGTGCAGTGAGAGGACATAGAAAAGGGAGTAGCAGCTGGAGGTGCCTACATGGTCCTGGAAACAGAGAAGCTCCTGGGGAACCTAAAGTTTTCTCTTCAGAACTGCACAGAGGCCTTATATCTTGGTAATGTGCTCTGTCTCGCACAGCTGATGTCAACGTACAAGAACACTGGAAAGCAATCAACATGAAATGATACATGTAGTCTCAATGCAACTTATTTATGCTTGAAGGCAACTGCCCCTTTAAGGTCAAAACCTGGGCCTGCTCTTCCCATGAACTCTCACTCTACTCCTCCACAGGTTAAAAACATCATCTATATGGCACGTTATAATTTTCTAATGTGCAACGTAATTCTAATGCTATAAATCTCAAGGTCACCCTCCCTTGCCCCCCTGCTTCTGAAGGATGCAGTCATTGGAGAAATTAGTGAAAGATTATTCTGAGCAAAGAAAGGCCTCATCATGCAGGTAGCTCAGAACCTGGCTGCTGTATGTCTTACCCATAGGCTGAAAAATGCAGCTTCCCTTAATCTGGAAGTAGAAATTTAGCAGGAAGCCATGTGTTTTGGAACAAGCAGAAGCAGCGGGTTTCCACTCTGCTGGTAGCTGGAATGATGTGATACAGACAGGCACAAGGGAAAGGCAGTGTGCATAAACAGAGGGACCCGGTGACTATGCAGACTATGCCGAGAACCTGGCTTGGAATCAACCAGCCAAGCAAAAAGAAGGTCCTGTACACAAGTAACCATAATTGATAAAAATTAAAGAAGACAGAGAGAAATGGATTACAGGTTAAAATGCATAGAAACATCTAAGACTGAAAACCAGAAGCTGTCTATAAAGATAAGCATAAATGGGGTGCTGGAGCCAATCATGCACCCAATGCCATGTGCAGTGATGATAGGAAAAATGATACATGGATGTTGACAAGACTGTCTAATCATTGTTCTTTCTAGGACTATGAGAAAGTGCTTCCCTGAAAAGAAATAACCTCACACCTATTGACTGAGGTGTATAAAACATTAAAGTATGTGATGTATTTAACAATTCAGGTGGAGTGGGAGCCAATTTACAAGCACAGCACTGCCCACTACCTAAAGATCGGCAGAGGAAACATGACGGAGGCAGGACAGGACCAGCAAGCCCAGGCTGCCTTCAAAGAACACGGCCCGGGGCCAGAGGGGCAAACCCAGAAGCAGGAATGGAAAGACGGGCCCAGCATAATTTTCCCTTATTCAGAAGCCCTACTTATCCAAATCTAATTCGGAATAGAGATCTAAAAAGATCATCTCAAATTATGCTGATGCAGAAAAGAGAAGGAATGCATGAACTTTAAATAATATTTAGAAATTAGTGTTCTGTAAACCTGTGTATTTTTTTATTTTGTTTGCTTACTGAATTTTCTTTTGAAAAATTCAAGTCCTGTCTTTGCTGTTCTCAAGAGTTTTGTTTCTAAACCTTAGCATTGATTGCTCCAATAAGGCTGCTGGAGCTGGGAAGGGGAATGAGAAAGAGATAATAAAAGAGGCAAGAAAGATATAAAGGTAAACTTCACCCATTTTCAAACAGATACTAATAGTTATTTGATCAAGCGCAGCTATACCTGGAGTTTGCAAAACTGCCTCCAGAGGCTGTACAGAACACCCACACACAAGTGAAGGCCCCAAATGCAATAACAAGGCCTCAGACTGCATCCACAGGGATAGTGCTTGAGTTTGCTCAACGATATAAAAATTGCTCATTAATTTGCTTTTCCTACAACTTCAAGATAAGGACAAACTTTAAGCAATCACTGTTTGCATGGGCAAGCAGATAATTGCTTTTGCACTTTAGCAGGAGGTAATTGCTAAACCTGTTCTAAAGAACAGAAAAGAAACATTTCTGGTGTTTTCTGTACCAAGAGTTTTGCCAATTCTCCATAAAGAGTTTTTTAATATTTTTTTTTTATTTTATTGATTTTAGAAAGAGAGAGGAAGGGAAAGAGAAAAATATCGATTTGTTGTTCCACTTATTTATGCATTCATTGGTTGATTCTTATATGTGCCTGCCCAGGGATCAAACCCACAACCGTGGTGTACTGGGACACTGTTCTAACCAATGGAGCTACCTGGCCAGGGCCCTGGTAAAGAATTTTAAAGACAACCAATTATGAAATTGTTGTGCAAGAGAGAGGTCTTCTCTTTTGCTTTGATAAAAAATTATTTTATTTACTATTACAAATATTATAGCCTTTTTACAAAAGACATGTAAAAGAATGATGAGGATAATATCAGAAATAAGTATGTGGTTATCTGTGTATGTGCTGGTTTTTTTTATCATTGAGCTCATGTGAAAGCCTTCTGATGTTTCTTTTTAAAAATTCATACTTAAATCATAATTCAAGACAATATCCAGTTTATAGTAGAATATATAATATATATATAAACAGCTTTAAAGCAGAAAATTACCTTAGTAATCACTGAATTAAAAGCCTAAATCCTACAGATAAGGGAATTTAGCCGGTTGCCAACAGAAGCTCCCAAGTTTCCTCTTCTGGCTCTAAATCCAGTGCTCTTTCCAAGACTATGACACACTTCCCTGAAAAGAAATAACCTCATACTTATTGACTGAGGTGTATTTTCAAACAGATATTAAAGTATGTGATATATTTAACAATTCAGGTGCAGTGAGGGCAAAGCAGGTTAACAAAAAGCAAAACACTGTGATGTCTGGATTACGCCGGCTCCTATGTTTAGCAACCCAAGAGAGCCTCGGCTGCTAGTTTCAATTAGGGCCACCTGCAATCGTTATTCTTTCCTCCTAACTTCATGCTGAGTGGTTTTGACCAAGTAACCACAATTGGTAATTGCAAGACATGAGGGTCTCTAAAATGGCTTCTACTGTAAAACACTCATTGCTCACTGTGCGATCACTTTCTTATGCATCTGAGTACTTTCCTCTTCACTAACTCACCAGGTAAATCGGTGTTAGAGATTCTGTATTGCATTTGCCTGGTACTTGTAAGAAAATGTCCTACTCTCTTTTGGCACATGAGAGGTCTTTGTACACACCAACTGAAAGTGTTTTACCTATATTTCTAAAGGGATCACCTTGGTTTACATTTCCTGCTCTTGGTATATTTTTTTATGTTTTCTGGAACAATAATCCTTGAAGGTGCATCAAATTTTTGTGTCAATTTTATTAACAACTAAAAGCAAAATTCAGAAAGAGACTTCTAATATAATGTCACTTATTTTATTTCTAGTTCACACTGACCTATGCTTGAAAACCACTTATGATTATAAAAATTAAATAAATATTGAGAAGTTTCTGTGTACAATAATGGAGGCATGGCTCTGCACAATTCCAAAGTATGCCCTCACTTTGAAAAGTGTGGGAATGGTGCCCGTTCCAGAGTTGTATCTGGTACAGTCTGTGTGGCTATGCACGGTAGCATCATCTCCTTGGGGGCTAATTTGCCTGTATTTATGGAGTACAAGAGGCAATCTCATGTGTTTGGCACTCTACAGCAACTACTTACTCTTTTACCTTATTTTGCAGACTTCCCCTGAGTCTCAAATATACGGACTCCATGAATAACAAAACCGCAACTACTTGACTTATGATGACAGGGAAAACCTTTAGCTCAGGACTATGAAAAGTAATGATCTAAGTGGGAAGATATAGGTTCAAATCCTCATCCAGAATCATGGACAAATCCCTTATGGATTCAGCCTCATTTTCTCCAGCTGTAATGTGAATGTAGAAGAATGTGACTTAATCTCATTTAGTTACTGCAGTGAGTTAATAAAACTGAAACCATCCAGCACAATCTTGCCAGCTACCAGAGAGGGCAATGGCTTCAATGGGTATTAAAGACCCTGAAGGAATTTCTAGGAGAGACCTGAGGTTTAGACCATTGTTGACTTATGGACCACTATTCACTCATTTGTGTTAATCTAAGGGACCCATGCAGAGCAGGGGAATCCAGTGTCAAAACTTGAGACTAGGAAAAAAATGTATTTAAAAATTATAAAAGAAATATAAATTAATAATAGACATGTGTAACCAACTTCACTTGCAATCAAGAGAATGTAAATGTAAACATCAATGGAAAAATATTTCCCATCTATCAAATTAACAAAGATGAAAAAATTGATGTTGAAGAAATTGAAATGAGGGTCTATTGCACACCACCAACAGGAGTATAAAATGGCATCATTTTTTAGTAAAGCAATGTGAGAGCAGGACACTGGACTATTGAAAAGTTAGTGATCTTTGTCTTGGAAGTTCCACTTATAATAATATAAATAAATAAGCCAGAGATGTACAGAAAAAAACATGCATGGAGATATACATACTTGGGAAAAAATGGCAAAAAAAAAGTCTATATCTTCAATAAAACTATGGTACATCCATCCAATAGAACATGCAGAAATGAAATAATTTTTTAGCAGAACATTAAACAGCATGCAAAATGCAGCCTATATAGTTTTAAGTGGGTTAGGCAGAGTAGACTTCCAATTTAAATAGTCATCATATTGAGTGTAATTTGTAAAAGATATCTATAATCAATAGCATTATAAAGCAGTAAAACTGTGACTGGGCTATTTTTTTGAAGTTCAAAACCAGCTTTAATTAAACTATGACGGTATAAGTCAGTACAGTCATTATCTTTGGGGACTAGAAAAAGGGTAGTAAGTAGCAGGAGCCTCTAGGATGTTTTCTTTCTTTTCTTTGGGTGGTGATTACCCTACAGGGTTCACTTTGTGATAATTCATTGAACACACTTGCAGTTTAATTCATTTGTCTGTATGTGTGCTATATTTCAATAAAAAAAATGATACATATATGATTTGTTAAACTATAAAGGAAAAGGAAGGGAACATGTCATAAAATTCATGACATCGATTAGAACAATGCAATCCTGAAAGGTACGTAGATTTCTTCAAGTGTATTCACACTGCTTTACTTCTAAAATTGTGTGGCAGATGTATGGCTCTTCTCCTTAATGTATACAGACAGGATTTTAACTGCTACTTATGTGTATTTTAGAGTAAAAAGAAGTTTCACAAAACTTTTCTTTAAAAAAATAAAAGAGATATATAAAACTTTATAAAGTCTATTTATGTAAATCAGACGTGTGGGTGTATGGTGTGTGTGTGTAAGAGGCAGAGAAGAGGGACACCTTTTTTTTTTTATCTATTCATAGTAAAACAGGCTACAAAGATACACATTAAATGTTTAGTCTTTCTTTTGTGCATCTTTTCCTGTTTTCCAAATTATTCTTACTGTCACATTACTTTTAGAAACCAAAAAGAAAAATAAAACATTTTTTACGATTTGAAAAACATCAGGTGTCACCGCTGATAAGAGTCAGTGGAGGGGGTCACAGGCTGGAGCAGCTTCCGGCCGGGGCCACGCGCGAAGGGGTGGGGCGCAGAGGGTGGAATGTGACGTTTCGAACTTGGGTGCCCCGCGAGCACGCAGAGCAGCGTGGCCTCGGACTGGGACGTTTGGACCGGCGAGTGGGCAGATGCTGCAGGTGGGAGGAGTTAAGAGCTTCGCCCGTCCCAGCCAGGCTGAGCCACAGCTGTGGAGGTAGGAGGAGGTGCAGGTAGACTCAAGTGGACTGAAGTGCAAGGGAAAGGTGTAATAAGTTGGGGAAAAACAGCAGCTCTTTTCTTCCTTCTCACCTGAGAAATCAGGAACAATGTTGCTTACAGTAAGCCTAATAAGTAGCCAAGAAATCACTTTCCGCAGGCAGAAGAGAGGGTGTTCCAAAGTGGGTTCCCAGTCCCCAACACGGGCACACCCTATCCTATTACCACTTCGAGGAAACGGGGAAAGCCAAGATTCTATTTGGTTTCCAAGTAACAGATTTTTGTTTGTTTGTTTTGGCTTCTCCTTATATTCCTTAATAACATGTATAAATGTGAAGACTTCTACCTCTGGTCAAGTGACAGATGACTATTTTGGAGTCCAGACTTTTCTTCTATTAATCCTTTGTGGTATAGGCTGTTGTCTTCTTAACTCATACTACTGTGGACTGTAGATACTGAATATCACTGAGTAGGATAGAGAGACAATCTGAGCTCTCTCTACTCACAGAGCTTGTCTTCCACTGTGTATATTCAAACACCATGCCTAGCATGAAATGTGTTCCCTGAGATGTTTGATGTGTAAGTGAATGAATGAGTGAATGAATTAATGAATGTCTTTCACAAGAAGTTTACCAAAGTGGTTCAGCATGAGCAGTGAAAAACAGTTGTCAAGCTCATTTAAAATTTCACATTCCTCGTCCATAAAATATTTATAGATATCAGTAAGAGTCTCAGTTTTTGAAACACCAGCAAAATGTTTGCAATTTTAGAAAGCCAGTAGTTTGAAAGAAGTGAATAAAAACTTACTTTGTATTAGCAAGTATTTTTGTTTAACCCCTTATTGTTAAATGTAACATGCTAATAATGTTATATAAACCAAAAGGCTTTGGAACTTTCAAATTTCATCAATGAGACCTCAAAAGCCATACAAGTGCTTCCTTTTAAATATTATTGCAGGCCGGATGGACTGTTTTCCTCTAAATGGAAAAAATAACTTCAATTAGGACCCAACAATAATATTTTACAGGGTTTTCTTTTCCTTCACTTATGACAAGGGCTCAAGGATTTTCATAAAGGGAGAGGTAAATAAAGGAACAGAATTAAAAAAACACACTTGGTAAAAAGAGATGAGCTGGAATCCTTCCAACTGCCTAACTCTGCACCTGGCCTGTAGTTTTCTCCATTGTCCTAGTTTGAGTAAGGAATGAAGTATTGATTCTGATATGAGACAGAGGAAGTCAACTGGAGGCAATACTGTGTTGTGCAGTATTTCAGAGAGGTTTAAAATAATTTCTAAGCCTCTTTTTCAAGTTCATAGAACCAACCTAAAGTGATGAGTTGTCATGATGTGCAACAAAAATATATAATCAAGATAAAACTGAAACTTTTTCTTTTCCAAAGTGGACTTTTCATTGAAGTACCTTTTCAATCTGTTGCTCATCAACGTTATTATAATCAAATGGCTAAAACTTCCAGTCTCAAAGTTCATTTTCAAAGATATTTCCAAAGAGAAATAATTGTAAAAGCCATTCAGGAAAAATACCTTTTTTTGCTACATTCAGAATGGAAAATAACTACTTATAACAAAAACTGCCCTAAATTCATAAAGTTCCTTATCTTCTGAGCAGCGAAACCAGAATGTTGGAAATTGAATACAACTTAAAAGAAAACGACAAATGAACATGAATCATAATCATGACTACAGAACCTTAAAACGATCTCCAGGCATAAGCCCATAAGCCCACAGTTTATTTATTATTCTCCTCTAACTGCAGGCAAGTATTTTCTAATTGAGACATATAATGACTAAAGCCTCATTTCTCTACATAGAATTTAACTGCAATTTCTTTCTTTTTCTTTTCTTTGATGTAACACATCAGTTGAAAATAGATTAGTAGGTACTGCAACAGTGGTAAGCTATGGCAACAAAAGCCATACAAATACCATATGCTCAAGGGTTTTAAAATCATTTTACAAGGGGGAGCCCAGAATATTGTCACTCAACTGCTATAAAATATACTGAGTCATCTTCCTGGAAAGTAACATTCAAGTTGTAACATTTTGCACCCATGAAGATCCTCACTGAATCTTTTTCAGGGATGTTAATAAAATAAAATATTATAGTAGTCTACCTTAAAGATCATTGAAAGAGAGGCTATAACTTATAACAGCTCTGGCTAAATTTAAAACATACATGATGAATGAGCATGGGCCAAGTGTCCAACAGAGAGAGCATTTTTCTAATTGTCTAATTTTTTAAAATTGCTGAGCACTAATAACAGCATAATAAAAATGGTGATAACAATAATATAATAATTAACATTATTGAGCACTTACTATTATCAAGTAGCCTTCTATTACTCTTCTCAACAAGAGGCAGGCATTCTTATCATTAGCCACATTTTGTAAGTGAGGAAACTTAGAAAACCCAATGGCCATGAATGTGTTCAACATCATTTCAAACTCTCCATTCGATGGGAAAATTGTTGTAAAATGAGTGTGATGGCAAAGATTCAGCTTTACATCTATACAGGGTGTAGAAAAGTAGGTTTACAGTTAATAAGTATGCAAAACACAGAATTTTTTCTTGTGTTATTAATTAATTATTGTATTATTTTCCACATGAACAACTGTAAACCTACTTTGCCCCCACCCTATATTTTAGAAAACCTTAAGGGGTGAAAGTGTTTACATCTTATATAATATACGTCTGTGTATACCTATGTATATCTATTATGTAATATCCAGGATTTGTGTATTTGCATTTCACAAATTTTAGGCAACTTTGAAAGGTGATTGAATTGATTTGACACAGGATAAGAGTTAGAATGTATCCCTTTAAACTTAAACTTAATGAGTCAAAGCTGAAGTCACATTGCAATCTAGAACTGCATGACAAGTGGAAAATTCATTGGGTTTTAAGCAGATCATTTAAGAGGAAATCTTTCAGCAAGATAGGTATTATAATCACTGAATAGAAATAAAAATTACTAATAGATATCAGAGCTCTTAATTTCAGTTCTATTTCATGGTTGAATTAGTTGTATCTATTTACTTAAATAAGATATATTAAATCATAATAAATAAATGATAAAACTAATAATTAAATTATTAATAAGTGAAATCTTAATAAATAAATAATATATAAAGTTAAACTAATAAGATTTATTTACTTTAGATTTACTTAAGTAAATTGTATGTATAACTTTCAAGAGTGAGCATTTATACAGGGAACCAAAATTTAAAAAATAAGATTAAATTCCCTTCAACATAGGAAAGGAATTCTATGTAACTCTTTTTGAGATAGAGTGTTTTAAATGTGTTTGAAAATATAGACTTGAGAATGTTTGCTTTTCTTCAGGCACCTTTAGTTTTTACTTATTAAGATGATAGCTTCACATGTTAGTTGAAAAACTGCTGGCACTCGACCTGGGCCTGTATTTCTCAGCTAGAAGAACTTTCCTTAGGAAATTCCAGGTTGTGGGTGTTCATCTGATTTCACATGCATGAACGCTTCAGTGCTCTCCCACCAGTTATCACTTAAATCACTGTTAGCCAGCATAATTGAAGCAGAAGAATTCAATACTGTCTTTAAAGATCATCTAAGTTATAGCTTGAGAAGTCATTGTATTGTCACCTCCTCTCAAAAAAAAGAGTGTGCTTTTAACTTGTTAGAATTTAACTTGATTTTGTTAACTTGAAGGTGTAAGAAGCAAAACTATGACATAGTGACTGCCTCACATCCCTCTTCAGAAACTTTTGGAAGCTTAAATTTAAGCTGTAGAAAAAGAGGGTTGCCTCCATGCTGTTGTCTGTATCTATGAGATTGAATGGTGGGTGACAGAGTGGAGACCCGGTGGTCAAAAAGGACAAACTTCCAGCTATAAGATAAATAAATTCTGGGGATATAATGTCCAGCATGGTGATTATAATTAACAATACTATATTATATATACTTGGAAGTTGCTAAGGTAGTAGATCTTAAATGTTCTCATCACAAAAAAAGAAATGGTAATTATGCGAAGCAATAGATCTGTTAACTAACTCTACTGTGGTAAATCATTTTGCAATTATGTGTGTCAATAAAGCTGGAAAAAAAGAAAAGATCGCAATAGTCCCATAGGGCCCCCAGAGTCACCTCTCAGCCTAATGTTATCTAGTCTCTACTTTATGAAGATGATTGTGTGTGTGCGTGTGCGTGTGTGTGTGTGTGTGTGTGTGAGAGAGAGAGAGAGAGAGAGAGAGAGATGAGTTCCTAGAGCCCGACTCAGAGAAGGAAAAGAATGGAGGAAGACATAGAAAGTATCTAAATCTCCTTAGGTACTTGGGAGCAAAGCTTAATTAAACACTCAAAAAATTCAGACCTCAGTTAATTTCCCCACCTTTCATATTTACCAATGTAGTTAAGAGTGAAAAGAAGGAACATCATGTTAAACATGAGGATCATTATGAGACTGAGGGGCTGGATTTGCTATACATTCAAAATAATATCATTTATAGATTTAAACATTTTAACCTATGTAAGAATCCCTTCAGATATTACCCATACATGCGTTGGCCAATCCCATGTATGTAGAAAAAGGATAATTGGTAGCTTATAGAAGCATTATCTTCTCATGCAGTTGCCATGGCTTCCCATTTTCCTCCCAGAGATTATGCCTTCTATGGCCCTTCATGTACTATGTTGTCACAGAATCTGTTCAGCTAGTACCCACACTAAACTGGTCACCTGGCTTTGTTCTTATCTTCTAATGGCGGGCCACTACCTCTTGTTTCAACTTATATCTCCATATCCCTAATTCTCAATAACTCTTGTGCTCCCAGGTCTTTCATATCTAAACTATGCTCTCAAATACAATGGAATGGAACTGGGGTATGAGAGGATGGAGGTATAGTTTGAAAAAGTCCATCCAGGAGGCTGATTCATCTCTTCCTCCAGGGTTGAGAACCTGCTTTAGTTTGGGAAATTCATATGAGGAGACATTGCCCTATGCTGTTACAGATGTAAAGTGAGGAGAGAGGAAGATAAAGATTTGTTTTGATAGGAGAATTCATTGAGCTAGTTCTTGAGGCTCCATTTCTGCTAATGTTGAAATATGGTAATGGGGAGAGGAACTATTTAAACTTGCCACTCAGAGATAACTCAGTAATGATCTACAATAGCTTCTTTGGGTAAATATTTAATAAAATTGGAGCTCAAATTCTTTTTCATGTCTATTTCTCCAGCTCAGGTAGTTACCCTTTTCTTTCTCTTTCCGAAGATAGAGATCAGGAGAAGCTTACTCATCTTCATGGCAACCAAAATGGGAAGGGGCCTTATGTCAGCGCCTTCTCTCACCCACACTGGTCTCTACTGAGACATCCTTCTTCCTACCTTTCCCCAGGGTTGAGTGTTGACTGAAGTAGGGTTGATCCTGAGGTCACTGACCTGGTTATCAGGTCACCATACTTACCAATTAATATAACACCAGTTGCATGAAGACTAGAGAGCCAGCACAGAGGGGGTTTTCCCTAACCATGACTAAACTTTAAAAAATTATAATTGCAGCATGCAGCTTCTGCATGTTCAGTGCTGTGCAAGTTGTTTAGGCTCCTTGAGACATTCAAAAACAGACAGAAAATCCCTTCCACTTTACCCACCATACACAAGTATGATAATTCCTTAGCCACTTGTTTGAACTGCATTGTGTTTGTTTTGTGTGGTTTTGCCCTCCTGAAGAGGTTTGCAAACAAACACCTTCTGATTTACTGTCAAAAATTTTTCCCCTGCCTCAACCCTCATATTTTCAGAAAATGTAGAGATTGTAGGTAGGAGGATAGAGAACATGTGTTTAGGAAAGTTTTGTTTTAGGAAAATTCCAAGTTTTTTGGTATGTGAAATTGCAAGCTGTCCTGACCTCTGATATTCTTAATGTAAACCTCTTACTGATGTATAAATGCCTTTAATAAAACACAAATTGTAAATGTACAATTCAATTTTTTTCTCAATATTTTTTTAATTAACATACTTGTGTAACCAGCCCTCAGGTCAAGAAACAGTGATACCAGTAAGTCCAGAACTCCCTCCTGGCCCATTTCACTCTTCTAACACCGCTCGTTAGTTTTGCCTGCCTTGACCTTTAGCTTAATAAATCATACAGTATTCTTTTGTATTTGGCTCTTTTACTCAACATTTTATTTGAGAGGTTCTTCCATGTGGTTGTTCACCTGCAGTTTTCATTTATTTATTCCCACTGTCATTCAATATTTTGCATTGTATAAATGTACGACCACTTATTTATCTTTTCTAATGTTGATGGGCACTTAGAATATTGTCAGTGTTTTGATGTTATGGATAGTCTAACTGACAATATTTCTTGTATTTTTTTAGCATATGTATGCATTTCTTCTGGGCTCGTAAGTGGAAAAATTGCCCAGATAGAGACTATGACAGGAAGCAGATGCTGCCAAACAATTTTCCAAAGTGGTTGTACTAATTTGCATACATATCATCAGTATGTAAGAGTTTTACTTATGACATACATTTGCTAACATTTGGCATTGTCTATCTTTTTAAGTGTTGTCATTTGATGGATTTTTTAGTTGTATCAACATTGGTTTTCAATTTGCATTCCCTGGATGATTAATAAAGCTGATAACTTTTTTTGTAAGTTTACTGGCCATTTGGAGATCCTCTTTCGTGACATGTCTACTGATATTTTTGGCCCATTTCTCTACTGGATTATGTGTCTTTCTTGTTGACTTGTAGAATGCTTTATATATTCTTGATATGAGTCCATGTCCAATATATGTTTTAAGTATTTTCTCCCGTTCCATGAATTGCCTTTTCATATTCTTCATTGTTTGTATGTTTTGATGAACAGAAGTTACTATAATATAATCCAATTTATTTTTCTTGCCTAAGAAATCTTTGCTTTCCTCAAAATCATGAAAATAATCCATGTTTTCTTCTAAAAACTTTGTTACCTTTTATATTTAGTTTTGCAATGCCTTTTGAATTAATTTTTATGTATTATGTAAAGTAGGAGTAAAATTCATTTAGTTCAATTGACTTTGTCAAGCACCATTTAATGGAGAGGCCATAATTTTCCCCATTACATGCTAGGGTTAATTTTAAATGAATGATAATTTATGTATTTACCTATTTCTGGACTTTGTATCCTGTTCAAGTGGTTTAATTGTTTACTCTTGCATTAAAACAACACTGACTTAATTATTATAGCTTTATAATAACTCTCACTATCTGGCTGTTCACATCCTGCAGCTTTGTTTTTCCCCAAGTTTAACTTGGTTACTCTTAGTTCTCTGTATTTCTATATAAAATGTGAAATTTGTTGTCGTTTGACTTTTGATGGAGCCATGGTCAATTTTTGTAAATGTTCCAGGTATACTTGAAAAAGAACATATGTTCTGATATTCTTCGATGCAGGATTCTACGTATATCAATTAGGTCAAGTTCATTTCCTGTGTTACTCAGAGCTTTGATGTCTTTAAAGGTTACTATTTTTTTTCTTTTATTTTTTAAAAATCAGTTATTAAGAGAAGTAAATTATTATTAAAATTTTCAACTATGATTCAAGATTTGTTAATATTTTGGAGAAATGTAAATTTTTGCTCTGTATTTTGAAGCCATTTTATTGAGCTATCTTATCAATGGAATTCTACTGTCTTTTCTTTGTATAGCTCCATTTCTGTTATAAAATATCCTTTTGTGTCAGTTGAGATACAGTCAGAAAACAGAAACTAGATTAAACAGATTAGTACAAAGAATAGTTAACTGGATTAAAAAGTGACTACTAAAATGAGTAGAAAGAAAACTCCAAGGATTATAGACAGAGAACCTGCAGCAAGCAGATGACTCCTAGTGGGGCTGAGAGAAAGTGATCAAGGCAGGAACTTGACCCCTTAGAGGAGGAGGTCCTGCAAGATTAGTATTCATAGCTCTGAGGAGACAGCATGTCTGTCTCTGGAACTTGTGACTACAGTGGTATTCACTTCCCTTGGAACTGAGAGCACAGGAAGCTATATTGATCAAGAAACTGGCCAAAAAGACATCTCCACTGAACACGAGGCCACCACCAAAGAGCTCAATGCTGCCTAGGCCTTTACAAACCCATCCACTTTGCTACTGGTTGAAACAGAACATGGGAAGAAGGAAAAGTCCCTTCTTCCTCTTGCAGTACTTCTCCAGTGCCCTCTACTGGATGGGGGCTGCTTTGGGAGCAGAGAGATAATAAATTGATAGCTGGCACACATTCTTTATGTCTGGTAATGCTCCTTGCCATGCAGTCTACTTTGATAAGGAAAGAACCCTCCCATTCTCATGGTTGATGTCTGAGGGTGGTTTCTTTCTGCATGATTAGGCATAGTCAGTGGTTCTGTGCCCTTATATTTGCAGTGTATCTTTTGTAAGCAGAGTATAGCTGGGGGTTGTACTTTTTTTTAGTGTGATAATCTTAGATTCTTCATTGGAACAGTAATACTTTTAAACCTAAAGTAACTACTGATCATTTTGGTTTATATCTACCATATAGTTAACCTGTTTTTTATTTTATCCTTTTTCTTCATTTTTTGCCTTTTTCTTGGATTATTCAAAATACTTCATTTTCCTCTACATAAATTTGTTAGTTATACATTCTTTTAACTTTCTTCAGTTTTTACCCTAGAAGTTTCAACATGAGTTCTTAATTTATTACAATCTAATAAAATGATTATTTTTACCAAATTTCTAATAATTTTAGAACTTTAGAATATTTTAACATTATTTTCCCTCTCACCTTTTATATTATTGTTGCCATACTTTTTAATCTAAATATATTTTAGGCTTGGTAGAGACACTTCTGTTATTGTTTTACATAGTCAAATGACAGTCAATACTCATTTTTATGTGTATATTCTTACATACTGACTTTTACTATTACTTTTCTCCCTAACTACAATTCTTTCTTGCTTTTGCTTATTCTCTGTGTTTCTGTAGTTTCCAACTATACTGCTGTTAGACCTTTTCACTGTGTTCCACATGTCTCCAAAGTTATTTTTTGTATTGTCCATTTTTTTACTTCTCTGCTTAAATTAAGATTTTTTTTCCTGACTTTCTTGAGTTTACTGTTCCTGTTTTCTGCTGCATCTAAATCTGTGGTTTAATCCATCTAATAAGCTAATTTCAGATACTATACTTCTTAGTCCTAGAATTATTATGATTCTACAAATTTTGATACTCGTAAAATTCTTTATCATCTCTCCCTCTATTGCCTTGATTATAGCAGAGTGATTTTAAGTATAGGAGTTATTTATCTAACTCTTCTGTTTAATCACCTGTGATTGTGTTTCTTTTGTCTACTCTTTCTTTTGGTTTTTATGTTATCTTGGGAGTATTTAGAGTCATATTTGATTATTTTTAATAAGTGCTGAATATGGTATATTAAAGATTCTAGAGGATCCAAATGATGGATCTTCCTCTGTAATGGAGCCATCCTTCCCTTCACTAGGCAGATAATATGGTAGTTCATCTTAATCAGGGACTCTTTCGTGTGTAGACTTGATCGCAGCTCTGAAAAGAATCTACCCCTAGTTCACCTGGTTCTCAAGAGTTTTCAGCTGGAAGTCTGATGTTTCTTTAAGGCTTCTCTTCCTGTGGATCCTTGTCTTGTGAGACTGCTGAAACTTTATATAGTTTTTCAGAGGCTTTCCATTTAGGTCTTTAACATTCTGTCCCATGAGACCCCAGAATTTTTTTTTTTTTTGTGGTGGCGAACATCTCTGTACTTGAGGCTTTCCAAATATCTACCCAAAACTGTACTGGTTTTACCATCACTCCAAAGTACATCTCCTTTGGTGAAAAGCTGACAGTTCAGCCTTCTCCCCATGCTGAATTGGCAAATACCCCCAGGCAAAAAATTACTGTAAAGGACCCTCATTGTAATGCAAGAGGTGTAGCCTCTCCATTTCTCATTGCCTCCCCAGCTCTCCAGCACACTCAAGTAGATGACTTGGTATTTCGTCCTGCTTTTCTACTCGTTCTCAAGGGCAGTACTGATCTGTTACAAACTATTCCACTTTACCCACAAGCAGAAGCTAACATGGAGCCAAATAGTTCAAATGATATAATTTGTCATGTTGAAATTGCCCATATAGTAATTTTAAAAGTATGGCTTTGTTTTAAAAGTATGTTACATATCAAAAGTTTTTTCCAAGAAATTGTTTTGACTTCATGTTCTCTTTTTCTGAGATCGGTTGGAAAGTATTAATGAATGATTAACATACAATCAATTTTCAAATATTTCTCAACTTTGTAAACTTGTAAATCTTTATTAAATGTCATTGAAACCTGATTGAAAAAAAGAAATTTAAAAATTTCTAAGCTGCTTTGATATCTCCTTTATCTTGATTCCAAAATTAGAGTCTCCCACAGACAAATACATTTCTGCAAAATAAATATCAGTACTTATATTAGAAAAGATTCAGAAGAACTATTCAAGTAATAATCTAAAAAACTAGACAAGTAAGAAATTAAATTATTATTTTTCTTTACCCATATTGTTTTTGATGTGAGGAGAAGGGCAGTGTAGCGTGGATGGAAGGCGAGGCCCTGGGGCCACCTTTGCTCCCTTACCCCCTTTTTATATTCCAGAGACCTTCCTCTGGAAAAAGACAGAGGGCAGCTGACTGTACCTTGAAATGAGGCTGTGTGGTTGAACACAGAGGGTACGAGGGGATCTGTGCGTTGAACCACCTGAGCCAGAGGCAGAGGGGTGAGGAGAGGATGCGGCTGCTTGTTGCTCTGTTCCCTTCACTGGGAAGGAAGCCAGCAGCCAACAGTAGCTCACAGGTTTGTAAACTGAGCTGGCTGGCTTCAAGAAGGGAGGCCAAGAGGTCCAATTAAATAGTAAGTCATTTGTGTGAAAGTAATTTAGACAAATGTATATATAAGGCAACTATATGCAAGAACTAAATAGTTCTGTTTGAAAGCACTTCATAGCTATATGATCTTCGGTAAATTGTCCAACTGAAAATCTTGGAAAGATCATGTAAGCCCACTTTTGGCTCAGATGTTTATGATGTGAAATAGCTTGGCATGAATATGTAGGTAGATAAATAAGTATTTTTTTTTCTTTTTCTATCTCCCTATCTGTCTCAATCTCTCTCTCTCTCTAATCTATCTATCGTCTGTCTACCTATCATCTCTATCTCTGTATCTCTCTGACTCTGTCAGATTCCGTGGTACAACAATATGCCATTAATCCTCAGTCAGATTATATTTAAAAATCCCATTGAACAGTTTCTCAAATGTTAAAGATGAAAGTTATTCTTTAACTTCTGAAGGGAATGAGGGTTTATGGATTGTTATGTTCAAATGCATTGTAAACATATTAGAAAATATTAAAATGACAACAGTGATCTTTTTTATACAGTATGTTTGGAGATTAGGGAATTTCTATGTTTACTTTCTACCTGTCTGTTCTCCACTCCAAAAGACAGTTTACAGAGATTTATAATGATCTTATGTGAAAATAAACAGCCAGTTCAGCTTTGGGGAAAAACAACTTAGAAGCAGTCTCATCTTTATGCTTCAGGTTCCATTTGTGAGATTAGAAAGGCAACTATTAATAATTCACGCATTAGCCATGTTGTACCCATTTTATAAATCATGCACTGTTTGGGTGGGTATGTATGATTCCAGTTTGTAATGGGTATTTTCTTCTTTTACTGACTGTTCTCCAGGATACAAATTTCTAAGGGAACAAATGTCTTGAGATTAAATTTTTATGTAAATATTAGTTACTAACTTGTTTAAATTTAGAAAGAGTGTGTGTGTGCATATAAACAAAGTCTCACAATATAAAGCAAGTTACCAATAATTAAACATTAGTATGTTTTCCATATAAATATTATTATTTGTAATTTGTTCATGATATAGTATATATGCTATATTTGACACCATCATATCTACCCCTGTGGAGAACTTATGTGCCAGATAATGCATTAGTATCTAACACATGTTGTTTGTTAATCCTTCAGTCATCCCTATGAGGAATGAGTTAGTGTTTTATGGATGAGGAAATCAAGAGCCATCAGCGTTCACTAACTTACCATATGTTTCTTCAGCAAAGAAGAGATAGAGTTAAGATTTGAACTCATAGCTCCCTTTCAGGGGAGGTAACATATAGACCATGAAGTGCTTCTTTAGCAACAACAGCTACTGCAGCCTCTGCCTTTCCAGCTGACTGCTTCTCAGTGTCAGTCCAAGTACTGGGTTTACATCAGCAAAATAAAGCATAGGAATTCATTGGGCCAGAGCCGGCATGGCCACTAGACCACGTGTGTCAGACCCCCTGGAGCAGACTGACCATGAACACACTTAGGGAACCAGCAGAGTTACCAAAAGACAATGTGATAGAAAAATTTGGTCTAACATATAATAGTTTAAAATTAATTATCATAATAATAACTAAGACTTGAGCATTGAAAATTTTTATTTTATGATTTGGTGTTGTTTTTACTAATACTTTTAATTTCAGGGAATTGGAGTGGGAAAGTCAAGAGGTCACGCATAACCATTTCAATGCTTTGGGCCTCTTATGTTTCTAGTGCAGCCCTCTTCTGCTTATTTAATGTACAAATTCCTTTGTATTACTCCAGACTTAGTGAATCAAAAGCTGTGGGACTTAGAACCAAAGAGACCTCAGAAAATTCTGATGCATACTAACATATGACCCATCTAAAACTTCTAATAATACCATGAGTTGGGAAGGGAAAAATCACCATTTGCAATCATCATAGTTAAGATTGGTTCAAGCAAGAATCATCTGTGGATGATAAAACAAGAGAGGGATGTTGGATGAGGAGCATAATAATTGCTTGGTCTTAGAATGTCTCCCCAAAAACTGTTTATAAGTTGCATTTGGTGACATCTTTAACTATACTCTGAAAAAAACAGAAATCTTGGCCACGTGATGAAATTTGGCATCTCCAAAGAAATGCAAGTGGACATGTGTGCCTTCAATCGAGATACCTTGAGAAAGACACAACATCATTCTGTACTATTCTGACTGGGTATGTTTAACTTTAATCATGTGGAAACATCAGACAAACCCAAAATGAAGTAGATTCTATGAAAGAGCTGACTTCTAGTCTTAAAAAAAAATGCCAACATATGTAAGACAAAGCCTGAGGAACTGTTCCAGAGTAAAAGAGACTAAAGAGACATGACAGCTATCTGCAATACATTACCCTAGACTAAATCTTATACTGGAGGAAAAATTACAATGAAGACATTGTCAAGACAACTGACAAAACCGGAGTAGAGACTATAGATTAGACAATAGTATTATATCATTGTCAACATCAGTGGATTGTGTTACATAAGAGAAATATCCTTGATCTTAAGAAGTATGCACTGAAGTAGTAAGAAGTAATGAGGCATGATGTATGCAACCTACTCACAAATAATTTTTAAAAATATAAATGTTTATGTGTGCATGTGTCTGACCTCTGCACTACACACTCACTCATATATTAGGGAGAGAATTATAGCTCTGACCAAAGTATTTAAAATTATTAAATATGGGTAAAAGGCAATTGAGAGATTTAGATACTATTCTTAAATAACTCTTCTGTAAATATACAATTATTTCCAGTAAAAAGTTGTGTTTTTTTAAGGATACATTTTCTACCTCTGGGTAAATTTAACTTCTAAGCATGTTTGAGAACAATTAGTTAATTAGTTAATTTAAAGGGTAGCTCAAAAGATAAGGAATCTTCATGGTTACTGTTTATGAATTTGGTAAGTCTGAAAACAAAGTGCTGAGTTATCTAATATACGTTTCTTCATTTGGAAATGGTGATTATGATAACCACTTACCTGTGTATTGTGCTACAAAGCAGTGGAGTAAGGTAGAAAGGATTCTGAGAGCTGCAAATTGTGGTGAATACCACTGATTTGCTGTGTGACCAACAGCCGGTCATTTCACCTGCCCCAGGCTCCATTTCTTCATCAGCAAAATAAGGCGATTAGATTGGAGAGATGAAGAGGTTTTCACTCTTCATCTCTGCCTTCCTACAATTCTGAGTTATAGTTTAAGAAACAAAATATGAAAGTCTAAGAATGAAGAACTATATCAACAGGATTAAAGAGTTGACTAAAGTTAAAGAAAAAAATTGTTTTTTCTTTACACGTCTGTACAGTCTTAGCCTCTTTTAGAAGACAAAGTGATGTTTGCAAAGAAACAGAACAAGATTTAAACTTTCAGGATGTCCATGAATTTGGCAGCCCAATTGCATTTATGTTTCAAGAAGAAGTGTAACTAAAGGTCTCTAAAGTACACTGAAACATGACTTTCCCCTACCCTCATATTACTGCCACAGCAAATGGGTTATTGTTTCTACAATCAAATTAGATTAAGGATTTTAAGGTAATATAGTTGTGTCCTCATGGACCACATTTGTAAAAATAACAAGTAGTACCATTATCACTTCCCCCAAAAGGTCTGATTTTTCTGATTTTGCTTTTGGTTCTGAATGAGCCATATTTTATGTCAACAAAGAATTGAGAGAATTATTTACTTCCTAACACAGACTAAAATAAAAGAGATGAGGGTAGCTACATCATAAATATTGTTGACTTAGAATATCAAAGAATAACAATAGAAGAAAGGGATGAAGGGAGGGAGAGAGGTAAGAAAAGGAAGGAAGGAAGGGAGGGAGGGAGGGAGGGAGGGAGGGAGGGAAAAGGAGGGAGGAAGGAAGGAGGGATCAGGAATTGACTGTGTCAGCTTTCCATGATGAAGTCAGTTTGTAAAACGCTAGCTAATATTGAGTTGACTCGCAACTAAACTGTCTTAATAAGCTTTTTTAATATGGTACAGCAAGAAATAAAAAGATTATTTTGATTTTTTCATTATATGTACAGTAAGATAAGATACAATCTTCATTTGTCCAGTCAACAGTTATTTATTGTGTTGGCTCTGTGTTGAGCACATTCTGAACATACAGCAATGAACTAGGCATGCAAGGTACATTCTCTCATGTAGTTTAAATTAAGGTGGAGAAGGATAGATATGAATGAAATACACCTAAGTAAATTGTTGTGACGAAGGGTATGAAGAAATTTAAAATCAATATATGACTGAGGGGTGGTTACTTTAATTCATCAAAGAAGGATTTGGGGGAACAGACATTTAAGCTATGATGTGAAAAACAATGAAGAGAACATTGCAGCCCAACCAATGCAAAGGCTCTAAGGTGGGAAGTAACTTCTTAAATTAACAGGAGAGAATAAAAACCGGGTGGCTGGAATGTAATAGATAAGGAAGGAAAGTCGTGATGAATTTTTAGAGGGAGCAGGGGCGTAAAGGATATGTATTCTGTTCTAGGTGTTATAGGCAGCCATTAAAAGGTTTTAAGTGAGAACTTGTTGGGATCTCATTTTCATTTGAGAGGATGGGTGGGACTGTTGTGTGTAAGGAAACAAAATTACCCAGACATGAGATCATGGGGTCTGGAAGAGGGTATAATCATGGATATGTAATGAGGTGGATCTTTGAAAGAAAGGGTCTACAGGATCTAAAGATGGAATGGAAGAAGAGGATTAGGAGAAGAAAAGAAAGAAAAAGAAAGAAAAGAAAGGAAGAAGAAAGAAAAGGAAGGAAGGAAGGAAGGAAGGAAGGAAGGAAGGAAGGAAGGAAGGAAGGAAGGAAGGAAGGAAGGAAGGAGAAAGAGAGAGGAGGGAAGGAAGGAAGGGAAGGGAGGGAAGGGAGAGAGGGAGGAAGGGAGGGAAAGAAAGAAGGGAGGGAGGGAAGGAGGAATCAAATACAGCTTATAAGTTTCTGTCCTGGCCAACTGGATAGATGTGGGGCATGTTCTAGAACAGAGAAGAATGGGAAAGGAGCAATTTGAGGGGACAGGAATTAAAGGATCTGTTTTGGGCTTGTTAATTTTAAAATGCATATTAGGACATTCCAAATAGATAGGTCACACAAACAGTTGGGTATTCAATTTTGAAGAAATGGAATATATAAGGGCTAGAGTTTTAACCCTTGTGAGCTAAAAGCATATGATAGTATATGAAACTATAAGACCGGACCAATTACCTAAGGAGAGAATGTAATTGGAGAAAACAAGTGACTCTAGCTCTTGGATGGAACAGAAGAGGAAGAGTTAACTCAGAAGACAGAAGATGGGTGGCCAGTGAAATGATAGAAAAATTGGACGACTGTGGTAGAATAGAAGGTGAGCAAAAGTGTTCCATGAGAGAGAGTGCCATCTGTAAGGATTGCTCCAAGAGGTCCAGCAGGTGAGAACGCTGGGCTGGCAACATGAGAGTCATTGATGATATGTGTACGAGCAGTCCAAATGGAATGAATGGAAGGAACTGAAGCCTGAAGAGAGTAGCCTGGGAAGAGACTCTCTGATGAAAAAGTAGAGACTGGATATTTTTAAAAATTATTTTCAATCATTTTGCAGTGTAGGCAACAGTGACATGGGAGAGCAGCCAGAAGGAGCAGTGGAAGCAAGGGAGTTTGTTTGCTTGTTTTGTTTTTCTTAAAAGAAAAATGCTGTTAGACTAGTGTGTGCAAAAACAAGATTCAGCAAGAGAGAAGAGGTGATATGGAAAGATGTCTATTGCAGCAGTACATTCAGAAAGAGGATGAAGAGATGGGATCCAGATAAAAGAATTTATCCTTTGAAAGAGAGGAAGGATGTTCTAGGAGGCTGCTTGTGTAATTACCTCACCTATTCTCTTAATTTATGTGCCATTACATAAGCCATCTCATTTGATTCTCACATGATTCTCATGTATTACATCATTTCCATTTCTGGATGAGGAAAAATGTTAGAGGTTGGATAATTTCTCCTAGAACATACAGTTAATGAATAGTAAATACAGAATTCAAACCTTTCTTACAACTCCAAATGCAATGCTCTTTCCACTACGTAATATGATGAAACCATCTTTCTGAATCTCTCTCTGACGCAGCATGGCAGATGTCCCAGTATATCCGGTACGAAGAAGTGCAGTGGCTTTGATACCATTATTCCCATTTGGTGACTCAGTGATTAGCAAATGGTTTGACAATTTTAAGTTTGAAATCCCTAGAATCCACTCATGTGGAAGTTTAATGTCCACATCATTTTGTTTTTTTTTTTCAAAATGTAATGACTTTTGGAATATAAAAGGGCCATACTTATACTTGCAACAAAAGACTTTATTTAAAAAATGTTAAAACCTAATGCTTTTCTCAACAAATTTAGCTCATGTACTTGCTAAGGATAAATTGCCAGTTCACTTTGTTACCATTTTAAAAGGAGTCCTACCCAATAAAACAAGAGTAAAGTTAAATACCTAGTTATTGAACTAATTTAAAAAAATTTAAGGTAGGAGAAGTACAAATCCGAGTCTGTGGTGGCACAATGCACAGGAATTTATTATCCAGCAGTCCAGAATGCCATGCATTCTAGTCTTAGGTCTGGTAAACACATTTGGTGATCACCTTCAAGTTGTCTTATCTCTCGGTTTCCCTATTAGTAAAATGAGGGGAATGATATTTATGCAGAAGTGTTCTGAGAAACAAATGTGATTATCCAGTGAGATAACTTTGTAAATCGGGAGTACCTGTTGGTTGTCATCATTATTCTTATAATACTATATGATACATTTGACTGTGCTTCTTAATGAGCATCGTGTGCCAAATTCACTCTCCCTTCTGATAGTAGTGCTTTATGTATCTTTAGATGAAAGAAAAGGAAAACTTCTTGCACAGGAACACCTCCCAGTCAGCCTCTTCTGAAAAGCAAATCTCTTGAAACTGCATCAGTGCCACAGAAGCATGTCCATTAATGCGACCACAGTACTCCTCTCAGCCATGCCCTTATTCAGTAACAAATGTGCACTGAGGGTCTGTTATGTTCCAGACTCTGTAAGAACCAGAGAACAGTATAGAAAAAGGATTGTCATGTATTTCCGCCTCAGCAGCTCACAGTTTGAGAGTGTCTCCTCTGTATGAGATTATTTATCGTACATTGCCCCTCCTCACCCTCCACCCCTATTACCGAATATGAGCTAGGGAATGCCAGTTCCCTTCTTAGTCATCTTTAGTTTCTTCATAATATGTAGCACAATACATTGCTCATAATAGGTGTTCAATAAATAATTATTGGATGAAGAAATATTTTGTAGTGTGTTTTTAAAATATATCAAGGTGTACTAGTGGACGAACAAGCAAGATGTTTTTCCTTGTAATGTCTCTCTGGTTACATTTAACAGCAAGTTAAAATTAGATCCCTTTCTTTTTTTTTTTTTAAAGAAAGAAAACCATGGCAACTGCGATGTTGAATGTTTCAGAGAGCACATTTTTTTTAAGGATGCTCTTTTTCTGAATTTCCCACGTTTGAGCTGCCTATTTCAATTGAAATTCTAGTAAACAATTTGCAGTATTAATAGCCATATAGGCCCTGATTGTATCTATGAAGCAGTAGAAACTCCCACATAGAACCAAATGCTTGATGAAATGCTTGAAGAAAATAATAAATGTATTAAAAATCCAATGAATAAATTTTAAATGGTTACCCCCTGGAATGATTGAACATTAACCTCTCTTTGTTTCTTGTACCTGTATTTATTATAAAACCTTGGAGATTTTTCTAATGTTTCATATCAATATTTGTTGGAGATCATTTTTTTCTCTGTGAGGAAATCAATTTTACAGTGCTATCTTCTAAATTAAAGAATAGGCTTTTCTTTTTTAACAGAATGTTATCAGTGAATACTGCCATAGTTTTCTCTAAAAGTATTTTTACTGAAGTAATGATTAAAGTATAACTCAGTGCCTCAGGAACACTGACTAATATCATGTTAATCAACTTGACTACTAAAAAAATAAAGAGGTTGATAGTTTAAATCTAGTTGGTACATGATTCATTTGAATTATCAAAGAAGAAAATATACTTTATCCAGGACCAAATTTAAAACAAACAAAATTCAAGCAAAACACCTCAGAAACAACTTTTAGAAATTTACAGGCTATACCTTTAGAAAAATCCAATTTTGTTTCTCTTAAAATGTGTAAATTAGCCTTTAATTCACAGCATCCATATTGATCAACATGCATTGAATGCATATTCTATGCAAACCACTAAACTAATGTCAAGAGAGGTAACGCATATTTCTGCTTTAAGAGAAGTTATTGGAAGAAATAAGTCATTCAGACATAACGGCAATGTACAAAGTAAGTGCTATGAATGCCACTGGTATTCTGAGGAAGGCGAGATGGATAACTTCTGGCTAGGTTTGGACAGGTACAATGAGGTGGGAACAGGAAGATGGAGAATTCTTAGTAGACACACTGCAAACGAGTATCTTTTGGAAGTAACAAGAATTTCAAGTTGACTTCAGAGTAGTTAACATAAGAAGTGCTAAATAAATCTGGAAACACACATTGAACTAGGTGGTGAAAGGCCTTGAATTCCAGATTATTTAAATGGAGTTTAATTTTTTTTTAATCTGTAACTTAGCAGTCCCATAACTATTCTGCAGATGGGCAACAATTTTTGTAAAGAATAAGCTCTAAATCTGAAGCTGAAGTCACTTGATTTGTAACCAACATCGAAATATATTGGTTGTTTTTGGCCATGTTTTTTCAGCCTGCACATTTAAGCCACTTTTAGACTTTAGGATATTTACTCTGGTTTATTGAAGGGGCATGAATTATTGTTTCTCAGGCAAATTTGCAGTAATTTATCTTTCAGGTGTTTGAAATGAAATATTTGCTTACATACTTATTCCCTCTTGAGTAGCCTATCTACCATGTACACTTTCCCCTCCTCTATTACTGTTTCTTATACAAATATGCACTGAAAACCAAAATTATGATTTCTATAGAGAGGTTTAAGGACTGGTGCAGAAATACTCAGAAGCCTGTTTCATAAAAACAATAAAACCTTCCTTCTTGCCAAGAAAAAAGGTGTGGGGAAGGGTGGGAGACAGATGGGAGGAAGACTGGCCTGGGGGAGTTTGAAGGAAAAATAGCAGAAGGTAGGAGGGAAGGAGGCAGGGAAAGAGGGAGGCAGAGAGAGAGAGAGAGAGAGAAATTACCTTCTAGAAGTGGTTATAAACATAAGTTTATACATTTATATGTGTTTAAGAGATGTAAAATAAATGCAGAAGAAATAGATAATGCTACTGTAAGTAGGTAATGCTAAAAATGTTACTAAGTGCATTCATACCTCAGTAATCGTCAGCTTCAGACCTCGTCATACGTTGTATTCATTGCATTTTGAAGAGAAAAAAAATGTTTCATCACTCAGTGCTTTGCTTGGGACTTATCACACTTGCTTGAACTGAGTCACAATGCCACTGCAAGACAAAATTTCTTATGGGAAAAATTCTTTTGGTACTCACCAATTCTGGTACTCATCATGAGTTCTATAATGAATGAACAACGAGTACTGAGGTACCACTGTTTAACCAATTACAAATAATCTGACACGTTTTGGCCACTGGTGCTTGAAATAGAAAGTACAGAAAAGATACCTGGGACATGTCATGAAAATTTTGGAATGACTCACCCACCAACATTTCCTGTTTATATTTTTGCAGTTCATTTTAAGAATGAATATGAATCAGAGATCTTTAAAATCCAGTATCTTGAATTTTGAACAATTTTCAAGAGCTTCACGTTTCTTTTGCATCACAGCATTGAACCAAGAGAGAGATATATATAAAATTTCTATAATATTCATCAGAATCAAACTTTATTTGGAATTTAACCATACTGTGGTATATAAATTTTACTCAAAATTGGATATGACACTTAAAAAAAAAACATGCAATGCATATGTGGGATGTTGGAGTTGTGCTACTTTCCTTTCTAAATCTCTGCTACTGAAATAAACCTGTTGGTATAGATACATATCCCAAGTGTCCATCCACCAGACATCTTAATTCAAGGTTTGAAGTTAACTTTTACTCAATTCATATATGGCACAAAAATATAAGATAGAACAATGGTCAAAACAGATTTTTCCTCACTATTCCAACTATCTACATTAATGGTCCAAAAGTATATTGGATGCCAGCAATTATTTCAAGAGAGGAAAGAAAACAGGGCCTTGATCAAAGTAAAGCTGTGTGAATGGGGTCTATGATTAACAGCCTTGGTAATATCCTTCAATATTAAATATAACATACAACTAATCAGTGTAAATCACTGGGGAAATATTATTCTAGTATTAACATTTTGCAAATTAATATCCAAGATGGTTATTACTGGAAGTATTGGAATATGATCTCACTAATAAAATAATATAGACCATCACAGTAGATTTCTTGACATGTCCACATTTGACCTCAACATTTTCTGATGACACAAATATGCAATGATAGGGAGGAAAGTGCCTCCAAGGTTAGAGCCATATGTCATTTTGTTTCTTCCTTTACTGTCCTTAAGAATTACTGGGGAGGGGGTCCGAGATGACAGCAGAGTAGGCACAAGTTGCACTCACTTCCTCCAAGGACCAAACAGGAATTACATTAAATTATGGAATAATCAACCTGAATAACCAACTGAAGACTAGCAGATAGAAGTCTTATAACCAAAAATTTACCACATTGAGCCTGGTAAGCCACATTGAGCCTGGTAAGAAGAGTGGAGACATGAAAAAGGGTGGCCCTTCACACATGTATGGTGGTTGAGAATATGGAGGGCTAATCACTGCTACAAAGTTCCTCCTGAGGAGCAAGGGGGCTCAGCTCCATGCCAGGCTCCCCAGTCCAGACGAACAGGCTGGGAAAAGGAGCCCACATAACATCAGGCTATGAAAATCAGTTGGGATTCTGTGTGACAAGGGAAGATGGGAGTCTTCTGGAAATCTAAATGATTAAGTGAACTACAATGATTTGATAATGTTTTTATTTAGCTGCCATAAGAGTAGTGACTTACTAGGAAATTATAATTCTTTTTTATTTTTTAATCAATAGGAAGTCTCTTCAGGGTGTTTGTTTTTTCTAATAGCTGTGATTCTATTGTAAGGCAATGTTTTTTGTCTTGTAAAATTTTGGGAACATTCTGCTCTTAGTTTTGATTCTAGGTATCTTGACTTACACATATAGGGGATGTCTTCTGCTGCTGAAGGATGGTAGCTTAGGAGCTGCTGATATGTGTTAAGGGGATTTGTGTTAATTTCCAGTTACCATGCCAATTGGTGCAGGACCTCAGACAATAGGACTGGAGTCCTGCAGGAGGTGTCGGAGATGGACATAAGGAGAGACTGAGTTGTTTGGCTCTAGGATGGGTGTCATTAACTGCCTCCCACACCTGACCCACACTGCATCTCCTGGGAGATCTACTAGTTTTGTACTCCTGATTCCTGGTGGCCCCGCCTTGCCATGCTTGCAGCTTACAGAGGTGTCAGATAGCTGCTGCCAGCCTGGCCTCATGGTGCAGACTTTCTTGGAAGGCTTTTGAGAAGGTCCAGGCATACTCTAGGAGAGATCGAGTTGTGTGACTTTAGGCTGGAAACATCTTTCCCTCATATGCTTGACCAGCAACACCATTCCTGTGCAGAGTCCTCATTTCAGACAACCTGATCTTGGTCTGTTTTGGCCTGATGAACTCTGCTGGTATCAACCTGATGATGCCCTGAGACCCTCCCATACCACAAAGGTAAACAGGCACCCAGCAAGAGGTGGCAACTGGCCTTGATGTACCCTGAGACTTATGCTGAGTGGTGCTGAGAATTTGTACCAACCTGGTGAACACCACTCACCCCTACCTGATGACTCACTGAGAACCTATCTAGTGAACCTTGCATACTTCCAAAGGTTCTTTCAGTGACTGAGCTTAACAGGCAGCTGGGAGGAGGAGGTGGATCTTGAGATGCTTTAGACCTTTTATTTACTTGCCCCCAAGCCTAATACTGCTAGAAGCTGGCCTCGGTGCATAGCTTGGCCTCTCCCATGCACACCCAGGCCAGTAGAGGCAGCCACAAACTGTAGGTTGCTTTGTAGTTCCAAACAGGTAGCCCATGGCTGTTCCCAAAAAACACCTGACATTGACTTGCACTGGAGTCCCTCCCAAGAGGCCCCAGAAGCAACTCAGCCAGTGACAGGCTTCGGACCACATCACAGCATGATGCAATTAACTCTACAAAGTGACACACCCAAAGGAAGATCTCAACAAGCACCAGACACTGCTGGGGTGAATTTCCTTTGTGGCATCAACCCTTGCATGCAGCTTATACACTGTGGTCAAGATCAATCTTCATAGCCAGCCTGATGGTCAACCCCACCCGTGAACAGACAAATAGCAATCAAGATTTAGCTACAATAGGAAAGTTCATATGCTCATACAAGGGACATTTCTGGAGCACCTAACTCAGGTTATCAGTGCAACTGTGTCACTGAGCCCCACAATACACATACTACCTAAGGCCACTGCAACAAGATTAGGAGACATAGTAGATCTACCCAATACACAGAAACAATATAGACAAGTACCAAAATAAGAAGACAAAAAAACATGTCCCAAAGGAAAGAACAAAAGAAATTCCCATAAAAAGAACTAAATGCAGGCAAGCAATCTAACAGATAGAGTTCAAAACAATGGTTATTAGGATGCTCAGGACACTTAGGGAAGGAATAAATAAACTCAGTAAGAATTTAAAAAGTAAGCATGAAAAATAACAGTAACCATAAAAAAATAAAAAATGAAGAGTACAATATCTGAAATGAAGAATAAACCAGAAGGAATCAACAGCAAGTTAGTTGAACAAAAGGACCAAATTTGTGATTTGAAAGACAGGGTAGCAGAAAACATACAATCAGATCAGCAAAAAGAAATAGGAAAAAGGAGAATAGTTGAAGAGACTTCTGGAGGAATATTAAGCATAAAAACATCTGCATCATGGTGATACCAAAAGGAGAAGAGAGAGAGCAATGGATCGAGAATCTATTTTAAAAAATTATGACTGAAAACTCCCCTAACTTGGAGAAGGAAATAGACATACAACTCCAGGAAGCACAGGGAGTTACAAACAAGATGATCCCAAAGAGGCCCACACCAAGACACATCATAATTAAAATGGCAAAGGTTAAAAACAAAGAGACTGCCTTAAAAGCAGCAAGGGAAAGACGGTTACCTACAAGAGAACTCCCATAAGATTGGCAGTTGATTTTTCAAGAAATGTTTCAGGCCAGGAGTCATTGGGTATGAAATATTGAAAATGATGAAAATCAAGGATTTACAACCAAGACTACTGTACCCAGCAAGTATGTCATTTAAAATGGAAGGAGAAATAAAGAGCTTTCCAGATAATAAAAAGCTAAAGGAGCTCATTACCACAAACTAGTTTTAAAAAAATGTTAAAGGAACTTTTTTAAGAAGAAGGGGGAAAAAGAGGAACATAATTATAAAGAATAAAGTAGCAATAAATACATATCTATTCATAATCACTTTATAGTAAATGGATTAAATGTTTCAGTCAAAAGGGATAAGGTAGATGAATGGATAAGAAAAAAAGATCCCTTATATATGCTGTCTACAAGTGACCCATGTCAGAATGAAAGACTGAAAGTAAAGGGATAGGAAAAGATATTTCATGCAAATGGAAATGAAAAATACTGAGGTTTCAATACTTACAACAGACAAAATAAATTTTAAAACAAAGATGAACATTATATATGATAAAGAAATCAATTCAGCAAGAAGACAAAAATTTTATAAATATTTATGCACCAAACATAGGAGCACCTAAATATATAAAGCAAATCTTTGTGGATATAAAGGGAAGATCAACAGTACTACAGTCATATAGGAAATTTTAACACTTCATTGATATCAGTGGATAACCTTTCAGACAGAACATCAATGTGAAAACAGTGGCCTTAAATGGCACACCAGACCAGAAGGATTTAATTGATACTGTCTAAGCATTTTACCCCAAAACAGCAGAATATACATTTTTTTCAAGTGCACATGGAACATTTTCTAGGACAGACTGCATGTTAGGACACAAAACAAGCCTCAATAAATTTAAGAAAATTGAAATCATATCAGCATATTCTTCTACCAAAAATGTGTGAAACTGGAAATTAGTCACAAGAAAAGGCACACAAAAATATGGAGGCTAAATAACATGTTACTAAACAATGAGTGGGTTAGCAATGAGATCAAGGAAGGAATCAAAGGTCCCTTGAGATAAATAAAAATGAAAACACGACAACCCAAATTCTGTGGGAGACAGTGAAAGCAGTCCTAAGAGAGAAATTTATAGCATTAAAGGTCTACCTCAAGAAACAAGAAGAATTTTAAATGAACAATCTAGTTTTACACCTAAAGGAACTAGAAAAATAACAACAAACATAGCCCAAAGTGAGTAGAAGGAAGGAAATAATAAAGATCAGAGTAGCAATAAATAAAAGAGGCTAAAAAATAATAGAAAAGCTCAATGGAACCAAGAGATGATCCTTTTAAAAGATAAACAAGACTAATGAAACTTTAACCAGACTCACCAAGAAAAAAAAAGTGAAGACCCAAATGAATGAAATCAGAAATGAAGTAACACCACAGAAATACAAAGAGTTGTAAGAAAATATGAACAACTAAATGCCAACAAATTGGACAATATGGATAAATTCCTAGAAATATACAATCTTCAAAAAGAAACAGAGAATCAGAACATATCAATTACAACTAACAAAAGTAAAACAGTAATCAAAAAACTCCCAACAAATAAAAGTCCTGGACTAGATGGCTTCACAGGTAAATTTTACTGAACTTTCAAAGAACTAACATCTCTCTTAAACTATTTTTCAAAAAATTTTCAAAAAGAGGGAACCCTCCCAAACTCATTTTACAAGGCCAGCATTATCCTAATTTGAAAACCAAATAAAGGCACTACAAAGAAAGAAATTTATAGGCCAATATCCCTGATGAACATAGATGCTAAAATTCTCAACAAAACACTAGCAAACAGAATTCAGCAGTAAATTAAAAAAATTACACACCATAATCAATTGGGATTTATTCTTGGGATGCAAGGTTGATACAATATCCACAAATCAATTAATGTAATGCATCACATAAACATAATGAAGGATAAAAATCATGATTATATTAATAGGTACAAAAAGCACATTTGACAATATTCAGCACTGATTTATAATAAAAAAAAAAAAACTTTCAGCAAAGTGAGAAATAGAGGGAACAATGTCAATGTAATAAAGGCCGTATATGACAGACCAGCAGCTAACATGATGCCTCACAGGGAAGAAAATCCAGAAGTGTTCCTCTTAAGATCAGGAACAAAAAAGGGATGTCCACTCTTACCAGTCTTATTTAACTTATTCACTGGACATCCTAGAACAGCAATCAGACAAGAATAAGAAATAAAAGGCATCCACATTGGAAAGGAAGAAGTAAAACTGTCATTATTTGTACATGACAGGATACTCTGTAAGAGAACCAACCCTAAAGATTCCACCAAAAAACTACTAGAACTGATAAATGAATTCAATAAGGTAGCAGAATACAAAATAAATATTCTAGAAATCAGTTGCATTTTTATATACCAGTAGTGAACTATCAAAAAGGGAAACTAAGAAAACAATCCCATTTATAATTGCATCAAACATAAAAATAGCCCTGGCTGGTGTGGCTCAGTGGATTGAGTGCCAGCCTGTGAACCAAAGGGTCACCAGTTCGATTACCAGTCAGGGCATATGCCTAGGTTGTGGGCTAGGTCCCCAGTAGGGAGCACAAGAGAGGCAACCAGGCATGATGTTTCCCTCCCTCCCTCCCTCCACCCCCTCTAAAAATAAATAAATAAAACCATAAAATTAATAAATAAATAAAAATAAAATACCTAGGAATAAATTTAACCAAGGTTGTAAGAGACTTGTACTTGGAAATTATAAGATACTAAAAAAAGAAATTGAAGAAAATACATGTAAATAGAAGCATACACTGTGCTCATGGGTAGGAATAATTAACATTGTTAAAATGTCAATATTATCCAAAGAATCTATAGATTCAATGCAATTCCTATCAAAATACCAAGGGCTTATTTCACAGAACTAGAACAAATAATCTAAAAAATGTATATGGAACCACAAAAGACCTGGAATAGCCACAGCAGTTTTATTAAAGAAGAACAAAGCTGAAGGTACTACATTCTGATACTAAATTATACCTCAAGGCCATAGTAATTAAAACAGCATGGTACTGGCATAAAACAGACATATAGATCAATGGAATGAAATAAAGAGACCAGAAATAAGCCACACTTATATGGCCAATTAACATTTGATAAAGAACACAAAAACAGAAAATGGGGTAAAGACTGTATTCAATAAATGGTTCTGGGAAAATTGAGCATATACTCAAATATGCAAAAAAAAATGACACTAGACCACTTTTTTACATCATTTACAAGAATAAACTGGGAAAAAATTAAATATTTAAATGTAAGACCCAAAACCATAAACTACAAGAAAACATACACACTAAAATTTATGATATTTCTCTTAGCTCTATTTTTTCTAATTGATCTTCTCAGGCAAGGGAAATAAAAATAAATAAATAAACAAATTGGACTACAATCAAACAAAGTTTTTTGAAAAAAAAATCAACACAGTGAAAAGGCAACCTACTAAATAAGAGAAGACTGTTGCCAGTGATACATTGATAAGAGGTTAATACTGAAAATTTATAAAGAACTCATACAACTCAACACCAAGAAACAAACAATCCAATTAAAATATCGACAGAAGACCTGAACAGACACTTCTCCAGAGGACATACAGATGGCCAACAGACATATGACAAGAGGCTCAACATAAATAATCATCAGAGGAATTGAAAACTAAAACCATAATGAAATATCACCTAACAGCTGTCAGAATGGCTATCATTAATAAATCAACAAATAAAAAGTGTTGGCAAGGATGTGGAGAAAAGGGAACCCTTACGTGCTGTTAGTGGAAATGAAGATTGGTGCAACCACTAGTGAAAACAGTATAGAGGTACCTCAAAAAGTTAAAAAATGGAACTCCCTGATGACCCAGTGATTCCAGTTTTGGGTATATATCTCAAGGAACACAAAATGCTACTTTGAAAAACTATACATACCCTTATGTCCATTGCAGCATTATCTACAATAGCCAAGATATTGAACCAACCCAAATGCTCATCAACAGACGAGTGGATAAAAAAGTAGTGCTGCATATATACAATGAAATATTACTCAATCATAAAAAAGAATGAAATCTTACATATGTGACAGTGTAGATGAACCTAGAGGGTATTGTGCTAGGTGAAATAAATCAGTCCAAGGTAAATGCCCTATCATTTCACTAATATGTGGAATCTAAAGAACAAAATAAATGAACAAACAAACTATAAACATTCATAGATAAAGAGAGTAAGTTGATGGTTTTCAAGGAGGAGAGAGATTGGGAGACTGGGTAAAAAAAATGACAGGATTAAGTACAAATTGATAGTTACAAAATAGTCACAAGGATGTAAAATACAGCATAGAAACGATAATAATAGTATAACAACTATGGATGGCACCAGATGGGCACTGGAAATATTGGGGGAAACATTATGTAAAGTATTTGATTCTCTAACCACTGTACTATACACCTGAAACTAATACAGAATAATATTGAATGTAAAGTATAAGTAAAAAGTTAAATTAAAAAAAAGAAAAAAGAAAAGATGACAAATGTGATGAGCTGGGTGGGACAGGTAGAAATCAATGGATCATGGAAGCCCTCTCTAAGTAGACAATATTTAAACTAAGGCCTGGAATATAAGAATAAGTCAGACTTCTTTTATTTTTACTTTTTTGCATCTTACAGATTTTAATTTCTAATAAAGGAAATATCATTTTTAATATTCCATGTAAATAAGAAGCTCTTTGAAGGTCTTTTTTTTTTTCCTCAGTGTAAAGTGACCAAAAAGTGAGATAACCACAGTGGTTTATGAAAATCACATCCATGATTTGTCAATTCCTTGCTCTGAGCTCATAAGGTGCCACTGAAAAAACTCCTATGTAAAGCTCTGGCAGGGGTCAGGTTTTTGTCCTCTTTTACCCAGGAAGCTGGTTTATGGTGTCCTGTTGGACTTGACTAGTTAGATTTATTTTTTTCATTTTGTTTTTTCTTATTTCTTTACTCTTTTTTCTTTTTTATCACTTTTCATTTTTTATTGTTTTTCTAATTGTTCTTTTTTCTCATTTTCTCTATTTTTCTCACTCTTTATTTTCTCAATTTTTCTTTTTCTCTTCATTTTTTGAATTTCTATTTTCTTATTTCTTTTTCTTTTACTTAGAAATTTTTTAGTATTGTTAACATTGTTAGTACAGTTAATATAGTTAGGATTGGTATAGTTAGTATAGTTAGCATTGTTTATTACTATTGTTAGTAATAGTTACCATAGAATAGTTAGTAGCATTTGTTCATGTAGTTAGTAAGCGTAGTCAGCATTGATAGTATTGTCAGTTAGTGTAGTTAGCAAGTCACCTTGCAGCCATCCGTTTCAGTGAGGAGCTCCATATTGGTCATTGCAAGCTCCTAAACACTGTTGACCAAGGAACATTTGCCAAAATGAGGTTGGCCCAGAACTTTCTGATCAGGATAGAGGAGGTGGCTGTCCAAGTCATGAATCAGTCTTTTTTGAGGAGTCCACTGTATGAAGGGCTTGAATAACCCAAATATAGTTACTTGAGGTGATTTCGAAGGAGGAAACATTATTCTTTGGCCACAGGACAGAGGAGGAGAACCCAGACCCAGTCCAGCGACTGGTGTGAGTGGGATAGTACTGCCACCAGAAGGGCATACTCCATGGGGATCTGAAACCAGAGAACATATTTCTAGATGCTGAGCTGAATGTAAAACTTATAGACTTTGGTCTCAGTAGTGATTTTATTGGCCATAAGCTTAGCACAGTCTGTGGTACCCTCTCATATGTCACCCCAGAAATCTTGCGGTGCCAAACCTATGATGATTGATTTTTGGAGCCTAGGGGTAGTTCTGTACAGGCCAGTGACAGGGATGCTGCCATTTGTTGGAGAGGACTTTTGGGAACTGAAGCAGCAGCTACTGAGCAGGCACTTCCTTGTACCATACTTTAGGTCAATAAAATGTCAAAAACTTTAAAAAAATGACCCTCAACCCCAGCAAAAGAAGGCCCTTGTAAGAGATAATGAAGGACCCAAGGCTCAACATGGGCCAAGAGGAGGCACTCAGGCCTTATAGTGAGCCACCCTGTGACGACATGGACACCCAGGTAACAGATGATGAGGAAACTGGGGTTCAAGAGGGATGAGATCCAGGATTCAGGAAGAGGCAGAAAGTACAACAATGTGATGGGCATGGACCTAATCTTGAGAACCACGAAAATCAAGGTGAAGGGCTGCACCATCAGGGTAAGGTGCTCTTGCTCTGACCCCAACACTAGCAGTCCTTCTCCAGCCTGTGATGTTCAGCCTGCCAGTACCCTTGCCAGCCTGCAATTGAGGATGACTATATCTCCATCCTAGAGTCAAGGATCACCATGCTAGAGTCAAGAATCACCATTCCTTCACCAGGCCCTTCAGCATGACCCGGGGGACTCCTCCTCCACCCAAAGCAGCAGCGTGGGAAACTCCCTCTGTGATGGTCCGCCTGATGGTGGGACCCCGGACTTCCCCTCTGGCCACAGCCAGGGCTAGCAGAAGTTGGCTAGAAGGGTCTTCAGTTTCATATTAAGACTCATGTGCTGTAGGCCATCCACCAAGAAACAGCATCTCAGAAAGACAAGAGTCAAACCATTATGATTTCTAAAATTGTAAGCAACCAAAGCAGGGCCACAGTCAAAGACTCAGGGAAGGTCAAGTCACACTCTTTGCATTTTAAATGCTAAACTTAAAGATGCTAAGCTCCAGGGAGGAGAGCAATGTGGTGAGGAAGATCAGACACAAACAGTAGTAGGTGAGAGCGGTGACAGAAATACACGCTGTGTGTGCAAGGACCCCTGGGTGAGAGGACTTGGTCCAGTGGACAACAGAGGTGTGCAAACTGCTATGGTGTTCTCTGCTGGGGATTCACATCAGGTGGGTACCTGGCATCCCTGTGGCCTTCAGAAGCATCTTATCCACAATACCTGCTGAGCTTACATGAAGGTCTGGAGCCCCCTGTGGGTCAAGAGGGGAGATTGCCTTCCCTGCAGATCCACCCCTCTGCCCCCACCCCCACCCCAATGAAACTTTAGAGACTGAATTGTTTTTCCTAGGGCCCCTCTCTTCTCCCCTGTTCTTTTTTTCCATGTTTGTGGAGGTTCTTATTAAAGTATTCAGTTCTTTCAAATTTTGTAATAAACTTGATGCTCCAGAAAGATGTATTGGATACTCTGTTTTCACCCTCCTTGCATGAAATTGGGGCTGTGCATCTTCAAAGGAAAAAAAAAAAAAGAAAGGATTGCTGGGTCTGACTTTTTTCACTTAGCATAATACTCTCTAGGTCTATCCATGTTGTTACAAATGGTAAGGTTTCATTCTTTTTTATAACTGAGTAATATTCCATTACATATATATACCACTTCTTTTTTATTCACTTATCTATTGATGGACATGTGAAGTGCATCCAAATCTTGGTTATTGTAAATAATGCTGCAATGAACAGGGATGTATATATCATTTCAAATTATTTTAGGTTTCTTCAATAAATACCCTGAAGTGGTAATGTAGTTCTATTTTTAATTTTTTAAGGAGTCTCCATAGTGCTTTCCACAGTGGGTGCACCATTCTGCAATCCTACCAACAGTGCGCAAGAGTTCCCTTTTCTCCACATCCTTGCCAACACTTGTTTGTTGACTTATTGATAATAGCAGTTCTGACAGGTGTGAGGTGGTATCTCACTGCAGTTTTAATTCGCATTTTTCTGAGGATTAGTGACTGAGCACTTTTCATATGTCTATTGGCCATCCGTATGTTCTCTATGGAATAATATCTGTTGAGGTCCTCTGCCCATTTTTTAACTGGATTGTTTGGGGATGGGGGTTGGTGTTAAGTTGTATGAGTTCTCTATAAATTTTGGATATTAATCCCTTATCTGATGTATCATTGGTAATTAACTTCTTCCATTTAGTAGGTTGTCTTTTCATTTTGTTGTTTCCCTTTTTTTGCAAACACCTTTTAGTTTGACACAGTCTCATTTGTTTAGTTATCCTTTGTTTCCCATGCAAAAAAAGACAAATACCATATGATATCACTTATCTAAAACACAAAACAAACAAACAAACAAAACCGAAACAGACTCAAAATGAGGGTTGCCAGGTGGGAGGGGGGCTTGGGGAAGCTCAATGAAAGGTGAAGGGATTAGGAAGTACAAATTGTTACTTATGCAATAGTCATGGGGATGTCAAGTAGGCATAGGGAACATAGTCAATAATATTATAATAATTATGTATGGCCCCAGGCGGGTACTAGACTTATCCAGGGGATCACTTTGTAAGGTATATAAAGGTCTAACCACTATGCTATACACCTGAAATTAATATAATATTGAATATCAAATGTAATTAAATAGAAAAAAAAGAATTACTGGGTCAAAGGTCACAGCATTTTAAGTTTCTATAGGCAAACTGCTATCTTTCAAGCAAATGAAAATAATCAACAACATTAACATTATCATAAGTTTTTAAAAGCTACTCAAGACTTTGTTATTAGTGAGGCTCTTTTCTCATTGTCATCATACCCAGCCCTTCTTTCCTGCATTGTTTCTTCTGTTTGTGTAAGCCTGCTACTTGCTCTCCTATTCTATAGAGGAAGGAAGTACCCTCAGGCCAGGAGGTGGTGAGTGGAAGTTTCAGGGAGGAAATAGTAGTCCAGGTTTTGCTAATGATCAACAACAGCATGACTTGGATAAACAATGTAACCTCTCTATCCTTTAGTTTCTTTGAAAAATGTGGTGTTCATTCCTGTTTACCCTACAGAGTTGTTTCAAGGACAGAATTTGATAATTGAAAGAGTTTTCAAAAAAAGGACCAACCATACTACATAATTATTAGATCTTAGGACTTCCATTTTGAAACTATTCTGGAAGCAGAGATAGTATGCAGAAACTTCTGAATCAAAAGGCTGCTAATTATTTTTTGAACATTAGCGACTTAAGAAAATGCCTTGTCTTCATATAATATACAGTATTGATGTCATTGCTACAAAAGTATTAATACAACAGAATCAAGGTAAATATGTAGCTCCACATTAATGAAAGGTTGAAGGTCATGTTCTTGCACTTTCATGTAAGGTCTGAATAATAGTTATCTTTAAAATGGTTTAAACTTAAGATTTTCGTTACTAATAGAAGGAACAAATTGAAGAAACAGTGTGCTCACATTTCTGAGAGCTTTTCAGAGGAAGCAGCTGTGGTTTCTTTAGACTCCCAAGTCTATTATGCAGGTTAGCAGTATATTTTATAATGAGTTCTAGACCACCTGCCTTTCTTGGGAAATTAATATCAAGATGGATTTTTTTTTTGTCTTTTTTGTCCTCAATGGCTGTGTATAAGGTTTCTCTATTTAGAGAGTTTGGGTACCCCATAAAATGTTCCTTCAATGCTGTTCAGCTATAGATGGTTATTTTTTTAAGACATTGTTTAAATGTGCTTTCAACAAATAGTTGATGAATTTTGATATAGAAACATTCACTTAATAAAAAGTCAGCAGATAATGTACATACAGTTTTATTTTAATGGCAATTAGTACCTATAATGAACAAAACAATGTTTTAAATAAATTTGATTTTAGTCTTAAACCATTGGAATTTCAAAATGTTTTAATTATATTTCTTCTTATAACCCCTACAGGAGTTTCAGGGGAGAAATCAATGGATTCAGGAAACAAAAGGAATTTGGAGAATACAGTAGATATGGTCTATCCTGATCAGCTGGTTCCAAAGATAAACACAAGCAGGAAAATGTCCTCTTTAGAAAACCCATCCAGCATCCTGGAAACGCCACAAGAAACTAAGAAAACCTGTGGAGATAAACAGGCAGAAATCACAGTTGAAAGAGTAAAAATGGCGAAGAGCATCAAAGAAAAACAAAACAATGATTTAGAGAAACTGTCCTTTAAAAGGAAGGCAGAAGGTGAAGAAAAGCCAGCCGGGAGGAAAGAGGCAAAGGTCTTGGAACTTGAGTGCCCATTGATCACCCTGCCTCTGCCTCACATCCCCTTAAAGAGCATCATGGATGTGGAGGTGAAGTTGGTCTATGTCGATGAAGAGGATGTGAGCTATGAGTTTGTGGAGGCCTTTACATCCCCTGGGATTCAGCCAACATGCCGAACGGCTGAAATAGTAGACCCTTTGCACGTACCTAATTTCAAATTTCTGCCTGAGATTGACAAATGGCTTCAGGTGGCCTTAAAGGATGCCAGCCTGTGCTACAGACAAAAGAAATACGCCGTGGCAGCAGGACAGTTCAGAACAGCACTGGAGGTATGGGATTAAAGGAAATATAAATCGGTGGGAGGAAGCTGTGAAATGAAAAGTTATGATTACATTGAGCAGCTCTGACCATACTGTAAGGAATAGTGATCATGAGGTGAAGAATACTGAATGATAGGAGGCTTATGTGGTTCCCGGTTTACATAAAGCAAATGACATATGCCTGCAAATTAAAATACCTGTGCACACTTGACATGCATAAGTCTCCCCAAACGCATACCTCATGCTTTTTCTCTGATAACAAACCTTGAAGTGAATGATAACATATATAAAAGTACAATTGGTTTTGTAATTCAGATGTATACCTATACAAGCCATAACATTTTATTACAGTGTTGGTGGGTAAAATGTAGATTCTGAAGAAATAGGGACTTAATGAGTATACAAATTGCCCTCTTTTGATGTAGTCTTAATGATTAAATGTAGCCATCTTTACTTTTTAGCATGAGCTGATAATTTATACAGGATGCTTATTAAACAAAATAACACCATTTTACTTTATCATCAAACTTCATTTTCCTTCCCAGTCCAGTGAGCTTTATGAATAATGATTTTTCTCTCTGCAAGCAGGTAAGTCAGTCAATATCTTGGTATAAAGAAATAGCCCATGGACTAAAATAAACTTGAGAATCATCACTAAAACACAAAATAGTAATAGGAAAAATTGCTTCCTCTCCTGACCTACTGAGCCTATAAAAGGATCCAAATGTGTAAGTAGAAGTCCCAGTGGCCTGGCAATGTGGGGGAAATGCATATTTCATTAACTACAAAAAAAATTCAGTGTATTTCCTATACATGCCTGGTGGCCACTGGAGATATAATGAATGAGGTAAGGCATGGTTCCTTCCCTCTAGCAGTCTGGTGAGGGAGACAAATCTGTAAACAGTGAAATAAAGATGTCTTATATGAGTAGCGATTGATCCACCATGAGACAGAGGGCATGGGCAGGAGTCAGATGTGAGATGTTTGTGATGGAGATTTAAATAGTATAATATTTCCACTGTTAAAAATATTTCCACAGGTTAAAATGACTACATCTACAATGAATTATTAATGGACAGTACTAGACAATGGTGACCCTAAATATTTAAAAAGAAACTCTAAGCACAAAAAGAGAGGCCCAAAGAGATATGAAATGATAAGGTAGAGCACAAATAGATACATCTATAAATATTTCTATCTGTAAAGGGTTATCTACACAGAAAAGAGAAGAGTGATGCATTGTGTAAAAAACACCAAAAAAAAAAAAAAAAATCGACCTATCTGCAAACCACTGAGAACCCTCCACTGTCCTTTGAGCTGAAGACCAGAAACCTCTGGCTGAGAAAAGGATATTAAAGCAAGACTTCAGGAAGCTTCTAAGAGGGCCATTTTCAGCTGATATTTTTTTTCCAGGGGGGATGGGGGCAAGGTTAAGGGTATAATTTTATAGATTAAAAAAATAATCATTTCTGCAATGAAAAAACAGAGTCATAAATAAGAAAGGATATAAACTTCAAATTAAGCCAAGGTAGAAGGATAAGAAACCTGCATTAACTGGAAGAAAATATCCAGTTTTTCCATAAAGCCAGTGTTCAAAATTGTAGAAATTGAATCAGGTTTTAATGACCCCAAAATGTAATTGTACTGAAAAATACTTGTGTTCCAACTCTCTTACGTACATCCATTCTCTACTTCTCCTCCTTCCTTCTCTCTCTCTCTCTTTTTCTCTCTCTCTCTCTCCCCCCCACTCTCTCTCTGCCCACACCCACCCCAAAGTTTTTAGGTAAGTGTTGGATGCTGACACTAATTACTGGTAATTAACAAAGGTAATTATTTTGAGACCGAAACTTAGCTTAGACATCTGGTCTAGCTTTTGTCTCATTATCTTGGGAATTAACTTTGAAATCTTACCTAGAATGTCTCTTCATAAGCCAAAGCTACTAGGAATAGAAAAGATGTTTAACCTCTTTAACCCTTTCTTCTCCTGAATTTAACTTCTCTTAAGTTTAGCTTCTTCAATACTGAATGTTCTCAGGTATTATTTAATGCACCACTCTCTTTTCCTGAAGTCCTAGCATGGTTTTGCATAAGAGAGACAAAGACAACAAAGACTGAGGCATAATGATAAGAATCACACCTGAAAGATAGACGTGTCAATGGACATTTGAGTGTGTATAAGTTAAGATTAGGTGTGGCTGCAAGTCACAGGAAAAAAAAAAAAGGAAAAACATGAGTGTCTAAAGTAAGAAAGAAGGTTCTTTTTATTTCACATAAATGTAGGTAGAGAGGTAGAGAGGGACAGTTATGGTAAGATCATCAGGCTGCCAGATTCTATTTTACTCTTAAATATGTGGTTTTGACTGCATGATCCAAAATGATAGTCCCACATTGATTCCACATTCTAGACAGGCGGAAGGGGAGAAAGAGAAGGACAGAGGCACATTGTGTCTCTATAAGCGCACTTCATAGAGGTTGCACAAACCATTTTCATTTTTTTCTTCATTGACCCACTTTTAATGTGGCCACACAAACCTCTAAGAGAGGTTGAAAAATGTTGTCTTTATTCCATATGCTCCTAACATTCAGCGGTCCTATTACTGAGGAAGAGGGTAGAAGAGACATTGAAAGATAACTAGCAACTTTCCGTTAGAATGCTTGTTACTTGGGAGGCATTGTGAAGCATACAAAATGCTTGCCAAACAGGTAGTGTAAAGGCAGCTGTTAAGACTATAGAGAAGACTGGTTGTACATAAAGTTAAAACCACAGAAAAGAAGCAGAAAAGTAAAAATTGGGAAAGACTCTGGAGATTTGTGAATATTTATTAATTAACATGATAATTCCCAGTGCATCTAATAATCCCTTTAGAAATATTCCTCTTATAGGTTTCCCTGTGCTCTTGACAAAGTATTAACTCATTTTGTTTATGTTACATAGTCACTAACCATACGTAAGTTTATGATAGTATTTTATGATGATTAACATAAAATAGTATGCAATGACTGAAAAGTCAATAGTTTAGCTTCTAAAAAACAGGAAACTTTAGTCTTTTAGGATATCAGAACACAAGAGGAATTTATTAAATGAAACTTATTTTGCTATGAAACTTATGCAAATGAAACTTATTTTGCTATGCTTTCTTTTTACTGTGTAAAGTTAAACCACTCGTGTAGGTGAGGTAAGTTCTTTGCTCTATGACCAACCCATAAATCTTTGTTACATTTTACTAAATTCAGTCATTTGCTCTAGTGTTTGTAATCACCTCAGAAGTCACACTAGTAGGGCAAACGTATAATCTGAACATAAAAACACAAAATCAAATTAAATTACATTTTCATGCCTAAATGCTATTCCCTGTAATTTTTAGAGGACAAGTATATAAATTCACCTACTATAAAAATAATAAGGGTTATCTATAAGAAACTATGTAAGACACTGTCCTCATGTGGTTGTATCTGTGTATTAGGCAATACACACTACTTTCAATAAATTGCTTAGCTGTTAGTAAAAAGGAAAAAACTAATTGATAAACATTTGCACTGCACTTTCATAGAAAGGATGATAGTTATTAATAAATATCTATAGGAAAACGTAAAGGTATGGGGATGTACTAATCAGATTTTCTTGTCACTTATAGAAAAAACACTCATTCTAAAAGAATCCTCTAAGTTTGTGGCATGCAACCTAAACAATATCATCATTTCAACCTTACTTGTAGGACTGAATTAGAATTAGATCTACATATACCCTTCAAAATTGACAGCTTCAAACAATCCCATTGAGCCAGCCAAAGAAGATAGAACACAGCTTACTCCTTACCAAATGGAACTTTCAATTAGAAATTCATCGTATAGGAACCCCTTGAAGTACTAATATATATATTTTTTAATATCTTGGTGCTTCAGTCACTGATCTGTGACGTTAGAGTAATAACTCACATTTATGGAACTCTTCCTACAGGTCAGATACTATATTTTACATCCTGGGAATGTTTACACTTATTATTGCATTTTATTCTCACAACAAGCTTATGAGATGGGACTATTATTACTCTTGTGTTACTAATGAGAAAACTAAAGAAGATAGGTTAAGTAACTTGCTGAAGGGTCAACTGCTAGAACTGAGAAGGGCAGGAGGCAAACCAGGGTAATCTGGCTCAGAGCTCACCAGCTTAACCATTCTGTTTTTGCTACTCTAATAAGTGAGAGTTTGTTGGAAATGCAGAATTTTAGACAGTGCCAGACCTGCAGAATCAGGACCTGCCTATTAACAAGATCCCAAGTTGTCCTTGTGCACATTGCAGAGTGCGAGCATGGCACTCTGTGATAGGTCAACATGGGACAGATTTGCCCTCCTATTAAAACTTTGCAGTTTGGTCTCTCATTTAAAATACTCTAGGTCCCTTGCTAATTTCATAGGAAATAATTCCCTTTTAAGCAGATTTTTTTTTCTATAACAATGGTTTAGAATTTTTGGATTTCAAGGGCCCCAAAAATTTTTTTAAAAAAGATTGAGGAGGAGGATTGCCATTGTATTTGTATTGTGCAAGAACATTCCAAAAATAACCATCTATTACCATCATTATTTCATAAAAATATGGAGCAATTTACCACCAACAAGATAGGCAGAAAGTGCATAGTCTCAAATGAAGGATTTTTAAAAATAGATTATTTTAATTTTAATTTGATGAAAAGTTGACTAAGTTTTTAAAAAAAATTTTATTTCCCTTTGAATCAGTAAAGTATCAGTCTGAGAACTAGCTTTTGGGAATCCCTGTTCTAGAGCACAGTCCATTTATGGTAAACACTAGGCACCCAGGATGATTGAACCTGCCCAGGGCCCTCTTATGAGATTACTTCTAGTGTAATGGAATTTGGTATGAGGCAGGTCCATTCGGGAGGCCATCCAAGGGGTTTTATTAAATGAAGAAGCAAAGATATCTCATTATAGGGCAGCCTCACCTATAATTGCTCTGCTGAGAATAATTCTGTAGCAGATCTCTAGGGCATAAATATATGGACATCCCAGAAAGCTTAATTTAAATGGATTTTAACACAGATAGTTCTTAGTACAACATGATCAAGAAATCAAGAGTTTGCCAAATTTTCTGAGTGCCTCAGCTATCTTTTTACACATATGTGGATTTGCATGTGGATTCGGTGTGTACTTCCTAACTCCCAGTGGGGTCCAGGCCCTTTTATTCAGGTAAACATCACAAGAGCCCTCAAGGACAGATATTATCCCCATTTTACAGATAGCAAAACTGATGCTCTAGCATGTTTGTTTGCTTGTTTGTTTGTTTGTTTTAAAAGGCTACAACATTTAGTGCCATGGCTAGTTTGTGGGAGGGCTGAAAATGAATCAACTTGCCCCAATTTTACATCTGGAAATCTTACACTATTGTTTCTCATAGCTTCAAGTGTGTAATAATTGCATAGGAATAGTGTAAAAAAAATACAGATTCTGATTGGTTAGGTCTCTGATGGGAAACCAGATGCCTCATTTCAAAAGCTTCCAAATGATATCTACTCTGCTAATCCAGGGACCAATCTGAGTAGCAAGGATTTATGCCACACCATTGGTAGGTTCACAAATGCATGCCATTGACCCTCTAACAGGTTAGGAATAAATCCTTCCATATACTATCTACCTCACACAGCCCTGGGTGGCCACGTGGATCCAGAGCTCTAAGGGACAGAGCACAAAATTTGGCATTAGATTATGTGTGTTTCACCTGGTTTCTGGTACTGAATTGATGTGTAACTTTGGAAAACTTTCTCAATCCCTCAGAACACCATTAAGTAGGAATGGTAACTAATGCCCCACAACAAGGTGCTGTCACATAGGGTTGCTTGTTGAAAATATGATGAACTCTATATTGATACACAAGTTGTCATTGTACTTCTCAAGTACCGCATTCTCTGTGCAGTGTGTATTTAACTTAAAACTTTAGCGCTCCCAAGGATTTTGCCTAATTCAGTGTTTATCATCATTCATAATTGTTTTAACCCATATTCTTTTTCCCTTTTGATTAAAATTTAAAATTTATCATCTTCCCTTAATGATATTTGAAATTCAACCAAAACAAAGGGTCAAAATAATATATTGCTTTCTACTCTATTCCCCCTTTAAGAAGCAATTATTTAAATCAAACACTATTTTGAACTGTTAACTGTGTTTGAAAAAAATATAAGCTTTCACTTTAATGCACAAATCATGCTAGAAATTATTCATTATTTTCCTTATTGTCAGGTATAAAGTGACTTGAATTCCTTATGTTCAGGATTAAACATTTAAGATTTTAACTTAATAGTTCCTATCTTTGTTTTATACAAGGACATCATAACTAATAAATATTTAATGATAAAAGAGATCGTTTTAATGCTAGCAAATTTACATAGCAGGAAAATACAAAATGGATACCTCTCAATCTCAAAAATAATAAAATTAGATATATCTCTCTAATTAAACACTAGTTAAACAAATCTCTAGAAAAGCAGGATTTGCCATTACAAGAAAAATGTATTTTAAAATCACTAACATTTACCAGCTTTTCCAGCCTGACATAGTGCTAGACACAGGGGGTACAGATACAAGTAAAATACAGTCCCTGCCCTCAAGGCACCAAAGATTAGAGGCACGGAATGCGGTCCTGCTGCCTGTGTTCCAGGACTTCATGTGCATGGTCTGGTCACGTTATTTTCTTTCTAATTTAGTGTGTTATTATTTATATCTTAAAAGATTTTTTTCTGAAATATACCCTTCAAGTAAACATAGAGAAGGACTCCGAACATTATTTCAGTATAATTTCATTAACTCCAGTGACTATTATCCCTATTCCAGGGGAATTAAAATTATTAAAAAATTTAAGCTACACAAACGAGAGTTGATTTTGCTTAAAGGAACAGAGTGTTTTTCGGGCTGAGTGTTATTCAGAAGAGATGGGGAATGGGAAGAATGTCGAAGGCGATTCCCCAATGTGACGGCCCCCTGCTATCCTGATGGCCTGGGTCCCCTGCGGCCCACCATCCGACTCAGCCGACTCCTGCTAAACCCCTCTCCCCCTCCTGCGTGTGAGCAGTCACTGACACAGCAAGGAAAAGAGCAACAATCCTTATAGGTGCTCAGCACCCATAATGTGGGAGAGCTTGTGGGATTGGAAGCAGGGAGAATCAAAAGGGGAGCAAGAATGGAGGAGGGGCAGCTAAGGGTTGCAAAGCAGGCACGGGCCATCTCAAGGAGTTCTGAGTTTCCCATAGAAGGGACATGTGGGGAAGGGGTGAGTAGGAGAATTTTCATGACGTAAGACTATGTACTATAAGTTGTATCACTGTACAAATGAAAGAAGAATTACACTTTATATAAAAACATTATGAAACTCATAGATTCTTGACATAATCATAAGCACCTAGGTGAGCTATTAAAACTATGTGGATGCCCAAATTCTCCCACCAAGAGTCTGATACAATCAATTGTCTGGATTCAGACAATGGCCATGCCTGGGGCGCTGCTATTTTTAAATTCCCAGGTTATTGTATCGAGCAGCTAACAGTTGAGAATTGCTAGCATAGGAGATGCTCATCACTTCCTTCTTTAAAATCACCTACCATTGGTGTTAGCCCACATGTGCCTTTTTAAAAGGCATTAAGAGAACTAATATATAAACATTCTAAAGCTATTTAAAAACATGAAGAAAAATGTCTGTGTTGTGAAATTTTATTCTTTAGAAATTTACACTTAAAATAATCTCATATTTACTTAAAAACCAAATTAACTAAGTGACTGCTTTCTTATTAATACTAAGAAATAGATTGTCACTAAACTCTAGTCAGTGGTTAGTATGTGTCTCTGAAATATTAAATTTGTTCTATTAGTGATGATCTCACAAATAAGTAAGCTAAAGAAGCTAAGTATGATCTTTTTCATTAGCAAGATTATTGTGAAAGTTACTGGTGGTTGTTATGGGTTTGATTCTAACAACTGTAAATGTTAGTGTAGTTTTTAAATATAGTTAACTCTGTTTACATTGTTGTGAATCAAAACCCAATCAACCTAGTCACTGAAGTCTTACACAACTTGTTATTCAAGTTGATGACTCCAAGTTGCAAGAAATATACATACTCATAAAATAGGAGTCATTAAAATATTGGATAATGTTACCCAAAATTTCTCTAACTATCCAACGTTTTAAAATTACTTAAATTTATCCAGAGCCAGATGAAGTTCAAAACAGCAGTCCTCTCTCTTTTCTTACCCCCTTTCCAGCCTTCATACACAGAATAGCGTGATATTTAAACAGACTCTCTAGGTACTGAGTAGATGAGATCCACTTGAATTTGTTCAAAAAAAATGTAAAAGTGAGGTGTGGTTTCTCTTTTGATTTAGATGGTCTATATCAAATAATTACTAGTGTAATTCTTCTGTTGCCTCATTAACATTCACTAAAATGCAGAAGACTTTGTTTTTACCTGGGACTTGATTCTCTTCCTGTCAGAATAGAAGCAGTTAGGCAGCAGATAACTTTTTTAAAAAGGGAAATTTTTATTGCACTGTCTCAGTGTGGTTCCCTTATTTTGTAGCAATTGTTATGACTACCTAGAACACTGGATTCATACATACTTAAGTGCCACTACCAAAGTGTATTTTATATCCAGAAATAAGTAACTTCTGGAGTACGTGTCTTAGTCTGTGATGATGGTGATGATAATGATGATGATGGTGATGCTACTAACCTATGAACAATTAATCACTGGGTTTTGTGGGGTACGTTATATCAAGAAATCAACCACAAATTGTTAAGTTACCACTTTCTCATTAGTTTCTAACAACATGTTGAGTAAAGTGGGGGTAACAGCACAGTATGTGGCAGGGCTTTGGTTCTCAAAGAATAACTCAAGCTATAAACAAAAGTGTTGCAAGTATATAGCAATTCAGAATCTATCAAATGTCAATGATGGTTCACGGCTTTGTAGAATGAAGGATGGGAGGGGTTGAAGGAGTTTTTGATACGCATTCATCAGTATGAACTCTGAGGCATGCCCTTCATCTATGTTAACTCCTTTAATCCTCTCAGTAACCCAGTGGTTTAGGAACTATTATTATTTTCTGTTAAAGAGGTAAACATGCATAATGCACTCATGAGATTGATGAGACGATTTGGGGTGAATTTAGGGATTTGACATCAAAAATAAATAGCTGATTAGAAAAGTGGAGTGGCTAGAGAGGAGTGAAAATAAGTAGGAGATGTGAGAGGAACATTACCAGCAGGATGGAGAACTGGAGGAAGAAGGATGAAACAAAACGACAACAAAGAGATGGGTGGGCCAAAGGAAAGTATTATTATTAAATAAGGGCAGGTTAATTAAAGCCAGATTCCAAGTGGTCTTAAAAACAGGGTAAAGGAAATTTATATTGAAGGTAATAGAAGGCATTCTTGGATAGGAAATTAATAATGTAAAAAAAAAAAAGGAATAATTGAGAACCAATGACGGAAGTATTGAATAGTTACTCAATACCATGCTGGTTATTATGGGGGTTACAAGAAAGTATAAGATTTAAACCCTCAAATTATAGCTCCTTATCTTTCCTTATGTTACATCTGAAATATAAGTATACTTTTTTCTATGGTAGACATTTTATTTGCCATAACCCAAGTGTTGATTTTAGAAAAAAATAGCCAGAGGGATGAGAGTCTGAGGGAACCAGAAAGAGAAAACTCTAAGGTAAAACAAGAAAGAGGTAGCTGTTGCCATGGTAGAAAGTACAGGGCAGAATGGGGAGGAATGAAGCTGGAAGAGCTGGCAGGTTCTCAGAGGGCCATGCCTGGTTGTCACAACCATAAACATTTTCTAGCAGGCAATAGGAGGAGGCCTTCCAAGAGAATTAATATGGCAAATGGTAGAGTAAGATTTTTGGTTTTGCTATATCACTCTATTGTATATAGAGAGCAAAAATAAAGCTCAATCTCTGGGTTATAACCTATTACAGGGGTGTGAAATCAACTAACGTGTTGTGACCAGCATTGTGTTTAATTGAAATCTAGAATGGAATGAAATGGAATGGAATGGAATGGAATGGAATGAAATAATAGAATAGAATAGAATAGAATAGAATAGAATAGAATAGAACAGAATAGATTACAATCCAATAGAAAATATGAGGTCATAGAATATTGGAAGATACATTCTACTTTGTGAAAACATGTTTCTATTATGTATTCAGGTATATCTATATCTATCTATAGATAGAAATATAAAGAGAAGGGAGAGAAATTAATTATGTGTGCTCTCTAAATTTGCGTGGGCATGTTTGTGTGCTTGGAACAAAATATATATATATTTACTATAGAGTGTGGTAAAAATATTTGAAAGCCTCTGGTTTAGAAGCAGATTTAAAAGGGAAGTACTGGAGACCAGTAGGAGGGTGATACCTGTGATAATCTAGGTGAGAAACCTAAAGGGAAGAACCAGTATAATGAGGAGAAACCAAATTTAAGGAGGAAAGGAAGGAGGGAGGAAGAGAAAGAAGAAAAATTGTCACACTTTGGTGACAGGTGAGAGACAAAGAAGCATTCTTAAATTTCAAAGTGCCACCAACTCAGAAACATGAGCACATTTAGAGGTAAAGTGGGTGAATGCACCTTTGGCTGTGTTTTGTGTGACAGCTGATGGCAAGCTCATTAGAGTAGTGTATTTGTTGGCCAGAGCCATGTAGGAAGCATAGGGAAGACTTTACGACCAAAAATAGACACTGATGAATCATTCATACCTGAAGTGTAGTAAGAAAGAGAGATGAGGAAAGAATTCTGGAGAATGTGAACAATTAAGAAAAAACTACCTTTTGAATTAAGAAATGATGAGACTAAGTTAAGAGGAAACTCTAAGAAGTAACTCCTTATGGACTGGAGGCTTGGAGGAAATAGCTAGTTAGAGAATTTCTAGAGGTAGTGCTCAGAGTGAAAAAACAATCTGTTTGGCTGTCAAAGGTCTATAGATAGAATAATTTAAATGGTTATTTCTGCAACTCAACTAGGAAGCTTTGCTTCCTCAAAAATGAATCAGGACACACTTTAGTTTAGCAAGCCCGCAGATGAAATAGTTTGAACATGAAAAATTTGTCTAGCCATGTTCACAAATCCCATGTTTAGGATGTGGACTAAAATTTAGCACAATTTGTACCTTGAAATGACACACACTGGTACAATTAGTCTTTGTACTCATTATATGGTTGAGCATGGGATACAACCCCAGTGACCTCTGTTAAAAGAATAAACAATAATCTAAAACACTTGACTTGATTGCTTGTTATCAAGGAAAAACTGGGTTTGTAGGACATAGCCTTTCTGAACAAAGCCAACTGCCAGAAACGGAGGTGGGATTGGAAAGAAGTGGGCACAGTGTCAAAAATGTTTACTTTGAAAACAAGAAGAAAATGAGACAGTAGTTTAAGGCAAATGTAGAGTGATGGGCTTATTTTCACTTTTTAAAAGAACATGAACCCTGGACATGATTATATTGAAAATGTCCAGAGAGAGGGAGAATAAAGGTAATGAAAAGGAGATTGACTCTGTGAGATCCCCCAAAGTGTGACAGGGTCGGGGTCTGGAGACAGAAGGAAAGTTCAGTTTGATCTCATGGAAACCTAGTCCACTGAGATAGGAAAGGAGAATTTTTGTGGGTAGAGGGTAAATTGAGAGAATTCTTAGCTTAGATTTTTTTTAATTGAGTTGGAAGCATTTTAGGAATTTGAGACTTGAAACCGAACTCTGGGCAGACAACAGAGACAAATGAGACAAGAGCTAAATGGGATTTGTGCAAAAGATTTGGAGCCTCTCTAAGGAGAGAGACTGGGAATCTGTAAAGGTAACAGACTGCAAAGTTACACGATTTTCTACAGTGTCCCTGAAAATCCAAAAGTTTTGATTGACTCAGACTTGAGTTTCGATGAGAAGGATGAGAGGGCAAAACTACTGTCTTTAATGTGGAAAGAATGGTTAAAACGGTTGACCATGATCTGGGCTGGGTAGGAAAGGACAGAAAGGAGCTGTCAGACCGAGATACGTAGCGCTTCAGCGGTTGAAGGTTAAAGGGTGGGGGAAAAGGGAGTGAAAGAGCTGAAAGGCTAAGTTAGATCAAAAAGAAGTACTGGAGTATAAAATTTGAGATGTTAAGTTCCATGGGATTGGGTTGCTAAATTAGGAAAATTGAGGAGTTGAGGAGTTAAAAAAAGGAAAAAAGTGAGAGGCCAGGATGTTAGTAGATGACCGCTGAATCATCTGGAGCTGGATGTCTGAAGTCACTCAGGATGATCCTGGGACAAAGAGCAAAGAGGAACCTTAACCTAGGTGTCAACTTTTAGTAAATGTGGGGAAATATCAGGACTGTGGAAATTGACAGAGTTAGGGTAAAATAGCTAGGTGACACAGCATTCTGCAGTACAGTGCCAAGGGACAGGAAGGACAGAAACCTGTGCCTGACAGAGGCTATAAGGATCATGGGCTCCTTGGAGGCTCAGCTTAAATTGAAGAATGTGGACAGAATATTCAACCTCTTGGTTGATTAACTGAATGTGGTAACCGGTTTACAATGGGAAGGTTGCATAGTGATAGTGGCAGCAGTAGAGGAGGGTCAGATTTCAGAGGGGAAGCCGCAGAGCACAATAAGAATGAGATTTGGGGAGTGTTTCATTCAAAGAGAGGTTGAAACTTGCTGCGGCTGCACGGACCCATTATCCCTCTTCCCCATTCTGACCGGTCAATGGTCTACATGCGGGTCACGTGTAACCCACTCATGCTCAGTCTTCTTGGAAAGCTCAGCAAGCCTTAGTAGGAAGTCAGAAAAGGGGAAAGAGGTGTCCATGGACAGTGAAGTGTAGAATACTTTTTTTCTTTTTTTGTTACTGTGTCCTTTTTTCCTATGTATATGCAGCACTAATCAAAAAGCAGTAAGGGTTATTACAATTATGTACACTGATACAATGATAAATTGCTTTTATAATACACCTTTAAAGTTTGTGAGCAAGGTTGTTTGTATATTTTGGCATGTCCATTTATATTTATTGGATTTTTTCCTTGTTTTTGGTATTTGAAATATTACTGAATAATTGTTTATGACTATTTAGGAGGAAACATATCTATACATATAGTGGTAATCACATCTTTTTAATGAAAAAAAGTCATCCTAATTTACCTTGAGTGTTTTAAAAATTAATTTAAAATATTGATAAATTTGAATTCTCAAGTGCTTTGTTAGCATACTGTGTATGTATGTGTGCTGTTTGTGTGCTCTGTACTTTTAGGACACTATATTTGGGATGTGTCCTAGAGCCAGGTTTTAGATAAGGGGACAATTATTTATTGATATGAAAAGTTGTTTACACAACAAATAATTTTTTTAAAGATTTATTTATTTTTAGAGAGAGGGGAAGGGAGGGAGAATGAGAGGGAGAGAAACATCAGTGTGTGGTTACCTCTTGCATGTCCCCCACCGAGGACCTGGCCTGCAACTCAGGCATGTGCCCTGACTGGGAATCAAACCAGCAACCATTTGGTTCACAGGCTGATGCTCAATCCACTGAGCCACACCAGCCAGGGCAAACTTTTTAAAATACCGAGCAAAACAATGAGAAATAAAAATTAAGAAAATAATTATTATTCACACTAACTGATGCCCTCTTAAGATGTGAATGTGGACAGCTGGTAACTTCATATCAGTTAGTTCTTTTGTTTTTATTTTAATCATTTTATAACTTTAAAAGTTCACTCAGCAATGAACCAAAATAAGACACCCAAAATAGTTTAAAGCAGCCCAAACCTAATACTAATCTCAAATCAGGAATGAACAGATTACCCTACAATTTATATGGGTTATGGGAACAGCAATCTATCAATAGTAGCCACTTAAGCAAAAGAATTAAGTAAAATATTATGCTCTCTAACACTGAGAACATATGTCATCTTAGAGTGCAGGAAGCTATCGCTGACACTAAGGGGCCTGCTCAGCATTTCTGGCTCAGAGAGAGTTTTTTTCACGGATACTTTAAAATTGAGTTATTGTATATTTCCCTCCATGCCAGTGTCATGAACGCTGAGGGTGCATTCTAAAGCAGGTCCTACCTGCTGAGTGATGGATTTAGGCAGAGTTCTCAGAGGGGGCGTCCAGAGAATAGGATCTTACACATGGGGATATCCTTTTAATGCATTACACGTTGCTGCCGCCACCACTTGTTAATGTAGGCTGTCAAAGGGGAATATGAAAAAAAATGAAAACAACAGCCAAAAGACTTAGCTGAAGCTAGAGAGAGGTGTAGGTGGCTGTGATAGGTTTTTGACCTCCACTTGAGTACATCCTGGTGACAGTAACAAGCACAGTGGAATCCTCAGCCCACTCATCAGCTCACCCACACACAACGTGACTTTCACAAGTAGGAGCTGTTCTGTGCCACTTACTGATTTTGTTTTATATATTTAAATGCATCATTTATTTTTATTTAGGTAATATATTCACACAGCTCAAAATTCAAGAGGTACAAAGTTGTGTGCATTAAAAAGTCTCCTCTCCACCCCAATCCTGCAGCCACCCAGTTTCCCTCTAAATGGGCAACCACTGTTTATCTTTTAAGTTGATAAATATAAGCAGTATGGTAGTATACAATAATCTTTTTGTGACTCAATTTTTTTCATCTAAGTACATATTAGAGGCTATTCTCTAGCAATGTATATCACATTTTTCCTCTTTATTATTGCATAAAATTCTATGATATTAAAGATATATAGTCTCCATTGATGAACATTTGGGATGTTTTTGGTATTTTTTCCTTGGAAATAGTACTGCACTTAATAGCCTGTATACATGTCATTTTTCACAAATGCAGACATATCCTTAAATTAGAATCCAAGAGTTTGCACATTTAAAACCTTAATAGTTATTTACCAAGTTACAGTCCCATCAGCTATGTATGAGAACTTATTTTTTTTGCTCTCACCAAACCAGTATATTATCAGAGTGTTTTAATCTTTTCCAAAATAATAGGTAAAAAAATCAGAGTATAAGACAGATTTGCATTTCTCTTATTATGAATAAGTTCAGCATCTTTTCCTATGTTTTAAGTCATTAACATTTTGCTTTTCTGTATATTTTTATTTCCATGTTTATTATTTCACCCCAAGTTTCTAATGAGTTGTTTGTGGTTTTCTTAGGAGTATAGTGGTTTTAAACAAGTCTGAAAAGTTCCCTTGGGGCAAATAAGTTTTGTTCTTTATAATTCTGGCAAATTTCTGCAGAGTAGAAGAAAACTTCCCTTTTTAATTTGTGTTGGATTATAAACTTGTAATAAAATCCAATTACCATCCTTAAGTAGCACCAGGACTGACCTGAGTAGCCATTCTTTACGGTGTGACATAAACGTCTCTAAAATGAAGTGCATGCTTATATTTTTAAGAAATGGGATAGTAATTAAGCAAAAACATTTAGAAAAAATATTCCTAGTCTATAAAAATCAGAAAGGCTTTCATTAGTTGTAAAGTTCTTGTACAAAAGCATTATTTCTTATATATTGGGAGACTGTAAAATCTTTGGCAATTTAGGAATTATTATTTGAGATTATAATATTTTAGATTTTAGTATTGTTTCTAGTGTACCAAGTCTAGCACTGTCATTTCTCCTAGGAAATCCTGAGAGGAAAAATGTGGTAGATGTTAACAACTAGCTAAAGGTAGATTTCACCTGAACTGTTCCTCTAATAATATGTTTCATAGGTAGCCTATAGTAGCACAGTTATATTAATTCTGGGTGAATTTTTCCTTGTTAAGTTTTGTTGTAAGTGCTGCATTTTAATTATTGTCTGGTATAAACTATTGATTTCAAATAGGAAAATTATTTGATTCCTCCTACTACGTATTTACTATAGAACAAGAAATATAAAGACTGTCAATAATGGTTAAGTCAACCATGATACGCAATTTAGAATTCTCTCTGACTGCTGGCAGTGATTTGACAGAAAGGCTGTTTTTCTTCCATGGCATCAGAAGATCAATGCTGAACTTTGAGTATCAATTGTCTTCAGTAATGCTGTTTTTTTAAATCTAAGATTTATAGATAGATTATAGATACACAGGTACATTTTACAGTTCTTTTTATTCATTCTTCATCTCTAGGATATAAAAGAAAACAGAAATATGGGGGGTTTTTTCCACTTTCATACACATACACACACACACACACACACACACACACACACACACACACACACACAGAGCTTTCTATCATTGTCCTGAAATCACTTCCATTCAAATACTTGGAAGCATGGTCTTAACTGTGGTTCACTTTGTTGTTTGTGTACTTCAGTCAAGATTTATTATGTCATTAGTGTGTGCCAGCAGTTTTCTTACTATACCTCCTTCAGTTCTCGCATCCACCCAAAGAAGTAGGATTATCATTATTCCCATTTTGCAGGTAAGGAAACTAAGGCTCTGGGTAGTCAAATAATTTGCTTAAGATCATCCTATCAGTGAAAAGCACAGTTACAGCTTGAACTCAGGAACCATGTGTACGCTTCCAAACACATGGTAACTATAACCACTCGAATACTGCGTACTTGGCAGCGGAGCCCTTTTTCTAATAAAATCTTATGGAGAACCATGAGTGGTAGTCAAAATATTTTATAATCAACATAGCCAAATCACTGAACGATCATTAAAAGGGCACACACTAATCTGAACAGATGCCTACAGCCAATGGCTGATTATGAGCTCAATATATTTAGAAAGATAAAATGAAGCAGTTCTGAAGCTACCGTAGAGGAGTGTGACTCACCCTGTGGCCTGCCCATCACACTCTTCTCGTAGAAGCTCATTCTATTGTTCTTTGTCCTTCCAACTTCCACCTTACAGACACTGGGGTTTGATATTAAAAGGCAAACATAATCCCTCATAAAGTCTCATTCTGTTTGTATTACTTCATAATCTAATATGAGATCCTGTTGTTCTTATTTGTACTCCTCCTAAGTGATTGGAAATAAAGACATAGATTCATTCAGATCCCTTTAAAATATCTTTTGACTAGACCTGCTTCTAATTTTTCTAGTATCATTTCATAGGGAAACCTGTCTTTGTACATTTTGGCATACACCTGCTATAAAATATATGTCTGTTCTTTATGGTCATTTACTGAGTGTTCACAACTATATGCTTACAATTTCCCATTGGACCAAAATTACTTTCTTTTTTAAACTGTTATGGAGAGAATATAATGACCAAAACAGGACTTGGCTTTAAATACATATGATTCACTTAAATAAGTAGTTACGAGGTAAACTTCACAGTGGGAAGACAACCCTTGGATGTCGCTCTTACTGTGAGAAAAAACAGACAAAATCTAGAGGAAGGAGTTGAGGACAATCCTAGCAATTGTGAAAATGTGTATTGAGGCCTCAGCACAATAGTAATTGAACCAATTAGTATTTCAATTTCTCTTATTCCAGAAAGTAGTTGTGGTGGCTTTCTATACAAAGAAACATAGCTAAAATAAGAGCAAAGGAACACATGTCAACAAGGAAATCAAATAGAAAAGGGGCGGAGAAAGTAAGATGGGAAAGAGGAAATTGAGTAAATCAGAAAGCCTATTCTGTACTCCCTGGTACTCCAAATGAGCACAAAGTGGTATTTTGTGCTTCCTAGGAGCCAAGGAGAACAGAAAAATGGAATTCATTTCCCTAGCTCACATTTACTGATTTTAAATAGTACTGATTCATAAAAAGATAAGTCTTTTTATTACTATTGAAACTTTAAAAAACATTTGCTACATAGGAATCTATAAAAAGAGTATCAGTATCTTTTGAGGTCACTGATTTGAGGGTATAAATATAATTTTAGGAGCATGCTATATGCAGAAGCAATGGCTCTGTTTTTCTCTCAAATGCATAACTTTTTATCTTGAGGTGTTTGCATGGAGAATATTATCTTAATGCTTATAGTACCATCATACACATATTAATCTCTTGGAGATTTTTATTTCCTAATTCATGACGTTCAGCATGTTTTTATTACATGCCTGTTCTGTGCCAGACACTGTGTTAGGCTCTGGGGACGTAATCCAGAATAGTCACATTCTCCCCCTTTATGAGGATTCTAGCACAGAAATGAAAATAAAATGTGGTGTATGTTCCAGTGAGGGAAGAGTAAGATGCTATGACAGTACATGATGTTTGACAGCACCTAGAGCTGTGGTTCCTAGATTGTATTATATCATGAATCAGTACTTTTTTTTTTAAATGGGGATCAACACCAGTTGCCAACATTTTATTCACCAAGAAAAAATATTTAAAAGAGAAAAAAGGAGGAACAACTGCCTCCTAACAGACAATTTCATTTGAAGGACAATTTTTTTAAAGATTTTATTTACTTATTTTTAGAGAGAGGAGAAAGGAGGGAGAAAGAGAAGGAGAGAACATCAATGTGTGGTTACTTCTCCCATGCCCTGTCATGGGGACCTGGCCCACAACCCAGGCACATGTCCTGACTGGGAACCAAACCAGTGATCCTTTGGTTTGTAGTCTGGCACTCAATCCACTGAGCCATACCAGCCAGGGCTGAAGGACAATTTAAGTTAGAAATATAGGAAAATGTAGTCTTAGAATGAAGAGTGGACTTTTACCAAAAAGACAATAGACAAAAATAATCATCAATCTTAATCCAAAATATATGTAATGTTTTAGCTGCAGAAAAATTACAAAAGAACTTGATTTTAATTACAATATGTAGAAAGTGCTACAAAAAGTATAGTATTATGTATGGCAAGTAATATCTGGAGGAAGCTACTTCAGAGAGAGAGAACAGGAAACTCTACTTAGACAAGGTAGAACATTTATAATGAAGCTCAAAGGATAAGCATAAATCATATATACTACAAGGAAAAAAACCCAAAACTTTCCCGACAGAAATGTTTAACATTTTCCCCTCTGTATTACAGTGATGTGGCTTCTACAAAAATTAACCGCAAATGTAGTGGCTTAAACACCACAATTTATTATCTCGGAGTTTCACTAAGTAAATGAGACTCACTAGACTAAAGTCCAGGTGTCTGCAGGGAGGTGATCCTTCTGGAGGCTCTAGGGGAGAACCTGTTTCCTTGCCTTTTAGAAGCTGCCTGCATTCCTTGGCTCATTGTCCTCTTTCTCATCCTCAAATCCACAGTATGGCAACTTTCAGTCTCTCCCTGACTGTGACAGTCATGCTTTTGCCTCCCTGTTCCACAAAGAACCCTTAGGATTCCATTGAGCCCACCCAAATCATCCAGAATGATCTCCTCATTTTAAAGGCAGCTGATTGGCAGTTTGATCTCATCTGCAACCTTAATTCTTCCTTGCTGTGTTACCATAATATTGGGTTTGCCAAAAAGTCCATATGCTTTTCTTCACAAAGTAAGACACATTTTTTTCATTTTCACCAATAACTATTGATTTGGATATTTTGATTATGTTGGCTATCTCTTGTATGGTATAATGTTGATTGTTCTCAGTCAATGTCTTGATTTGATCACTATAAACTTAAACTGGTCTACCCAGCTGTGGAGAATAATCTAGCAAAAAATCTCTAGCACAAAACTTCACAAACCACTTTGGACACACTTGATCAGTCACAGCATCTTCTCCATGTACTGCACAAATCTTTTTTGCATTTCAGTTGTGTTTTTACCTTTCTTGAAATAATAAATCATACTATGCCAAAAATGTTGCGTGATTTCTTCCATCTTCAATATTAAAATGGCTAAACAAAAATTCACCAATTTTGATAAGTTTTTTTAAATGCACACTGATATGACAGCTGTCACAATACTATCTAACAAGATTGTTTTGAATGAAGTTAAACGCAACTAATCTCTACTAGAGCCATCCTATGGAAAAAAAAAAATGAATTTTTTTTGGCCAACCCAATATATTGACAGGTTCCAGGAAGTAGGATTTAGACATCTTTGGGAAGCCATTATTCTGCCTGCCACACCCTCTGAGTGAGTGAGACCAGTGTGTGTGCTAAGCTGCTTCCTTCTGAACTACTGGCTTGTAAAGGACTGTGAGGGCTGTGCTATGTCACCTTCCTTGCAAGCCAGCAGGACAGCCTGCCAGAGTTCGTGGCTGGCAATAGAAGACATGAGACTCCTGGGTCACAAACAAAGGATTTCGTTATTCACGGCACAGCAAGCAGCATACCCATCATCACATTTGCATCAGCTCCTCTTCTCTCCAAGTCCCACAGGGATGACATGGGTGAGGCCTGATGGAGGCCTGCACACATCGTGGACTGTGTTGCAGGAGGCGAACCTCAACCTTACAGAACCCGAATCATTTACGATGGTCAGTAAGGACGCCTCTTTTTTTTCCCAGAGGAAGCTACTACTTCTCTCTTCCAAGGTTATTCAGCATGCAAACTCCCTTGAAAAGATAATCCAGAACAAAGGGTAGTTGTTACCTCATTTGCAAGATGTGCAAAAAGTTAGAGACCCTTGGAAAATGCTCCTCCAATATCTTTATGCTACATCTGCATTAAATAACCCCTCCACTTACGTATATGTTGCATTTAAATATTTCTCTAGTGCCTGCTCTATTCCTTCTTATTGCTCTATCGGAGACTTATATATGAAAACATGTTAACTTTTTGGCTAATTTAGTAAACAAATTACCAATGCAAAAAGACAACTTGACCTCAGTTCATAATGAGAAAACAAATATTAGCAAATTTTCTAATTAAGGCCCTGATACAAGCAAGTAATTATAAAGGAAAAACCAGGTGCTAATATTCCCTTGATGTGAAATGTCATTCTGTGAAAACAGTGACTGGGAAAGGCCTTCACTAAGAAGTGGAAGACAGCCAAATTCATTTCTGCATATTAAATTAAACCCATTCTGAAAGCAAGGAATGGCTGCAGCAAGTTAAAAAAACAAATGATTATATAAACAAGTGATTACATTTGATATTAGATGTATCAACATTTATGAATTTACTAATGGGCCTACTCCTCCTTTTTCTGACATTCTCCTAATCATACATTCCTAGTTGTAAGAGCAAAGAAAGCTACAAGGAAGATATTAAACAAGCTAATGATAAACATGAGCTAAGTCAGAAGAAAAAAAGTAAAAGAAAAATATTATATCCTCTCTGTGCAGACGTGATGGTAGTAGATACATATCAATAAGACATATTATTTGAGCAACGTTTTCCCCAACATTAGGATGTCAGACCAAGGGAAAGGTGGCAAACTTCATTCCTAAAAGATAGCTGCTCAAAAGTCAGCTAGATTGTATTTATATTCAACTTATGTAGTAATTATAATCTTGTCACTCAGGTTTTTTTACCCCGTTCTGAAAAACTGAGGTGAAGCAGTATCCCTACTTTTACCATAACCTTGTACTGTAATAAATTATTGCTCCTATATTAAATTTATCAATATGAATGTGTTGACAAAAGAAGCAATTACAAATTGCCAAGGAGCATGACAAACTACAGCAGCCTTTCTTGACAGGTAAAAAGCTGCAGCAATTCAGTGAAAGGCATTAAGGAATTGCCATGAGAAAACATGGATTTTAAATCTGGCCCCTCCCCACCCAGTGTCAGTGAGCTCAAAGCCTCAGTTTCCTCATTTGCAAAGAAAGAATGAAAATGTGTTGCTCTGTCTCTGATCTCAAGGTGAGGTGATGCAATATTTGTGGGAGCACCTTGACTCACGTGTCAGGTTGTGCTTTTTTTTTTTATCTGGATTTCATCCTTTTTATTTTATTTTTGTTTTGGAATTTTCTTTGAGGGAGTTCTTTAGCACCTGTCAACAGTAGACTTTTTAGTACATACTGTAGTTGAAAAACAAGGAGTGTGATCCACAATATATGTCCTATCAGGGTCAGAAATCTCTGAGCTGGTCTCACAGTCCTGGCCAAGCCTCCTGCCCTGCTCTGCAGAAAGAGCTGCCCTGCTGACTCCAGAAGGGGCTGCACTTCTGCAATTTGCTGACACTTCCCCATTTCCTCTGTCCCGCTGTCCCAATGTTTTCCCTCTTGCTCGTCATTCACCCTTTAGTGCCTTTCTCACTCTCCATTTCAACTAGACTCACCCTAACATACACCTGACTATAATAGCTCTTCGTCCTTGTTTTTCATGTTCTCAATACAAACTTCGACCACCATTTCTTCAGATCCACTGATGGCACAAGGACCCCTCTTCAGTGGCTTTGCTGGCTCGCTTCCTGCAGGAACTAATGGGTCTTTGTCCTTTTCTTCACTGACGGCTCTCATTGACAAAAGCTGTCATGCTCTCCGCCTCAGCTGTTAACTGCATGGCCTCCTCTGCGTCCCGGTTTTGTCCCGAAGCTTCTTTGAGATTCTAGTTTCCTTAGTTATCTGCAGATAAAATTCAATAGCTAAGCCAAAATGAATTAGCAGGGACCATCCAATGCGGCCTCCTGCCTCAGGAGGAGGGGAGAATGTGCCACACAAGATGTGTGTTTTCACGTCCTCTTTCAGTGTCTCCTCTAACTTCTAGTCACAACCTGGAGCTATTGCTCTGAAAGTAAACTCTCCCCATATGTCCAAACCAATTCGGGTTTGAGTCTTATTTTTCCTCTTTGATCTCCTCTGGAGAACTTGTCTAAGATTTGAGCACATGATAGAGGGAATCTCAAAGTTCAAAAGTCATCTGGTCCAATTACACATCTACTTTTTAAAATACTATCACCTCCAGTGGGTTGTGCAACCTAAAGGGGAATTCATTTCATTGTAGGTGGTCTGTCCATCCCTGACCATCTCTGACCAGAAGAAATGCTTCAGCTGAATTCACTGAAATCTGCCTTCCTTAATGTTCCATCCTCTTGTTATACTCTCTCCTATCAGGATGTCACAATAGCTTCTATAGTCATCTCTGGCCTGTCTAGTACCATTCACCACTACCTCTCTAGCACCTAACACAGGCCCGTAAAACACATAGGCTCTTAAGAAACACTGTGAATGAATGAATGAATGAGATCTCTTCTACAGGACAGCACTTTGTATCTAAGACATTTATGAAATATAATTCTGGCTCTTCTCCAGGCTAAAAGTCTTTAGTTCTCATTAGGAAAAGTCTAAAGTTTAACACAATGTCTAAATTCAAAATAACAAAAAAAAGATATTAAATTACTTTTTATGTATATGGTTGTATATAGTCATATATGCATTTATTCACATATATAAACAAAAACTAAAAGCAGTCATTAACTTTTAATATACTTTGGTATTGAAAATCTACTCACTGCTAAGTGGTTTTATTTAGTATTATTAAATTAATTTTTATGTTTGGCCAAGAGCTTTGTTATAATATCATTAAACTATTTTTAAAAGAAAAATTTGGACCACAATTCTACTAAACTTCTGCAATTGTTATCGTTTTTCCCCATCTTGTTCATATATAAAAATAACTTTGTTATTGTAAGTATTTGGTATACATTTTGTATTGTACTTTTTTCACTTAAAATTATATTGTTCATATTTTTCTTATCATTAATCCTGATTACTATAATTTCATGGGGTTAATAGTATTCCATCTATCTGATATATCATAACCATTTTCCAATTAGTACTGATTTATAATGTTTCCAGGTTTTTTTCTTACAGAAAATGATGTTAGGAATATTATATACATATAAATTTAATATTATAAATATTTAAAAATATTTGAAATATAAAAATATAGATATTTTAAATACCTTGCCATATTTAAAAGTATTTCCTTCTCTTTATTATCATTTAAAAGGGTTTTTCAGTTTCTATATCTATGACTTTTGTTTGTATATATGCTATCTGTAGTTTTATATCAATGTAGTAAAGGGTTGAAACCTATAAAACTTTGACATTAATTAGAACCTAAAACATAATTTTTATAAATGTCACAGGTATACCTTAAAAGATGCAGTTTCATTTTTAAATAACTAGGATTTTTTTAATTTCCAAAATATTTATAAATATGTCACTAATGCTAGGCGTTATGCTAGGAGCTGGTAATGCAAGAATGAACAAGGCAGCTCCTGGCCCTTAAGGGGTTTGCAGTTTGGAAATGAATAAAGAAAAGAAGATAAGCTGTTATAGGTGTTATGATCAAATGGTCCAAGGCGCTACTCCCCTTCGACTCAGGAATAAAGAGCCCTTGCCCTGGTCCTAGGTTTCAGAGAACCCCACTCTGGCCCTCCTCCACCTGGGCCCCTTCTCTCCTGGCAAAGAGAGAGTGGGGGCATCTGTGGGTCATCCTGGGCACACCCATCTGGAGCCCACACTAGACCCCTGTCTGGGTAGCAGGGAGGCCAAAACCACTTATAAAGCCAGAGCAGACTTTTCTATATCCAGCGTCCTGAAAATGGAGTTTGTATGCATGTCCATTGGTAGATATACAAACTCAGTGCTAAGAGATGTTGTGAATGGGGTTTGAATGCATGGTTTAGGCCTCCCAACACATATAGAAGAAGCTGCTCACAGTTCTGGGTGAAGACAGGAGAGGAAGAGGAAAGAGGAGTAGCCGGACTGAGAGAACAAGGAGCTGGGGCCACTTCTTTCCATAGTCATGTTCTAGGACAGAACTCTGAACATTCTGAAAATTTTAATTTGAACCTAGTTTTCCAGGTGGTTTTGAGGATATATTTGTCAAGGTAGGAGGATGGAACATACTTTATTTGATGGTTTGTTAGCTTGATTTATAGCTTTAAAGTGTTTAACCATATGGAATGTGGGCCTTCATTTATATTCTTGCTCCAAGCCCTACAAATGCTGGGGCAGGCCTGGTTGGTACAAGGTGATACAGGGACATCTAACAGAGATCTAAGTTCATGTGAGGGTGTGTAGAAGGCCTCTCAGGGTGTAATCACATTCAGCAGAGTAGGCTCAACCACAGGATATTCTACTTATGTAACCCAGTATGTTCCTAGACTAAAGGTGAAAAAGTCATGTGCTCATCGTAATAGATGCCAAAAATACATTTGATGAAATTCAAGAAACAGTCGTTAACTTTAAAATTCCAGAATAACAACATATTTAGCAAAATAAATGATCACTAAATACTGATATCATTCTTAAATGGTAAGAACTAGCAGTATTGCCTTTAAATTTAACCAAAGACAAGAAAGCAACTATCATTCAATTATTTTACATGGATCTTAAATTTCCAGCCCATTCATTCTGGTAGATGTTAATTTTTTTCCATTTTCTGGTGGTATTTTCTTTTACTCCATCACTTCTTTAAGTCTTAACGTTGTCCTGGTTTGTTGTCATTGTTGTTGCTGGTCTATACCATTTTATGAGGGCATGAGTTCCATAACATTACTACCTGCTTGATAAAATATAGTTTTGTTTATCTCAAATTTTTCTCTTTCAAGATTCAACAGAAACCTCCATTTTCCTCTTTATAGTTTTTTTATTTGTTTGGTCAACCATTGCCTGGAGCCGGTGTTTAGACCAGGAAGCAGCTCATTATTCTCCCAAATGGCTCCTGTGTCTCGATTATTAATCCACATCAGCTGGAGGCAAATAGCATTCCCTACACCCTCCAGTCTTAGCGCATAATCAGGAACTTGGCAAAGAAAGGGAGTGGTAGTGGAAGTTCTGGCATGGCTGGCTATGAGGAACAAGCAGTTAATTAAATATAAACAAGTCAGATGGCATTTTTAATTTGAGTAAGAATACAAGTCTATTTTAAAGTTGTTTGCCTGGTCACTGCTAGGCATCTGTTAGCTTCCGTGTTTGTAGATTCATTCTCTCTCTCATCCACTTTCTCTCTCATATTTCTAAACTAGAAACTCCCAGACAAGATTTTGATATTTTGATATTCGACATTTGATGGACTGTTATTAAACAATGACTGATGGAAACACAAGACAGCTTTACGAAATTGCAGTTTTGATGTTGCTCTTTGGCTCCTCCTCAAGTTTTACAATAGAACTCCTGAGAACTGGGCTGCTGCCTTTTATTGCATTATCTTTTCTGAGAAAATATCTCATTCTGAGCTTGTATAATTCTATTCTACCCCACAATTTAGGACCTGTGATAATTTTTTGGATATCAAACATATTTATGCTGAACACTCTTAGATTAACTAGAAGGCAGGTCTTTAAGATGCATGCTTTTGATCCTCTCTGCAGTACCATTTTATAAGTCCATAAATCAGGAATTTCATCTAGGATTTGTCTAGTGGTGTCCTACGCCCTTAAATTCAAAGCCTGGGCAAGATCAGAAATTGCCTAAAACTGATTCTTCCATTGTTCACCACATATAATTTTGATAGTAAAAGAGATCAAGATGCTATTTTCAGAAAATAAAATTCTTTACAGTGGCTTCCCTGTATGTCCCCACTGAACTCACTTCCAGCACCCTAGTCCCTCCTTTCTTCTCCATCCCCATTGCACCCACAGCTCTAAGTCACTGAAAGTATAATCAAATGACAGGTGAAGGGCACTGAGATGGCTTCATCTAGCGCTTTAGAGGTTCAACATGAAAAGACCATCCTTGCTTTCCCCTCCCTGAAGGAGAGCACTTTATTCAACTCTATGGTTTGCTTGCCTATGTTCTGACTCTTTCCAGTCTTTGCCTGAATCAAGTAGATAGCTTGACCCTCTGAGGAATTTCTCCCGTCTTTTGTCCAAATCAATTCGGGTTTGAGTCCCTCTTTTCTGAAGGGTACTTCAGTGGATTCTGGTACAAGGATCCCTGGCCTGGGCCTAGGGAATCTCTTACATCAGGGCAGTGCCAGAATGCAAGACTTCTGTCCCCTTCCAGACTTCTGTTCTGGAAAATCAAGTCACAAACAACCCCATACTCTGAGTGGGTAATCAAAAGGAAAAAAATTAAATTTGTAAATAATTCCATGACTCAACAATAATAAACATTGTTGGTACTTCACAGTAATGAATGGCATGCTATGGTGTGGTATGGTATAGCATAAGCAAAACATGAGACATAATTATACTGAATAATTATTTATTTTTTAAAATTTAATTTTAACTAAGTGTCAGGTATTTTTATTTTCTAAATCTGGCAACTCTGTAGTAGCTTTAATCCCCACAGGCTGTTTTCCTTTATATATGCCCTCACTAATAATCTCATATTTTTAAAATTAAGAACAAGTAAAAGAGCATTTCAGGGATAATTTTGCTCAGGAAATTGATAACATTTTGCTACTCATGCAGTGGGTGGAAAATTGTCTCCTTTATTAACTAGCAGTATGTTAACAAAGAAAATGAGTGATTTTAATTTACATTTTTGTGTTATGATTGAGCGTAACAGTATTATGTACTAACTAGTTGATCGGTGCACATCAGTTATTTTAGTTGACTCTGAGTATGAAGTGATGAAACATTTTTATTTAAAATTAAATCAAAAGGTAAAGTTATCAAGATAAAAACTTATAAAGAGGAAACAGAGTAAATTCATGTGGAAAAGATGTAATAATATCATGGCTTTTTCTTCCCTAATGTGTAAGGAAATAAATAAAATTTTTGTAACCCTCTCTAAAAGGAAGTTTCATTTTGGGGAAGAGAATTGAAGATTGTTTTGTTTTATTAATTTAAAATGTTTTGGTTTATTTTAAATGAGAACCTCATCATGGACATGGTTTTTCCTATTTATGTTCACCATAATGTTGTCAACAATGCACTCCTTAAACCTAGAAGTGATTTCATGTCATAATGAGATTGCATATAATATATTTGTGACTTGTCAAGCTCACAAGAAAAACAGAGAATGGCACCTGAACTATATCAACTTCTGTATCAATTCACTGTCATTCTTTTGACAGTATTATATTTCAGACAGTAACTTGATCCATTTTGGCACCTAGAGAAATTTCTTAACAAACTAAAACATTTTCAGAGTGAGATTAACAATAGACACTTTTAAGTAGCACATGCAGGCAAGAATTACAAAATGAATTTATCCTGAAAACCTTTCCAAGTTCTTGTCATTAGTGTAACGATAATGGACAGAAAACAATGATAGGAATACTTTCTTCTGCTTATGTGCAGACCCATTTCCTTTCATTTGTCATCACCAAAGACTAGTGTGGAAGACAGTGGTAAAGGCTGGACACTGGAAAGAGTCTGCAGCTGCTCTTTGGGTGTTTATGGAAAGTGACATGGCATCGGGGCTCTCGCTGAGAGCTGGAGGAAAAGCTGCAATATAATTAGGGGAAAAGCAATTGTCATTCATCTGGCTTGTTCTGACTTCACTTCTTGGCAGTAAAAAGTGACTAAGATAATATGCAAATCTGACAATTGGGAAGTTCATGAGTTAAAGTGGATACTTGATATCACTTCTCTTTTCTGGCCATCAGGAATCTATGCTATGTTGAATATTATTTTCAATGTTGAAATTATTTGTATGGTCAGAATCACTCTGGTATGGCTCACAGTAAATGTGAGGTAGCAGCAATTAACATCAGAATTAATGCATATTTTTAGTTGATTCGCTCTTCAAATATATTTAACCAACTGGTATGTTTTTATCCAAGAAATTTTCTATCCTAAAAATGAGGTGTGTAACTCTTTTTTTCTCAATACATTTGTCACTTTAACTTTGTCATATTGAAGGAGGTCATTGAGAAGATGTTACTACCTTTTGACCTAGGACCTGGACCCAGGCAATCAGAGGACTCCTCTCACCTCTCCTGTCCTTGGAATGTACATTATACCCACTGTTCCCACAGCTGGAACTATTTCAAGGGTGCAACCCTGAGAAATTAATGTGTTGTTGAAAGAATCTGGACTGAACACATGACTGAACCGTGTTAAAACCTCTAGAACTTTCAAGATTCTGGCAGGTGTCTGAGGACACCTACTCATCCTGTAGTCATCCAAGAAACCTCATAGAGTGGTCTGTGTCTTTCTTCAGTTTCTCCTTGCCCTTTGCGTACTGGGGTCAATTTGTGAACCAATGGCCATGACTGATAAGGGATGGGTTCCTATAGAGAGATGTGCACATTTCTTGTTTGGGAGCAAGTAGCGTTAGAACCAGTACTGTAGTAGCCAGTATTTAACTCCCAGAGTATTTAGAAATGCAATGGTTAAGAGACTGCCCTCTGAGCACTGAGCTCTGTGAGTCTGATGCAAGCTTCATTGTCTACTATTGTTTTGTGGCCTTGGGGATGTTATTTAAGCCGCCTAAGTCTAAGTGCTGTCATCTATAAAGTGAAAATGATATTAGTATCTATCTCATATGGTAATATAAGTAGAGAGCTTAGCACAATTCATGGCACATGTAAATATTCCATAAATATTATTATCACAATAAGAAATATTACTATCAAGTTTGAGATACATTATAGTATAATTCACTATGGAAGTGTGACAATCATCGTATTTCCTCATGAGTTTACTCCTCTCACATATGACTAGCTGGAATATTGAGCTAGAAACATTTTTTTTCCCTTGATACATTTTCTCCTAGGAACTGCTGTTGTTAGCAGCATATAGGCAAATGGAAGATGGATAGTGATGTCTTCATGTTAAGCCTGTATTTCTTAAGCAATGGTCAGTAAAGAAACTCGCTTTCTATTTGTCTGGGTGAAATCTTTCCCTTTCTTTCAGAAATGAAAAATGTTTTTACAGAGCCTTTAGGAAACTCTGATATGATAGTATTAGTTGGTAAAAGGGAAAGTAATCGTTTCTTTCTTGTGTACTTGAACAGAGAGCCATCAAAGTAAGTTATCACCTGTTCTCGCATCCCTTAAAATCCTGATTAGTTTTCTAGCAAAAGTACTCCTTTCTGTTATGTCTCAGCACCAGCTCTTACAAACAGCATGCCTGCTTTTACATTGAAACCTCAATGATTATGCTTTAAAGTTTTATTCTTCTATGGAGAAATGACCTGCATGTACTATAAAAACTTATTTTTCTCTGCATAGATCCATAAATATTGGTTCAAATTCCCTTTTCAGAATTCAGATCCTCTTATGATTGCTTTTATGCCTCTTTCTCCTAAAATATTTAAATTTGAAAAACAATACTTTAAAAAAAAACTCCCACCCCTTCCACCATTTTTCAACTAAACTCATGCGAGAGATGAAGTCTAATTTATAATATGAACTATATACTTGGAATCAGAAAACAAACCTTGTGAGCAAAACATTTCAGAAATGCTCAAAGATATGGGGAAAGCACTGAATTTGAAATCAGAAGAAATATTTTTCTTTTCTTCCTCTGCAGTTTATGAACTGTGTGACCTTGGACAGGTCACTAATTCTGTTCAAATCCCAGTTTTATTATCCACAAAATGGGAGTCAGTGCCTGCCTGACCTGCCTCTCTCAGCTGTCGTGAAGAGAAAATAAGATAATGTATACAAGTGTTACATAAATTCCAAATCCCCATTTAAATATTTTTAGCAATACAGAATTAAGTCTTCAGCTGCTTTTCAGAATCTCCTTTTAAAGGTTCCGAAGAGCTCACGGCTGTTTATAATTAGACCGTGCCCTGCCCTGCCCCGCAGCGCGGGAGGGCCTGGGCCGGCCGCCGCCCAAGCTGTCCGCACCGCCTAGCCTTTCTCTGAACCGTAGACGACGCTGATAAGAATTATGCAAAAACATACTGACATTTGGCTGAAAGAATCGTGAATAATTTTCCTTTATCCTATTTTTAACAGCAAACTCTTAAAAAGTCACAATATTGACTAATATATCCCTCTCGTCTACATCATATAATATATTCTTCAGACTTTTTATTATCCCTGGGTGGCTATAAAATCTCAGCTGTTTAAAAATGATTTTTCTCCAGATTTATAACATTCCATAAAAATTTTAGGTGTAAAAAGTATCTTCTACCAAGCTAAAATTGTCCCAGCCACATGGGTGTTTCTTTTTAAAAAGGTGTCATTCTCTGTAGCATAACATCAAGGTGTTAATTTAAACATTCATTTCAAGAAGAAAAAGATCCATGGATATTGCTAATTTAAATTTATTTTTTTACTAACCAGAATTTTATGCCTGATGAAACAGTGTAGATTATGTGACCCCAGAACTCCATTCTTTCTGGTAGTAGAAATAGAAATCCCTTGACATCTGCAAGCATTAAATTCTTGTTTGCCTTAAATATGCTCATTAAACATCTCTGAAGTGTTTAAAAAAGGAATTTTGAAAGACCGTAAGACACGCCTGGATTTGACCAACTGAAAAGTAACATAGGTAACATATAAATTGAAATAAAGTATACCAGCTCATGTCAATAATATAATTATATTGCCTTGTGATCAGATGTGTGAAGCTTGCTTATTTTTCTCCTTATATTCTTTTTGGAAACATTTATCTCAAAATTGGGGAATTAACCAGATGCTGGCCCCATCTGAACTAAGAGGTAAGAAAGATGGAATTTGCCCTAGGACAGCATTTCCTAAAATGGATTCCACAAAACTCTTGGCCCTCAAGATGTTCTTTTAAAAAAAAAAAAAAAATTGTTTACACAAACAAGATTCTATGGTCAAACAAGTTTGTGAAATATTGTATGCCATATCATCCCCTTAAATATCTGTAATATGCATTAGTATGTTAAATAGTTGTATTAGCCCTACAGTCAAGCATATCATAAGCTTATTTGATCTGAGAAATTTTTTTGATATAACAACCCTTTAACATGCTGTGGAACATACAGTTCCAGAACTGTTTCCATCTTGAAGGAATCTGGTACTAGAAGGATAGTAACAGTAGAGATCCAGACTTTAATTTAGTGTCAGAGCCCACACTGTACACTTTCACACCAGGGTTGTGGAAGAGTTTGGAAAAGAAATTCTTAGAGAGAGACCTATTCCTCCACTTGTAGTACATTAAGTTATTGGTCTCAATTCTTTCCCCCTACCCTCACCAAGTCATAGTATTTATTATATATATATCCTCGTCCTGGTCACTCTCTTGGCCCTTGACATGAGGCTTGGCCTTGTGACTTGCTTTGAACAATGCAGTGTTAGTGGATCTGAAATGCACAAGGCTACAGTCTTTTCTGTGAGAAAAACCTGTCTCACATAGCCGCTGTTACAAGACCTAGTTAAACTGGAGTTAACTATCATCTTAGACCCTTAGACCAAAGCCTACCTGGACATAACCTAGATTGGTCAAACTTAGACAACCTGCAGTTACGTGGATAAGATATAATTGCAAATTATAGGTGTGTGCCAGTGAGTTTGGAACTGGTTTGTTTCACTGTGATTTCATGGCAATTGCTAACTTGTATACTACTCCATAGAAGTTTGCGCCAACATAATTAATACTGCTATCAATGTCCATGATAAATGAAAGAGAAATCAAGTGAATAGAAGTGAAATCAAGTGATGTATCATAGGGCAATGATTGGTGAATTATTGGGTTTTTATTTCCTTTAATTCTTAAGTTCTTAAAAAATATGTCCTATTTAAAGCATTTAATTTTTTGATATCTGACTTCTCTTGGTATGGTTATCCCAACATTTCCAAAAAAAAAAAAAAAAAAAATACCCACCTGAACAGCCAGCTTTTCCTACTTAAACAAAATTTGGCTATGAAAAACATTTAAATAGCATGACAATCAATTGGAAAATAAAGAAATATGCAGTTTATATGTTAAGACAAAAAGTCCCACAAAATCCCAATTATTATCAAATTCCCTCAAGAAACTAATTTTAATTTTACTGCTGTTCAGCAAAGGGGATGAGAGAATGAGTGGACCAGAAACTCCCCAGGCTAGGAAAATGGTAGTTCGGGCTAGCAATCCTTGCCCACACGGCTGCTCAGTGCTCCTAGCCAAGACTTACACCGCTGGACCCCAGACAAGGACACCTGTGTTCTTGACAAGAACTGTGCTCCCTTACCCACTATAGCACCTCCACCATCTGTTCTTTTTCTCATTCGTAGGCACCATTTAGCCATTCTCTCCATTTCTGCATGTTCTAGCCTCCTCTGCTTCTTGAATTAGCCAACTCTCCTTGTATAAAATGGGTGAATGCAGAAATTAACTGATTAATGTATGTAAAATTCCTCACCCGGTTGCTCAATAAATGTTGCCTATCTCTCTTTGTTCCTGACTATTCTACCTAGCCTATTATTTTCTTAATGATAGTAACGTGAGCTATTATAAGTTATATAGATATATAGCTATAGACCACTCAGTATATGAATATGAATGGAGTGGTCATAAACAAGAAATTAGTGTTAATAATAGCTGCTGGGATTCACATTGATCCTTCTAGGATTTGACTATGACTAACAGTAATGGCCAACTGAGGAGCACACTACCTAAAGAACAAAGGACCTAGAAGAGGATGAGATCCAGATCTGGTTTTGAATCTTAGCTCTAGAAATTACTGTCTGATAAGTTACTACCCTCTCTTAAACCCAATTTCCACATCTGCAAATTGAAAGTAATGATATTTAAGAAGATACCATCTAAAGGATATCTAATGGGATACTATATTTAAAAGGCTTAGCACAATGCCAAACACATATCAGCACTCAGTAAAACCTTGCTATTGTAACTATAATACAAGAGCTAAGTTTGTATGTGATAATGTATTTACTTTTAATACAAATAACTACCATAAAATAAGTGTGTGATTAGCATTATCTACATTTTAAAATCACTACCTTTACGACCTGATATGCAGGGACAAGAAGAAAGATATATTGTATTAATTTATTTCACTCCTGCCACATTTCTGATCTGCTTTACACATCAGATAGCTGGAGTTTAGGGGTATCCTGGAGAAAAAAACTGAAGGTTAATGTGTGTCATCTACATGCTTCAGAAAATAAGAAAATTACTGGCTGATCATATCAAGGTGAAACATGGGAATGAACCCACTGTGGCCACACCTCTATTTGAAGGCTACCTGGGGGGAAAAAAAAAAAGACTGAAGCACAGCCATTTTAACAAATAGGAGTGGGAGTGATTAATTACTTTTTACTGTCATTCAACAGCTTGTCACCCAGGTAGTAACCTCATTTCTTCAATTCCCATAAATTTAATAGAGGTCACATCATGGCCTACTTGGCTGAAAAGCATTGCTTCTGAAACCCTGATGGTACTTTTAAGTCCACTGATGTGTGAACATAATTCTCTGCATCTCTTAGCTTCACATACTCTGTCTCTCCCATGGAGACACTTTAGTAGATCTATGTGGCACCACGTAGAAAGTTACAAGTAGTGAGCTCTCTGATTCATTCCTCTTTCATGCAACAAGATGATAGAAAACTTAATACCAATGGGTGTTATTCTACAGTGTAGAGCTTCTTTCCATTCTGTTAAGAGAATATAAAAAGATATTTATTGCAATTGAAAACTACTAGTTATGAGGACCTTTCACTCAGAACATTTAATTTAGTTTCTAGAAAGAAATTTTAAACATCACATTAAAACATTTACAGGTAAGAATAGTTTAGATGTTGTGCCTAATTCTTACCCCACCGCATACATTAGCCCACATAAAGAAAATACGAAAAGTAGGATAACTGCAAAGAGATGTCAAACACCAGACTGAATTTCCAAAAAACAAAGCTCCAGGGAAGAACAGATAATAAAAATTAGATTGTTACCTATATCTATTGCATGCCCAAAACAGAGACACAGGCCTTCTGCAACTAGAATTGTAGCAGTCCCCAACTTTATTCAAAAACTCATTTCTGGGGCTCTCAGTACTATTTCATCCCCAACTAACCCCACTACTAATACCTCTCTTTTTCTATCTATACATAAAATGTTAATTCCTTTAACATTTAAGCAATGAAAATTGATAAGCAGCAGATAATCCATAAATGATGAAATATTAATGACTAGCAAATATTAAAAAAAAAAGTCTAATCTTACAAGTAACTAACAAATCAAGTGTAAAGTTTTAAAGAATAATAATAAGCCCAAACTTTCTTAAATAGCTTTTGGCAAAAGAGATGGAAATAAAAGCTATGAATATTTTATTCAGTAAAATACAGATGCATACAATGTACTTAAAAGGAAAACTAAAATAAATGAGTTAAGTATTCAACTAAAGGTATTAGTTGAAGATCTACAGAAAAAAATAACCCTAAAGAAAGAATGAGGCAAAAGAAAAACATAATAACAAGGCCAGCATAAAAAACAAAAGACTAGTGAGTTAGAAAGCATGATGGCAGAATTAATAAATTAACCTGAGAGCTTGTTGTTTTTAGGGAAAACAAAATAATCAAACTAACAATTTTAGTGAATTTGCTATTGAAATTTCATTTAATATCTAGCTTCTCATCAAAACAACTACTACACATATATGGGTTTTCACTGCATTTTCCCTTTAACCTTATGCTTTTAATTTGCCCATGCTTCATTCAAAAATATTTTAGGCTTCACTTTGAAATAAAAAATTAACACCTAATATTATTTTTCATAATTCAAATTCTTCTCACTGATATACTGTATCAGATATGTAGTTTAAAAGTTTCTATTTCCTTATCTACATATTTCATCAAAGACAATGTATACTTTTAGACAAATATAACTTGAGCAAAGTCATTCTTCCTACATTCAAATGCATTTTACCACATTAAAATCTTTCATCTTCTGGAAAATTAGCTTCTTAGCCTTTACAAACATCTGCATAGAAATTTAAAAATTTAGTAAAATATCTGGACTTTTTTTACAATCCTTTTATCAGTATTTTGTCTACACTTACCTTTAAGCCTACCTTTAAATTCAACATATTCTATAAATATTTGCTTTATAACAAAGCTTATTTCAAAGATGTACCCTTTGGCAAAAACAAATAAGTAATATTTGATAAAATCAAGAAACTTCTCTATCTTATAATACTTGATTGATAAACAAGGTTACCACAAATATATATATAAAGCCTACCCAGCAGGCTGCCTGTTTTCCATTTTAATGTGAATTGAAAAATTATCTTTGTCTTTCAGTGTTGTCTTACAGTTTGGTCTCATGAAGTGTTCACTTTAGTACTTTAAGATGGATTATTTTTATTTCTTTTCTGGCCTTGACTCTCATAGAAATAGAAAATATTGCAGACATTAGAAAATAAGGCGTTTATTCTTCACTTTGTTTTGGTGTTCATAAACAAAGCCTTTAATATAATTAAATCTGAAGGTTGACTTCCTGTTGCTATGTAGGGTCTCAATGTCCTCCCGGAAGCTACCCCCGACTACTCCCTAACTGGCCCACTGTCCACATTGAGTGTGCCTGAGAAAGGAAGCTTGTCCTTCCCACCACATTAAAGAGGAACACAGGCAGGAAGGGACCAAGGATATGTACAATGTGTGGCTTGTTTCTTTGTTTGTTTCTATAAAATTTTATATGAGGAGTCCAAGAGGATTGGATATTTAAGACATAAAAAAATAATGTTGATTGTATTTAGAAGATAAAATCAATCAAGAAGATCGAGAAGTTTAATACTGTGACATACTAACAAACAATTTTAGTTTTCTACTCATTTTGTTTCTTACTGATTTGGGCTTTAAAAAGAGCTATGCTATCCAAGAAAAAAATTTTTAAATATGGAATGCTTCACAAATTTGGGTGTCATTCTTGCACCATGGCCATGATGATATTCTCTGTATCATTCCAGTTTTAATATATGTGCAGCCAAAGCAAGCGCCAAAATATTTTTGTGTGTGTGAAAAACGTTCTGTCGAGGTAGTTCTGGGTCCTGTGGGGTCAGATTGGTAGAAGAGCAGAGATGCTCTCTCAAGCTGCCATGTTCCAGTTACAATACTTTCTTAAATTATATTTTAAGGCCTGTTTACAGCCACATTGACAATTGTAAGGTAGGAATTCAGAAGTTATTACTAAATCTGTGTTATATGTTTGTCTCCTTGCTATCCAATTTTATCAGGTTATCTTTATGAAGCATCCAAAGTTAGCATTGACTGAGGTTTTCTGTTGTACTTTCCCCAAGTAGTGTCTGCTTTATTCTTCAAAATAATTGAAAAAAAATGTTTTATAATATGTACTCTGACAGTCCTTATCAGAATAACGGTTGAATCTTTAAAAATGTGTTGGAGGAGATGCAATCTTTACACTTGATCACATATATGTAGTTGTTACAGAGTGAGAGAAAATAGGTCCTATAGCCAAAGAGCTCTCATAACTAATAAGAAAAAGATTAAAATAATAGACAAGAAGTAGAAAACAAGAATGTGCATTAAGCAAAAAAGCTGAAATTTATGAAAAAGTTCTATCTAATATACATTAAATATAAAGGCAGTAATTTTTGCCTGGTAATTAGGTGTAAATACTCAATAAATATTTATTGACCAAATAAATGGAGTAACATTTCTCACCCATCAAGTTAGAAAACAGTTTAAAAAATAATTTGAGTTCTCATAATTCACAGGCTATCAGCAAAAGATAATATAATTAGGTAACTACCAATTCAAACTAGGGATGTTAAACATCTAGAATCTAGATTCTCTTTCAGCTTATAGTTTTTTAATAAAATTAAGAAGAGGAATACATTTTAAAACAGAATATAGCCATTCTCAACCAAATTGCACTTAAAAAAATAACTGCCAATAATCTTACTGTAAATAGCAAGCCAATATTGACTTAATCTATAAAAGAAAATTTAAGCTGTATCACTTAAATGAATAGAACTTAGGATAAAAGAAATTTTATATTAAGGTATATATAGACAGATAGGTATTAACTTTAAATATTAGTATCCCCAGTGAGAAAATTTCCCCCAGTATATAATAGATGGAGATAGAAAAGAGCAAAGATGTAGATATCCTAAGGTCACTAAACAGAAGTGAGGGTGCTTCTCCTTCCCCCATCAAACTTGATTCCAAGGAGCAGTAGGAAATTCTGTGGGGGAAAGAAGTGCTGATCTACCCTTGTCATATTACTGACACTTCTTAATGTTTGGGGTTCTCCAAAAAAATTACTATTTTTTCTCTACAGTTTATCCATAGTGCTCAGAAACCATTGACTTCCGGGAATTTTTATTAAGATTTCCACAGTCTTGCCATGTTTTTCAGATATTGTGGTCTCTGCCAATAAATTCTAATAAATTTTTACTTCTTTTCTTTCAGTAACATTCTAGAGAATATGATTCAGACTCAAATTAATCACCGATCATTTTAATGGCTCCTAGGAGTTTACTTCCGATACCTCTTATTATATTAAATCAAACTTGATAGTGTGCTAGATCATTGCTCAGCTGGGTTTTCATAAAAGCACTGGTATTTAATATGATTTACACCTGGTTTTCTGTTAATATCTTTGCTTATTGTGTGCTTTATTGTTAAAACAGACATTCCTAGCAAATGGTTCTTATTTAAAATATACCATGCTACTAAAATATTTTACAGGAAGCATTTTACAGTAAAATGTTACTTATAGTCACATAATAGTGAACAGAAACAATTTATTTAATTTACAATCAAAATATTAATACCTATAATTTGGTAAAAGTATGTATATATATATATATACATTTTGATTATTTAAAGTATAAGTTATATCCCAAGATTATTAGGATATTTAAAGTATTGTATTTTTTTTTTAAGCTTTGCAGCAAAGGGGCAGCTCTGGGAAAACCATTTGAAGCATCTGCTGGAGATATAGCAAGTGTGGCAAGTTTTATCGAGACCAAGCTTGTTATATGCTATCTACGGATGAGGAAACCTGACCTTGCCTTGAATCATGCACACAGGTAAAACAAAATATTAATAACCACAAGAAGTGCTCTCTATGCAAGCAGAGGACATTATGTGAACCTGTATTATCAATTTCTGTTCCACTTAAATTTAAAAACAAAACAAAAACACATTTATTCATTCCTTGATTTATGTTAAACTAGGCAGTTAGAGAGACCACGAAGAGCACCTCAAAATGTAATGAAAGAAATAGACACAAACACCTAGTTCATAATGCAAGGTGAAATAAAAAGGCAAGTGCCTGTAGTAGCAAATTACTGAAGGAAGAAAGGAGGGAGCAAATAAGGTAAGTAAGGGAAGTGATACTCTTGAGAGGATTTCCAAAATTGCACAAAATATGGAGAACCGTGGAAGGGAATTCCAACTGTGAAGTGTGAACAAAGACTTGAAAGTTTGTTGCTTATTTTGGGTGATAGCATAGCTACTCAAAGGATGTTATGTGGGCACAAGAGCTGTCCAAAGGCATGAAACACTTCTTATCTATGTCCTTAAAAACTCATTTTTCATATTTCTATTACTCTTCAGAACTCTGTATTTTTACATTATCTTGTGACTTTCCAGAATCCCCAGGCCTCTTTTTTTCTATAAAAATATTCCTCTTTTATGGCCTGTTTCTTAAAAGCCTTGTTCTTCTTCTCATAGGTAATAATCAGTTTAATCTACAGCAAAGAAAAAATGATTCTGTTATGCCTTTCAAATAACTCTTTCCTTAGAATTATGATGTGTCTATCCTTCCCTGTCTGACTTAGAATAATTTACCTAGAATATTTGTCTGGTCCATTCTCTGATCTTACAGCCTGTATTCTTTTGGATACAAACAGCAAAACTAATACCAATGTGAAAGAAAAAATGCCTGCCCTGTTAATAACCACTAGGAAATATAACTATCAGTCATATTATGACCTTTTATGTAAGCAGGACACCTGCCACTATAGGAAAAGTCATTTAAAACCCCACATCCATGAGGATGTGAAAGTTCTTACCCAAGATTCTTCACACCCCTAAGGAGACCCCAAGCTTGCAGGCTTAAGATTGACATGAAAGATCAGCAGGTAGCAAAATCACTTTGAAATTCACAAGATAACCTGCCCTGAGAGAAATTTTCCTGCTTAAAAAAAAACAAAAATGACAGAACCTAAGACAGATCCTCTTTGACACTGAAAGAAAATTCAACTCTCTATATTTTCTGGAAACGTTTTATGCAACCACAGTTTCCAAACCCAGTATCAGGACATATGGTTTGTCCAAGAATTATATTACATTTCCATTTAAAAAGAACCAATATTGGAAATATAATGTGTATTTTACTATGTCAAAGTATTGGAATTTCTGAGCTACTTCAGTGACTTGCAAGCATATTGGGAAAAATATTTGAAATTAGGACTAGCTCAGGAAAATCTATGGGCATATGTAAACAATAATGAATTGAAATGCACTAAAAGTAATTATATATCACCTTCTTCATGGCTTTCACTACACATAAAGAGGTCCACCTATATAGCCTACACTTTACGAAAAATATCTTCTGAATATTCAAAAAAACGTAATGAATTTTTGAACCCCTTATAATAATAAAAGTGCTCCATTTGGTATGGTCAAGTCAAAATCTTATTCAGTGTTTTAAAAATAAAAAATGAACGTGATGAAAAATTTCACTAAAATCCAAATATATAAGAAACAGTTAAATGCTACAGTTCCTGAGGATGCAAGGATTACCTCCTATAAATTCACTATTTGGACTTTAAAACTTTTGTTTTAAAACTGAGTGCTCTTTCAAGACCTTGAAAATTGCTGAACGAAGAATAGATAATGGTGTCTAATAAAGTGGTATTCCCTATATGCTAGAATTGACATTTGTGTCTTTTTGCTATTGTCAATTTTTGCTTTGTTTCTAAACTGAACATTAAATAAGAAATGAAAATCAATAGAGGTTAAATAGTCGATTCATACAATTAATAATGCACCAAGTGAAATAAATCATTTTGCTGGGCTTGTACATTGCAGAAGTAAGTGTATATGTTTCTAATATTAAAATGTTTTCACAGATCTCAGATTTAAAAGCAGACATTGAAATACAATCAATAAATATATTTCTTAATTAATTAATTAATTAATCAGGATACTCAATCTATAAATAGCTTACAACCATTGGTAATACTCTGAATGCAAAATTTTGCTTTTGTATTATTAACACATTGTGATGATTGATACTAATCATGGATCAAAATTAAAATATTCCTTTTCTGCATTTATTTGCATTTGCTGAAGCATCCTTTCTTTAATTTTATGTAAATGTGAAGTCTACTGCATATATTTCAGAGATTTGTTAACACAAAAATTATCTTAAAACCATCAAGTAGTTTTGTTTCTGATAAAAATAAGTGCATGCTGTTTTGTTAGGTCAAAGACTATGAGAATCAGAACTTTACAGTTTAAAGTTCAACAAAGGTACATTTAAAAATACCTAGCTGAGTATTGCCATTTAAAATATAATAATGATACATAGTCTCTAGAAATAATTATTAACAAAAATAGTTTTTTTCTAATAACATATTTAAAGTGGCAAATGTGGACATCATTTTTTTTTTACTTCAATCAAAAGTGATGCCTCAATTCATCAGTCAAACATATCAAATCTGTGCTCACTTCATCAAACTAGTGTCATCGTTTATCAGTAGGTGTTTTGAAAACTCCTAGGACTGATTTCTAATTATTGCTCTCTTATCAAGAGTAGAATTATATTTTGATGTATATGATTGTAAGGATTCTAATGATACATGTCACTTTTTTGCATATTTCTTACCTTTAGATTTTGGTTTGTTTTTGTTGCAGAATCTTGATGCCACAAAATGGCAAGCAAGATGAAGTGGAAGTACCAAATACATGGAAAATATTCTGTTTTCAAAATCATTTTATAGGTGCCATCTACATTCATTCATTCATTCAACAAATATTTATTAACTTTCTATGAAGAGCCTGTGCTAGGCAGGGGAGACAATTACAAACAAAAAATATACGGTATTTATACATAGTAGAAAGTAGCAAACAAAGTTAAAAGTAAATATTAGTAAATCTATAAGAAAAGGATGTGATAAATGCTATGAAAGAAATAAATATTATTTCATGTTACAGAAGTAACATAGTATATTGTATCAGATGACAGGGTCTAGAATCTGACTGCTAAAGTTTAAATTCTGACTCCCTTACTCACTAGTTAGTCTGATTTTAATTTCTTTACATAATTGGGCTACACTAATAGCATCTACTTTACAAACACTGTCTCACAATGCTTTGAAAAAATTAAATACAAACCAATGAATTCCTTTTATTCCAGCCATGAAAGGGTCACTAGTATTGAGCCTGCCTTCCTGCCATAAGCAACTGTAAAACTGGACAAAATATATAAGACAACTGTTTTCAGACATCAGACAATAATCACAGCAGGATTTTGATCCTTGAGAGAAGGGAAATATACATTGTGAACCCCTCCACTTTCTCAGCTTTTGGCTTGGGTTATTTCCCTGCCTTAATTCAGGGAGCTACAGATCAAGTTAAACTACAGTCTCACTGAGTTGAGGATGCAGAGACTAGAACCCCAGGCTGCCAAAAAAAGCTGTAATTTACAGGGAAGTTGTCCAAAGAAGGGGTAGCTATGTGAGAACATAGGGGGTAGAAGTCCACACAAGGATTTACTGCAGGTTCTTTGCCACTGTGAGTAGTGAGACTCACATTGGCAGAGATGCCCTGTTCAAGGTCTAAGTACTAAGTGGAAAATACTAGAGAAGCTGCAGTGGTAGAAGGTGTTGGTGTACTAGTGCAAAGGGACCTCACTGAGTACCTCAGACATTCAGCTGAGACCCCAGGAAGGCCGAGCTTTGGAAGTAAGGACTATGTTCTCAGAAAGGACTATACCTCAGGACTAAGCTCAAAGCCCAAATAACAGACAACCTTTAATTGGAAATAATGGAGGCCAAAATACAAAAGAATAACTCTAAAGTTGATGAAAGCAAAATAAATGATGTCAAACCAGAACTCTATTATTCAGCAAAAATATTCTTCAAAAATGAGTGAGAAAAATATATCTTTATATAAATAGATGCTTTAAACTTTAGCCAATCTATACTCTGAGAAATAATAAAGAAGATATTTCAAGCTGAAGTAAATGACAATAAATTTAAATTTGGATCCACAAAAATAGCAAATAAATGAGTAAATATAAAATACTATTTTTCTTAAAATGTATTTAAAGAATATTCTGTTATATCATCTAAGTAAAAGTAATAATAAGGTTACATTATCTCAATGGGAAATATTGAAATACAATACCACAAAGGCCTGTAAGAGGAAGCACAAATGGAATTTTATTACTAAGGTGTTTATGGGAAGTAGTACAATATTAACTCTACGTAGCCTGTGTTAAATTAAGAATTCATGTTATAATCTTTAGATCAGAGTAACTAAAAAAATGTAAAAGTACAGCTAGAAAGTCAATAATGGACTTAAAATTATATACTAAAAATATTTAAGTAACTGATGATAAGTGGGAGAGGAGTAATGAAGAAACAAATAATGAGTGGAATATTGGGAGATAATAAGATAGTGGAGTTGAATGAAACTATATTAATAATTATATTAATTATACATTGATTAAACATTCCATTTAGAAGACAGATTGTCTATCTAGATTAAATCACAAGATCTAAATATATGTTATCTACAAAATAACATAGGTTTAAAGGAGAGAAAAACTACATACATACAGTAAACATTTAAACATGTTCTTATGCTAGTTTTGCCTATGTTAATATCAGACAATATGGACCTCAAGCAAAGGGGTGTTACCAAAAATAAAAATAAGGCTCAAAAAAATTTTGAAAATGTGAAATTTGACAGAGCTTTTTCTCTAACCAGAGTGGAATTAAAATAGGACCCATTAACTAAGGTATCTAGAATAATCCCTTCAAATGCTTAGAAATTAAACAATACACATCCAAATAACCATGAGTCAAATGTAAAAAGATAAAATAATGAAAGGCATGGGTTTAAATCTTTGTTTCATCACTCACTAGCTTTGCCTTTCACAAGTAACAACTTCTCTTTGCCTTAGTTTTCTCATCTTTAAACCCAAGTCCTGCTTAGTCATTCCTGTATTTCCAAATATATCAGATTTGTATTTTATTTCAGTCCCACTACCAAAGACAAATGTTGATTGTTTTCAATGATAATAACAATAAATTTCATATATGCATAAAGGAAACTATTATTTTTAAAATATCTTTTTTGAACCCCAACAGATACTCTCGTAGACAATTTGAAAACTTCTGTGAAAATACAACTTTTGGAGCCTCCTCATTTTCTACAATTTTGAAAATAATTAAAATGCTGAGAGTTAATATGAGCTTAAAGGGTTACAGATATTCATGAGTTTTAGAATTAACTGGTACATACTGGAAGTAACAAAAATTTTAGAAATATTTTCCCAATTTCACAAATGAGATATTTTAAATATAACAACTCTAACAACTTAATAACAAAAGAACAAATAATCTGATTTTAAAATCAGACCAAAGACCTGAATAGACATTTTTCCAAAGAAGACATACATATGGTCAACAGGTATATGAATCGGTCTAACATTATTAATCATCAGGAGAATGCATGTCAAAAGAATGAGCTATCACCTCATACAGATTAGTATTGCTAATATCAGAAAGAGAAGTGATAACAAATGTTGCTGAGGGAGTAGAGGAAACGCTTGTGACACCGTTGATGGGAATGTTAATAAATATAGCCATTATGGGAAACAGTACTGAGGTTCCTGAAAAATTTGAAAATAGAACTACTATGTGATGCAGTGATTCCACTACTGGATATATATCTAGAGAAATGAAGTAAGTATCTTGAAAAGACTCCCGTGCACTCCTGTGCACTCCCGTATTCACTGCAACATTATTCACAACAGCCAAGATGGAGAAGCAACCTAAGTATCCACCAATGGATGAATGGATAAAGAAAATGTAAAATACGTACACACACAGTGGAATATTATTCATCAATAAAACGTAGAACGTCCTGCCATTTGCAATGACATAAATGAACCTGGAGGACACTATGTATGTGAAATAAGCCAGACACAGAAAGACAATACTGTCTGATCTCACATATATGTGGAATCTAAAAAAGGCAAACCCTTAGAAACAAAGAGTACAATGCTGAGCCTGAGGAGTGAGGAAATGGGGAGATGTTGGTCAAAGAATACAAATTTATAAAATGAGTAAGCTCTAGGAATCTAATGTATAATACTGTATTATGTATTTGAAATATGCTACGAGGGTAAATCTCATGTTTTTACCACACCAAAAAAAAAAAAAATAGCAAATATGTGATATATGTGTGTGATAGATGTGTTAATTATGGTAATCATTTCACATTGTATACATGTATCAAAATATGCAGTTTTTATTTATCAAGTATATCTCAATAACACATAGGGAAAATGAGTATAAAAATAGAAGAGCAAAAAAATACATAAAATTTGGCCATTAAATCCAGTCGCTTTATATAAAACAAAATAATTCTCACAATCTTAGATGAACTTAAACAAAACTATAATATTGATAATAAAACAAAAGGGAACATTTCTGGTACCATTTTTTTAGTATGAACACATGTATAAGCTATTAAACATCGGTCTTGGTACTGTTTGTAAGGAGATAATAATAGAAAACACAAAAGAGAGAGGTGAAATTTTACCTGACAATATATAATCCTGGGTACAGTGTCTTGCTTTGGGGAAACGTACAGAGGACTGTTTTAATGACATTGCCATTCATTTCAGAAAGACATTCCATGATCCATACTCATTTTTCTCAACTCAAAGGAAAGGAATTTGAATTAGAAAATCACTGTTTCTTCCAAATTCCAGCCTTCTGTGATCACTGGATTACTGATTGTTCCTTCCAATTGGATAAAATAAGCATAATTTGAATAGGCCTGAATGCATGTTTGTATGAGTCTGTGAGTGTAGAGAAAACAGGGAAATCATGGCATTAGCATTTTAAGGATATCTGATTGGACTCTTTGCAAGTTAGCCACTCTGCCTCTTTGAGAAGTTAGGAATGTTGCAATACTATACAGATCATTTGTATTTTTATGTCTCTTGCTATTTTATCACAATGCAAATATATCTACCTATAAAAATTTCTTCCACTGAAAACTATATTAAGCACTCCCAAAGTTTCCTTTCAATTCAAAAAAAAATATGAACATGCCAATTTCTATTGAAGGGCAGACATTATGTTCATTATACCATACTTCAGAGAATAGCCACAATACCTGTCTGCAGTGCAAAGTCGACCAAATTAAGAAATAGTTCTCAAGCTGGAACAAAAGCAAGCATTTATTGAACACCTACCTTGCAGCACGTATGAATTAGACACTTCATATACTATCTCAGTTAATTCTTCTAATAACTTCTTGAGAAAGTCTCCTTACTACCGTTTTATAGATAAAGGAACTAAATTCCAGCAAACCTATGGCATCACATTAATTTTTCTTTCTCCTAAACATCCTTGCTGTCATTTCATTTCATCCAGAAAATGATATAAAAATCACAGCATCTTTAAAATCTGGAGGGGTTCCCCTACAGGTTGAGGTAGCAGTGGGATGTAGTGGGCATTGTCCTGATATCATAAAATCTGGACTCAGCTAACACATTACTGATCGTTTTCAAACAGCTTGCTGTCCTTATGTGTGATTTGTGGATAATATTTAGCAAATTTACTGAACAATATTGAGGCAACACATCTTGCGATTTGTGATACAAATCACAAGACTCTAACATATATCAACACTTTTCTTCCTTCTTTTTTACCTAAACCTAAAGCCCTGCCTCTTTGTGATTATCACATAAATTAATAAGTAAGTCTTGCAAGGTAAACATATAGTCTTAATTGTGTAAAAAATTTTTAAGTAAAAAAAAAGAATGAAGATTAGAGCAAATTAATTGCAAAAAAAATAATTAAATATAGTCATATGTTATCCAAGGGATACAGATGTCTAACTGTGTAACAATCATCATTTGCTTACCTTAGCAAGAATGGAAGAAGCAAAACCTTGATGGCTCAGTCATCTTATTAGAAGTTTCTTTTCTGAAGAAGGAGGAGGAGAAGTAGGAAAAGGGAAAGGAAGAGAAACAGAAGGAGAAGGGGAGGGGGAATTGAAGGAGGAGGAGAAGAAAAGGAGGAGAAACAAAAAAGTGGGGAAGAGAGAGAAGAAAGAGGAAGGAAGTATGGGGAGGAGAAAACAACAGCTGCCCCCCATAAGAGGAGAATCTGAAGGCTTAGCAAATGTAGAAAAGCAGATCGACCGCCCTCTAGAGTTTTCAATAATGGGCAGGTTATAAAACTGAACCAGATTCCTTGAGTTGCCTAAGTTGCAAAAGATGTGATAAAAGGATCATCCTATAGTTACATTAAATATATTTACAAACTTTCATGTTTATATTTGTAATTTTTTATTACACAGAGCTTGCAATAGATTAGTTAAAATAACTCTACCTATGGCATTCCAGTATTGCCTTCATTATGACTTTGCCATTCCTTTCATGGCTCTTCACCCATATATTCATCTTCTGACTTTATATCCAGATTGAATGCATTTTAGCTTACAATCGTATTTCTTGATGTTTTATGTCTCATCCTAGCTTCACTCTTTCTCTTCTAAAAATTTAGTCTTAGCTCTAGGGTCAGTATCCATTTGACTTTTATCTTTCCTTCTCATGAACTTATTAAAATAAAAAATGGTTTATAAATGAGGAAGCAGTATATTAATGGAATGGCATGATATTCTTATGCAACAATGCATCTGTCTGTCTTTAGAAAGTAAACCTACCAGCTATTGTTGGTTTGCTCCCCTTCTTTGATCACCCTGTTGTTCTTGAAAAACAGAGCAGGGGACGCTCATGCACAGCTCTCATGCTAAGTACTGCCTTTACAAAATGTTTATTTTGACCCAATCCTCAACGATGACAAGAAGGCAGCACAGACATTCCTCGTGGGTGGGTTTCTTCCCATGTTATTGTAAGATGATTCTATTATTTGTTTCCCACTTTCTAATGCATTAGCTCTAAAATCCATTCTGATGGGTTGAACAAACCACTTAGCCTTTCTGCAACCTCTTCCTCTGTAAATTCTCACTGGGATATTAAAAGCATTTGTATACTTGAAATATTCTAAAGCATGTCAATTGCTTGGCCTGGGGTAAGTACAAATGAGAACAGAAGAGATGTTTGTTTCTACTTCTTGCAAGGTCAACTGATTTTTAAAAAGTTGTAAATTTTTCAAAATTAATCCTGTAAATACAAATAAAGAAAAGAAAAAGAAGCTGTAAAATTCCTTCTAATGCAGTTAAACAAGGTTCCACAAGCAAAGGTCTGGATTTGAGTTCCTGCAGCATCACTGACTAACCTTGACTTTCACAAGTCACTTAACTTTTCTTTGCCTAAGTTCTGCATTTCCTCACATTATCTTCCTTAATATTTGCAGCAGGGGTAAAATGATATTATAGATGGGAAAATGTTTTGCAAATGGAAAATATTTGTGCAAATCTGAACTTTAGGCTCAACATTGTGTTTATTTTCAAAGACCTCAGATGACCAACCTGAAACTTTACATGATTCTAGAATTCACAAACTTCTTTTCATGAGCATATTTGCTCTGCTTAACACAATAAATAGTCAGTCTTATCTAATGCTCACCAACCAAATGAAAACTATTTTGGTTGTCCCCATGGGGACATTTGTTTTTAGCCTCCTAATTTGCTGCTTTTACAGGCAAAAAGATTTTCAGACAAGTAATTAGAAAATGGAATAGGTCAAGACCAGGACTAAAACTGAAGAAGTGCTGGGAAATAACAAGAAGCTGATGAATACTGGATGTTCAAAAATGTGAAAAATAATTAAGGAATTAGTTATTTCTGAATTGGAGAACTACCCGCATTTTCAAATTTAACCAACACTGTTTTAAGGGACTAAAGCTTATTCCTAGGATAAACTATAAAACTGATGTTTGGGTCTTACTCTCAAAGCAACTTTCCTCAATGTTTTTCCACCTTTTCAGTCTTAAGGATCTTTTTCTGGGATATTTGACTTGGAGACCTCACCACATAAACTAGGCGATCACATATAGGGGTGTATGTAACAAGAGTCACATTTGGAGCAGACCAGTTTTTATGGAACAGGTAAAAACCATGGCTTAGGCCAGCCCCTATTCATTACATAGCTCTTGTCAGCCTATCTTTGATATTTAAGTTTTCTTCTTCCCTTTTTTCGGTTAGAAATCTCTTGTTGGGTGTGCCCAAGTGGCTCTCACTCTGTTTTACCTTAGATGAGCTGACTGCCTTAAAAATAAAAGTACCATTCTACTCTTCATTTTACTTTACATAATTTACAAATGTGTATTTCATGGATAAGGATATTTTTGTGGATATTTTATATTATTGAGAACATAGGAATAGCCTCAATTAACATTTTGCAAATCCTGGGGTTATCTTGTTACTGCTTTATTTATCTAAACTCTCTCTCACTTCCTCTTCTGTTGCTGTGGCAAGAATTCTTCATGTTTTTCCTCTTTCAGACCTATGACCTTTCCTCATTTTTCACAGAAGTCTTAGGAGTAGCCATATGTTAACTTATAATGCCTTTAGTTTGAAGGGGGGAAAAAGGCTCCGTGATGGCGCTGCCTGTAACTTTGCACACCAGTTACAGTGTGACATACATTCTTTGTGAATCTTCCTCACTGGAAAAAATGCAGACCACGTGCCTTTTCTAGGTTACCTGAGGCGAAATAATTTTGTAATTGTATATAAATGTTCTTATAATATTATCAAGTATTAAGTTTTTGTAGAAAATCCGACTTTCACACAGAAGATAGTAGATTTCACAGTAGTATTTAATTTTGTTTCTCTTTTCGGTGTTTCACTGTAAGATATAAGCAGATAAAAGAAGTCTAATATAAAACTTTACTATATAGTTAACCTCAACCTTTATGCTTTTTTAGACTTTTAGATTATGTAAACTTTTCTTGTAGAACCTGTACAACACATATAGGCTGATAAAGTAGTCTATGGATTTGGGAAGAGAAAATAATGTGAGAATCACATTGAGAAGTCACATGTATGTAGCCCCCCCCCCAAAAAAGGGGTATTTTGGATTTAGGAGAGAGCTTAAAAGGATGGTGTGATATATGCAAATTATTAAACAAGCATGTCCCATGTGCCTCTTCATTTGTGCAGTTAGAGCCTTCATACCAGTATTTACTATTTACTTGTCCTCAAGCTGGTCTTATAACGCCATTATATTTTTAAACATTATTGAGAATCTCAAAGAGCTTTTTCTTTATGTGGGTTATGTCTACAAATATTTACCATATTAGAAATTAAAATGTAGACATTTAAAAATATTTATCTATTTAAAAATAACAATAAACCCCTTACATGTTAAGGTAAAATACATATTCTATAAAAAAATTGTGTGACATTATAAAAGGAAACCGGGTTGTCATATCTGATTCTTCATTCAATATGTTTTAATATGGTTGAACTATATGAAGAAAATCTACTCTGACACAGATGTATATTTAGAAAAGAAAGAGAATGTTAATAGACTTTTTAGATAATCTTGAATAATTTTCTTTGATAATACACCAAGACTTAACAAGTGGTAGTTTCTTAAAGATTGAATGCAATATTGATCCTGAAACCATATCAACTAACTTGTATTCTGTTACAATAAAAGACATATGATCTTCTCTAAACTTTGAATGGATTATTTACCCATATATGAGTTAGTAACACCATATATTGGTTATTTGAAATATAATGCATCACTTGCAAATTTCTATTATGCAAAATTCAGTTATGCAATAGTAAATTTTTAAAATTGCATGTTAATATCACCAATCTCATCAGAAAAGTCTTTAAGCATTGAGTAACTGTCAAGCTCACAGTGAAAGATGCAAGTTTTTTAAAATTCTAATTTTTACTTGAAAGCTCAAACTTTTATCGTTGGCAATAAATAATGTCAGTTGTGTTCCTTTAAATGACAGGCACACATTTTATTTTCGAGAAATGTCTGCCAAATTCCAAGTCTGATAATCATAGTTTGTTAGTTGTTCTTCTGAGTAAAACGTGGTGTTCCATGGAAACAGTGACTAAGCTCGCAAATGCAAACACCGGCGCAACAGCTTTCTTCAAGACAGCTTTCTTAAAGGCGTTATACGTTGGTATGCCTGAGAGAAGTGCTTTATGTATACGGTCCATCTCGTCATGCCAAATATTAAAAAAGATTGAGATTTATAATTTGGGGGGTAAGAGGGAAGTGTATTCAAGTGTAAAGAATATACCCAGTGACTACTAGAACAGTTTTCCATCACTGATTCTATTTCTCAAAGAGTCTGAAGTTTTAAATACCATGGCTTTTTCAACATTAGTGCAAATGTCAATACAGTAAAAAAAGGAAACTAATATCTTCATATCATTATGAAAATAACAATGATATTGTGAGCCCCCTGAAAGTGGCTAGGAACACTTGGGAATCTGCAGGCCATGCTTGGAGAACCACTATACTAGCTCACAGCATCCTCAGTATCCTCCCAGCTTTTGTATCTCTCATCTTTCTTCAGTTGGTTGCAATGACTGTCTTCTTAAAAAAAAAAAAAAGTTCCCATCGCATGCTTGCTTAGTAATCTCTGAAGCATTAATAATTTCTTCCATAATATTAAAAATCCTTTAACTAATAAAAATATTCTTAATAGGTTCCTGCCTTACCTGATAGTCAATTCATTACTTCAGTCAAGCAAACTTACATGGCAGGTTTTAATCTGGTTTGCTATCCTCTATCACCAAATCATTTGGAAGCTATTTTTCCAATTGTATTTCATACCACTCTTCCTTAATTGTGAACATTTCAAAGCGCAGCTCAAAATTCACTTCATCCTGATTTATTTCCAAGTTTTATATTTTTTCTGTCACTTCAGACCCTTTTCCCAGACCTTTTGTTCTTTCCATCTCCTTTGTATGCATCTGACAATGTAACTCCAGTTTCAGTGCATTTGTTGGTTATGTATGTATTTTTATGGTTTCTCACAATTGGGTTAATACTCCATTACAGAGCTAGTTGCTTATTGCCTAACATAGCTCTTTAAACAAAACAAGCACAATATATGCAATTGTCATTATATGCACAGAAATGGCAGAACTTTTAAAGATATTCAGAAAATGTGTTCTTTCCAAAGTAATGTGCTACAACACTTTATTTGGTACAAGTCACAACAGGTTATAACTCTGTACTTTGAGCCAAAGAGAATAGATACATTGTGGAATGTAAAAGTGGGAGATTTAGTTATCTTTGTCAGTAAAGAAAGGATTCATAACCACATTAGAAAACCCTCTGTATTTCAAAGAGAAACCATTAACATTCTCATAAATAGTAGATTTCCCTAATTAAAGCCACTTTAAGAAATGGTAATTTGGTTTATAACTAAACATTGAATCTAACAGTAACAGCTCTTTCCATAATCAATGTCCATATCCAATTCAAATTTTGATTTTAAACTTGCAAACCAGAGTATATAATCTAGGGGGTCAGCCAGGATGGACACTGTATAGATAAATACAGTGCCCATTGTGGTATAATTCTGCTAATTCTGTTAAATCAACAAAGGGAATTCTAAGTGTTTCATAAATTCTAAGAGTTAATGTTTCTCATTTGGTTTAGGAAGTACAGGGGAGTTTTTAGTAGATACAAAATATTCTTATTTGGATGTCATTTATTAGTCTACAAACCAAAAAATAATAATGTTAATATGAGCAATTTTAATGCTTGATCATATACAAATAGTTTTGATTTTGCTGTCAAAAATCCCTCTAATTTTTGACTCTAAAAAAAATGAGCGTCTCACTTCATTGTCCAGTGAAACTATCTAATATAATTCATTATATTTTATTTCAGTTTATTTTAAAGATTCTTGCATAATTGCCCATTGAATGCAGCATAAACAATAATAGAATGCAGGAAGACATTTATTTCCATATAAAAGACCTACTCAACATACTAATTTAAGTTTGAATTTATCCTACCAACTCTTTTCTTTAAAAACTGTACAATATCTAGAACATGGTTTATACTCATTGATTGTAGCTGAATGAAGCATTCTGGTAGGTTAGAACAGAGGGAAATTTATTAATTGTACTTTTCAAAGTAATCGTTCTCAAATGCATCCCACCCAAGTAACACAGAGAACAGAAGAAACGTGATATTTGTCAGGCTGCTCTTGAACCACCGTCATCACTAATCCTCCCCCAACCCCGTCAATGTTACATAGACAGATGAACAAGGCTTTATATCTACATCTTTGGTTTCTGAATCTTGATAGCTTTTCTACAAGAGAGTTGATAGCTGGTATTTGGTTCATGGATCCTGAAGAAAAGATTATAGGACCAACACTATTATTTTTTTAAGAGAACATGTCAAGAACAAAAAATGAAAATGTCAAAAGATAGGTTGATATACTGTATTACTTAAAGACTGTTTTGTTGGGAGAACTGACCAAGTGATTTACTAACAGCTTTTACTGGACAGTCTTTGGATTACAATGTAGATGAAAAATAAATGGGGATTCATTTCATGTTTACTCTGCCCAGGCATTTGACAGATGGAGAAAAAAACGGGAAAGCACAATTCCAGTCTAAAAACACATAGGGCTTTTTTTATGTTTTCAAATTAAGAAAAACAATTTTGTGTTGGAAATTTTTCTCAAAGGCCCTACTTACCTCTCTCTACCTCTATATCCTTTAGTTATTAAACTGTCTTTCATTTCTGATCACATCTGTATAAAGTTAGTATATAAGATTGTATAGGCTTAACATTCAACTGGGACATAGGTGCAAAAATCAGTGGAGAGAGGCCCTTGATAGATTCAGGTCGCCGTAGATGTAGATCTCATCAGAGAACCTTAGATAAGGTTAGAGGTCTTTGGTGTCTCCTTTGAAAGAGTGTGTTCAGTCACTCAGTAACATTGTTTTATTCCAGAAACATTCATTGAGTGTCCATTATGTGCCAAGTATTTGCTAGGTGTGAACATATAAAGATAACTTTTGGTAAGCATTACTTCCTATTTTGGAGAAGTCTCAAATGTAAAGATCCAGTAGCATGTCTTTCTTATTTTTGGTGATTATTTGCTGTATATTAACTGATGATATTCATGTTTTTGGAAGATATGGAAGACTAAAAATTGCCTTCCTTCTAAAGTTTTGTATTTCTTGGTGTTGATGACCCATTAAATTTGTTATTTGAATTCTTGAACCTTCATATTCCTAACAAAAAGAAATCTCATACTTAAAATGTAAAGTAAAATATATTTAAACATAGATCCTAATCATCCTTTAATGTGTATTTATTACTAACTCTATAAAGAAGACAATATAACATCTCCCTTCTATTTTTCCGTACTGTGAAAATATAACAATTTTTGAAGTATTTATCCCCTTAACTTTTGATCATATAAAGAAACAAGCTATGTGTTGTTCATTTGAGTAATTCATATTTTTCATATTTAATATTTCCATATATAATTAATTGCAATGAGGCAGGGCAAAACATCAGGGATGATATTTGAGTTATTCCCCTGTTTGGCTTCTTCTCTAAATTTCTTTTCTTCTGTGCCATGTACATGCTGGGATCTCAAAAATATGTGAGAATTATTTCTTCTTGCTGTTTCCTTAAAGAGCTAACTTTTACTTTTATGCTTTTGCAAAAACATACTTTGCTACTGTTTTGGCAGGACTATGTGCTTTATTCGACAACAATCTACCATAATTTTCTTATTTCAAAAACCAATGCCTTTAATTCTAATTTTATACTCTAATACTTTATAAAATAGTTCCATTTCTCCCATGCAAATTAAATCAGGCCATTCTATTGTTCTGTCTTGCTTGTCAATGTAAGATATTTAAAGTGAGCAATAGACTTCCCAGTTCTTCTCAATTGATTGAGGGCTGTTATATTTTATTTTAGCTTTTAATCCTAATCATCAATCCTTTGCAGTGAACCAAGCGACCAAATAAGAGACAATCACTAAGATTTCCCTGAATTCTCGTGTAGTGACAGCAGTATTGCATGAGTTTTCTTTACATTCCCATTTCTTCCACCTACTCAGAATTTAGATTACTAAATTGAGATTTAGTATTATGCCAACAACCCATGCTGAAAGAAGCTCTAAAAAGCAACCGTATGGAACACTTTCTGATTTTTCTGTAAATCCGTTACTGAGGACAGATTGCTTCATTATAGGGCATCTTTGGAGAAGGTGATCTTTCTGATTATACTTCAAGAAATATTTGAATTGAGCAACTGGCTTGTTTAAAACAAACTGTATACCCCTTTTTCATTAGCTACCAGCAAATCTAGAAGAAAACGTGTAATCCTTCTCAACCAGCCTCTTAGAATTTTACGATGTATTTAATCTCATCCAAACTTCCTCTTAATTCTCCTACATTTAATCTTGCTTTTCTTATTCTTTTTTAAATTTTTAATTATGATAAAACACACATAATGTAAAACTTATCATCTTACCCATTCTTTAAATGTGTTTCAGGAGTGTTAAATACATTCACATTGTTGTACAACCAATCTCCAGAACTCTTTTCATCTTGCAGAATTAAAACTCCATACCATTAAACAACTTCCCATTCCTCTCTTACCTTAGCCCCTGGCAATCAGCATTCTACCTAATGTCTCTATGAATTTACCTGCTCTAAGTAACTCATGTAAGTGAAATTACACAGTATTTGTCTTTTTGTGATTGGTTTTTTTAACCTAGCATACTGTCCTAAAGATTAATCCATGTGTGGTATTTTTAAGAATTTCCCTTTTTAAGGTTAAATAATATTCCATTGTATGTACCCATATATGTCACATTGTGTTTATCCACTCAACTGCTGATGGGTGCTAGTGATGCTTCCACCTTTTAGCCATTGTAGATAATATTGCTATGAACATTGGAGTACCAAGGCCTATATTTCAATTTTTGGATACATACACAGAAGTAGAATTGCTAAATCATATTGTAATTTCATTTTAAATATTTTGAGAAATTGTCATACTGTGTTCCTTAACAGCTGCATCATTTTACATTCCCACATACCATGCACAAGGCTCCAATTTCTCCATATTCTTACCACACTAGTTATTTTCTGTTTTTTGAAAGTCATTCTAATAAGTATGATGTGGTATCTTATTGTGGCTTGATTTGTATTTCCTAATTAATGACTCTGAGCATCTTTTCATGCACTTATTGGCCATTTATACATCTTCTTTGAAGAAATGTTTATTCTAGTCCTTTGCTTGTTTTTTAATTTTTTTTATTGTTGAGTTCTAAGAGCTCCTTATTTATTATGTATATTAACCCCTTCTCAGATATAGTATTTGCAAATATTTTCTCCCATTTCTTTGATTGCCTTTTCATTCTGGTAGTATTTTGATATAATCTAATTCATCTATTTATTCTTTTATTCCCTGTGAGTTATTTTTACTTTAATATAAGTATTCTATAAACTGCCTCAAACTCTCATTAGAACAGAATACAAATAGAAGATAATGTAATTACTTACTTTTCAACATTAAGCATTTTGTCATTTTTGTATGCTATTTTAATTTTTTGGACCTTGTTATTATGAACCCTTTTTATTTGTTAATGGCATGAATAGAACAAATAGTACTATTGTATCTGAACAAAATTATCTATGGAAGGAGACAATTCTCCATGGGTCTCCTGCTTTTATTTACTTGGATGTTCTTTGAAAAAGACACTGACTGACTTTTGCTCTAGGTTATCTTTTAAAAGATAGTGTAATAAATAGCTTTGGAAGAAAAGTCAAGTCTGATTACAGACCTGGAAGACAGTTAGTGTCTCCCTCTAGAGTTAAGGATAGGCATGCTTACAGCTGATTGTGAAAGGTTTACATTATGTAAGCTCAGCATTCCTCTCCTGTAATGCAACCTACTGCATGTGAAGGTGTAACCTGACCTTCTTTTCATTGCCATGTGGAAATTTTAGCAGTACAACAAAACACTGATACACAGCCTACTGCCATTGCTATGACTAAGAAATTCTCCTTTGTCTCTGGCCCTGGAGATTCATGTCTTCTACATGAATCCATGAAACGATCTCATGCGAACTTGTTAACTTTCAAGCAGGGAAAAACTCGGACCCTTCACCGTGCTCAACAGTGTATTATGAGGGATTTTAGTGATTATACTTGAAAGTCATTTAGTCTCATCTCCCACACAGTCAAGAATTTCTTCTACACATCCTGACAGATGGCTTTCTAAATATCACTTAAAAGATTCCAGTAATAAGAAACTCTCCTCAAACACTGTTGCATCATTAATAAGTTTTTCTTTATGTTGTACTAAACTATTTATAACTTTATAATATTGGTTTTGGCCTGGACTCATCTGGTATTATATAGAATTGAAGAACAGAATAATATGGTAGGTCTTTGTGTTTGGAATTACTTAGTCTCCACTAATCTTACTTAACTCTCTAAATGTATCATTTTCATTCCATATTTTTCACACACTCTCCTTCAGACCCATTGGACACTCAAGACATACTCCAATATGAGGATGATCCTCACAGATGATCTAAACTATAGGTGGATTGAAGAAAACTGTATGGCTAAATTACAGTTCAGTGAAAATATCATATACTATTTGGACACAATACCTTTGATTGATTTCATGTAAAATTTTATTTACAGTTTTTGTAGCTCTATCATTTTGTTATATTACATTTTGCTTGTGATTGGTTTAAATATTCAGACTTTTTCAACATGGTCATACTCAAGCTGTGATTCTATCTATAAAATTGATTTTTTTTAAATTCATGACATCAGGTTTTTATTTTTAATCAGTCCAGATCATTTTGAACGTGGCTTCTGCCATCAGTGATATTCGTTCCTTGTTAGGTACAATTTACAGCTTATGCCATCTGAAAATTTTATAGGCAACCTTTCAATTTCTCAAACCTTAGTTACTAATGGATGTGTTAGCTACAAAAAGGGCAAAGAATAAGCCATTTAGTCCTTTCTTTAGTAATAACCCAGACCATCCTTCCAGAGTATTGATCAGCTGTTCACCACGTGTAATCTACTGAATGATGTCATTATCCAGCATAAATGTCACCAGCTTATCCATAAAGATATCATGTTTTGGCAAAATATTCCATACCCCTGGCATTTTCTAGATCTACCAACCATTTCTAAAACAGTATGTTAGCACTTTCCTAGGACAGTAAGAGGAGTGTCATTCAGGAGAATTAACGAATGTTAATTCACTTCGCTAATGACCAATCAAGATAAAGCATACAGGACTTAGGCATCATTGCCTAAGTGAGAAATTGTTTCCCTGATCTCTACTCTCATGTAAAATTAAGAACTTGAGACCCTGAGGAATGATAGCTAACATTCTTATTCACAAAGTCCTGGCAAAAATCCATGACTTCTTGTGTAGAAGTAGAAATAAAACATATTTGTCTTTGAGGAAACAGGTAGAAAACTCTCCTGCCTCCATTGCCACCTTTTGGTGTCATTAGAAATAGTCTATACTTTTGTTATGGTGATAATTATAAATTTGTCAGAATGCATCAAACTGTATACTTTTAAGAGGGTGAATACTACTACATGTAAATTATATTTCACTACAACTAAATTAAATAAGTATATTAAAGTAAGTTTATTTTCTAAAAATTAGAGACTATATATAAATACCAGAAAAGAACATGAAATCAATATCGCCTTTAAAAACATTAAATTTTGAAATGGTAATAATCACTATTAAAATTAAGGTCTAAAGCTATGGTACATATATACAATGGAATATTACTCAGTCATAAAAGGGAATTATTTTGCTATCTGTGATGACATAGATGGGCCTAGAGGGTTTAGGCTAAGTGAAATAAGTCCATCAGAGAAATACAAATACCATATTATTCCACTTATATGTGGAATCTAAATAACAATGTAAACAAACAAATAAAACAAAGAGATGCATAGATACAAAGAACATACTTGTGGTTGCTAGAGGGGAAGGGGATTGGGGGGATGGGTGAAAAAGGTGAAAGGATTGAGAAGTATAGATTGATAGTTATGAAATGGTCATGGAGATGTAAAGTACAGCATAGGTAATATAGTCAGTGATATTATAGTAACTACATATGGTGCCAGGTGGGTACTAGAAATATCAGGAGGAACACTTTATAAAGTGTATGGCTGTCTTACCACTATGCTGTACACCTGAAACTAACATAAAATAATACTGAATATAAACTGTAATTGAAAAAAATTTAGACATTTTTAAATAAAAATAAATAATATTTTTGTTTAAAAAAAACACGTATGTGTAAAAAGATTTCCCAAGGAATCTGAGTGAAGTAAAGGTATCTATCTGGAAGTTTTATGTAGATCGTTGAAAATCTTATAAGTTTACTTTCAGTGTTTTCTAAATAATAATGCCTTACAAATTAGAAATATATTATTTCTTCCACATATTATTAAACATTAAATGCTATACTCTGTTATTTATGACTCTTGATATATCTGAAAAGCAAAAGTGCACAAGACATATTCTCTATTTATATTGTAGTATGATCAGAAATTAACAATAGACATTTTAATAAGAAAAACTACACTGTTGAAATTGAGCAGTGTTAATCTAAATAAAGTTTTAGTTAAAGAGGAATTAAAATCTGTAATTAGAGACTATGGAAAAAAAACTATGAGAATAAAGCATACTCTATCATTCTTAAGGATATGATAAAAACTAGATCAGTTTTGAAATTTTATAGCTATAAAATCTTTATTTAGAGAGAAAATATAAATAAAATGAATAGTAAATAAAGAATAAGAAGAAAAATAATAAAACCCAGAGAGAACAATAATGGGTTAACAAATATAAAGTCGATATGAATGAATTGGAAGACAAAAAGAATAATAGAATGAAGAGTTAAATCCAAATTAATTTGGGTGAAAGATTAAAAAATACAAACCTCTGGCAACTCAATTCTTGCATAATATTTTATAAAAATCACAGTATAATTAAAAAAATGTCCTGGTTATAGTTCTGTTTTATTACTCACTTTCTTTTTTTAAAGATTTTATGTATTTCATTTTAGAGAGGGGACAAAGGAGGAAGAGAGAGGGGGAGAGATACATTGATGTGTGAGAGAAACATCAATCGGTTGCCTCTCTCATACTCCCTGCCTGTGACTGGGCCTGGCACCCAAGCATGTGCCCTGATCGGGAATCAAGCCAGTAACCTTTTGCTTCGCAGAATGGCACCGAAACAAATGAGTCACACCAGTCAAGACTAGTCACTTTCTTAGTTCTTAACTTTAATATTGTGTTTATTAATTTTAAGCCTTTTTTAAAATCATTAATTTCAAATTCAAATCATAATCCACAATTTCATTGGTCACAAGATTATACTCATAGATTCAAAGTGTGTTTGAAAAAAATGAAACATTTATTTTTATATTAACTCTGGAAAATGATAAATTTTTCTCAAATCAATTCATAATCAAAATTATAGTGAAATATTGAAGCATCCCTAGACCACTTTACTCAGTTAAATTTCTTTTAAAAAACTTTTAGCCTGTGCAGTAAGAGAAGAAAAAAAGATGTAAATATAGAAAAACAGAACCAACATCATTATTTTCAGATGATGTGAATAAAACTAAATTATTGCAACAATAAGTCATAAGAATGGAAAGTAAGTATTTTTAAAGTACATATACAAATGCTAACAATAAGAAGTTAGGAAAGAGCTTCTGCAAGATGGTTTCATTGGTAAACATGGCTTATCTCCTCACACAACCACATAAAAATTATAACTAAACTGTAAAACAACCATCATTCAGAACCATCTGAAATTAACCTGAATTGAAGTCCTACAACTAAAGAATTAAAGAAGAAACCACACCAAGACTGCTAGGAGGGGTGGAGACTTGGAATGGGCTGACCCCATACCCAAGTACCTAGGAATAAATGTAATCAAAGAGATAAAAGACCTGTACTTGGAAAACTATAGGACACTGAAGAAAGGAATCAAGGAAGATACAAATAAGTATACACCATGACATATATTGGAATAATTAACATCATTAAAATGTCCATACTACTCAAAACAATCTATAAATTCCAGATTCAATGCAATTCTTATAAAGACACCAACGGCATATTTTGCAGACCTAGAACAAATAATCAAAAATGTATATGGATAAAAGAACAACCCTGAAAATGCCTCAGCAATCTTGATGAAGAACAAAGTTGAAGGAATCACAATATCTGATATCAAACTATACTACAAGGCCATTATAATCAACACAGCCTAGTACCAGCATAATAAAAACAGATGATGGAACAGAATAGAGAGCCCAGAAATAAACCCAGGTCTTTATGGTCAATAAATATTTGACAAACAGGCAAGAGCATACAATAGATTAAAGACAGTCTCTTCAATAAATGGTTTTGGGAGAACTGGACTAGTATAAGCAAAAAAATGAAACTAGACAACTATCTTACACCATACACCAGAATAAACTCAAAATGGATAAAAGCCTTCAATATAAGTCATGATACCATAAAAATCCTAGAGGAAAACACATGCAGTAAAATTTCAGATATCTCGTGCGGCTATATTTTTATTGATACCTTTCCTAGGACAAGGGAAATAAAGGAAAAATACACAAACGGACTACATCAGATTAAAAGCTTTTGCACAGCTAAAGAAACCATTATCAAAATTAAAAGAGAATTAATTGTATGAAAGAATGCATTTGTCAGTGATATATTGGGCAAAGGTTTAATTTCCAAAATATATGAGGAACTCATACTATTCAAAATCAGAAAGATAAACAGTCCAGTTAAAAAAGGGAGAAAGGACTAAATAGACACTTCTCCAAGGAGGACATACAGATGGTCCATAGACATATGACAAAAATGCTCAGCATCACTTGCCATCAGAGAGATGCAAATTAAAACGACAATGAGATATCACCTCACACCTGTCAGAATGGCCATCATCAATAAATCAACACACAAGTGCTGGTGATGATGTGGAGAAAAGGGAACACTAGTGCCCTGTTAGTAGAAATGCAGACTGGTACATCCACTGTGGAAAACATATGGAATTTCCTCAAAAATATTAAAAATGGAACTTCCTTTTGACCCAGCAATTCCACTGCTGAGAATATACCTTAAGAATTCTGAAACACCAATTCAAAAGATATTATGCACCCTAATATTCATAGCAGCACTATTTACAATAACCAAGATTTGGAAACAGCCTAAGTGCCCCTCAGTAGATGAATGGATAAAAAAAAACTGTGGTATATCTACACAATGAACTACAACACAGCAGGCAGAAAGTAGGAATTCCTACCTCTTGCGACAGCATGGATGGAACTGGAGACTATTGTGCTGAGTGGAATTAGGCAGTCGGTGAAAGACAAATACCATATGACCTCACTTATAAGAGGAATATAATGGCCCTGACTGGTGTGGCTCAGTGGATTGAGTGCTGGCCTGTGAACCAAAGGGTCACCATTCTGATTCCAGTCAGGACACAACCTGGGTTGTGGGCCAGGTCCCCAGTAAGGATGCACAAGAGGCAACCACACATTGAGGCTTCTCTCCCTCTTTTTCTCCCTCCATCTTTTTCTCTCTAAAAATAAATAAATAAAATATTTTTTAAAAAAGAGGAATATAATGAACAAAATAAACTAATGAGCAAAAGAGAACCAGAAGCATAGAATCATGGAACAGATTGACAGCTGTAAGAGGGGAAGGAGGAGGTGGGGACTAGTTGAAGGAAGGTGGAGGGATTAATCAAAGAACCTATAGGAAGGACCCATGGACATGGCCAATGGTGGGGGGACTGATTATGGAAGTAGAGTGTTGGTTGGGTCGACGGGGGTGAAGGAGAAAAAGTGGGACAACTGTAATAGCATAAACAATAAAATATTTAAAAATAAAAAACTAAAAAATAAAAATTGTGAGGGATATCTAGCAAACGAAGGGCCCCAGTCCAGGGTTCCATTGCCAGGAAGATAAGTCTGCCTAACTTCTGACTGTAAAAAACAGTGATGATTAAGGGTGTAGAAGACAGAAACTTCTAAAATCCCAAGCAGTTCCTATTATAGGGCCAAAACACAGGGTCAACACACAGACAAACTAAGATTCACTCCCTCTGAGTTCCAGTGCCACAGCAGATCAAAAAGCATCAGACATACAGGGAGGGACTGAATTATCCATCATTAGTGCAAGAGTTAGGGGCAGTCTTCTCGCAGAAATAGTGCTGGCAGAAGCCATTGTTCCTTTTCTGTGCCCTCTCCTTACAGAGCCACAGAGCTGTCAGGTGAGTGCCATATCTGAGACTCCTTCAACCTCGTCCACACAGTTTGCCCCACCCTGGTGATTCCCTGGGGCCCTGCCCCACCCAACTGTCAGGCACACCCAACCTGTTTCTAGTGGCTTTTCCATATGAATGGCTTGCCTTTGCCCATGCTTCAGATTTCCCTAAATTCTCTCAAACAGGCAGCATCTGACTTCAGTGAGTGCATTACCTAAGTTCCTTAGGCCTGGCACTAGCAACAGCTGGCGTTGGTTCACAGGTTGGCCTCTCCTGGACATTGCCAAGCACAGCACAAGTAGCAGTCATCTGCAGATCACTCTGTAGCTCATGGTGGGTGGTCCTAGACAGAGCACAGGCAGTGGTTGACCTTGGACATGCCAACAGCAATCAAGGCTTAACTACAAGAAGAGAGTGTACACAGCCCACACAGTGGACACCCCTTCAGTACTCAGCTTGAGTAATAGGAGGAGCTGTGCTACTGGATCTTACAGGACACCAACTACATTATACTACTCTATCAAGACTGGGAGACATAGCAATAATACCTAATACATAGAAACAAACACAAGGAGGCTGCCAAAATGAGAAGACAGAAACATGGCCCAAATAAAGGAACAGAACAAAACTCCAGAAAAAGAACTAAACAAAGTGGAGACAAATGATCTACTAGATGCAGAGTTCAAAACACTGGTTATAAGGATGCTCAAAAAACTAAGGACCTCAATAGCATTAAAAAAAATCCAGTCAGAAATGAAGGATACACTAATTGAAATAAAGAACAATTTACAGGGAATCAAAAGTAGAGTGGATAAAGCCAAGAATCAAATCAGCAATTTGGAACATAAGGAAGCAAAAAACAACCATTCAGAACAGCAAGAAGAAAAAAGAATCCAAAAAAAGTGAAAATAGTGTAAGGGACCTCTGGAACAACTTCAAATTTACCAACATTTGCCTCATGGGGGTGCCAGGAGAGAAGAGAAAGAAATTGGAAACTTATTTGAAAAAAATGACAAAAAACTTTTCTAATTTGGTGAAGGAAATATACATACATGTCCAGGAAGTACAGAGAGTTCCAAACAACATGAACCCAAAGAGGCGCACACCAAGGCACACCATAATTAAAATGCCAAAGTTTAAATACAAAGAGAGAATCTCAAAAGTAGTAAAAGAAAAGCAGCTGATTACCTACAAGGGAGGTCTCGTAAGACTGTCAGCTGATTTTCTCAAAAGAAACTTTGCAGGCTATAAGGGACTGGCAAGAAATATCCAAAGTGATGAAAAGCAAGAACCTACAACCAGGATTACTCTAAGAAGAAAAACTATCATTTAGAATCAAAGGACAGATAAAGAGCTTCCCAGACAAGAATAAGCTAAAGGAGTTCATGACCACCAATCCAGTATTACATGAAATGGTAAAGGCCCGTGTTTAAGAAGATCAAAAATATGAACAATAAAATGTCAATATACATATCTATCAACAATTGAATATAAAAAACAAAAAAGAAGCAGAATAAAAACAGAATCATAGATACAGAGAATGTTTTGCTGGTTGTTAGATGGAAGAGCATAGTGGGAATGGGTGAAAAAGGTGAAAGAATTAAGAAGTACAAATTGGTAGTTACAGAATAGTCACAGGGATGTATAAAGTACAGCGTAGGTAATAGAGTGGCCAAAGAACATATATGCATAAACCATAGACATGGACATTAGTGTTGGGAATGGCCAAAGGGAGTTGGGGGCCGCTGGAGGGAGGGAGACAAAGCGGGGAAAATTGGGACAGCTCTAATAACATAAACAATAAAATATAATTAAGAAGAAATTAGGAAATATAATGCAAAAAATCTCATATTTATTATGCATATATGTAGTGCTTCTCAACCTTTAGTATATATACAAATCACCTGATGGTCTTGTGAAAATACAAATTTAGTATGTTTGTAGGATGGGGAATTAAGACTTTATTATTTCTAATGAGCATCTGGGTGCTAATGATCATTCTTTAAGTAGTAAGGTATGTATACACGCATACATATATAATATAAATTACATGCATATATTCTCATGTATAATTTTAAAACTTCAGAATTAACAAGAATAATGTTACTAGATTTTTATAGAAAAGTGTTTGAATTGATAAGAGAAAAGTCACATTCCTGGATGGAAGACAATAGTACAAAAATATCTATTCTTTCTACAAATTAATCTAATGCCTTTATTTAAACACCAATGAAAAACACCAAATGCTGTATTTTTCAACTTTAAAAATGAAGATTATAAAATTCATCAGGAAGAATAACTATGTCATATTAGATAACAAAGTATTTTACAAGTGGACATTAGGCAAGTCTTTCCCTTCAGGAAACGAAAGTATATTTTTGAATGACAATAACTAAAATAATTTGTTTCTGTCACAGAATCAGACAGATGAAAAATGTGTGGTACAAAGTCCAGTAATCAATCTAAATGCACATACAAATTTAGTATAAAATAAAAGTGGTATATGAAATCCCTGAAAGAAGAATAAATTATTTGACAAGTGAATTGAGATATCTTGTGAATAATCACCAAAATAGACATATTCTAACCTCACAATATTATGACCTTAGGACTTAAAACAAACACACATGCACACATGCATACACTCAAAATTATGTAAACTTTAATATAAAAGGTAAATTTTAAAGCACTAGTAAATAAAAAGCATAAGATATGTCACAGGGACTGAATTTATAAAGAAAATAAACCTTTTTCTATCATAATATTTATCATTTCACATGATCCTTCTCTTAAAATAGGGTTAGTCAATCACGTGAGCAGCCGTGGCCCATTGCTAACACTATCTCCATTTTTCTGGCAAAAAATTTGATGACTTCTATAATTTAGTGATTTACTCTAACATGATTCTTGTTTTTACTGAAAGCCTTATCTATATAGTTAAATCAGAGTTATTCCCTCTCCTATAAAAATCAGACCATTCAGCACAGAGATCTTCCCTCTTTAATTATAACTGTAGGTTTTTTTATTTTGTTTTTATTTTCACTACAGCCAGCCCCAGATTGTCCATTTTGGTCATAGATGGCCTCCTACAGCTCCCCAAATGGCATCAAATGATAAATGACTAAGAAATTTTTAAAGGCTAACCCAACCTTTCTTCTACAAGTTATGCACAAGATAAAATACATCTTTAAAAAGGGATGTCGTTTTGGAGAGCATCACAAAAATTAATAAAAATGTAAAAACTAGGCTTCATAATTACCAGTAGAATTTTCTTGCCAAATATCAAACAGGACATGCTATAAACACACAGTAAATGATGCAATAATTGTAAGGATCAAAAATAATAAATTGCCAGATATAATATTTTAGCCCAAATTTCAAAACATTCTTTTATAATTACACTTCCAACTCTCAGGGTAGACCAAGTCCAGGTTTCTTTGGGTACCTCTTAAGGAGTGTAGGGTGGTGTTATTTTTAAAAGAACCTAGTCCAGTCTAGCAAGAGTGATGTCTAAACCCATGTCCTCTGCTATATTTCTTCAACATCAAAAAAGACTTGAAATTACAAGCAATTTTTTAAAAATCCATCTTTTTAAAAAATATCACACTGAAACAGTGTTTCCTTCACCAACCACCAATTACCCACAAAGTCTCTTCCTCCACCTACATCAAAAAGCCACTTTAATGACTCTTCCTTCCCCTCCTCCTCCTTTCACTAAATCCTTTCCTCACCCGTTCTTCTGCTTACCACTCTCCATCCTTCTATTTTGGGCAAAGGAGTTTGGCAAAGCAAGATTTTTGGAGAACAGCTTAGCAAAGCCAGAATACTACATCATGGGCAAAAGGTGTCAGACTAGAAACATCCATTCATTAAGGATTTTTTAAGCGCTTACTAAAAATGCCTAAGTGAATGTATGATTACAAAGTAAGATGGAAGAATTGTCTTTGGTGTGAAAGACAAAGTTCTGGTTAGAATTGGAAGACCCAGGCCACCAGACAGAGCTCTGCTCTTATTTAGATTCATCTACTTTTACAAGATTATTTTTATAGGGATAAAACATTTAAACATGCCTTGTAAACATACTCTTTTCTAGTTAATATAAAGTATTAGTTTAGTGTTGATATGGAATAGACTCATACAGTAGTTTTTACATTTTCATCATTTTAATCAGAAATCACCAAAGCAAATAAGGTTTGTTCTTGGGGAATTAATGTATTAATTTGTACAGACTATTAGTCATAAAGTACAGTAAAGCTTCACTAAATCAAGCCCGTTTAATTCAGAAATCATCATAAGAAAGGCAGTAAGGTATAATACAATGTGCTGTGGCTAAAGGTGGAACAGTATACTGTGTGAAACAGTGTAAACTTGAAACTGTTCAAGTAACTAGTTGTATGTGATTTTAGAAAAGTCCCTTAACCTCTCTGGTTTGTGTTCACTGGTGCTTAAAGTAAGCTTAATTATTTAATCAATCCATCTCCCCATATAATTGTATAATTTTATAAGGGCCAGATAGATGATCCTTTTCTACTTTATTCTTTCCCTAAGCATTATTTCTGGGAATGGAATTATTTTTGTCTGCATGCTTTTTTTTTTTTTTTTTATTCTGGAGTTCTTAGATAGCCTTAGTAGGTCAGACGAAGTCCCTAAATTTTGGCAATTATGTTTATGTGTATTGTTTTAAACAGAAGTCTATAGCTTTTATCTGATTCTCAAAACTCTCTGTGAATCTCTCAGGAAAAGATTAAGAACCACTTTAATAATGAACTAATTCCAAAGGATTCTCACCACATTTTTTAAAAAATAAAAAGTCTTACGAGAATGTTGCTTAATAATCCCATTAGTTCTGTAACATTTTTTTATCTCACATCAATAATATAATACACTGTTAATATAAGCTATATTTCAAACTTTCACTAATACTATCTCCTCAGTCAGTGATGGGCCATGGTCTACATCTGTCCAGTCCACCTCATTATATCAAAGGTCTTGAACAGTGCCTGGTAAGGAAGGAAAACACCTACTAGTTCATCTCTAGGAGAAGGCAGGTAGAGAGTGACCATCATCTCATCTAGGCCTGGCCTGAGGCTCCAGAACGCTATGAAATGATGGAGGAATAATAAAGATTTGTTATTTGAAGAGAAAAATGGAAACCCAAAGTTAATAAGGGCCTTACCAAAAGCGTCAAGGTCAAGACCAGACTCTTTAAACAGTATAGGGTTCCTTTCATTCTACTATGTCATCCAACTGGGGAAGACATGGAAACTAATTGTGGAGTGCAAAAAAACATGTCATCCAAATTTCAGTTTCTTTCCTTGGAAATTCAGTAGCTAACAATATTTTCTTTTGTTATAGGTAGATATACCATAAATAACCTATGATTTTTTTGCCTGATTTAGCAACATAAGAAAATAAAATAATGACAGGTATTATACGTAATAAAAGTTGGATGCAACTTCTTTGTCATTGTCATATCCATAAAAGATCTCCAGTACTATAAATAAAATTGCTTTTATCATGCAAACTTAATTAGCTTTTCAATAACACTTGTTTATTTATCTTCACTGACAATTACAGAAAGAAAAGGGCTTCATTCATTAGTATCTTGTAAAATATATAGTATATAAAATTGAATGCATGTTTTTCCATTTCTGTACACTTCTGGTAATTGTGTTTTAAAAACCTAATAACATTTGCGTTTCTTTTATCTTTTCACAGGAGCATCGTTTTAAACCCAGCCTATTTCCGAAATCATCTTCGTCAGGCAACAGTGTTTAGATGTCTGGAGAGATATTCAGAAGCTGCCCGGTACGTTTGTTATAACTTCTGTGAAGATTTATTTCAAGTTAAATTAATTTTATTCTCAGCTTCTGGTAATAGCATAATAGAACTTTCCATTTCTCTCATGGGCTATGATTTTACCAGAATTATTGTCTTATAAATGTCAAACCAACAATTATTGACTATTTTTTCTTTAATTAAAGCTATTCTGTGTTCATAGCTCTTAGTAAAATTTAGATTTTCCAGACATGAGCTCACTGATAACTATGGTAAAACTTTCATGTAAGACTAGAAATGAACTTGACCTCTTGCTCGCAAGTACCTTCCTGCTCCTGGTTATAACGGCCCAACTCTGTGACTATCTCTTTCTTGACTTCTGGAAATGAAATCCAAACACATAAAAAGGACCCCAGGAACCTATTTCTAGAGAAGATGGCATTAGTTATAACTACAAGGGTTGTTAGAGGTATCCTGAAGTATTGCCTCTTCAATCCAAATATGTTTCATAAAAACTTAGTGAAATAGCTCTTAATAGTCTCATCCCCAGAACCTAAACGTATGGCAAAAAAAAAAAAAAAAAAACCATGCAAATTGTGCTACAGCCTCAATGCTATATTCAGAGTTTCTACTCACCTGTGAAATCAAAGCTATTTTTCTTTCTGGGTCAATTCATCATATCAGACTTCCCCTCTTTTTTATGAATTCTCTCAAACAATTTTTATCTCCCAATGTATAGGTACATTCTGTTTCATATTCATCCACTCCACCACCCCCAAAATTTAGCAAGTGTGAATGGTTTCTACATTGAATCCAAACACAACTCCTAGAGGAAAATGTATACTAACATAAATGGGGCAGGGAGGCCTATGTTGCAGGTGGCTACTGTCTCTAGAACACTTGCAAATAATACTTTCTTGAAAAATGAAGCTTAAGGAATTTAAGTAGATAATATAATAGTTCCATAAAACTGATAGCATGAGGCTGACATGAATTTCATTTGTGTGAGATGTCGTAGGAGTTGCCTGTTCTCAAATAAATGATGGATATGGAAGGCAAAATTAATCCCAACTAGGCTCACTTTGCAGGTAAATGACCAACATGACAGAGTATCTATTTACTTGTGTGTTAATGTCCACTTTTAAAAATTAAAATAGATCCTGGCCGGTGAGGCTTAGTTGGCTGGGCATGATCCTGCAAACCAAAATATCGCAGGTTCATTTTCTGGTCGGGACACATGTTTGGGTTTTGAGTCGGCCCTAGTCAGGGTGTGTATGAGGGGCAACCAATCAATGTTTCTCTCTCACAGTGATATTTCTCTCCTACTCTTCCTCCCTCCCCCCCCCCTAGAATCAATAAGAGGAAAAAAAAAGGTTTAAAATAGTTCTTTATCAATTACTTCTTATCAGTTTCTTTTAAATTTTATAGCTCTCTTAAAAGGTAATTTATTAATGTCTCTTTTACAATATAATCAAATAATCAATAGGAGAAGCCTAAATGCAACTTCAGAACTAGATTGCAACTAGTAAAAAGCTGCTGGTGGAATGCTGGGATCAGTTTGTACAGACTCTAGGAAGCTGTAGGAGAAATTAGCAATTCTGGGAGAATTTATTCTATGGAAATTGGCAATCAGTACAAATCCAGGCTTTTTGATTTGGAGTAGAGCCAGGTTACCAGCATATCATTAATTATAACTAAACTGTATCAAGCCTAATTAAGTAAAACTGATGACAAAAATTTTTTATGGGTACTAAAACAAATACACAAGAACTTGAAAATTAAGAATTTCTTAGTATTTACCATGTTAAATTGGCACTGAATATTCGTTGTTCGTGACATGTGTATCCTGCAGTGAAATTAGTGTATCTGTTTAAAACCATTTGGTGACTGACCTAACAATACTCCTTGAGAAAATTCCTGGTAATTGCTGATTATGCTGGTGTAAACTTCCCAACAGAGAAACAGGCACACTTACTTTCAGATACATGGGTTTTTTGTTTTTGGTTTTTATCTTAGTTTCCTTGATTTTCTGAATATACAGTATTGTAGCCCTCAATACACAGTATTAATTGTCTTTTTCTTCCCCTAAGAAAAAAAAATGCTATGAACTCTGAACATGAATATGTTGGTGTTTCTTAACTCTCAGATTTATAATGTAAAACAATAAATATAAATCAACATATAAAGCAGTCCCGTTTATCATTAATTTCTTAGGAGATCTGGATAGTTTGGCTCAGATCTCCTACAAGCACATTATGCTAAAACTTATTGGAAAAACCAACACATTAATGTTATTTTATCTAAGATGCCAAGTAGTCATGTTTCTGAGATTGAGAACGACCTGCCAAATACAAAAATATTCCATTTTTATCCAACTTAAGACATCTTAAAACAATGATTCCCAGTGAAGTAGAACATGCTGTATCTGATCCAACTTGGAGTTTTTATAGCCAGTCCCTGGAAATCAGGCTACGTTGTCCTGAGCATAACCACCTCTACCCAGGAAGGAATTTCTAGTGAAGCCAGTAAAAAATTCCCAGGACAGCCTCAGGAAAGCCCACATTCTCAGCCAGAGAGGTTAGAGGAAATGGTACTCCCTGCGGTTGAAGGCAAGGTCATCATTCAGTTTTACAGAAATGGGAAGGACCTTTTATTTTACAGGTCAATATCATTTCAGTAACATCCTACTGGAAGAAAAAGCAAGAATACAGAGATGGTAGAAAACAGAATAAAAATAGGGATATCTTATTTTGGTTTAGGTTCTGCAAGGATGCTAGTCACCCTTGAGGAGACAACTGGCACTAGTTAAAGTGATGAAAATCACATTTTCAGAAAACAAGTCTAAATTGAGATTGCTGTAACCCGCCAAGAAACAAGAAACCTCTGAGGCCTTACCTGAAATAGCGAGTAGCCTAGCTCTTTAGCATCTCTTTGTTTCTATGCATATACAAGTTTATGTGATTACGTAGAATGTCTTTGCTCAAATCTCTTCCTCTTCCTCCAACACACACACACACACACACACACACACACACACACACACATCATTTGGTACCGCCTTCATGAGAAAGATGGTAACACAAGAAAAAAATAAGCAGAGATAAGAAACAAACAAACAAAAGGCAAGACTGACTAGACAAGAACTTTAGAAAAGAACTAGTGACTCATAATAACATGAGTGGCATGATGTCTTTCATCTCTGTATGCACAATGTTTAGCACAGCACTTGGCACATGCCAAGCACCAGCTTGGGGTTTGCAAAATTAAATTAGCTAGTTTTGGAATTTTGGTTAATAACCATTTAGCGTTATCAGTAAATAGATATTACATGAAATTGTTAGTGCAACACTGGTTGAAAGGTAAATATGAAAGTGTGCACATAGTATTATAGTTAAAGTGATAATGTGATGCCTCCTATAGTGAAGATCCATAAGGCAAAAATAAATGATATTGCACAGAATCTTTAGTTAAGATCATGCTGTGTAAGAGGTAGCATAAAGGAGAAAACACAACAAAGCCTTTTTATTGATGAAGAATTAGCCATATATTTCTACATACATGAACTAAACAAGGGGGTAGTAGAGCAGGAATAACACACTCAAATGCTTGCAAGCCCAGGCAGATAGTGTGCAAAGGAGGCCAATTTAAATGGTACCTTAAGAACTGTAGAGAACTGGAGATCACTAACTAGAGTGACCATATAATTTATCTGTCTAACTGGACACTAATAATAGTGAAAGTGGGCACTACTAAAAATTGTACCAGGAAAACAGGCATAAACCAGGGCTGTAATGAGCACACTGGCCATGTGATCACCCTACCACTGGCCCTTCTGGAGTGTCCAGATTCCAATCCAGCTAACACACCTGTGTAAGAATGTAGGTTCAGTGTTGCAGATTTCTGAGTCTTCCAGAAGGAGAATAATAATACACAATTTTCAAGAAATTTCTTGACTTTTAAATGTTGGCAATTATTTCGAGTTTTTCAAACACAGTGTGCATCTTAAGAAAGCTCAAATGGTCCTGCTGATGAAAATGTAATTCACTGAAGAATCCACTTGCCAAATGACCAATTTGCAGAATTCACCATATTTAAAATTTACTAAAAAATTATTTTGAGAAATAGTCTTGTTGGATAACTAAAATGAATACATCTTGTTATGTACATATTTCTCATGAAAATTTATCAAATGGTTTTTTTTTAATTTGGAAGAATTTTTAATTTTTCAAAAGCCAGTCTTAGAAAGCCTTATTCTTATGGAATGTTCTTTTTGTGTGTAGGATTATTACTCTACTGCTCTTGAATATATTCTATGAGTATTTTCTTTTTATGACTATAACTGTAATTTTAATAAGGAAGTTTTCACTTATTTCTTTCCAATATTTTAAAGTGATTTTTGTACATTTTTAACATTTTATCATTTTTAGGATTTTCCTCCAAATTTTTGGAAGTGACCAAATCTGCCTATTTAATAAAATATATTTTAACTATTTATAGAATTTACATTTATTCATATCTAATGAGATGATTTTCACAGCTCTCTGCTTTATCCCTGAAGCCAGACACAACACAATCTGGGGTGTAGATCACACAGAGCAGGAGACTGAAAAACAGGGAGGAATTAAAGGCCCCAGAAACCTAGAGTCCTAACTCCTTTCAAATTTATCTGTAGCATAACTAAAATTTTTTCTAAAGAGCTAAAATAAACTAAGCTTCAGTAAATAAATGTTAATAAATTTGATAAACTGGTCTTTGACAAACTCATTATTTTATTAATACACCTTTGAAGTCTAGATTAAATTTTGTCTTTCAGTTCTCAATGAATACTAGTTTCCCAGATTAAAAATTGAGCTTCCTTCTACCAGCAAGAAGATTTCTTCTGATGCCAATTTTCTGCTAGGTCATTTGGGGGAACATTTTAGTCTAGAACCAGCAATCCGCTATTAGGAAAAGATGATATTCTATAGCATGTAATGTCTTCAGTTAATTTATTATCTGCAGCAAATTTGGTCTGTTCTACCTTTCCTTTTGCAATTTTACTTAATGTTATGTATGCAATATTGTGGAAAATAGATTAAATAATAAAATAGGCAGTCTAAAATCTTAACTTCACCTTTCTTGAAGTAATGCACTAAATGATACACTGGATTTCAAAGGTATTTTATTTCACATGTGCCTTTCAGGATAACAAGAGGTAAATTGGTAAGATGCCACCTAGTTGTATCCATTTGTTGGCTGCTAAACTAAGAATTCTCTCCCTCAAGCTGATGCTCAGCTTTGCCTCTTTCACTCTTGATCTCTGACAGTGTCTTTATTTCAGTTTTACCATTTTGGCCACTTGCCACTCTCATCCTCCTCCTCTGCCCTTGCCTTTGCCCTTCTCTTTTCCTGTTTTGTGTTCCCTACCTCTTTCTCAAAAATGTATCCCTTCCCTGAGAGCATCCCCTTGCTTCTGATCATTAATAAGCAATCCTCGATGCATTTCATTTAGTCTGTAAGCCCTTAGCCGTCGTTAGTGATTGCCATTGATTTAACTGATCAGTGATTACATTAACTTTGTTTTATTTTATTTTTGACATTCTGAGATTGAGACTACTTAAGATATTTGAATTTTCTGGAAATCTGCTCTCTAGGTGAATGTAGAATGAAAACCTCAAACAATAAATCCCTTGAAAAACTGATTCTTTTAGAAGTGTATACTCAGACATGCTTAAGGTATGAGACATTAGAGTATCAATTTTTGAATGAAGATTAGTATAAACAATTATGGTCTAAGAGTATATGCCTATATACTCTGCATCAGTATACAAGCATCAAGATATCCCAGAGTTTTGTTTGTGTTTTGTTTTTGCTGAGCAGTAATTCCTATTCATGTAAATCAAAACACAATACTTTGATATACCAATTTATGGCTACTCTCACAAGCCAGATAGTAGAGGTTAGTAGAGGTGGATTTTGAGAATGATTTGGGGGTTTGTTTTGTTATTGTTTTCCTTGCAAAAATTGATCCCGGGAAACTGGAAATAATGCATATATAAATCTCAATCTGCCCTCAAAAAACAGTGATCCAAAAATAAACTGAAGTGTTTGTTCAGAAATCTGGTAACATAAAACAGTGATGTTGCTGTAGATAAGCAATCACTCCGGAATAATACTACAACAGCAAACAGCAAGAAACTGCATCACCTTTTTTAGTGTCATGGAATTCTATGATTTAAAATGAGATTATTATGTATCTTGCAAGGGAGGAGACTATACTGACAGGTACACTCAAGACAAGTGATTCTGAAGAGATGATAGTAGTGTTGGGATTCTATTTAACTTAGCTCTGATTCAAATGGAAGTGTAAAATCCATTCACTCACCATGCAAGTTGCTTAAAATACATCACAGATTTTTTTTTTGGTTAAAATAAGTTTTCATTTATGCCTACAAACAGAATAAATGAAGACTGTAGCCTAATTTTTATTCTTACACTGTCCATCTGCCTGAAAAGCTTTCTTTCTCTTTTTTGAAGACAATTTGCCATTGCCAGAACAGCTTCAGTGTGGGCTGGCATTAGTCAGTCATATGTAGCATTTGGCTGAATGTTGGTAGATGACATGATCATTCTACCATTGAGTGGCCCTTCCTTTTCCTAGATATGAAAAAGCTGTATGTACCTTAAGCACTGTAAAAATGTTGCTTCTTGGTGTATGATTTCTAAAACAGACATTAATAAAGACAGATTTAGTCATTTCCCATGGCTCAGGGTAAATATCTGACTATAAGACTACATAGAGCTCACCAAATTTTTATGTTTGTAAGATGTAGTGTTTGTGATTTCAAGGGAGAAAAAAGTGAAGGTTAAAATATATTAAAGCCAAAAAATAAAATAAAATAAAATAAAATAAAATAGTCAATAAAATAAAATATACTAAAGCCATGTCATATGTCCTAAGGATTTAAAACTGAAGACTGATAAATTTCTAATTTTATAATCTTATAAAAATGCTAATCTTAAGATTATAATAATATTAAGTGACTTAAAAGTAATTCTGTTGCCTTAAGAAAAGTTAAACCTTTTGGACATGATCCAAATTGTAAGTAAATTACTGCAAAGCTACATAATATTTTATAAATATAGAAAATAATTAACTCAGTTTCTTGAAAAAAACATCCAAAAATTTGATAGAGAGAAACAAACAATGATTGTAAATACCTCCATCTTGCTGATGTATACCTTGATAAATATTTTGCATTTTCATTACCTATAAATATTTCTAAAGTAGGTTAGAAATGCACAATTCTTGGACTGTGTGCACTTTCTGCAAAGATTGCTCTGGAAAACTTATGGCATACTATAGAAAAATTGTTGAGTTTGTTTTTTTGCCATAGAGCCAATCTTACATCTTATTCTTAACAAAAACAAAAAACAAAACAACAACAACAACAAATAGGTAGAACCATGAAGACTGCAAAAACAGATCCTAGGATGTCACTTGAGTTTTAAGTATGAAGAAGGAAAAATCTCTTTTCCCACCCTTCTTCCATTCAATCAGATGCTCACTTGACTCCACATTTTCTACAATAATGGAATGTAGAAACCAATTAAACATTAAAAAAAGTTTAATCCAAAAGGGGTTACAGTTTAACTGTGAATGTTCTGTGCTGTTTTCTAATATCGAAGTGTTGCCGAGTGAATTAGAGTTTAGTCTGCAGATGTCGTAATTATGATAAATGGGTTGAAAGCTACATGTTTTTAATCTGTAATTTGGAGATAATAAGAGCACCTATGTCACAGAAGTTATTATGAGGATAAATGAGTCAATTTATATAGCATATTTAGCACAGTATTTGGAACATCATAAACTTTGAATAAAAAAAGGAACTATTATTGTTTTTGTTGTTAACATTTAGAGCTCTTTGAAGATAGATGAAGCTACCTTAAAGAAACAATGAATTTCTCAAAACTGAAACCAGATTACGTTGAGCATTCATTTAGCTGCGGTGTTGCACTGCAAGAGGCAAGAGTACACCACAAGCCTTTAGATCCTGTCTGACTGTGAAAGTCAACACATCTGTGTTTTTGGAAAACTATATTAATATATGGGCTGAGGGACAAGATTTTGGTTGGCTTAGGAACTAAAGTGGCAAGACTCTGACTTTTTAAAACATACTTTGTGTATGACTATATCATGAATGTTAGCATTCTGTTTCATTCTGCATGATGTTTCAATTATTCCTGAAGAGAGTTAGATTATGGAGGCCCCCAGGGTGGGCTGGTGGAACTTCAAATAAAAGAGGAAGACAAATATTCAGGTAACCTGGTCTTAACTCAAATTCTCTTTTCCCTTCCCCATTTTTGTCAAAATAGCAATACTCTAACAAAAGATTAGACTGGAAATCCTAACAGCACATTGATAGAAACTCTGATATTCTTCACCTTTCTAAAAAAATACTGGCATGAGTTCAACACTATATTCTATACATAAATTAGTATTGATGCCACTAATTGTGAAAATTGATTATAGTAGAAAGTTTTGTTTCTGTTTCTGTCTACTAAAGAGGAATCATCTGTACTAGAGAATTATAGTCAAGCCAGAAAGGCCTGTGTTCTTCTCCCAAGACTACAAATGACTACTTCTGTGTGTCCTTGGGCAAGTGAACTCAGTAAGCTCGTTGAGTTTCAATTTCCTCTACCATAAAGTGGAGATAATAATATTACTTTATAAAGTAAGCATAAGGATTAAATGAAATAATGAATAAAACACTAAATTCCATGCCTGGCATGTAGTAAGCCCTCAGTTAATTATTGCTGCCATTGTTGTTATCACTAGCTTTGGAGAACTATGTTTAAAACCCTAATACATTAACTCTGAATTAATTACATTGAGTGAAAATTTGGTATAAACATTATATTCCTAGACTACCACCCTGGCTTATCCCAATTTTAACAGCCATTATCTATTACCCTCTTTTCTTCACCAGAACTTTATAACAGATGCTTGTTGTGCATTATCATTGTTCCTCACAGGCCTAAGAAATGTAACTTGCAAAGAAGCTATCTTCCGCAAGTTATAAATGAGGAAACTTAAGCTAGAGTTTGAGTGGTTTATCAAAGATTAAATCACTGATAAGTAGCAAATCAGGAATTTGCACTTAACTTTGTCATTGAGACCCTGACTCATGCACAAAAGAATACACTTGATTGTCAGGCTTTATATTTGCCGTTTGTGCGCATTTGAAATTGTATTGTCTTGTTGTTTACATTTTCATTTTTTTTTACTAATGAGGCTGTGCATCTTTAATATCTTTATTCCCCAAACATGTTTTCTCTCCTGTGAAACATTCATTTATGTGTTTATCTTTTGCTATATTTTTATTGGGTTGTTTGTCTTATTATCATTGAATCATAGTATTCTTTATGTATTTGGGTACTAAAAATTTTTGATAGTATATGTTGAAAGTAATTTATTCAAATTTATGACTTATATAATCATATCCTTCATGGCATCTTTTAATAAAAAATAAACCTAAAGACTTAGTTTTAGTTTAATTAAATGTAGTCAGCTTCCTTTATCATTTTCATTGTCTGAGTTTTAAAAAATTCTTTCCTATTGCAGGCTCATCAAGATGGCCTTCTATGTTATTGTCAAAGTTTAAAATTGTTTCTTTTTGTGTGTGTTTAGGGCAGGGAGAAAGATTTTTCTTTTATTTTTCAGTTACAGTTGACATTTAATATTATAACAATTTTAAGTACACAGCGTAATAGTTAGACTGTCTAATTTACAAAGTGATGCACTTCAATAATCTAGTACCTACCTGGCACCATACACAGTTCTTACATTATTATTGATTGTACTCTCTATGCTGTAATTTACATCCCATGACTGTTTTGTCATTACCAACTTGTACTTCTTAATCCCTTTACCTTTTTCATCTAGCCTCCAACCCCTCTTTCACCTGACAACCATTAGTTGTTCTTTTTATAAACTTATTTTGTTTCGTTTGTTCATTTATTTCATTCTTTAGATATAGGTGAAATCATATGGTATTTGTCTTTTTCTCATTTGCCAAGTAAATAGACCTTTTAGGTCTATTCATGTTGTCACAAATGGTAAGATTTCATTTTTCTGTGGCTGAGTGATTTTATTGTTTATATATACCACACTTTCTTTATCCAGTTGTCTACTAATGGGTCCATAGCCTCTGTACCTATCTTGGCTATTGTAAATAACACTACAATGAACATTTTTGTTCTGATGGGGATACATTTTTGTTTTTAGTTAGTGTTTTGGATTTCTTTGGATAAATACCCAGAAGTAAAGTTTCTGGGTCATAAAATAGTTCTATTTTTAATTTTTTGAGGAACCTTCCTACTGTCTTCCATAGTGGCTGCACCAATTTGCAAACCCACCAACAGTGAATGAGAGTTCCCATTTCTCCATATTTTCCCCAACATTTGTTGTTTGCTGATTTACTTATGATAGCCATTTTGATAGGTGTGAGGTGATATCTCATTGTGGTTTTAATTTACATTTCTCTGATGATTAGTGATGTTGAGCATTTTGTCATATGTCTATTGGCCATCTGTGTGTCGTCTTTGGAGAAGTGTCTGTTCAGGTCCTCTGTCCATTTTTTAATTGGATTATTTCACTTTTGGTGTTAAATAATCCTAAAATTTATATTGAACCACAAAAGACCTTGAATAGCCACAGCAATCTTGAGGAAGAAGAACAAGCTGCGGTATCATGTTACATCATGTCAAAGTATATTATGAGGATATAGTAACAAAGCAGCATGGTACTGGCATAAAAACAGACACATAGATCAATGAAACAGAACACAGAGTCAAGAAATAAACCCACACCTATATGGTCAATTAATACATGATAAAGGAGGCAAGAACATAAATAGTATTGGAAACACAGAACAGATACATCCAAAAAAATAAAAGTTGACCACCTTTATATGTTATATACAAGAATAAACTCAAAATAAATTAAAGACAAATGTAAGTCCCCAAACCATAAAACTCACAGAAGAAAACATAGGCAGAAACCTTGCTTTTAGTAATATTTTTCTGATATATATCCTACGGCAAGGGAAACAAACAGATGGGACTACATCAAACTGAAAAGATTTTGCACAGTATAGGAAATCATCGACAAAACAAAATGACAGCCTACTGCATGAGAGAATATATTCGCCAATGATACATCAGATAAGGGTTAATATCCAAAATTTTTAAATTTCCTTTGACTTTACAGTTTTGACCCAGTAGTAACTGATTTTTAAATAAGGTATGAGGTAGGAACCTATTGTCATATTTTTCCCTCAATAGATAGCCAATTATCATGACATCACCTTATTAAATTATTTTGCTATTGATCTCCAATGTTGGCTCTGTCTACCTCAGTTTTCTACATATGAATATGTTGATTTATGGTCTCTATTCTATTCTCACCTCTATTTGTCTGTCACATTGCCAAAACCACACTATTCTATATAGGATGGTTTTATAATGTCTTGGTATAAGGCAAAGCAAACTTCCTTAATTCTTTTTCAGGAATGTCTTGTTTATTCTCAGCCTTTTAAAGAGTTTTTTAATGTTTAATGATTTAGAGAGAGAGGAAATGGGGAGAGAGACAGACAAACAGACAGACATCAATGTGAGAGAGGAACATTGATTGATTGCCCCCATATGCACCATAACCAGGGATCGAAACCACAACCTAGGCATGTGATCTGATTAGGAATTGAACCACCAACCTTTTGGTGCATGGGACACTGTTCCAATCAACTGAGCCACATTGGCCAGGGCTTATTCATGGCCTTTTGTTCTTCCACATAAATTATAGAAGGTGTGAATTTGAATTCCAAACCAAGATAGTGAAAGTTCTGGTTAGGAATCCCCAAGAAAGACTTTCTTATTTTATCTTGTGCTTTACCACATCCAAAGCCAAGGCTGTCATGTGGTTCCACTATTTTTCTCTGTAAGAATTCTTCCTAGTTCTTTCCTTGAATGTGTTATTTCTTAAGGAAACTTTTATGTATATGGGCTTCTTCTATTCAATCTTTACTCTGCTCAGACCAGAAGCTTTGTCTCCTTTTCTTCACAAATTTGTCTTGTTAAAGGAGAGTTAATAAACCAATAAATATTAACAGATACCTTTGGCTGGGGCCGGTGGAGGTGGGCGGACAACAACAGTTTCAGAGCTTTCTTACAAAGCCCTCTTTACTTACATGACACTGTCCATGCATTTTTTAAAGGCTTATTTGACACAAGAGGCAACCAGAGGGCATTCTCAATAACCAAAGCTGAAACAATTTGAGTAACAAAGTAAATATTTATAATATCAAATTATAAGCCATAGAATTAAATGAATATCTGTATGTATAAGTCTATACTAATATATACATAATTGAATACATAAATGTATGGAGAACAAATGCAGAATACATGAGAAAAAAATCAATATGAACAAACACCACAGTAACAACTATTGCAGGCAAGATCCACGAATGGACTTCCGGTTTCCAGTCTGGCATGTATGGAGTGTAGAAATCACAACTCCTTTGTAACAAGTAAATAGCTGAATAAATTGAAAAATCAACAGCTCTTTTTAGGCCCATAAGAAAAGTGAAGTCACAAGGTAAAGCAGCTGTCCCAAAGTTGGAGAGACAGACAAATGAATACAGAGAATCGCAACATTTTGGAGGATAAATCTCTGAGCTGAAGCTGCCTCCTCAGAAACCAGGCCTGCGGTAGGAAAATCTGAACTGTGTTTGACAAATTGCTGAGGGTTCAATGTGAGCAACTCAGAGCTAAAAATTCAGCCCTGTCATAAGGAGACCTCTACACTTTTGTGAGTTTTACTTCTAGGAGTTCTGCCAGTTTCTTATTTTTCTCCCAGTGACTATGGGAGAAAAATCCCCAAGCTTCCATCATGAGGAGAGGGAAAGGAAACACTTTGAAATATATCAGAGCATTCCATTCTTCTTAAGGAGGCCTGCCCTCGAAAGAAACTGTTTCACCAGAGCCTAATACGTGGAGAATAGAAAAATGCCCAATTCCAGCTCATTCTAGTCTTCCGCATGGGAGAAAGGTAAACCCCAACTCCAATCCCTTTAAGCCACCCCATCATATTTAAGGCAGGAGGAAGAACAAACTGAGAAGCACATGTGAAGTTCACAGTTCAGGGCACCGGCTCAACCGACCTCAATCATAGGTTAAGATCTTATCATAGGACTTTAGAATGCTGCCTCTCCTCCCACACCTCACATCAGTAAAAATCTATTTACTGCAGTTCCTTTTATCCATGATATCATGTTCATCTTTCAACAAAAAAAATTACAAGGCATACTAAAAGGAAAGGGAAGGAACAGGAAAGGAAGGGACAGGAAGGGAAGGGAAGGGAAGGGAAGAAGGAAGGAAGGAAGGAAAAACAGTTTGAAGAGACTGAATAAGCATCTGAACCAGAATCATATGTGGTAGGGATGTTGGAATTATCACAGGAGGAATTTTTTAACTATAATTAATATACTAAATGCTTTAATATAAAAATAGTATGCAAGAACAGATGATCGCATAAGCAAAGAGATGGAAATTCTAACAAAGAATAAAAAACGCTAGAGATCAAAAACCCTGTAACAGATATGAAGCATACCTTGCTAGGTTCATTAGTGAATGAACATGGTGAATAATGTATCTCTGAGCTTGAGGATATGATAGTAGAAACTTCCAAAACTGAAAAGCAAAGAGAAAAAGAGTGGGAAAAAAACAGAATAGATTATTCAAGAACTGTAAGAAAACCACAAAAGTTGTAACACACATCACATGTAACGGAAACACCAGAAGAAGAAGAAGAAAGTGAGAAAGGAAAATAAAAGAATAAAGATCATAAAGACATCTTCTTTCAGACCACAATGGAATTAAAACTAGAAAACAAGTACAGAAAAATATGTGGAAAATCCCAAAATACTTGGATATTTAAAAACACTCTTCTAAATAACATAAGTCAACTAAGAAATTGCAAGAGAAATTTAAAAATATTTTTAATTAAAAGAAAATGAAAATACAACTAATCAATATTTGTGAAATGCTGCAAAAGCAGAGCTAAGAGGGAAATTTATAGTGATAAATGCATGCATGAGAAAAAAATAGAACCTTATAGGATACCAGAAAGATAAAAGCAAGTTAAATCCCAAGTAAAAAAGAAGAAAAGATATAATAAAAAGTAGAAACAAAATCACTAAAAATTAAAAAACAGAAGATTAATAAAGAAAATCAACAAAACCAAAAACTAGTTCATTGAAAAATCAATAAAACTTGATAAACTTCTTGCCAGGCTAAGGGAAAAAAAGAACAAGAACACAAATTGCTGTTACCAAAAATGAAGAGAGAGCATCACTACAGGTCCCGTGGAAAGTAAAAGAATATTAAGCCACTTCCAGTCAAGATAACAGCATAGGTAAACACAGCTTGCCTCCTTGTACAAACACATCAAAATTACAACTAAACTATAAATAAACATCACTCAGAACTGTCAGAAATCAAGTTGAATGGAAGTTGACAACTATGAAATTAAAGAAACCATATCCGTTCAGACTGGAAGGAGAGGCAGAGATGCAGAACTGGCTGGTCCCACGTCCATGTGCGGTGGGTAAAAATTTAGAAGGGGTATCTTGGGAGTGAGAAGTCCCAGCCCCACACGGGGTCCCCAGCCCAGGGTTCCAGTGCCAGGAAGATAAGTCTCCACAACTACAGGCTTGAAGTAGGGATTGAGTCAGTGGAAGAAATTTCCAGAGTCCCAAGCAGTTCCTCTTAAAGAACCCACACACGTACTTACTCAGACTAACTTCCTCTGAGCTCCAGAACCAAGGTAGTAGCTTGAAAGGCACCAATGGCATACAGGGAAAAACTGAGGTTTTTGGCATCAAGGTGAGAGCTGTGGGACAACTTTCTCCTAGACAGAAGGGCAGGCGGAACCATTGTCCCTTTTCTGAACCCTCCACTGACAGAACCACAGAACCATCAGACAGGTGCCATATCTGAGACTCCATTAACTTGGCTAACACTGCCCCACCCTGGAGATCCCCTGAGACTCCACCCCACCCAACTTGTAAGCCCACCAAAGCTGTTAACAGTGACTTTTCCATATGAATGGATGATCTTGGCTCATGTTTCACAAGTTCCCATATCTTCTCAAACAAGCAAAAGCTGGCCTCAGTGAGCCTCCAGCCTCTGTATCTCTTTCTAAGTGGCATCAGGCCTGGCACTATCAGCAGCCAGCCTAGATTCACAGCTTGGCTTTGCCTGGGAATCTCCAAGCCCAGCACAAATAGCCATCATACCAGAATGCTATATAGCTCATACAGGGTAGCCCTGGGCAGAATACAGGGGGAGGCCGACTTTGCCTGCACCACCTGGGAAACTCCAGAGCCTGTGCACAAAGTGGACATCTGCAGACCACATTGGAGCACCTCCACCCTGCCCCATACAGCTTATCGTCCACAGAAGGCAGAGGTTGGTGGTCAGTGGCCACAAGTCCTTGCAACTGACTGGTATGGGTAAATCCCTGCCAGTGATCTGCCAACAGCCATCAAGCCTCACCTATAAGAGAGGGTGTACTCAGCCCACACCAAAGGCATCCAACTTGGGTGATAGGGGAGGCTGTGCCACTAGACCTTTCAGAATACCTACTATATCAGGCCATGCTAACAAGACAGGGGAGTCATAGCATCCCTACCCAATACATAGAAACAAACACAGGGAGCCTGCCAAGATGAGGAGACAAAGAAACATGGCCCAAATGAAAGATCAGATCAAAACTCCTGAAGAAGAGCTAAACAAAATGGAGATGAGCAATCTATCAGATGCAGAGTTCAAAACACTGGTTATAAGGATACTCAAGGAATTTAGTGAGGACCTCAACAGCATGAAAAAGACCCAGTCAGAAATGAAGGATACACTAATTGAAATAACGGTTTACCCGGGAAACAATAGTAGAGTGGATGAAGCTGAGAACCAAATCAATGATTTAGAACATAAGGAAACAAAAAACAACCAATCAGAAAGCAAGAAGAGAAAAGAAGCCAAAAAAATCAAAGTAGTGTAATCGTCCCCTGGAACAACTTCAAGAGGGGTGCCAAAAGAAGAAAAGAAAGAGCAAGAAATTGAAAATTTATTTGAACAAAAAATGAAAGAAAACTTCCTTAATTTGGTGAAGAAAATAGACATGCAAGTCCCAGAAGCACAGAGAGTCCCAAACAAGATGAACACAAACAGCCCCATTCTAAGATACATCATAATTAAAATGCCAAAGGTTAATGATAAAGAGAGAATCTTAACAGTAGCAAGAATCCTGGCTGATGTAGTTCAATGGATTGAGCACCAGACTGTGAAGCAAAGAGTCGCCTCTTAGATTCCCAGTCAGGGCTCATGCCTGGGTTGCAGGCCAGGTTCCCAGTGGGGGATGCACAAAAGCCAACCACACATTGATGTTTCTCTTGCTCTCTTTCTCCCTCCCTTCTCCTCTCTCTAAAAATAAATAAATAAAATAAAATCATTTAAAAAATAAAATAAAAAATAACCAGCAGGAGAAAAGCAGTTAGTTACCTATAGGGGAGTTCCCATAAGACTATCAGCTGGTTTCTCAAAAGGAACTTTGCAGGCTAGAAGAGATTGGCAAGAAATATTCAAAGTCATTAAAACCAGAGACCTACAGCCAAGATTGCTCTACTCAGCAACAATATCATTTAGAATCAAAGGGCTGATAAAGAGCTTCCCAGACAAGAAAAAACTTTAGTTTAGTGAGTTTATCATCACTAAACCATTATTATATGAAATGTTAAACAGACTTAAGAAAAGGAAGATCAAGACTACAAACAATAAAATGGCAATAAAAACATATCTATCCACAATGGAATCTAAAAAACAAACTAAGCAAATGAGAACAGAGACAGAATCATCTATATGAAGAACATTTTGATGATTGTCAGATGGGAGTGGGGTGTGAGGAAATGGGTGAAGAGGTGAGAGGATTAAGAAATACAAATAGGTAGTTATGGAATAGCCATGGGGATATAAAGTACAGTATAGAAAATGGAGTAACCAAAGAACTTATGTGCATGACCCATGGACAAGAACAATGGTGAGGGGATTGCCTGAGGAACTGGGGGGTGCTGAGTGGAGGGGGGAAGAGAGGGAAAAATTGGGACACTCTAATAGCATAATCAATAAAACATAATTTCAAAAAAGAATATTAAAGGAATGCTATGAACACCTCTATGTCCACAAAACTGTTGACCTACATAAAATGGACAAATTACTTGAAAGACACCATATTCCAGAACTCACACACAAACACAAAAATAGACAATCAAATATGCCTGTATTTATTAAATAATCTTCTAAGACAGAAAGTAATAGAGCCAGATATATTCACTGGTGAATTCTATCAAACATTTAAGGAAGAAATTCTCTACAATCTCATTCAGAAAATAGAGCCAAAGAGAATATTTTCCTAACTTGTTTTATGAAGCCAGCATCACACTAATCCCAAAATAACACAAAGACATTATAAGATTAGAAAACTACAGACCAATCTCTCTCATGAAGATAGATGCAAAAGAAAATGGAGTAAAGATTGTCTTTTAACAGCGGGGCTGGGACAACTTAAAAATACACATACAAAAGAATCTAGATGCAGGCCTTTATACCCTTGAAACAGATTACCTCAAAGTGAATCATAAACCTAAATGTAAACCATAAAGTTAAAGAACTCTTACAATAGAGGAGAAAATCTCGGCGATTTTGGAGTATGGGGATGCCTCTTTAGAAACAACATAAAAGGCATGACCCACAAAGGAAAAAATTAATAACTGGACTTCATTAAAATTAAAAACTTCTGCCTTATGAAAAACATTGTCAAAAGAATGAGAAGACAAGCCCACAGACTAGGAGAAAATATTCGTGAAAGACCTATCTGATAAAGGATTATTATCCAAATACCCAGCAAACTCTTGAAACTTAACAATAAGAAAATAAACAACCTGACTTTCAAAATGATCAAAAGACCTAAACAAACACCGCACAAAGAAGATACAAATGGCAAGCAAGTATATGAAAAATGCTCAACATTATTAGGGAACCGCAAACTACAATAGCAAATAAATACCACTAAATACCTATTAGAATAGCCAAAACCCCAAAATACTAACAATGCCAAAGACTGGAGGGGATGTGGAGCAACAGTAATTCTTGTCCATTGCTGACTGGAATGCTAAATGGTACAACCACTTAGGATGGCAATTTAGTAGTTTCTTACAAAACTAAATATATGCTTACCATATAATACAGCAATCACACAGCTTAGAACTTACCCAAGTGAATATAAAACTCATGTTCACACAAAAACCTGCTCATGGATGTTTATAGCAGCTTTATTCAAAATTGTCAAAAATTGGAAGCAACTGAGATGTGCTTCAGTCGATGAATAAATAAATCAATCATGGTACATCCAGACAATGGAATATTACGCAGGGCCAAAAAAAAGTGTTATCAAACCATGAAAAGAACTTAAATGCATATTACTAAGCAAAAGAAGCCAACTTGAAAAGCCTACATAATATTTTATTTTAACTATATGACATTGGGAAGAGGCAAAACCATGGAGATAACAAAATAAAAAAATAGTGGTTGCCAGATGAATTGGCAGAGCACTGGAATTTTGGAGGCAGTGAAAGTATTCTCTAAGATACTGTAATAGTGGATAAGTGTCATTATACATTTGTTAAAATCCATAGAATGTACAGCACCCAGAATTAACTGTAATATAAACTATAAATTGAATGGTAATGATATGGCAATGTAGGTTCATTTCTTGATTATGACAAATGCAGCGTGTGTGTGGGGTGTTGACAGTGGAGGGGGGCGGGGGAGGAAATGAGTGATTATGGAAGGACAGAGAATGGTATGGGAATTCTCCCTACTTTCTACTCAGTTTTGATGTGAACTTAAAACTGTTCTTAAAAATAAAAATTTCTTAATTTTAAAATTTTTAAAATTTTAAAAAGACATTTTAAAAATGATCTTCTAATGAATGCTAAAATCAGTAGGCAAAAGTTTGAGGAGAGATATCAGCAGAACCTCATGATATCTCTCTCACATGATAATCAATTAGAAAGGGAAACCTAGTAACTTTATGATGAAGATACAATAAATATCACCTTAATCAAGTGATCAAGGTTAATATCACTAGTCATAAAACAATGATATTATGTACCCCTTGCCAGTGTGCAATGAGGATACCATATTACTTCTATAATATCTTTCCTAAAATGAGTAATTTCAATATAGTCAAGAGAAAACACTGAACAACCTAAATTTGGGAGACATTCTACACAATAACTAGTCAGTACTCATGAGAAGTGTCCATGCCATGAAAGATAAGGAAAGAATTAGAAAATGTCTAAGATTGGAGGACACTAAGGAGACACAATTTAAAGTTATTGTGGGGTCCTTAAGTGGACCGCAACAGAGAAAATGGGCATTATAGAAAAAAACTGATGAACATTTAAAAACCTGCAACCTAATAAAATGAAATGTGCCAGAGGACAAAGTAGACCAAACATGTGTGATTTGTGATCAGCTTTCTTTTCTGTCCCTTTTCTATTTTAATAGTTTCTCTTGCAGCATATTGCAGTGTAGAAAAAAATAACAATAATAAAATAAAAATCTGTAGTCTACTTATTAGTAATGTACCAATACTAATTTCCTGGTTTTATTCATTGTACTTTGGTCCTATGTACTATGGTTGTCAAAATTAGAGAAAGCTAAGGGGAAATGGGTGTAAGGGTATGCATCAGTGATATGTACTATTTTTGTAAATTTTCTGTAAATTTAAAATTGTTTCAAAATAATTTTTTTAAATACCCATTTGTTATGTTTGTTTTCAGTTCATCTTAAGAGTATCAGCTGCTCTGGGTATGGTTTCTCTGATCATCTTATCCACCATATTCCCAAATTTAAAAGCCAACACTTAACATTTTGAAGACATTTTTATCATCTTTCTCTCCCAGCCTATTTTGGGATATCCTTTGCCTGCTATAATTTAAGAACATGTTCTTTTTCTACATATTATATCTCCTAAAGATCCATCTTAATTTTAGCTTCTGAAGTTTATTCTGCTATTCTTTTATACTCTTCTTTGGTTATCTCAGTCATAAATCTGGGGCTAACTCCATTAGAATTGGAGCTAGATAATCAATGCTAAGATTGGCAATCCAGTCTTATCACTTACAATTGTGCTTCCCTTTAGCCCCTGTAGAATGGGAATAAAAATAATGGTAATGCTTGGTCTTACCTCTTGAGAAGTTGTTAGGAGATTCAACTCTCTCCTTTCCCCTTGATCCCTGACATCATACTGTCTGGATTTTTTCCCATAAGGATAATTACTCCTTTTTCTATACTATTTCTCTGCCTTGCTTTTTTGCTACTAGTGTATATTATACATCATAATTATTTCTTTAAATGTCAATTCATCTTCGAAGACCAGGGGTTTCTTGAAAAAAGAGAACTGACCAATTCACCTATTTTACCTTCACTACCTACCTTCATGATTCAGTTATATTAGTCACAGTATAAATGCTTGTGGAATTGAAATTAGAATGCATTTGAAAGCACATAATATACCACAGATAGAGTGCTCTGAAATGAAAGATAAATTATGGCTATTTAAATTCACACTATAACACACTGACATCTTAAATCAGCATCATAAAGAACAAATTCTTCAAAACAAGTCTTCTCACCTAAATTAATGTAACCTAGGTGTTAAAATCCTGAATCTAATACTAAAGTAAGTAAGATCACCTTAAATCTGGTGTCCATACATACAAAAACAGAATAACAGGCAAGCTCCTTATTCCATAACTTTATAAAAGTCAGCAAAAGGATTTATTGGGAATAATTTGACCCAGTCTCTATAATTAAAACTTCATGATTTTCACTGTATATTTTCTATAATTTGAAATTCCCCAAAACTTATCCACTTGAACACAAATCAAATTATAATAATGGCAACAACTCAATATACTAGCTTATATCTTCACTTGCATAAGACTTTACCTTTTCTTCAACTTACTTGGGACTCATACACATTAGGAAAAAGGATAGAGTGGAATAGCATGATATAAAGAGGTTAGTTTTGGGGTTTTGTTTTTTTTTTTAGATTTTATTCATTTTTAGACAGATGGGAAGGAAGGGAGAAAAAAAGGGAGAGAAACACCAATGTGTGGTTGCCTTTCGTGCACCCCTTACTGGGAATCTGGCCTACAACCCAGGCATGTGCCTTGACTAGGAATTGAACCAGTGACCCTTTGGTTCACAGGCCAACACTCAATCCACTGAGCCACACCAACCAGGGTTGAAGAGGTTAGTTTTTGATATCAGCTTCTAAGGCATGTACTTGGTTTTGTGTATACAACCTGTGTACAAATATCCTCACAAAAACATCATTGTAATGTTTAGTGTGTAATTCCATAGAGATATTATATCCATAGACTTTTACTCAATAATTTCTCTGCTTCGAAAACTTCAGCAAATTAAGAATCCGTTCTTTTGGCCCTTACTGCCCATCATCATCATTCTATCTCCCACAGATGACTTTATCAGACAAACTCTTCCTTAGCCTTGAATTAGTTAACTCAGCTTTTTTCTATAAGACCTGGAGGGCCACCCACATCTCTGGCAGATGTTTGATTTCTTTGCTATTAATCAGGGAAAACCTTAACTAACATCTTTCTCCCTTTTTAAAAATAGGTTTACAACTTATGATAATTATTGCTGATTTGACTGACTTCATTCTTTGCCTGTGGGCTTAAGCTTATTAAATAAAATGACAAGTTGGCACTGGGCGCTATTTAAGTTTCCATCTTCCCTTTGGATTCTCATCAATATTTTGAAATCCAACTAGGTTAAATGCATGCATAATGTGACCTTGTTTTTACTGGTTTTTTGTTTCAGCCTTCAGCCTCTGGGTTCCTCACCAAGGAACAGGGAACAAGCCCCAAGTCAGGGAAGGGGGCGCCTAAGGGAATTCCCTCCCTGCTGGTGTAGTTTGAACACTCTCTTAGGGCTCTCATAACATTCTTTTCCTAAGTTTGTTGTGCTATAAGTATAGTTGCTCAGAATATCTTTGCGTAATGAATCTCTACCAGTTTGACTTTTGTGTGAAAGGTTTTGCTGTCTTCAAATTAAGTTCTGTAAAGTTCTGGCCCTGGCAATTATTCCTAAATCCCCATTTTTCTCTGAGGAGCAAAGAACCACATTATCTCTTTGGGATGCAAGCCCAGCCCTTTGATGGGAAGAATCCTTGCCTGAGGCGGGAAGAGAGGAAATGGATCTCTTGGTACAGGGGCTTGAGACTTCCTATGTCTCACATTCGATCATCCCCAGAGTAGTAGAAGCATCTCAGTATATTAACAGAGTTGCTGTTAAATTTGCTCTATCAAAAAATCAAGTGGATTATATGGGTGCAATAGAAACCAGAGTCTCCCCTACACTCACCATGAATATTTATCCTTATAATGTACCTAGTCCCCCTAGACTCTACTCCCCCTACCAACCTTAGACACATCTTACACACCACATATTCCTTCAAGGGATACATTCTCTTTAGGTTTTTGATAAATTTATAATTTTATTAAGAAGCTCTTACTGCACAGGCTACTCTTCTGTGAACTGGTATTTTTTCTTCATGCTTACAGTACTGTTTATTTCTTTTCTTAATAACAACTCACATGAAAAAATACTCACCAGCTGTTATTGCTTGCAAAATTAAAAACACAAATAAAAAATAAGATAAACATCATGCAAACTGTAGTTTGGAGAAAAAAAGAGCATTGTCTCACCTACATTAAATCCCCTTCAAATAAACATCTAAATAAATGGAGGTTGTACTTGTACTGTGCCCCAAAAGAAATGTAAAAGTTTTCCTAAAATCAATACCAGGAAACAGTTCAAGAATGCAAAACCTTCTCCTAAGTGTGAAAGGGTGATTTACCTTGCAAATTCAACATTTTACTGTTAAAATCGAGCATCTGGCTTCTAAGTCTTCCATGTATTCTATCCCAAAGCTTAACAATGCAAACACTACATGTAACTTGCACTATTAAGTGCTCAGTAAATAAATAGTTGTTTGCTTTGAATATGGAATTCCATAGCTTTTTAATTCCCAACTCTATAACTTTCCTTATGCTGTTCAGATCTGGAATCCCTCTTTTACCTCCCCCTTCAACCCTGCTTGTGTTCTATTTTCATCTAGGAACAGTGTATAGAAATTTTACTTTATGTTAATATAGTTGTTTGTGTGTATTGCATAATCTGTGAAGTAGTGAAAATACATCTTAATATTTGTTAACCAGCTTTTTATACTAATCTATAAGTTGTGAGCTACAAAATGAACACTTGGAAAGCACTTTTTCAGCGCAAAAATCAGGGCTCCTATTGATTACATCTCCTCATAAATTCAATAAGAAAGTCATCCAGCAAGTGTATTGAGGATAAACACTTGTTTCTCTAAGAAAATGTATATCTTATAGAATAAAAGCACACATGTATTGATATATGTATTTTTGTCCATAGAATCTTTGGTAAGAGAAAAAGTTAAATATTACTTAATTGGAATTTATTGCAGCCCACTATATAATCAGCTCTTGCCAGAAAGAAGGAATAGAAGAAGCAGAAAATGAGATTCCTGCCCTTCAAGAGTTTACAAGCTTACTAAAGATAAGATAAGTAATTCACTTTAGGGAGTATTAAACAGGTCTGTCTGGAAAAAGTCCAGCCATCATTAATGTAACGAGAACAGTTTTCATGGCACCTATGCAGCCTGGCAGCCAAGGAGTTTGGACTGGAATGCACATGTGTGAACAATGACAACTTCACTGTATTAGTCAGTGGGGGCAGTGGATGCCATTGAATTAGCGTGTGTACTGTGTGAGCATTGCATTCAAAATGACTGAGCAAGTAGAGCAACAAATCCATCAAATTTTTTGCTAAGCTTGAACATTCCTCCATGGAAACTATTCAAAAGATTCAGAAGGCTTTCAGGGACAATGCAATGAGTACAGCACAAATAAAAGCATGGCACAAATGCTTGGTTCAAAGTTGGTCGGAATCTGTTGAAAGTGATCCACATTCTGAAAGACTTATAACAAGCAAAACACCTGAGAGTGTTGAACATGTACAGGCTGAAATCAACAAAAATCAGTGACTGACAGTGCAAGTACTAGAAGCTGATCTGAGGATTCCAAAAACTACTGTGTCCGAAATTTTGACTCAGGATCTTGGCATGAAACATATCATGGCAAAATTCATTTTGCAGCTTCTGCTACCAAAGAAGAAGGAACATCATGTTGCATTTGCTAATGACTTTATTCAAGCCACCATCAATCAACCATATTTCCTCAAGGAGGTCATAACTAGAGATAGATAAATGTTAGGTCTACGGCTACAATCCAGAAACAAAAGCCCAGCGGTTTCCATGGAAGTTGCCTGGTTCTCCGTGCCTGAAGAAGGTACAGCAAAGTCGCAGAAAGATCAAGTCAATGTTAACTGTGTTTTTGATTGGGAAGGTGTTGTCCATCATGAGTACACCCTTCCAGGCCAAACAATTAATAAGGAGTACTACCTCAATGTTCTTCATCATTTGAGATGCAGTACAATGAAAACAGCCACAGCTATGGACCACTGGTGAATGGCAGCTTCATCACAACAATGCGCCACCCGTGCATCAAGTCTCATGCAGAGTTTTTTGGCAAAACAGCAAATCCACAGGTGATGCAGTCCCTCTACAGACCAGATTTGGCACTCTGTGACTTTTGACTTTTCCCAAAACTAAAATCACCTTTGAAAGGAAAGAGATTTCAGACTGTTGATGAGCTTTAGGAAAATACAATGGAGCAGCTGATGGCAATGGCAACAAAGGATTTTGCAGAGTGTTTTGAACGGTGTAAGAGATGTAGGGATAATTGTGTGAGGTCCCAAGGTGCCTACTGAGAAGGGGACTGAGGCATCATTGTCCTATGTACAATGTTTTCTGTATCTTGTATCTTCTTCAATAAATGTCTCTATTTTTTATAGTACATGGGTGGATGCTTTCTGGACAGGATTTAACCATGGAGGATGACTGTGTAACATGCATTTGTGCTCTGAAACATCTCCCCTGAAAGAAGCATAAGAAACCACATTATGTATCATCTAAACCATGCCAATTTTGATAGTGAAAGGGGCCCTATTAATTACCGCAGGACAACAGGCATAGATGAGAACTATCTTGGAAAAATCTAGGGGGACGGTCACACAAAGCATGGAGTCAAGAGTGAGGGCATCACAGTGCTTACCACTGTCCAATGAGGTTTTCTCCTGCTCAGAACAATCTTTTAAAAAAACTCTCAAAGTATTTATCCATTAAGGCAGTCTAACGTGGAGAGAAAGGTGAAGGACAGGCGACCTAGGCTGGTAGAGATTGCTTTGTTTTTCTTTTCCATTCTCCTCCTGCTAATTACTGTTTCTCTTTTGAATGTTATGGTTCTTATATATCTGTGATTGCTAGTCATGCATGTTTGGGCCAAGATGTCTGTCCTGGGTTATGTCCTAGGTCTCTAAAACTTGACTGCCCATTCTGGTCCAATCAGAAAAGTGGATCAGAATTACCTAAAGCTGCTCCACCACCAGGGGGCATGGGCAAGGCAGTTGCTCTTAGAAGTGGACTGGCTGACCCCATCACTTTATTCACAGTGGGCAAAGGTATTGCACTTTATTTCAGCTACTCGGTCATAAACTCTGTGATCAACATCTTTGTATATCTTTCCAGCCTCATATCACAGTGTCCTTCATGAACCAAATGGTCAATAGCTTTTGGATGAATTAATAAGTAAATGAATGAGGTGGTAGTTATTGCTAGATTCAGAAGAATATAGCTAATGGGTAACAAGTGTTACTACCCTCCCCTACCTACAGAGAAATATATCCAAAGAGATGCCGAAGTCCTAGTTTATACATCATAGTTTGCTTCCCCAATGCACATTTTCTTTTCTGGAGAAATAAATCTCAAAATATTTAATGTAATTCAGTGAAAAATTTGGTTTCATATATAGAATCTCATTTTAACTTTAACAGCACATCTGTGCCTCCCTTCATTTAACAAAATCATCACTAAATATTTATTTACCAGCTACTATGTGCCAGTCACTAGAAGCTTGGGATACAGCAATAAGCAACCCTTCTAAAATATCAGCCCTTATGTATCTTTCAGTTGTTTATTCATTTGATAATCAAGTAACCAGAGCTTACACTGTGCAAGTCTCTGGTGGGTGACACATAATGATGAATGAGATGTGATCCCTGCCCTCCATAAAATGATACTATATCAGAGATGCCTGTAAAGAATACCAAGAGCTAATCTACAAGGGCGAGTGAAAGGACTCTCAGAGATTTATAAGTGATCTGTTGTGATGGGTGGAAGACAAGAACGTTTAAGTATAATAGGGGTTAAAGAAAGCTGTACCAAGAAAGTGGCATTCTCGTTGTATACTCACAAAACTACACTACATATATTAGTTACAAGGGGCTTTAAGTTTTTTTTTAATGCAAGAGAAAACTTTAATAACAATGAGAAAATCAATACACTTTTGAGGCATTCTAAATAAGCTTGTTTGGATATAAGCTTCTCAATGAAGCCATGTTCATTTCACTTTTCTAAATATCAATGTTAGTGCCTGGGCAGAATAATAATTTGCGAGTTAACACTTACTGAGCACATCCCAGTATCAAGCATGGCTCAATGTGCATTCCATATAATAGAACATTTTACAATCCTATCAGGTTAGCAACTACTATTATCCTCATGGTTATATTAGGAGAGTGAGTCACAGAGAAGCTAAGTAACTTGTCCAAATTCATACAGATAACAAGTGGAGAATTTAGCTGCAGTGTCTGAATTTTCCATCTGTATGCTGTATTGTCTCTCTGTTAATTTGATTAAAATAATTTATTCCAAACTATTAATGAACTATAATGCCTTTACCTTGTGAGAAAACATGAATGTGCAATACCATTTAATACCTCAACCTAAAGAAGTGACTGCTGTGTCATTTTATGGCACTTCATGTCATTGAGAGGAACATTTGGGGGGCAGGGATTTTTTGATGCCTTACAAATTGCCTATTTATCTCTAGATGTACTGTTGCATTGAAAAATTTAGAGGAAGCATGGATATGCTTCAGTGAAGGAAAGTAATGAGAAAGGGAGAAGTGGAATCTTGCGATAGTGACCTGAGGCCAGGCAAAGGTGGGTTTCGCTGTGGGGATCATTGGCTGCCAGAACACAACTGGGGTTCATTGGAGAAAAAGAAAAGGGACGCCAGAACAAAGGCATAAACTTTTTTCTATTTTATTTTTCAATTACAGTTTACAGTCAATATTATTTTGTGTTAGTTTCAGGTGTACAGTGCAACAGCATAAACTGTTTAAAGACGTCTGGAAAAGTGAGAGGGCAAATTTGAACAAATGATAATTTTGCCTAATGTCTACCCTGAATATATATCATTCATAAAACCCAGCAAATGTTTAAATGTTGCTTTTATAGCCCTCTGTTCTCTTATAAAAGTCAGCCAGTCCTCTATCAGTGAACAGTTAACACTTGGAAAACAAACTATTGTATCTTCAGGGGATTTCCACACAAAAAAAAAAAAAAAAAAAAGGTTTGTTGTTAGTGATGACGGTGGTGTTTTGTTTTTGTGGTTCTCCTATTTGGATTAAATTGAAACTGCTACATATAAATTATTTTAAATATCCAATTGACCTTGGATCTTAAGTGTCCCATGTAATAGTTTTGCTTATGTTAATAAAAAAAAACAGTCCCCAGATATAAGCTCTCCCTGCTCTGCATCCAACTGATTCTGACCATCTTTCACCATCCCTGTTCTCCAGCACAGACACCAGCTTGCCTGAGTTGAGAACATTTGACCCAACTTCTGACTCATCATCCCTACCTTCCTTTTCAGGTTGACAAAAATAATTTTAATAATAATTCTGTCAACCTAAACATTGTGGATTATTTTATAGGTTTCAAATTATTTTGCATATAATATTTCTTACATACACATACCCCTTCAGAATATAGGTATTATTAAAATCATCTCCATACTAAAGCTGGACCATAGAATGTTAGGATTAAGTGATTTATCCAAGGTCAAGCATATCACAAAAGAGTAAGAAGCATGACTCCATGGCTTAGGTTCAGCCTTCATGTAGGACCAAGCAAACAATGCTTCCCCCTTCCCTTTTCTCTTTCCCCATTTGGTACTACGATTAGTAAACTTCAGGACATCTTTTGTAAGATATACATACTTTGTGAGCATTGGGCAGTGTTTTTCTGGCTTGTCTTTTTTCCATTTGGAAGCCAAAAACTTGTTCTGCTCAAGATTGAAAAGAAAAATGCTCTTGACAATATGGCCGACTAAGAAAGGTTATGAAGTAAAACTCAACCAAAATAATATTTGAAATCTGTATCACCAGCCTTTAAAGTGCTTATGATTCCCTTCAGAACCTTTGTAAACATCTGAGTGGTTTTCAGCCCCTTTTCATCTCATGGGAAATGACTGGGGGCGTTTCGGTTGTAACTGGCAAGTAACTGGCAAGTAACTGGCGTGTAGAATGTGAACCCAGAAATGCTGAGCCTCCCGCAATGCACAGGATGGTCCCACAAGACACAAAGTGTAACTACCTAAAATTGCCAAGAGTAATCGCTATTGAGAAACACTGAAAATGAAACCTACTTCCATTCTGTTAAAAATTCAGATATATTGCCTTGACTGGTGTGGCTCAGTGGGTTGGGTGTCGTCCCACAAGCTGAAAGGTCACCAGTTAGATTCCAGTCAGGGCACAAGCCTGGGTTGCGGGCCAGTTGGGGCGTGTGTGAGAGGAAACTGATCAGCTTCTCTTGCACATTGATGTTTCTCTCCCTTTCTTTCTCCCTCCCTTCCCCTCTCTCTGTGAATAAATAAATAAATAAATAAAGTTTTAAAAAATCAGATGTAGTAAGTCACATTACTCTCTTATTTGGTTTTATTTTATTAGAAAAAAAATGAATAACCATTAAATGTACATTATGTCAGGAAGCTGTGCTTTAATGGGTGTCTCAAGCCTTGCCTTGATCACCCCATCACAGTGTATGTATACTTGGATTCTGTTGGAAAATCGATAACATCTCCCAGACGACCAGTTTTCCCATATTGGTATCTAGCTCTCCTCCTTTTCCTCATGCTCTTCCTCTTTACCTGGAGGTCTCAGACTCTTGAGAAATAAGCAGCAGTCCATGATATGCTCAAAAATCAAGACGTTTTATCAGACTGTATAATCTCTCTATATCCTGAGACTTTTCCTATCCAATCATAGATCAGGAGATGGAATGGCAAGCAGTAAAACCGTAATTTTTCCTTCTTTCTAGAGTGTAACAACACAGTTAGTTCTGGCTACACTTGCTGTAAGCTGTTCCTCTGCTGTGAATGGGTTTATTTTCTGCTCTGTTTCTTCTTTCCAACTGCTTTACATTTCATATTGGCTGGAGAGACTGCTGGTACAAAAGCAAAATTAGATTCAGGATTGCCTGTTTTTACACAGCCAGACTCTCTCTTTTGTCCCTCTTCCAGATGACCTTCTTTGATTTTTCGTGATGGCATTCTTTGTTTTTTCCTAATCTTTCCCCTTCTTTTGACCCCACAAGGAGTTGGATGAACTTTAAGATTATGCTCAAGATTAGATACCTGTGTTCTGGATTTTTATTGTACATATACCAAAGGTGAGGTTGCCCTCTGCTGGTGAAGCAATGTTCCAAGGATGGGGCCTCAATTCTTGGTCACACGAAAGTGACCTGGGGCTGGGGTGGAGCCGGAGACTGGTCTCTAGAAATGTTCCCTAGAAGAATATTCCAGAAGAAAACCTTCAAGAACAAACCCTAATAAAGCTTCTCAGGTTTACCAGGTTCCATCAATGCTCTTTAGAGTCAGGACAGCACATTAGTTAACTTGATGAGGGTCTCTGACATCAATTAGGCTCCCCCTAAGGGCTACACTGTTGGCTTCAGGCCAAATATATCATTGTTTTCTCATTACTTATAATTTCTTTGAGAAAAAGATATTAGTTCAGTCATCTGGAAATGGAAAGAATTCATTTCTAGGTTTTTCTTTTCTCATAAGATTAACAGGACATGATCACTAGAAACTGCCCCTACTGTCTGACAGGCTCACCACAGGGCCTAGACTATTACCATCCTTAAGGGCTCAAGTTCCATGTTGTATGCCTTTGGCATTTGACTGTCCTTAGGAATGGTACCAATGTCTCAATTTCCTACTTGTCTACCTTCACTGCCTAGCGTAGGCTCACACATTGTCACTCAGAACTCCTACAATGACTTCGTACCTCCAGGCTTCTTACTCTCAAATGCATCTTCTGAGAGGTGCCAAATTTCTCTCTCTAAATCACAGAACTACCCATGTACTTAAATTCCAACCTCCGTCATGACTTTTCCTTGCCTCCCTCTCCTACCTTAAATTCAGAAAGATGGCCTTAGTGGGGTTTCCCACTCTTTCTCCTCCTCCTAACCTCCGTATAGAGTGATTTCCTTGTAAACTCAACATTGTACTGTTAGAATCTCACATCTGGCTTCTAAATTCTTCCATGTGCTCTGTATCCAAGCTGTACTCTATGCCTACAATGCCCTTCTCAGTATTATTCTCCATCGGCTTGGCTAAATCCTGCTCAATATTTTAGGCTGAGCCGTGTGCTCATCTCCTCTATGTCTCCCTCCCTGAACACACTACTGATTCAGCTGTGTTAGTGCATATATCAATTATTTTACTTTATTCATTGTGATAGAATTATCTTTGTGCATGTTTGCCTCCACATTATACCTTAATGATAAGAGATCATTTATTCACCTTAGGCCCTCCATGTTTGTAAAGTAAATGAATTTGTGAAGTATGTAGATATGAGACTTTAAAAACATGTACCCAAGCCCCTTTCTATATCTATATGCTCTATCAGAACATACAAGAGAGATCCCCCACACCCTCTTCTTCATCCTGGAGAACAAGTGGGGTCCAGATATCAAAGGACAATGCTTAAAAAGGACCCATGCCTAAAAAGCAAAGTAGAGACACCCCTAGAATATTCCAAGTACTGTGAGAGGCTGTCACTGTCTGTGAAAGGTCCCTTAGAGGTCCTCCCTCAACATGGAATCCAGACAGCTGAGATTTTAAAACAAAAAGTTCCCATGTTACTCTCCCTGCCAAAAATCTGTCAATTGTGCCCCAGTCTCTACACAACAGAGTCCAAACTCATCTGCCTGGAATCCAAGGCCTGTAATAAAATGTCACGAATATGACTGTCTGGCCTTTCCTCCCTCTCTTCTTTTATACAAACACTTTGTCTCTCTCCTCAGATTCTGCATTAACGCTTTCCATCTTCGATGCCTTTCCATGTGCTATGTCTCTGGTAAAAAATTAATTAATTAATCTCTTTTCTGTATCATCACTTTAAAATTAATGCTAACCATTTTTCAGGTCTCAGCACTGATTCAGTCCATTAGACCCAAAAGTAATTATTTCCCCCTTTACAATTCTATACTCTGTATTTCTTAGTTACCACTATGTACTTAACATTTGCATAGTTCTTTGTCTATAAAAGGGCCTTATTTTTTGTTATTCTTTTCAAATATGGCTACCATATGAATAGTCAAAAATCGGCAGCTCATACACTTTTTCATCATGCCATGACTCCAAACCCTGCTTATTGTACAAGCATAAACAGTTGTTAATAAGTTTGAGAACCACATTTGTGGACTCCACACAGGAAAAAAATAATAATCAAAAATAAAATCAAAGCTCCATATGTAATGAGATGATCCCTATTCATCTAGGCTTCTTCAACCACACATACAAGCATATTTTCCTATAGAAATACTAGTACTTCTTTTGACATGGCCAGGAAAAGAAAAGTACATGGTGTCAGATTAATAAGCCTGACCAAGAAGAAGACTTGCCTGGTGGTGAGACAAGCATGGGATGGGGACAGGGAGAAAGAACTGCACATCAATATGCAATAATAATAAACTCCCCTGCTAGTACACCTGTGGTCAATAGTTTGTCAAGATATTATATCAGGGAAGTCCAACAAAAAATAATGGAGTTTCGTAAAAGAGGCACAGAAAAACGGTGGCAATATGTAAGCAACATAGAATTATGGTTAAGAAGCCAAAATTTGGTGACAAACATATTTACTTGAATCCTGACCCTACCACCGACTTTTTGAAAAATTGGCCTCCTCTATTTGAGGAGCCTCAGTTTCCTTATTTCATCTGTTGGTTTTAAGAATTCCATGAGATGTTAAATACTATATACATGGTAATCACACAGTAAATTTTAGCTGCTGTTATAAATATTAATAGTGATGCTATTACTGTTGTTGGCTGTTGTTTTCAATCGAGAATATTGAAACAGGCAATGTTTGAAACCAGACTAGTAGTGAAGGCAGGCACTGAACTTCAAAAAAAAAAACCCTCATTGATTCTTGAACAATCTTGCAAGAACAAGCATGGCTAGAACCCCAGTAACAGTCAAAACCAGAAAATAAAATCAAGACAACAACACAGTAACTAGATTTGACCTGCAAAAGGTAGAGGCTTGGTCTAGAAACCAAACTGTAACTTTTTCAATGCCCATCAACTGCTGAAATGACAGACCCGAAGCACTGTAGGGGCTCAGCCTCCGGATGGACATCAAATGACTCGGGGTATGGAGTGGGAGGAGAGGGTGACCAGGGCAAAGTATAAGCAAAAGCAGGTAGAAAGTACTGAACACTGGTTTAGTCTGGGTTCCCCAGAGAAACAGACCAATAGGAGATATAGATACATAGATATCTATATCTATCTATCTATCTATCTATCTATCTATCTATATGGAATTGGTTCATGCAGTTATGGAAGCTGAGAAGTTCTAAAATCTGTAGTTAGCAAACTGGAGACTCAGAAGAGCCAGGGACAGAGTTCCAGTCTAAGTCCAAAGGCCTGAGAACCTGGAGACCTGAGGGTATAAGTTCTGGCTCCAGTCTGAATCCAAAGGCAAGAGAGGACTGATGTCTTAGTTCAAAGACAATCAGAAAGCGAAATGTCCCTTACTCAGGCTTTCTGTTCTCTTTAGCCCTTCAACAGATGAGATAAGTCACATCCACACTGGAGACGGCAATGCGCTTTACACGGTCTATAGATTCAAATGTTATATCTCCCAGAAACAACCCGACAGAAACACCCAGATTAATATTTAATCAAATATATGAGCAAACCATAGCCTGGTTAAGGTGACATATAAAATGGACCATCACAAGCACCTAATACAGACCGGCTTTTCTGTGAGGCAGGTTAATGGTAGGCTTCTGAGACAGCACGGCTTCGAGAGCAGTGCTGTAAGTAGGGCCCGGGTGCTGATGGAGATGTTTCGTGTCATTTGGTATAGCAGCCACTGGCTGCATGTGGCTACAGAGCACTTGAAATGTGCCTTGTGTACCTGAGAAACTGAATTTTTAATTTTAATTTTAATTCCTTTAAATATAAATAGCCACATATGGCTAGTGATTGCCATATTGGACAACACAGGCCTAGGACCCAAATCTTGAGAAGGAGCAGCCAGATGAAAAATTGAAGGAATAAATCTGAGGCACAAGGAACCACATACACAAATGTTTCCAGGTAGGAAAATTCTTATTTGCTTTAGTAACTGAATAAGCCACACTCAACTGGAGGGTGAGGGAAAATGTGTTGATGAGAAAAACAAAGGCAGCCTATTAGGAGAATAGTGGGCCACAGTAGGAGCTTGGATGTTATTTGAGGTAATTTACATTTAAATTTTTTAAAAGATCATTGTGGCTGATTGCTGTGTGGAAAATATGAGAGCTGAAGAAAAGATGCTCTGTGTGTGTGTGTGTGTGTGTGTGTGTGTGTGTGTGTGTGTGTGTGTTAGCTTGAGTGAATTTGCATTTAGCTCTACTTCTGGTCAGAATACAAACTCTTTAATATTAGTATGTATTTGTATTCAAAAATAATATACACTTTGCATCAATATAAATTCATCTAAAATTAATAACATGGTACATGTGTGTTCTTGAGCTTTTTTAAGTACAGGAGAAAAGAAATAACCTCTTAAATCTGTTGATAATAAGGAAGGATTCTATAGTAACAACTATCCAATAGACATACTCTTAAGAAGTACCTATACCAGTTACATAAATGAAATAGCTGCATGCAAAGACGTAAGATTATTCTTAGACTCTTGGGAGAGGTTAATTTCCCATTGTAGAAAAAAGATCAGAAGGAACTTAAACAAATTGAAAAGACAATCATGAAACTGACTAGTGTCTAGAAAAGGGGACCCATGGAGAAAGACTAAAGCAAGTGAGTTTAATTAATTAACCTAGGAGAGAGAAGATCAATAAATTATTGTGCAGATATGTAGTTACCCCTCTTCAGAGAGTACTGTCTCCAAGTGTTGAATTAACACTGGAGAGAGCACTGAAACCTGCAGACTAGAGCTGCGGAAGATGCTATTTATGGCTATGAAACTCTGGAATCAGTGAGGAAAGCAAAGCACTGTCCTTCTGTGGGGATCTTTAAAACAGAATAGATTCTCATCAGTCTCATTTGAAAGGTTTAAGTGTGATCCTGCCTAAAGGCAAGGTGAGGAACGGAATGACTTTTCAAGGTCCCAGCCAGTCAGCCGGATGAGACCACAGAGCTGAGTGGGTGCTGTGATTTTCTTTTGTTTACCCATATCTTATTGTTTTACACCACCATGTGGCCACACTGAGTAAAATGTTGTAAATTTTTAATCTGTACATAGGCCTTGAGAAATGTCAATAGTATATTCACATACCCCTAGAACTACACAGTCTGTTTTGAAATATTCAGTGTGTGAAATCATCCAGCTTGAATATCCTTACACATCATGATCCTTTTATGGTATTAATTTAGAAGACAAAACTAGTACCTATCTTATTAATAATAACATCAAATTCTTTTAGTATGTATTTGCCATTCTAAAAGAATACAATTTGATTCACAACAAGCTCAGTTCATGACATAAAAATCTTTTATTTTAGATGCATATATATTTAAAAGCCAGATTCTGACCCTTTTATATTTAACAGATGTATTAAGTAAATCAAATGTGACTTCAGAAACAATTTTATAAAAGGAATTCAAATATAGTATCAAAAGAATAAGCTTCCTTTCAGGGGACTAATAATCACTGACACAAGACTGAAGACATGGTGCTAAGGTAATTATAGATACAACATATTAGGCTAATGTGCATCTTGGTACCTTTCCTAGTTAATTTATGTAATAAGTACATAAGCATCCATTAACATTCGTTCAGCTCTCATGTGACTTAGTGTTGCATCGGATTCTCTATTGGACAAATTAAACTGACAAAGTCCACCTGTCACTCCATTCCCATGCAGCTCCCACTACACAAGCATCTGCGAGAGGTGGACAGGGAGGTAGCCCTGGAGCCAGACTGCTGATGTCAGGGTTCCAATAAGCTATGTAACTCCGTAGGCCTCAGGTCCTTTGTAACAAGAACTTAATTTTTTAGTTTAAGTAAATAAATAAAACAATGTTTGGTCATTAAGTGAATAAATATTTATCATGTGACTTCCACTGTTCTGAGCACAAAAATCTCTGCGTTCAAGGAGTTTTCAATCCAATAAAGAGCTGATACTGCATATTTTAGGCCTGGCGGGCCATAGAGTCTCTTGTAACTATTCAACTCTGCCACTGTTGCACAAAATGCTGTCATAGACAGTACATAAATGATGCACAAATGAGTGAACATTGCTATGTTCCATTAAAACTTTATTTAAAAACACAGGTGGCATACCAGATTTGACCTACAGGCCACAGTTTGCCAATCCTTGCCTTAGAGGAAGATAGCAATGAACACTACAAAAATGAATAATAAAATACACACTGTGTGGAATGGTGATAAGTACTGTGGGTAAAGTAAAAAGCAAGAGTGTGTCGGGGTAGTCCTCCCTGCGAAAATAACACCCAATAAAGGCCTGAAGGAGGTAACCAGGAGTGTCAAGCAGTGTCTAGAGAAAGAACATTCTAGGACAGGCCTGATAAGTGCGAAATCCCAGAGGCCTAGAATGGTGTGCCTGTTCTTTTTGTGGAACAGCAAGGTGGACAGTTTGTCTGGATCAGAATAAGGAGGTAATGAGATCAGAGGAGCAACATGTGACGAAACGGAATAGGACACAAATACCATTTTAAAGACTAATTTCTACTCTAGTTGAGATAAGTAGCCTCTGCAGTTGAAGCAGAGCAGTGTCCTGCTCCAGCACACTGATTGTGATGAGATCATTCTGTCTTCTGCATTGAGAATAGACAGATAGGGAAGCAGGGAATCCAGTTTGAAGTCTGTTGGAATAGTCCAAGTGAGACCTGATGGACCAGATGGCAGTGCTGCAGGTGGCGAGGAGTGGCAGGATTCTGATATAGGTCAAAGGTAACCTGACCAGAATTCTATCTTAGATTGGATAGAAACATTACATTCACAGGAAATCTGAGCAAAAGAGAGAAGTCAATGAAGACTCGACGATTTTTTTTTTTTTTTTTTTTTTTTTGCTGAGAAATTGAATAGATAGAGAAGACAACTAGGGACTGGGAAGGGGAAGTAAGGAGGATCAGCATCTCAGGTATGGAAATATTAGGTATCTGTCAAAGGTTCAGAAACAGGCAAGTTAAATTCAATGAATCACTGAAGTGGTAGTAATTGGTAAAAATTTGTTGTGTACACACCAAAATGATAGTTTGCAAACTGCGAGCACTGAAACCAAAACTTGGAATGAGGCTCAGGAGTGTATTGTTATAAAGCAGCTGATATAGTGACAAAGCAGTGACTTTTTATTCTGCACAGTGATTGGTTATAATATTAGAATTTTTTAAATGATAAGGAATTGGTCAGTTGTTGCATCATATCAACCTTGAAAAACAGTTGAAGTTTCGCTTATGATTTCCAAAGGCACAAGCAAGACATGACCCACCATCAAGTTAGCCTTGCAAAATAAGCTAGATTAAGCTTTGTTTGTATGGCTAAGCTGGTTTGATCTGCTCAGGGAATTTTCAAGGTGGTGTCTGTTTTTGAATTTCACATATCTAAGCAGAGATGATGGGAAAGCATCCTCTGTAAGAGTCCAGAGATCCAAGAAGAGATTTAAACTCGGAATAAATAGAAGAGCAGTCAACCCACCAATGACACTTAAAACCCTGAAACCTGTGATATCGCTGGGGATTGAGCACAGAAAGAAAGTGAAAGGGTCCAAGCATTGTGCCCTGGGCACTCCAGAGGTAGGAATCCAGGGAGATGAGATACCAACACAGGAGGCTGAAAAGACAGGAGCTGCGGGAGCCGAGTGAGGAAGTGTACACAGGAGGCAGGAACAAGTGATTGCATCGTGTGCACTCGGAGTGCATGTAGAATGAAGACTGAGGATTTAACTGCTGCATTGTGCAGCATGGAAGCTTTGATAAGCATGGACAAGAGCAGTTTCAGTAAGGGGAAAGGAATGAGAACCTTGCTGAAGTGAGTTCAGGATAGAGAAATTAGAGATAAGGAGTGCACACAGCTTTCTCAGGGAGGTTTTTTGTTTATTTGTTTGTAGAAAAGGATAGAATTAAGATGGTAACTAGAAGGGAAGTAGATCAAGAGAAGTCTTAAGATGTTTTGTTTTACGGTGGTAAAAAGAACAGCATTTTGTGTGCTGGTAGAAAGGATCCAAGAAAAGAAGGCAAAAAAAAAAAAAGGAAGGAAGGAAGGAAAAAGGGGAGGGAGGGAAAGAGGAAAGGAGGGAGGAAGAAAGAGACAATGAGAAAGAAAGAAAGAGAGAGAGAGAAAGAAAGAAAGAGATAAAGAAGAAAGAAAAAGAAGAAAAGAAAGAAAGAAAGAAAGAAAGAAAGAAAGAAAGAAAGAAAGAAAGAAAGAAGGAAAGAAGGAAGGAAGGAAGGAAGGAAGGAAGGAAGGAAGGAAGGAAGGAAGGAAGGAAGGAAGGAAGGAAGGAAGGAGGAAGGAAGGAAGGAAGGAAGGAAGGAAGGAAGGAAGGAAGGAAGGAAGGAAGGAAGGAAGGAAGGAAAGAGAGGGAAGGAGGGAGGGAGGGAAGGAGGAAGGGAGGGAGGAAGAAGAGAGAGGGAGAGAGAGGAAGGAAGGGAGGAAGGAAGGAGACAGAGAGAGAGAATGTTACTGAAGCAGTTTCCATGGGTTTGCAAGCTAGGATGAGGTCTGGTGCAGAAGTGTGGGCGGGTTGGGTTCACATTCTGCTATGCAAAGAGCTTAACATGGTGCTTAGCATTTATTAATGCCTCAAAACTGACAGAAATTAAAACATCAACTGTCAATTTAAAAGGTTTGGCTAATATGATCATGCAGTTCCAGTGCAGCTACAACATTCTGTAGATTAATGAAAGTAAGTTGAATAGAATAATGACAATGAAACAAGAATATTTAGAAGCAGCACTGAATCACATTGAGGAGCATCCAGGATATTGGCCTAAAGTAAACAGAGATAGCTAAAGGAAAATAGGAAGAATGATAGGTCACTATTTACATTGACACATGAGGTGAGTCAGCCAGAACCAGGATCCCACAGGTACTAGACTCCTTGTAGATGCTCTGAGTTGATTATAAATTCAGCATAATTTAAAAAGGAAAAAAAAGGCCCACCTGCCTCTTTCCTCACAAATATTGCATGATATAGTGCTATTCCCATGCTCTTTCCATGTTCTTCCACTGATTTTTATACTGATTCATACAGGCTAAGCTGTAGGGCAGAGCTATGATAGAGAACCAGACACAGGAAGGTGGATGGTAAGGGTGTGACTCCCATTTCCATCAGGAAGAAAACAGGCTTGAAACAACTATAGTCTAAACTGTGTTTCTAATATGAACACAGTTTTCTGCCAGGTATTGAAAGAAATAATGATACTTAAGAAAAACACCTCCACAAACGCATAGCTTTATGAAACTATGTTTCATTATTTAATACCGGTAGATTTTTTTCTTTTTTGTCTTTTTATGACATTTATTGGGGTGACATTGGTTAATAAGATTAGGTGGGTTTCAAGTGTACATTTCTATGGTACATGATCATCATATTGCGTTGTATATCGCCTACCCAACAACAAATCACCTTCTGTCACCATATATTTGACTTTCTTTACCCTTCACTATTGCTCCATCCCCTTCCCTCTGTTAACCACCATACTGCTGTCTGTGTCTATAGGTTTTTGTTTGTTTTTCCTTTGTGTTTATTTGCTACTTTGAGTTCTATATCCCACATATGAGTGAAATCATCATTTTTAACTTTTTCTGTCTGACTTATTTCTTAGCATGATATTCTCGGGGTCCACTCATGTTTGTTACGAATGGCAGTATTTCATCTTTTCTTATGGCTGAGTAGTATTCCACTGTATATACATACCACATCTTCTTTACCCAATCTGCTACTGAAGAACATTCCAGCTGTTTCCAGGTCTTGGCCACTGAGACTAATGCTATCAAACACATAGGGGTGCATATGTCTTTGCAAATAAAAATGCTTTTGAGTAGATACCCAGAAGAGTAGTTGCTGGATCATATGGTAACTCTATTCTTAATTTTTTGAGGAAACTCCATAACTTACCATTTTACTGTTATAATAATTGTGCTTCACTGAGAACAGGTAACAAATTTCAATGGAACTTAATTCCTCACTCATTTCCTTTCTCTTTTTTTTTTTCAATTACAGTTTACATTCAACATTATGCTGTACTCGTTTCAGGTGTGGAGCATAGTGGTTAGACAATCGTATATTTGCCAGCATATCCCCGCCCACACCCCCGCCCCCGGATATTCCAGGACCCATCTGATATCATACACGGTTATTAGAATATTATTGACTATATTCCTTATGCTAGGCTTTACATCCCTGTAACTATTTTGTAACTGCCAGTTTGTGCTTCTCAATCCCTTCACCTTTTTTACCCAGTCTCAATTTAAATTTGAAGAGGTGTTCCTTTGGAAAAAGACTTGAGCTGCCAAATGTAATAAAATCATACTTAAGAACGTAGCAATTTAACAACACATCATTACAGAAAAAGTAAATTTCAGAAAATAATAATAAAAATATTAAAAAGTCTAAATGTACATTTGTAAACTCAAAACCAAAGCACCAGAAGCATTAAAAATGCAGGCAATCCCTAGAAACTCACGCTGGTGGTTTTTCCTTTTCTTTCACAATTGTTCCAATGCGAGCATGACACTCACTATCATAAAAGAAACTATCAATTTAGCTTTTACTTAACTCAAGCCACTGGGTCGATGAGCCAGGATATCTTTTACTTTTCTTAAAATGTTTCAAAATTGTAAAGCTTCTTTCCTGAACTCTGAACAGTAATTTAGGTACAATGCGTACATTGTCTCAGAAGAGAAAACAGGAGACTGAAATATTTAAGGGCCTGTGGCTGGGAGGTATAGAAGTTGGTTTCTGACAATTGGCTCACAATTACACCAAGGCTTGCCACCAGTTGCTCAACATAGTAATTTGTTTATCTTAGAGTTAGACAAACTCTGCCAAATCTGGCCCTGCATATGTTTTTGGAAATAAAGTCTTACTGGAACACAGCACCATTCATATGTTTACAGCTGCTTCTGAAAGACAAAGCTGAGTTGTTAGGAGATCACATGGCTTGCAAAGCCTGAAATATTTATTATCTGCCCCTTTACAGGAAACATTTGCCCACCTCTGTTTATCTAATGGCTGCCATCCTGTTAAACAATGTTTGTTGAGCCACATTCAGCATTCAAGGGAAGGAGGAATCAGAATGCAGTCAGTAGTTCACCTAAGAGCACCCAACTCCTGTAAACACAGTGTATGCTGTGCTTGAAAGTGAGGTTTTTCATTGATTGATTTTTTCATGAAGATTTTTTTACAAATTTTCTCAATGCAAAATTTATTAAATGGATTTCTGTTAGGTAACAGGTGCCTACATATCAAGGAGGCTTTCATGTTAGGTAGTCATGGGAAGAAAAATTTTCCATGTGTTTCTATCACAATTCAAATGTTTGAAATTCACTTTGCCACTCTCTCGTCTATGATTTTTATAGCTTGTTTGCTACCCCATACATATCCACACAGCATCAAAACCTCCTAGCTCCCTTTATCTTATTAAAGTAGAGCTTTGAAAATATAAAAGGATTATTAAAAGATTAGTTATTCTTAAATTATTGTCATTTATTTTGAAATGTCAATGGACGGCTTCTTTCCAATACTGCATATGTGAAAAGAAAAATACTGAACTGAACAATCCGCCAAATGGTTTTTTTCCCATTGTTAATTTTTAAAGTCTCAATTTTTCTCTGTTCTGAGCAAGAATCTAAACATTTTAATTCTTTCTACATAGTACCATAGTGAGTTTATAGCTGCTGTGCCTTATACAACCTACATTTAGGGAAAGAAAATTTCTAATTCAATTTAGAATAATGTCAAGAAACAACACATATCTGCGGGCAAAGATAAGAAAAACATTCAGGGGTATGCAGTGATAGCTCTACTTATATAAATAAACTTTTGGTACTAGTGATTAGGTACACAGGATTATTATATGTTTAATTGGTTAACGTGACAATTTGGAATTACTTCTAGTCACATTTAATTGGATTTGGAATCTCTGGAGAAAAGAAATAGAGAGGCCTAGCAGAGAAACAATCATAAAAATAAACTGTTTTTTCAAAGGATGCTAAGCAATGAATTAATATCCATTGCACAATAGTTTCTAATATCCCCTCAGCTTAATAAGACTAATGTAGTGGTTGTACATACTAGACACTAAGACCAATTCAATTAAACACAAAGTATTTGGGGAGAGAAGTGTTTGTAGAATTGAAATTTTTTTTATTTTCCATTTTAAGGAGGCTAATTTAATCAGAGGTGAATGATCTTTAACTCAGGTAAAGCCTGAGATGTGCTTAAATGTTACCAGTATATAATAGTTAGCTATAATGCTATGCTAAGTTTAAAGGCATTTTAAAGTCCATAAAATATGTTACAGTCTAAATGTTTTGAAGCTTAGTAAGAGGCAACCAAAACAAAGCATTCTCTCATCGTCTTTAAATACCGTTCTTACACTGGGCAAACAAACGAACAAATTCTAGAAGATAAATGGCTAGTTGCTTCCCTTATAGTGGTAGTTTAGCTATTAAAAAAAAAAAAAAAAAAAAAAAAAAAACTGCCCTGGCCAGGAGGCGGCTTAGTTGGCTGGAGTGTTGTCCCCATACACCAGAAGGCTGCAGGTCGATTCCCAGTCAGGGTACATACCTGGGTTGTGTGTTCGATCCGGGTCAGGGCACATATCAGAGGTAACTGATCAATGTTTCTCTCTCTCTCCCTGTCTCTCTCCAAAATCAATAAAACTTATCCTTGTGTGAGGATTTAAAAAAGATATTACTTTCTACATTGGAAATGGTGCCTTACGATTTGCTTAATATTAGTCCAGTCAAATTTATGTATTACAGAATTTTCTTCTTCAGTATTTATATATACTGCCTGCTATGGTTTTCCTTTTGTCCTATAAATTTGTTTTTTAAAAAATCTGTCCTTGTTCTTAGGAGTGCCATGATTGCTGACTACATGTTCTGGCTTTTTGGAGGAAGTGAGCAGTGTATAAGCAAGCTCATCAAACTGTATTGGCAGGTAAAAACTGATGTCCCCACTAGGAAGGAGGAACCCATCTCATTTTTAGAATCAAAATGAAGGACTGGTGCTTAAAAGACTGCTGAAAAGGGTAGCTGTGGGCATATCCGTCAGAAGGACACTACTCAGTAGTAGTATATTTATAATGAACTAGATTTTCTGAAACTAATTTTAAGGGCAAAATTCTAAGTTGTTAACCCTTGGCCCATTTTTCAGTTTTACAACCCAATATACATTTTAGACATCCCAGGAACTGTTTTCCCAGGCATCCTGCTATAATGACATGATCCTTTAAAGTATGAACTTTGTATTTTCATAGATTCTTTGTGATCCATGACCTGTAAAAGCAGATGCTAGAAGTAATACCAATTATAAAATAAAGGAAAGCCCTGGCCCGTGTGGCTCACTTGGTTGGAGCACCGACCCATAACCTACAGGTTGTGAGGTCGATTCCTGGTCAGGGCACCTACCTAAATTGTGGGTTTGATCCCCGGTCTGGGTGCACATGATTCTCAGTCAGAGTTCATGCATGAGGCAACCAATTAATGCTCCTCTCTTGCATCGATGTTTTTCCCTCTCACTTCTTCTCTAGCTCTAAAAAGCAATGAAAGGAAAATCCTTAGGTGAGGATAAAAATAATAAAGGAAAATGCATAAATTGGTTGTATTTGTTGAGTGACATTTAGGATTTGGAACACTTAACCAAACTACAGATATTATTATTCAAAATGGCAGCAAGAAATCATATGGAAGGTCAATTAGATATTAAGAAGAGTCATAATTTCTTAGAATTGTAGGAGAATTAAGAATGTATGAGGTCACTCTTCGTCACAACAGACAAGTTTATTTTTGTCCTATTCCCCCTCCACAAATTCTCAATGACTTTCTGTTGAAATGTATCCAAAATGAAGATCTCATTTATCGCCCAGTCACATCTAATTTGTAAATTATTAAACTGCTTTCCTCCCTTAAAGTGGATTTCCACTACCAGAAAACTATCAGGTTCTTCCCAGTGGGGCCACACTGACAAAATGGAAAGCTATTTCCAAATAATTTTTTTTCAAATAGTTGAAAATCAACTACAAAAGCCATCTCCCTCCTTCATATCTTCTGCCCTCCAAACTATGTGAGGTTGTTCCTCCTTTGTATTTAAAGATCGTCTAATGTAATTGAATATGAAACTTTGGAATCAACTAGAGTAAAATCTGCTAAAACATTCATATAGAAGTGAGAAATAATCATCAATAGTCTTCTAACACTTCCTGATTTTTCCTACATTTTCAGTATTGTGTGTTGGCCTCTAGTTTTCTGTATTTCTATCATATGTTATCTTCAGCAGACAGTAAAGTATTAGGTTTACCTACTACAAAAAATAATAATTTAAATTAGTCTTACTTATAATTGAGACCTGTAACTATTTTTTAAAGTTGACTTTTAAGTATATACAATTGGCTTCTAGAGAGAGGTAGGAAAGGAGTTGAATCTTGAGATGAGATAATAATTGGAAGGCCTGGCATATATTAGGTCCCAAATAAATGTTTATTTTAGTTTGTTCATTCATTAAACAAACATTATATTGGGTACCTATTGTGTTTTCTACACTGGACTAGGGGGAAAAAAAAAAAGGTCCAATGTTGGTTCAATCTAAAACAGGTCAAGAGCTTGAAACTGGTTAAAAATTTTTTGTTTCCTTTACCTTTCAAAGAGCATTAATTTCACTATTTACCTCAAACTAGGAAAATAAACTGTACTTACCAATACATACATGAATCTTTGCTAAATAAAAAAAAAGAATGAAACAAATACTATTATTTCACCATTCTGCATTAAGAAAAGATAAGAAAAATATATCTCTCTTTGTGATCCCTTGTCTGGACATCAAGTCTGATTCAGTCCAAGCTCTACATGAATTCTCTAACCTGAGGCAAGTTAGTTCCTACAGGTGCTTCAACTGTAAAATAAGAGATGACCAGCCTTAAGTGTTTGAGAAGGTCTATAATTATGCTCATTTTAGCACTAAAAATCTCACATGTTTAGATACAACCAAACATGACATCACAAAGTTTAAGAAAAAAAGTAACACTTAGAAATTGTATCCTGTAGATAAATTCTATACACTAAACCCCTCTAACTCACCCTGGCCTCACCACACGCCATTGTCTCACCAGCTAGTTTTCCCCCTGCTAGCCAGCTTTTCCTTCACCTTAATTCTAACATCTACATCTTCCCCCAAACCTTGTTTTGTTCTAAATAAAAAGGGGGTTTGGGATGTTGCCTAAGAGCACTCAGTACATGCCAACTTTGAAGACAAGGATGCCCAGCCACTGTGCAACCACACTGTTGTATGTATGTTTGTATGTATGTATGTATGTGTATGTATTTATTGCTAACACTATTACAGATGCCCCCCATTTTCCCCTCTCTTTGCCCACAATTACCCAGCCCCTGCCCCTGCCCTGGGCCTTTGCCACAGTGTTGTCTGTATCCATGGGTTATGCTTATATGTTCTTTGGTAAATCTCTTCACCTCCTTTTATCCAGTACCCCCCCCCCATGCCTCTACCCTCTGATGTCTGTCAGTCGGTTCCATGTATCCATACCTCTGGTTCTGTATTTTTTTGTCAGTTTATTTTGTTCATTAGATTCCACATATAAGCAAAATTATATGGTACTTTTCTTTCTCTGACTGGCGTATTCAACTTAGCATAATAATCTCCAGGTCCATTCATGCTATCACAAAAGGTAAGAGTTCCTTCTTTTTTATAGCCATGCAGTATTCTATTGTGTAAATGTACCACAGCTTTTTATCCACTTACCTACTGATAGACACTTGGGCTGTTTCCAGATCTTAACTATTGTAAATAACACTGCTATAAACATAGGAGTGCATATATTCTTTCCAATTAGTGTTTTGGGATTCTTAAGGTATATTCCCAAAAGAGGGATCACTGGGTTAAGAATGCCCCAAATATCACAGGCTAGGAATTGTATTTGCACGTACACTCATAAACATTCATTAAAGCTGAATAAAGACAGGGGTTATTTTCACTCCCTTTGTTAGTGGAGGAGTTGCTGTATAGCTTCTTTTCAAGCACATAAAATCCCTATCACTCTGGTCAGTTATTCTTTTTAGAAGTTTTACACAGGAAATGGAAAATTTCAGAATGTAAAAAATTGAGAGCAAGCCTACACTTACTCTCATAGACAGACTACTGACTTACAAACTTTATACGCAAAAGAGCAAACCCTTGCTTTGGTGAGCTCAAGAACACCTTTCAAGTGTAGTAAGAATATTTTTCATATCAATCCAGCAAGAAAAAAAGACATAAAGTTCTACACTCTATGACAGCTCACACTGGGATATATCACTTCGAATAAAAGTTTTTGCACATGTTATTCTATAATAGTGGCACCTTGTCAGAGCTAGAAAGGATTGGAAATCATGTGTCACGAGATGTCGCTTGTATGCGTGCTTCTGCAACCCGATTCCCATCTTCTGATACCTGCCACCCTCCTATTCTCAAACACCATGAGACCTCATCACAATTCTGAGCTAATTTGCAAAATAGAAAGCCCTAGTCAAGCTAAGAATTAGCTATATTGAAGCAGTGACCATTATGTATTTATATATTGCACCTAAAGTAATAATATTATTCCAAGCAGAACTTTATAGTAAACTCTAATCCCCCTCCCAGGCCCCTTGCCCCTTAGATCCAGGGCTAGATGTAGTAGCATCAGGAAACAAACAAGACTTCTTCTATCACACCTCTTTCTCTTTTTTGTTTTCCCACCTTCACACTCAGCCATGCTCTCGGCCACTTGGATTATCTCTTGCGTAGCTTAATCCCCTGCAATGTGAGTATCAGGAACAACTCTGGTCTGCACCACACAGCAAAGCAGAGTGAGGAAAGGCAATAACAGCTAAATTTGTTGCCGAACTCCTATGAAACAAGTGCAGAGGAACCCCAGTAAACAGGCAAACTACCTAATAAGCTCACTCTCCACCTTAACTGTTTTGTTTATTTTTTTCTTTTTTTTTGTTTGTTTGTTTTTTGAGTCAGAAACCTCTCTGAGAATCTGATTCAATTCATAGGCATCCACCTAGAAACAATACTTATAAACACATACAAGAGAAAAATGTGCTTACCCTTTATCTCATTGCATTGAAAATTGATCTCCTACACATAGAATACCAAAGCAGCATTTACACATTATTCTGGCTTTCTCGTTCTTGTGAGGTTGTGCAGGTTTTCTGGAATAAGAAATTGAAATATTATATTTGTCATCTTACCAATGTCAGCACTTCATTTTAAAGGCAATAGAGCTAGAAACCCTGATCTCAAAGTCTTGAATAGCAAGTGGAGTCAGGGCTCTTATAGCTCACAGTATCTCCTACGGGTAGGCATGGATCAAAAAACACCAAAATTCACATTACATTATTTCCTTTGTCCTCAAGTCAATGAAGTGATTTTTTGCTAGGTCTGTATCAGCAAGGTTGTCTATGTCAGCAATATGTTTCAATGTTAAAGCCATCTAAACAAAAAGTGACCTTTATAACAGATAAGGTGTTTGCCAAGCATCTGTAGATTTTTGTACCAAGAAACTCAAGACTTAGTTGTTCTCACACTTAGTATTAGAAAGTCCATATTGTTATTTGACTCCACCTACTTCCTTTGATGTGACAGCTTCACCAAAAAAAGCTCATAGTTTTTCAGCAGCATCTCTAGTAGTGAATTCAGTATTTCAATCAAAAGATTTGTCTCATTTATCTAAGATATCAGCCATTAAAAAAATAAAAGTATTACTGGAATGAGCTCACTATAAATTTATCCTAAAATAAGTTTTCCTTTCTCTTAAAAAAATTTAAAGAATTAACCAAACCAAATTACTTCTAAATTTCTTCTTTGGTTTGCCAACCAATGTCTTCACTAGGAAAAAAACTTGTTGTGTGTGATCCTGTATCTTGACAAAGATCTACTGAAGAGGCACTGATTTGAGTTCTTGGCTCTAAGGAAGTCAAAGACTTTAACAGCAGTAGAAAGACCTCTTTGGGAATTGTTGGAAGGGTTGTTGACACCAACACAGGCCCATGTAGAAAGCGTGACATGTGGAGCATCTTTCCTTAGTGAAATAGCAAAGGCTGAGGTGGTGCCAGCTTCACAGGTTGTCCATCTGTGCAGAAAATACCAAGACTTTCCATCCAATTCAAGTTGTACTTGGCACTGAAATGTTCACCATCTTAAAGATGTCAATGGTATAAATGGTTTCCAAAAGGGCCCACCGAAAAGGAATACTTCTTTGGTGTAATTATTCACAAAGGACAAAATCAGGAGCTGGCTGCAACTGAGAAACATGATTTTCCACAGCCACTTCCTTGAGGAAGATGGTGCCATCTCTGGTCTTCTAAAGCCCTTCCTTGACTTTCAGCAGTTCGCAGCCACAGGTTAAGATTCTTGCACTGCTCATTCTCTTTGAAACAGCCCTTTTTCTTTTTGGTTTTGGGACTAGCAGGTGACATTTACTGCTTTTAGCACTCAAGGCAAAAAATAACACCCAGAATGTTAGTGTCATATAGTGCCTCCTTAAACTGCACTGTGGTCATTCAAGCTTGAAACCTTGCCCATCCAGTGTCTCCAGATGCCTCTTAAATTTGTGGACACCTTTTTTCTTTACTCTCAAATTGCATTTGTTACCATACTCACTCAGCAAATATTTAGTGAGCACTTATTAGTGATGATATGTTAGGCACTGTGCTATGTGTTGGAAATACATCAGTGAATAAAATAAACATCATCCTGTTTTCAAGAAACATATATTCTGACACAAAATATTTACCAAGAAAAACAACTGGTACTTAAATTAGACACCACTTCTTAATCTGTTTTTCTTCAACAGTATCATCAAAGTGAACTGGAAAAAGGAGTTCAATACATATCTGTTAAATGACTCAATCATCTAATTTAAATATTGGTTTGACATGAAGCTCTAACCAATAATGTTGAGAGTATTTTGAAATAGTTACTTTGTTTGCAATTTTAGAATTCAGTGCTTATATTAATTCATCAAGTATTTCTGTGTGTGTGTGTGTGTTAAGTTCAAAATCATGGACAACTTTTGTGCTTTAGTTGAGTATGGGATTCATCAGAATATTTAGAGAAGGTTGCAGATTTCCAAGAGTCTTTTGTCCCATTGGTTTCTGTGCTCACCGGTGCCACCATGCAATTCCTAAGGACTTAGCTATTAGCTTTGTTCAAACATGGTGATTAAGGCAACAGCAAGCAAATGGATTTCTCTGTACCAATCAGAGAATGATGTAGTATAACTGGACAATGAATGTGAATTGATCACTTATACTAATAATTTAGACTGATTTTTTACTTCAGTTCTTTTTTTCTTCTTGATATTGGAAAATAGTCCAATATTAGTCTTGTACATGGTAAACGTTCACAATATTTCAACCTCGGAATAAAAATAAAATCTTCCACATAAAATTAGAGGCAAAATAAGGTCAAATAAAGAGAAAAAAATGTTTATTAACTTAAAGAAAACACCTACATATTCTGGAGAAGAAAAATGTGTTCTCTCTAAAGATTTGCTTCTACATGAAAAATTTTGCCAATGAAGGAACAAAATAGAAATACTATATTAGCCATTTCTCTTAAAGGCTTATGTTTAAAGTATATTTATTTATTTGGCCTTGTCAGGCAGAGAGTTTATAAAATATTTGGACAAGGAGTGTCTAAAAACAACCAAGCATTACACAGTGTGGGACAAAAGTAGGTTTATAATTGTGAGTAAGTAAAACAGTTTATTCTTGTATTATTATTTATTAATCATTGTATTATTTTCCATAGAAACAACTGTAAACCTACTTTTTGCCCCCCCATAGTATTTAGATTAGAGATGATTTGAGAAACATCAAACTGCTCACCTAAAAACCTTTGCCCTAGCAATTGTATGTATCATGCTTACATTCCCATCATTTGGCATTGTGTCTCTTGTCACCTTCAGGTCATATGCAAAAGAATTTTGTCTGGAAGCTTTTAACTCATCAGTGGGAGAATTCTGAACTAAATTGTGGGAATTAGCTTGTTTGAGACTTCTTAGTCTCTTTGGAAACATGAAAACAGAATCCTGAAGGAACAAAATGAAAGAAAAGATAAATTCTGATGATAAAAGGTGATAGAATGCACACAAGCTGTAATGAGGAACAGTGACAGAATGTTGTCAAACCTAAAGAATGTAGGTTGAACAGATGAACCTGATGGGTTCATCTGTGCTTATTGTTATATATTATCTGTGCTTATTGATACCTGTGCTTAAATCTGTGAAGCAAAGGAAGGAAAAGAAATATGAACTGTAGGAAGAGGTCAGGCTTGAGATTCTCAAGATGCAACTTCTAATTCCTATGCTAGAATTGAATTTGGGGTAAGACTTCATTTCTGTTTTAGTCAGCTACTGCTACAATAACGCTGTGTAACAAATCATTCTGAAACTCAGTGACTTGTGATAATAAGCAAGTTGGTTGTCTTGGACTTGACCAACCTAGGCTGGTCTTGTCTTGGCTTGGCTAGGCTTAGCTCCAAGCTGCCAAGAGACCCAGCTGTGATCCATGTGCCTCTCCTCATCTTATGGCCAGAGGCTACCTAATGTCTGTTTATCTTGTGGAAAATACTCAGGAGTCTAAGAGAGAAAGCAAATTCATATAAGCACATTTCAGACATCTGCTCATACCATGCTTGCTAACAACCCATGGGCCAAAGCAAGCCATGTGACTAAGCCCAAGGACAAGGGGTAACATTCATCTGCTTAGCTGTGCAAAGCCATGTCAATGGTATGGATATGATATTGCTATAGGAAGGGGAAATTGAGTCCAGCAACTCAATCTACAACAGCTTTAGACTTTTGTTTCTGCTTTGGTATGATGAGAAAGTCAGCCTCAGCTTGTGGTTTTCAAACACTGGTCTAGTGACCAACTGTATCATAGTCACTTGGGAGAATGTTTAAAATATTAGATTTCCAGAATTGGATGGAGTCCTGCAAACTGTATCTGTCTACTTCTCCCCCACTAGATGACTCTGATGCACAGTCTGGGGCTAGATGGTCTCTAGGGCCATTTACCATTTGTTTTAATGTTAATGATCAACTTAGCATACCGTGAAGTTTATCTAGGGCTTCCTTCATTGCAAAGGTAGAATATCAGATGACCCGTACAAGTGATGCTGCCGACCTGACAATGCAAGTGAGATAGTACATAAACCCCAGATTATCCGCGAAGTCTTTCCAGGCAACCTGCGCTTCCTATTTTTAAAGGTAAACAACTGTTATCCCCTCTCACCGTGATGTAAGTCAGGTCTCCCTGCACACCTCCCATCCCCAAAGCAAATTCCCTGGCTGCTTCAGGAGCTTTTCCTGCCTTCAGGGTTACATCTAGACAACAACAGTCATTGAAAGATTTTTTAGTCACTTGCTTACGAAGAGATCATTCATTAAGCTAAGCAATATTAAAATTCTCATTTTATAAATTGCCATGTTTTTTTAGTTAAAAGGCAGACTAAAGAAGTGTCCAAATTGAGATGAGAGGTAAAAGAGAGCTGCTTTTCCTAGGTCTTGGAAAAAAGATAAATGTAGAAATGAATTTCTCATCTAATTATTCATTCCTGTTTATATATTCTTTAATAATATGTTTCCATGGTTACCAGCATTGTAAAATGTTGCCTGTGTTTCATTTTGCTTTGATGCTATTTGAGGTAGTATGCCAGTAAGGGAGGTTCAGCTTTAAATGAAAGGTGTAATTGAGGCAAATATTTGATCCAAGGTTGAGTGATCCTGTGAAGGAGATGGTGACCGTGACAGTATTTTCTGTTTGTATAGTTTTGTGCAGTTCGTCTATTGATGTCCTGTGAATGTCCCAGGCATTAGCAAGGCAGAAAGGAAGAGGCAGGAACCTGAACCCTACACATATTAAACTCATACATTTTAGTACTGTTGTATGTGTTTGGTGACATTGATTTTCCTAGACTGTCTAGTAGGTGAGGTTGCTTTTTACCAGACCTACCTGTCCCTCCCTTCTCCCCACACTGTCTTCCTCCCCAGCCCCACAGGTGCATGTGTGCCAAGAGCCAAAGCCTTCTTTCAAAAATGAGTCCAACGTTTAATTACTTCATTCCCATGTGAATTTTAAATAGAATGCCAACTTTTCAGAGGTTGCCTGACTTTGAAGCCCCAATTGTCACAGAAATAAAAGGCTTTGCCTCCTACTAAGACAATATGTATCCAGATAATGTAAGAATTTGGGGACAGTACTTCAAATGTGCCCTGCAGGAGGCAGCATCCTTCCCTTGTATGTTAGCCTTCATGGGCAGGGTGATCATTTAAGCTCCTTCGAAAATGGTGATATCCTATCAAGCAAGAAAACTAATCCTGAACCACTCCTGAGAAATATTTACTCACATTTTAAATGGTGCTCGTTTGGTTTTGCAGTCACATTAGTAGGTGATGGAGGAAACCCACACCATAAAAAGGTCAACTTTTCCTCCCAGCCCCTTCCTAAGAAGAGTTTTGGGTTTCTGACAGTTGTTAAGGGAGAATAAAAGCAACCTCTAAATTCCTTTTCATTTTCTCTCGTTTGAGAATGATACGGGTTTCAGAGATTGAAGGCAATTTGGGCCTTTTTTTTTTTTTTTTTACTTGAACAAATTTAGGTATAGCTATTTGATTTCCAGGAGTCCTCAGATTATTCTGCTAGGTTGCCATGAGGTTATTTTGTTTTCAAAGAGGCTTTCCTTTCATTTTAAGTTGGTGAACATGTTGATTCCTTCTTTTTTTTTTTTTGTTTGCATCTTAAAATCAAAAATCGTTATGATTAAAATCAAATTTAAAGGGTTCTATGGTTACCTCTTATATTTCCCATAGATTTTTATGCGTTATTGATCTATAAACTTCCAGAGAAATTGAGGTCACATTTTTTAGCAGATATGGAACAACTATTCCATGAAATTTTTAAAGCTGTGTTCACTCAGGTATAAGATAGTCTATAAAGCTCAAAACTTTTAATGTTTTTGTTTGTATTCATCCATCCTTTTGATGGTATTGCACACTAATTAAAAATAAATTCTCTTCTTTTCTTGAACTCGTAAGATTGTATTTTCCTCACTAACTATTAAAGACTGCTTTCTGTACCTGTACTGTAACTCCTGGTTCAATCATTTTTTTTTCATAACCTCCCCTCTTCCAAATAATGAGACTTTTGTACTTTAAATATCAACCTTTAACATATGGCATGGTTTACTTCTTCTCTGAATATTTTTTTTTAACAACACAGCTAGGCGACGGAGATTAAGAACTACATGGTTTCATAGAATTCTAGCTCATCTCTTTTTGTTTGAAAAAAGTCTTTTTTATTTAACTTATTGAGGTGTCATTCATTAATAGGGTAATATATGTTTCAAGTGTACATTACCACGATACATGAGTTGTATATTGTATTGTGTGCCTGTTACAGAACCCCGCCAAGGCTCTTCTGGAACAGCTGTGTTTCAATTGCCTGCCACCAAGAAGCGTGACTCCCAATGCTAGAGTTTGATGAAAAAGGAAAGAGGTTGTTTATTTAAAGTTTATACAGATTTAGAATAATGGCAGATTTCTGCCGTTAAGTCCCACTCCCTCTGAAAACATCTAAAAACACATAATCCTGCCTCCCTTTGCCAAACCAGGCCAGTTTCAGAATATGCCAGACAGAGGAACCATCTTTCAGAAAAGCAGAAGTCTGCAGCTCAGCATTCCCAGTCACAGCTCAGCTCCCAGTGTTCTGAAAAATTTGGGTGGCTAGGCAGGTCCCCTTTACAGCCCCATCAGCTTTGGCACCAAACTCTCCAAGCAAACTCAAATCTGGGTGGCTGGGCAGGTCCCCTGCAGCTCTGTCAGCTCTGCTGCCTCACTAGACTTCTGGCTTTCAGACCTCCTCTCTCTTACCCCAGACCACATGGCTCTCTCTCTTCTCTTTCTGCCCAGCTTCATTTAAATGCTCGGCCTGGAACTTCCTGCATGATCTCATATTCAGCCCCTTCTATGATGTGTTAGTGTCTGCCATTTTTACCAGTTCCCCCATAACTTTTACCTTATTTTGGCAGCTATCTTTAGTCATGGCAAAAGTTCCCAGCAATGCATGGATATCTGGGGGGGGCATCCGCCTCCTGACGCTTCTGCAGGTGCCATACGAGCTCTCCCGGCTATGCCATGAGTCCCTGAGCATATTCTCAGTTATGTACACAGTTCACCCTGGGTGGCAGCCTTCTTCCCTTCAGGAAGGCACAGCCACTAACTCTCCATTGTTGTTCAATGTATCTTAAATGCCATATGAGCCACTTCTCCTTTCCCCCACTCAAGGATTGTGGAAGCTGTTCTCCTACTTTCAGGAGACCCTTGCTCTGCACCTCATTACATGCCCACCACCCAAAGTCAAATCATCATCTTTCACCAGATAATTGCCCCCCTTTACCATTCACTGCCCCCCCATCCCTTTCCTCTGGTAACCACCGTACATTTGTCTACCTGTGTCTCTGAGTTTCAAAATGACTTTTCATATAAAACTGAAACTCAGGATCTTAAAGTAACTATTGAGCTAACCTATTTTTATCCAAGAACGCATAGGTGCTATTTTATATAGTGCAAGCGAAACCAGGAGTCAACAGCTTACAAGGGACAATAACCTCTAGAAAACCGTGGGAGGGCTATTTCAGGCCCAAACCTAAAGGGATGGAAAACATGATAATAAGCATGACAAGTCTTCATTTTATCTTCTCTTCACCAGGTGGGGTTTGGCCTGTTCTAACATTCATATATAAGATGCAAATCAGAGATAAAACTGAAGACTGTACACAGATAACTTGGAAACACAGCGGTAGGTCTCTTAAAGATAGCACTTCATTTCATGTCTCACCCGATACATCTATCCCCATCTTGAGATATCTTTGGATGATGGAAAGTCACAGATAGGAGGACACCCATCATGTCATCTTCCTGCAGTCTGTTGTCTTCCCAAATATAAAGTCCCCCAAGAGGGGTCACAGCCTGGAAGAGATTAGTCACCGTCTAATGAAAGAAAGAAGAATGAAGAAGAGGTGTCTGGTTGCCAAGCAAAGCTGGAAGCTTAGGAAGAAAGGAAATTAAGAGGAGGTAGGAATATACCTAAGGCAAACTTTGAGTACTAGACACTAGCACTATAAAGACACTTTTTATGTGGCACAGGAGTCCCTTTTGCTGGATCCCAGACAGACCATCATGCCTCCTTGGCCTTCGTGCCATCAGGGCCAGAGCGCTGCAAGCTTCCAAGATGAACTGTTCCCTCATTGAAGGCTCCTTTAGAACTTTCTTCCTCTTGCTAGGATTTTATTTCTGCCTGGTAAGGCTTTACAGAGGAGCCCTCTTGTATTTAGAATCCTGTCTTTGTGCTGGACAGGGCTGTAGACCTCATTTATGCATCTGAACAACATAAATAGCTCAGAGTACGAGGCTCCGACTGAGATAGAACTGACTTGAATCCCAGCTCTGTCAGAAAGTAGCCATGTGAACTATTGTAAAATTCAGTTTTTCTCATCTGTAAAATGGAATAACAAAATGCTTGTTTTTCTAGTATTATCTTAACAAAGAGAATAATTTATCTACAGCACTTAGCCAATGCACAGTGACCACTCATTTAATTAATAAGTGAGTTTTACAGGTTAGTCAATGAACTAAATGAGGTTAACATGGGCAGAGTACAAGGGCAGGTTGCTTTCCAATGGCAGAAAATTAGCCCCTGCAACTTACATCTTGTCTTCAAATTAAACATCCTTAAATTCTTTTAACTTTTTCTCCAATATACAATATACACTTTCTCAAGAGCCTCCTTGACTTTTCCATTCAAAGTTGTCTTGCATAGTAGCAAAGAGATAAAACAGATGCTTTGTGGAAAAAGCAGTACGAGTCTGGGTACCAAGGTCACCAGGTTCTTTCCTGAACGCTGCCATTAATCAGCTGTGTACACCAGCAAGCCACACCCCCATCTAAAATCACAAGTCAAGAAACACAATCAGAAAACAACATAGAGTTAGGGAGAGGGATACCTACCTTCACGCTACCTTCATATAACTAAACAAAGTATAGGGTTGAATGCACAACAAAAAGGGTCCCAAACTCTGCTGACATTTACCACCGAACATAGAGCCTGCAACTCATTAGTAATACCCAGTTGTGCTTATGAAATAATTACAGTAATGTAGCTATTTATTCCTGTGATACTTTTTGGTGATTCATTTTTAAGTCATCAAGAATAAAAGCTCTGTGGCATCCTAACGAGCCTGGAGGCTGCTGAAACCCACACTTGTAACTCTTTCGTTTCTACCAGCCGGTGTTTCTCTAATGTGCAAGCAGAAAATTATTTGGGGTCTTTAGAAAAAGAATGTACTTTAAATTCTATTTATAAATTATATGTGCTTTGCAACTACGTAAGTTAGACCAACCTGAGCATATTATTTAAGTTTTCCTATTAAGAAGCCTTTCATTTAATTTTTGTAAATGTTTCTCTTTGAGACAGGCAAGTTGATTGATAGGATATCCTAAATCTAATGAGTGACCAATACAAAACAGTCTTATTGTGACCTACAGCTGTGACGTGACGGATGAATACTCTGGTTTGTGTTAGGATTCATTTGTGAAGATGATCTTGACCTGATTTAGGTTTGATGTGATGCGATTCATTTTGTTTCTCTGTTAGTGTTAGAGTTAAATTGTTGTCTTTGAAGACAGGATTAAGATACTCATAGAAAAAGAAAAAGGGAAATGATACTTATCTTACGCTCCTAGATTTACAATCTAATGAGAAAGATGAAAAAAGCAGCTCAGTGTAAGAGAAAGCATTGGTTTAGGAGAGGGGTTCTTGTCTTGCTTCCATCTTGGATTTTGAGACCTCAGGTATGTCACGAGAACTCACCACTCTCAGCTTCCTTGATCATAAAGTTGAGTGATTTTAAAATACTTTAAATCTGCTTAGTCTTGTGCTGGAAGATTGTGGAAATAAAATTGTGCTACAAAATATAAATGATTAAAAATTAATATAGAGTAAATGTTACACATTAAATGCAGAAGTTATTCAGTTAATGGAAGCATTGTATATATACTCAAAATCTGAACCCTAACCCTGACCAGACTGGGTAGTGGACAGTGGTGTACACACACATACACTATATGGATATATGTACCTAAATATATATGTTCCAAATACACCTATATATAGCATTCACATACACTGCAAAACTAAAGTAAATTAAATACTTCAGAATTTAAAATTATATTTATTATGATTGTTTTTAAACAGCAAAGGTTGCCTAGCAGAGAATTCAAAACAGCTTTATAAAAAAATTTGCTTACCTTGGTATGCAAATTCATACAATCTTAGATGTTTCTCCCTCTCCCTTCCTCTTTCTCTAAAAACAATCAAAAAAGTGTCCTTGGCAAGAATTTTTTTTTTTAAAAAAGTCAATTTCTCCCTTACAATGTAGTCCAATGTGGGTGCTTTTGATTGGTTCTCCTCAAGTCAGCACTGTGGGAACCCATACTCGTTTCTTCTTGTAGCTCCATCTTTCTCTGTCTCCTGGGAGTCCTTTTTTCCACAACTGATAATGAAAGAAAATAAAGGGTCATACTAGGCAAGATCAGACACATAGGCTAGGCCTGAAAAGAGCACCTACCATTCCCACCTACATTCCATTGGCCCAGTCTCAGCCACAAAGCCATTCTTTTCTACACAGGAATCTGAAAAATGCTTAACCATGTGCCCAGGTTATGTATACATATATGTTCTAAAATCCGGCAGCATGCACTATAAAACTAAAGTAAATTAAATATTTTAGAATTTAAAATTATATTTATTATGAAAGGTTTTAAAAGGAGGGTAAAACCCAGGAGGTAAAAATCATAATTTTTAGACAAAGTAGAATATTCAGTATGAGACCCAAATTCTAAATTCCATAAAATAAGAAGCTCTTAATCCTTAGAAAAGTCACTTAAGCCTCTCCAAATCACAATTCATCTCATATTTAATGAATTGGGCTGGAAAATTCACAAAGTTCCTTCCAGATGTAATCTTGTAAGTAAAGTGATTTGTTGCGATTATGATCAACCCTGGTATTGGGAGTATTAAAGGAATAATTTGATAATAATTTATAATAATTAGATTAGATTTTTTTTAATTAGAACTGACAGGATTTCCATTTACTGAGCCATCATTACTAGATACATAGTTAAAAGGTCACAATTTGTTCAAATCCTCCAACGAAAAGATAAGGAAAAAATTCATAATCCCATTATGTTGAAAATGTTTGAGGATTATACTTTGTGCCAGATTTTTCCTGAGCACCTTGAATGCTCTTAAAAATTTACCAGGAAGAACAAACCCTCTTGGGTTTAAAAGAAGGAGATGAATTTTTTTTTCTCTATTAATAATCTTTTCCCTCTACTTTGATTGTTTTTTTTCTTTACCCTTGATAGAGAACTTCTCTTCCCCTGTCTCTTCCTGAGTGTCTTGTTATACAGTTATTCTAAGCAAGCTGATTTCTGAGGTAGCAAGCGGCTCTTTTTGCTTAGCTGAAGTACAAGGATAAATTATTATAAGTTACTGTATGTAGAGGAAATGAGCTGCCAACTTAATACTCTTGGTTTATGTTAGTATAAGCTTTAAAACTTGATAAATGTGAGGATAATGATGGAGAGTTATTAGGACCCCTGTGCTCAACACCTAATTTCCAAGCTTTTTTTTTTTTTTTTGTAGTAGCAGAGGAAGCGTAATTAACAGCAATGTACACTTAATAGGACACATGGACTAATTGTCTCCCCCATTCTCTGTACATATACAATGTTTATTGACACCAGAGAAACTCATACATTGGGAAATAATGAACCAATTGCAGAAAATTTTTGTCAAATTTTAAACTATCATTTGAGATCTGCCTTCATTTTCAGCACAGCTACTTTTTACAAGCTATAATTTCTTATTTGGTCTCTTCCTCTATTTTATTTTCAAATCAAGGAACATGTTTGACTAATCATAAAAAGTGAATTAAAATCTACATTTTGATATCTATAATTATTACCAAATATTCTCATTTTTAAAAATCCTTAAGTATAATTTTTCAATATGCACATAATAGAGCCTTCATGAAAGACAGGCCGAACTCTAAATTACCATCACAAAATGAAAACCTGATATTTTGGTATCTAACCCAAAATCCCCATGATTTTAATAAAACTAAATTTCTTTCAAAGTTGTTTCATTAAGGAGTTATTTAATGATGTACTAGAAATACATATATATTGGAGACACAGGTATCAATTCTTTTGCAAGAGCAATATGAGACAGGTTCAAAGTCTTAAGACTGTTTATCTCCAGAAGAACAAAAAATATTAATTCATTAAAACACAGCAAGGATGTGTCAGGATCTGATAAATACATTTTCTGTATCCTCATTTCTACTTTATTTTCAATATGTATACTTTGGACTATAATTTCCTTTGAGAAACTACCTCCATGGAAAATTCAATTCTTACTTAGTCTTACATGCACACTCAGCTCACTCATCTGCTTTCTTACCTATCTTCAAGACAGAGGGCTGAAGCCACGGAAGGACCCCGTTCCTATTGGCTCCGAGCGGGAAGAGTGGGAGGCTGCCCTCCAGCACACACCCTCCTACGGGGAGAGCTCCGTGAAAGCCTGAATGCAAAGCCTTAAACGAGCAGATCAAGCTGCCACACAAAAACCACACTTCTGCCACATGGAAAAAAGCTGGTGTAGGCTCTTGGGCACAAATCTTACTGCCCCTGTTGTGAGATGGCTTAGCAAAGCTACCCTGCAGAAGTCATTGAAGCTGCCAGCAATTGGAAAAGAAATGAGATGGAGAAAGTGTTTTCTTCTATCCTGGTCTTACAGGGATACTGTTAATGTCTTTCTGGAAGAAAACTAGAGAATTAAATCCCTTCACTAAATTTTTTTTTAATTTTTTTTTTATTTACTTTTTAAATACATTTGTCTCTGACTCCCCCCCACCTCTTTCCCTTGCCCCCTCCCACCTTCCCTCCCTCCGCTCTTCCCCTTTGGTTTTGTCCATGAGTCCTCGCTATATGTTCCTTGACTTTCCCCTTCCCTTCCCCTTCCCTGCCCCCCCCTTCTCTCTTGTCTCTGTTGATTTCTTTTCCTTTCAGTGTTGCTGGTCATATTTTCCTTGCATCTTTGCATTGTTGGTTAGGTTCCGCTTATAGGTGAGATCATATGGTATTTGTCTTTCGCCCCCTGGCTTATTTCGCTTAGCATGATGCTCTCCAGTTCCATCCATGCTGTTGCAAAGTTTAGTACTTTCTTTTTTTCTTTCTGCTGCATATACAGCAGAAAACAGAATACAACAGTAGTACTCCATTGTGTATATGTACCATAATTTTTTGATCCAATCATCTACTAATGGGCATTTAGGTTGCTTCCAAGACTTGGCTATTGTAAATTGTGCTGCTATGAACATTGGGGTGCATAGGTTCTTTTGTATTGGCGTTTTGGTGTTCTCAGGGTATAGTCCCAGCAGGGGAATCGTTCACTAAATTTTTTGATCCAGATTGAAAGGCACTCAAAGACACCATCAGAAAAGCTCTTTGGGTGTTAGGAACTCTTATGGTCTGAATTATGTCCCCCAAAATTCATATGCTTAAGTCCTAGCCCAATGCTGGGATTGTGATTGTATTTGCAAATAAGGTATTTAGGTTAAAGTGAAATCTTTGGGTGGGCCTTAATCCAGCATAGCTGCTGACACAGGGGGAAGCTGCCAATGGAAAAGAGGGAGACCTTAGGTTTCAACCCTGCAAACACCTTGATCTTGAACTTCTAGCCTCTGGAACTATACCAGTATGTGATAGTTTGTTAAGGCTGCCAGAGCCAACTGATATAAGAACAGCTTACAAAAAGTGGTAAAGTCAGATTGCGACCTTAGAACTGGGGTCTAGAACATCTTCTCTCTCCACCACGTCGTTCCACATGCATCTAGGTACTACTGCTTGCTTTTTTGGTCTGAATGGGCCATCCCAGGATTGGTTCCAGCGGCGAATATATATGTCAGCACCAATCTGGAGAAAGTATTCTCCTACTCAATCTAAAGAATCTACATTTTTGCTGGAGGACCAGGACCTGATGTCTAAGCACCTCGTTTAACTTCTTAACCCACATCTCTGAATTCCCATCCTGTGCCTGTGTTACGGTGTTAGAAGTCCCGAGTTGGCATCTAGGCCTTGGCATCCCAAACCTGCCCCACACATGCCGCCTCATCCCAGGGCTGCCTTTGGGCCTGGTGCCGCCGCTGTATTCTTTGTTTCCTTCCAGGTCCTCCAACCTGGAAAGGACAGGGCTGTGGGCAATGTAAATTCTTTCATTCAGCCATTCAGACATTTACCCACAACAAATGTAAAATGTAAAGGAGAAAATTTACATCATTTTCTAATTGGAGTCCCAGGGAAAGGAGGATCCTTTGCAACCAGAAAATTTCTGCAAAGCTGCTCTTTTACACACAATGCAGATGACCATAGAGGCCACTGAAGTCACCAAGGCAGGGAGCTGGCAATGAATAAGTTAAATTAGGCTTCTCGAGTTAAAGTCAACTCCTTGTTGCTTTTAATATCAATCAGAAACTGGTTTACAAAATACTATGCCATATTAATGTAAATTGCTGGGTTTTTCTTTGTTAGAAAGCTCAAATCTATTATTTTTCCTAATTGGTTTTTGGCAGTCTGTTATTAGGGAAAAAATGTGTTCCTATACATAAATACAAATTTTTGTAATATGCTTTTTTGCTATTTTTAGAAAAGATAACTATAGACACTTCCACTTTTAATTCAGTGTTCAAGCCTCATTAGAAGGCCAAATTGTAGGAAAAAATAAAATCCTTTTAAAACTTCTCACAACTTTCGTTTTGGTTTGTTTCAAATAATAATGGACCTACTTAAAACAGTAAGTTAAAGATGATGGCAGGCTTTATCAAGGATGACATATGAACAAAACATTTAAAGAAATTCTTAAAACTTAAAAAGGCAAATTCATCTCAAACAGTTATTGTGATTTGGAGGGAAGGGAAGCTTTGCTGGGCGGAAGTTGAGAAGGTTTATCTTGTTCTGGAAGGCTTTTCCACATATTAGAAGAAGAAAATAATCTGGTGTGTCTAGTTTGTCATGTTATTTATAGAAAATACTTAGATCTTGATACTTCAATTAGCTTTTTTTAAGTACAAATTGCTCATCAATGTCTGTAAGATAATTATGGTAGACTTAAGTATTTAATTTTTTAAATCAAGTAAAAAATGACACCTTAGAAAAGAGAATTTTTATTTTTATCTCGAAGAAAGCACAATTTAAAGGTGTCTGTTTACAAACTTTCTTCATTTAATTGGTTTTCTTAATATGAAATAGTATTTCCAGAATTAATTAAAATTTCACTCTAATGAATATTCAAAACCAAAATATGTTATCTTTGCAGTACAGTATACTGATTTTTAAATCATCCATAAAGGTAATTATATTATTTTACATTCTTAAAAAGTCATATGTTGTTTCTGATGCCAAGTGGGTGGTTTGCCTCTTCTCAGGCCATGATTGAAGAAGCCATCACCAGAGCAGACTCGTTCTCAGTTATGTACACACCATTTGCAACAAAAATCAAGGCTGATAAAGTAGAAAAAGTAAAAGAAGTTTTCGCAAAAACTCACCCTGCATATGTGGAATGTATCTACACAGGTAAGATTCAATATCTTCAAGTTATCAGCTGATACTTTATTTCCATTAAAACAAATAGAGAACCATTTTCTGGTTTATTCATTTATTGTTTGGTTTAGAGGTATGATGTTTTAATCTGAGGAGCAGAGATAAGAAGTTATTTTAAGGTTTTAAGTAAGGCCCACCTTATGGGTCTAGTGCAATATTCCTGTACCATCATGTTTCTATATTTTAAATGAAGAATAAAACCTGGAAATGCTAAGATTTTTAAAACTAAAGAAATAACCTTTGGTAAAATACCACCTTTCTCCATATCCTTCCTCAGTAAACTAGATGATTATAGTATTTTCTTGAAGATGGATTTTTTTTTCCAGTGCTTGTTCCTGCTATTTCTATTTTCCTTCCTCCATCTATCTCACACCTCAGACCTCCCTCTTTCCTTATGTTCTTGGATCACGGTATCCAAACGAGACGTGGACAGCCAAATGTGCACAGAGGACACAACATTACTAGTATTGTTCATTTCTCCCTCTTTTTTGTCTTTGGAAGCGATTTGCTTTTAATCATTCATTCAAAAATACTTTTTACTATCTACTGTGTACCAAGTGTTACTCAGAATTAAGACATAGATTTTCTTGTACTAAATTAATAGTTCTTAACAATAATTACCGTGTTAAGCAAAATCCCTAAATGCATTTACCTCATATCACATCCTTTTCATGCCCCTTCATTAAGGCCCCTTCATGCCTTTTTTCAGGGCTTTGAGGCCCAGCCACTGATTTATATGATAAATAACGTACTCCATTAGTGATCACTTTTAACATGCCTGGCATTCTACATCCATTATCTCTTGTTATTCCCATAACTTATGAAGTGAGTAAGATGATCCTCATTTAGAGACAAGAAAAACAACAAATAGAGAAAACAAATAGCTTTTTCAAAGACGAATAGTAAATTGGTGGCATCAGGCCCTGTATTTAAACCCATGACTTTACCCTTGAGTTACACTATCTCTACCTGATCGGAGCAGAGATGTGATGTAAACATTAACCTTAGGTCTCAGGGAGTCCTTTTTTTACCTACTATACCTTAAGCTCTTCAGAAGAAACGCAGTAAATAATTCTATCCCGTGGTCATTAAATAGTGAACCCTTAAGGAGCAATGAGAATTTCAGGGCAGGAAAAGGAAAGAGAAGAAAGTGCAATGCATGCTATTATGACCATTGATGCTTATTTACTTCATTTGAGCATTGTGCAAAGAAACAGAGAAAGATGTTTCAGAACTTACATTTTTTTGTTAATTGTTATAAATCATTTATTATTTTATTATGGATACTTTGAAGGGGTTTGGGGGGAACATTAATAGAAAACAAAAGTCATGCCTATCTAGGGTCATAGAAAATGAATCAGATTCAGCTATTTCCACTTTATTCTCAGCTCCATTGGTAATAAGGAGAGAGGTTCATTGATGAGATCACCAGTTTGCCAATCCTCTACTGGTATAATGAGTTTAGTTATATTTAACCTACTTCACAGAGAAGGCATGAAGATTAATTAATACTTAGGAGGCACTGTTGTTACTGATAGTTTAAAAACAATAATAACATTAATGAGCCAGATTCATGTCTCATGTAACTCTATCAAACCTGTTATCATGATGAATTATGATCTGTTGGCAAGATGACTCATGCTGAAGGATATTATACTTTGGATGAAAAGATAATTAGAAGTTATTAATGAATGTTTCTATTATTTTATAACTACTAATTGCTGGAGTATGACAGTGCTATAGAAGAACGTAGAAAAGACACAGCTTCTAGAGGAAGAAAGGGAGGTCGAAAAGGCAGTCTAGATTTTTACATTTCTTTGGGACCGGTTAGGTTCTTTGGCCTGTAGAACCTGTTCTTTGGGCTAACCACGCTATTGCACTGATGGCCTTACTTGCCTCTGTTGCAAACGATTAAAATGTCCTCCCCCAAAGCCACTGCTGGAGTGATGGTGAAACCGGTGTTGATAACAGCATGTGCACAGTCTCAGTAGTATGGATTATTTTTCTCCAGGTAGTTCCAAGGTGAGTGAAGGCACAAAGTGTAAGAAGAGGGAAAGTGAAGTGCTATCTTTAGCATCTGGATATCTTTCACAGGAGGTGCAGAACGGCAGTTATGGCAGCCATTGAATAGTCAAAGGCAATAGTTTGAAAGTGAGTCACACAAGGGAGATAGGGCCTGGAAGAGTAGCTACCTTGTTTTGTTGGCACTCCCCAAAACCAGGTTTTTCCTTCTATCCACCTGATAGAATTTAAGAAGCTTCTATCCTGTCAAAAATGTGTTCAGGTTTATATTTCAACAAATAGTCATGAACCAGGTGCAACTGGGCAATCAGGTGGCAGATATTTAAAATATAAGACTCTTTTTGTTTTACCTATACATATTCATCTTTGGTCTTCCCAGATATATTCTAGCTCATCCCGGGCTGGGGTTTATCCAATCATTTAGTTGCTCTTCAGTTAACTATCTAAACAAATTCATAAGCTTTCTTCCTCTTTCTTTCCATGGGATTTTCTTCTCCCCGTGGTCTGGTTTCAACTTTCATGGAACTCAAATATACCCAGTGTTCAAAGGGGACAGTGAGCATATGAGGAAACCGTCCCCTTTTGAAGTCTAGTGCAGGTTGATACACCTGTTTATTGCATGGTTAGTGCAAGTTGAGATCAACTTTGTTGGCTTGAGCAGAGCCAATGATAGGCTCATTTATAAGACATACTAGAGGACTCGAAGGGCACCTATATGCATTTCCCATGCTTCCTTATGGTGCAGATGTTTCTTTATATACACAAAAACCATGCCTAAGACATAAGTTGGCCCAAATTAGAGCCACTTTCTGCTATCTTTCTCTCTTTGCCAGAATGCTGACTTGCAAACCCAGACGCCTTCTGAGTCTTACCCTAGAAATCCTCTCTACACCCTCTATAACTTGCTGTGTTATTCTGCCATTTCTCTTCCCCCTTTCTTCATGCACTGGAATGGCAAGATCCTCTGAACAAGAAGAGGTTCTACAATGAAGATGGGTTTGTTCATCCATTCATACATTCATCAAACCTATATTCCATACACTATTCTAGGCAGTGCTAGAATATACCTGCTCCTAAGAAAGGGTCTGACTTTATTAAATTACACTTCAGAGTAAATGTTTGACTGTATTTTCTAGGTAATATTTTCAATTAAAACCTAATTCTAATTGTGCAGTGGAAAGCTGACTCTAATTAAAAGAATGATGGAGGAGAAAAAAGAGAAGGCAGCAGTTTGGATATAGAAGTCCTTGCCACTAAAAGTAGCAAAAAGTGGCTAGTTGTTTACCAAACTATTTTTCCCCTCATGATGCAACTAGAATATATTTCAATCTCCCTTACAGTTATGTCAGGCTTGTGACTGAATAATGGCCAACAGAATGTGAGCAGAAATAATGTATGCCACCTCCAAACCTGGCCCATAACACCCTACCACACAGGACTCTCCTTCCCTAGCCACTGACTAAGTGGACAGGACCATGAAACTAAAGAAACCACGAGACAAAAGAAGCTTGGATCCCTGAATAACCATGTGGAAGGTCACCCACTGAATACCCACGTGAGAAAACAACAAGCTTGTTTTGCTGTAGATCACTGAGATTTGGGGGTTGTTTGTAAAATCAGGTAGCTTTATTCTAACTAATACACTGCCTTACATCATAACAAGTAAGCAGCTTACTACTCCTTCTACAATGTGCACAATGAGTTCTCAGTGACTAAATAAACCCTCCACCCTGTGAAATCAGCTCCATTCTCAGAAACACTGAGTTTGTGCACATCCTCCCCTACCTCACATTCACTCACCCTTCTGCAGACAGCTACAGGTGGATGTTCTCATATACATGTGTTTGTGCCCATCCAGAAAGATAACATTTCAGGAGAGACACTGCTGCCCCATGAAAGGTGGAACACAGTTAGGTAGTTTTCACTGCAGCATGAGTAATTGAAGCCATAGTAGGGGGTTCTAGATTATAGAGCTCATCTAAATAGCCATACTATCAATCATATCATATAGATATATTATATCTGTAATAACAGATGAAGGTCATAATATCTGTACCTTGAAGATCTTGGATGAGGAGTCAGCCTATCAAAGTTTTCCTGGATAAGTAGCTATTATCATTAAAACTTGGAGACTAACACATTTAATTCTCCCAGCAGGGGCTGGCAGACAAACCTCTAACTCAGAAACTCGGCCAAACTCCAGGTCACCTTCATCAAGCCTAGATAGCACTGAATTCATTACTCCCTGGTCATGTGACTGCGCTGTGAGCCCAGCAATAGCTGGCAGAGGAGGTGGCAATGAGCAGAGAGAGAACACGTTCATGACAGAGGTCCCCTGGGTGTTTTCTCTCTAGCCAGCCCACAATTCACAGTCACCCTCATCAGGAATTTTCACATGAAAAACAGATTCAAAGGGAAAAAACTATAAAAATAAGTCCATTGTTAAATACATATAAATGTAAATATTTTAATTTTTTAATTAAATAGGCCAACTAAATTAATGATTTCTTATAAGAAAAACCCACTTCAGGTAAGCACGAGGACTATTGTGTCCTTATAACTTCTGTGAGAGCGAGAAAGGAGGGTTAAAATTCAAATCTGCGTTTTGGGACAGCCAGGCTTGTACACCCCCAGGAACATACTGTGCATCCTTTGCTGTTTTGTGAATATGGTAAGGCCCACTAAAATCTTAAATCCATATTGTAATAGAGCTGTATTGCATTATGTTTCATGGAGAAAAAAATTACTGAATTTTTAGCACTGTAGCTATTCATTTTTCTTACTTAAGGAAAAATACAGTTTGATTCATGCAGAGTAGTCAGGGTATCTAAAACAAATAATAACTCACCAGCCCCAGAATTATTATGTTTTCATTTATAAAGATTTTGCTTGAGATTTCTATTCATATATTCCAATGAAATAATGTAATCCTGTATAATTCTTATTCTTGCATGGTTGTATTTTAATAATAATAAAGTAATACCATAAGCATATCCTGTCTTCTCTTGATGAAAATACCAGGATTTATTTGCTAAATAAATAAATATTCAGTAATGGATTTGTGGTTAGTAATGTTTAATAGAAAAGTTTTCTAGATAAGATATCAATTACTTTAACACTTTGATGGATAGAGTCATATTTTGTCTTTCCAATGTAATTTAACTCCCAAGAGTGAATTTGTATGTTCAGAGAAATAATATATTGTTTTAAAATAGACCTTTAAAAATTGCTTTTCACTGAAATTTATAACGTTGTTCTTGTTCAGTCATCATTTACCAGTAAGGATAATACATTCTTATGCTTTCTAAAAGATGAAGTTAAAATTTCCCATTTTATTCTTTCTTCTTTAAAATATTATAATTTTATCATGATCAAGAGTTTTCAAGATCAGACTATTTTCCTTCTTATAAGTTGCTTTCTCAAATGGAAGAGGTTATAAAATTAAAGAAAATACATCCCCAATATTATCATGAAAATGTTATAGCCAGATCGGTTATAAAGACGATAAATCATCTTATATTTGCACAACAGAATTCTTGTTAGAAACAGAGAATCATTCACTAAGTAACAAAATCCCTCATATATGGACCTAAAGCCTCTATTCTTAAAATATTAAAATGTTGGTCTTCCCAATGGGAAATGTGGTATTTTGGCACTGTTCTATCTTATGAAAATAAACACTCCTCAAAGGGCAGGTCACTGTCCTTTGCAGTGGCAGGTCACAGCCCCGTTTGCCTCTGGTCCCCATCGTCTCATGTGTCTCACCTTCTGTGATGGATTTCCTCCCGGACCTCCCTGGAACTGTCGTGCATCCGGCCTAATATGTTTTCTTATGAGATCTGACTGAAGACAGACAGGGCTGCATTTTGAAAATGCAAGTCAACAATCCAAAAATAAGTTGAAGTAATATAAATTTTTAATGTAGCCTCTTGAGAGCAATCAATGGGCTGGGGCAAGGAGCAGTTGGAATGAGATACGTGCAGGAAGCAGGTATTACAGGTATTGTATTCATAATGCTCAGTAAAATCCTGCAATACACTCACACACAAATAGCAGTTTCCATCCAAGCCTCCTTTCCCACTGTAAGAAATCCAGATACACTCCTGCAATTTATTCCCCCATAAATAGATAGATTAGTCCCTTTCCAGTGTCAGTCTTGGTAGCTATGCCAGTTTCTTAGGTTTTTATCCATCTCCAGTTCTCCCAGACTGCATAAAAAAAAAACTTCATAACCATTTCAAAACAGACAGCTAATTTTAACAGTAAGGCGTAGTGAAGTAAATGTGATAAGGCTTTATTTTTCCTGGAACACTTACTAATGTTGCCTAATCTAGCCACTCTGTAACATTATAGCCAATCATTAGGTGCTCCCATCTAACAAATCATGCAGTCAAGCATGAAAATCCCTAAAGATGGGGCATCCTACCACAACCACATCAAATACACAATTAAACTATGGAACAACCATCATTCAGAACCACCTGAAATCTAGCTGAACAGAAATCCTACAACTAAGGATATAAAGAAGCCACACTGAGAATGGTAAATGGGTGGAGATGTAGAATGGGCACGTCCCATACCCATGTGTGGTGGATAAAAATTGGGAGGGATATCCCTGCTGCAGTGGTCTCCCCTGAGGAGCCGAAACCCCCCGCCTCACACCGGACCCCCAGCCCAGGGTCCCAGTGCTGAGAAGAGAAGTCCATAACTTCTGGCTGTAAAAACCAGAGCGCGTTGTGGCTGAGGGAAATGGAGGGCTTCTGGAGTCCCAGGCAATTACTCCTAAAGAGCCCACACACGGCTCTTTGCTCTTACTCACACTCACTCCCTCTTTGTTCCATCCCTGGGGCAGCAGTTCAAAAGGCACCAGGGACATATGGGGAGTAAAAAAGTGTCTGGCATCAAGAAGAAAGTGGGAGGGGTGGCTTTCTCCCAGACAGAGTGCCGGAAGAGTCCACTGTCTTTTCCTGAGCCTTTTCCCAACAGAGCTGGCAGGTGGGGTACCATAATTAAGCCTCCATCAACCTGGCTCACACAGTTCGCCCCCCCGCCCAGGTGATTCCCTGAGAGACCACACGAGACACTTGTGGGCCCACCCAAGCTGTTGCCAGTGACTTTTCTATACAAATGGCCTATCTTGGCTCATGCTTCAGACTTTCCTAAAATGTCCCAAACAAGGAGCATCTGTCCTTGGCGTGCCTGTACCTCTCACTAAGTGGCCCCAGGCCTGGAACTAGTGACAGCTGGCCTTCGTTTACAGCGTGGCCTCTCCTGGCACCTTTAAGCCCAGCACAAGTGGCAGCCATCTGCAGATCACTTTGCAGCTCATGCCTGGTGTCCCCAGGCAGAACACAGGCAGTGGCTGACCTTGCCCTGCATCTCCTAGAAGGCCCCAGAACAGCTCACTTCGTAGACAGCTTCAGACCACGTGAAAGCACCACCCAAACATCTCCACAAGCAATAGCTCAAGGGGCTCAAGTAGGTCCTGGTCTGTGGGGTGGGTCCCTGCATAGCTGATCTCCATGGTGGTCTCAGCCAGTCCTAACAGCTGACCTGCTTGACATGCCAACAGCAATCAAGGCTCAACTACAATGGGAAGGTGTACACAGCCCACATGGGGAGGGAGTGCATCAGCTTGGGTGAACGGGGAGGCGTGCCACTGGATCCTGCAGGACACCTACCACATTAGACCACTCCAGCAAAAGCAGGATATGTACCAGCTCTACCTAACACACACAAACAAACATAGGCAACCTGCCAAAATTATGAGACAAGGAAACATGTCTCAATAAAAGAACATAGCTCCAGAAAAAGAACTAAATAAAATAGAGACAAGCAATTTACTAGATGCAGAGTTAAAACACTGGCTATAAGGATGCTCAATGATCTTAGGGAAGGAATACATAAACTTAGAACTTCAACAGTATAAAAAAGGACATGGAAACCATAAAGAAGAACCAGTCCAAAATGAAGGACATACTAACTGAAATGAAGAGTAATTTACAGGGAATCAGCAGTATAGTAAATGAAGCTAGAAATTAAAACAGCAATTTGGAATATAAGGAAGAAAAAAATGAACCAGACAGCAAAAAGAAAAAAAAATACAAATAAAATAAGGCTAACGTAAGGAGTCTCTGGGACAGCTTTTAGTGTACCAACATTTGCATCATGGGGGTGCCAGAAGGAGAAGAGAGAGGGAGGATGTCCAAGGAGGAGGATATGGGGAGCATCTATAATAGTGCAAACCAAGATTACTCTAACCAGCAAAGGTAGCATTTAGAATCAAAGGACATATTAAGAGCTTCCCAGACAAGAGAAAGCTAAGTAAGGTCCGTCACCATCAAAATAGTATTACATGAAATGTTAAGGAACTTCTTTAAGAAGAAAAAGAAAAAATTTTGAACAATAAAGTGGCAGTAAATATATGGGGTCTGGCACAAATAATGCCCCCTTTTTATTATTAAATCTTTTATTACAAAAATCATAAGAATGTAATTCTGTAACATAACAATTTCATACTCGAACATACCGTATGACATTTTAGGTGAAATGTTCAAATTTAAACTATAAATTATCACATTCATATTATTACCTTACCAAACACACTCAAGCAGATATTACTTCTCTCAGACCCTGTATATCTATCAACTATTAAATCAAAAAAACAAAATAAATGACCAAGCAGAATAGAAACATTCATAAATACAGAGGTCATTTTGACAGTTGCCAGATGGGAGGAGGGCTGGGGGGTTGGGTAAAAAAGGTAAAGGGACTGAGAAGTACAAATTTGTAGTAATGGAATAGTCACGGGGATATAAAATACAGCAAAGAGAATATAGTCAATAATATTCTAATAACTGTATGGTGTCAGGTGGGTATGAGACTTATTGGAATAATCACTTAATAATTTATATAGTGTTGGACTCTTGGGGTGTGCTCCTAAAACAAATATAATATTGTGTGTCAGCTGTGATTGAAAAATAAAATATGACTAAAGATTTAAAAAATAATAATGAAGTAAAAAAAAAATACTAAAGCCTTAACTCCCAGTCATGTAAAATAATGTCTCTACTTTCTCAATTTTAAATTCTACATGTGAATTTTGCACAGAATTAGGAATTTCTGTTTATAGTGTTATCCTTTTTAAATTTAGCTTTGCATATTCAGCATTTGAGTCCCATTGACTTCAGCTTTAATACTTGCCTCACAGTTAACTTACAATTTAGTAGCATTTCTTGATGACCCTGTGGTCAATCTACAGATAATCACTACATTTCATGCCTAAAATAGAGTCTCATCTAAGTACTTGCATTTTTTTCTTATACTTTAAAAACGTTTTACTGTGAAGTATTACACATCTAAAAATTCATAAAACAAATACACGTTAACTAATTATTACAGAACAAGCATCAAGTCAAAAAATAAAACATTACCAGCTCTCCATATATCCTCAACAGGCCCATTCCCAATCCAAAACCACTCCCTATCTCCACCAAGGTGATTACTGTCCTGATTATTAGAATAATGACTTCCTGCTCTGGCTGGTGTAGCTTCAATGGGCTGATCACTGGCCTGCGAACCAAAATATCATAGGTTCGATTCCTGGTCAGGGCACATGCCTGGGTTGCCAGCCAGGTCCCCAGTTCGGGGAGCGTGAGAGACAACGAATCGATGTGTCTCTCACATATCGATGTTTCTCTTCCTCTCTTTCTCCCTCCTTCCCCCTTTCTCTAAAAAAAAATAAATAAAATCTAAAAAAAAAAAATAATGACTTCCTTACTTTTCTTGAGTTATCACCTAACTATGCATTTCTAAAGTCTGAACTTTAATTTGCCTGCTTTGAAACATTGTAAATATGAAATCACAGCATTACATCTGGCTCTCACTGCTCAATACTCTGTTTATGAAATTCATCCATGTTGCAAAAAGCTTTAGTTGGTTTGTTTTTATTGTTATGCAATATTCCATTATATGAATAGTTCAGAATTTATATACGTATTCTTCTAGGTATAAACATTTGTGCTGTTTCCAGTTAGTGGTTATTTTCAACATTCATATATATATATATATATGAATATATGTATTTCATATTAAACAATATACCTGGAAATAAGATTGCTGAGTTATACAGTATATATATTTTGCTTATAGTCGTTATTCTGTTTTGTTTTAAATAGCCATCCTAATGGGTGAAAAGTATTATCTCATTGTGGCTTTGATTTGCATTTCATCATGATTAGTGATATTGAGCATTTTTTATGTGCTTATTGGCCATTTGCATATATTCTATGGAGAAATGTCTATTCAAATCTTTTTCCATGTTTTACTTAAGTTATTTTGTTGTTGTTGTTGTTGTTGAGTTGTAGGCATTCTTTAAATATTCTGGACATTGACCCCTTATCAGATATGTGATTTGCAAATATTTTCTTCCATTTCATAAGCTGCTTTCTCACTCTGTTGATACGTTTCACATGTGGATATGCAGTTTTTCCAGAATCATTTGTTATAAAGACTACTCATTATCAGATGCATGTTTTTTATGTGTCCATTAGTTCAAGCTTGAAAATTACCCACGTCTTCTGGATAAGCCACTTATTTTTTATCTGCTTGATTAATAAATATATAGAAAATGTGTTAAAATAATCAACAATGGTGGTGGATTTGTCAATTAATTCTAATAGTTCTACCAATTTTTACTTCTTAAGTTTTAACTTCAAGTGCATACACTTTTAATATTGTTAAACTTCCTTTATGAATTGTATGTTATCGTTAAGTAATTATGCTCTTTGGACTTAATAATGCTTTTTATATTAAAATATATTTGATATTAATATTAAAATATTAATTTATTCTTACTAGTATTTTTCTGGTATTTATTTTCACATTCTTTTACTTTCAACATTGTGTGATTTTTATTTGATATTCTCTTAAAAATAACACATAACTAAACATTTATTTCTTTACTTATTTATTTAGTCAATCTCTGTCTTTTGACAATTTCTCACTTGTTTGAGTTTTCCAGCCAGTATATAAGTCTCTGAAACACAGAAATTTCTGTCTGTTTTGTTTACTGATATAGCCCATTGGCTTGAATAGTATCTGGCATATAGGAAGTGCTAAATAAATCTTTGTTGATTTGGTTTATTTCTACCATGTTTTGGGCTTTTTATTCCATGAGATTTTCCCCCTCCTAACTTTCCTTCTTTTATATTCTTCAAAGGTTTTTTCCTTTATTTTTCCTGTCTACAGTTTTACAAATATAACTTATGTTTCTGGGTTTTTTCTAAGGATTAGTTTTGATACTTCATATGCATAGATATCACAATAGAATTTAAATTTTTAATGATCATCTTTACTCAACAAGATACAGGTCTTAGAATATTTTAACTAAAATTATGCCCTAACACATAAATCCCATTTTTTATTCTAACTTGATTTTTTCCCTTATTCCCAAAATTAGTTATTGTAGTGATAATTGTTTTCACATAGGCAATATTTATCTATAGTTGTCTTATATACGTGTCTACTAGTTTTTTCTTACATTTCAGTCATTCTGAATTTCATTTTACTCTTTGTAAAGTACATCTTTAAAAGTTCCTATAGTAAGGGAGGGTCTGTTGGTAGTAAACTCTGTTTCTGGTTGTCCAAAATATCTCTAACTCACCCTGGTTCTTGGATAACAGTAAGCTGCATATAGAACTCTAAATTGAAAAATTAACACATTAAAGTTATTATTCTACTGCATCTGACTGTATCTTTGCTATTGAGAAGTCAATCTTCATTCCTTTGTGGGTAATCTTTTATTTCTGGTGCTTTTAAAATTATGCTTTTGTTTGATATTATACAGTTTAACTGAGATGTGTTTTGGTGTAGTTATTTTTGCTTAGAGTCATTGTGCTTTATATTTGAAAGAATCTTGTCCCTCTATTTTTTAATACTCCAGTCTTTTAATTCTTATTATTCTTTTACTCAAGAATTTTAACTGGGTATTTGCTACTTCTATTCTCCACATCATTGAAGCTATTTATCACAGAGCTATTTATCTATCTCTTTGTCTCTCTGTGCTGTCCATTTTATTTCTTCCATTTCTTAATAACCATCTAAACTTTTTTATAATTCTTACCTGAGTCCCTTGACCAACCCTCTTCTGCCCTTCCCCCCAGTCTCTACTCCTCTCAAAGTTTTCTTTATTCACCCCGTTTCTTACTAACCATTCAAAAATTCTCACCCAGCTGGGATGAGTCCCTTGACTCTCCTCTCTTATCTCTCCCCATCCTCACGTTAATTGTTCTAATGCTGTTATTTCACCGGTTGTGAGTCTAATAAACATTGAAGGGAACAGTAGTATCTTTAATGTTTGCATTATCTCAAATCTACTTTGGTGCTGATGGAATTAAGGAACTTCCCCAGAATAAATACAGTACGACAAATTAAACATCTAATTTTGGGATCAATAAGAATTTAAAGTGAAGTGGAAATGAACTATGAAAAAGTCCTGTGGAAATTATTTTTTTTAAGTTTATATATGGGTTATAAAAGGAAATATACAAACACTGGTTTTGGACAAATAGACAGCAGCCTGGTGTGAAAATTGAGAATGTTAGTAATGAAAACCAATTTTTTCCACTTGCATATATAACTCTGAATTTATAATGAAGGTCAAAGGGAAAATATAATTTATTATACAAAAATTCATTATCCATTTAGTTTTCTCACATGTCAAATGCAAAAATCAAAATATGCTATCAATGTTTTTAAAAGTAGAAACTGTTTTATTATTTATGGGTAGGGGCAATGATGCTAACTGAACTGCAAAATTGCTGCCTTTTGCTATTTTTTTGCTGATGTGAATTTGTGAATAACTTCTAAGATGGAAATATTGGCATTAAAAGGAGTACAAGAGAAAACTCAGAAAATGACCTGGTAGGATGAAATGACAAAGTGTTGTTATTATGAAGTCAGTGTAGAAGCTAAACTCTGAAACTGATCAATAAAAAAGAAGTCATATAAAACCGACATGGTCCCATCCCACATTGAGCAATTGGGCCTTTAAAAATGAGATTTTGCTCTAATTCAAAATGTCAGAACATTTTGTTATGGACAAAGGGCAGAAAAATGACATAAACACCAGGAAATGAAAAGGAAGTGAAACTTAAAGAAAGGTGATGATAGAACACTAACAAATTTGCATTTTTCTACTAGAATTTTAAAATCTCTGATGGTTTTGTTAAATTGCTTTGTAAAGTTCATTTGCAATCTGCTGGGTATGGTTATAATCAGGTGTCCAACAGAAAATACTGGTGATGATGGCATCTATGTTTTGTACTTTACTTTTAGAGAGAGCAAATTTTATTTCATGGGTATTTAACTTCATAACACATAAAGCTACCTTTCCTATGTATAGATAAGTCTGCTGATCTGCAGTCAATATTTCAAGTTTTTGCAGATGCTTTTCTGATGCTACCAAGAGTTTCACTAAGCCAGACTCTCTCTATTTTTCCAGTTTTTTGTGACTAAGGGTCCATATTTCCCAGAGAACAAGCTGCAGCAAGGGTACAACCCGAAGCCGAGACTAATTTTGCCGCCTAGGCAAATGCTCTGTTCATTTGAACATCTACTCCATTGAGTTATCTGTTACAAATTCTTTTGCCCCATTCGCTCTTCATAAGTTAAACCAAAATCACTTAAGATTTCAGTAAGATGAAGAACAAAGACTGTGATATTCTCTTCTAACTTTAGGTACAAAGAATTAAGTCATACCTCAGAAGTTCTGAACATTTCATTAGTTTTGATTTTTTGAAGTTCTATTATTTGGACTAATAAAAATTTAGAATTTGGAAAGGTTTGTTTTTAGATTTAATTCAAATATTGACTGAGCACCAAATTTTTGGAGTATAAACATAACTTGAAGATGTGATCTTCAAGAAGATTAAAACTTGTTGGAAAGATAAGACATAGCCCATGAAACATTAGGAAAATCACTCTAAGCAGGGGTGTCCAACCTGGGCCCACCACAAAATCATAAATGTACTTAAAACATTGTAAGATTTGTGTGTGTGAGAGTGATTACATGTCGCAATGTATTTAGTGTGTGGCCCAAGGCAACTCTTTTTCCAGCGTAGCGCAGAGATACCAAAAGGTTGGATACCCATGTTTGGTGGTATAGATGTTCTTTAAGACTTTAAAGGGCATAATGAAATATTCAAGAAATAGTTCACAAACAGGGCGGGACTTAAATTATGTATATCTAGAAGGATGGCGATCTATTGAATAAAGGAAAAATGGGGAGAAAATGTAGGTGTTCGTAAGTAGAAAAAGCACAAAAAAAGTTCTGAAGCAGGATAAGAAAGGCTGGTACAACTTAGTGACATCAGCACAGCAGATGATAAGTTTATGCTGGAGAAAACCTGGGAATTAGGCATAGATTGTGAAACAGATGCACACAGCTGAGAACCTTGAATACCAGGAAAGAAGTCCTTAAAGTTCCCGAGGACGGATGTGACAATGACAAAGGCAATGTTCCAGAACTATTCATTGGGCTGCCGTGTGGAAATACATTGGCATGAAATAAATACAGGTGGCAGTGAGGCTGGGGTGGGGGAGAACTCTCGTAATCCAGATGTTATGTGATCAAAAATTTGACCAGGGTGGGCAATGATTATGCAAAGAAAGGGGTTAATAGGAGATGTATTACAATAGGCATATTTATTTAGTTTTTGAGACTCACAATGTTAGAAAATAGAGGGTAAAATGTCATTAGTGGCTTCAAATTCTTAAGCTAGAATAATAGAGATGAATAATGGCTATCCTTATAACGTGTTGGTGAAAAGCAGGAAAGAGGGGGGTTGTGAAGATTTTAAAAATCACTGTTAAGGAATATATTTGCTGTGTTTGAGTGCTATTTTGCAAAAGCAATGCCCCAGTTTGCATTTGGGAATGCTGTGTTGAAATTCAGTAACAGTTTTCAGATGAGACTACAGCTTCCCTCCCCGATCATTTGGTTAGAGGTAACAGCTAAAGCCACAGAACAGAGAAATTCCCCAAGAGTGTATGTCTGAAGAACACGCCAGTGAGCCAGAGACAGCTTGGAAGAGCACTGACCAAGAAGGCAGGAGGAGAAAGGGAGAAACAGGAGCGCGCGTGTGTGCGTGCGTGCGTGCGTGCGTGTGTGTGTGTGTGTGAGAGAGAGAGAGAGAGAGAGAGAGAGAGAGAGAGAGAGAGAAGGAAAAGAGTGGGGAAGACAGAGACAGAGAGATGGAGACAGGAGGCAGAGACACAGAGACAGAGATACAGAGAGAAAGAAAAAGACTATCCCTGAACTGGAAAGAAGTGACTTTAAGGAAGAAGACCACAGCAATATAAAAGGTCAAAGAGCATGCCTGATTTGGGGACCTGAGAACTGGTCAGTTTCAGCATTCTGTGGTATACAATACAAGGTTTTAACAAAAAAAGATAAACTTTATCTTCTTTTGCAGAGACTTATACATCTTTCCTTTGGAAAAAAAATTTGAAATATGTTTCTGTAAGAAATTTAATCTGCATGATCTATCTTTGATATTAGTTTTTAAAGCATCTGCTTCCTTCCTGGTAAAAATCTAGAACTGCATCATACCTGCAAACTGACTTTTAATAATACATTTGGTCATAGTCATCTGAATTTCATCTCCAGTTGTGGTAAATTGTAAAGGAATTCATTAAAGGATTTATTTGTCCAAAGTTTCCTTCTGACATGACAGGAGCAAAGAAGACATTTTTAATCAATTCAACTTTTCCTATCAAAGGACAATATAATCTGGTTAACTTTCATATCCATTGGAGGCACAGAGCTTTTCGGACGTAGGTAGAGGTTTATGAGCATAAAATTGAGAACAATTAGCACTTAAATTAATGTAACATGAGATTCAACATCTGGTATGTGTTTCGTCATTTTGGGTCATAGACCACCTGCTAGGCTAAATGTTCCCACAATTGCAATTTACTCTGCATACAAATGGCATAAGAATGATACTTCAAAAATATTTTTTCTAAATTTAACATGATGTATGTAAGGACGTCTCACATTTTAAAACTGTAGGTTAATAATAAATTAAACACTCATAGGATGAAACATATGAGGTCAAAATAAACAGAAAATACTTCTATATTTGCAAGCGTATTTTATAATAAATTAGTTATAATGCTAACATTAGTTTTACTCATCAGTTTAATCACTGCCACTATTAGTACTGGCCTCCTCTTTATCCACCAAATATTTACAAGCAAAAAAATTATCAACCTCTCAAAGTCTTTGTTATTTATATAATAGAGCTCTCAAACATCTGGATGTTTCTGGCTATAGAGCTGCACCAAAAAATGCATCTCAAGATGCTTCCTGCAACTTACTACAAACACAAGTCAAGGCACAATACATCCTAATCTCTTCTGAACTTCTAGACTCTGGGACCTCCAAGATCACTTCAGTGTAAGTCAAAAATCTTGGACGTGGCTGTCTCAGCTGAGTTCCTTTCTGGTACCAAAGGGAGACTCCAGGGTATCTGATATCCTGAAGCTTCTATATCAACAAGCTAGGTATACTCCAGGAAGTCAGAATACCCATAAAGTTTATCCACACACATTCAGGGACCCTCTGGACATTCAGAGTTACCCAGGAAGCCAAGGACCTCCCCATAGGACAAGCCCAGACATCAACAGCATGGTCAGGAGGTCCTGGGGCCTTCCAAGTTAAGGAGCAAAACCAGGTGATAGAGCACACCATAACCAGGGAACAGCTCTAAACTTACTGACTTTAAATATTGGGTGTCTCAGTAAGTTTTAGTTTGAACAAAGGGTTCTGCAGCCAAAGAAGGGTGGATGGGGAAGGTAAATAAAAACACATGGTCTACTTGTGTCTATTTTTTAAAAAACTATAACGGATAAAGAGTGAAGTCTCTTATTTGAACCATTACCATTGGAGTTCTGATTCGACATTAAAAATTGACCTTTAACTAAATTATAATTCAAGGATATTTGGAATTTCATATTTTCCCCTTTCTGGCAGTGTTAAGTAGGGAGGGCTCACGGACCTCTCTGTTCATCATCCTTCGTTTGACAAGTCTTTTACAATAAACCAAAACCTTATTACTCAGAAAGGAAATGAATTAAGTGAATCTGTGTTCCAAGACCCTGTGGCTGACATTTGTCCCTGTCCCAAAAGTAATCCAGATCCAAGCCAGCTGAAAGCAGAGCACAGTGGTTAGGCCTGTATTTCTGGAGTCGGATGCTTGTGTGGGAATCCTGCTTTGTCCACTTACTTGTCATGTTCTTAGGCAAGTCACTTCCTACCTGTATACCTCAACTCCTTATTTGTAAAATGGGGACAATGTCACCAATTTTGTAAAGTTTTCAAGAGGATTTAAAAAGACAATGCACACAAAATATTTAGAACAAGAGAAGGTAAAATAAGTACTCAGTAAATATTAGCTTTTATGGTCATTAAGAACTAGATTTGTTTTAGAACCATTTTCATGACACTTGACTTATTGCCAAGTCTAATTACAAAAAGGATATACACTTATCATTCCAAATTTCCTTCTGCTACTAGGTTGGATGGTAACTAAATTAATTAGCATTGTATTTTAATTCTCACTTGATAGTTTCTCTCTTTCCTTGTATATGACATTATTTCCTTACATTTCAAATGATGGACAGAAAAATTAAATTCTCTTGAAAAGAGTCACAGAGAAAAATATTAAGGCTGTAACCTGGTCCTAAATTTCCTATTCTGAATATGGGGAAACAGGACCATTTGTATGTCTTGTGTATGTTTATATTTTCAGAAAAGTATAAATAATGAAATAAAATTTTGATATGTCAGGCATTTGACCTTTTGATGCATACATTTACTCTGTGTCTTTAATGTTTGTACTTATGTTTTCCAAATACAACTTCTGAAATCTAAAAAAAAAATACCTTGAAGACAATAATAATATAATGAAGTCTTTAGTTCTCCTTCTGTTGAATTTCAGATCTTCAAGGACACCACATATTGCCTCAGACAGTTGACTGGTCATCTTTTCCTCCCCAACAATACCTCTTGACTCTTGGGTTCAAAAACAAAGAAGATGGGAAATTTTTGGAAAAAGTATCAAGTAGGAAGCTGCCAACATTTACAGGTAAATCACCTGGACTTATTACCTTTCAATAGAGTTATAAAGCAAAAGTTGTACATTATTTAAGCCTTATTCATCACAAGGCCTAGCATATAGTAGGGCATGGGACCCAAGAACTATTTGTTGGGTTATAAGAAACGTCTTCCAATCTCCCCTGCGTGTTCGTTAACAACATCTGGAATTCTGGTTCCAAGAAAGCTTCCCCAAGACCAAACACAATCCTAGAGTGCTTACCTTCCTCACTCAACAGTCTCACCCACCCACACTATGGCCAATGTCTACTCATAGGGCATTTAAAGAATACAAATTTCATCATCATCAATTAGCAAATGGGGAAGACAATTATGCAGCGAAACTATTTTATGGTATGAAACAACCTTAAATCACTTGAATGATCTGCTATTGTGTTAATATCTGTTCCACTTTTTTCTTATATAATTAACCAAGAGCTTAGATCTCCTAAAGAGTATTATAATTAAATAGTGTTCAGTAATTCTAGCTGAAACTTTCTAAAAATTCAAGAAAATATTCACAAAATTGTGGGATGAATTCATGACCAGGTTGAATTTATTCCCTTAGCTCTACCCACATAAGTAAGTATTTATGTTTTGTCTGGCACTGTATCTTCTGAGGCTTATCTCAACTTCGAGCTGCATTCAAAATCCGTGTGACCGGCACACTTGAAAAATACCTGGGAAGAACAAGACAAGAATCAGATACATTTATGACAACACTTTTTCACAACTAAGGAAAAACATACTCTGCAGAGAGAGGTGAATTGTTATAGGCTGTCTCTCAGATCTCTGAATCCGGAAACACAGCAAGATGAATAAGTGGTAGCCTCCAAAAGGAGTGCCCCCCCCCCACCTTTCTCCTCATAGGTCTTTCACTGCTATGCATGTGGCCCAGGGATGGGACTGGTTTCTATACTAAAGATTTCATATCTATTAACATTGAGATATCTGTTTATAGCTTGCTAAAGAAAGCATTTTGAAATGGAAGTCTGGAAAAAGTGGTGTAAAAGTTTATTGTTTCAATTTTTAGAACATAAAACTCCCTTTGGTCTGCTTACCAAAGAAGACACAGTGAGACAGATGGAAACCATGGGGAAGCGAATCTTGCCAATATTGGATTTTATTAGAAGCACCCAATTGAATGTAGGTATATGAGTGTTTTATATTTGTTCAATGTACAAATATTAAACAATTCTAAAATTATGGAAAGTTTATGGTGCAAATATTGCAGGTATTGAAAAAATGTAGAAACTTTCGCAGTAAATCTCATTTGCAAAACCAACCGAAGTTCAGTTAATGATTTTATTAATTATATATTTAAAATTTTTTAAATGCTATGCTTTGCAGTTTCAAGCGTTTATTAGGTAGTACCTTCTTAAACAGTTCTTTCTTCTGCCTTCCTGATATCTAATTTAAGATTGCAGTGAATTTCTCATTTCAACTCGATAACAAAATTTTAGCCAACACAATGTTTTCCCTGTATCACATATCAGGCTATTGCATATAACCATCCCATTACCTACACAAGAATTCAGCTAACACCACCACACCACATTGATAAACTCAGCCGTACTCTAAATATTACCAGTTGTTCTTTGTATACCCTTAATGTAAATTACCTAATCTCCTTCTCTGACCCAAGAGAAATGTGTCCTTTCTGCTTTTCAGTCTTAAAAAGTCCAAAATAAGACCTGGATTATGCTGTTATTTTACAAAATATAAGCTCTAAAGGGAACTTCTCATTAATGGGCTATAAAGTCTGCAGGGTTGTTTTTTTTTAAATACAGTGGTTCCCCCCCAACCCAGCCATCCACGTTCACTTTCCATAGTTTCAGTTACCTCAGGTAAGCCACAGTCAGAAAATATTATATGGAACATTCTGGAAATAAACAATTCATAAGCTTTAAATCACACACCACCCTGAATACCTCACTTGATCTCCTCACATCGGCATTGTACCATCTCACATCACTCATTACAAGAAGGGTGAGTGCGGTACCGTAAGATATTTTGAGAATGAGACCATATTCACATAATTTTTAGTACAGTTTATAATTGTTCTATTTTATTATTAGTTACTGTTATTAACCCCCTACTGTGCCTAATTCATAAGTTAAACTTTATAATAGGTATGTATATATAAGAAAGTTTATGTAGGATTCAGTGCTATCTATGTGGTTTCAGGCACCCACCATGGGCTCTGGAAAGCATCTTCCTGAGGATAAGGGAGGACTACTATATTTTTCAAAAGACCTGTAAACTGGACATTTTAAATAATTTTTTTTTGCAAATTTACATCATTGATTTAATGTTCTTACCTTACAAGGGGAGCCAACAGGGTCATCACGAACAGCTTCACATCTCTTCGACAGTTTAGAAAAGCTATAAAATCTCTACTATATTTACACACACACACACACACGCACGCACGCACGCACGCACGCACACCCTTAACCAACCTCTCCATCCTAAGTAGAGACCCACACACATCATTGTCATCATCAGACTCTTACAAGCAATCGAAGTTTTATTAACAAGGGCAGTCACCATGTAACGTTATTTCCCTTCGCCCACACATGGTTGGCCTAGTGGAGCCAGAGCGCTGAACATTGCGGAGGTGACCTGTCTGTGACCAGCTCAAATCTCCGTGCATTGTGAATACTGCCTATCTAAGTTGTGAATGGGCCTATCTAAGCGTTGTGCACTTTTTAAATGTTCCTAACTCATTTTCTTCTCACATTTAAAAGGACATTCTTGCTATTTGGAAACTTATATATGCATGTATTTTATGTGTCTATAATGAAATTAGCATCTAATTAATAACTCAATCATCTTTAGAATTAGTCAGCACCACGTTGCTAGCTGCAAGGAATTTCTACTTTCCTATATTTGCTTCTATGGGAAATGATAGTTTTTGAAAGATTATCTAAAAAAGTTTTAATAGAATTTAAGTGAGGGATCCCAAAGGTACCCAGAGACCACCAGTATATCCAAATATCAGCATCTAGGTTTCTTATTATATGGTCAACTACAGCTTCATTAAGCAGGACTGAATAAAATTGGCTGCAAAGGTAACCTAGCTTAATGAAGCAAGTAATGAGTCGGTGAGTAGAAATTATTCCTACATGGTGTCATTAACTGTGACCCAAGCACCCCTCCACAGTGTCTTTAACATCCCCTGAGGTCTGTTTTTTACTGTCAGATATCAAATGCCATCCACTCAAATGCTTAGGCATTACATTCTCCGTACTAGTTCTTCCCCTACTTTGTGACACCTGTGAATGAAGACTTTCATCCAAGGCTGTGTTCTGGCTGTGTAGGCCCAGGACAAGTCACTTAATCTCTGAGCTGTTTTTTCTCATTTATAAAATAAGCTGATAGCTATCAGGCTCACCTCACAGAGCTGCTGTGAGATCAAAAGTGCGTAATCCATGTTGAAGCTACTTTGTAAAGCATTATAAATTTTAGAAGTCTTAATTATTTGTATTGGTTTGAGTTAGCTTTGACAAAAGGACTGTTTCCCAGACCTTCCTTTTGCTTTATACAAACTGCGTACTTTGAGATTACATATTCTTCTAAAATGAAGATTATGCAAGTGTCCTGTGGATTTTGATATTTCTTTCCTAATATCACTGATGTGCTCAGTATCACAAAGTTTAGGTACCTTTGTGCTTTGTGTGACAAAGGCAGGATGAGAGCTGTCCTCTCCCACCTTGGAGTGGATCCGCTGCCTCCAGCAGGGCTCCCCAGGAATCGCGAATTTTCGCCTCTTGCCATGAGGAGGTAGACACAGCTGGTGAAGGAAACAAAGGATATTCTGGATGAGGGAGGTCTCTATATCTCGGGCAATGATTGTCACGGGGAACAACGCGTTGCGGGGAGTGCCACGGTGGAGCACAGGGCACTCCTGGATCTGAGGGTTCCTGTCCGGAGCCAGCTGAGGAGGGGGTGGGGCTCTGAATCCCCCAGAGCCTGTCCGGGGGTTGTCACGGATGGGGGAATAAACACAAGTCCTCATAAACACTGCTCTGTTTGCCAGGAGAGGGGACGTGGCTCTTCCCTCTAGGGGAGAGAAGGTGGGGAACCATCGTGTCCAAAGGCTTTTATTGAGAACCATATGCACAGGGGTATAGATGCAAAGCTCATCAATCAATATCAAAAGGCTATGTTTACAGAAAACAGAGATCATACATAAAAATTGGAGGAACACGAGAGATCTGCCCCAGGTCAGGGTCTATGAATAATGTAAATCTCCTTCCCAGTATGAGCCGGATATCATCACTTTTGAGGGAAGAACAAAGCATGCTTAGAGGAACTTCCTTCTAGGCCTGATTGTCCCCGGGAACCACCTGATCCAGTTTAGGGCTGTACCTGCCTTTAGTATTGTTTCAAGCGTGAGCCAGGAGGGCGGCACAGAGCCACCAAGAGACAAGGAGACTTCTTTCAGAGAGAATGAGGACTCCGGCCATGTTCAAGCCGAGCCGAGGGGTGCGGGCCTTTTTGCCCTTTCTCCGTGTCCCTCAAGTCCTTGTCCCACTGCCCATACCGTCCAATGTCTGGCTTAGGTTGTCCCTCCTCTTGAGAGAACTTACTCATCATCAACAACCGACCATCACAGGGCCACGCAGGGTGATGTGAGGGAGGCAGGGGCTGCACCCCTGCCAGGGGGACAGGTTTCGTCTCCCCTGTGGCCTGTTTTCCCAAGGCCTCCTTGATTATTTCCAGCCTTGGGGCCCTCTTGCCTGTCAGCGAGGCTGCAGTCCCTGAAAGCAGACAGGGCATTTCCCAACAAATGATTCTCCTTACACACTGACACCAGTTTCCTTATATTTATAGATTCCTTTGCTAGGCACACAACACATGGCCAAATCAGAATGGTTCTGATATTTTAAGGGTTATAATCTAAAATATTCTACTACCTGCCTAACTGGTGGCTTTTAATCCCACTGAACATCAACACCATTCAACCAGTAACTCTACTTTAATGGTATTTTTCCCTCTTTAGATCTTTGTCCTAATTATTTTACATGCTATCAGATGCAACTGTGCTTTTTTTATTCCTTAACTTTATTGGCTGCTGTCAGTTTCAAACCTTCTGTGCTGTGCTTCCTGGGCTAAATATGAAAGAGTTAAAATAATAAAATGTCTTGCCATGCATGAAGCCTCCTTCACAGGCTGACTTGCCAAAAAATGACTTTACTAATCATAATTTTAATACCTCATTAATTTTACTTTTAATTTCCTCCAAGTGAAGCATTAAAAATGTTTACTTAATTAAATTTGAAGTGAACAATAATATGTGTTTCCTACCCCTTTTTTTGCAGCAATTAATGTTTCTATATGTTGTGTCAAATGGAGTTAATGTTTCTACGTGTTGTATATAGTCCCAATGCTTGGGCTGTGCTTTTCAGCACTATTATATATAGTGCCACTTACTTGCCAAACATTTATCCATGTCTGCTATTAAATCTAGGCAATTCTGACTAAAGCCTTCATTTGAACTTGCTATTTGCTTAACCTTCATTTTACCTGTGTGAGCTTCAGTGAGCGCTACTTTATTACACTCTCTCTGGCTGCTAAGGAGCCCTTCGATGGCTCTGGAAGTCTCACTGGAAAGGCTGCTTCCCTTTAGATTTAGCCCTTGCTAGCATTCGATGTTTAAGATAATTCCTTCATTTGCCATCATTTCCTTCATTTTCTTAAAGCAACAGCATTAAAACATTCCTGCTGGTATTATCTTAATTTTTATTTCTTATCACTGCATCTCTCAGAGACCCCTATCTTGTATAGGTAAAATATTCATCTGCGGTTTCCTGATAACCAAAACTGCATTTGTCTGGGATGAGGAGAGAAGGGGTGACTATTAGCAGCCAACTATATTCTTTCCCTAGTATTTTATTTGTACAGAGCATTTCCTGTCTTGTTATGTACCCAACAATCAAGCTAACAAAGCACCATTGCCTTCCCCTATTTTTATTCTCCTAATGTTTTGGAAAGTTACACTGATAGATTATGCTCCCAAGCAGGCTGCAGTTGTTTCTGCTCTTTGGAGTTGAGTCACTACACCATTTTGCTGCAACTAGCCCCAGTGTTCATATTTTAAAAAAGACAAAGAAAGTAATTTTTCTTCTGAAAGAAAAAACACTCTTCCTCCTGCAACTTGCTTTCCTCTGTTTGGCAGAATCCCACTGTTTAGCTACATGTTTAAACTAAATGGATAGGGTAGCTATTTTGTCAGTTCAGAGAAGGAATCTCAAACACACAATTGCAATCAATGCTCCTATCGGTTTATAGATTTTTAGACAAATAATTAATCTGAAAAAACATAGCAGGGATAGAAGGACATTAGTCAAATGGCATAGATAGGTGTGAGGAAGAAATACAACAAATACAATGCTGTGGCGCTCAACCTTCCTTTATTAACAAGATTCTAGAAAAGTACTAACTTCTAGGATTTGTTGTCAATTAAAATATGAGAATGACATTTCAGAAAGAACTGGTTTCTAAATTCAAGATGAAATTCAGATGTTCTTTAAAAGTGCTAATGTTTAATACTTTTTCTCTTTGGGAGATATATTTTAAGAAAGAAAAAATATGTCTGCCTTCTCTAGTTCCGGGAAGGGGTGGCGGGGATCTATTTTATAAGTATGAGGGGAGACCCAAAGAAACCAGAATTATTTTCTGGAGGGCAAGCCCTTTGTAATACAGGCCTCTTCCACCACGTGAGTGTTCTAGGAACCCATTGGTGTCAGTGTACCAGCTGGCGTTGTTGTGAGAGGCTGTGGTTGGCTTCAGTGAATTTTTTTTTGAAAACTCTTTCAATGCATTTTCCCATTTTATGGTGGGTGGTTTAGGAGTACACCAGCCCACACCACGCTGTGTTCAGCAGTTTTTGCCAAAAAATGACATGACCTCCTTCCCCTACCCTCCCTACTCACCTGGTCTCACCCTGGGGAGCTTTTTTCTTTTGTTTCCTGGATGAAAAAAGTCCTCAAAGGGAAACATATTTCCAATGTGGAAGAGGTGAAACAAAAAATGGCAGAAGCACTAAAAGACATCAAAACTGACAAGTTCAAAAACTGTTTTGAGCAGTGGGAAAAAAAGTCCCAATTAGGTGTATTGCATTAAATGGAGAGTACTCTGAAGGTGACTGAAGTTTAAACATGTAAGAATAAATACACAATTTTTATAAATAAATTTTGAGTTTTTTAGGGTCCCCACTTATATGCACAAAATTAAAATAGTTCTTGCTCAGATATTAAGCTTTAAGGTAGTGGTTTGTTACTCAACTTCTTTCTGAGCTATTTGAATATTGGGGGGGTGGGTTACCTAGCTAAAATACATAGAGAGAGAGACACATACCAAGATTACAATTCACTGAGTAAGGCCCAGGACTCTACCTAGTTAACAAGCAAGCGTAGTGATTCTGGTGCAGGGGGTCCAAGAGGAAACCTGCCATAAAGCTATGCTGGTCCTCCAGCCTTCCTCTTCTGAGCACCAGGATGTGGGTGCAATTGCCAAACTAAGCCTTCCTGTGACTTCCAGTTGCTCCTTACCCTCCACACAGTAGAAACTCAAGGATTTTCTTTTAATCCTTTATAAGTCCCTTTATGTCCGAAATACTTTTTCTAAATATAAATATAGGAATTTTAATGTAACTTTACCTCTCCTACCATGCATTACAACTTATAATAAACTTTTTAGAGAAGATGATGCCTCTTCTTTTATGACTGGCAATAGCAAACACAAGTGTGCAACCTTATTATAAAATTCCCCACTTTGAGAAAGCCCAAGGCACCAATAGATTCACGGGCGGTTGTGGTGCTTACACCTGTGGACAATAGTCAGTTTCAGGATGGATCATATCAGCTGCTGGGTTGGCCCTAGGAGTCAAAATAAGTGCTGTAACTGCAGTCATCACTCCTATCGGTTCCACAAGGAGAGGCCAAACAAGGGGAACTAAAGATAAAAGCAGAGATGAGGTTTGATGTAAACCATGGGGGTAAACAGAATTCAACATGCATACCATTTTCCCAGATTCAATTTGCATAAAAATATTCTTTTATATAAACAAAGTAGTGGGCAACTCAGCTCTTATGATAACTTGGTATCATAGATAAAGTCCCCCCAGTCTAAACAGACACAACTTCCTGGGATGTCACTGGGAAGGTGGAAAACAGGTTCAGTTTCAGTCCTCTTTTCTCCCTTCAGCACAGTTTTCTCAGGCAGGGCCTCCTGTAAAATATATATACATTTATCTATTTGAAGGAAGGGTACAGATAATTCTCTAAGATGATAGAAGGAAACATTTGTTTGTACTGGATGTAAATATATCAAGGATATAAATATATTATAACAAACCCTGACTTCGATCCGCAGAGAAAGCTCTATTTCTGTGGTTTTGTTCTAAAACATTTTCTTCCATGGGGAGATCAGGGGAGCTTCCCTGTGTACTCAGGTGTGATGGAGAAGTTGCAATACGCCAGCTTCCTCAGCCGGCTGCAGCGAGTGAAAGAGCAGTCCCAGGTGATCGGTCAAGCAATGGCAGAGCTAGCAACCATTCCCTATCTACAGGACATCAGTCAGCAGGAGGCGGAATTGGTAAGTATTTGTTTTTCCCCCTGAGTCAACAGAAAAAGTGATATGGTCTGAAACAAATTTGTCATAATAAATGTAGTCTGAGGGCAAACTCCCCCCTACTCTCATTTTAATGAAGGGACTGGAAAATGTAGGAAAGTAAATGTGCCTTTTTTTATTTGCTTACATTGACTAGCTCCCATTTTTTTTAACAGCAAGAATTGTGTGATGTGTAAAAATGTGGGAAAGGTCTGGTTATTTGTATTGTGTCAGGCTTTTTATTTTAAATAAAGTTAAATTTTAATAAATCGCTTCTTAAAGCCAAGATATGTTAACATATGATTCTCTTCTATGGAAAACTGAGAGTACAAAAGAGAAATTGCTGTATAGAAAGCCAACCCTACAAAATAGTCCTTCGAGGCATTGGCAGTGCATGTACACACACGCACGCACACGCACACACACACGCACGCACTACCACATTTAGAAAGGATAATTATTTTATGTGAGGGGAAAATGTAGTTAGTCAAATGGCTGTGTTTTTAAACTGAATTGGCTACTTAACTCAGAAAACAGAGAGGCAGTCAAACACTAGTCGAAAGGATCTCTCAAATAACCTTCAGATTAATATATTATAACCATAATTAACAATAGAAATGATAGCACCGTGTTTGAAAAACAATTAGTAAACAGTTTGCTGGCCCCTCGAGGAAAGGTGAGATGTACTCCATATGGAGATCCTAATGTTTTATAGGGAAGGGCTCTCTATTTCAAGGCTTTAATTGAAGGTAGCTAAAATGAATTACAGACCTGAACTGACCTCACATAGCAAGGATGAGAACAGCCCAAACTGATCACCTGTAATTATCAGATACCTAAAGGAATCCTCCCTCTCTGAGTTCTTAAAGTTATAACAAATTAATCAAGAAATGAACTACCAACCTATATGTTCATCTGAACCTGTACAAGTATTTCAAAGAAATACTTATATTCAAAGTGTGCATGTAAAATGGTCTGACTAGCTAAATAAGAAAACTATGCTTACTAAAGATTGAAACTATAGGTGGAGGAGGAGCAAGCCTATTAATCAAGGAATTACTAAGTCAAAACTGGCAGTAATACTTTCAAGACCTTTACAGTTGTGTGCAGGGGAATGCCTTCTAATAGGCTATGTTTATCCTACCATTTTACGGCATTCAGGAGTGCGGTATGGAGCTTTCGAAGTGTACCTTGCAGCCAATTTTAGATGATTAATGCCCCTGGGAGATAAGAGGAAGCAAAGAAAATGTTAATTTAAGAAACTGGCACAATGTTGATCCTGTCTTCCTGAAAAGCACATGCAAGATTTAAATGAAAAATAAAGGGGAGTTTTCTGCACTTAGGTCTTCTTAACCACACATCGGCAGCCTCGCTTTTCTGAAGATACTTAAATTTCAAATTATACACAAAGGGTGGCAAACTAGCATTCTTAACATCCTTTATACACATATTAGTGCAATATTCTACTATCTCAAACAACCTTGGGAAATAGGATTTAATGGGATATTTACATAATTTATATGGCTACTAGAAAAAAAATTTAATGCATATGAATGTATGTGTGCTGGCCCAATATTTAAAAATCATGTATCTTGCAAGATAGCATCCCCATAAATAATAGATTTTACTTTTCAACTTCAAAGCATGGGTTAACCTAGGCAATAAATCTTGGTAATACCTTTGATGGTGCTGTGTAACCAGGGACTGCTCAACAGAAGAGTTCTGAGTGACTCCGCTCTGCCCTTCTGCTACAACTCTGCAAGAGCTAAAGTTCAAAAGATTACCTGAGGGTTCATACTGTTTGAAGTCACAGTGAACTGAACAGGCATTTGTTATTGTTTTAGAGGACTTTCTTTTCTTAGCTGTGACTGTCACATGACTTCATGAGGTTTTGCTGCTCTACAGCTACTTTTGCAGCATGTGTATAGGACTGTTCTCAATTGGAGTATGGCAGTTTGGGAAAAGGGTGGAATTTTGAAAACTTGCCTTTGAATGGAACCTAAAAAGACAATTTGGTTATTTTGAAGTTTTAGAGAAGAAAAGAATGTAAAAGAATTTAAGTGAGCCAGATCCTTGAAGAGGCAATAAAACAGCACAATTTTAGAATTGTCCTCTGGTGAGCTTTTGCATGATGCCTAAAATCATGATACATTAGCCTCAGGAGCAAATACTAAAACACATTCATGTACTACATGCCATTTCCTGAGAGAATTAACTACCGCCTTCATTCTTCACAACCCAAATCTGTTTTTACAAAGCATCAACACTTACTACATTAAAACCTATATGTTTCCTACAAATTTTCAAGAAGAATCTTTTCATTGTCTCAATATTTTATGCCTGCAATAATACTCAGTAATGACTGAAGCAAAGATGAGGTAGCAATGTTCATTGCCGGAAAGATGAGTAATAAAATCATCAGCGTACAAATGATTTTTTAATTAGGTTTTAATCTGTGTGTTTAGAGAAGTTATTTCTGTGTGAATGCCACACTGATAATTTTTATCTTGGTGCCACAGCTGCAGTCACTAATGGCAGATGCTATGGACACCCTTGAAGGAAGAAGAAATGATAAAGAACGTGTGTGGAATAAAATCCAAAAGGTAAAACTTCCAGCTGAATGAAAAACATATATTCTTCTCAAAGAAAACGTCCATCTTGGGTCATGTCTATTTAGAAGATAAAAAGAAAGTTCTTCAGGCTGTTTTGTTATTTGGTTTCTTTTTAAAATAAGTGCAGTTCTCTCTCTTTGGAAGTGTAACTGAAACCAAATATGGGTTTTGTAACCTGTTTCCTCAGGTCTGCTTCTTTTTCAGCAGACTGTAGTTATATGCCTTTATGGGTCTTCTTATCATGCTCATTTCCATATTCTATTTTTATTTTCTGCTTCTTCATTATTGGTTATTCTAGTTTTTTAAAAGCCCTTTCATCAGTGTTTTGAATCACTTCTCAACATTTTCCCTCATCTTTTTATCACTTAAGAAAAAATGGCTGTATTTCAGTAAACTACAGAGAATATAGCACATTGATGTTTCATGGAGAGGAATAATATACTGGTGTTAGAAGCAGAGGAACATTTCCTCATTGGCTACTGGAGTTTAAATAAAGCAACCACCGAGATACACCTGGACCCCTATACTCAGGAAGCTTATGCAATACCACAGGGCCCTCTGACCACACAGAAGTGAGTAATATTGAGTCTCCATTTCCGCTAAAGATAATCAATTCTGATTAATCTATCCCCCATTCAGTCTCCTCCAATCACTGTAAGAACCCAAAGAGAACTGGTGTCAGGAGATGTGAGAGGAGCAAACCAAAGAAGCCTTCACTTTGCAAGGTAGCAGTCAGTCAGCCAGGAAGGACTCTGGTGCATCGGAAGCAAAGTGTGTCTTCTGAGATCATTCAGAGGCCCTCAGATAAATGCATAAAACAGAAAGCAACTGAACTCAAGTATTTGTGGAATGTTTACTATGTCAGAGAAAACAGCAGTTATCAAAGGTACTATGCTGGGCAAGATAAACACAGCCCCTGCCTATATGGGGCCATATCATCTAGAAAAGAAGACAGTTATTAAAGAGTTACTTATAAGTTTACTGAGTATAATAGTGAAAAGAGTAGATGTTCCATGATCTATAGAAAAAAATAGGGGAATATAATTTGGTTTGGGAGGTCAGAAATGACAGAAGTGATATTTATACATGTAAAGGCCATGTAGTTATTATCAGGAAAAGGGGGAGATTTCTAAAAAGAAGGAACAGTTTGTACCAAGAATGTAAAGGAAGCATGGCACTTTCAACAACTGACAAAGGCACAAGGAACATATTTCAAAATGAATTGCAGAGGCAGACGTTAACTCACAGAAGGACTTGTAAATTATGTTAAGAATTTGGAATGTTTCAGAAAGTATGTGACTGGAAAAATGCATTTGAGACATCTCTAGAGCCATAGTGGGAGAGCAGATTGAGGGACTACAGAAATGTGGGGAGTCATTTATAACACAGTGGCTGATCTACACTGGAAGACATGGAGATGGAGCAAAGCAGACTGATTTAAGAAATATTCAGGAAGCCAAATCAACAGAACTTGTAGTTCATTTGGTTGCATGTGGGAATTTAGAGAATAGAAAGAAGAATTATGCCCACATATTTGGCTTGAGCCACTGGGTAGGGGATAGAGAGGTTTGCTGTTGCCATTTACTAAGGAAGGAAATACTGTTGGAAGAGCAGCTTTTGGCAGAGACTCTAAACTGCTTCAGGATCCAGTAGGGAGACAGAAACCATGCCAGATATTTGAAAGGGAACTTAATACAAAGAATGGTTAACTAGGTATGAAATTGTTAACCACATAACTGAAAAAGAAAAGGAGAATGATAATTTATCACAAAGAAAGTAATTAAAGGAAACATCTACTACTCATTACAGCTGGGAATGCAAAGAGAAAAGGTTAGAATTACTAAACAGAAACTTGGAGAACCTACTGGGCCAACACTCAGCCTCCCACTAGGAGGCGCTGCTTAGCTGGAACTGGTACGGCTGAGCTTGGAGGAGAGCTCCTGAAGAATTGAGATGCTAACTTCTGAGAGGGCACTTAACCCACTGGTGCTGATGTAGAGGATGAAAGGGGGAAGGGAACGGTAATGTAGGTAATTCTGCAACTTTTGGGAAAACTAGATTGAGCTGCCTCTACAGAAAAGAACATGTTTCTGGAAGAAAGACGTTTTACTGAAGAGATTCTCACAGAAACCCCAAGTAGAGAGAAGTCAGCCATAAGTGAACAGGAAGCAGCAAGTCCCTCCTTTCTCCTTTGGCTTTGCAGTGTCCTTCTATTGCCCTGTCACCAAAGAGTAAGAGCTGGCAAAATAGAAGTAGGGTTTGCAGAGTCCCAGGCCCAGGGTCAAAGAACTAAGGGTGTAAAGAGTGGGTTGGGAGTTGACAGATGATAGGCTAATAACTGGCACAAAAGTACACTGCACTTACAGTGCTGGCAAGATATCCAAGAGGAATACAGAAGCCTGGAGTTCTGGATAAAAGACTGAATAGAGATAGAAATTTCTTAGTCATTGCCAAATAGGTGTTAACTAAAATCATTTGAGTGGGTGACATGGCTGAGAAAGAACACAGAATAAGGAGAGGCTTTCAGAGAACATTTCAGTCTTACGAGGAAAACTTTACAAATGAGACTAAGAAGAAATGGCCAGAGGGATTGGAGCTAAAGGTAAAGCAAATCCAATTCTGATGAGAATCAAGCAATGTAATCAAATATTTCTGTCAGCTACAAAAATAATTGTTTAGAACAAAAGTCAGCAAACTCCAACCCTCAGTTCCATAGTGTCCAACCACCTATTTTTTCAAATAAAGATTTCAGCACACGCCCGTGCAATTCATTTATATATTGTCTGAGTCACCTTGGTCAAGTTGAGTAGTCACCACAAAGCCATGTAGCTCATAAAGCCACAAGATTTACTCCCTCTCCCTATACAGAAAAAGTTTGCCATACTTTGGTTTCAAGCATAACGCTTCACAGAAATATTTGCATTTGTATAATAATGTAATAATATTTATGTTTTTATGGCATGCCAGTAACATTTGTACAGTGATATTTGCATTTACAAATCTAAATGATAATAGAATAGTCCAATTATGAAATTCTACTGACCAGCCAAAAAGCTGGAAGAGAGACCAACATTTATTTATACCTGTGTGCATCTTGTAAACAACCACCAATTGCACCTCATTCTCAGCTAGTTTTTTGGTATCCACATTCATAGGAGCACTGAGCCTGTGGCTTCCCACTTTGCCCCTATATTAGTTATTTATTGCTGTGTTACACATCACCCCAAGGATATACTGGTTTAGCAACAATTTACTACTCTCTTATGGATCCATAGATTGACCAGAATCAGCCAGGTGGTTCCTGCTTAGTGTCTCTCATACATCCAATCAGATAGTTTCAATCACATGAAGTCATTTGAAAGCTAAAATGGACTGGACTCTAGAATGGCTCACTCATGTGGCAGACAGTTGACGCTCTTCCTGAGAGCCTTAATATGGCCTCCCCATGTGACTTAGGCTGGGTTCCAGCAGGAAGTATTTCAAGACAAAGAAAATAGAAACCATCCACCAATCCTCCTAAAGGCTAGGTTCAGAAATGGCAGAGCAATTTTCACCACAAATATTGGTCAAAGCAGTCACATGACAGCCAAGTGTCACAGGGTTGGAGGACTAGATCTAACTTCCCTATGGAGGAAAATATGTACATTCAGTGAGAGACTGAAATGATAATGTCTGTCTTGGAAACAAGCTCCAGCAGTAAAGCCATGACTCTGTCTGGGCTAGAAAATTTGCAAGCAAGTAGAAGTCAAGAAGATAGTCAAGTCAAGACCACTGAGATTGGACACTGCAGAGCCACTCCACCCAACCAGCAGGTGTCTAGAAAGACTAACTGGTGAGCAGCCAATCTCTCCAAATTAAAAGCCCTGGTAATGATCCTAGCTTTCTAAATGGAAGCTCCTGAGAGGTCTTTAGGAAGATGTGAATGGGAAGGAACAGGGTGCCAAATTTTTCCCAAGGGCTTTTAATTTGGTTAATGTGACTCTGCAAAGGATGATCCTATCACTTTCAGACAATTCTGATAGCAAGTAAGTAATTTTCTTTTATTGCTACAGAGTTAATTTGCATGTGCAGAAAAAAATAATTTAAAAAAAACTAATTGTACAAGCTACACTCTGTTTTGAGCCCACTAGAAGTTGATATCAGCATCACCACCTCCGAGATCTGTTATCTGTAATAGAAACAGCTGTTGTACCTAATGAAAACAGTTGAAATTTTCATCAGAAGCAGCAGAATTATAGCAGCACCTCCTAGTTCCAATAGTTATAGGGACTGTGAGAATCCCCATTACCTAACACAATTTTCAGAGCTCTACTTTGTTATAGGTCTATAAAAAGTCCATCAAGATGAAATCTGATTCATGAGCACTGACCTGCTGTCCATATTTTTTTTTCTGTGAGATGTTACTAAGAGCCCAGGAAAAGTATGGGATAATTGTTTTTTCCTAATCCACTAGAACTAAAATACATTCTTTATGGAGTTTTAAGGCATTGGCTTTTGGTTTGGCTTTACAGAGTACTCTTTGCTTTCTGGTAACTAACTCAAGAAAGACATACCTATGTTGGTTTAGCTGAGCATATACAGAAATAAGCAGGTTATGTCAAAAAAAAAAAGGGTAAATCTGCTTGTATTGGCAAGTCCCATGCCACAGCAAGACTCTTTAAGTTTATCACACTTTGCTTCATTTTAGTCTACAGCAAGAATACCGGAGAAAACACTCCTTTGAATAGCTTATAAGTCCTGTTAACATAGCTCATTCGTGCGTTCATCCAAAATTCATCCAGCACCTCCTCTGGGTTAGACATTATTGCAAGCAATGCCATCATTATGTTTGCACTCTACTAGATAAAAGTAAGGAATACACCACCAAGATAATCTGGAATGTGTCATAGCAATAAATGTGATGGGTGGAGGAGGCAGAAAAAGAAAAATGGGAAGTGCCAGGTGATTGCAAATGCAGTAGAACAGTCAAGGCAGGACTCACTGGGGTGATGTGTGGAGAAACATATGAAAGAAATGCAAACCTTGCAAATACCTGGTGAAAGTCATTCCAAGTGCAAAACCGCAGGTGCAAAACCCAGAGACTGGACATGCCTGGAATGTCCAAGGAACTGCAAGGAGGGTAGGTGACTAGAGCAGAATGAATAAGAGTGATAGGACATGAAGCCAGAGAGCAGAAGACATAATGCTTTGCCTTTAAGAAAGTAATCTAAGCTGCTGAGCTGAGAATAGATTGAAAGGAGCAAGTGTAGAATCAGGAAGACTAGTTAGGAGGTTATTACAGTGACACAGGAAAGTGATTAGGAGGCTTGAACTCAAAGTTGAATGGCTTGAACCCTGAGCCCAGGTTGTGGCAGTGGGCGTGCAAAGTGGTCAGATTCAGTCCATCCAGGAGAACAAAGGCTTACGTAGAGGGAGGCTGGTACAGTGAAAATGCACCCTGAACTAGCAATGTGGAGACCTGGCCTGTCACAGGTAGCTCAGAAGCCACTTCCTTTCTCTGGGACTCAGTTTTCTCATCTATAAAATAAAGGTATTGAGCTAGAAGATTCCAACTATAAATGAATTCTTTTTTTTTTTTTTGGTAGCCAGACTATCAGAATGAAAGAATAAATGTTAATGTTTACTAAGCTCTTAATAAGTGCCAACACTCTCCTTACCTTACATAGAGCAACTCACTAATGCTCATATGAGGGAAAAGGTGTAATTTATTAAACAGAGAAGTTAAGCAGTTTGTCTAAAGTCACACAGCCAGCAAGGGGCACAGCCAGGACTTGATCCAGACCTAGGACCCAAGCTCTTTCTTGACAGAAGTCCACATTTTGTACTGCCTGGAAAATCCTATTCTATGGATAGCTGAGCATTCAGGTGTGAAGCCAATGGGGAGTTACAGTAACCTTCAACTACAGTAGGATTTAGCCATAAATTAGGCCAGTTTTTATGTCTTCAATTCTCAAAATAAAGTTCTTTTAACCTGAGCCAAAAATGCCACTAAGAAATTTTTGGTTTAGTATACTTTGTAATCCACCTATTTAGGATCCTCCTCCTCTGTTCCTTACTTTTCCATCTATAACCATAAAGAATACAAAGACTAAATCTGCAGACCTTGGACCATTAATTCAGCTCCCATTCACGGGACCTTAAGCAAATCACAACCTTCTATGAAACATAATGTGTTCATATCCTTACCACCTTCAGAGTCTATGATTTTGTGTTTCTTAGCATTGACTCTTAAGGCCCATTGAAGTTTTATAAAAATAGCCTGAAGATAAATAGAAAAAGGAGTCTTTAGGAAGAAAATTCTTTTAAAAAATGCACCAACTGTTAAGTTGGAACATTCCTATATCTTCTCACCAGAGAGTCAGTTAAGGGAAACAGTTAAGCAACACTGTGCTGCAACTGAGGAGAAAAGTTACTTGCTCCTTGCTTACAAAGTCTACATTTTGTACTAAGGTGATCAGAATTTAATCTGGTATAACAAAGTGTTTTTTAATTCTGATATGCTTCTGGATCACTGATGTAGGACGACATGAGAGAAATGAAAGTGTTATTTTAAAAATAATGAGGGAAATACTCCAGCATATAATCATGGTCTTGTGAATTTTCATGAAAAGTAATGCTATTTTGAAATTTCATTAAATATTATAATATAACATAGTACATCATAATCTTCAATGAAGGTAACTAATATAGTATTGGTGAGTATCTTTAAATCATCCATATGAACTTATTCAAAATTATTTAGCTTTCTATGTTCCTTTTTCATTTCACAATCTTAACTCATAAATTATACTTGTCATCATACAGAAATGGCATTCATTGATATACTAATTTGTTTTTTTAGGATGAAAATGGGAAAGAATCGTATATCACTTAGCAACTCTGTTCTGCTCAAGGCTGATAGAAGGCAAAGCAAGCAGAGAGAATACAAATCTGGGACCTGGGCCAGGGGCAGTTGGTTGACAAGGGAGAGGGAAGAGCAAATTGGAACATTATATTTACTTTCCACATCAGCATTCAAACCTGAATCCTTCCAGAAACCCTTCTGAGAGAGACTGCACACACGACACTATCATTCATCGGCCAGTTGTTTGTGCTGACTAACATGTGCTTGGGGCTTGTGGTTGTGTCTCTCTGAAAGCACTGCCCTCTTTTCAAAGATTCAGCAGCCGTACCACTCATTTGCAAAGCAGTTTTTCCAGCAATCAAGTTTTTCCTGTGTGTCTTGTTCTGTAAAGGGTCTCTGCAGATTTATTGCAATTTGATTATGAATCTTCTCAGCCTCTGGTTATGGGCTTCCGCATTAAAATATCCCCGAATTCCTTTACAGTGTGTGTTCCAAACACTGCTAAGCAGTTCTGTCCATGGCATAATGCAAATCGTGGGGAGCAACCTAAGCGCTCTTACCGCTGACCATGCTGGGAGCAAGGCGGGGAAAAGCTCTGAGGACAAAGAGGGAGGCCAGGCCCAGGGGGATAAAGAGGCCAGGTGCAGAAAATACATACATACATCACTGCGGTTCCTGGGGTAAATGAGCCCATGCCAGCAGGCGTCCAGACCAGCAGCTGCACTGGAGGGCCCTCCACCAAAGCCCAGACAAACCTCTGATTGCGGTCACAGGCAGAGCCCTGGGGCAGTCGGACCTAAAGGGAAGACCACGCTCAGATGTCACCTACAGCAAAGCCAGGCCTGGCCTGGAAGTGCAGAAAGCCAAAAGCCTTGGTTCTGGCCTTCTCCCCCAGCCCCTGGGACAGGCCCCAAATCTTAACGGAATATTTTAACTATCATTTGAACTAAACAGCATCACCCTCCTCTGGCTTAAAGGAAAAAATATGTGGTTAATTTATGAAACATTTTCAACAACTCTATTTGCTAATAATTCACTTTTCACCTATACTTGACCATTCCTCCAATATTTGGAATACCTCTTTTTATGTACTTTGTTGGCTGAAAGTATTGTCTTCTAAAACTTTGAGGAATTGGCAGGAAACTTCTGCAGCAGAAGTATTTCTGTACAAGAGTTGAATCGTAGCATGGCCTTCATCTAAGGAGCAGTTTGCCATTTTTTAAAGAACTTATTTATTTATATTTTTAGAGAGAGAGGAAGGGAGGGAGAAAGAAAAGGAGAGGAACATCGATGAGAGAAAGGAACATCGATGAGAGAAAGAAACATCGAGCACATCCCCAGCCAGGGACATGGCCAGCAACCCAGGCACATGACCCGACCAGGAATCGATCTGGTGACATTTTGGATTGCGGGACGATGCCCAACTCACTGAGCCACACCAGTCAAAGTGAGATTTGCCATTTTTAACAAGGAGTTTCTCAAGGGACAAACAAAGCTAATTTCCATTGGGCTCTTGTACTTAATAAAATACTTTTATTCAACAAATTATCAAATTATGTTAGTCAATTTGAAGCTTACTTTTGAATAGATATGGCAATTGAAACAAGTTATAGGAAAGTTTATCTCAGATAAATAATTAATAATGTGAGGATGGCAAATATTATCAGTGATTACGATTGATCTTTTAGTATGTGCCAAGCATTTCAACAATTTATTATTCTAATGTTGCAATAACCCTATTAAGGAGATATTATTATCTCTCGTTTGAAATATGAGGAAAAAGGGCTTTGCAGAATTAACAAGGGAAACAAGCCCAAGTTTGTACTGACAAGGTTTGACTTTGAATCAAATTATTTGGGTCCAAGGCTGTTCTTTATCACTAGCTACAATGCTTAGGTTCAACCAAATGCAGCTACTTAAAGGTCAATGGCACAAAGAACATTGCCAGACCCAAGCCCAGACTCTGTAAGACAACCAGAGAGACCACCTTCGAGTCTGCTTTTGGCAGTGAGTGGAATAGAAGTATCAGAGGCTGTTGCAGGCCTGGGTCTTTCTCTGAATCACAGCTTACTGGCTCAGCCAAGGACTTACCCAGACTGCCTTGCAACAGCCACCTGACCAAATCTGAACCTTGGTGCACACTATGCCCCGGATCATGCTGCTCCTACTCTCCTCCCTCACCATTCCTTCCTTTGTAGGCATTGCATGTTTAGGTTGGCTTTGATAGCTCACCACTTTCCTTCTTCCTGCAACATCAAAATATCAGGAGAACAGCTTGGAAGTCTAGTTGTTCCTGTAGTGACTTAATGTCACTCTGAGGGGCACTCTCTGGTGAGATATCTGAATTAGCATTCTGAAATGCACCAGGGCCTCAGGGAAAACACAGTTATACATATGGCAATATGTATATTGCAATAACCCCTCCAAGCTTTATCCTCACATCACAGAGCCCTGGAGGCTGGGGCTGGGCAGCACATTGTTAACCTTCTTTACTTCTTATGATCTCTTTCTGCCCATCCCACTAATGAGATAATACAGGGGAATAACTAACACAGAAATTGAAAATGGTCATGTAACCCCAAACCCATTAGTGTTCTTTTCTTTGTACATGCTTTTCAGAATGCATCTTTGAGGAGTTCAATGAAATACTCTGGAGTGAGGGAAGAGAGCATAGATCTCAATTGTATTTTGAACTGCAGAGTAAGTTTGCAGTTCATTCTAAAAGTAACTCTTTAAAACGCCAAAAGTGTCTTTTTTAACTGGTGCCCCAGCATTTTATTGCAGGTATTTTACACATTATTTTTTGTGATTTTTTTTATAATTCTGGAGAATAACAGAGTAACAGCTTATACCACTTGGTAGCTAAATGAACCATAGGACATCCTCAATTCTGTACTGAAAGTAGGATTGATACAGAGTTCAGAGCAATTGACTTGTAGCTCATTCAATCATGTATGGTGTACTCATTATACCTTTCATCTTGTGGAGAAGGGCACAAATGAAAGTGCCTTTACATGCAGCCCTAAAGGAAGGAATGGGTCATTTGTTATTCTGGTTATGACTTTCTTGAAATGGTACATGTAGATGAGGGGACAAGACTGTAATCTGAAACACATGCAAATGCTGTAAACACAAACACACCCATTTCTCTTAGCATCATCAAAACCCTGCGTGTAAACCTTACGTGGACTCTGCTAAAATGGCCTTGGGCTGGATAAAAAAGGAGCGTGGGATGGCTGGTGAAAAGGTGTCTGTGGACCCATGCGAGAAGGATCCTAGCCTAGAGAGACAGTTAGGCCCTTCTCTTATTGAATTGAAAGGAATTTGAGAGGCACTTAGCTTCCTAGTTCCTCCTACATGGAGAGGGGACCCCTTCAGCTTCACAGTAATTGACTTCATCATATTGTTAAAGATATTTAAGGATGACTGGGAAAATTAATTCAAGAAATGAAAGTACATCTTCCTGAGGTATGGGGATCAAAAATAATTTTTTAAAAAGCAATGAGAGTGGATTTCCACTTCCAGGAACATAGAGTAAACATGCTTTTTCTGCTCCTCCCATTAAGTACAACTAAATAAGGTAGAATGAAAAAGGCAGACAAGCTAGGGACATGGGACCTGAGGAATGGCGTAGTGGTAGGTTCACTGGATATCTGTTGTTGTTGTTGTTGTTTGTTGTTGTTTGCCTCTTACATCCTGCACTGTTGCTACAGAAGCTGGTAACCCAGAAATGCTAACATGCACAGACCAAAAAAGCCCTTCCTAAAAGCCTGCTCTCTCTAGCCAAAGGATAAAGAAAGGGGAAGCCTATCAAGACAGAAAAATCTTAGACAATAGTCTTTCTACTCCAGCCAAACACCACAGACAAAATTGTCGTCCAACCCATGTCAGCAAAGGCCAAGTGAGGAGTTAGACTTCTCCCCTTACTAGGCTATAGTGAGGTACCCCAGTATTCCCATCCTAACAGGGTGGTATCAGAGAAGACCAAATAAGGAGCCTGGACTTTCAACCCCACTAGGTGGTGAGACTCTCCCTTTCCTTTTCCCCCTGCTGCTGTGTTGTCAGAGGAGACCTAGTAGAGAGTCAGGATTTTTACCACCTACCAACTATCATGAGCCTCCCACCTCAGGATGATGTCAGTGGGGGCCACATGGGGAGCAGGGATGAGGTTCTTTTCCTGCTCCCAGCTAAGGAGGTATCAGTGGAAACCTAGGAAATAGCTTGAATGCTCATCCCCATCCAGAAGTAATGGGGAGTCCCTTGCTCAGGTGTCAATGGAGGCTGAGTGGGGAACCTGAACTTCTGTCCCTCCCTGGCACTGCCTCTCCCATCCCTGTGACAGCAGCATTGGAAAGATCCAGCTAAACCAGAAGTTCTAAACAAGATCCAGTGTATCGTAACATCAAACCAAAAATGCCCCAATTTCAATCAAAGGCCACTCATCATGCCAAGAATCAAACTAAGTGAAGAAAGATAATCAAGAGATGCTAACACAGAGCTGTTAGAGATATTAGAACTATCTGACAAAGATTTTAAAACAATCATCATAACAATGTTTTAATGAGCAATTACAATTCACAAACACCTTAAAAGAAATGAAAAAAAAAAAAGTCTCAGCAAAGAAATAAGTATCAAAAGAACAGAAGAAATGGAAGCTATGTAACAGCCAAATAGAAATTTTAGAACTGAAAAATACCATAACTAAATTTTTTTTTTTTTAATGTACTGGAAGGGCTCAACCGCAAAATGAAGGGGACAGAGGAAAGAATCAGTGAACTAACGTGGGCCGATTGGTATTACCCAATCCGAACACCACCCACGGACCCTAACAAAGGCATGTGCCCCAGGTCTCTCTGTCTCTGCACGTGTACCCTGCCTTGGCCTCCTGTATGGCCCCTCCAGAGGAGGCCATGTACTTTCTCCAGGGCCTGTGACTAATAAACATCCCTGTTCTAAGTTCTCTTGCAGTCTTCTGTTGAACTGCAGGTTACCGGCCAGCACCCTGTACTCTACTTACTACATGTTAACAAAGATATAACAGCCTTCCACTCTTTTTCTGCCTTTTTATTGGGGCAAACTACCTAAAAAGTACAATGATTCTTTTTCTACTACTACTTACTGATGTGTGGGAATCTACAATTATGTCAAAATAAAAAGTTAAAGAAAATATATTCAAACCTTCAATAATCTGTGCTTTTCAATGTTGAAAAATAAAGTTTTAAACAGCCATGAGACATGTTTTCCTGGACAGAGTGATAGCATGGTTTTGTAATGTTCTTTATACTAACCATGATAAAAAGTGGTATCATTAGGGACATTTTCAATTAAGAGTTGGTAATGCAGTTGAGCAAGATGTTTCTTGGTCATTTTGTAGCATGTTGTCAGTAGTTGCCTCAGATTTTGCATTGTTCTTTTGTAACTAAAACACTGAATAACATACCAAATCCTCTAGATGAAGGGGAGACATATAGGGGCCTGTGTGTCCGAACAGTAGCCACAGGCTAAAAGAAAATGCCATACTATTATAGCAGAAACAACTCTGTTTCAAAAACTGATTTGACTTTAGAGATTAATTTCAAGCCTGTTTGAAAACAATTGTAATTCTAATTAGAATTAAAATTCAAACTATTTTGGATGATAAATATTTAAAAGCATTTGGTCTGGAAACTAAACTGGAACAAACAAACTAACGTTATCAAATCCACTGCGGTGGAGTGAAGTGTCTGTTTTGCCAGGAGGGTTTTAGTCCACACTGCCAGTTGCTGGGAACACGTTCTCATTCTGTAACCACCGCTGCAGTTGTATAAACCTGGTATTTACTCCTGAAGAATCCGATTCGTACTCATCAACTTTGTTTCTTCCTTAAGAGACACTGTTGAAAGCTTTACTAAGAAAGGGGAAAAAAAAAAAAAACCCGAGCAGCCAATTCCTGAGGCGTGAACATGCACAAATGAACGCGTATAACCATGCTTAATGCTCTCTCCTTGATCCAGATTAGACAAAATCCAAGAGGGAGAACCAATTGAAGCCTAGTGTCTTTCTTCTCAGCATTATCTGCCACTACTTTTGTGTTTAAGATCAACTTCTTCTCACCACCGTTAAGGGAAAGAAACCGCCCTACTCCCCAAGGTATGTGATTAGCCTGTGCAGGGGGCACCAACCAAGTGGTAAGTTGCATCGGACAGCGGGGAACATGAATTCTAGAAAACATCAAAGTCATGTTTGAGGGGGAAATTATAACTTAAAAGTTCTGGAGGCTGGAAATCTGAGATCCAAGTGTCATCAGGAAAATCAGTTCCACGTCTCTCGTTACACGGCATTCACCCTGTGTGTGTCTGTGTCCAAAGTACCTCTTGCTATAAGAATTTCAGCATTTTGGATTAGGACCCACTCCAGTGACCTCATTTCAACTTGATGACCTCTGTAAAGAGCCCATTCTGAAATACTGGGAGTTAAAGCTTCAACATATGAATTTGGGGGAAAATAAAATTCAACTCATCACAGCAATGTTTGATTTTAAATGACTTTAAAAGGAAAAAGGCCACCCACATCTTTAGAGTGACTCTCCTTCTCATCTGCCACATTGGAATGACGCCCCTTTCAAAGCTCTGCTGGGCTGTGTGGTCCCTTAACTGTTACCATCTTTCACCAGCTTTGCTCATGTTGAGCTTCTTGGCATTTTTTTCCTTAGTTGGTCCCATTCCTGACTCTCTGTGGCCCTGGAATTCAGTTTCTTGCTCAGCAATGCCCTTGGTGTCATGGGCCCCTCCACAAGACAGTCAAAGTTGCTTTCACCCCGGCTCACATGCCTTCAATTACCGAATGAAATTAAGTTGGATCTATGTACAAATGAAGCTGATAGCAATCCTCCTTCACAAGAAAGCTCTCAGGTGCACAGAGAGTCACCTGACCCAGGTCATCCCCACACTTTCCACCTACACAGAAGACTGCGTTGGGTATATAGGATAGAAAACAATTTTACAGTAAAGGATTATTTGAGAAAATATTCAAATGCCTGCTAGTATGCCTATACCAAAAGTGACTATGAAGTAGTTGTATGTGGGGAAAAAAATATTATTTTAATCTGTAGCATTGTTGTATTTTATCCCAGAATCCAGTAGAAAATCCTAAATTTTGATATGCTGAGAAAATATAAAATCATTAACTGAAAAATATTTTGGTACCAGTAAATAACCTAATGCAATTATAGGATGAGAAAGAAAGAAAGTATGCTGTGAATTACCTTCTAATGTTAAGCTGATCCATCACAGAGGCCCTTTGGAAGCAAGAAAAAATTCTGATACGTCTAGAGAACAAGATATAGATCTTGTAGGTACCTATAGATATTTACATTAACCAGTTCAGTGCCTTGCATTATAGGCAAAATCACAACAGAAGTGGTTGGATCCCTCTCTTTTTCACAATGCTGCTTCTCCTTGTGGTACAAGGCAGTTTGCAATGTGTCCTCCTTCCACTGAGCACATTTCCATAGAGGGAATCCAGGCCAGACTAACATCATAAAATTAGTACTTTAAAATTGGAATGTATTTTAATAGTTTATTCAGTCCAACCTCCAGCTCACACATGACTCATGAATAATTCATACCCCCCAGAGGAGTCATCCAAATGTTTAATTCCCAGTCTCTGGTGATGGGGGTCACTATACCTCACCCTGAAATCCATCCCATGTTTATACAGTTGTGAAAAGCGGTTATACTTAATACTGACATATATCTACCTTTTCACTCAATGAACTAACCATTCAATTATTTATTGATTCAACCAAGTTTTCTCAAGAACCTATGATGAAACCACCAGGCAATACAAAATGTACTACTATCATAATCTTGTAGAGAGCTTAGCCATTTATGAAGAGCTCTGCACAAACATCAAGATGTTAAATCCTCTCAAAAACCCTGTAGACCATGTTTATTATTATTAATTTTTATTTACACTAGAAATGGAAAAATTATAATTCAGAGACAAAGTCACATGACTAGTCAAAACCTTGCAAATCAAAGGCACCTTCTAATTCTAGAGAGCGCCCTCTTTCCAGTGTAAGTGCTGATACAAAACAAACCCCATTGCCTCTTCCACATAACTTTGATACAACCAAGGACACCACAGATACCTGTTATGTTTTTCTTTTCCATATGAAACACTTCCAGATCCTTCAACTTTCCTTCATACAATTTAGAGTTCAGAGCCTGGACACATCCCAAACTGTGCATGACAACCCATTGTGACATGACCTGAGCAGAGAAGGGGGAAACCATTGTCTCCTCTTAAACAGACACATTTTAAACACTGCCATCTATAATCACAGCAGTTTAGGGGGAGGTAATCAGGCAATACTGTTGATTTCTATTGAACTTGTGGCTAAGAAGTACCATCAGAAACTCAACTCTCTCCCCTCCTTTCTCGGACCGCTCCAAATTCTGCCTTTCTTTAGTGGAATTTTGAGGCCTAATCACAAGACTTTAATGTATGTCAAATACCCACACCTGCTCAGTTACTGAGGCAGCATCCCTCACAGAGGAGAAGCCAAAAACACAGTAATTAGTAGATAAAATTGTTCAGCTTTTTTGTTTTGTGTCACTTTTCTATGAATTTTTTAATTTATTTACATTTCTTCCCATTTATGGGGTATATACTTTCAGATTCTAGAATTACTATTTCTACTTAATAATAGCGATTCAGACCTACGCAGATATGTCATGTAATTGTTTAATTTAATCTCACTAGGACCTTACAAAACAATTGATAGATAAGGAAACTCGGGTTCCAAGAAGTTCAATAAGTTTGTCCAAAGTCACAAGCCAAGAAAATGCTGGAGCTGGGATATCAACTGAGAAATATCTGACTTCAACAGTAGGCCGTAACTCTGCCATGGCCACATTTTGGTTCTGAATAATGGAAAGCATCCTTTGCTTGTTTTTCTTCGCGCTTTTCACCTTCTAGAATGCTTCTTATACAGTGGTTTAAACTATCCTATATAGTGTTTATACACTATATAGTGTTTTAAACTATAAAACAGTGGGTTGTTTTTTTCTTTTCAGTTTGGAGTTTTGCATCATTCTGGTGTTTAGCCTAGTGCAAGGCTATTATATAGGTCCATTTTTTCTTAACACATTCCTGATTATGTGGGCTTTTTCCCAGGCTTTGTATTTGTCCCTAATCAAATTCATTCTTTTTCCCTAAAACAGTTCATCCAAGTGTATTTCTTACCTCATTAAGATATGATCATTGTCTCAAGTTAGAAACTTAAGTCACTCAAGTTAGAAACTTAAGAATTAAGTCATTCTTAATTCTCTCTGCCTTCTTATTCCAGCAGAAATTTTCAATGTCTATAGTTCTTACTTTCTAAATGTCTCTTAAATCCTTGACTCAGGCCCTCGTTGTATTTTTCATATCCTATGCACTGACCTCCTAGCTGATTCAACTGCCTCTAGTCTCCCTTGCTACACTTCATACCACATAATGACACCAGATTTATCTTCCTAACCACATAGCTAAATATTTTCAACTTTTTAAAAGCTGACCCCAGTCTATATTTTCTGCTACACGTCTCTGCTCCCAGGCTGCTCATGCCTACCCACACCGTTGCTACAAGTGACTCATCCCTATCAAACAGCCCAGGTTCTCTTACAACCTTGCTGGCATGGATGCTTTTTCCTCCATCTGGAATGTGCTTCTTACCCTTGCAAAGACCCACCTCCTGCAACCTTCAAGGTATCTCTGTATTTCTGCAGACAGCATTCACTGTTCTGACATTTCTTCTAATAGAACTTTTTGTACATAGTCCTTATATAAACGGTTATGCTTTATTGTAATAATGTGTCATTAACTGCCTCTCTACATGAATGTGAGTTCTTCATAAACAAATATCTTGATATTTTTGCTTATCATCCTAGTACAGTGCCAAATACATAGTAGATATTCAATAAATATTTGTGTGAAAGGATGAATGTACTTCCTTTGAAACCTGAGCTGTCTAGAAATTTTCCTATAATATCAGTCTCTTTAGTTGCCTCCCCATTTCTTCCTAATTGGCACTGTTTTTGTACTATTAGAATTTTTGAGATTTCCTGTATTCTCAAGCTGTCTTCTCTTTAAGAGTTTCAGTTATCTTTGTTCTCAACTTTTTGAATCTGCAGTAAATCATGAGTGACAGACTTTTGTATATGAGAATCGAAAGGTCCTAAGAAACTGGTTGATAACAGTTTCCTTCTTTCTGATGTGGAATATAGCTGATGGCCATACAATAGGTGAAAATCTGATCTCCTACTGAGACCGTTAGTTCCCCTTGATCATCTGATATCCCCAAATTCTCTGCAAGCTCATTTGGTCTGCTGTCCATATCTCTGTAATGCCAATTCAGCATTGACATATATAGATATACAAGAAATGGTATCTGCCCATTTTGCAAATGGGAAAAAATAGATTCAGAATGACCAAGTAGACCACTTGATATAGTTAAGCAAGTATCATACCAAAAGGAAAGACTAATAAGGCCTCTGCGCCAAAAACTGGCTCATTTCTTTCCTTACATGCTTACATATTTCTTTGTGTTTTATATCCCTAAGGGCTTTATAGAAATTTCTATCATTTGCAATCTGTTCCTCTTAGTTATATGAATCTATTTTCTCTTTAACCAGCATTTTTCTTTCCTTGACTTAAAAAAAGAAAATAAAGAACCAGCTTTACTAAAAACATGTTGCAGCTCTCCTACACTTCAGTAAGTACAGAATCTAAAATTAAGTACTCTGATGCATATTGAGTCATTCATCTAACAGTGTCCTCTAACAGAATAACCTCTGGATTGAAAAATGCGAGGGCTTATATTAAGACTGGACTAACTGATCTATGAATACAAGTCATGGAATTTTTCAGCTTGGTGTGTCCTTGGAAATTTCTAGGCTTCCACTTTTCTCACCAAACATTGGTGAAAACTGAAGCTCAGAAAGGCCAAGTGAATTCTATGCGGTCACAGATCAGAGTTATAAGCCAGGCTAAGAGCAGAAGTCAACACTCCTACTTCTTATTCAGTTCCCTTTCTTCTGGCTGTTTTAAGTATGGAGACCACACCTTGTTATTATGTTGCCTCAAGAGTCTTAAAGCTAAACAGTGCTGATAGAATGATGATGGCAAATGGAAGCAGTGATTATTTAACCTGTAAGAGAAAAGAAAGCCTTCTAATGTGTTCCATACCAGGCATCATTTCGAGTATGGAAAGACACACTGGTTTCTGAATGTCTTCAGCTCTATTACAAGACAGGATGATTAATGAGAGTCTACCGTATCCTAGGTGCTGGGAATAGTGGACAACATGGACCCAGATCCTGCCGTATGGAAATTAAAACCCAGCTGGGAAGACAGATATTATATGTCATTATCAATAATTAAGTTAAAATTACAATATGCAAAGAAATGAATGGGTTGCTATGGAAATATGTTACTGAAAGACCCAATCTGGTCTGGGTTACCCAGAAAGACTTCCCTGAGGCACCTGATGCTGAACCAGAAATTTAAAGAACATGTAAGGGTTCAGATGGGAGTATTCCATCAGAGGGCATTGCATTGGGAGGATCGAGGGTGCGGAGAACACTGCACAGCTGTGCTCAAATAGCTGAGAGATGTACCTACCACAAGGCTGAGGCAGGTGGGGTGACACTAACAAACCAGATCATCGAGGGTCATACAAGCTATGTTTTGCATTTGGGGACCTACTTATTTTAAGCAAAGGAACAATGTGATTGAGATTGCATTCTTAAAAGGTTGGTCAAGTATCATTAGAAGAATGGGTTGTAATGTCAGCATGTAGACAGATCAGGTAAAAGGTGAACACAGGCTAGGTGAGACATGCATGTAGTTTGTACCCTAGACCTCCCAACTTAATTAGGCAGTACTCTCTGTTCCAATAACACAATTTAAAAAATAAAAGACAGCAGCCATATAATGGATAGTTTAAAACAATTATTTTTCTTTATCATTGAAGAAAGCTTTTTTGTTACGTTAGGATTGTCATTTTAAATTGTATTTAGGCTAACTGCAATCTCTTTCTCTCCCTCTGTCTCCCCCTCCTCTCCCTTTCTCTCTCTCTAAAGTCAATAAACATACCCTCGGGTGAGGATTTTAAAAAACAATAAAAATCAATACATAGATAGATAGATAGGTAAATAAATAATCAGTGCAAATAACTTAAGCCACCAACTCAACTATTAAAATAACAGTAAAGTAGCATTCATTATGTTAGTTTTGACTGTACTCTATGTTAATTTTTACTTATGATTTTGGTGTAAGTTGCATACAAATATATGGAATACATATAATAATACATTGACTTCATGACAAGATATAGAAGTAATCTGTCACATTATTTTGATGATGGCTGCCATGATCAGACATCATATACAACAATGTGTCCTTGAAGAAATTTACCTGAAGTAATTTTAAATTTTCAAAAAGAATTGTTTTCATATAAATAAGTTATCTTATTTTCTTTAAAAAAAATGGACAGTTTATATCACCTGAGTGATATAAAACCTAAGAATAATATATAGATGAGTACTACCATTTATTATTCTCTTTTGACAATCTCAATTATCTTTTTGATATTACAGTGAATGATAAATCAAGGGATTTAAAAGTAGAACTCAAAATTGAAAAATTGAAGTTGTAAGGGCTTTTATCTTAAGTAGATGATATGTTCATGCACCTCAAGCTAACTTTATGACAATGGACCCTTCAGCGAATTACTTAAGCTAGTATAATAAGTAGTTCTCGGCAGCCAGGGTTAAGTATGAATTGTTATACCTACAGACCTTCATGGGGGCCCAACTCAACACATATGTAAATTGTTTTATTCTATAGTTTTTTCTGACAAATTGTATAATACATTCAACTGTCACTGAATAATTAGTTTTCTTTGGAGAAAGATTAATACTTTATTTTTAAGAATTATTAATTTGTATTTATTATTTTTTCTTATTTCCCGGGGTACAGCATTTTTAAAGAAAATGTATTTTTTTTAAATTTGCTTTTGATTTAAAAGAAATAGTTGTTACTAAGACAATGTGGAATGCTCATTTTTCTCCCAAGTTGGCCTGGAACATCCAAATACTAAGATCTCTGGCTTCAGAGAAGTGGATTTTCTTTTTCATTCTTTTTGATAATGGATTAATTTTTCACCATTAACTTCTTTTTGAAATCTCTGGTATTACTGACCATTAAAGACAGCAAGTGATTCTCACACCCAGTAGGGAAGATTGAGTGGTATAACAAATTCCCTCATGCCTGCTTCTTGTTCCTAAAACAAAGGAACCTAAAAATGGAAACAGAAGGAGCCTTCTTTGTCTAATCCTTTCTGTCTCTACCAGTTCTGTTCCAGCATGGACCTACATGTGCCATTTAATTTTAAATGCCTCACCATTTTCCTACAAGTACAAAACCCGGGAAAACAACAAATCCTGTTGTATCTATTTCTTCTAGGTTGGACGAATTGAAGACTTTCTATACCAGTTAGAGGATAATTTCTTAAAAACTAAAAAACTGAGAACTGCTCGAAGGCAAAAAACAAAAATGAAGCGGCTTCAAACCGCACAGCAAAGCTAGTCATTGAGGAGCAGGCGCTACAACAAGACGTCCCGGAGAAAGGGACAACGGCATCCAACCAGCCTGACTGTGACAGCTCGGTAACTAAGGCCTATTGGTGCTTCCCTTAGCTCGCCTTTAGCAAAGGCAATCTATACTTCATTAATCTTGACTGGCAGCAATAAATGTTCTCAGCAAATCTGACTTGACTCTTGTTCAACTTCATCTTGTTTTTTTAATAGTTTATAAAATAACCATTGCTGCCTTTTTTCACTTGCCTTGTTCTTTCAAAATTTACTAAGGTGTATCAGTACTAACCAAGTATGCTTACAGTGTGTGTAAGCATATTCACACACAGTTATTAAGAGTTAATCACACACCACATACAGACATGAACAGACAATATAAATGCAAATTTTTTAATTATAAAACTGATAATAGACTTTCTCGATTTTTATAGAGACAGTCATATGTAGTATGGCTGATGCTATCTGTTAAATTAACTCATTAAAATCTTGACTCTTTTCTCTGGATCCTCTATATTCCCTCCCCTTAAATGATTCAACACAATACATGTATTTGATAAGGTAGTTGGCCAATAGCCATCACTCAAGATGTCAGCTGACCCCAAAAAGGAGTTTTAAGATAAAGTATAGGGGGGAGTCAAATACAGAGGAAAATAGACAAGAAAAGATAATTTTTAAGAATAGTAGGAAAAATGAATAGGATCTCAGAGTACATTGATGATAAACAATATGAAAAGGAAAACAGGGAATAAAATACTTAGTGCTAAATGATTCTTTATACAATGAGATTATAATCAGTTAATAATTTAGTCTTAAATGTATGTTAGATTTGTATAGTCATAATTATACAAGACATGAATATTTTTAAATCTTGAAATAAAATAAGATCTTGGTTTCCCTGGGGACAATTTGCTTATCTTACCTTTATCAAATAGTCCTCTCTTTTCTATCCAGCTCCACCCAGAGAACACCATCATTGCCAACGACTTCCCTCGGGTTAGTTATTGATACCATTGTAATCAGTTAAAGACAGTGGAGTTTTCCCACAGGTTAGTTATTAATACCACTGGAGCCATTTGAAGACAGTAGAGTTTCCCCTCAGATTAGTTATTAATACCACTGCAGTCAATTAAAGACAGTAGAGTTTTAAAAGCTCCTTTTTATTTCTAAACTCACACCAGCATGGCATCTCAGTTCTGTTGTCATACATACTGGAAAATAGCTTCTTTCTATGGGCACTTGGATCTAACCAAAGGTGGGATCTAAGATAATAGCTACGCCTCCCATCCGACCACTGATGCAGTTATCACTTCTGATAATTGTCCAGGAATTCCCCACTTAAAAAAAGTCCTCATAATCTCTTTGGGAATGAAGCTTGTCCACTTTGAATTTTAAATTCAATGTTAACATTTTATTTTCCAAAAGGATTTCTATGTTCTGTGAGTAACAGTTTTTGTTGTTTTGTTGTTTTGTTGTTTTGGGGTTTGTTTTTTTTTTTTTGGTTGGGTTGGAATCTTAACACTGCCTATTTGTTTACTCAGCTGTTTCCTGAAAGGCCTGTAATATTCAGTAGCTGTTCAATCGCTTTACCATTATTCTTTGAAAATTAAGGTTCGCTCATTCCACAATGCTTAAAGATTACAGTTGAAAATGACATAATTACAATTGTTAGATTATGGCTTCACTCTTTGATCATTTCCCCCAAATCCAATACTAAATACCATCAGTTTTTTTGTCAGGGGCACGGAGGGCTGTTCCAGCTGGACTTGGGAAGGATAACGTGAAATGAGACTCCAAAACTTTCAAAAGAAATTTTTTTTCAGAAAAATTGTTAATCATCACTCATAGCTCTTCAGTCAGGTATCAAATCTTCAGAATTCTTAACAAGCATAATAGGAACATCCATAGGAAAGAATTTTGCTCACGGTTTCCATGTTAGCATCAAGCTCCTTTAGAAGCAATAATGCAGCAAAATGTACTGCACCTGGTCTTCCATCCCTTGTTTGTTTTTGAGTTGTCTGCAAAAAATTTATAAAGCAATATGGTACTAGGAAAAAAAATCAATACTAGGAAAAGGAAAGTTTACCAAGTATTTTCAGAATGGTTATATTATTTCAGCTTCACAAGAATTTCATCGTGTATGCATTTTCTCCATATTGCAATGGTAGAAAGATGGTTGAAGCCTTGCTTGAATCCAAGACTTGTTCTGTCCTCTACTTGCTTTTTGAAATGTTGGACCAGAAACATCAGCAACACTTGGGAATTAGTGAGAAACACAGAATTGTAAGCTACTCCCCAGATCCATGGAATCAGAATCTGCATTTTTATGAGATCCCTCGGTAATTTATATGCTGTTTTTAAAGTTTGAGAATTGCTTCTTTACCATATTGGGAAATATTTTCCCGTCAGCTCAAAATTAACCTGACATAGAAACAGATGATGTAGCCACTCTTAAGTTTTGGTCCAAATGAGTATCTCCAAATATGATTTCTGCAAAAGTTTATTCACACAAAAAATTAAAAGTTCAGTATTAATAGTATGTCTGCTCTTTTTATGCCACATTCTTGAAAATATGTGGAATTTTATTCTGTACTGTTTAAAAACATTAAGCAAAACAAAAGAAAGACATGTTGGCTGAAAAGGAGAATTGAGATACATGTTATGATCAGACCGATTTAAATATTATTAATTGTATAGCTAGTCCATGTCCTAAACACTTCTATCGTCTTGACTTCCTTTGTGCTCCACTGCTTCCTATGTCCTTCCATCATTTGCTGATACACCTGGGTGGGAAACAGATCTCTGCTGATCTCTAAAGCTAGGAGCAACTTGTCTTTCAAAATATCTAAACAGATTATTCCCAGCTTGTCTTCTGCATTAGAGTGATAAATTCTTTCCATAAAACATGTATCGTGGGACTGCCACTGGGCATTCTTCTGTAAGAAATAGTTCAAGTTCAGAAGCCCTTTCCCCAAAGAAGGAATCCCAAAGGAGGTCACCCATGACCACATGAAAATCATGTGTTTTGATCCATGTCTGCCTTAATGTCAGGCACTTGATCATTCTTGATCATTCATTGATCATTCTTCAGAGCATTTTGGCGTTGTTCTGTGTGTGTGGCGGGGGGGGATTCAGAATGTCACCCTAAAATATACCACATTGGCATATTGATTTTTTTTTAATTAAAGTTACTGGACAAACAGCCCATGCATGAAGGGCACTCTGACTTTCTTTCATTCCTCTTAAAGCAGGAGAGAAATCTCCCACATGAAAGGAACCCTCCCTATACCAGGAGGACAAAAGACATCCTTGCCCTCACAGACAGAGAATCTAGGGCTGAGAAACCTGTATAAACAAACCTTGTTGATACTTCTCCCTTTACGACTCCAGCTCAAACCCCTCTTCCTCATCAATTCTACACAAATTTATTGTTTCTAGTACAAAGTTTATAGTACAAAAACTTCCTGTTCCGGTCACCTCTTTGAGTCCTATATCTTTGTCAGACTCTCATAAGTACATACATAATGCAATTTGTTTTTCTCCTTTTAATCCGTCTTGTTATTACAAGGGTGTCTCAGCAACATACCTATAATGGTAAAAGGAAAATTATCTTTCCTCCCCAACAGATGTTTTTCTCAGCTTCTCAGTTTCAAACTTTTCAAACTTATTGAAAAGTGGCAAGAACACTATATAACAGATACACCCTTCACGTAGAATTCCCTGATTATTAACGTTTTGCCTTATTGCTTCCTTTCTGTCCCTTGTAGCTGTGTCTCCTTCTCATCAAGTAAAGCCCATTTCAACACACACCACGGAAAAACCAAATTGTTCCTCTTAATTAAATTACTTTATCATGAGTACTATGTTAATCCCCAATTTGCAGGTCTGAATTTGTTCTCTGCATCAAATTATCCAACTGACCACAGTGACTTAGAAACCGCTGGGGGAAGAGGCTGTGGACGAATGCCACTCGCCACACTTTCCCCCTCCACCCTCCACCGCTGGCCTTCCCATGGCATCGCCTTGATGGTGGCAGGAGCAGCCAGCAAAAGCAGGGGCCCTGGAGAAGGAAATGCAAGTAGCAAAGGCAAGCCACGGCCTCAGAGCTGCCAATTCAAACTTTTGTGTGAATTGGCAGCTCGGCAAAGGTGGCAAATCATTCTTCTTTGAGGGCAGATGATGCAATTTTTAAGAACAGCCAAAAATTACTCAGAACTGAAATTGGTAAGTAGACTAAATGGTCACCTGCATAATGCTAGTCGGTGTCCAGGATCACGGGTATCTTTAAAGTAATGGCTCTCACAGAGGCAACTGTACCACAGTAAGTACAGCCTCCCAAGGCGACTCCTCTGAAGAGAACCGCATGTACATTGGTATTTACGTGCCAGTATGTATGCTTAGGAAATATGTCTTTCCAGGCATTCCTCTGTGCATCTGAGGGAACAGAAAATGGGATAAATAAAAAAGCTTGTCTAGAAAGTAATCTGTTAGTGTGTATCACAAGGCCTAAAGAGGTTTATACCTTTTGCCCCAATAATTTCACTTCTGAGAAACTATCCTAAAGGAATAATCAAATATGTATTAAAAGATAAAAGTTAAAAGGTATTCATCACAGGGTTATTTTAAATAAAAAAATAAAATGAACTCAACCAAAATTTCCTAACATAGGTAATAGATTAAGTCATTTATGACAATCTAACCAATGCTTAACCTAGTAACATGTAAAAATTTTATGATGTGAAAAGAGAAAAGATATAAAACTATATACAGCATAATTATAACTAGGTTATAAAATATATGCATATAAAAAGGCTGGAAGGGAATACAATAAGATATTAAGAATGGTAATCTTTAGTGGAGACAGTTATGGGTGATTTTATTATCTTTTCTTTCATATTATGCCTTAAGTATATGTTCCTTGATAAAAAGAAAAAATCCTTCAAAACATTCTTATTTAATATCACACTGCAAAGAAATATCAATTCATATCAGTTTTTCTTTGCCTGTTTGTATATATTTTATTTGCAGGACTATTTGTGGCATAAAATTTTTATGACCTCTGGGACATGCAGTCCAACAGGTCACTTAGGCAACTACTACACAGAGCACCAATTAGAGCATTTTACCTACCTTTACAAATAACAACATGTTACCACATATGGGTTGTTTCCATCTTTCTTGCTTTTGTTCCCCATAACTTCCTCCTCTGATTATTTTGTTTCATTCTTTCCCTGTACTCACAAGATATCATCTCATAAAATATGAGATGATCACAGACCAGTCCCTTAAATCAAAATGTATTGAAAGTTGAGAGACCACTGGCAGAGCAAAGCTTTGATTTACAGTGGCTTGATTCATTGAGGTAGTGTGATAGAGTCCAAGTTCAATCAGATATTTCACAGGTTGCCTGATCCACTCAGCAGTTCCCTGGGCTCCTGGGACATGGATACAAAGAACTATTGTACAGCCTTGACAAGTGGCAAGTTGTCAAGATAGAATGTAATGACACCTGGGGACAGGCACCTATTTTTGACAAGCCATCAAATGCAGGAAAAATCAGAAAACAGACCCAAAGAATATCCCAAAAGTTATCAATGTAAGCATATTCTGTTTGTGCCTTAATGAAAAGAAGCCAGAAACACTCAGTCTGTATGAGACAATTAGAGCTTAAAAATCACTCTCTATATACCTTTTCTAATAAATGGTATGGGAACTTGAAAACTAAATATTGGATATGCTTTTTTGTTATGATCTTCTATAGATCCAAGGCAGTGTGCATTAATAATCAAGACTTTAAATAAATTTCTTTTTAAATAAATGTTTGAGGAAGTAGAAAGGCCAATATTTGGGGAGAAATGGGAAGACTGAATCCCTGATACTGAGAGCAAGTCAGCCTTTTCTCTGAGCCCTGGACAACAGGCTTGCAGTTCTGAATAGCTGTGTCAGGCCCTGCTTCCTTAAAACCAGAAGAGGAAAACTGGTGCAGTACAGCTATTAAATGTAAATCCCTATTAACAATACTTCTCACAGATACCACTCAACTTAGCTTATGATGATGGTCAGCATAAGATAGAAACCAAAACAAGCTTAGATTTTTGAAGACCCAAGTTGAAGTCCTAGCTCTTTTGTAAAATGGAGTAATACTTCCTTTACTCCATAAGGAAGTTCCAGTAAGTAGCAAATAAGATGATAAAATATGAAATGATTTTTAAACTTTGAAGCAATAACACCATACTTTTATTGACTACTCACTATAAACTAGGCATTGTCCTATTTAGTCCTCTCTACAAAGCCTGTAAAGGAAATTTATCTCCTTTCACAGATGAGTAGCCTGAGGCCCAGGAGGAACAGGAACTTCCACATCGCTAGAAAGTAGCGAAGCCAGAGTTCAGGTCCAAAGTTGGGACTTGATATTCTGCCTCTCTGTGTTTTATCCTTGTATTACTGTTTTTAAGACGTCGTGGCTCTCAGATAACATTAGCCTAACACATTCTTGGGAACACCCAAAAATAACGCCAGGAGCTCATTCTGCATCCAATGGCATAGCCAATAGCCATGTAGGACTATCAGGCTGCTGAAATATGCCTAGCACAGCCAAAGACCTAAATATCATTTAAACTTTAAATCTTTTAACTTAACTCTTTAAAGTTAAATTTAAAAAACTGATATTCAATTCAGTGATTGGGAAACTGTGAAATATATTTAGAAAACTTGGGTATGAAAATCTACTTTTTCACTAAAAATTGTATGAAATTTAAGCATAGAGCAAGTATTTCCAAAGAGAATTTAGTGCTCGAATTGAGAGATTCTGTCAGTGTAAAATATACACCTGATTTCAAAAATCAAAGACAGTATTTTAAAAAGTAAAATATCTCAATAACAATTTTTAAATTGATCACATGTTGAGATGATAATATTTTAAATATAGTCAGTTGAAGAAAATATATCGTTAAAAATTCATTTCACCTGTTCCTCTTTACATTTCTACTGTAGTTACTAAAACACTCAAAATTGCATACACTGCTTGCATTACATTTCTATTGACCAGTACTGACCTGGAAAAAAGTCAGCAGACACTGGGAACTCTCCCTTCTTCCTGGCAGGTGGGCTAACAGGAACTTGGCCTTCCTTCTCTGTCTCTAAGTTACCATGGACCCCGTGAACCCCAGAGGCAGGGTGATTGATATCTAACCATGCAAGCCCTAGAGAATATTGGTATCCCCCTTGATGAGTTTGCTCTCTTGCTTGCTCTACAAGCCGAGCAATCAAGAGGAGCTAAGTGCTGCTTGTGGAACATACACCTCCTACTGTGCTCAGCACAGTGTCCTGCATCCAGCACAGCTTTCTGTGGACATGATGGGCACCATACCTTGCTGAACTTTGCCTTAAGTTTTCCAATAAAGTCTTTCTAATCCCTAGAACTGTAGAGATTGCTTTGGCTCATGACAGATGGTGACCACAAAGGGACCCACCTTGCACAACAGGGGCTCCTGGGAATCCTCAGAAAAAAAGGGTCCTGGGAAAAGACTAAACATCCTGCTAATGGTAGGAAAGCAGACACTCAAAGAGCACTGAGATTTGTGCTCTTGTTGTAAATGAGGCACACATACACTTACCACAGGAAAAACCAAGGATAAACTGGTTAAAAATATAACCATTATTATAGCCCCCTAAGTCACATTATCCCATAAAAACATAAGTGGCAGCAAAGTGAAACTCCTATACTAACTCACAATACTGTATTTAACCCAGAATAAAGCCAAAACATAATACTATTATTCATATACTCCAGGGACAAGGGACTCCCTATCCACCTGCAAGCATGACAGAGAGGAAGCTGCTGATGAGAGGATCCACCTCTGTGTATTGCTAATTAAACTTCTACTGAGAGCACCCAACTATGCATGAGGACATAGAAAAGACATTGGGACAGTCATGTGAAATAATGTAAAAAGCATTGGCCTTTTCACTCTGTGATCTGAGTCTCAGTCTCCTAATGTGTAAAACAATGATATTGAGAGCCTTAAATTGATCGTGCATTTTAACTGTCTAGATATTGTGTGGCACGTATAGAGACTCTTTAATAAAGCCTCAGGGCCCTACCTCTGAGAGATAACAGAGTGAAAACCAATCCCTGCCCTGGAAGAGTTAACATGCTGGCGGGAAGGGCAGCCAGGGGTGAACCGTGTGCCTCTACAGCGCCGGAAAGGACAGAGGGGACTCTGCTGAATGTGTGTGTGAACACGCGACAAGCAGAGGGTGATATTCAGAGGTGAGAGGGGGCAGCAGTGGCACAGAAGGTGTGAGAAATTGAACTGATAGACACAAGAAGTAGAAATTGCTTATTTAAAAATAAAATCACTCTCAACTTGTTTTCTTGTCATTTGCATTCCTCATAAATGTTTAGCACAGAAAACAAATTATTTGAGGTATTTAATGAGCTGTGTTTCAAATAATCACAATTTTAAACTAAATAGGTTTGTGTTTTTGCCAGAATTCTAGATCTTTGTATATTGGAAACTTGCCCTCTTCTTTATACTTTACAACTGGTGTCTTGTCTTTTATTTCTATTCTACCTCAAAATCCCAAATTTGTCCACCCTACTTTGGATTCCCATGGTCACTCTCTTCACTCAGAGTTTATTATCTTTGCTGAGTTGTAGTTATTTCTGACGGGCCTCATTCTCTGAGTTTTTTCTCCCCCCAGTCCCTCAGCCACATTGTGACCAGAGCAATCTCTCAGAATCGGTCACTGCGCTTCTTTTCACACCATCAGCAGCTGCCTGTTTCTGCAGAATAGACCAGGCAGCCAGGGATGCACTAAGACTTCAAGACCCGGTCCTGCCCATCTGTCGAGTAGCCCTACCCCAAACCACGCTGTATTTCAATGATACCTGGCATGATACCACACACTGACAACCCTCACCTTCTTTAACTGGTTCTCACTCTTTCCTACACCCTTTCCATTCTTCTCTACTTGGCCTTCAAAACCTCAGCTCACAATGTCCCTTCTCCCTTCTCCAAACCCAGACAGCCTCTCCCACACTTTCTCAGCAATCACACAACACTTTGTTCATACCACCAGTATAGCTCTACTAGGGGTGTCCAACCTTTTGGAGTCTCTGGGCCACACTGAAAGAAAAGTTGTCTTGGGCCACACATTAAATACATTGCGACACATAATCACAAAAGAAAATCTCATAATGTTTTAAGTAAATTTATGATTTTGTGTTCAGCTGCATTCATAGCCATGCTAGGATGCTCGCTCCCGCAGGCCACAGGTTGGACACCCCTCATCGTACTGTATCATATACGAATGCATTGTACACAGATTGTTTTTTCTCCCTTACATTGTGAACTTTTAGAGGTGACATTTTTTTTATCTCCAAGCTTCCTTTAAAGTGACTAGGATAGAGTGAATTCTCTGAAAATATTTATAGAAAAGAAGAAAGACAAGATGGTAAAAGAGAAAGAAGATGTTTAGCAATCAAGTTTAAAATTTAGCACAATTAGTTTATAGCCTGGTTCCTAGACATGAAGTTGCTGTTCTGTTATCAAAGACAACCCACATTGTTTCTCCGAATGTCACTCACCCCATCTGCAAAACAGAAATAATAATAATAGATCTTAGTTCCCTGGGCTATTGTGAGAGTAAATGAATTGAAAGAGTAGCTATAAAATTTCAATTTTGAATTGAGTCCAAGGTCACTCCATATTTCAAATGTAGTTTTCAGAAAAGGAAAATTAGAAATTTGCTCTAAAATTTTCATTGAAAAAATATTCTCTTTTGTTGAATAATGACAGGAGATAAAACATGTCACAGTTCCAACTCGTCCTCCTTTATTAATGAATTAAGCCTCATCAAAAGGCAATAAAAAGGGTATAAGAGGCTCCTAAGTACCACTCAGATTTTTATCAGTCATTTTCCCTCCATAAAAATGAACATTTCTATTAAAATGATATTACATAAAAATGGAATTTTAATGTGTGGAGATTCTTTAAAATCACGAGACCACCTGGTAAAAGGCAGGCTTAAAATGATTTTTGCCTCCATAGAAATTAGAAATGAAAGAAACACTGAAATGAATAAAATTAAGAAGTGCAAAACCAAAATAGCCACAAAATAAAATGTGCTCCCCAAATGTGGAAGTTTCAGGACATCCAACCCAAAGATGCCCATGGTTAAGAGTGTTGGGTCTCTGTCAGCAGTGACCAAGGGAAATGAGAAGTCGTTCATACATAGAAAGACAACCTGGGTTATGCAGGGAGCCGCGACTGCAAGTGAAGGAGCAACATGAGACTAGACAATAAGGACTATGACATCATAGCATAGCGGAAACGTGGATTACTTCCCACAAGGTGTAGGCTGGGGGAAAGGATTACGGCAGGCAAAAATGCAATAAAGTTCAAAGGATGGTCACTCCAGACAAAAGCAGGCTCCTCTAAGAATAGGAAAAGGACACCTTTGGTAACTTTGTATCAATAATTAAGCTTTGATATCATTTTCAAAATGTGACTACAGTGATGAATAGAAAGCATTTCAAATTGAGAAGCATTGAGATAATAAGCCATACAACTGCATACAGTGCATTTGTAAATATTTGGGGGATGTGACTTTTTATCTTGATTGTCTTGGAGGAATTTCAATTTTTAAAAGAATTGAAAAATGACGAATGACCCATGGGCAATGGTGTGGGGGTTGCCTGTGGGAGCGGGGTGCAGGTTGGGTGGAATTGGGACAACTCTAATAGCATAAACAATAAAATATTTAAATTTTAAAAAATGGAAAATGTATGTGAGAACAAAATCCTCCACAAACAAGGTTCTTCCAGGGTACACGTCGAGCACCTTGGGAGCTGCATCAATTTCATTTTTTCCTGGGACACAGCAAAGGAAATCAGTTTTCTTATACCCACTCTCACCCAAGTGTACCAGAAGAACTGGCCCTCCCAAGGGACTGGTTAAGTCTTTTATAAACAGGAAAAATCTAGCTCAATGAATTCCATGTACTTAAGAAATCTGCAAGGCCACATATCATTTTTGCTACCATCTCCCTTTTGGCTTTTTCACCCCGCTACCAGCTACCAATACTGACGACACGTTACACTGGAAAAGCTGGTCCTCGTTCCCAAAGCATTAGCTCCTTTGATCTTCAAAACTGCCCAGAGCAGTAGGTGGTGCAGTTATTTTCCAGATGAGAAAATGAAGGCTCAGGGAAGAAAGGTCATACTCTGACAAAGAGGCACATTGGAGATAAAAATCCAGATCTTCCTGTTTCAAAGCCACTGCATCTCCCACTGCCGTTTTAAATTTCATAATGATTTTAAGAATGGCTCGATTCTTCGAGAAAGAGCAAACCCCTTGGCAAGGGCTCCTAAATGTTTCCGGAGCCCCTTGGAGTAGCTGATGCTATGTTTAATCACTCGGAGGGGAAGAGACTGTGGTGAGTTTCTCATGTGTGAGGCGTTGGCAGTGGGCTCAGGCTGCAGATGGGCAGAAGGAGGGGAGACTGGGGTGCAACGCTCCGAGCGGGGATTAAACATCCAAATCGGAAAGAGAACAGCTGTAGTCCCTTACATTACAGTTTTAAAATTCTGGGCGTAAAAAAGAACTATAAAAATCGCAAGTTAGGCTCTGGATCATAACAGATGAATAAGGGATTTATAATCTTTAAACTGCAAGGAAAATGGCTTACATTTGTACCATTTCCTATTTTGATTACAATCATTGTCCCGGGAGCAGATTCATGTTGTGCCTTTTCTGATTCTTTCTGCAATCCATCACAAGGAGAAAACAGAAGAGAAGACAATAAAAGCTTATGTAACTTCAGACCTTTCCATTTCGATTGTTCTTGCTTTCTCTTCTCTCTCTCTCTCTCTTTTTCTTTCTTTCTTTCTTTCTTTCTTCCTTCCTTCCTTTCTTTCTTTCTTTCTTTCTTTCTTTCTTTCTTTCTTTCTTTCTTTCTTTCTTTCTTTCTTTCCCTTCCTCCCTCCCTCCCTCCCTTCCTCCCTCCCTTCCTTCCTTCCTTCTTTTTTGTTTCCTTGTTCGTCATAACCTGGTTGAGCAGTCATTTTCTACTGTGGCCTGTTAGGCATTTCATTAACCTGGAAGGGGGAGATGGTCTGGACAATTACCTTCCAGAATATTAAAAAGGTTAGAGTAAAGCAAAAGCCTGCTGCTTAGTGCTTTTCATAAACTAGCTTGGGTATTAAATTCTGATATCTTGTTCTAAGTTCCCAGCTCGTAATCATGAAAAATGGCACAAAGCAAGGCTCTTTCTGAATTGTTTTAAATGACATTCTTCTAATGCTTCCAGGCCACATGTAGTTTATGTGTCAATAAACCTTGGGGAAATTTCCACCCTTCATTCCCTGCAACACTCTACTACAACAGAATGTCCTTTATTCCTTCATAAGGACTTTTTTCAGCTCAATCTGTTTTCCTTTGTATTAAAAGAACTTCTATAAAACTGATAAGAACATTATAACAACCAAATTCTCTATTGTTCTGGAAATCCATCATTCATAAAAGGCAATGTGAAGATATCAAAGCTCATATGCAAAGAAAGAATGAAAACATCTTAGATCTAATTCCTCTGGGCTCTCCCCTGGCCATTAACTCTTACGGCCTAAAGCAGGGCTGGGCAGTGTGCACCTACCCGGATTGTGGTGCCGTACATACAGTCAGCTGCAAAACGATAGCTGCACCAAGGCAGGAAAACTTTATCAAAACATGAACTACATTACATTTTCCAGGTGTTATTCAAATCACACATTATATTCTAGGGTGACATAAAAATTCAGTAATTTCTAAACTGAAAAGGAAAAAAATAACTTTTTCTCCTCAGTGTTACTTTTTCACTCGGTCCAGTTAGATTGTGTAGCTTTTAACAGCACAGAAAACATATCAAGCATAAGAAACTGGTAGCATAGCCATAGCCGACCTAACTTTATAGAACTATACTCCGATCTCCATCACTACATAAGTGATCCAGCTGCCCTTGGAGGGCTTAATACACAGGTGACATTTGGGACCTATGGGGAGTTTCCCCTTGGAGGCCGCAAAGCTTGTGGTAAATTATACTGTATCCAGGAGCTCATTAAAGCATTTCCACACAGTGTTTCATGATGGATATGGCAGCCTCAGGAACTCCGGTTGGATATATAAACAGCCTCTTGTTGTTTGTTATTCTAATTGTGGTCATTATACAAATGTAAATGATATGCGCACTCTGTCTTCATTTGCATGTAATTTTGACAAGCAGTATTTGAAAAAAGAAGTGTTGTCAACCACTTCTTTTACCAATCAGCTACTCTTCTCAGACGATAGGTTTAACTCATTCATTCATCTATTCATATGTTCCACAAGCATTAACTCTGTTACTGGCTATGCAGGAGGCAGTGTGAGAGGGTAGCAGGCATGGGATATACAAAAATGATAAAGAGATAGCCCCTGTCCTCAAGGAGCCTATGGTCAAGTGAAGGGAGAAATATAAGGAGATAAATTGCCAGTACTATTTGTTAAGTGGTGGGATTTAAGAACAAATAAAATTCTATGTCAGGAGACATAAACAGGTAAGTTTAACAGAGAGATATTACTTGAGTTAGATTTTGAGGGGTGAGTAAGACATTTCCAAGCAGACACAACTCACAGGACATGCTGTCAGGGGAAAGCGCAAGAGCATAAAGATGTGTCAAGGGGGGGCAATTTTAGTTCTGGCCTAAGTAAAATGTAGTTAAATACAGGCAATCTACCTTCCATTGCCGCCCCTTCCCTTTCCCCAAATCAAATAACACAGGCAAATTTTAATACAAATAATGCAGAACTTTGCTTCTGTTCCTCTCAACTTGTATAAACAAAGATAAGACTTTATTACTAACAACCACAAAGACCACGAGTAACTTGGCAACTAGACACTTCCATTTTTCTATCTCCCTGATCTTACATGTCTCAGGGAATAATCAAACAGGACTTCTTGAGAATTGCCAGCTAAGGCCTACCAGCAATTAGGAGTGAATGCTTGTGCCAGGGCATGGGAAGTTTTCAAGGGGGTCAGTCAAGATTCCTGGCCACGTGTTCTCAGCTGTGCGGTTGTGTCACACTCCTACCATGGTCCATTACTTGTGGTTCCTGAAATACAGAGCTGCAGTCTCTTGGTTGCATACTTTTGCAGATAATTCCCAGAATGCACTGCGTATTTCTACCTGACCAAGTCCTTAAAACTCAGCTCAAGAGCAAGCTCCTTGAGAAAGCCTCCCTACCTACCCCGCTCTCCACTGCTCTGGCTGGGTGTTGCTTCTGTGAGCTCTTGTAGACCCTAGTGAATTATCTCCACCCTAGTTGTCATCTCCCACAAGACCAACTCCTAGGGAGCAAACAGTTTTTTAAAATTTTATATCCCTGGCACCCACTCAAGGCTCAGTGAGTGATTGATAAATGGATAAATGAATAAAACAATCAATCGTATTATCTGTAGAACAAAATGATTCAGATTGGACAATTTATGTTATGAATGATTTAGACACAGAAGACAGAGTTGTAGCTAATCAATCAAGCACTTTTTTAAGCAAAGTGATGCATGGTAAAGGATATAAAAGGGTGTGACTACTTTAAAGGAAAATAAATTATGGCTTAAGGTAAAACTTTCTAACAACTCGGGCTGTCCCACAAAAGAGTGGTTTGTGCCCACCACATGTTTTTATAAGTAAAGTTTTATTTATATGTTTACATATAGTCCATAGCTGCTGCCACACACAAAGGCATAGTTGAGTACTTGCAACAAAATCCTAAGGCCTGCAAGGCCTAAAATATTTACTATCTGACCCTTTACAGAAAAAGTTTGCTGACCTCTGGTCTACTGAAGAGGCACAGGAAACATTCAAGTAGAGGCAAGCTCCATCCAGAAGGCAGAGAGAAAGAATTCATTCCTTTAAAGGAGAATGGTAACCTTTAAAGTTCCTCCCTCTGGAGAGGTCTATGATTATAAGCCTGCTTTTTTATGACAAAAATAAACTGTCTTTGACTGACAGCCCTCTAACGGGCCGCATTGCTAGCGGAAGTGAAGGAAATCACCGCCTACATGGTTATGGTCCTGGTAATGCCCCTGACTTCCTTATCCAGATGACTGCCGCTCTGAATAATGAGGGAAATAGATTCTTGGCTTTAAGCATCACCAGGGCACTTTCACAAGAAGAAGTCACAAAGGATTCAAAGGCAGCCAAGGGAACAGTAACCTGATCTGCCGCTGACTGCACTTCCCAATGACCCTAAAACCAGGCTCTCCCTCTGGACCACGAGTATGAATCAGGGGCAGCCCTCCAGCCTTTGCTGTTCATTAGGAGGGGAGCCACCCATGAGATTAGCCCTCCTGCTTGCTTTCTTCTCATTGACTCCCCTCAGCCGTGCTGGAGGTCAGGTCTTGGAGAATGCCTTTTCATTCTTTGGCAGGTATATTTACGAGGCCTGAAAAGATTCTCAAACTGAAGAAGCACTGTGGATGAAAAAGAATTCCTTTTCAGAACTCATTTTACTTTCACATATCAAAACGACACACTGTGACATGTTTTAATGTTGAACTAAAGCCATTTGGGACACTTCCGTTTGGTGTTTATCAGGAGGGGGACGTGTCTGCGTGCTTCCATCCTGCCTTGTGCAGAGGATGTGGCTTGGGGTAAGTTAAGGAAGGAGCCGCGGCATCAGGAAGAGAGAGGCATTCCTGTGTCCTGGGTCACTGGACAAGGTTGCTGCAGGGACCCGGCCAAGGACAGCAGGTGAGGGGACACAGCGTGTACGTGTTCCCGCCACTCCATCAGCAAAGCACGGCAGGGATCTTGGCACGTTTCTGGTGTTTCTAAATATACTGTCCTACAAATAAAAAAGAGACAGGAGGAAGTCCCAGAGACTCCGTTTTAAAGTGGGCACATGATCTATCTGTCCCTGAAGACAGGTCATCCCCTCACCAACCACATCCAGTCCCAGAAGATGCTCAAAGATGAAGGCAGCGGAAAAGCCCCCAAAACATTTGTGGTAGGAATTATTTATAGGGGCTGTTTACTGCTTTCCAGTGGTCACATTGAAAATGCTTACAGATGTCTCGTGGTTTCCCGCCTGTCCCTGAAGGAAGCCACCCTCTCTCCTGGTTTGCGGCGGCTGCGGTGCCGCTGAGAGGCTCTCTGAGCCTGCCGCCGACTCCTGTCATCGGTCGGAAGGAACTGGCTGCCGTCAAGCAAGGGAAGAAATCTCTCCAGCATTACATAGTATAAAGGGAAGATCGTGTAAGTTATAGCTGTCTGGGGGCAGCGTGCACAGATACGTGGTGTTCGTTCTTTCCCTGCTCCTCCCCATTCCGCTGTGCTGGAGGATGCCTGCTGTAATAAAAAATAATAGAGAAAATTTACTCCCACGAGGCCTTATTGAAATGCTCCACTGGTAGGAATGACTGTAGGTCAGGAGGGGAAACGTTCGGTCAATGGGATTCAGAGCGATGCTCCCTCTTCTGAACTCCCGCGGCCCCTTTTGGCTGAATCGGCCCGTGACATTTATCCAGTCGCGCTCTGCTGTGTTTGTGCATGTCTGTCTCATCCACTCAAAAAGTGTGTAAAAATTCCTTAAAGGTAATATAATCCTGGATGCGCTCCTTTGTACCTCTAATAGCTCCTAGCACCCTGAAGTCATTTGAGGGGGAAAAAAATCCGTGTGTTATTTCTTAATTCTGTGAACTAGTTTGAATACATTTCAAGAATTTTTTTAAAGTTCTATGAGGAGTCAGAACCAAAGAGAAGAGTGCAGACTTTTTAAATCCACACTGTGACAGGCAGAATGATAGTGCCCCCAAAGATGTCCAGTCCTCCTCCCCAGGTTCCATGAATATGTTATGATGTATGACAAGGGAGAATTAAAGTTCGAAGATGAAATTAAGGTTGTTAATCAGCTGACCTTCAAACAGGAAGATTTTTCCTTCATTATCAGGGTTGACCCGACATAGTCACAAAGGTCCTTGAGAGTGAAAGCAGGAAGCAGAAAAAAAGTTAGTGTCAGTGACGCTATGTGACAGAGGTCACTAGCCTTTGCAGGCTTTGAAGAGGGAGGGGGGGTCACAGGCTGAGCAATGCAGGCAGCTTCTCAAACCTGGAAAAGGCAAGAATACATTCTCCCTGGAGTCCCCAGAGAGGGACATGGCCCTGTTGATTCCCTGCTTTTATTTAGTGAAGATCTGATCTTCAGAATTGTAAGAAAAGGAGTTTGTGTTGTTTTAAGCCACCAAATATATAGAAACTTGTGACAGAAGCAGTAAGAAACAAATAGACTCAACTATGCAAGACTTATGCAAAAGGAAGTTTAATACCGAGATCTTTTCTTCATGATAGTTTCTACCATGAAGAGAGCCTTCAGTTCTGTTCGACGAGAAAATTTCTCAGTGAGAGCGACTAAGGCAACTTTAGTCAAAATCAAGCAACTTTAAGACAAAATCTTTGGCCTCCCAGGACCTTGTATGTTTCACACAATAGCCCATTGTGGGAGGCAGAACTAGCCTTGTTCTTACATGAAATGAGCAGTTGCCTCTGTAGTGATATCATGGGGAAGAAGAAGGTCCCCCAATCTACTTTCAAAAAATGTCCCTCCCGCTTCCCCACTGGGCCTCGAAACCTGGGAAAGTAACATCACAGCCAGTGAAATAGGGCACCATCCCTGCTTTCTGTAGGGAAAGCTTATATCTGTTGATATAAACGGTCTCGTTTTCACAATAGAAAACCACTTGCTTTACTGCCTAAACACAAAATGTCATTTGAAATTTGTGTCCCCAAACCTGATAACAGTGGATGTTGTCAAATGAGATAAGCCCAGAGCCAATGATACTGGTTGGAAACACAAAGGGATGCATGTAGACACATGTATTTTTCCAAGCCAGGGAGGAAAATAGAAAGAATTGAGCTCCAAAGACCATCTTTGATAACATCACAATATTGTTTACTGTCAACACTTAAAGGTGCAGGCTCCCCAATTCAGGCTGTCAAGTTGATTAGCCTGGAATGGCTACAAAGGCTGCTTCTGGTATATCTTGTGAGTGAAGTAAGAGCCTAAAGCTCTCTTGTAATTGTTCAGTACCCAAGGTATAAGTGAACACATTTATGGGACTTGGCCTCTAGCCCACTTCATATAACTACACATAAACACACCTTTTATTGCTCAGTGATGTGTTCCCTTCTGTAACATTTTATGAGCCACTAAGAAAAAAATGGGGCTTGTATTTTAATTTTTTTAGGAAAAGAAACCACAGAAATACCAAGTCTTCCAAATGGGAACTTCTTTTGCCTGCTGCCTCAACCAAAAACTATTTGTCAGGGGAGTAGTCAAAGCTTCAGCATCAACAACTCGAGATTTTAATTTGGTCCAAATTCAACTAACTTGCTCTCCAGACTGAATTTCTGCATTTCTCTTTATGAGCCCAACTTCCTTCTCCGGGATGCTTAAGGGGCAATACAGCAGAATTCATCAGTTCCATATATCTGTGGGAAGCACTCCCCACTGGCTCTGTTACAAATCAGCACTCTCTCACCTTGGCTTCCATCCAGAAGAACAAGAAACTCTCATCCATGCACACCTTTTCATTGATACCTCTACTCCAAGTCTAAGCCTTTGTGACCCTCTACCTGGACCATTGCAATAGCTTCCTAACTAGTCACCCTGCCTCCAATATTCACATTCTCCAATTTATATAATCACATTGCTGCCAGATTAATATTGAAAGAGAGACATAATATTGCCCCAGTTTAAATGCTTCAATAGCTCTCCATTTTTCACCAAATGAAGTTCAACCTCCTTAACCTGGCATTCAACCTCATACAACCTTCTCCAAATTACATTTTCAGTTGTCTCACTCACTTTCGCCTTTCATGCATTAACCTGAATGGTTTGGCAATCTGCAGTGTACCTAACACATTCCTTTGTTCTTACCACTTTGAGTTACTTGTTGCAAGCCACAAAAACTGACTTTGGCTACCTTAGGAACCGGGGGATGTTCTGAAACCTCACAGAATCTCAAAAGCAAGGCACAGAAAGGACAGAGGTCAGAGTTGTAGAGGAGGGGATGCTCAGTAGCAGGAATTTTGGACAATCTCTCAAGGCCACAACCAAAGCAAATAAATGAGCTCGAGATGTTTTTTAAATCTTCACCCATGGATATGTTTATTGATTTTTAGAAAGAGAGGAAGAGAGAAGGAGAAAGAGAGAGAGAAACATTGATGAGAGAGAAAAACATTGATTGGTTGCCTCCTGCATGTGTCCCAACTAGGTATTCAACCCACAACCCAGGTTTGTGCCTTGACCAGGGGTCAAAACCACAACCCTTTGGTGGATGGAATGAGGTTCCAACCAACTGAGCCATCGAGCCAGGGCTGAGCTTCAGGATTTTGGGTCCTTTGTTTTGGTTTGGTTTTTTGCCAGTCTGCCCAAATTCCAGTTCCAGAGTATACAATTGATCTGGCTTTGGCTAAAGAAAATCAGAGCACCTTGAGAGACAAATTTCTTAAACTTTATCCAAACAGAAAAGAAAATTACCCATATGTAATCAGAGTTTTAGTACAAAAGGAACACACAACAGAAGTTGGTAGCCACAAGCAACAAATACTTAGAACACATTATCTCCACCTGGAATGCTCATTTCAACCTGCCCAAACTCTCCCCATCCGTCAAGACTCAGTTCAGACATCATTTTAATGTCTGAGCTCGTCTCACTTGTAAACTTTCAGTTCAGAGTGCACTCCTTTTTTAGTCCTCCTTATTTTCTCTATTGCTTATATTTTGTATGGTTTATCCCCTCCCGCACCTACTAGCTGTGCAGGGAGAAAGTCACCTCTATTCTCTGGACTCCAGTTCCTAGATCTACAAGGAGAAGGTAACAACAACTATCTCACAGAATCATTGTGAGTAGGATTATAATGTCCCTGTGTAATATAATTATATTTATATTACACAGGGACATTATATACATTGTATACATTATATACAATGCCTGACACAAAGTCAGCCTTCAATATATGGTATTGCTATTATTATTTTTATTAGCTTGTCATCATCGCCATTTTCAGTATGTAACTCTTTTAAACTGAGAACCATGTTTTGCTCATCTTTATAGACCCTAGTCAAATATTTTGCATCAAAAAACTATGTGCTACCTCTCATGAATGAATGACTCAGTCCATACAGCAATCAATCGATGAAGGAAGAAAAAAATTGGAAGCTGAAAGTGAAACAGATTTCAGTAGACTTGCTCTTTCTACTTTTACCACCCAATAAGGAGATCCCAACTGCAGGAGTAAGGATCATCACAAATGTTCCAAGAAAAAGACAAGAACAGAGTTGTCCATTGATCATTCTGTGGCTCTGAGGTATTGGGAAATACAGCCCCAGTTCTATTCTTTGGCAGCAATAGCCTGTCTGCATAAAATTGAAAATCAATAATTAAGAGAAAGAATGAAGGAAGGAGGGAAAGAGGTGGGGAAGAAGACGATTAATAAGAACTCCAGGGTGACCCACGGTGATAGGAAACAGCACCCCCGCTCTGTCCTAGTTTTCTGACTCTGTCAGTGGACCTCTCAGGAGCCATCCTTGGTGCTGCTACCGTGTGCAATGGTTCAGGAGGCTCCTCAGGCATCCTTATCGCTCCTGGTTACCACGACTGGGTCTGTCTTCTGTGAATTTATCTAAACCTTTGAAGCTATTTTTAGATTCAGCCTTTGCCACTTTCCATTTGTATCTTAAAACTCTGCTTTAAGTCTCATCTGAATGGTTAGTGAAAAACAAGAAAAATCAAGCCCTTCCAACAGAGTAGTGGATAAAGTTCCAATTAAATCTTACCTGTGTCACTCACTCAACAGCCTTGGGCCAAACATTTGCCCTCCCTAATTCACTTTGATTCATTTAAAATTGATATAATAATCTTCAGATTAGTACATTAAAGGTTAATTAGATTTTAATTTTAACTTTTTCATGCCACTCAAAATATGAAGATTATAGAAATGTTACATCTTATAGATTCTAAGTAAGAATCTTTTTTTAATTTGACTAAATTTTTATCCTTCCTGATTACTCTTTTCTCCTTCCTACCATCACATATTTATACCCTTTAGATAGTCCCTGCAGGACCACAACATATGGTTGTGACGATTATGCATTGTACTACTCCAGGAATCAACATTCATATTGTTTACCATAGACATACATCCATTTGTCATGAAAATTTCCAGGTGTGTGTCAGTAAAGTATCTCAAGGCAGGGGTACCTTTTTCTACTTCACACAAAGCAAACTGCCTTCCCCTTCTCTTCAGCACATCAGCAAGAATTAATTACCTACTCGGGGAGAATGAACAGAAACATTAGGCCATCTAAAATGGAAAAACCAGGCCTTCGTGATGCAGAGGGCTTCAAAACTGAGCCTGCTATACTTTCTCTTTGTCAGAAGTGAATCACACTGAGACAAGAGGGAAGTCCAGCCATGAGAACAGGCACCCTGCAGAAGGTCAGCTGGCCTAGTCTATCCTAGATACATGAAGTCTAAAGATGGCAGCGGGGTCTCTAGAGTGAGCACACCTTTAAATTACTAAGAACAGGGATTAGAGTTTAGAAAGAAGCCTTGTATTTAAAAACAGATGGTTTTCTCTTAACTTCTATAAAAATTAGGACTTCCCAGGTGCTGCTGCTGACAGAATTGACTTCTAATAGCATACTGCAAGGCTGAGACTGTGTCATTTACGCCTTATAAAATCCAGATCCTTCAGTGCTCTGAACGGTAACAGCCCAAACAAACTGAAGCTGATGGAGCTTTTGTGTCCACATCCCTCACCATCTTATGCTTCCTCTCTTCTGCTCAGCACCAGGCACTGTCTGATTAAAAGGCACTCACCCATATAAAGAGTGCAGAAGCCCAGCAAAGGTAATGCGTTCTGTCCCTTTGCAAAACGAATGCAATCTCAAGCTATTACCCAGCCTAGCAGCATGCCAGTTTGAAAGATCTTCACAGGCTTTCTAGGTGATAATCAGTATAAAAGAACTCTGATTAATTCAACAAACTTTTCTTGAACATCTTTTTTATGCCAGGGGTTGAGCTTTCACAGGAGCTGGTCAGAGTCCATCACCGAGAATTTATAGCCCACGTGCCTGCGGGGCCCGGACCTCACATGCATGCAGGACAGTGTCTTCCAGTCAAATGTCGGCTGTGATATTTTCCTGCGGATGCACCGTCAAGATTAAAAGATGTACTTCTGGGTGCCCACTGTGGACTTTGAAATAAGTTTTTGTAAGTCACGTGACTGTCTTGTGAATAGCCTGTTTATATTGCATCATATGTTTGTGTTAAAAGAATTGATCATAGATACATAAATACAGATATCCAGATGCATATATATACTTTTTTCCTACATTCTACAATTTTAGCCCTATTTTAGCATTCCTCTATTTGTAGAGATACTGGGTGCCTTAAAATGTGGAAGTGGCCCAGCCCTCTCTGAGAGTATAAAATGATAAAGATAGCATGAAACCATGGAAACGACATCATTTTCTAGCCCTTAAGTCATCTCAAGTAACAATTACTACCTTTTTCTTTTAAATCTCCATGCAAGGTTTCTTATTGACTCTTTTATAATAGCATGGTAGCATTCCACTGTGGTTTGAAATTATTTTCTGCTGCACTTTAAATCTCTCCTGCATCAATTTCACTACATTCTTTCTTGACCTATACATATAAATAGAAAAAAAGTCATTTACCATTTTTTCTATTAGCTATTTCTTACCTTTTTGCAATGTATGTGACAGAGTACTTTGCTTATCATACATAGATGCTGAACAGATGTTGCCCATATTTAACCAATGATGTCAACCAGATTCATGTACCAAATATATATATATATATATATATGTGTGTATATATATATATACACATATATATGCTATTAAACAAGCTCCGATTATACAGCTGAGGAAGCTGAGTCTCCGAGAGGCTAAGGAACTTGCCCAAGGTCACAACTAAAGAATTACAAAGCTGGGACTTATGCCGAAGACCATCTGACCTCAAAGCCGTGTTGTAGGCTCCAGACTTCTGGGTGGTGCCTCATCTTTGGTCCCAGGGCTAAATTTGACTGCCTTTAATTGCCAATAGGCTCCACATGTACTTTCTAATGAAAACAATTCTTAACTATGAACAACTCTACACAGAATCTGTAGAAATGAGGAGTAAATCTGGAGAGGTCAGAGCTTTGACATTTTTTTCCCATTCTATGTCTGGAAAGTAATTGCTCAGAAAGATAAGGTGTTACTTATTTCCAGTAAAACCATGACAGTTCCAGAAATGCTGACTCCCTTGTCACGGGACATCATTCCTGGAACCGGGTCCCATATGGAGTGGCCTGTCAGGGCTCTCACAGATGCAAAAGGGCCTCTGTGATCCTGGCACCTCTTCCCTTCACTTCAGCGAGAATTTCAGTGGGACTCCTCCTGTCTGCTCGATGCTCACATGACAGGATTGTGTTAGAGAAGCCGACACTTCCCAGGTTGCTTTCCAAAATATGTAGCGACCAGGGTATTTGTTTTCTTGGGTGAATAAAGTTTGAAATTAATAACTTATTTCATCTCCTTTATTATTTTCGCATTCCAATGTTTGGATTCTTGTACCCTACTTCATATCTGTGCAAGTATCTCTTCTGCCCCTATATCATCACATCAGTCAGGAAGCTCTCCAAAGCCCCCTGCCGAATAATTTCTAGAAGCCCTCTATGACCAAGCTGTTTAAAGATTCATTTCCACTCTATCGCTTCTCATTTCTCATTCATATACCTCCAAAAAGCTATGTGAAATGGATGTTTCTACTCCTTATTTATCTGATCTCTGCAATATTGGATACCATTTGCCATTCCTTCCTGGAAACTTTTATATGCGTTGATGTCCTTGGTATCATTCTCTTCTCATTTTCCTTCTCTCTGGCCAGTTCTCCTTCCCATTTTTATTCATACAATATCTTCCATATCATTCATCCTATTCTTCCTCCTGCATCTTAAATGTTTATCATTCATGAGATCCTGCTTCTGCACTTTTAACTATACCCTCCCTAAGTGACCTCATCCTTAAGATTTCAAATATCGTGCCCATTATACCATGTCTGCCAAATATTATCATTATAATGAGGGCAAGGATCACACAAATCTTGGCCTGGAGCATAGAAAATGATTAGTAGATGTTTTTTGGATATATTAAATATTTATCTCCATCCCGGGTCTTCCCCCTGAGCCGCAGACTATATATATACATGCCGGATCCGACAGAAGTAACCCCTGCCTGAGTGTGGTTGGTAAGGTATGTGAATGTCTCACACCAGATGGACAGCAATTTGAACATTTCACCTAAAATGCCCTATGGTGTGCTTGAGTGTGATATTGTTACGTTACAGAATTACATACTTATGCTTTTATAATAAACAAGGGGCGTGATTTGTGTCAGCCCCCCCCACACACACACACACACAGACACACACACACACACAAATCCTATAGCTACTTATTGGACTACACCACTGAGTGTCCTACAGGCATCCAACATTTATCTTATTCAAAAGCAGCTTTCTTTTCAACTGGCTCCCAACCTCTTTCTTACCTTTGATTCTTTATCATAGTAAATGGCACCATACGAATCAGTTGCCCTGGAGGTTGTCCTTATGACTCCCTCTTACCCATATGCCCTCTCTTTATATCCCATTACTCATTAAGTCCATTTATTGTTCTCGTGTAAGTCTTTCAAGTCCACCCTCTCCACCCACTCACACTGCCACGACCCCAGTCCAGGCTGTCACTGCTCTGTAACTGCCGTAGCCTCCTAATTGGTCCCGCTCTCTTCACTCTCTCTCCAGCCCGAACACCGCCCCCTGCCCCCGCCGCCCTGTGCATCCTCTACATAGCTGTCAGAATGTATTCTTCTGAAAACGCACCCAATCATGTACAATTATAAATCCAGTATTACAAGTTCCACGAATTCCCTCTTTCTCTCTCCCTGTAAGCACTGCAACAGGCGCCTTTCACAAAAGGCCCACTCAAGGCAAATGCAACCACACGCCAACCTTCTGACGGGAGTCCGAACCCGAGGTCAAGGCCACCCTAGATTCTTATACTTCATTCATGCGAGGCAGTGGTGCCTGTGCCATATTCATAGCCATATACTTATCTTGAATACCACTTATTTCACTTAAAATTATGGCTAGCATCCCTCAGGCTAGTTAATAAACCCTCTAGTGCTAATTGAGATGGTTAAGAGTTAAACATTTACAGTAGCTACCTGATTAAAGTCTTTCAAATGCTAACTAACCTCCCCCTGGAGTGTGTATTTCTGATTAAGGTACTTCAAGTATTAGGAAGCTGCCCCTGGAGGTAGGTTAAACTAGCAAAATGCACACATATATATTACACTTTCTCTGCCGAATGATTTTAAACTAAATTACAAACAATATATTGCCCTACTTTGCAGGGCCTTACACGCATGCCTAATTTGCCTGCTGGGTAATTAAGCAGAGCCAGTACTTACCCAGCCATTGGCATCTTTGCCTCAATGTTCAGTACAAGAATAAATATGCAACAAATGTTTTGTTAATGAATCAGTGAGTGATAGAACTAATCTATTAGTTATCAGGACAAATTTTCAGAGTTTATTTCATCTATCAGGGCTCAATCTTTCACATACGTGACAGAGGCTAATGTTAAGCTGAACCATATGAAAATGCCATCTTCAAACTTGGAAAGCATGCCAGTAGGGACACTTGTATGTGGTTCGGTCCCCTCTGATGCTTCCAAGCCCCCTGCAATTAAACAAAAAGAAACTAGTCTAAGGCACTTGTTAAGAATCAAGTTCCACTCAAATGCTTCATGATGAGGTCCCAGGAGGAGCAGCGGATCTGCCTGCTCTCAGTGTTGGGAGTGCCTGTAACCTCCTTAATATTCTTAATTCTTCAGTAGGGGCTGTGGTTGCTATGAAGTTGTCACAGATCAAATTAAATCCTGGGCACTCTGGGGGTGACATTCAAATTAGTGGGAGGGTGAAAGAAAATCAATCCTTCCTTTACAGGCTGTAGGTGCCCACAGATTTCCTGGTGTGAGTAGTGAACTCTCATTTCAAACACAAAGGCAAAGATGGCCGGGCCTTTCAGGGCCACTGGCTGATTGCTGAGGTGATGTACAAAGAATAGGAACGCCGGGGGTCTTGCCTTGTCATTAAGGGCACTGACACAGAAAGACCTCTTTATACCTGAGGTGGAAAGCGGAGAGGACGGAATCCCTATTTCACCAATGCTTGAAGTAAAATTACCTTGAGAATTCGGGCTTCATACAGGGATAAGAGCACCAGCCTTCATTATCCAGCCAGGACTTGAAGGGAAGAAATGCTTCTTGAGGAAGAAATGTTACTTTGGAAGGGAGAGGGGAGAAAAGATGAGTCAAGGTGAGGCAAAGCAAATTCCACCATTTAATTAGCAATCCCCCCTGCCCTGCCAGATACAGCTCATGTACGTAATTCCTGAATGGTGAAGTCAGAGCGGAGGAGCAGGTAATTAGACAGCAAGCACTGGAGCGTTGAGAAGTGTCACGTTTCCAGGGTTTGCACGGAAAGCAAACTGGATGTATGTGCTATGCTTTTAATATAGTCTGCCTTCTAATTAGCAATCAGGACTGATTTGTCAGTCATTCCTCCTATAATGCAGAAAGCACTGGCACGTAGGGAAAAAAAGGCAAGTTCAGAAAATCAATTACGCTTATATTTACATTCCCTCAAGGCTGAGGCATTGCAAAAACTGCCGAAATATTATCTTTCTGTTTACAAAGTAGCAGGAAGGAAGGGTGAGATTGCAATTCCACATAATGAATAAATCTCTAGCTGTTTGGTGAAAGGTACAATAGCTGAATATTTATGAGATTGGTGATGGGAGATGCATTTCGTATGGTCAGCAATTGTAGCAATAGTCTACCATTTTTAAAGAGCGTAGGAACACGTACATGTTCAAAAATATAAAATCATCTTTTACAGGTAAGGAGTTAAGAGAAAATGCTTTAAAATTCAGACTTTTTATTGAATGGCGATTAGCAGAATGGGAATATATGATCTCTCTCAAAAAGCCCCGTGAGTATAACAATACACTCGCACAAAAAGCGATATATAACCTCCTTCCAGCATTCTAAAGGCAGGAGTCTAAACTCATTCAGAGACCTCTTAATTTCCAATTCAGTGAATAATTCCCAGGATTCATCTTGACAGACTTCCCTGTGGTTGTTGCCATGGATGACTTCTCTCTTCTTCAGACGTCCTCACCCTCGGTTTCTGTGATGTCTCACTCTTGACTGCCCTTCTGCCTCTCTGGTCATCCCATTTATATCTCCTTTGTTAGCTTCTCTTTATCTGCATGTGCTTTTTTTCCTTTTTTTAAGTTTTTATTTATTGATTTTAGAGAGAGAGGAAGGGAGAAAGAGAGAAAAACGTCAATTTGTGTTCCACTTACTTATGCTTTCATAGGTTATTCTTGTACGTGCCCTGATGGGGGATTGCACTCCCAACCTTGGCATATCAGGATGGCGCTCCAACCAACTGTGCTACCCACAGTTCAGCCTGCACATTTTCTTTGAGTGTTATTTGCTTCTTACCAATGGCTTCAGCTGCAGTCAACAGGCTGAAGATACCTAAATCTCTACTTCTTGTTCTGACTTGACCAGACCCTCAGGCTCAACATCCAGCTTCCAGATGGACAACACTTTCTGCAGAGTATGACCAAGGTAGAACGGGTTACCCTTCTTGCTTTCAGCCCTGTTCTTCCTCTGTCCTCCCTGCTGCTGCTGCTGTCTGTGACAGGCAGCCTCCAGGACAGTCCCCAGTGACTTACACTTCTGTTCTTGCCCTTGTTCTTTACCTCCCCTTGGGCATGGATGGGACTTAGTGTCTTGCTTCTACCACACAGAATACAGTAATAAGTACTTCCAACATCAGTTTGCACAAAAGAAGGAAAGAAAATGACTTCTCCCTGCTTCCCTCTCTTAGCCTGAGGGAAACCAGACACCATGTTGTGTGCCTCCCTACAGAAAGACTCATGTGACAAAGAACTGATGACACCAGACAACATCCAGGGTGTGCCTGAGTCCTGCCAACAGTCATGTGAGCGAGCTTGTTAGCAGATTGAGACTTGAGATGGCTCAGCTATAAATATCTTGACTGCAGTTTGCAAAGCTCATATACCATATTAATTCACTGCTTCATAGATTGAATACATTGTTAAGAAAAAATACACGTGTGGTGAAACCATAAAGAAAAGAGGGAAATGATTAATATAATATCGAGAGCAGTGGTTACCTGCAGTAAGAGAGTGTGGGAATAAAATTAAGGAAGTGATCATAGAGACTTCTGAGGTGTTGCTACTATTTAAGCTTAATGGTAAGAAGTGAATGTTTTATTATCCTTTAAATTTTATTTCTGCTTTATACATGTATATATAGGTATAATGTATTCTTTGTATATATGATATATTTCACAATTTAAAAGTATAAATAAAAGTAAATGTATCCCATATGATTCAGCAACCTTACTTCTGAGTATATATCCAAAAGAATTGAAAGCAAGGTCTCAAAGAGATATTTGCATACTCACATTCTTTGCAGCACTATTCACAATAGCTAAGCAGGAAAAGCAACCCAATTGCCTGTCGACAGGATGAAGGGATGAGCAAAATGTGGCAGATACATGCACTGGTCTTAAAAGTCAAACATCTGTAAAGTGTGTGTATATATAGATATACATGTATATAAATGTGTGTGCATATGTATATACATATTTTACAGAGGTTTGACTACATTCCTCTGAATATATATATAGTAATGTCCTTTCATCCCTACTAACCTGCCATTCATTTCTTCTTCCTACACCTATTCCACCAACCTCTGTAGATAAACATCTTTTGTTTCTCAGTAATCTTTCCTGTATTTCTTTTGCACAAATGTGTAAATATTTTTATGTTTTCTTATTTCGCATTTCTTATTTTCTCATTTCTTATTTTATATTTATAAAATTTCTATTATTTATTGTCCCATATTTTCTTACATTCTTATATGCCCTTCTTTCTCACACAAAGAATAAAATGCTATACATGCTCTTTTGTATCTTTCTTTTCACTTAATTTGTGTCCTGGACATCACTCCACATGCGTTCAGAGAGATCTCTCTCGTTCCTCTCCGCAGTATCATAGCACTCGATGTGCTTTAGACACCGACATGATGGTATCCCCTAGGTGGTGGAATTTCATTTGTTTCCAATATTTTGCAGGTACAAAAATGTTATAATAGATAACCTTGGTATATATATATTTGTATATCTTCAGGGAAGATTTCTGGAGGTGGGGTTTCTGAGTCCAAGAACAAGGGCCTGTGTAGACCCGTGAGGCGTTACCGTCCCTCTACAAGGACGACCAGGGCCCATTCTCACCTGCCGTTTGTGAGGGAGCCTCTGTGTCCCAACAGCCTCACTCACAAAACCTGTTGAGATGCTTTGGGATTTTTGCTAGTCTGAGAGTGAGAAATTATGCTGAGTATTATTTTAATGTGCATTTCTTTAATTGTAAGTGAATCTGAACTTTTTTATGTTTGAAAACTCTTTAAATATTTTTGCACCCATTCATAGTTTCCCCCATTTTTCTAATAGTTCTTAGTCCTCTGTGTTTCAATTTCTACCAGGTCTGTATATGTTCTTGTCTGTGAAATATGTTACAGAAATGTTTTCCTAATTTTTCCCCAACTCTCCTTTGATTTTGCTCATGATGTGTGTGTGTGTGTGTGTGTGTGTGTAATATTTTTTTTGCAGTCACATTGGTTGATCTTTACTTTTATTGACCCTAAATTTTGAGTCATGGCTAGACAGCCTTTTCTACATCCTTAATAAAGTTAAAGGAGAATTTGCCCATGTTTTCTTCACACATTTGTATGTTTTTATTCTTTTACATTTAGATCCTTAATACTTTAGAGTTTATTCTTGTGTAGAGTGTGAGATATATATCTAATTTTATCTTCTCCCAAATGGCTACTCAGTTGCCCAACATCATTTATTAAAAACTCCAGCTTTATCCCAACAATCAGAGATGCTCCTTAATAAACTAATTTTAAAGCTATAACAATGAAGAGATTATGAGAATCATCAACACACAAGAAATTTCAAGATTTTATACATATGACAAAAAGCAGATAGAAGAGCATTGGGAGAAGAAGCCAAACTAAGGAAACCATGCCTAAAATACATACAGAGGAAGGACATTGTACAATTTTTAAAAAGCCAGTTCATCAAGGATACATAACTTTCTTAAATGTGTATCAACTGCAGTGTGTCTCTTGACTGACTTTTAAATCTAACAAAATTCTGTGGCTTTCATTTAACACAAATGTTAGGGTGGAAAATTATTTCTTTATTTGTTCTTCTGAAATTGTTTTCTATTTCAACCCACAGAGCTAGAGGCATAATGAAGAGTTTTCAGCCTCATCTACAGTAACATCTTGACATCACCAACATACTTTTAGATCCTTGGAAAACAGCTGGGTATGGTATTCATTCAATTCTTCCAGCTGTGAGTTTTTATCTTCTGCTTTTGGCTTTTTAAAGTTTTGCCAATTCATTTCCATTCTCCTAGAAAAGCTTCAGATAATGAAAATATCAATTTGTTTTAAAGGGAGTCGTTCAGGAATAGGACTTTTTATCCTGAAAGACCATGAAAACCAAGCAAAGCAGTTTTTGGCTACATTACATAGGCAATCCAATCCCGTGTTAGTCCTGAGCCCTGCCTTACCTCCCCCCCTGCAAAAGCATTGTGAGATGAATCATTAAATTTCAAAAATGCTTCATGTTAATTACAAACTGGATGATGGATTTTGCTATAAGTAGGATCAGTATGACATTTAGAAAACTCTCCAGAATCCAGCTTTGAGATGAACACTGCCTACTTGGTGAGTAGACTTAAGTAGATAGGATTTGTACCAAAGGATTTATCCATAGCTCTGAGCTGTTGGAAGCAGTGAGTCAGCCAAAGTCTTCTCTTCCTGTTTATGAAATGTGTTTCCTCCAGGGAGCTCTCACATTCATTACCTCATTAATCTTCCACTATTCCCTTGGAGAAAGAAAAGTGGATAAACATGAGTTATAATTCCCAAAGGGACTATCGAGGATCGGAGTGAATAATTTGGTAATTCAAATTTGTGAATTTTTTTTTTAAATGCTGTTCTAGAAAAATGTGGAGTGATCATGGAGATTTTGTTGTTTTAACCCCTAAAATTGATACTGAGAATAAGGGGTGAACTCTGCCCAATAAGCATCATTAGTGTTAATTTGCAAATTAACCTGAAAAGACCTTTAGAGCACTATAGCAATAATGTTGGTCAAATTTCCACATAAGACACAAACCTATCAGAGCCTCTTCCGGCCACACTGTGGAAAGTCCTGTTCCCTTGCACACACTGCCAGAACTTACAAGGTCTGCCTCAGGGATAAACTGCTGAACTTCCTCACCTGTAAACCAGCCATGGCACCTAGCTCAAGCCTTTTGTCCAAGATACTTCCTGAGAATGAAAGATGTGAAAAGTTCTTTACTCCTTAAAAAAATATTACTCATGGTTAGCTCCAGGACTTTAATAGAAGCAAGGGCTTTATGTCACTAGGACATGAGTGAGATTTTTAATAAAAATTAAAATATGTCATGTGAATACTTTTTGCTCTTTTGTGGCTCCAGATATTTTTTCTGCTGGAATGTGGTCATGATTTCAACCACTGAGTCTTTTACAGGTTGGTTACCATTTAAAGGTATTAACATGCATATTACTTATATGAGAAATTGGAATTAATTAACATTTTTTTGATACTGTCTTTCCATGAATAATTTTTATTATCCCTGACAACAAAAAGAAGAAACATTATCCTCATTTTACAAATAAAACAAGGATACAGATAAAATTACAAAAGAAACTTATCCATAATATCACAGCTTGTTGGTGGTAGAGCTGATATTTGCATTCAGGTTTTTGATTCTTAAATACATGTTTTTCCTAATACATGGATCATTTGCCAACAATGATGTTTCATCTTAATTTGATTTATTCCAATATCTTAAATTAGGTAATTCACAAAATGAACATGCATCTGTATTTGTTGTGTTGGAAATACTGGACTTCTGGACAAGGTGTAAGCAAAATCAACTGCCATGAGTAGAAGAGGGGAGAATGGCGTCATTCCTCCGGAAGGTGGCAGCTCGTGGGCACTCTCTAAAGGATGCTGCTCCCTGAGGGTACCATGGCCCGATAGAGCTGGGGAAGTAGGTATTTTTGTTGTTTTTTAAGGCCCTGACAAAAGAACAATGTCTAAGTCTAAAATTATTACTGCCATACACTATGGCATTCGTCTTCAGCGTTTATTTTGCTCCAACATTCCTGTGGAATGCAACACGCTGACATCAGTAATAGTGGTGCGGTTCTGTGCTACACCAATTCACAGCTAAGCGACAACCTGTCTGAATCCCTGAGGATAAGGTGGTAAGGTCCCTGCAGAAATTTGGTAAAGGCCCCATCCTCAGATAATTCAGCTATGGGAGGCAAGGGAGGTAGGAAAAGGCATATTTACACCACTAAATAAATCCAAATCCTCATTAGAACAAGCGACCCATGCGTTCATGCAAATTATTAGAAATAACGGCCTAAAAAATTACAGAGAACCTCCCCTTCCCCCAGCCCGATGTAGCCCCATACCAAGGCATGTGGCTTGATAAGTACAGGCCGAACGTCTGTCCTGACTCTCCTCTCTGGTCCTGTTGGGGCATAACCTCCACAGACAGAGGCAGAGAACTGCTCAGTAACAGGAAAATGCAGGTTTGTACATTTCACCAAAAAAGAATGGCGATTTACTAAAAAAGAAAGGCATACAACAGCGCGGTGATGGCCTGAGGGAAGGAGCGACGGGGGCTGCGTGGAGGTGGGCACAGGAGGGGAAATGGGGACATTTCCGTAATAGTGTCACAATAAAATAAAGAAAAAGCACACACACACATTTAACCTAATCCAAAACTAAAGAAATGCATATTAAGATCATTTTCTTTTCTCAAAGTTGTAATCTTGTAATTTTGCAAAGTCAAACCAATGCTGATGAAGATAAGACGTTATAACTCATAGGCACTGCTGCAGGCGCAGTGCATGTTGGTACGAACTTGCTGCAAAGCACTGTGGCAATGTGACTCAAAAGGTCAAGATGAAGATTACATACTGGATGATTTTCATATGCTGGAAGAGGCAAAACCATGGAGATGTAAAAAATATCAGTAGTTGACAGGCATTAGGGGAGAGGAAGGAAGGAACAGATGGAACACAGAGGACTTCTAGGGCCATGAAACTATTCTGTATGATACTATAATGGTGGCTACATATCATCACACATTTGCCAAATTTCACAGAACCTACAACACAAAGAGTGAACCCTAATATAAACTACTGATGTTGGGTAACAATGTATTGACATAGCTTCATGTTTGTAACAAATGTACCATTCTGGGGCAGGGTGCTGACTGTAGGGGAAGTTGTGCATGTGTAGTAACTGGGCTAATAGAAGTGTAATTTTTGCTCAATTTTGTTGTGAGCCTAAAACAGTTCTAAAAAATGAAGTCAATTTTCAAAAAAAAAAAAATTTATAAGGCAAAGGGGTCCAAAAGAAACCAAACCGAAGGGGTCTAGACCCTTTATTTCAATAATCCTACTTCTAACAATATTCAAGATGTAATCAAAAAGTTACATTAGGGATGTTTATCAGAGTAGTTATAAAAATAAAAAGACAAACTAAATACCTACCAATGAGGTAGCAGGAAGATAATTAACAGTACAGACTTAATGAAATACTATGCAAGCATTTAAAATCAACCTTTTGAAGAATACATAAAAATAAGAAAATTCTCTTGTGAAAATTAGTGTAGAAAAGTAAGTGAAATCCCAAGGGTATCTATTCCCTGGATATGATAAAACCTATATCTAAGAGAAAATGTATAAGTTTTTCCTTTTAATATTGAGATGAGGAAGTCTTTCTAAAGCAATAAAAGTATAAACAGAATCCATAAATAAAAATTGATAGAATATATATAAAATATTTTAAATTCTGGACATCAATCAAAACAGAAATATAAATAAAATTAAATGAAAAACTGAGGGGGAAAAAACTTGCAACATATATGACCTAAAAAAAAAACCTAATTAATGAAATAACTTCACAATCTGCATTAGGTAAACCTGGGGACAAATCACATTACTTACTATATGATCATATTAAACCTCTCTCAAATCAGTTTCTATTTCTCTAATGTGTGAGTACTAATAAGCTCCCTCATAAGGGTATTGTGAGGATACCTTTCGGGTTCATAGCACAATTTATGACAAAGAGCTCTAAATTAATAATAGCTATCACTATTAATTAACTAAAGAAAAAAATCTAACAAGTCAGCATCTTTCAAATGTATAAATATCAAAATACATCATTAATTTACATAGAGATGTGGTCACGATGTATTATGAAAGAGCAGATTCAAATCAATGAGAGGGTATCCCATTTTTGTAAATTATAAATAAATACACAGGCATTCTTTTTATACAAATTGAATCATTTCCTGGTTTGATATGTTGGATATCAAATTCAGAAGCAATGAATGTGCAAAAATATCCCCCTATTTTAAATAAAATATAATCTGTCTCAAGCCAAGCTAAAAAACCCCAACCAATTTTCCAAAATTTATTTAAGTACTCTTAAAAATCTATATAATAACATTCTCAAGGATTTCTACCTAAATATATTACACACAACATTAACTACATCATTATTTAATACTTTGTGGGCTTTTAGGTGGATATATGTTCATGTAATATGCAACAACACAGTAGAAATTAGTTTTCCTTGTACAGCAGCAGGCATATACTGTAACATAAATTTCAAAGTACCATATATTTTAAAATTATGTAATGCATACAAATAGAAGTTAAATAAGCAAACATGGGAATTTTTTTAAATGATTGCTTATGAAATAAGGAGCAGTTTAGGAGGAGAAAGATAGAGGTGAGCCTGCTCCTGGGGGGGGGAGGCGCAGGCGTGGCAAAGGTGAGTGGGAATGAGCGAGCAGAGAGCAAGTGCAATGGCAAGCACCTGCTGTCACCCAATTCAAGTCCAAGGATCTGGCGGACAGTCTTCTGTTTTTTGGCATTTGAGTCTAGAAATGGGTGTTTATGAACCATTATCCTAAATGATAGATAACCATGGATCCCAAAAATAAAATAGAAGTTGCAGGAACAATCACTTTATCTGCATAATGCCAAGCTTTCTAAAAATCCAGCAACAGGTATTTATGGTTCCTCTTCCTTCTCTTCCTTTGAACTGAATGCATATCAGGTTGTACAAGTTTCTTGGTCATAAGTTCTTTGCACCATCCACCTCACTAAATCTAGCCTTCCTCACAAGATTTAGGATGTCTGCTTTGCATTAATCATTTCCTCAAAACCCTGGAAGTCAGCAACAATTGTGGGACTGGTTTCTCTCATACTCCATTCATTGTTTGTTATGATACATTCGAAGCCCAGTTGATAAATTTGAAGATCTTATGAATGTCAAAACTCTTCCATAAATCCTTAATCGAAGCCATGTAGCCAGCATCCTGAGATCATATATCAACATATAAGTGCCACATACTGCATCACCATCTATAAACAATATGCTTAGAAGGCTGCAGCAACTCCTAGGTTCAGCGGCTATAATAATGACATAATGCTGGGAGGCAAAAAGACCACTGTGAAAGTACCTCTGTAATTGTCAACAGTAGAAGGACATCTGGGAGAACTGCCTATTACCAAGAAAGCCTTGGTTGCAAGCTTCCCATCCTGTGTACTCTGATGAATAGAGACGGCTCCCCCTGCAATCACTGAGCATTGCCTTGATCACCCAATCTTTATGAGTTGAATACCATCAGCAGGCAATTCACTGTTCAGTAGTCCTTAAAAGGCACTGGGGTTTTTGAAGGGATGCACCAGCAGAAGTTTTAGCTGAACATCACATTCACGTTAAAGTAGGGCTAGCCAATTTTATATGTTTTATGTTCTGGCACTTCTGTCTCCTTTCTTGAAATGAACGTACAGGATAGCATTCGTTTCCAAAATAGTCCAATTTCATCAATGTTAAAAATTTACTTTGTGGTTCAGTCACCTGTGTCAATAGTTTTCTGCAATTCATGGGCTCATCTACTTTCTTTGCAGGCTTTCCAGAAGTCTTAGAACATATTTTCTTATAATAATATAGGGAGTGTGATGAGATAATGCACATCATGTCTGAACTGTGCAAGCACAAAATTCAGTATCATCAAGTGAAGAGCTAAGAGTCTACTACCACATGCTCTGTATTTCCCCCCCCTAAATCTATGCACAAATCAAACAGTTTTGTTACTGTGACAATGTGGATTTGTTATAATAAGTTTTCTTTTCAGATACTGAGTTTTGGAGGAAAATTTATAAGTAATTTACACAAAGATTTGGATATTGAGATTCAGAAGGCAAGGATAATCCATTATAATTTTAAAAGAATATAAAAGGATATAAGCCAAGGTTAATAGGAACTTGAAAGATAAGATAGAGTCATTTTAATAAATTTCCTTTCTGCTCATTAATGCTTCTCAAAAATGACTATGTATCAATTGTACAGTCCTAATGGGGAAAACAGACAAATCAAGAAGAATGAAGCCCTATCTACATGGACTAGCAAAGCACTTCACACCTGAACCACACTGTTTGGTACCCAAAGCAGAAAGGTACTTTAACAACAGTTCCCATCTACTTATGTGGCAGAACAGTATTTAAAATGTAAAAAGATATTAAAATGGGACACTTTTTTTTTTGTAGCCAGTTCAGCAGAGGCCACCAGGAAGCTGAGAGACAAACAATAGATGACAAAGGAGATTTTTGGAGGAGGTGTCAAAAAACTGGTTTTTCAACCTTTTTGTAGCTCAATACCATGTCAAAGGTATAAAAAGGTTCTGTAGAAGAGGCAGTGCTGTGGCATTTTTCCTTCCTCTTTCATTGGGAGGAAAAGATATGTTTCCCTTTTACCTCAAACTTAGAGAAAGGGACTTTGGGGAGAACATCTACAGAGCTTGATATGTGTTTGCTGGAATTTGGAGAGCTTTGGGGTCTGGGGTCTGACACACCCTGAAAAGGATATCCCCTGAGGTAGCTGCAGGGGGTGCTAGCTACACTTGCACCAACAACGGGGACACAGCACTCTCAATCAAGTGAGAGGCTTCCTGACCAAGGTTTCCTCTTTTCCCCAATCAAAACCTGGAAGAGTTGGTGATGGGGGTGGGAAAGGAGGGCATAAGAAAGGAGAGAAACAAAATGTCGAGACCTGGAAAGACTCGAGATGCAAGACTTCCAACCCAACCTGTGGGAAAAGTTCAATTTCAAATGAAGTTCAGAGTTCTTATCATTTTGGCAGACTGAACATCATAAAGACTATAAAGGAGACTATTCTAGTGACTGAAAGTGAATGGAAAGCATTTGTTTTCTGAAGCTGATAAAAAAAAAAAAAAACCCTCAAGTTGCTGGACCAAATTTCACTAAAGGAGTCGGAAAAATCAACAGGCATCAAATGGATACTGACTGTGGTGTGGGAGTTGGAGAGGGAGAACAAAAGCGCTGATCATTGTGCCCTGTGGAGTTCTGTTTGTTCATGTTATTACAACTCCCGTGTACATCATATTGCTACAGTTACTATACCATCACACACTACATTAAACATACCTTCTCCACCGGAGCCCACAGGAAGTTAAGTTGCCCCAGCCTTTATTCCAGCAATATCTCTCTTGCACAGCAAACTGTTTTCAGTTTACAGGCGCTGTGAATCAAGGGGCTGGTCCTGCTGGAGGTCAGACTGGCTTTTGTTCAGTTGTTAGAAAATTCAGAATAAAATGTGTGGTGCAGCTCTAACAAATGCACCAGACACTCTGCAGGCACTAGCATTGAGGACCAACCTCAGCCCTAACTTCATCTTTCCATGCCCACTCTTCTTGCCATTGTTTTCTATCTTTTGCAGTAATATGTTTTGATGTAAAACACCTCAATCCTTTCTGTAATAGTGCAGGGCAATAAATATACCAGGAATGTCAATAGACCTAGCTTTAAATAACTTGTACTAAAATTAACCTGGAACATAAATGAACTTTGTTCTAGTAATTATGAAAATGCTTTGGGGTCTTGTATTGCCTTAAGGACATCAACGTGAACATCAATTATTATCGTGCTCTAAGTGTGCTTGATCTGATAAGGACTCTGATTAATGTGGATCTAATAACAAAGCGTTCTCTGTGTTACTAGCCTAAGGTAGGTACAAAATGGAGAATAATATTCTGAAATGATCTTCATTAATTTTTAGGTATTTCTAAGTCTTATTTCTATTCTTCTACATCTAAGGCATTTAAAGAAACAAATGTTTTTTTTAACGTAATAGTGCTATTTGTGCACATTTCAGATTTTACAAACACACACACATTACTTTGACCATTACATTTAGAATGTGGACCAAATTATAATTCCTAGCGCAAAACATAGCTTAAACACACATGATTACCCAATAAAGACTCGAATATGAAAGTGTACAGAAATAATGGATAAAAGTGGACAGAAGGGAAAACTCACTAGAGGAGAGTTTCAAACACATTTCTTAACAGATGGAAAGAGGATGAAAACCTATTGAGGAAGCAGGGACCCAGAATTCACAGAAGGAAGGAAAGCACCAAAAGACAGACCTGGTGTCAGAAGCTTCGAGAGTGAGATTCCAAATTCAAGGTCAGGGGTGAGGAGGAAGATAGGAGATACAGAGGGAGATGAAGAGAAATTAATGAGGGTTACAGAGGTTGTGATTGTGGGGACAGGTGAGAGAAAGCAAGCAAACAGGGGCACAAGGAGACCTTTACAAGAGAGTTTGGTCCCCCAAAAACATGTAAACTAAAATGTGGTGTGGTTTTGAGCAATTGGAGGAGGCCTTACTGAAAAGAAATGGAAATCCACTTGAACTAGCTATGAAGATCATTTGGCTTTGACTGGTACCGAGGTTGAAATATTGAATTTATAATCCTAACACATTGTTTGTCTCTATAATGGACAGTATTCGCTTAGTCATGATAATGTAAATGCTGTCTATTAAGTGTTGAACCTTTGAATTAACCTGATAGCCAATCCTAGAAAACTTTAAAATGTTACTTAACAGAATGTATATGTTACTGATTTTGACAATACAAAAAAAAAAATATTTTTCAGTGCAGACAATTTAATGCTTTCCACCCTCACGACCCGCCCGCTCAGTCTTCTACGAAGCCCTTGGCCCAGCCATCCCTCACCCCTCACCCTGCAGCCGCAGGCACAGTGCGGGAGTGTGCCCGCTGCCCGCACCGCGTTTCCCAACGCCCAGCGCCAGAACTGGGAGGGGCTTTTCAGAACATGCCCTGCCCTTATTCCCGGCTTCTTGTCTGTGTTGTATCCCCTCCCAGAATGCCATTCCTCTCTGCCTTTGCTTGACTATTCTTCTTAGGCTGGGTTATTTCCCCTCATACACGTTCTAGCAACACCCTATGTTTACCTTTATCATAGAACTTACTATAGTCCCTTTCTTTTGTTTCTTTGGTCTAATGTATCTGTTAAACTAGATTGTTAATTTCCAGCACAGAACTTCACAGGTAATAGATACTCAAAAACTGTTGGAATTGTTCCAATATTTATGCAAAAGTTCTAAATTGGGAAGAGTGAAGCAAGTGCATCACTGAGAAAAAGAACAACCACATGCCATGTATGTCTAAATACCTTTGGGGTTTTAGTTCCTCTCCAAAGATGTTAATCTAACATGTTCCTGTCAGGTGTGCCTTAGGAAGAATGTAGATTTTAAGCATTGCAGGGAGGAGTTTTAGGAAAAGAGAGAAACCTGTGTCAACTCTGGCATGCTAGTATGGTCCAACAAGCAGTCTTGTCGTTACTGATGGAAACAACACTTTGCAGATCACCTGCCTGCAAGAAGTGTGAAATTGATCACCTGCACAGTAGTCTCTTAAAGTGTTTCGGCCTTCCAGATACATTGCGCCCACAGGCTGGAACTAGGAGAGCAGCCACATGAGCGTGGATGAAATTGGGTTATGGCCCAGGATAATTTTTATAGAGTTTGAACTTGTGACTTAAGGTTCTAATATTGTACCTCCTCAGGGTTGGAATCTCCCTGCCAAGAGGTGTGGTGTTGCTAAAACACTGGAAAGTGTGGCAAAGACTTGGGAAAATATTGTTGGCTGAAAGATTATTTTTCACTTCCAAATAAATCTTCCAGGCTGAATTTATTTGGAAAAGAATAGATTCAACCTGAGTTGTTTGGCTTTTGTGGTTTTAGCATGCATAGAATTAATTTGTGCCAAATTTATTACCACTTAATTTTTTAAATAATTGCATAATTCTTTACTTGAGTAGAAAAAATAATAAAACTTACCACTATTTTTAGTTTTAATGTTACTAACAGTTACCTCCTTAACTTTAAATAATGTAAAATGCTGCGATTTCAACTGTCCACTTTAGGCAATAGTTATTTGCTGAACTTCTGAGAAGCCAAATATAGGTATTTGCTGAACTTCTGAGAAGCTGAATGTCTGAGAGTTATTTGCTAAACTTCTGCGAAGTAAATAAAGTACAAATTTATCTATTTAAGCTACAATTTCTTTGCTCTTCTTCCTCCAGTTTAAGAGTTGTTATTTTTGCTTTATGTATTACTTTACTGAGACAGCACAGCATAACTCCCAATGATGTTAGGTAATATTAAACACTTAACAAGTGCTTACTCTTCCAGGAAGGGTTCTGAACACTTTGTATATATTAACTCATTTTTTCTTACTTTGGACCTATGAAATAAAGATTAATTATCCCCATTTTTCAGACATGGAAACTGAGGCACAGAGCAGTTACATAACTTGTGCAAGGTTCCTAGTTAGTAAGTGGTAGAGCTGGGATGGCTCAGTTACCTGGGCTAATTATTATGCTCAACTGTTTTCCCATAGAGGAGGCTATGAGTACCGAGCCTTCCCTCCACTTCTTTCCACTTTCACAGGCTGCAGGTAATAGCACATCTATCCTTTTCACTCCCCACATGTGTCCTGTTCTCTTTCGGAAGTGAAATTATCCTTCTTTCCTTTTTTCACCCTGAAGCTCTTGTCCCTCAGTGGAAGCCCTATTTTCTATTTGCTCCCAGGACCCAGAAGTGAAAAGGCAAGGCATGTATGGTATTTAGTAAGTGATAACTCTAGGAAGATAGGGATGGATCAAGGGAGGGCCTTTATGATATGCTAAGGAGCTTATATTATTCTGGAAATTTCTAAGAGAAACACTGAAACATGTTAATTAGGAAAATAACATGATTTTGTTTTAAGATTGTTTTTGCTTTAAAGAATGGACTGCGGAAGTATAGGAATGCCACAGCTCGTTAATGAAGCCATTGCTGAGGTATGTTCTACCTACTTCTCACTCCTGCACCAGGGATTTCTGGGTGTTCATGCAAGGGCAACCTTAACATCCATAGCACTACCTTTGAACAACTGAAGATGGAAACTGAGAAATCAATGCTTCCCCCTTTCACATCAGAGATGGAAATTTTCCACAGGACTGAGCAACAGTGGTTTGTAGTGCTGGCAAACTTGATCAAGTACCTAGAAATAAAATTAACTAAGGAGGTAAAAGAGCTGTACCCTGAAAACTGTAAGACTTTAATGAAAGAAATTGAAGAAGACAGACTTCTGGTCCAATGTGGAATAGTGTAGAAAGAGCCTGAACTCACCTCCTTCCACAAACACATCAAATCTACACCTACAGAAAGAGCAATTGCCCCTGGAGGAGAAGCGAGGGCAGACTGAACAGCTTCTGCACAAGGAGGGAGAGCTTCCCAGACACAAAAGCTAAAGAAGTCCATCACTGCTAAAAGAGCACCACAAGAAATGCTAAAGGGACTTCTTTAAGTGGAAAAGAAAAAGCTAACACTAAAAGAAAATATAAGAAAAAAATCCCACTGATAAAGGCAAATATTTAGTAAATGTAGTGAATCAACCAATTATAAAGCTAGCATAAAGGTTAAAAGACAAAAGTAAAGCAAGTGTAACTACAGCAGTAAGTTAGACCCACACACAAAATATGTAAAATATAATGTTAAAACATAAAGATGGGGGTGGATAAAAAATGTAGTGCTTTTAGAATGTGTTCAAACTTCAGCAACCGTCCGCTTAAAATAGACTGCTTAAACATAGGTTGTTATATATGAATTTGATGGTAAACACAAACCAAAAGCCTATAATAGAAAGACACACATACAAACCCAAACAAGTCCCTACAGAAAGTCACTAATACATAAGAACAAAGAACAAGGGAACAAAGGAACAGACAAGGACTACAAAAATATTAAAAACACAGTTAATAAAAAGACAATAAGTGCATACCTACCCATAATTACTTTAAATGCTCCAATTAAAACATAGGGTACTGAATGGGTGAAAATATAAAAAGACCTATTCATGTGCTGTCTACAAGAGACTCACTTCAGACTGAAAGACACCAAGATGGAAAGTAAAGGGATGGGAAAAGATATTTCATGCAATATTTATAACACGTGAAATACTTTAAAACAAGGGTTGTGACAAGAGACAAAGAAGGGCATTACATAATAATAAAGGGATCAATACAACAGGAAGATATAACACTTATAAATAACTACAGAACCCAAGTTATAACACTGACATATATTAAGCAAATATTAACAGACATAAAGAAAGAGATCAACAGTATAAAATAACAGTAGACTTTATCAACTCACTTAACATCACTGCACTGATCATCCAGGGAGAAGATCAACAAGGGACAATGGCCTTAAATCACACATAAGATCAGATATATTCAATATTTATAGATCATTATATCCATGTGTATTTTATTCTTATCTAGTGCACATGGAACATTTTCTAGAATATGCCACATGTTAGGGTACAAAACAAGTCTCAATAAATTTAAAAAGACTCAAATCATGTCAACTAACTTTCTCAATCCTAATGGTATAAAACTAGAAATTACAAGAAAAAAACTAAGTGAACACAAACATGTGGGAGCGAAACAGGCTAGTTAACAATCAATGGGTTAATAAAGAAACAAAGGAGAAAATAAATACTGAGACAAATAAAAATGGAAACACAATAACCCAAAATCTTTGGGACACAGCAAGGCAGATCTAGGGGAAATCTATGGTGATACAGGCCTACCTCAGAAACAAGAAAAAAAATCTGACCTTACATCTAAAGGAACTAGAAAAAGAAGAACAAGAAAGCTCAAAAAGAGTAGAAGGAAGAAAGTAATAAAGATCAGAGCAGAAAAAAGTGAAACAGAATCTAAAAAAAAAAAAAAAAAACCAACAAAACTAAGAGTTGATTCTTTGAGACGATAAACAGTATCGATAAATCTTTAGCCAGACACATTAAGGAGAGCCCAAATAAACTCAGAAGTGAAGAGACAGGACAACCAACACCACAGAAATACAAAAGATTATAAGAGAGTACTCTGAACAATTATATGCCAAAAAAAAATCAGACAACCTAGAATGAATAAATTTCTAGAAACATGATTTGCCAAGCCTGAATCAAGACAAAACAGAAAATCCAGACTGATTACTAGAAACAAAATTAAATCAATAATCAAAAAACTCTCCAACAAACAAAAGTCCAGCGCCATGTGATTTCACAGGTGAATTCTAACAAATATTCAAAGAGGAATTAAAACCTATACTTCTCAAACTACTCCAAAAAAATTGAAGAGGAGATCAAGCTTCCAAATTCATTCTATAAGGCTAGCATTGTCCTGATAGATACCAAAACCAGACAAAGACACAACAGCAGCAACAAATTGCCAAAATACCTGATAAATAGATGCAAATATCCTCAACAAAATATTAGCAAACCAAATCTAGCCATACATTAAAAAAGGACATACATGCTGATCAAGTGGAATTAATTCCAGGGATACAAGGATGGTTCAATCTTTGCAAATCAATCAATGTAATATACCACATTAAAAAAAAAAGGATAAAAATATTATTTTAATAGATGCAGAATAAACATTTGACAAAATTCAATATCATTTATGATTTAAAAAAACTCTCAACAAAGTGGGTATAAAAAAAATCTTAAAATAATAAAGGCCATATGTGACAAACCCACAGCTGATCATACCCAGTGGTGAAAGGCTACAGCTTTTTCTTTTCTAAAGTCAGAAACAAGGAAAAAATGTCCATTCTCACCATTCTCATTCCACATAGTATTGAAAATATTAGCGACAGCAACAGACAAAATGAAATAATAGGTATACACATTGGAAAGAAAGAAGTAAAACTGTCACTATTTGCAGATGACATGATATTTAACATAGAAAACTCTAAATATTCCACCAGAAACTATTAAACCAATAAATGAATTCAGTAAAGTTGAAGGATACAAAATCAATATTCAGAAACCTGTTGTATTTCTATTCATTAATAACAAGCTATCAAAAAGAGAAATTTAAAGAAAACAATCCTATTAACAATTACATCAAAAATAATAAAATACCTAGGAATAAACTGAGTCAAGAAGATAAAAGACTTATTCTCTAAAAGTAAAAGGCATTCATGTAAGAAACAGAAGAAGACATGAATTAATGGAAGAATATTCCATGCTCATGGATTGGAAGAATATCATTAAAATATCCATACGCAAAGCAATCTACAGAGTCAATGCAATTCCCGTCAAATTACATTTTTCACAGGACTAGAAGAAATATTCCTAAAATTCACATGGATTCACAGAGAACACTGAAGAGCCATAGTAATTTGGAGAGGAAAAAAAAAACAAAGTTGGAGGTATGCACCCTGATTTCAAACTACACTACAAAGCTGTAGTAATCAAAATAGTATGGTACTGGCATAAAAACAGGCACATAGGTCAATGGGACAGAACAGAAGGCCTAGGTACAAACACATGCTTATGTGGTCAATCTGTGACAAAGAAGGCAAAAATAAACAATGGGAAAAGAATATTCTCTTCAATATGGTACTGAGAAAACTGGACTGAAACATGCAATAAAATGAAACTAAAACAATTTCTTACATCAAATAAAAAAATAAACTCAAAATTAATTAAAAACTTAAAGGTAAGACATGAAACCATAAAACTCCTAAAAGAAAACATAGGCAGTAAATTCTTTAATATTGTTGGCCTTAGCAGTATTTTCTGCATGTTGTCTCAGGCAAAGGCAATAAAAGCAAAAAACAAAAGCAAAAAACAAAAACAAAAAACATCAAACTAAAAAGCTTCTGCACAAAGGAACCACCGACAAAATGAAGAACAACCTATTGAATCAGAGAAGATATTTGCAAATGATATATCCAATAAGGATTTAATATCCAAAATATATAAAGACTCATAGAATTCAACATCAAAAAAACAAATAATCCAATTAAAAATGAGAAAATTATTTAAGTAGACATTCCTCCAAAGACACACACATTAACAAGACTCATGAAAAAAATGCTCAACATCACTAATCATCCAGGAAATGTGAATCAAAACCACAATGAGCTATTACCTTACACTTGCCAAAATGGCTATTATCAAAGAGACAAATAAGTTGGCAAGCACATGGAGAAAAGCAAACCCTTATGCAATGTTGGTGGGAATGTAAATAGGTCACAACCACTTTGAAAAATGGTATGAAGATTCCTCAAGAAACTAGAACAGAACAATCACATGATCAAGCAAGTCTAATTCTGGGTATTTATCCAAAGAAAATGAAAACACTAAATTTAAAAGATATATGCACCCCATTTTTACTGCAGCATGATTTACAATAGCCAACACATGAAAACAATCTGTGTTAAACAATGGGTGAAAGCATAAAGAGAATATGCCTTTTTTTTTTTAAAGATATGTCCAGAAAGAATCCAGCGATGTACTGTGAAAAATAAAGACATTTATTGAAGAACGAGGTACAAGAAACATTGTACACAGGACAATGATACTCTGGTTCCCTTAAAAGTAGGCACCTTGGGGCTTCACACAGTTCTCCCAATTGCCATCAGCTGCCTCGTCGTATTTTCCTGAATCTCATCTACAGATTTAAATCTTTCCTTTCAAAGGTGATTTTAGTTTTGGGAAAAGCCAGAAGTTGCAGGGTGCCAAATCTGGGCTGTAGTGGAGCTGAATCACCTGGATGATTTGATGTTTCACCAAAAAATTCTGCACAAGACATGATGCATAAGCAGGCGCGTTGTCGTGATCACCAGTTGCCAGTACCTGCAGCTTTCTGAATCATCTGAATAGTTTCCAAGGAGAAATGTTCAACCTTAATGCAAAATTTGATGCAGACTTGTTACTCTACTCACTCAGTCATTTTGAATGCAATGGCCACACAGTACTCATGCTCACTCAACAGTGTCTACAGCTAACACTGACTAGTACAATGAACCATTGCTCACCCATGTGCGTTCCAGTCCACTCTCCTTGGATGCCAGGTTATATTGATGTGGCACAAACCATTCTTATTATAGTAACAATGGCTGGACTTTTTCTGGACAGGCTATTTTATTTATATTTACATTATACACACACAGTAGAATATTATTCAGCCATAAAAGGAAATCTTGATATTTGCAATAACATGAATAGACCTTGAGGATATTATGCTGAGTGAAATTAGTCAGACTAAGACAAATACACACGATTGCACTTACGTGTGGAATCTTAAAACAAAAACCCAAACTCATACATATAACAGATCAGTGATTACAAGGCAGGGGGTGAGTCAAATGGGTGAGAGTGATCAAAAGATACAAACTTCTAGTTATAAAATAAAAGACCCATAGTTGTTTTATCCACTCATCTATTGATGGACACTTGGGCTGCTTCCATGTCTTGGCCATTGTAAATAACACTGCAATGAACATGGGGCTGCTTATGTTCTTTCGATTTAGTGTTTTGGGTACCTTCGGATATATTCCCAGAAATGGGATCGCTGGGTCAAAAGGAAGGTCCATTTTTAAGTTTTTAAAGTAGATCCACAATGCTTTCTACAGTGGCTACACCAGTCTGCACTGCCACCAACAGTACCAAAGCGTTCCCCTTTCTCCACATCCTCGCCCGCACTTGTTGATTTATTGAAGATAGCCCTTCCGACAGGTGTGAGATGATATCTCGTTGTGGTTTTAATTTGTATTTCTCTGATTAGTAACATTGAGCATCTCTTCATACATCTATTGGCCATGTGTATGTCCTTTTTGGAGAAGTGTTTATTCAGGTCCTTTGCCCATATTTAATTGGGTTGATTTTTTTTGGTGTTGAGTTTTTTAACTACTTTGTGAATTTTGGATATTAACCCCTTATCAGATGTCTCATCAAATATGTTCTTGCATTCTGTGGGTTGTCTTTTTGTTGTTTTCCTTTGCTGTGCAAAAACTTTTTAGTTTGATAGAGTCCTGTTTATTTTCCTTGTTTCCCTTCTCTGGGGAAATATATCCGATAAAAATTTCTATGAGCTATATCCGAGATTTTGCAATGGAATTCTACTCGGCTGTAAAAAAGAAAATTTTACCCTTTGCAACAGTATGGATGGACCTGGTGAACATTATGCTAAGTCAAATAAGCCAGTCAGAGAAAGACAAGTACCACATGATTTCACTCACATGTGGAATCTAATGAACTGAACTAACTAGCAAATCAGAGACAGACTCACAAATGGAGAGCAGAAGACAGCTAGTGGGGGTGGAGGGAAGTGAGGGAGGGCGGGACTGAGTAAAAAGGAAAAAGGACTCACGGATATGGACTACGGTGTGGTGATTGCTGGGGGAAGGAGGATAAAAGGAGTTTAAATGGTAATGGAAAAAAATAACATGAAGATTAAATTTAAAAAAATAAGGTTTGTAATGTACAGTATGGTGACTGTAATTAATAATACTGGATTGTATATTTGAGAGCTGTGAAGCAAATAAGTCCTAAAACTTCTCATCACACAAAAAATTTTTTAACTATATGTGGCAATAGATGTTAACTAAATTTATTGTGATCATTTGTCAATATATAAAAATATTGAACATTGAACCATTATGTTGTACACTTGAAACAAATGTCAAATATATCTTAAGAGTATAAATAAATAAAAAATAAGATACTGGATGCAAATGCAGCGACTTTAGAATTTGGGATTATTTTAAATATAAGTATCATCATCTAGGAAAAATAAGTCTAGTCATTCGAGTCATGCTCTTCTATATGGGTTTGTATTTACACCAGGCCTCTACCTTTCTCATTAAATTTATTCTAAGGGATTTTATAAACTTTGTCACTATGTAAGGAAAACTTTTAATATGTTAATATGTTGCTTTGAATGTTAACTGGATATTGCCAACTTGGAGAAAATCTTTTGATTTGTGTGTATCTATCACGTAACCAGCCAAATATCTGTTGTGGTAAATTACATTGAGTTTGTATTATTAAAGCAACCTTGCATTCCAGAGATAAACTCAAGTTAGTAATGATGCATAATCTTTTTTACACAATGCAAACTTATTTAGCTTAGGTTATTAGCAACTGTAGAATATTTCCATGACAGTCTTGAATGAGATTGGACTATCATTTCCCTTTCCTATTCCTATTTTCTTTGTCTTGATATCAAGATTATGTTAAAAATAGAAAATGTTCTCTCAACAAGCTTCTTGAATTTAGAAAGCTATCCGTAGTATGTCCAGATGCAGATCATACCTATTTATTTGCTCTCTTTCTCTTCCTCAACATTGAGGTGTTTGTCAATGCTACTGGCTTCCCAAAGAACTAAATAAAACAGTAAATTACTATGAAGTGAACAACTGTATAACACACAGGCTAAGCAATAGAACGCTGCCAGCAACACCTTAGTTGCCATGTGCCCCTCCCTCATTTTCACCCATGAAGGTTACACAATACTATATTGGTTTTTAGGGAAATCATTTTCTTGCTTTTCTTTATAAACTTTTGCTAGGTAAGTCTGCAACCCTATAGAGTTATCACTTTACCAATTTTTAAATTTTAAGCAAAATCATATAGTGGTTATTCTTATACTTGCTTTTTTTAATTCAGTGATTATCCAGGTCATTGCACATTCATTGGACTTCATTTACTTCGTTCATTTGCATGACGAAAACACAGTATATTATCTAATGTTAATATAAATTTCTGATTTTTAAGTTTTAGCCTATTATGTGTAATACAGCTATAAACATTATTTTACATGGACCATGATATTTATATGCTTACCTATCTCTGGAATAAATATCTAGGATTGGCATTGTCAGGTTTAAAGGCATGCAAATCTTAAACCTCACTGGTTAATGCCCAACTGTTTTGTAAATCGTTACAGAATTTACAGTCCTGCAAACAGTGGAAAGACCTTTCTGTTCCCATCTGTACTAAGACAATATGTGCATGTGCAATGAACGGTATCTTATTTGTACTTTCTGCATTATGAATGAGGACTTTTTTTTTTAAGTAGTTCATTTTTATTGTACTTTTTCCACAATTTATCCTCCCTAAACCCTCCTTCCACCTCCACCCACCCCTTCACCCCCACCACCAAAATCACTAACGTTGTGTGTCCATGAGTTCTTTCTGCTCAATACATCCACCCTCCCAAACTGCTTCCCACTTCTGTCAGCCTGCTCTCTATCAATGAGTCTGTCTCTTATTTTGCTTATTAGCTTAGTTTGTTCATTAGATTCCACATATGCATGAAATCAGGTGACACTTGTCTTTCTCTGGCTTATTTCACTTAACATAAAGTTCGCCAGGTCCATCCATGCTGTCACAAAAGGTAAAATATTTTCTTCTTTACATTTACACAATGGAATACTACTTGGCTTTAAAAAAAAAAAAAAAACAGTATGAGAACATTTCTTGTGTATTAGCCATTTGGATTTTCTCACCTGTGAAATGCCTGGCTTTTTTTGTTTTGTTTTATTAGATCTTTTTAGACAGAGGGGAAAGAAGGGAGAGGGAGAAACACGAATGTGTGGTTGCCTCTCACGTACCCCCCTATTGGGGACCTGGCCTGCAACCTAGGAATGTGCCCTGACTGGGAGTCAAACTGGTGATGTTTTGGTTCGCAGGCTAGCACTCAATCTACTGCACCATACCAGCCAGGGCGAAATGCCTATTTTTCTATAGGGATGTTTGATTATTCTGATTTTTTAGTTCTTTTTGTATTCTGGATATCAGTCCTTCTCAGTAACATATATTGCAAACACGTATTCTGTGACTTCCACTCTTACTTTCTTTTCAAAATTAGTAGTTCTTAATTTTAATGTAGATTTATCAGTCTTTTCCACTATAATGATCTTAAATGTGTTAACATGTTTAAGCAATCTTTTCCAACCCAACAGATTAGGATAACCTACTATATTATCTAGTAAAATCTTTATAGTTTTACCTTTCAGATTTAGCTCTAAAATTCCCTTGGAACTCTTTTTATAGAGTATAAAGAAGAAATTAAGTTTCCTTTCTCTTCTTTTTTTAAAAATAAAGATACCCACTTTTCTCAGAACCATTTACTGAGCAGACTCTTTTCCTACCATTTTAAGTGTCACTTTTATCTGTTGGTGGGTTTCCAATTGTGATCCATTCCTTCTCTTCAGTACACCAAGAGTTCTAATATCTCATTGTCTTGATTTCTACAGCTTTATAATTAACCTCGTTTCTCAGAGAGGAAGTCCTTGTATTTCTTCAACTGTTTGGTTATTTTTAACCCTTTGTATTTCCATATAAATTCTGGGAATAATTTATCATGTTACATACACACACACACATACACCCCTGTCAGTATTTTGACTGGCTTTGTTTGAATTTATAGTTTAATTTGGGTAAACTTATTTTTCAATACCAAAGTATCCTTAAGTACTTCAATAATTTTTATGCTAATGTAACATATAACTTAAAAAAAAAAGTACTTTCAACCTATTTATGGCCAATATGCAATTGATATTTGTATATTGGTTTTTGTATCAGACTTGAATGACTATCTGTGTACATCCAATAATGTTTCTAATATCATGCCTTTTGTCTATTTGTCTCTCTTGAAACCCCACACTTTTGGAGAGAATCACAGCTCCATTCCCAACAAAATGATAAAAACAGTATCACTTCTAATAGAAAAATGCATACATAAACATAATTTTATATAACTATCATAGAATTCACTATTCCCATTCTGCAAAGTTGATTCCAGATTAAAAAATCCTATCCTACACATAATAATGCTTAAAAATATTAATGGAGGAAGGAAAAAGCAAATAAATATGCAAGCATATACACAACAGAGCAGAGGTTAATGCAGGTGCTCATACTGGTCTATGAAAATTTGTCTAAAGAAACTGTAAAACAGGAAACATAAAATAACCTTGGGTTTTAAGTATTTATTTACAAAGTTCTTACTAATACAACTGCTTTTAAAATATAGTAATGAAGGATCATATACAATTTAAAAGTGGCAAATATGTGGTACAGAAAAAAATCTATAAAGTCAGTTAAAGTATTAAAGAAAATAACTGAGAATTGTTAAATGACAATGAAATGTTTGTAGTGCTCCCTAAACAGAGAGGTAATAAAAATGCATTTATTCATGAGAACTTGATTATCTTGTATTACTGATTATAAAAAAAAAAATTGTGAAAAATAACATCAAAGCTTGAAAAATATTTTACAACAACAAATAAATGTATTTCAATTTTACATTTAGTTATGGAACCACAATAAAAAGTTGACCATACACATACCTATGTATTTATAACAGGTTAGTAAAACTGATGCCAACTTTTAGGGTTATTTTGTAAAGAGTACAAACAGTCTTTACCACAATTTCCGTGCGGTCATTCTTCAAAATAAAATTCCACACATCATCAAACTAAATCAAGATTTACTAGTGGCTAAAAATTACCATAAATATATATGTCTCTGAAATAGCTACAAGTATACACCAATATCATGTCTGTGCAAAATATACATTATTTTTTAATCTCTCAGTCCTTATCTCAATTTGCAAAAGTATTTTGAAACAATCTCCTTTAACTGCTATTCTTTTTAATAAGGGAAAATCTTTCTAAATCCACACACTAGATATTAAAAAATACTTGAGAATAAAACAAAACTGCAAAAGCAGCAATTATGTAAGTTTTCAAACAGCACGTGTGAAACAAGACCCCACTATTTAGTCAGATATCTGGTTTTTCTCTAGTTAAGTACTGTGATATCACTTAATTCTGCACAAATTGAGATACAGAAGTTTGTATTTCCAAAATTCATTCATGAACAGTATATAAAGAATTAGCAACAATATTTGGCATAGACCAATAAAATTTATTTACTGTATGTATTAGGTTGCAAAGTTACCAGTATCATGAATAACTTAAGATACTGGCCTTCAAATGAAGTATTTGAGCAAAGAGAAAAATTACATCAAAATCAATAAAAATTTTTAATAAATTAACTTGAAAAGTGTAAGAGGTTAACCTTATTCTCTCAAGAAGAAAATCAAATGGCATAGTTTAGTGTTATCTCCTTTACAGCTTTCACCAAGTGCTAATTAAAAGTACCATTTAAGTAAGTTTCTTATTTGCATATGAGGTGTTAAGTGTCTGTAAGTAAAGATTTTTGAAGCTTCATATCAAATGAGTTGTAGATCTACTTAAAGCATAACTTCTCCTTTCAAAGAAGGAAGGAAGGCTGACAAGTGAGGGAGATGGGATACCCTGTAAAGACAAGACAAATATTTTATATTAAAAAATTTTCTTTTAAAAAATTATAACATACAGTTTAGCATCATGCATATCATTTTTACATTCTGCAAAATACCATAACAATTAATTAAAAGACATCTGAAAATCCTAAACTCTTTAAACAAATAAATGTAAAATTGGAGGGGGGAGAAACATAATTAAAAGTATTTCATCATTCTGAAAACCAAAAACAAATGGATATACTGGTTAACTACATATCAATTCAATGGAATAGATATTGGCTTACTGGTAGTAGTGGTGCTTAACTTATATACGATATAAATGATTCAGTTTTTCAGGTTATTAAAAAGTTGTAAATCAGTAAACAACTTTTGAGGCAAAAAGACAAACCCTAGTGGTTTCTTCTAAACTTAATCATAAAGGGGAATTAAGAAGAGAAATTACTTCGTGAGGAATAATTTTCTAAAGTAAAAAGTCGTTCACTCCTAAATAAGTTTCATATTATGTGTGCAACCCATATGTATGTATTGTATTTGTGTGTATAATTTTGTCCCATATAAAAACTGAGCAAAACATAAGCACTTTTGATGACTGCAATTAGGTTACTAAACTGTCTAAATTTGTTGTTTCAGAGGTTAAAGTTAAATATCATCAGAATTTTTAACAGTGAAAAGCAGCATACACAAGAATACCAAAAATTCAACAGTGGGTGTAAATCAAAATGAATTACAAAGAAAGTTACTGTTTTATTTTCACATATATAAAAGGCTAAGTGTAACTAAAACTTAGAACAAACAAGGTAGTAAAATGAAGTGTTTAAAGAGCTGTGTTGAAAAAGTATTACCATTCAAAACAATGATTTAAGTAAAAAGTATAAAAGTTTATTTTCCTCAAGTAAGATGTTTTATGATTTGCTATATTAAAAGCATAAATTTTATAAAATGCCATAAATCTAAGATTAAGAATCAGATTTGGAATATGAATCCACTTTACAGGGCAATTATTACTATTGCTTAAAATGACCACTTTTATAAATAAGAAAATTTCTAGTAGTACTGATTTTTTTCTGGACTTGAGCATAAATTACCTTCAAAAATATTTTTATGTGCCAAAATGCAAAGAAACTCTATTAAGCCTAGTTGTTGTGAATTCAAAGCAGTTATGAAGTTGTGAATTCAAAAGTCCCACCCACTTAAAAAGTAATTTAGTGGAAAAAGAATATTTTTTTCACAAATACAAATTTCAAATAGCTAATAAGCTCACATTTAAACTTCATGAGGCTTGTTTCCATTACTGGTTGACATATCTCCTAATTCTTCACAAATATCAAAGATGACTTGAATAGAACTTTTTTGGAAATTTGAAAAACCAGTATTTCCTTTTAGTGTCTCTGACAAACTAGCTCGTGAGGCAGAATGACGTATAAGTGGAAACCAGAAGTTTTGAGAGCGCCCACCAGTAGAGTTTGAGCGCTGAGCATAGACATGCTTAGTAAATCCAATTTTATTGCTTGTGGAAACTGAACGGATAATCTGTTAGAACAGAAATAAGCATTGGAAAAGAGGACATAAATGTCTAAAAGATATTTTAGATACTTCTTATTTATATTGTCTACATAAAAGTGACAAAACCATAAATACAAATTAACTTTCTAAAAATATCCTATAAAAGCCAATTACCTTCATTTGAAAAGCAATGTTTATAGTAGTTACTTATAGATGCAGGAAATATACAAGAGATGGTTCTTTGACCTTCAGAAAGCTTATAGTCTGATTTTAATACAGAAATTCCTACTGCATTTTGTCAATTTTAATATTTTTCATTGATCAAATTTCTTTGCATATATTTATATTATCAGCTAAGTACAACTTTTCTCCTGTTGGAAGGTTAACCTTGACCAAGTATCTATATAAACATGCTCGATATTGCTGTAACTCTTTGATGTATTAACTCAAGACTTAACTAGCTTTAAAAAAGTAAGTTATTAAACATGGCATGCCTTATCTAAATTTTACAGAACAGGTAACCACTTACAAAACACTACAGTAGCCAGGGTGGGGACTATCCACCATAACCCTCCCAGTTAGGAATTTGTGATTTATTACAACACGCCTTTTTCATCCACAAGATCCAATGTGAACAGTTCAAGGACATTGGTGGTGCAAGGAACAGCCCTGTGCAAAAGCCTCTGGGTGGAGTGAGCTTAGCATTTTCTAAGGAAAGCAAGAAAGCCAGGATGGCCGGAACTGGGTAGGGGGAGAGGACATGAGTGGGAGGAAACTGAAGAGGAGGGAGGGCAGGGCAGAGGTGCGGGGGTGGGGGGTGGGACAGAGAACGTTGCTTCGGAGGGGCTTGACAGTCTGAGGGTGGAGGAAGACTAATGAGGGTTTAGCTGGGAACAGGGGTTCTCCCTGGAAGCCAAGGGGAGTGTGAATGGGAGGATGAAAGAGGATGGGGACAGGAGCAAAAAAAAAAAATAAAGAAAAGAAAACCACTAGAGCACACACTGCATGCTAAGGGCTGTCCAAAGGACTTTGTACAAACTAACATATAATCTTTACAACTACTACTTCAGATTCATTTTACAGATAATGAAACTGAAAATTCCCAACAGCCTTCCAGTTAGTAAATAGCTGAGCTAGGAATGAACACATGAGTTCTAGTGTTCGTATCCTTAGCCACTACTCAAATGGCCTCACTATATAATTACATCAATATGGACGTGAGTGTGTGTATTTGGTCCTTACATTAAGAGAGGGTAAGTACTTTTAATCTGTCTTCCCTCATTGGCAGAATGGTTTTAAGGGAATAAGAAACTTGCTAAAAGGACATATGACAGTCACTTGTAGGTTAGGTTATTAATTTTACAAAAATACATCACTCATAGACTTAGTGACAGTAACAAATGTTAGAAATGTCCTTAATATTAATTGTCTAATAATATTGACACCATAGGAAATTTGGATTTTTCAGAAAACATTTAAAAATATAAATATAAATTTGGAAACTAAATCATCCTTAGACATCCACAGTTTCAGAGATTATATTCTACTCATCACAGAAATAGTAAAAGGAATAAAACTCAGTCTCTGTTATACAAGTATGGACAAAAGTAGTTTTACAGTTGTTCATATGGAAAATAATACCATACTTAAGAAATTATAAGAATAAACTGTTGTGTGAACTCATAACTATAAACCTACTTTTGCCCACCCCTGCATTATTGGAAAAAATGTGTATAAACAGAACCAATGCTTCTTATTATAGTAAAGCAATAGGCCAGATTGAAACGTTTTTTCTTTAGAGATTTTAGAACATATCTCAATCCAAATAAAATTTCTTATCAAATACACTACATTTAAAGTATGTCCTTATCTCTATTTCATTGAGTGAGGTTTTCTCAGTTACCTTTACCCAATAAAAGATGTTAGAAGAGATACAGTAAAAAATGATGGAGATATTAGATTTCCATCTTTAAAAGTTAGAAAATTCCCTATTTACTCCATAAAATAGAGTAAGTCATTTAGCCCATTTAATCAAAGTCACTTACTGCTAATGACGATGTGCTAGACAGGCGACTCAGTGCACGCTTGTCACCACTGTGAGGACTTCTTCCCTCCACTGAACTTTGGGATGGCATAAGAGTCCTTCGAAGAGCTCTTTTTGGAGTTTTGGAGAAAGAGAATGCTCTTGTAACCTAGAGTTAAAAAACAGTTATAATTAAGCCTATATAAATTTAACATAACTTATAAGAACAATTATAACAAAGCCAAATAACATCCAAAGTTTTTGTCCATATAGTACATAACAGAATGAGAATCTCTTCGAACAAAGCACTGAGCAAATGTTGAACGGTGAAGTCCTCACTCAGCATCATGGTCATAAACAGGTTCTTTGACATCACATGAAAGGACACACAGTGAAACCAAATTTACTGATATAAACAATTAAGTCCCTATACCGTGTCATCAACATTATAATCAAATGACGTTGAACATTATTCAAAAGCCTGCTGTCCACTTGCATTCATAGAGCGCTAGAGTCAAATGTGTAAAAGAAGGGACAAGCATAAACATGACATGGGAGAGAAGAAATTTAGGGTTTTTTTGTCTGATTCCGCTAAAATTTAGTTGTGATCTTTAATCCAAAGCCATTGGAACCTTGATTTCTTTACTGAAAAAGTGAAGGAGTTCATTTGTCTCATCATTTAACATGTTTAACTAGTATATATCATACAGGTTAATTGCTGGGAAATACAAAGATGATTAAGTACAAGGCTTTCCCTCAAAAGCAAAAACAAAAAAAATTTGTAAATCCAGCAATAGACTTTAGCTGAAATTTCAACCTGGACAATTAAAATTCTAGTTCTGCTATTAAAAAGCCCTATTATCAACATTCTTACACAGTCTTCAGCAACCCTGATAAGGTAAACAGGGAAGTTATCTTCATTACAAGACTGAAACACACTATGGTCAGGAATAGATCCCATGTCTTCTGTCAATTGCCCTTTGCTGAACAATATCTGAAGCAATATTTAAGATGAATGCACACATATCTCTATCTAAAACACCATCAGTACATTTCTATTGAAGTGGAGTTCACAGAAGTATCACTATAACAAAAATAGGAAGGATAACGGGTTGTTACAGTTACTGTGCCAAAGAATTCACAAAACTAAAACTATCATCTCTGTGCGCCATGCCTATCCCAAAACTAACACTACTTTAGACTACCTTTACACTGGTGTTTATGGCAATGTTATTTTAATATACTCTGAAAAATACTGTTTGGGAACATGTTTAAAAATAATGCCACTAGGGCTTACCTTTTTTGAAGTCTTTCTTATTGCTCTAGATGCTCTACTCAATGTACTATCCATATCTTTTGTATTTATTTCAAAGGTTTCTGGATCAGCAATGTAAATAAGATTCTCCTGTTGAAAAATAAACATTTTTCTTATTTTAAAATAAAATTTAAAAAATACACTATTGTTTTTAAAGACCAAACCTTTAAGCACTTATCTACATAGGGGAGTATATGTAAATGAAACTATTCAGTATTTTGTATGTGTTTGACATAATTTCTATTCTAAAATGTACTAATTTAAGATAGTAGAAAATAAACACTCAGTAAATAAAAAATTAATTACAAGGACAACAGACATGAATGCAACTCAAAAAGAAAACTTAATATAAAATCTTACTAACAAACCTAAAACTAACAAGTTAGAAAATTAGCATAATTTATATGGTTAAAAATAACGTCTGCAACAAAACCAATATCACAAACAATTTCCTTGAGTAAAATCTGAAATTTAAATTTACACTTTTTCCTTTCCTACTTTTTCCTTTCACCCTCTATTAACATCTAGAGGAATTCTAAATTGGAGGTTCTGCAGGTGTGATCAAGAGTTTCTAGAATTGGCAATGCATGGAAATCAGGAGGTATACAACCCCCTGATATTATGTGCAAAATTCTGTGTGTACATAAGTGCAAAGGATGTTATTCTGAGGAGGAGGTTTATATTTTAAATCACATTCTGAAAGGAGCCAAAGAGTTCATGAAGAACCGGTAACTAAAATTAACCTTAAGTGAAACAAACTCCAAGCAATTTAACTATTAGTTGCTCAGATTATGCTTGGTCTTTCAGAAGAAAGCAAGTTAAACCAAATGTTTTTTGCATACTCCTATAACCAATTTTCACTTTAAGTATATAAATCTAGGCCATGAACTGGTAAGCTGCCGCACTACTCTAGCACTGTAGGACTGACTGTGCTCCAGCACTATCATTCTACTGCTGGAGAATTTTACACAATCTTGTGAATGGTGGTTTTTCTGAAAACTTTCTCATTGGCAAAAATGTAGAAAATACCTAGTATACCTAACCCATTGTAATCATAAGGCTAAAACAAAATAGTGCACAGCAGTTCTCTGAAAAGAAATGTTAAACTCCTTTATAAACACAAGGTGTTGAATATTACAATCGATAAGCACTTGCTTTGGCTCTTCACCACTAACCTCCACATAGACAGCCTTAGTTTTGCTAAAGCTTCTTTAATTTCATTAAAACAACCAAATCCACCCTGCCTGCTCTAGACACTCTCTTTTCCACTCGATCTACTTGCTAAATGACTCACAGTTGCTTATCTAATCCCACTCAGGTAACAGTACTTACAATTATCAGTATCTTTTAAATATAATGTTATAACTTTTTCGAGTTTCTTTTTTAAAATCACATTGTTATGAGAAATTTGGAAGAAAATTTTTAAATAAAATCACCCACAAACTCTACTCACCATTTACTATTTACATTTTGATATAATCCTATCAGATATTTTCCTACATGCATAAAATATTTCAACAAAATTAGCTGTACACTTCGGTATTTTTTCTCCATGTCTTTAAATACTTAAAAGAATTACCCTTAATGAACAGCTTATAAAAATCTCTTTTGATTATACTAGAATTAATTTTATTATTTGACTATTTTTGAACACTTAAAGTGTTTCAAAACACAATAGTATGAAAAAGAAAAAAATACTTAGGAATAATTTAACCAAGGAAATGAAAGACACACTGTAAACAACAGTGTTATTGCTTAAAGAAATTAAAGGAGACACAAACAGATGGGAAAACATCCTATATTGCTGAACTGAAAGATTCAATATTGTTAAGAGGTCATTACTACCCAAAGCAATCTACACATTCAATGAAATCTCTCTGATTTTTTTTTTCAGGAAAAGAAAAATTCATTTTAAAATTCATATGAAATCTCAAGGGACTCCAAATAACAAAAATAATCTTTAAAAAAAAAGAAAAAATCAGAGTTGAAAGTCTCAAACTTCCTAATTTCAAAATTTACTATAAAGCTACTATAATCAAAACAGTAAGGTACTGATATAAGAAATTAAACAGAATGGAATAAATTAGAATACAGAACCCAGAAATAATGAAACAGAATAGAAAACCCATAAATAAACCCTCACATAGTCAAATGATTTGACAAGGGCATCAAAACTATTCCAAGGAAAAAGGACAGTTTTTTCAACATCTAGATATCTGCAAGCAAAAAACAATAACGTTGGACTCTTACCTTATACCATATATAAAAAGTCAAAATGGATTAAATATCTAAATATAAGAGCTAAAATTATAAAAATTCTTAGAAGAAACACAGGGAAAAAGTTCCAAGGCAATGGATTTAGCAGTCATTTCTTTGTTAATACCAGTGGCAAAATCCAAAGAAAAAATAGACAAAATGCGCTTCATGAAAATTAAAAAATTGTGTATATAAGACACACTATCAAAGAGTAACATGGCAACTCACAGAATGGGAATAAGTGTTTGTAAATCATATATCTGATATGGGATTAATATCCACAATATTAATATTTAATTAATTTAATTAATATTCCTAAAACAAAAAAATTCAATATTCACCACCTACATTTTCTTATAGGTTTTTGAATTGGCTTTACTTTTGACTTTTAATTCCTGAATCTACTTTTAGGAATTATATGGTTAGGATATACCATCTAATTTTCTCTAAGTACTTAACAAAATACCTTAGTACCATGTGTTAACAATCTCATTAAATCATTAAGGTTCTACATTTATCATACAATAAAGTCTCACATCAAGGTCCTCTATCCTTCCCATTGATCCACCTAAAAATTTCTGAATTGCTGTAAAGTGTTCTGATCATCCTAACTTGAAAGATACAATTTAATATCTCATAAAGAAAGTACTATTTTCTAAATTTTCTTGTTGCTTTTTTTAAAAAAGAAAATCATCTTTGAAATCATTCTGTCATATTCCAAATATTTCCTATAGGATTTTATAAGCATATCAATAAATCGCCATCTTTATGGCTGGTCAGTATCCTCACTGAGGAACATTATAGGTCTCTTTGTAAAGTACTGTAGTTTTCTTAAAATAATTTCATTTGTTCCTTACAAGGCTATTCCTAGAGTTATACTAGAATTTCCTAAATTTATACCAAATTTTATTGAAAAGATGTGTGGGGTGGGGGTGTCATTATTTCCTACACTTTCTAGTTGGTTACTGCTGACAAAGATGAAAACTATTTGTATGCATTTATATTTATTTGACTAGTAGTTTTCAATTAGTTCCTACCAATTATCTAGACAATCACATAAAATGTAGCCTTAGCTGGTGTTGCTCAGAGACAGAGCACCAGCCTGTGAACCAAGAGGTCACCAGTTCAATTCCCAGTCACAGCACATGCCTGGGCCGCAGTGGTCCCCGGTTGGGGGCTAGCAAGAGACAACTGATCCATGTATCTCTTATACGTGCATGTTTCTCTCCTTCTCTTTATCCTTCCCTTCCCTGCTTCCTAAAAAAAAGTAAGTAAATAAAAAATGTTTAAAAAAATATAAAAACCACTGAATAGTTAACATCTCTTGCCAATCCACGGGCAACAAAGCAGCCAGGACTGTGATACAAGCTCTGCCTAACCCCGAGTCTCCCTGCACTATCTTAATGTTTTGCATTAACATTCCTATTTCTACACTGCTATACATATGGCACTATAAACTAAGCACAGCTTCAACTTTAGTTTTATGAACTTAATTTTCTTTTCATTTCATTCCATTTTCAATTTAATTTCATTTCAATTTGGATTTCATCCAATCAATAAATATATACTAAAAATCTACTATTTGATAGGTATTTTTTATGATCCTAAACATAGAGACAAATTTTTTTAAAAAGCTCTGACACAGAATCATTTTTTCTATTATGTCATATTTTCAAACTACCAGGTAATTTATCAATGCTCAATCTGAATTGGTCAACTTACGACATTTTTTTAAAACTGAGAGCTGAAAAATTCAAAAGAATTGTCAGAAAACAATTGGAGACAGTAAGATAATCAATTTAATAAAAACAATGGATACAAAATTAACATCCATATATCATCTTTATAGATTCACCTACACAGAAAACAAATTAAACAGCTAAACTCTCTCATTTGTCATTGTGTCCCCTCCCTTAGCCTGTACCTCAGTGATTTCCTCAAACTCTGTAATCATGTTAATAGCTTAAGAGTTTCTGATTTGGTCAAACTGAAGTGGTCCCAATAATAGACATTTATATTAACAACTTAATATGTATAGCTAATAATCAGCAGAATAATTATAATTTTAAAAAATCATATTAACTCCATTATAAATATTATTGGCTCAGAAGTGCAACTCTTCTTATATGTGTTCTGTCTTTAGTCAATTATTCCTCATGTAGTTAGAAATTCTAGTTCTACAATACTGAATATTATTGAATATTAAATGAATATTGCTACTATTAAGTAGCCAGTGGTGATTTCATCAAGATGTACAGATAAGTTTGATTTTTTTATAGAACTATAAATAATTAGTGGTAAAAGTACTGAAATGCAGCATAAGATATTTAATTATCTAGTTATTTCTAAAATATTCAAAGTGGAAGAGGAGAGTGTAACATTGTGTAAGTTTGTTAATAGACTTACACTTTTGATATCAGAGGTCAGAAATCTGTAATGGCTTCAGCAAAGCTATGATCTGACCTCAGGTGATATATGAGCTTTAAGAGTACAGACAATGCAACTGAAGGTTACATGCTGGCAAGAGACCAAAAATACATAAGTATTCTGAGAAAAAAATTTCAATAGATTAATACTATAACCTTTAAATCTGAAATAACAGAATATGGGGCATCATATCCATGAGGAGAAAAACTATTGAGAGGGTTTAACCAAGAATAAGGATACCTAGAATCTAATGTCAGTTTTATTCTCTCGGCCTTAGTTTCACATGTAAAATAATGATACTAGATTAAGTGTTCTTTCAGCCTGAAAATTTTAATTCTTAAGCCATTTACAAATGGGCATGACAAATGAAATTAGTCTACAATAAAATAGCTATACTTATTTTACTCTTAATTATTTAAGCTCTAATTATTTAGGGTACCAACAGATACATTTTAGGAGGACAAAAACTACTGATTCAAAGAATCAAGAGATTTTTTTACCTTTTACATCTTTTGTGTATATACACACATTTAAAAATGCTTTCTCATCAACATGGCAAATGTTCTCAAATGATAACACAGTGACTCGGTTTTTTAAAAAATTTACTATATGCAGTATTTTAAATGTGCCAGAGCTCAACTGAAGTCAACAAATATGTGAATTTACAGACACATTTCTTAGTCACAAAATTTCACAACTTGAAAAAATTTTGTTTAGGACAGTATGAATCAGGACATAGTTAAATGTTTGCTGCCATCTTGTGGCTAAGTTTACTTTATGAAATTTGTTTCATTAGTTGAGTTCTAGCATTATTAGCCATCTTATGGCTAGTAAGTCAATAGACTGCATTTTAAGGAAATTTTTCCATTAACTGAGGGTCAAATGATGGCTCTTCTAAAGCCATTACAGATCTAACCACTAATATCAAAAGTATAATTCTATTAATAAATGAAGGTTGATAATAAATCTATGTCATTTGTGCAAAGATGAGAGTCTATCTATCATGTCTCCCATGTATGATGAAATTAAATTATTTTAAGGGGCCTGTATTTTATCAAAGTGCTACTACAGGCTACCTGACTTCTGGTAAATCACTTAACTGTGATAATTTGGATTTCTTCATGTATCTTCACTTTTACCTGTATAGGATAATTATATATACTATATGTATATATTCGTAATGGCATTTGATTTTAAGAGGCTGGGCAAAGAAAACAAGATTGGCTACTTGCTTGATAGGAAAACCAACTTACTATAACTAATCTATTGCTTTCAGTTAGATTAAAAAACAAAAAACAAAAAACAAAACAAAGCACAAAACCCCAGCAGAATAGAATAACCTCTATTCTACAAACAGCCAGGTTGAAGACCATCAATGAAAATTGCAGGGTACATTAAAAGTCCCAAAAGGCCTCACTAAAGCAGAAACATAGAAACTATAAGGTTATGAGGGACTTTTTGTAAACCAGTAACTCAAAAGAAATGTTTCATATATCTATACTTTTAAAAATTATTTTCCAAAACAACTTATTAAACCAGTTTTTCTCAATATACACAAAACTAAAACTCTCCTATATTTGTAATTAATAAGTCATTAGAAATATACAGGTTTAGCTTGAATGCAATGCCATGGAGTTAACTTTTCATTATAATAGTAGATTAAGAACTTACGGCATCTGCTTTACAAATGGTGTTCGCTACATGTCGACACAGCATCTTTAGCCAGTTTTCTTTTGGAAGTTCCTCTGATGTCATCTGGAAACTGAGCAGCACATTTGCCTGCTCTGTTGGTGGCCTCACAAGCAAGGCAAAAGCATTATGGCAATCTAGGGTTCCAGAATCATAAACATTGTTACTCTTGGAAAATGACAGATTAATGCAAGTTTAGTTCCCTCAGACCAACAATATTCCAATTTAAAAAATCTCTTCACTATCCTTCCCATCCCCTCTATTTTAAATTGGACAAAGAAAATCACCGTATTACATCGAAACATTAGAATTATAGCAGTACCATATGAGGAACCAACAATGACAGTCTGACATTACATAAACAGTATTTTTCAAGACATTTAATATTTTGTATGATGGAGGTTTTAAACAATTAGAATGAACCATTATGTATAATCTTAGAATGTGATGTATAAAAATGACTACAGGAATAATTTAAACATGCAACCGACCTAAATCAAGTTCAAAAAAATAAAATGTCCAAATATTAAAATTGTTACAACCCTGGCAGGTGTGGCTCAGTGGATTGAGAACTGACCTGCAAACCAAAGGGTCACCAGTTCAATTCCTAGCCAGGGCACATGCTTAGGTTACAGGCCAGGTCCCCAGCAGGGAGCACGTGAGAGGCAACTACACACTGATATTACTTTCCCTCTCTTCCCCTCTCTTTAAAAATAAATAAAATCTTTAAAAAATAAAAAAATAAAATTGTTACAAAATGTTTTGTGACCGAGATGCAGAACCTATTTTAAACAATGAAGTCTTCCATTATTATAATATAAAACTATGGAAATGATGTAAAATAAATTTACTATATAACCCTTAATAGCTCAGACTTTGACAAGTTGAGTAAAGATAAGTTACTGTTCAAATTTTCTTTAATTGTTTCTATTAACTCAAAGCCTTCCACATTAGAGGACAGGATCAGTAATGGGACCTGCTTACATTGTAAGAACATATGCCTAACATCCAAAATACGGCCATGCAGACACGTCACTAGGTACTAGTTAAATATACAATACTGTTTTGGGTAGGTATAAACTTTTGGCAATTTCAGGCCCTCAGAGACCCTCCCAAATACTACCAAAGTTGAGAGTAAAGGCTTCCCTTACTATACATTTAACTCCATGTCAAGAATCCCACAGTTACTTTGGGTGTATTTGCTCATGCACATCTATTGCTGGTCACAGTCTAATCGCATCCTTAGCAATGCAGCCACTGACAGCAGGGAAGGTGTTAAGACGTGGAGCACAGGTAACAGACTGGTAATTTCTTTTGAATTCTGAAGAAATTAAAAGTTTGGTATGGGAACAGGCTAGATTAAGGTAATATTTTGACATGTAACGAGCCATATAAGGGATAAAGATATTCCTTAAATGGTTACATGTCAAAATGAGATAGCACTTCTATTTGAAAAATATCAAAAATAAAGTCAGTTCCTAAAGATGGAGCTGGGATAGAAGTATAAAAAGAATTACTTTACCAGAACTAACCAATTATACATAAAGATAATTTTGCATTTATACATAAAACATATGAAAGTGAATCAAACCTACCAATGAATAATTTTATTGGCCAATAAGCATACCTTCTGTCTCTCTGATGTCCAGCACTTTCTTGATTTGAGAAAGAGGCATTAGATGAATATGCTTAAGAGGAGCTGGGGGTCGGGTATGGCCATGAGGACTCCTAAAAGTGCCAATAACCTTGTGGCGTTTCCTTGCTATCTGATTATAGAAAAAAATAAGACACTGTAAGTAATATGAATAAAAACAAGACCAAATAATAAAAAATAAAATGGTACTAATCATATAAGTCAATATGCAGCTCATTTGGCTATTAGTCATTCCAGAATTACCATGGGATAAGAAGCTATGTAAAAAAAATTCATACATGTGAACTGTGTAACAGAAATGCTCATGTTTATATAAGAGTTCAAAAGTCAAGAAACCAGGCCAAGGGACAGGATCTATGAAAAAAATCCCAGAGGTGTGAAAAAACTTAGAAGCACTGTGAGAACTCAGAGGATTAAAGAACTGAGGAATCTTCTTGAGTTCAGGAAAAAAAAAATAGTTGCTCTGGGATCTCTGTATTGGGTTAAAAAGATCAGTGACATCAGTTTAAGAGAATTCATGATTACCTCAGATCCTGAGAACACAGGAGTTAAATAACACAGAAATGGTTCTACCTCTCATATTTTCATACTATTGAGAAAGATCTAAAGGGTAACTATACAATACACTGAACAAATGATACAAATTATATACTCAAGGTGCTGTGTTAAAATATAATTTTACCTATACTAGGGATTCATGCAAAAGGAAGAGATAGCAAAGGAATGCTGGAAAAGCCAGGAGCAAAATCAGAAAGGAGCCTGTGATTTACAATGTACTAAAGTTCTGTGAATTTTATAAAGTCTTTGAAGTTATTATTTTCATTTCCACGAAAGCCTGTTATGTCATTTAGCTTTTTAAAAAGAACATGCCTTTTGAGATTCTAATCATCAACGAAAAGATATTCTCAAAAAATCATCTAGATTAGGTTACTTAATTAATTGAAATTAACTGGTCACCACGATAACTTTAATAAAGTATGGCTGAAAAGTATACCTATCTGTGTTGACCAATTAGAAAAGACCAAAAGGCAGTCAATACCATATTCACATTGAGCAGGTACATGACACAGATCTATTATATATTAAATATTAAAAGTTCACTTACATTAATAGAGTGAAAATAAGTAATAAAGACTCTAAATATTTTCACTAATATTTACATATATTTTACATCAAGTTTAAAAAAACAAAACACCAATAAAATAAAAAAGGAAAAAATATATTCTAAAATACTAAATTAATTTAGATTCAGTAAAATCTGCTATATTTAAGGGAAATCATAAATTTCATCATACTCTTCATTCCCAATTTGCCTTGAGGCTTGGGTTTTATGTTCATTCGTTTTTTTTAGACAAACAAGCTAAAGAATAAGAGTTTAAGATTATAAATCTTTAAATTCAAATTTAATGTTAAAAATAGAGCTCTTTCAGTTACTGAGATTCTGAGACAAAGAAAGAGTAGAACAAAAAGTTACTGGTAAATGAAATGAGAGGCCAGAGTATCACATAATCGACTGAAAGCTACAGGGAATGACAAATGGCAGGAATTAAAGTGGAAGGTAAGTCAATGAGCCAGCTACAGAAAGCATCATGGAATTTGAAGGGGATATAGGATCAAAAATTTAAAGTTAACCATAACTCTCTCAAGATTAAAAACTAGAATGGATTAGCAGTGAAGTACAGATAGATAGCCAACTAATTAGATGAACAGAGCCAGTTGACCTAGGCACGTCAACAGGAAAAACCTAAAAAAACTTTAATAGAAGCTAACAAACAGAAGTACCAACAAACTATGGACAAACAGAACTCCATAACAATGCAAAATGAGATGAATATGATCCATAATTGATTCCACCTAGCTCCTGTTCTCAAAAGCAGAGCAGCCTAAATTTCTTTTATGGGATAGAAAAGAAGTTCTGAATTATCTGCCTCATGATTTCTTATAACTTTCTCAGTTCCGGGTATGATCAATTGTGTACAGTATTTTCACTCTTCTGCGTGTTGTAACATTTCTGGAAAAATGCAAATATCAATTTTCAGTAACCTCACAATAGCAAAACTCTGCTCTTAACACAAGTGAACTTCTGGTGACTGGGCATGATTTACTCTCTAAGATTCCCTTGTATTTTATATTAATATATGTGATACAAGAGCACAACACTAGAAAACAATTAGAAAAGGAAAAAAAGAAAGAGGTATAGTCTTTTTGAAAGGATAATCACTGCAATGACAGAGTGATTTTTTTTTTAACATCATTTAAAAAATAAGCTTTTTATTCTAAGAAACCCAAAACACTAACTTGAAAGAATATATGCATCCCTATGTTCACTGCGGTGTTAGTTACGATAGCCAATATCTGGAAGAAGCCCAAGTGTTCAGTAAATGAGTGGATAAAAAAGCTGTGGTGCATTTACACACTGGAATACTACTCAGCCATAAAAAAGGAAATTTTACCCTTTGCAACAGCAGTGATGGACTTGGAGAGCATTATGTTAACTAAGTAAATAATAAGCCAGTCAGAGAAAGACAAGTACCATATGACTTCCCTTCATGTGGAACCTGATGAACAAAAGCAACTAATGAGCAAAATAGAGAAAGAGCAGGCTGACAGCTGGGGGTAAGGTGGCAGGTACTGGGTGACAGGATTGAGAGACTGAACTGAAGAAAAAACTCACAGACCACAGACAACAATGAGTGACTGCTGGGAGGAGGGGCGGGGAGAGGTAGAAGAGGACACAGGGAGGATAAATGGTGATGGATGGAGACTTGACAGGTGGTGAACACGCCATGCAGCCTAGAGAGGACATGTTGTAGAATTGTGCATCTGAAACCTGTGTAATTTTGTTAACCAGTATCGCCCCATAAGTCAGTAAAAAGAAACATAAATAAATAAATAAATCGCCCATTAAATCTCTTTATGAAAGCGGCAGAAATTTACCCAATAATAGAAATGTCAAATTGGTCTTCTGGTTAATATCCATCTTATCAAAATGAATAGTTTTATCTCCTGAGATAAAGGGAAAAATACACTCCTCTTTATCCTCCATTAGGCTATTTAAGTGTTTAAAAATACACAATCAACAGAATGAAAGAAAAGAGTTGAAAAGCACACAAACGTAGTTCAGTTTGCTTTTAGAAATAACATGGAGGAAAACCTTAACTTCGATGAGAGTTTTAAAATAGAATCATTGCATGCCATCTGATGTACTGACCACCCATACACTCTAAACCGTTAACATAAGGAAGAATCAGAGAATCATAATTCATGAGACTAAGTAACCAAGTTATCTCTCTTTTCAAGAAAATATTGACTTCTTTGATAGAAAAACCTATTTAAATTTCAAAATAAACTTGTAATTATTTTGTACATCTTTTATAAATATACATAAAAATAGGAAGTTCCTAAAACTCTTGACTTAAGCATTTATTTGCATGAAAATAAGCTAAATTTCCATTCTCACTTGAATTTGAAGTCATGAAAATTTATCATACTTCTTAATATTAGGTCCTCTCCTAAAAGCATTCCATTAATAAATAGAATTAAATCAGCAATTGGTCTCAGTCAAAAAACTGTGATTATTTAAGTTCACTTACTTTAAACTTAAATTTAATACTTTAATCAAGGCTTGGTTTTAAACATTCAAGGAAATCACACAAATCAGCGGTGTTAATATTAAGTACAACTTTACCTCCAGGCAATCGTTGAAGAGAAAGAGAGTTACTTGTTCTCCTCTGTCACAGGGGTGCTCACCTAGAGAAATTGTTTCAACTCGTTGGACTAAGCTTCGGTGAGAAGATAAAAGATTAGCCTGTATAGATTGAAAATATAAACACATCACTTGAGAATAAGGAATTATTTTTAATTATAATTTAAAAGAAAGCAGTGCCATGATTCGTTTACATTAAAATTGTAGAATCTAAGTAAGAAAGAAAAAATAAATTGACAATCAAAAATGAATACTTACTGGGCATCCATCTACTTCATAAACAATATCAAAAAATTGCTTTTGAGCTTCAGTTTTCCTCTTATCCTCATTAATATGCCTGAAAAATTGATAAGGTTATTTTTAAAACTTTAACTTTTTAAAACAACAGAATATGGAAACTGCATACAAATACATCATGTTATAATAAAAGTCCTTCCAATGAGTTAATCTTAATTCTGATTAACGGAATCAGTTAAAATATTCCCTAAAAGTATCTGCTACATTTTAAAAAATTCCATACACCCTTCAGAAAAGTACAGTTTGCTATACTCTTTGCTATATTCTCTTTTTTTTAAACTATACTCAGTATACACTTCCTAAAATACATTATATCTGTATAATCTTCATGTTAACAGGTTTAATTATAAGTTCAGTTAAGGTTTTACTAAAGTTATTCCCAAGTCATATGCTAATCATTTCACTGAAACAAAACTAAGACCACAGCTTCCAGACAAGATGAAATAAGGAAAGCAAATACCATATTTTGCCATGCATAATGTGTACTTCTTTGCCCAAATTTTTGAGGGAAAAATAAGGATGCGCGCATTATACATGGGTATAATGATTACATACCATGTGTATAATAATCCCATGTATAAATGTGTACAAAAACATGGGTGCACATTATACATGGCACCTTTGTATATGGTACCCTTCTGACTGAAGCAACTAAAAAACTGTCAAAATATAAAGAAACAAGCATTCTCAAAACACTGGAAGTCAATTCCTGTGTGACATGAAACAAACAAGGCAAGCTGGCCAACTATGTACTGTCTATAAGAGACACATTTAGATTCAAAGACAAGTAAGATGTAAGAAGAAAAATACATATTCTTTTCAAATGCTCATGGCAGTTTTTCAAAGATAGACCACATGATAGGACACCAAGCAAACCTCAGCAAATTCAGGAAAATTGAAATACCACCAAACTTTTTCTCGGACCACAAGGGATTGAAACTGGAAATCAACCTCAAAGAGAAACTTCAAAAACTTGCAAACTCATGGAGACTGAACAGTAGACTATTAAACAATGAATGGGTCAATAATGAGATAAGAGAAGAAATCAAAAAATTTCTGGAAACAAATGAAAATGAACAGACAACTGTCCAAAACCTATGCGACACAGCAAAGGCGGTCCTGAGAGGGAAGTTCATAGCAATACAGGCTTACCTAAAAAAGATAGAAACATTTCAAATAAAAGACCTAACACTACAACTTCAAGAACTGGAGAAACAACAACAAGTAAATCCCAGAGCAAGTAGAAGGAAGGAAATAGTCAAGATTAGAGCAGAACTGAATGACATAGAGACGAAAAGAACAATTCAGAGGATCAACCAAGCCAGAAGCTGGTTCTTTAAAAAGATAAATAAAATTGACAAGGCTTTAAGCAGACTCATCAAGAATGAAACGGAGAGGACCCAAAAAATAATATCAGAAATGAAAGAGGAGAAATAACAACTGATACCACAGAAATAGAAAGGATTGTCAGAAACTACTATGAACAATTATATGCCAACAAATTTGAAAATCTTGATGAAATGGACACATTTTTAGAAAAGTATAATCTTCCAACACTGAAGGAGGAAGACACAGAACGCTTGAACAGACCGATAACAGCTGGGGAAATTGAAGCAGTCATCAAGAAACTCCTGGCACACAAAAGCCCAGGGCCGGACGGTTTCACAGGAGAATTTCACAAAACATTTAAGGAAGAGCTAACTCCTGTCCTTCTCAGACTATTCCAAAGAATCCAAGAGGAGGGAAGACTCCCAGACTCTTTCTATGAGGCCAGCATCACCCTGATCCTAAAACCAGATAAAGACCCTACAAAGAAAGAAAACTACAGGCCAATTTCACTGATGAACATAGATGCTAAAATCCTCCACAAAATATTGGCAAACCGCATCCAGCAATACATTCAAAAGATTATCCACCACGATCAAGTGGGATTCATCCCGGGCATGCAGGGATGGTTCAATACATGCAAATCAGTAAACGTGATACATCACATAAATAAAAGACAAAAACCCCATGATCATCTCAATAGATGCAGAAAAAGCATTCGATAAGGTACAGCACCCATTTATGATCAAAACACTCAGCAAAATGGGAATAAATGGGGCATTCCTCAACGTAATAAAGGCCATATATGAAACACCTACAGCCAATATCATACTCAACGGGCAAAAACTGAAAGCTTTCCCACTAAGATCGGGAACACGACAAGGATGTCTGCTCACCGCATCTTTTCAACATCGTATTGGAAGTCCTAGCCACAGTGGTCAGACAAGAGAAAGAGATAAAAGGCATCCAAACAGGAAAGGAGGAAGTAAAACTATCATTGTTTGCAGATGACATGATAGTGTACATAGAGAACCCTGTAGACTCTACCAAAAAACTCCTCAACCTAATAAGTGAATTTGGCAAAACAGCAGGATACAAAGTCAACATTCAGAAATCAAAGGCATTTTTGTAAACCAGCAATGCAATAGAAGAAATCAGAGAAAAAATACCATTCGATATAGCAAGAAGGAAAATAAAGTACCTAGGCATAAATTTAACCAAAGAGGTAAAAGACCTGTACGCAGAAAACTATACAACATTGAAAAAAGAAATTAAGGAAGACACAAATAAATGGAAGCATATACCGTGCTCATGGATTGGAAGAATTAATATCATCAAAATGTCCATACTACCCAAAGCAATTTATAGATTCAACGCAATCCCTATTAAGATACCAATGACATATTTCACAGAAATAGAACAGACATTTCAAAAATTTATATGGAACCATAAACGACCCCGAATAGCCTCAGCAATTTTGAGAAAGAAAAACAAAGTAGGAGGGATCACAATACCGGACATCAAACTCTACTACAAAGCCACTATACTCAAAACAATCTGGTACTGGCACAAGAACAGACCCATAGACCAGTGGAACAGAATAGAAAGCCCAGAAATAAGCCCAGGTCTCTATGGGCATCTAATATTTGACAAAGGGGGCAGAAGCATAAAATGGAGCAATCATAGCCTCTTCAACAAATGGTGTTGGGAGAACTGGATGGCTATATGCAAAAAATTGAAATTGGATCATCAGCTGACCCCCACCATACACAAAAATAAACTCAAGATGGATAAAAGACTTAAATATAAGTCACAACACCATCAAAGTCCTAGAGAAGGACATTGGCAGGAAACTCTCAGATATCCCACGCAGCAAGTTTTTCACTGATAATGTCTCCTAAAGCAAGGGACATAAAGGAAAGAATAAACAAGTGGGACCTCATCAAAATGAGAAGCTTCTGCACGGCTAAAGAAAACATCAGCAAAATGAAAAGGGAGCCAACTCTATGGGAAAATATATTCGCTAATGATACATCAGATAGAGGTATGATCTCCAAGATATATAAAGAACTCAACTCGACTCCACTCCAAGAAGACAAACGATCCAATCAAAAAATGGGTTAAGGACCTGAGCAGACTCTTTTCCAAGGAGGAGATACAGAGGGCCCAGAGGCATTTGAACGGATGCTCAGCATCACTAGCCATCAGAGAAATGCAGATCAAAACCACCATGAGGTACCACCTCACACCGGTAAGAATGGCCATCATAAACAGATCCACAAACAACAGGTGCTGGCGAGGCTGTGGAGAAAAGGGAACCCTAGTCCACTGTTGGTGGGAATGCAGACTGGTGCAGCCACTGTGGAAAGCAGTGTGGAATTTCCTCCAAAAGCTGAAAATGGAACTGCCTTTGGATCCAGTGATTCCCCTGCTGGGACTATACCCTAAGAATACCAAAACGCCAATACAAAAGAACCTATGCACCTCAATGTTCATAGCAGCACAATTTACAATAGCCAAGTGTTGGAAGCAACCTCAATGCCCATCAGTAGATGATTGGATCAAAAAGTTATGATACATATACACAATGGAATACTACGCAGCAGAAAGAAAAAAAGAAGTACTAAACTTCAGGACAGCATGGATGGAACTGGAGAGCATTATGCTAAGCGAAATAAGCTGGAAGGGGGGAGGGAGGACAAATACCATATGATCTCACCTATAAGTGGAACCTAACCAACAATACAAAGATGCAAGGAAAATAAGACCAGCAACACTGAAAGGAAAAGAAATCAACAGAGACAAGAGGGAAGGGGGGGCGGGGGCGGGGAAAAGGAAGGGAAGGGGAAAGTCAAGGAACATATAGCAAGGTCTCATGGACAAAACCAAAGGGGAAGAGCTGAGTGAGGGAAGGGGGGAGGGGGCAAGGGAAAGTGGTGGGGGGTAGGCAGAGACAAATGTATTTGAAAAAATAAATTAAAATAAAATTAAAAAAAGAAATGTTGAATCATTAAAAAAAAATTTATGGTCAGCTGATTTTCAACAGAAGTTAAAACTAATTTCAGTGGAGAAAAGTTGGTATTTTTACCAAAAAGTGATAAAATAGATTTCCGTTAAAAAAATAAATATTGATCTATACCTTACCCTTATACCAAAAAAAAAAAAACCCTTAAAATGAATATTGGACGTATGATTTTTATCTAATAATTAAAAGTACAAAGCTTCTTGAAGAAAACAGGTAACCTCCGTGACCATGAGTTAGACCAAGATCACCCAAGAAAAAATTACAAAATTACCATCCATGGGGGAAAAAAACCTGATAAATTAGATCCCATAAAAATCTAGAACTCCCATTTTAGAAAGGAACTGCTAAAAAACTAAAAACAAGCCACAGAGTACAATATTTGCAAATCATGTATTTGACAAAAGTCTTTTCTTAACCAACTTTTTTAATAGGGCAGTTTTTTTAAAAGAACTCTAAAATAAGAAAATCCAAATTAAAAAAAAAGAAAGACAAGAGATTTGAACATACATGTACATATAACAAAGAAGATAATACGGATGGCAAATAAGCACATGGGAAAATGCTAACCATCCTTTGTCACTAGGGAAAATGCAAGTCAGAACTACAATGAGATACATAGCTACACATCCATTAGAATTTCACAAATTAAAATGAATGGGGGTGGGGGTAAATGAGTGAAAAAGTTGAAGGGATTAAGAAGTACAAATTAGTAGTTACAGAATAGTCATGGGGATGCAAAGAACAGCATAGCAAATATAGTTAATATTGTAATAATATAACTGCATATGGTGTGAGATGAGTACTAGATTTATCACAGTGGTCGCTTTCATGTTATATAACTGTCTAATCACAGGGTTGTACACCCAAAACTAATACAATATTGTATGTCAACTGTAATTCAAAAATAAACATTTTGATAAAATAAAAAATAAAAAAATAAATAAAATGAATGATCATACTTAAGAACACGGAGCAACTGGTACTCAGGTCCTAAAAATACACTGTTGATGCGAATGCAAAATAATACAACCACTTTGGAAATAGCAGGATAGATTTTTAAACACCTGCATGACCTAGCCATTTTTACTCCTAGGTATTTATCCAGAAGAAATGAAAGTATATGTCCATAAAAAGATTTATTCACCAATGTTCACAGCAGCATATTGGTAATAGCCAGACAATGAAAATGATCAAAATGTTCACCAACACATGAATGGATAAACATGGTATTTCCATACAATGGAAAACAATAAAAGAGAATGAACCATTGATATAAGCAACAATAAGGACTAATCTTGAAATAATTATGCAGAGTATTAAAAAAAGTCTGACAAAAGATAATATACTGTTTGATCTAATTTAGGTAAAATCCTAGAAAATGCAGATTATACTGATTAAAAAAAAAAGAAAGAGCAGTTGTTGCCTTGGGATAGTCTGGACAGGGAGAAGCAGGAAAAGTGATACCAAAGGCGATTAATAAACTTTTGGAGGTGACAAAAATGTCGCTTATCTTGACAGCAGTGATGGTATTGTGGGAGTATATGTATGCCAAAGTTAATCAAAATATATTTTAAACATGTATAGTTAACATGCTGAAACTAGTAAAACAGAAATCTATAACAAATTAATGTTTATAAATTAAGTATGTGTAATTAATGGTGTTAGAATCCAATTTTAGTGCTTTTTTTGTTTGTTTTGCTGAAATAGCAAGGACTAGTTAATTGGTGCTATCTCAGTATTTCCTTTACCTAACAGGTTACAGTTGTTTCAATCAACCACAATAAGCATTTAATCCCTATGCTAAATGTTCAAGAATCTCAAGAATTCAGATATGCTCAAATTCTCTAAGGTTTACATATCAGCATCGCAATTCAACAATAAAATAGCAGCTTCTATAAAATCAACATATATTGAAAATCTACAAGCAAGCCATTTAGGACAGAGATATATTAGAAAGATTTGTAAGGTCTCAAGACGCTTAAATAATGTTGAAAAAGAAGAAATCTTTAATCACCAGTCTTATGACTTTGGCCCATTACCCCTGGACCAGCAGTCTCTGTGGCACTCCTCCAAAGGAGGCAGCAGGTCTAATGAGTAGTTTTTTCCCTAGTTAGGTTACTTTATAATCTTTATTTACCAAAATCTATTACATATAAATAACAAATAGCATATGCTATTACCAAAATAGTGGTACAGTATGATACACACTAAACAGATAAATTAGGCAAGTAATAGCCTCTCAGCTTTTCGCTTTTGGGAAAATATATTAACAATGGCTGCCTACTTCAAAGAGTTTGTTGAAAGAATCAAGGTAAATAGTGTCAGAGGTTGTTAAAGCATGAAGTGTTGAAAAAAACTATTTTCCTGGCCCCAAAATAAATCAAAAGCAAGAAGACTGATGAACACATAAAATACAAATGTAAGCAAAAAAGAAAACATGCATAGAATGGTCAGTAGCAACTGAAACTGGTGTTCACTAATTTGAGCATTATTTTACTGTTGGACCCTCATCTTGCAGCTAGTAAAGTTCCTTGCTAAGAGCTCCTTTGCAAGTATTTTAAGAAATATTTCATATTGAGCCACCTCATGGGATCTCAGAAAATACTTCATTATATCTATTAAATATGTTGATATGTAAAGTCCTAAGAGATGAAGTGCTCTCGCCCTCTATGAGACAAAACAATACCAACATAGTTTTCAACTCTAATCATAGTAGTCAGAAAAGAGCATTTCTGATCAGAACTATGTCTACAAGTTTATAACAATCAAGGGCCCAAATCAGTTTTATTGAGTTTATGCTTTTCTTACATCTCCAACCAACCCTGACAATTTAATTCCTTAAAATTCAAGTTAAGAAACAAAAAGCTAAAGGTAAAGTGAAGAAAGTATTATAAACCTTTTGTTTTTATTTCACCACTGTCAAATACCCAAGTTAAATTTGGGCAGTTTATATGAATATGAAGACAAAAATAAGCTATGACTAGAGATATATATGAAGAAAACATCTATTAGTAAATTATAACATTTTCAAATTTGCAAACCATTGCTATTCTCTGTGCATAACAGTTTAATACTTTAAGAAAAAATGTTTTTGATTAATCAGTGTTTTATTACAACATTCTCATCATTTCAATGTGTAACTACACTATTAGAAAAAAAGCTTCAGTATTTTACAAATATTTGTTAACATTTTCCTCTCTATGACTAATTGTTCTATCAATTCCATTCTACATCCAAGGAACAATAAAAAACGGAAATAATGCACTTACTTCATTACTTCCCTTAGTGATTCAATAGCATTTTCTAGCATGCTTTTGTCAGGATTTTCTTCAGCTGTATGCTTCTTAAGGTCTGTAATGATAAAATGTTTTTTCCATCATTAACAAAAATTCAGTGGTTTTCCTTCTAAGACTTAAAAATGTTACCCATCTTAATAGATATAGATTGATAATGTTTAAAGACATAGCCAACATTCACTTTAAAAAAATACTTACTCAGCATTCCCTTAAGAGCACTCTTTCTACACATGTTAAGGCTTCCACATTTTTTTTATTGACTTAACTTGCTATTGCAGGTAACACGTATTTCACTATCTCAATTTCCTTCCAATGAAGGTTGAGGACTTAATAGATTCCTTAAACTCTCTCCATGAATGAAAACACACGATCATCAGTTACTTGAGAAATCATTATGCAGGGATGGGCAAAATTAGGTTTACAGTTGTGTGTACAAGAAAGAATTTAGTCTTGTATTATTATTTATTAATTACTGTGTTACTTGTATTACAACTGTAAACCTACTTTTGCCCATCCCTGTATGTTGTATTTTGTACTGAAGTCCATGACTCCATCACAGAGAGAATCTGTTGCCCTTCAGAGCAGGTTTTGTTTAGTTTACAGGTTCATGGGATGCTTACAGGTTCAGAGATGCTTACGTAACTTTGACTTTTTTAATCCAGGTTGTTCATAACATTTCCTATGCCGTTCCACCAAAGGGTTTCCTAGTATCACATCCACCCAAACTTTTATATGGATTGATAAAAGAATGGATCAGAAATCAAGCTCATTTTAGTCATGACAAAATGTGATGGATGTCTACAGAAACTTAATGGAAAAATAAAGATAAGCAAAAATATTTACATACACACACACACACACACACACACACACACACACACACAGACTGCTGTGTAAAGTTAAAAGTTTGCTTGCCCATATATTCTCTTTATAATCTGTAAAATAGAACAGCTTTTAAAGACCAGAAAATTGACCTCCAGTCAAGATGGAGACATAGGTAAACACATTGCACCTCCTCATGCAACCACAGAAAGAATTACAACTAGACCTTGAAACAAGTAACACTCAAACCTGTCAGAAAATTAAGCTGTAAGGAAGTATATTCAAAGTGATGAAAAGCAAGGACCTACAACCTAGATTATTCTATCCAGCAAAGCTATCATTTAGAATGGAAAGGCTAATAAAGTGCTTCCCAGACAAGGTAAAGCAAAAAGAGTTCATCATCACCAAGGCATTATTACATGAAATGTTAAAGGGACTTATATAAGAAAAAGATAATGATCAAAACTATGAACATTAAAATGGCAACAAATTCACAACTATCAACAACGGAATCTAAAAAAAAACAAATGATGCAAACAAGCAGAACAGGAACAGAATCACAGATATGGAGATCATTTGGAGGCTTATCACTTGGGTGGGGAAAGGGGGAAAAACAGGGGGAAAGGTCCAGGGATTAAGAAGCGTAACCGGTTGGTACAAAATAGACACGGGGATATTAAGAACAGTGTAGAAAGGAGTAGGCAAAGAACTCACATGCACAAACCATGAACATGAATGAACTAAGAGGGGGAGGTTTGCAGGAGGAAATGGGGGTACCAGATGGAGGGGAGCAAAGGGGGAAGAATTGGAACAAGTGTAATAGCAAAATCAATAAAAGTTATTAAAAGAAGATGACTAGAAAATCATTTTATCAGCTCTTAATTCTAAACTACATTAGAAAAACTTAGAACAAAAATTGTCAATTTTTAAGCAACTACTACAATTCAAGTTAAACCAAGTATTTTAAGAAAACAGATTAAAAACAGATTAAAGTTACAAAATTAGCCTCCTTGTTAGTTATGTATCCTACTGTAGTTAAGGTCTGAGAATCAAAATGCTTTATTACAGATTTATTCCTGTCTGTAATTTAGTTTTCATACTTAAATTTTTAAAATATAAAAACTGACACTGTCCTAAACATGATCACTTCCTTAGTGAGCTAAATGTACAGATATGCTTGCCTTTTACTGCAGACAAAATTTATTCATAAAAATTAACTCTGCTGTAAAACTCCCTTGCATTGATATTTATAGTGTAACTCCTAAAACAAATGAATGTATGTTTCAAGAGTGTTCTGCACAATCTAAGAAAAAAACAGTAAGCATTGAGAGCAAGTATACAAAACTTTACTATGATTTGAAAAAAAAAAAAAATAACTTGAGACATATGAATAATCTCTTGCCTTGTGATTTTGTGAGTAAATGGTGTGTTTACATACATATAAAATGATTTTAAATTAGTGATACACCATGAAATGTAAGGAGACTTTTAGTGGAGAGATAAAAAGTGCAATACTAGTCAATATAATTGACATCAACTCTGGCTGTTGTGGCTTGTGGATTAAGTGCCAGTCTACGAACCAAAGGGTCACCAGTTCGATTCCCAGGCAGGGCACATGTCTGGGTTGTGGACCGGGTCCCCAGTAGAGGGTGCATGAGAGACAACCCCACATTGATGTTTCTCTCCTTTCTCCTTCCCTTCCTCTCTCTCTAAAAATAAATAAATAAAATCCTTAAAATATAAATATAAAATTGATATCAGAACAAATAAAGCATTTTAGGCCAGGCTGTTTTTGTAACACAAATGATTAAGGTTATCCATAAAGATGTTATCTATGTAAATGATATAAATGTTAATGCTGAAATCTAAGAAAACTATGAAAACAAAAAAGTTTCCAATTTTTTAGAATAAAACCATTCCACAAAATTATCCAAAGTGGTCTGAAAAATGATTAGACAAGTACCATTCAAAAGTAATGCAACACTGGGTAACCTCTGTACTGGTCGGATGAGGAGTTCAGCAAGGCTTTGCCGTCCACATTCTGGTTTAGCTTGGTTTATCTGAAAGGAATTAATTTATTCAACAATTTTTAACAAAGCTTTTTTTCTACAAACACTAGACAACCTACATTTATCAGATTACACCTGATCATTAATGTCCTGATGGCTAATTGCCAAAGTGGGGTGGTAGTTGTTCAGTGGCAGATTACTGTGGTCAAAAAATGTCCCAAGTCCTGAAATGACTTCCTGGCCATCTAAGGGTTACATCTTAACCAGAAAATGAGTTCCTCCACACACTATTATATATTTCATCTTAAGATGCTCTTAAATCTATCATTCACAGGAAAAAATGTTTTAAAATATTAATTATGCTACCCTGACTCGTGTAGCTCAGTGGGCTGGGTGTCGTCCCGCAAACTGAAAGATCTCTGGTTCGATTCTTAAGAGTGCATGCCTGGGTTGCAGGCCAGGTTCCTAGTTGGGGGCACGCGAGAAGCAACCAATTGATGTTTCTTTTGCACATGGATGTTTCCTTCTGTCTCTCCCTCCCTTCCCCTTCCTCTAAAAGTAAATACAATCTTGTAAAAAAATAATAATTAGGCTGACACCACTGGATAAACAAAGGAAAGGCACTGATGGGGGGCAGGGGAATCACTAAAGGCAAAACAAAATCACCCTGGAAATTTTTTAGGTGCTTGAGAACTAAAACATGGATAACCTAAACATAATAGTAATAACAACAATAACCATATACAACATTCTCATTCACTCAGCTGACTCGTGGACCCTGCTACCTAATATGTCAAATCTTCAGAAGCTAAATATCACTGCCACTCTCAGGTACAGCTAAAGTTAACAGATAACATTAAGGTGTCCTTACATGCATACATTTTTACTAAAAGTATAATTTTAATAAACTCCTTCAGAAATTATTCCCAGATTTTTATTTGAAAGAATGTACATTACCTTCAAAAAAGCATGAAATCTTGGTTTCTGTTTTTCACACTTAATAATTGTTTCCTTGCTCATTTCAAAGAAGTTTATAAAGGGTGGGTAGGTTTTTACCAAATCTTTTGACTAGGAAGAATAAAAAAGAAATTAATTTGTAATGTATTTCATCCTTAGACACTAAAATTTAAAGTCAATGATCGACAATCTGACATATTGAAGGCAAACGTTTGTAAGTGTCTTCTCATTCTCATATTAAATAAAAAATATTTTTTAAAGTTCATACTCATGAGTGAGTTAATTGCTAAACAAAATGCATCAATTGGTACATACAGCCTAGAACCTGAAAAATAAATAAAGACCAGAAAGAAACAAAAATATATTACAGCTTATTGTACTAGTATAAGCATTGCAATTTTAAAAAACTTCCATAAATTTACAACAAAGAAGCCAAGAACATATAATTGAGGAGTCTGTACAATAAATGGTGTTGGAAAAGCTTGACAGCTACATGCAAAAGAATAAAACTAGACTACTATCTTACACCATTCACAAAAATTAACTCAAATAGGTTAAAGACTAGAATGTAAGACCTGCAACTATAAAATTCCTAGAAGAATACAAGGGAGGTTAAGTTCTTTGACATGGATTTTCGTGATGTTTTTCAGGATCTGACTCCAAAGGCAAGGGAAACAAAGCAAAATGAACAACTAGGACTACATCAAACTAAAAAGTTTCTGCACAGTGAAGGAAACTATCATCAAAAGGAAAAGACAACTACCAAATAAATGGGTGAAGGTATCTGCCAATCATATCCAATAAGGAGATAATATCTACAATATATAAAGAAATCATAAAACTCATCAACAAGAAAAACCTGATTGAAGAAAGGACAGGAGAATCTGAATAGACTTTTTCCCAAAGAAGGCATACAGATGGTCAACAGGCACATGAAAAGATGTTCAATATCACTAAATATTTAAAAAGGGAGAACCAAAGCCACAGAGATATCAACTCATACCTGTTAAAATAACTACTATCATAAAGACAAGAAATAACAAGTGTTGGAAGGATGTGGAAAAAAGGGAACCCTGTATACTGTTGGTGGGATTGTTAAGTGGTACAGCCACTACAGTAAACAGTATAGAGAATCTTCAAAAAATTAAGAACAGAACTACCATATGATCCAGGAAGACCTTCCAGGTATTTATCCAAAGAATTTGAGTAAGCATCCCTATGTTCATTGCAGCATTATTTATAATAGTTAAGCTGTGGAAACAATCTAAGTGTCCGTCAATGGATGAATGGATAAAAATGTGATTTTATATATATACAATGAAATGTTATTTAGCCATAAAGAAATTAAATCTTACCATTTGTAACAACATGGGTGAAACTTGAGGGTATAATGCTAAGTAAAATAAGTCAGAAAAAGAAAAGAAATACCATATAATTTCACTCATATGTGGAATCTTAAAAAAAAAACAAGAGGAACATACAAAACAAAACAAAACAAAAACAAAATCATAAATACAGAGAACAGAACAGTAGAGCGGGGTAAGGGGGTGAGCAAAAGAAAGGAAGGGGTCAACTGCACGGTGACGTATAATAACCGAACTTTCGGTTATCACTTTCTATCTGTATGTAGATGTTGAATTATACTGTTGTATAACTGAAACTTGTGTAATAAAAAAAAGTTTATAAGTTCAGAACACAGGCATTAGAATTAATCTGTGCAGAACATAAGAACAAGCTATCATTTATTGAAGGATCCAAACCATTACAAGATTAATTTTATTACTCAAAAATGGAAACAAGAAAATGAAAAATGTCTTGGCTCACTGAGGAGACTAAAAGGTATCAAAAAGGTATGTGAGACTAATTCGCATATTTGTAATTCACAGCCAACCAGAAAAAAAATCTAAGAAACTATATGGTAAGGATGGAAGTTAGAAGGCCTCAGAAAGGAAATGTGCCAGAACCCGAGGCACTGAAACTTAAAAATCGTATTTAAAAAGACAAATAAATTTATAAATCCTATTCATAGCACCTTATTCAAAATACGTTTACTTTATTTAAAAAAATTAAGCTATGCTGTGGTTATGTTAAGAATCAGTTCCTTAGAAGCTTTTAACAACGACAATAAAAAGGGACTATCAACTAAGGAAAAGTAAAAATAAAAAATTTTTAAAAATCATTAATCTACGGCCATTTGTGAAGGGCAAATAACTTGATATATAGCACAACGATTATAGTACAGTATAACAATTACCGTTTCTAATGATGACTTTGAGCTATTGCAAGTGTTGAATTTTATATTTTAAATACAATGTCAAGGTTTTAAAAGCTCTCACGTTTAAACAGGTAACTTTCATTTTCTGCCAATCCTTTGATACAATACTTTAATCTGAAAACTTAAAAAAAATAAAATACTTACATATTTAAGAAAGATGTCACCAATGCTTTTGTTTTCATCCCAATTAACAATAAGATCTTCAAGATCATCCTGAAAGAGCACAAAATGAACTTGACAATCCCTTAGACATCTTTTAACATTTTTGAAGATACTTTACACAGTGTCTTAATTTGATGGGCAAAACAATTAATAACACAGTCTTTCTCATCAACAAGGAATTAACTTGAGAAAAACATCCTTAGGAAAAAAACATTAAGAAAGTATAGAGTAGCCCTGGCTGGGTAGCTCAGTTGGTTAGAGTGCTGTCCCCATACACCAAGCCTGTGGTTTCAATGCCTAGTCAGGGTACCTATAAGAATCAACCAATGAAAAATGCACATAGGTAGAGCAACAAAATTAATGTTTCTCCCCACTATCTCTCAAATAAATAAAAAAGAAAATATGGAGTTATCAAATTAATAAGACTAAGCCTAACTTCTTATTATGATGTGACAGTTCAGTATCTTTTATTAACTATAAAGCTAACTGGCATTATTTATTATAGAAACTACTTTCATTTGTGCTGCTGAAGCATCTTATTTAACATCAACCATTAGAAACTAATCTAACTAATCTATAATACGGGTCAACAAACATTACTTAAAGAAGCCATAATGGTTTATGTCACAACACTTAACTCTGTCCTTGTACAGTGGAAACAACCATAGACAACACATAAATAATTGAGTGTGGCTATAGTTCAATTAAACTTTCTTTACCAAAAGCAAAACTTTACCAAAATCCCAAACTGCCTGGATTTGGTCCACCAACCATAGTGTACTAATCCCCAGTCTAAAAAATTCCTCAATTATCATACTAAAATATTACATATTTGGAAAAATTTAGAAGACACTTAAAAGCTTTATAAGTAATAAAATACAAATCAGATGATAAAATGAGATGCCAAGAAATGACATGCCCTAATTGAAATTCTAAAAATGATTTTAAAGTAGACATTAATCAATCAGTTCTTATACCAGAGGTTGTCAACATATCACCTGCAAACCCCACAGCATAACTTTTCAGTGGGATCCATGAGATTAAAACTATTTTCAATTACAATACTAAGGTATTTGACTTTTTCACTCTAATTCACTCACAAGTATACAAGAGTTTTCTATAGGCTACATAATGTGTGATATTGCAACAGATTGAATAAGGAAACAGGTTTGAGAAAAAAAATCTCCTATTATGTCAGACAAAAAATGTAAAACAACTGCCTTGGCTGAAGCTCAGCGGATTGAGTGCCAGCCTGCGAACCAAAGGGTTGGTTAGATTCCTCATCTAGGGCACATGCCTGGGTTGCAGGCCAGGTCCCCACTGGGGGGGCCCGAGAGGCAACCACACATTGATGTTTCTTTCCCTCTTTTTCTCCTTCCATTCCCCTTGTTCTAAAAATAAATAAAATCTTCTTAAAAAAAGGAAAATATCACTCACTATTTATTTTGACAATTATTATTTTTCATAAAGAATATGTTATTTCTGCTACCATGAGTTGTTATTACTTTAATTTACTAATATATTTTAAATTGGATATCCACACACAAAAAGAAAAAACCCTCACCTCACTCCAAAATTATCTCAAAATGGATTATAGAGCTAACTATAAAAGCTAAAACAATACATTTAGAAATAAGAGGGGGAAAAAAACAAACTCGGCAAAAATTTCTCAGATATGATCCCAAACGGACAGACAATACATGAAAGGAAAAAAAATATATAAACTGGACTTCATCAAAATTAAAAACTTTTGTACTTCACAGAAACAATTAAAAAATGAAATGACAAGCAAGAACAGATTGGAAGAGAGTATTTCCAAAAAACACATAGCTGAGAAAGGATTTGTATCTAGAATTTATAGAGAACCCTTACAAATCAATAAGATAACAAACCACCCCATCAATAAATGGACAACATATCTAAGCACATATTTCAGCAAAGATAATATACAAATCGCTACAAAGCACATGAAAAGATATTCAACATCATTAAACATTAGGGGAAAGTACATCAAAATCACAACAAGATACCTCACATCCTAGAATGGATATTAAAAAAGCGTAACTATTAATGAGAATGTTGAGAAATTTGAACCCCATACATTACCACTGAGAATGCAACATGGTATTTTTAAAAAGCCTATAATTTCTCAGAAATTTTAAACATAAGATGACCATTATGACCTAAAAATTCTACTCCTAAGTATCTACTGAAGAGAAATGAAACAACTGCCTATACAAAATTTGCACACAATGTTCACGGCAGCATTACCCATAATATCCAAAAACTGGAAACCACCTAAATTTCCATCAACTGGTGACTGAATAAAGCAATGTCACAGAGTCATATAGTGGACTATTATCTGGCCATACAAAAGAACTACTAACGTGCTTCATCATAGATGAAATTCAAAAATTTGCTAAGTCAAAGAAGCTAGACAGGTATCACATACTGTATATTTGTATTTACATGAAAATCCATAGAGTAGTGTAGCAGTTGCATAGAAGCACAACTAGGAATAGGAATTAACTATAAATGGACATGAAGGATCTCATCGGGGGAGGTAGAAATGTTCAAAAAATGGATCTACAGTAATAACTGCATCACTTGGCAAAGTTATTAAAATTAATGAATCGTATATTTGAAACATGTTAATTAAAAAACACAGTTATCTCAGTAAATCTGTTTAAAATGATACAGCTTAAAAAATATTTTTAAATTTTGTTTTAATTTCAAATATAGTTAAACCCACCCAAAAGTTCCTCAGTAATTTTGAGGGATGAAAAGAGATCTTAAGAGCAAATAATTTAAGAACCATTCTCATACACTATGAGATTCAGAAAAGTTCAAAAGAAAAAGGTTCTTTTGACAGGATAAAAGTTAACTCAAAGCAAGACTCCTTAACAGTCCATAAGTTAAGAACTAAGATTTAACAACCTAAAATTATACTTAAAAGAGGCAAATGAAGGGAAAAAATGAATATAAATAAAACTAATCTTGGGGTAATAAAACTAATATAGTGGATCTAGCACTAACTAACTAGTTTTAAATACTGGCTCTTGGATTTCTTAGTTCTGTGCCCTTGGGCAAGTTACTTAACCTATTAGTGTTTGAATTTCCTACTCTGAAAAATTAGGATGGTAATCATTCATATCTCATAAAGGACTAAATTAGTCAATACTTGTATAGCACTTTAAAGCATCCCAAAAAAATAGTAGTGCTCAATATGCTATTATTAACTATATTTTCCTATGTATTTAATATAATATAGGGGGTATAGTTGGAAAACAGTGATGCAAGAGAAAAACTTATAGCTCTGCCAATATAATGTAGTAGTGTTTTTCCACCACATTCACATAACTTTTATTACAGCATACTGTTATAATTGTTCCAATTTAATCATTAATTACTGTTCTTAGCCTTTTATTGTGCCTAATTTATAAATTAAACTTTATTGCAGGTAAGTGTGTACAGGAAAAACAGTACATATATGGCTTGGTGCTATTGTGCTTTCAGGCACTCATTGGGGGGTCTTACATGTTCCCCTAACCCTGAGAATAAGGAGGGATGGCTGTACAACTTTTGTAACTCAAACTCCGTGTTACTGTCTGCTTCTGCAGAGCCCAACCAGAAACAAGGGTGACATCAATGGTAGCAAAAATTCTCTACTGTAGGATGGCTGTATATACTTATGTAAGAACATTGCTATTGAGAAGCAAAATAATCTCTAGGTTCTCTGAAAAGTAGCCCACTCTCTGGTTAACCTTTAATTCCTAATGCTTGTTGATTAAATGAAGATTTCTCCCTTCATTTTTAGCTCATGAATTAAGTAATATAGAACCTGAAACCTCAAACCACAGTTGTGAACCAGTATTCAAACTCAGGTTTGTCTGACTCCAGATTCCCTGTCATTCCACTTGATGTATGCAGTATTACACCACAGTTCCTCCCCATTAGAAATGGGGAGTCAGATTTGCCAGGCAAGCAAGCCCCCAAGAGAGTAATTCACAGTGCCATCATTTCCTACAATGTTCCTGTGGGAAAATGTTTGACCCAATTTAGGACAGACACTGAGACAAACATAGCTCTTTCTCCTTGTCCAAAACACATTAGAAATCCTCCATAGGATTCTCCCAACCTTTTGTCCTGGCCACCAGAAAAGAGGGTCTCTATAGCTCTAAGACAAAGAACATAGCTCAAATCCTAATAGAAAAGTAGAGGAAGTAATAAGCAAGAGATTATGAAAACTGAGCTGGGAGCATTTGAGTTCTTGTTCTCTGGCATATGTCATCAGTTTAGCTCAAATAAACTCTTATAAAAATTCAAAAAAAAAAAAGAACAAGAAAACTAAGCTACTTTTTTCATTTCTTCTTCATTAAGATTCTTTCTATACTGTTAACTACTTTTATATAAAAGATGGGTTTCTCTTTTACCTAGCTCACTGCACAATAGATGAAATCAGCCAATTCCCCAATATACACCTGTTCCTGAAACATGTATGACGGCATCCTGAAACTTACAATAAATTAACAAAGGATAAACACAAAAAGAAGAAAGTACTCTTTCCAATCCCTCCCTTTCTCTTTTGTTTCATCAGTTCCATACAAATGCAGGCATGTGTACCTCAAGGACCAATGTTAATACTGAAAAGGAAAAATTCACTTAGAAAAAGAGATGTTTTTAACATGTAAAAAATTCTCAATCTAAAGATCGGTAGCAAACTAGAACTTGGAAGCAAGTTAAGAATGAAGCAAAAGGCATCCACATAATATCTAGATGAGAAAAATACACTGATTTCCAATCCTGATTCAGGCATTTAAAATTAGCATGACAATCATTTAGCAAACATTTACTGACAGAAATCTAAGCACCAGACAGAGTGGCTATATATACAGTGGGAATTTAAAAAAAAAACACAAAAAACAAAAACCTCACAGACACAGAGAACAAACTGGTGGTTGCCAGAGGCAAGGAGTGGGAGGTAGGCAAAGTGGATAATCATGGTCAAAATGAACACACTTCCAGCTATAAGATAAATAAGTGCTGGGGATCTAGCATACAGCATGGAGACTATAATTAATAATACTGTATTGTAGGGGGAAACCCCAAAATACTGGAAATTTATTTATAAAAAAATTGTGTATTTATTCTTATATGTTTAAACTTCAGTCACCTTCAAATTACTCTTCATTTAATGCAATATACCTATCGAGACATATTTTCCAGTACTCAAAAACCGTTTTTGAACTCATCAATTTTGATGCCTTTTAGTGCTTCTGCCATTTTTTGTTTCACCTCTTCCATAACTGCAAACTGTTTCCCTCTGAGGACTATTTTCATCCAGGAAACAAAGAGAAAGTTGCTTGGGGCGAGATCTGGTGAAAAGGGAGGATGGGGCATGGGAGCCCTGCCATTCTTTGGTCAAAAACTACTGAACAGTCCGTGCAGTCGGGGCAGGTGTGCTCGTAAATCACCCATCAAGAAACGGCAAAAATGTTGAAAGAGTATTCAAAAAAAACTTCACAGAAGCCTAACGCAGCCTCTCACGACAATGCCAGCTGGTACACTGATACAGATGGGTTCCTAGAACACTCACCTAGTGGAAGAAGCCTGTACTAGAAGGGGCCTGCCTTCCAGAAGATAATTCCAGTTTTTTGAGGGGGCCCCATCATATATGCAAAAGTTGCTAAGAAAGATTTTAAAAGTCCTCACCAAGAAAAAAATAGTAATATTATGTAATGATAAGTGTTAACTAAACTTACTGTGATCATTTTACAATATATATATCTCTCTCTCAAACCATTACATTGTACACCTAAAATTAATACCATGCTATATGTCAATTACATCTCTTTAAAAAACAAAGCAAAATAACATTGGAGTTTAGAACAGGCTGTGAAATTAGACCAAAAAAAGGGTACAAATCCTATATCCAGCAATTATGAATGACTTAGGAAAAATTACCATATTTTGCCAATTAAAATGTGAACTTTTTTGCCCAAACTTTTGAGGGAAAAATAAGGATATGCACTGTACATAGGTAGTACTACTTCTGTACCTACATAAATGTTTTTAATTCTTTTATTTACGCTTATGTGTTAAAAGTTTCACTCTAGAAAGCAATAACAATATCCATATGCAAAATAATACCCTGGAATATGATAATCAGTTTTGTTTCTAGATGTAAATAAACAATTGAATTAAAAAAATTAAAACAAAGGATTTTTTTTTCCCTGAAAGTTTGGGCCAAAATATGTGGGTGCGCATTATACACAGGAGTGCGTTATACACAGCAAAATACAGTTATCTCTTGTGTGTAGCACTTTAACATCTGTGAAATGCAGACAATAATAATACCAACATCTCAGTAGTGTCTAATACTTGATAGATGTCTGGCTACATTTTTAAAAAATGAAAAAACTTATGTGTAGAAAAGACAAAGAAAATACAACAAACTTTTAGGACAATTTGGGTGATAAAATTTTGAATTTTTTCAACTCTTTTTTCTTTTGCTCCTGATCTTACAAACACTTGACAGCAGGTATTGGTTTCATGATAGAAAAGACACAGGCTTTGAAAGTTTTAAGTGTGTGACACACCTGGAATCAGCTAAAAAACACCTAATAGTTTAAATACTAGTAATCCAACTTTTCAGAAGAAGCTTAAAGTATTACACATGAGAAAACCAAAGAAAGGGTGACAATCATTTTCAAAGCTCCAATGAATCAGGGAACATGATTTTCTGAATTTATGATCCTATACACATAGAAAGTATAACATTTTATATTAGGAAAAAACTGGCACACCCAGACTAGCTAAAATAACTGATACAAAGTCAAACTGACCCACAAACTAGTGGTAGAACACCAAGATAAAAACGTTCTTGCCTTTCCATTCTACCTTTATGCCTCTCACTGTTTCTTATGAAATAAAAAACATTCCAAGAACACTTTCCATTTTAAATATTCAAAATCCTAAAGGGAAATAAGAATAAAGTAGCCCAAGGTTCCGTAGGTTTTTAAGAAAATAAACATTCCTTCAGCACTCCCTTTAGATCTAGAAATAACTGAAATATACAAGGAGTCTGATAAAATATAAAATACAAGTATTTGAGAAATTGCATTTTTACTAACTCACAGATCTTTTATATTTTTGTTGGTAATGTGCCATAACATCAAAAGTAATATAATGTATTTGTTTATTATATTTTATAATTTAGAATAATCTTTTCTACTAGACTATGGAATAAACATAATATGGGTAGTTTTGAGGGGGAAAAAAATGATTAATTTTGCTCAAGCACCACACAGAAAAAATAAAAGTAAAGCTAAATTACTTATAAGAGTTCAGCTAACCCTGCCCAAAACTTCACAATGAGAGTTACACATGAAAATCATGGGCCTGTCATTAAAAAAATTAAAAGAATAGCATTGTCTTATATGATTTTAGTATTTATCTAACTATAGAGAATTGAATGAAATGAACTCTAAGTCCCTTGCAGCTTCATAGTTTTTCAAATAAACCAAAGCAAAACCAAAAATCTACAACCCCAGAGGAACAATGGTAGAAAAATACACTAGCAACCACATGGCTCTATAGAAAACCCTGTAAGGTCTTAATTCCTTATTTTCAGGATTGAAATTTAAATAAAAAAACAAAACAAGCAAACAATAAACATTAACAATGTACTTGGAACAAAGAACAAATCAGAAGTTTTAGATATAAAATTTATTTAGCTAATCAGAAGTACCTGAAAAAATCATAATACACATAATCGAAAAGAATTACTACAAAACTAACATATACAAATTTACCTTTATCTTACTGTGCACATCAAAGATATCTGGGATACTACCAAATATAGTCTTAATCTCTTCTGGTGCAAGGATAGGCCCACCACGTTGTCCTTCTTCTTCCAGTGGTACCTGAAATAACTAAAAGGTGAAAAAAAAACCAAAACACTAGTTTAGGTACATTGTGTGTTGGGGGCGTGGGGCAGCTAACACACCAACTAATAAAGTGGAGATGAAATGTTAATGAAAAAAAAAATTTTTTAACTTCTCTTTAAATTTAAGACTTTTTTCCCAACATTTCCTGTTAACTTATGTATCTCTGTATATGTATTCTTGTAATAAAATGTTATGTCAAAATCTAATTAAAATTTATCACAGTTCTACAAATCATTAAAATTGTTAGCATAATACAAGAGTAATTTCTATTTTTATTCAAGTTTCTAAGGAAGACAGCAATAAGTCATCAGTTATTCAAGACTTATACTTAATATAAGTACAAAATGTTTTTAAATAGTAGGCACAGTAGCTTGGTTTAGGGGAAAGAGACTAGATTTGAAGCAGAAGACCTGCTTATATCAATCTAAAAAAAAAAAAAAATAGCTCCTAGAACTAATATGTGCATATAGAAAAGTCAGAGGATACGAGGCCAACATGCACATGCACACACACATACACAAAGGACATAGACACGTCAATCATATTTCTATATACCAGTAATGTGCAAAGGAAACCAAAATTTAAAACATATCATGTACAATAAAAAAGTAAACTACTTAAGCGTAAACAAATAGATCCTCAAATAACAAAATTTCAGTATAATATTGCTATGGATGCCATAGGAACTTAACTCATTTATATCAATTAGTTTATGGTAAAACTGGTTTTATTATATGTCGTATTGCTTAAAGTCACAGAACTTGATCGATGATGTTAAGTGAGGACTTACTATAATAAAACATATACATGATTCTGAAAAGTAAGGATACTGATCGAAGATCTAAGTAAATGAAGACATATATGGATATGGATTGAAATATTCAACACAGAAAAAATGTCAATTCTCCCCCAAGATGCTCTATGGATTTAACCCAATACCTATCAAAATTCAGGACATTTTGTAAATGAAGAAAACAGAGTTCTAAAAATGTATATGGAAAGGCAAAGGAACTTCTTAGTACTGAAAACTGCAGTATTCAAGACTGTGTGGTATTGGAGAAGAGAGAAACATGCAAGATCAGTAGCAGAGAACAAAGTCTAAGAACAAAGCCACACAAATATGAAGTAATTTTTGACAAAAGTACAAAAGCAATTCAATGGAGGAAGGCTAACTATTCAACAAATGGTATGAGAACATCATTTACCATAAGCAAAAAACTAAACCCCAGCCTAAATATAACTACAGTATGATCTATAAGGGAAAAAAATCTAATAAATTAGACTTCAACAAAATTAAAAACTCTTTCAGCAAAAGGCTTAGAATAAGAAGACATGCTGTAGACTAAGACAAAGTATTTGCAAAGCACATACTTACAGAAGAGCAGTATCCAAAATATAAATAAAAATAAAAATATACAATTCTCAAACTCAGAACAACCCAATTAAAAGTAATGTATTGTTGGGTTCTTAATATATGTAGAAGAGAACTACAATAATAGCACAAAAGCAAGGAGGAAATGAATGGAAATTTAAAACACAAGAGACATCCGGCCAACATGGCGACATAGGTAAACATGCTTTGCCTCCACACACAAGTACAGCAAAAATTACAACTAAACTACAAAAGAAACATCAACCAGATTCCTCAGAAAATCGAGCTGTATGAAAGCAAAACAATCAAGGATTTAAAGAAGCCACACTCATCCAGAAGGGTAGGAGGGGCAGAGACCCAGAGATGCAGAGAGGCAGCAGAAAGAGTGGTCCCACATTCATGTGCAGTGAATTAAAATTGGGAGGGATAACTTAGGAGTGAGCCATATCAGCCCCAGACCAGACCACCCAGCCCAGGGTTCCAGCACCAGAAAGATAAGTCCCTATAACTTCTTGCTACAAAAAACCATGGAGGTTGGGGCAGCAGAAGAAACTGCAGGATTCTCAAGACACTTCTCTTAAAGGGCACAGAATGGACTTACAACTCACGCAGACACACCCCTCTGGGATCCAGCACCAGGGTAACAACTGGTAGGGCACAAATGGCATGTGGGGAGAAGGGGAGGAAGTGAACTGACTGGCAAGGCAGAGAGTGCTAGGGAGAGAGCTTCCTCTTGGGCAATATCCAGAGGCCAGGCAGCAGCACTGTCCCCTCTTAGCCTCCCCAACACAGAGCCAAAGAATGGTGAAATGGGTGGCCTGCCCTAGCGACTACCTAAAGCTCCACCTGACACAAATTACAGGTGCTGTTTCTACAACAGGCCACTAGTAAGACAGGGAGTCAAAACACCTTTACCTAATACACAGAAACAAACACAGAGAGGCTGCCAAATTGAGGAGACAAAGAAATATGGCCCAAATGAAAAAACACAACAAAACTCCAGGACGAGAACTAAATGAAATTGAGGTAAGCAACCTATCAGATGCAAAGTTCAAAACACTCATAATCAGGATGCTGAAAGAAATTGTTGGGTCCTGCAACAGCATAAAAAAAGACCCATGCAGAAATTAAGGTAGCATAAGGAAATAAAGAAAAAGCCACAGGAACCTACAGTGGAGGGCAAGAAGCCAAGATTCAAATCAACAATTTGGAACATAAGGAAGAAAAAAGCATTCAAGCAGAACAGCAAAAAGAAAAAAGAAAAAAAGAAAGAAAGAATAGAATAGAATAGAATAGAATAGAATAGAATAGAATAGAATAGAATAGAATAGAATAGAATAGAATAAGGAGCCTAAGGGACATTTAGAATGGAAGAGCAGATAAAGTGTTTCCCATACAAGGTAAAGCTAAAGGAGTTCATTGTCCCCAAGCCATTATTATATGAAATGTTAAAGTGTCTTATCTAAGAAAAAGATGATGATCAAAAGTACATTAAAATGACAACAAATTCACAACTATCAACAACTGAATCTAAAAAAACAAACTAAGCAAACAGGCAGAACAGGAACTGAATCATAGGTATGGAGATAATCTGGAGGGTTATCATCTGGGAGGGAGAAGTGGAAAGGGAGAATGGGGAGAAAGGTGCAGGGATTAAGCAGCATAGTTGGTGGGTAAAAAACAGACAGGGGAATGTGAAGAACAGTATTGGAAATGGAGAAGCCAAAGAACTTAAATGCAAGACCCATGGACATGAACTAAGGAGGGAACTGTGGGAGGGAATGGGATACCAAGCAGAGGCAAGCAAAGAGGAAAAATTGGGACAAGTGTAATAGCAAAATCAAAATATATTTAAAAAGAAACATGAAAAGAAAGTACATTTTAAATATAGATAGATAGATAGATAGATAGATAGATAGATAGATAGATAGATAGATAGATTGATTCAGGCCTTCCAATTCTCGAAGTATGGTGCGCTCTTACCTGCTGGAAACAACTGAAAATACTAGAGAAAACCCTCTTTCTAGCTGACAAAAAAGGAAGATACCTTCCAAGGCCAAAATCTAAGTAAAGGTGGAGAGTTGAATATAAAAACCAACTTTTGCCCGAAGGACATCTGCCTGAACTAATGAAAGTTAAGCTTCACCTATGAAAACCTCTGGCACAGAAAACTGGCACTGACCCTAGTTTCCAACATATTATCAGCTTCCAATAAAGTTAAAGGTCCAAGTTTTTACCCAGACTATGTTCTCAAGGAGACATGAATAAGAATATTCAAAGCAAACTAAGAGTAAAAACCAAAACACTAAAACTTAATTCCAAAGTCCATTAAAAACAAAAGTTAAATAATCTGATTCATTCATATAGAAAAAATAAATTACAGACACATGCAACAACACAGATATGTCTCAAGAACATTACTCTCAAGTGAAAAAACAAATCACTAAAAATATATAAATATGATTACATTTATACAGTTTGTTTTCCTATATATATGCAATAGATTTATAAAGTAAATAAGCAGAAAATTCCAGATGATGATTATTCTGAGAGAGGTCAAGAAACCCAAGAGGTTCCAATGATATTTATACTCATTTATAAACATTCCTTCACCTAATCAATATTTAAAAATCCTGAAAAATATTCAGATAATCAAAATACATCAAGTTTCATTAAAAATCTTTTAATAGTCTTAAAATAAGCCATCCAAAAACAGTTCTGTGTTTGCTTTTAATCTCCATATAAAAACCAGGCAAAACCTATTGATTCTACTTTTCTAGTATATATCCTCTTTTCACTGTCACTGCTACTACCCTAACAAATTCAGAGCCTCTAAATCTAAACAAGACTACTAAAATTACCTCCAAACTGGTCTCCTTGCCTCCACAAATTCCCCTCTTTAATACCTCCTTCAAAATGAACCAAGATATCTTTCTAAAATGCAAGTCAGATAATATCGTCTTCCCATACTATAGCTTTCAGGTGATAGAGCATACTAAACAAGGGCCTTCCCCAGTATGGCACAGGCAATTTTATCTCAACTCTCACCGTATCCACACCCCATCCCCTATCCTGGTCCCTTCATACCACTCTGAACTCTTATCCCCCTAGACTACTGTCAACAGTTTGCACAACGGACACCTTCAATCATCTGTATTGTTTGCAAAATCTCATATATACTTCCCATCCATATTCTTTGCATGTACCAATCAGACTCATCCTTTATAATCCAGTTCAATTTTTTCCTTTATGATGCTTTCCCAATATTCAACATATCAAAACTTTCAATGCAACACCTTTCCTATGCTGGAAGAGAACTAAAACTCACCTCACAAATCTCCAAATATCTTAACTAAAACTCCTCATGACACTTATAACCTTCCACTTGGTATTATAATTTGGTGTGTATATTCTAGCTCCTCTTTCAGTCTATGCTCTTTTAAAACAAAAGTGCTCTTTAACTCCTGGCACAACATTAATTTACAATAATATTACAAATTTTCCTAATATTATGGAATATTTTATATTCTTCTATATTATATTCTGGATATTCATTTAATTTGGAGGTTAAGTTAAAATTAAGTTACTCCAAATTGAATTTCAAAAAACAGAGAACATACCAGTCCTAAAGTAAAGCTCCTAGAAAACACTATCATAAATTTTGACCACAATCTCTTAAATAAAACCTTAGGTGAGTTTATACTAAGCTTAGTAGTATGAAATTTTGTGTATAGTTTAATAATCGCAAGGGCCTTTTTTAAAAGGAGTTCTGGTGAATTTAATTGATATTCAAATTAGAATTCTGAAACTCTCTGAAACTCCAGTGCATCTACCATGGCGTGAAAGGATTTACATTTCTAGGTAATAAATGCAACCAAAGTACATGAAGAGTATATGCCAAAAGGATATTGTTACTCAACTACATTTTGGCTGAATACAAAAACTTAAACAAGAAAGTCATCCAGTATGGTATTTCCCTTGAAGGAGAAGAGAACTGACTTAAAACAAGTAAAGTTTAATACAGCTGAGGGCCTCATAAAACCTTTACTACTGCTAAACAAATCAATTGTGAAGAATAACCTTTCTTCATTACTATCAAGAAAGGAGCCTTTCCATTTCTTATCCATTCCTTATCATTATCTTTCTATTCAAAAACAAGTTCAATGGTATTAACTTTATTTTCCTAACACTCTATCTTCTTCATTACCTAAAACAAATTTATTCCTTCTACAGATTCCAAAATAATGTCCTATTATTATGTCTTTCAGAACCTTGATTTTCGATTTATTCCTTAACATGCTTCAATCTCATATTACAAGGATTCATTAGAATTGTTTTTCTTCAGAAATAACTCCGTAGTACATGTTAATAGCAGTAAGCAGTGCATTAACATATATTTATGATCAATTACTACAAAGTTTAAGAAAACCTGGCATATGAAAGGATTTTTTTAATTATTGCTATCCATCGTATTATACCTCATTGCTCTTGCTTTATCACATATGTACAGCACTGCCTAAAGCAACGACTCACACACTTTCAGAAAAAGTTATCTACCACTTCCAAATATAAATGCAGCGTCTTGAAAAGGAACCCACAAAGCTGTGAATTAAACTTGGCCCTCTCTATGATCATCTAATCAGGATTCTTCTCTCTTTAAAGTCAGTCTCAAAAACGGTGCCATTTCTGCATGAATAAAAGCTCACCCCGGCCGGTGTGGCTCAGTGAACTGAGACCGGCCTGTGAACCAAAAGGTTGCCAGTTCAATTCCTAGCCAGGGCACAGGCCTTGGCTGCAGGTCAGGTCCCGAGTTGGGGGCATGAGAGAGGCACCTGACTTGATGTGTCCCTTGCACATTGATGTTTCCCTCTTTCTTCCTCCCTTCCCCTCTCTCTAAAAGTAAATAAATTAAATCTTTAAAAAAAGAAAAAAGCTACTATTACAGTTATGCCATTTCCCTAGCAGCAGTTTTTCTCACACACTTTCATTTTTACTATGTTCAAATCCTATTATATAATTTTTCTTGTAAGAAATAATATATCTCATTTTTTTACTTAGTAACACTGGAGGAGAAATCATTTTGCAACCAACTCTTACCTGAATAATTGTGGCCAATATATTTACATAATTACTTTCAGTCTGATAGAGCTCTTTTGCAACTTGCCACCTGGCTGACTGCTTTGAAGGAACAGGAGTGGAACTTTTGGAAGACTTAGTACAAGACTTTGGTGTTTCTAAAAGGTAAAAATGAGGAAAGATTTAAAATGCAGGCCAGATACAACTACCAAACATTGCAGATTTAACAGAAAAAGGGAAGGAGACCAACTCCTGTAAATATACCACTATACAGATTTTCATTAAAGTAAAATTTCCTAAGATGACACCAAAAAAAATTGTTAAAAACATCAATGACTCCAAATTGACAGGCATTTTACTGAATAGCTTGTATCCTTCAAAAATGTCATGGTCATTATTAAAGATTGAGGAACTAGTCTAGATTAAAGGGGACTAGAAAAAGATTATGTAACCTGTGATCCTAGGCTGGATCCTGGACCAGAAGAGAAGAACTTTTTTCTTTTGCTGGAAAGGACATGAGGACATTGATGGAACAACTGATAAAATCTGAAGTATTAATGTTAATTTCCTACTTGATACAAGAAATGTCCCTATATTTTGAGAAATACAAATGTAAGCATTTAGAGGTAAAGGAAAAACATATCTGCAACGTATCCTCAAAATATTCCACATATTAAAAATTGTGTGTGGAAAAATAGAGACAGAAAGAATATAAATGAATGAATGAATGAATATTAACGCTAACATAGCAGAATATATCCTTTTGGGAAATCTTAGAGAGCAGAGAGAACTGTACTATTTTTGCAGTTTTTTGCAATCTGAAATTATTTCAAAATAAAAAGCTTAAATAATAAAATGAAAAGCAACATGTAGACACATTTAAGTTAAAGGAGGAAAATGTTATTATGATTACACAATTACAATAATAGAAAACTTTTTATACGTGTGTATGTATACATATGGAGAAAGACTCCCTCAAAAAAAACCCAAGATCAACTGCAAATTCTTTGTAAGTTCAAAGTATCCAGTCCAGCCCAAGGTGCAGGGAGGATGCTTTAATATATTTTTTAAAAATTTTTAAAGAAATTTTATAAAAACTTAAAATATATTTTCTTGCTATCAATATGGTTAGACTATTTAAACATTATATAGAGAATCTCCTAATAGAAAGTTTCACAGTAAAAACAGGAATGGACAACATATAATAGAATGATGTGAAAAAAGATACTCTCTAGTGCCAGCACACCAAGTTTATGCAATGAAAAATCATCTTAAGCATATTAAAACAAGGACATGTACTAGGGAGTTTTCAATGCTTTTGAACAATAACAGACTTTCAAAGAATTTCTCACCTGCCATGTTACTTCAGGTTACTGTCACCAGACTGAGAAGCCTCTGCTATGAAAGGATACTTTGGGGACGGTGGGCAAGGGGGGGACCAACATATATGGATCTAATTTTATTACTATGTTTAGGCAGTGATCGACAAACAGGAATTCTATTATAGAATCTCTATTATATTAGTATTGTCATGTCTCATATTGTTTAGTGGTTCATTTCCCTTTCCTGTGCCCTATACTACGTAATCAAGCTTCAGTCCTTTATAATCAGCTCTTACCGCCCCATGCCCATTATGTCCATAACTACAGAACCAGTAAGATTCTCAGATTTACATATCTAATCATAATTCCCTACACAAGCACCTGACTGAACTTTTCCAAATGGCTACTGGACATCACTACCTCAATTTAACTTGGATGGTCTCTAAAATTCACTATCTCCCTTCAAAATATAAACTTGCTCTTTTTGCCAAGGTAACATTTTTCTCACTATATACTTCGCTGTCTTCTCCTCTTATTCCCTTCCTATCACTCCATTCTATCAATATCTTCCCAATGCTCTTCTCTTTGCAATCCTGGTTGAGGGCCCTATCATGTGTGGCCCAAGTCACTGTAGATTACTTCATAGTCCGGCTATCTCTAAACTGCCTTCCTTCAGATCATTCTTCAGAATAACCCACTACAAATAATCTATTCAATTAGTCTGCTGCTCCAGATTTCCTAATGTTCCCTGTTGATGACAATATACTGTTCAGAAATGCTAATCTGATTACAAAGTCCTCTAATATTAGGCCTCAATTAACCTTTCTAATTAATTATTACTCCTCATTATTCCAAGCAAACTGACTCAACACTATTCCCTAAAAGCTGTGTTCCTGCTCCTCTTCTCAAATCCACCTCAGTTTTCTGGACCTACCTTAAAATGACTTTGATTGCATGAATATTTAGCGAGTACCTACTCTGTATTAGGCACTGAGAATAGAGCAAAGAGTAAAATAGATAGGTTCTTTTTCTCTTAAAGCTTATATTCTAGTGAAGCTAATAAAATAAAGTAAATATATATATAACGTTTAACAGTGATAACTACTTCTGAAAACAACAGGTGATGAGTTGGTAGGAAGGAGTGGTAGAACAGAGGCTGAGCATTACAGAGAACCCAACAGAATTTCTTTAAGACAGAGAAAGCAAGTATAATATCCCTGGGCTACGGATATAGTAGAAATACTTAAAGAATAACAAAGATAGTATGAGTGAAGCTTAGAGAGTATCACGGGAGAGCATGATACCACATGAGGTTAGAGGTAGGTGAGGAAGAACTACACAGGAACTTGAAAGCTATGGTAATACAAAGCCACTGAATGGCTTTAGGCAGAGTGGCATGATCTAATTTTTTTTAGTTTTACAACCACTGTAAGTGCTACATCTAGAAAGGCAAAAATGGATACACAGAGGCCATTTAGGAGACCACTGAAATTGTCTAAGAGAGATCTTTTCTACAGAAGTTGATAAAAGATGATAAAAGTTGATAAAAGAAGAGTGTTCAGAGTGGTAGAGAAAATCAAAAGGTCTAACTTGATTATGTTAAGTTCAAGATAGGGACAAGGAGGTATGAAGTAGGTTCCTGGAGAAGGATGACAAATTTTGGAGTCATCAGAATATACATGTTGTTAAAACCATGGAATTAAATGAAATTATTTAGAGAATTAAAATAGAGAAGACACAACCCAAGAATAATATTCAACATTCAGAGTGGGAGGGAGAAGCTAGAGAAATGAGTAATATGCAAAAGCCAAGGAAAAAACTGTGACCAGGAATAAGTAACTGTTCATGTGTTGAATGCTGCTGATTGCATAAAAACTGTCATCTCCCCAACAAGAGGCAATTTCACATGGCGGGGGGTGATGAAGTTCAACAGGAATGGGTTGAAAAGACAATGAAAAGCAAGGAAATGAGACAATGGCTCTTTGAAGAGTACTCATGTGAAAGGGAAGAGAGAAAGGGGACAAGTGAAGAATTTCATGACATCAAGGTAATCTAGAAAGCACAACATGTTTGTTTGCTGACTACAAAACAAAAAATTGATTGAAAGGGAAGAGTTCATTGTAGAACCTTTTTTGTATCAGTTGAGAACAAAGTGAATTCACCTCTTCTGACTTTGTTGTACCCATCTTCCCCATAATACATCTGTGATTTTGCTGAGCTAGTGCAAAGAATTTGCTCTTTGAATATCTCCATCACTTTCTGATGGGTGACCCTAAACGAGTTATTTCTCTAACTTCAGTCTACTCATCTGTAAAAGAGAAGAAATAAAAGCTATCTTATAAACACACAAAATATAAAAAGCACTTAGCACATAGTAAGCAATCATTAAACAGAAGCATTTCTATGTCCTTTTTCTCCTCAGCGAGAATAAAATTAAAAAGCCTCTCATATTCACTATAACAGATTTATCAATACTTTAATAGCCATTCCATTCCACTAAAGTTTAAAGAAAATTTTTTAAAATGTGAATTACCTCCATAGTTAATGCTAGAGTCTGGCGTGTTGGAGATATCTAGGAGCGACCCTATAGAAAGGGAATGTTCAGCCGACGGGCGCTTCCGGGGAGGGAAAGGTGACAGGTCTGACTCTCTCGAGAGCTGAGCCAGTGCCTCTTTCAAACGACGTCTTTTGCGATTGCTGTTTGGAGTATTTAGAGAAAGCAGTGACACTGATTTCTTGAGCTCAGGTGTATTAGCCTGCAATCAAAGGTACAAAAGCTCAATTTCACTTCCATGGTTTTTTACTGAGACAGGAACAAAAGAAAAATACATTTATGAGTCTGACAAAACCTGGATTTCGCACAATTTTACAGCTATATACCCTGCCAGGTAATTCAGAATCTTCATAAAACATAATAGTCAGGAGACCACTGTAATTGTCCAACTCCTAGCACCTCATTCTTTTTCTTCATAGCACTATCACCATTACACACTCATCCATAAGCTTGTTTACTGTCTATTCTCCAGTTAGGACACAAACTCCCGGCAGGGAGGAACCATTCATATTTCATTCACTGTATCCCTAACATTTAGCAGAGTGCTGGACACAGCGCTCCAATATTTGTCTAATAACACTTAATTTTAAGAGCTCTTTCTCAATATCTAAAACATTTTTAAACTTTATGTTAAGAACCTAACATTGAGAAGAGTCTGAAAAGAATACAATACCCGCCTAGCTGGTGTGGCACAGTGGATTGAGGGCCAGCCTGGAACCAAGGGGTTGCCGGTTCTATTCCCAGTGTAGGGCACATGCCTGGATTGCAGGCTGGCTCCGCAACACGGGGCACACAAAATGCAACCACACACTGATGTTTCTCTCCCTCTCTTTCTCCCTCTTCCCCTCTCTAAAAATAAATAATTTTTTTTTTTTTTTAAAGAATACAATGCCTACCTGGGTACATTTTATGGAACACAACAAATCCACACTTCATCACCAATATCTATTCAAAATTATTAAATCCCAAACTGAAGTAAATCTTTCCTTAAAGCCTGCTTCTATAGCTTTATGCCACATTTTGGTGAAATACCACTCCTTCTTACCAAGATCCAGCATGAAGGCTGGATTCTCCTTGCCTACATTCTACTGTAACATTCATTTTTTTTTTAAATGACATCTTTCCCCTTAATATTAAATGGCTACCAATACTTATAGAATAAAATCTAAACCTCTACAACATTATAAACTTCTTAATTCTGCCCACCTAGTAAGCTTTATCTGTTGGCCTTGGTTCCCATATTCTTTTTTAAAGCCATACTAAAGTACTTGCTATATTAATACACTTTCAAGTTTCCATACCCATTCCTGCCTGCTGCTTTACTTACATGTTCTTACTGGATTAGTCTAGTAAGTTGACTCAATATTCATTTGCTCTTTTAAATACTGCCTGAGTCTCTCAGAATGAGGCTGGTTAAAATACATTACTTTATTATAATATACATAATTCTGCACTGTAACTGTTTACATATCTAACTTTCCCTTAAGATTTAAGTTTCTAAAGATAGGGATATTACTGTTCATAATAACATCACCAAGTGTTAGCAAAGAATGACATATATGAGATTAAAATAACATCATTACACTGAGTGTTTTCACCTAAATATATATAGACTACTAGTCAACATTCAATTGTTCTCAAACTCCTAAACGTGATGTAGATGACCTGCAGGCTAATATACCAAGCTCTTTCTGGTTAGAAAAATGTCATCTTTATACAATCCAATTCACAGAACAAATGACTAAGGTACTAACAACAAAGCATACCTTTTCAAATAAATACATAGTTTCTCCAGCTCGGGCATCCATTTGAATGCTTCCCCAGAACCACTATGTGAGAAAAAGAACATCTTAATTAAGAAATCAACTTATCAGAAAGCCAACAGTAATATTTCAGAAAACCAATCTCATTTTAGAATTACTTGCCTCTTGCTTGACAACATAAAGTTTCTTTGAAGGTTCAAATGGAAGTTCTTTTACTATATTCTCTTCAACTATAAGGTGAGTGCACCTTTCATCCCCAACTGGTAAATAGCTACCTCCTAAAGGGGAATGCATACAAACATAAATAAGACACACTATCTTCAAACCCAAATTTTTAAAGAGGCATATTGATTAGGCAAGAGTGGGAATAAAATACAAATATAAAACTTTTAAATTATGTTAACTTCTACCTTGCATTTCAGTCATTTCTTCCATATTAGTTTTTTCTTCATCTGAAAATCCCAGAAAACTTAAAATGCAATCTTGAAATGGAGGAACTTTAAATTCATTTCTAAAATCATCAACTGATGCACAGAAATCCCTAAAAACAAAACATAGTCCTCTAAAATCAGTTTACTTAAATTCAACAAATATGGTACATCAGTTTATGATTCTCAAGGTTTTAGCATAACCCATTTATTAAAAATAATTTTACATCTGGTCCTGAAATGTTAACAAAAACTAACATTTTGACAACAGCACTCCCCACCCAAAAAAGTTAAAAAAAAAAAAAGTGACGTGACTTCAGTCATCCTAAATTAATTTCTGACAAAATTTGATCACAGGTAACCTTTACAAGATTCAAATTCCTCTTCTGTACAAGAAATTTTATGTGTATTCCAGGGGTTCTAGCTTCATGAAATCTTAGGTAATGAATAAGTACAACAGCAAGGAATTATGAATTTGGAAAGCTTAAAAGGTTATGAATTGCAATCAGTGTTTAAAATGTAACTAGAGATCGCTTCTCGGCCTTTTGGCTGAGATCCAGTGTAAAATGTAACTAGAAAAACATAAAATTAAAAAAAAAAAATACAATCCAAACATCCAGATTCATGAAGCTATTATTTATCAAATTTATTATTACACAATAATTTTAGGATATTTATGATAATCAAAATTACTTCACAAGTTGAAGTCCAAAAATAACCATAGGGTGTCTTTTAATTTTCAGTATTTCATAATTTTTTATAACTTTGCTCTTCCTAGGTTTTATTTCCTAAGCTACCCAAGACCGAATTCACTTTTTCTAAATTATCTATGCATTTAGGGTTTGGAGCACAAAGGTTTACCTCTATAAGATAGTATGTTTAATTCACATATTGAACTACTGAATTTTTAAACACTTACTGTTCATCTCGCCTTTCCCAAGCTTTATAAATCCATTCTGGCTTCATAATTGGAGTACCCAGGCTCACAGCAATCTAAAAATATAAATGTTAATAATTTTTACTTTAGACAACTGCATTCACAGAAGTTCTAAACAATTATATACATATTTTTTTGCAGTTTTATATCATTGTTCATCTGCTTTGTGACATAATATAAAGAAAAATTAACAGAAAAAAAATGCCAATCATCCAAGTTAGGTTAAAATGCCCTATTTTGCCGTGTATAATGTGCTCCTGTGTATAACGTACACCCACGTTTTTGGCCTAAACTGTCAGGAAAAAATATTTCATTTTAATTTTTTAGTTCAATTTTTTATTTATACATAAATCTGATTATTGTATTCCATGGTATTATTTTGCATAGGGATATCATTATTGCTTTCTAGAGTTGCACTTTTAACATATAAGTAAATAAAAGAATTAAAAACATTTATATAGATAAGGTATTAGTACTACCCATGTATAAGGTGAATCCTTACTTTTCCCTCAAAAACTTGAGCTAAAATGTGAGCATTATACATGGCAAAATATGGTAACTTTAAAACAAATTCCATAGTGTCCATACAATTTCCTTATTTTACTTTAATATATCTCTGAAGTTGATTAAGTTCACCTTCACTTTTATATTTCATTTCTATTTTCTTCATGTTTACTTTCTTGTGAGAACTGACCCCCAAGACAGCACTATAGAAGAAAACATCTAATTAAGTAACTAAAAACTTCAGCATGAATTAGAAAGGATGAATCCCCAAGAATTCAATATTATACAGAAATTACCATTTACTACATAAATAGTACACTGATGGGAACATGAAAATAGATAAGCCCTTCCTAAAATACATACTGAAGTGTAATCTTAAATGAAGATTTTAATACTAATAAAAGTAAATACCTTCTCCTGTTCTTTTAAATTTTTCACAAGTTAAATCTTAGAACCGTTCTATAAGAACATAGCTCTGCTCTGTTCCTATAAAGACCACTTAGACAAGAGTGAAATATTTGCTCTCATCACTTCTCAACCCCCTCATTCACCAATGCTTATAATAATCTGTTAATATTATTCACCTGCCTGAAATGTTATCCATCTACCAACCTCCACAATCCTACATCTCTGAAGACCTAACTCAATCAAGTTCCATTGCCACCTCCAAACCTGAGACCACACTCCTATGATTTAAAATTTTTACTAAATGTTCACAAAGCAAAAATTAAATATCTGATGTTCAGTAAATTGTAGGAAAAATGGACAAGTGTTATTACTAAATGCATTCCCAAATGATATTATACTGAAATACACAAAAATATCCAAGTTTACGTACCCTGAATTTTTCTCCTTCAGTACAATTTGCCACCAAATGTGTAACTTTTGAATTAAAGTCTTTTCGAATAACTCCACCCATGTGGTGAACCAATGTCACCAATCTGACCTCAAAAGAAAAATTAAGCAATATTGACTTCATAATTAATTTAAACAAAATTTTAAACTATGTTTAAAATTAATTTAGCATTTACTGAATACTTTCTACTTATAAGATACACATAAGGGATTTTTACAAAGATATAAATTTTAATGATAAAAAAATGAAAAATTTGTTTGAATTACTGGCACAGGCAAAATTATATATAACAATCAGCTAGTAAAGATGATCGTACAAACCTTTAATTAAACTGACTTTCACACAGCCTAAAAATATTACTTTTTTCAACATGAGGTTACATCACACCAAGATTCTTCCCATAAAATTAGAGTAGTACTACATTAGCTCTAACATAGAAAATTCCACAAATCAAAGTTTTTATGAATTCTCTAGGGAAATAAGAACACTTTAAGGCTGAACTTGTATCACAAAAAATTGCAATGTGTAAACAAAAACTTCAAATAATATGGCTGATAGGATACTAAACAAAAAAAAACAGTATAAAAGATAAGACAGTTATGAATGTTTCTGTTAATTCATATGCCAAGCATCCTAAACAAAATATTTGTTTCTTTACAAGGCTCTTCAGAATGTTTCTTCACAAAATTTAAAACCTGGTATAGCAATAGTAATTTCTCCTTCAAAACTTTTAAAACTTGCAACCATAATACAATTATCAAATAAGTGCCAATTTAAATTTATTTTGCTGGAAAACATATTTTTTGAATACAAGTTCTGAAATACTTACTAGTTCTTCTTTCTTCCTGAATCCAGTGAAGCAAAGTACTAGATTCATCATGCTTGTACAATAGAGTGGACGACATGAAAATGGCAAAGGCTAAAGAACACAATTTTAAATCTATGAGTTTCTTTACAGTAGAAAGGCAAATACATTGCTCTCAACTTAAATGTATTTTCCCTCTTGCCAATCAACTATCCCAATCCAAAGGTTTACTTGCGTTTTTCAACATGCAACAAAAAATAGCAAAAAAAAAAAAAGATTGCTAGTTTACAATGAAAAAATTTTCCAAAATTCTTAAATCATATTTGATACACATAATCTAAGTATAATTTACAATTTGCAAATTAAACATAAATATATTCAAACCTTTAGTTCCAAAATGTATTGTCATATGTGAAGTATTATCAATAAGGAAGGATTTCTGACTCCACACACTACTTTAAGTGCTTCCAATTGAAGTTAAAACAGGTCAGATATTTATACATACTAGGTATATAACATATACTTGAACCAAATATGGTTCCAACTTTTGAGCTAAAAAAGAACGGAGGTAATCAGTAAATACTTTAACCAATTTAACACACATATATTAGAATGAGAATATATAAATATGTACTTAATTATTTAATATATGTATACTTAATTACCACCATTAAGATTATTTTTCTTAATTTTGGTGTAAAAATTTTATTTGGTTTCTGAAAGCAACATTTCTTAGTCAAAAGAGAATTAAAGATGATGTGCTTATTATTAGCTTCTGTAACCAAAACACTCTATGACTTAGCAATTTTAAATTAATAAGGCAAGTTTAAAAATAGCAAACCATAGCAAATAAAATCAAAGAATAAGCACTAACTCTGCTACAACTCATATATTACGTACATAGTTTGTATTGTTTAACTATTGAAGGTCTTAGATATTGACTACTGTAAATTACAATAGAAATATTAAAGGACCATATTATAGTAGCTACTACTATTCCTATTCTAAATGTTCCATACTCTGATTAATGAAATTTTTCTGTTTAAAAATTTTCACACATTCATTAATAAAAACTTAATTAAAAGCCATAATGAACATATTTTTGTTACCTTTCCTTTTTGTGCACAGTTTAATACAACTGGTGGTCCAATAACTCTACAATCAGTCTTGTGTAACTCATTAAAGACAGGATCCTGGAAGTCCATGACTACGAATACATTTTCGAATTCTGGAGACTCCAAACTTTCATACTGTTCCACTGATTCCATCTTTACAAAGGGCATTTTAATTTCCTAGATTTTTTTCATGTAGTTACAAAAATAAGATTTATATATTATAAAATTAGTTCATATAACTCTCTAAATAAGACCTAAAAACCAATTCACTATCATTTTTAATTTCTATTTATAAAAAAAATTTAAGTATTAAGTCATACAACAATGAGCATTATACTTAATAGTGAACAGCTATTTCTTTAATTGCTTATTTGTATTTTAATATATATCTCCACCTACATTAAGATATTAAATTTTGAAGATTAATTATTATAATGGCATAAACTTCTGACTTAACAGTCATTATAAATCTAGTATGCATATAAAATAAAATGATAAATTTAAGTGTACACATTTCAACAGAAGGATGCATCAGAAACAATGCTTTTTCTTCTGACCACAAAAATGATGCCATACATATGGCTCCTTCTTGTACAAATTAACTGTCATCAGAAAAATAGAAAAACCACAATGGCACTTAATAGCTACAAAAAGGACATAGAGTAACAATCATTTCAGTATATATGAGGAAAGTAAGAGAAAGATGTGAACTATGTAGGTAGTTGCAGCTTGGCAAACACAGGATATAAAAAGACAGGTTATTGTTCACCACTTTATACTGTACATCTATGAAAAAGAATGAAGATTTTTAAGTACCTATACAACTCACATGTAAAAAAAAGAAACACTTAAAATTCTGAATGGGTAAATTATTTGGGTTTTATTTGCTGGGTTGAGGTGATGGGCTGAATTATGTACCCTCAAGATTCATGTTGAAACTCTAATCCCCTGTACCTTAGAATGTGACTGTATTTGACAATAGGGCCTTTCAAGAGGTAGTTAAAGTAAAATGAGGACACATGGGTGGGCCCTAATGCAATCTGTCTCGTGTCCTTATAAGAGGAGGAAATTTGGACACACGACAGGGATAGCAGGTATGTACATGGACAGAAGAAAGGCCGTATGAAGAAACATCAAGAAAGTGGCAGTTATCTGAAAGCCAAGGAGAAAGGCCTCAATATAACTCAAACCTACTGATACCCTGGACTTCTAACCCTAGCAACTGTGAGAAAATACATTTCTGTTGTTTAAGCCACCTGTGTGCGGTATTTTGTTATGGCACCTCTCACAAACTATTACAGCTGGTACAAAGAATTAGATAGATTTCATATGCTGATTGTCAATCATTATAATTTATAATTTTGGAATTAAAGCAAGAATTTAGAATAAATATAGAATTAATGAGAAAAACAATAAAGAATTTAAAGAAAAATATCATACAAGGTCTGTCCGGGATAAGTCCAGCCACTGTTAACATAGCGAGAACAGTTTGTGCAACATCAATGTAACCTGGCGGCCAAGGAGAAGAGAGAACTTGAATGTGCATGCGTGAACAATGACGACTTCACTGAGTGGGGGTGGTAGATGTCGCTGAGTGAGCATGTGTACTGTGTGGCCGTCACATTCAAAAATGACCGAGTAGAGGAACGTATCTGCACCAAATTTTGCGTTAAGCTTGAACATTCTTTCTTGGAAGCTGTTCAGATAATTGAGAAGGCCGCAGCTATGGGCAAGTGGTGACTGGCAGCTTTAACAGATAATGCACCTGCTCAGGCATCACGTCTTGTGCAGGGTTTTTTGGTGAAACATCAAATCACCCAGGTGACTCAGCCCCCCTACAGCCCAGGTGCGGCGTCCGATGACGTCTGCCTTTCCCAAAAGTAAAATCATCTTTGAAAGGGAATTTCAGACCATCCAGGAGATTTAGGAAAATACGATGGGGCATCTGGGGGCAACTGGGAGAACTGTGTGAGGTCCCAAGGTGCCTACTTTGAAGGGGACTGAGGTATCATTGTCCTATGTACATCATTGTACCTTGTAGTACAAACAATGAAGATTCTTCAATAACTGTCTCTATTTTTCATAGTGCATGGCTGGATACTTTCTGGACAGATCTCATATCTTTGTAAATACATGATATGTCATTTAAATTTAACAATGCCAAATTACTTAATAAGGATTTCATTATTTGCAGTAGATGCTATAGTCTGGGGCTTCAGAAACACCCAAATTTTAAAATTAAATATAAAATTGTTTCTATTCATCTAGCTTCAGAGCATACAATATACCTTGTACCTAATTTAGGTCCAATCACCGTAAGTGAAATATAAGACTACAATCAAGGGAAGTGCAGCATGCCACATGCAATGAAGTGCTTGACCTACCATATTAACAATACTTTTTATTAATTTTTCATCCGATTTTCCAGGACAACTTTCTTTTATTATTACAGGGACATCCATTATTTTAATAGTCTGTGGAAAAAAGACTTAAGTATGAGATTAAGAAAACTATAAATCTATTTACACACTGATGGAACAAAAACAGCCTTTTTAAAAAAACTAAAACCCCATACCTTTAAGGCTTCTATAAGTTCTTCTTGTTTCCCAGCTTCTTGAACCAATATCACTCTTGTCTCAACCTGAGGCATTTCTTCTATTAAAATTAGAAATGTTTGAATATGTTTATCAGGAATTAATATCAGAATCAGTAGTTCCTAATCCCTTTTTGTCTACATCTGTTATGTTTTTCATCTTTGAGACCATAACATCCTCTAAAATTAAAATTACTTAATTCCCAGTTTATTAAAAAAAAAAATTTGGCCATATATCATTTGAAGGAAGAGAAAATATATTGTACCAGAATATACAAACATCAGCACTATTCCTAACCAAAGAAAGCATGCACTGTCTTGTATAGTTATCCTCTTCAACACTGCAAGCAACTTTAGGAAAGGCCCATTTACATAGTGGAGTAAGGGAAGAAGCATGTTTTCACCTAACCAGATAGAGCTGAATATAATCTAGCTAACAATGTTACAGCTGCATTGCCCTCACACACAGAAAAAGCAATATCCAACAAGATGACGACTTCCCCTTCGAAGCTGGGAAGCATTAATTCAAACAATAAACAAAAATCTACATAGTGTAAAAAGATTTTGTCAACAAATATTTACTAAATATCTGTACTCTAGCTTAACACTGTTACAGTTAAATCTTAAGCAGTCTCTAGTCAGTAAGTTTAGGAAAAATACTGATTTGGTGTTTTAAAGCACATTTACCTTCAACATATGAAGTAGGTCCAATAAGTAAGTTTTCCTTACAAGTTTCGGTAACTTTAGAATCAAAAATGGAAGAGTCTGCCAAGCCTGAACTCCCAGAAGTGAACGTTAAGACACTATTGTCAGCCATTGTTTGTATTCTTCTAAGTTGGCTAAAAAATAGTAATAATAAATTTGATTAAAAATACATGAAACAAAATGATCATTGGGCAAACAAGTGTTAGAGGTTCTAGTATTAGATTTATAAAAAGCGTCATCATCCATTTTTCTTAATATTGAACCAAAGAAAATCACTCAACTTCTCTGAGCCTTAGTTTCCTCTTCTATAAAATAAAGACACTAATTCAGGCTCAGTAGAATATAGTAAAAATAACAATCGAAAGTACTCAAAACATTACCTAACACGTGAGCACTCTAAAGGTACTCAAATACTATTCTATCTTCCACTTCCCTATATCTAGCCCTCAGCCAACTTATTTTCTCTTGTTATATTGATTTATAATACTAACATCCCAAAATAATCTCAGTCAAAAACTGAATCCATTCTTATTCTATTCTTTACCTTATTCACCCTCTTTGAAATTCCTATCAATCCCATCTCAATATCCCTGGAACTTGGTCCCTCCTCTTAAGGTCCAGTGCCACCATGGCCACCTATCCAAATAGAACAGCTTCAAACAACTTTCTCTAACAAGTTTCTTGTGACGTCACTGTCTACATAAATTTCAGGGGTATGATCCTAAAAACAAATGTGACCACATCACTTCCTTGCTGAGAACTTCCACAAGGCACTCCTCCCTATATGATCAAGTCCAAATTCGCCACGCAGTATACAGTTTGGTCCTAGCCTAGCTGACTAGATTATTTGGCCTCATCTTCTATAATTCCCCCAGTTTACGTATGCTCCAGCCACGCTTTTCTCAGCATTTCTGAAACAGAGATCACAATTTACTCCACACCTACTTGCATTTAATAGTGCTCAATTCTCCACCTATAATGTCTTTCAACTCCTAAACCACCCCTCTTGACTCATCCTCTGTGGGTTTCTTTGAACCTCTCATGTACAATTGTACTGTTCCCTTATCTGTATTTTCATATTACCTTACAAGTGTCTCTCCTCTAACAAAAATTAACACAGCAATTATGTATGGGTTAGTACCCATATGACTCTGAACTACAAAAAAAAAAATTTTTTTTTAGATTTCCAGGTTTTGAGAATTGAAAAGTTGGGCAAGCAGGGGAAAAAAAGGAAAAGTTGAAGAGAGTTTCATAAATTCAAATGGGGGTGTTATGTAAATTTATTATCTTGAAGTAAATTTCCAGAACATTATCTGGAGATACATGTCTGATCTTTCCTCCTTTTTCAGATAAATAAAATACACAAGTATCTCCCACCAGATTCTTAGCAAAGTGAAAGTTTAAGTAAACTGTAAGTTTACTTATGTTGAGAAACAGCGAGGTATCATTAGCATCATTTCTGGATAGTGTACTAAATAGCGTGAAGACATGGTACACTAATGGCACGAGTCCTAAGCACAATTGTTAGGTGCACATTTCTAAGGCCAGACAACTCAATTTCCTGTCTCAGCTCTGCACTTAATAGATTAAGCAACAGTTTTCACATTAGTGAAAAAGACAATAGAACCCAAATCAAGCTGTGATGAAAACTGAACACGATGTCTTAAAACGAGTGACAATTATTAATTATAATATTCACAATGTGGATATTTCTTACAGTTTTAACCAAACATCCATGTCCATTGTTATTCTGAGGCTCTCGAAAGGAGTGCTCCAATAGTTGTTAATGTCTTTATTTAGAATCCATGATAAATTCTATTTAGCCCTTATTTTTAAGTTTCTAACACTTCACTGTTTTTGAGGGGGGGGGGCAGGGAAGGCTCTAAAGAGACTTTTATTCAGTCACTTTTTTAAAAAGTCAAGTGGTGAACTAACCTGCTTTAAGAACATTCTTAAGGAACTTCTGACTAAATACACTAACTATAACACAGGCCTCTTCCCATCACAGATAAATCTGTCATTTAAATAAATAATTACTTTTGGTTTCTTTTTAGTTTTTTTAGGGAAGTCTTTCAGGGTGGAGAAGCTAAACGCAATATTGGATATGTTGGTGGTGTTATTAACAACAGTAACAATGTTGGTAACATTACAGAACACGATTAATGACTAATCTATATAACCCTTAATATGTGGCCGATGTTATTCTAAACTCTTTGCTTGTATGTATTTAATTTCTGCAGCAATCCTAAGAGGCAGGTACTATTATTGTGTCCAGCTGATAAACCTAGAACAAAGAGGTTAAGTCACTTGCCCCAAGTCACAGTTTCTGGAAAACCGGGATTCAAATCCGAACTGATCCAGAGGCTGCGCTTTTATCCACTAAGCCATACCTAATCTGTACAGAAGAGGAAGGGCTGGCGTTTTATGTAAAAACTAAACTGCCCACAGAGAAGACGCCAAGAAAAATCCTGGAGGGAAACCACTACGTCCTCCGAGATAAGCCCACAAAGGGTGTAGCGGCCGGTCCCCAGAGCCACAGAGGACAGTGCGGTTTCCCAAGCCTCCTTTCCCAACTCCCACCCTTCACTCAGGGACTCTTCCAGAAAAATAATCTAACCAGGTGAGCGATGAAGATCCACAGGAACCTAGTGGACTTCGGGCTCCCACTCCGCGTCACGGCCCAGGTGCTGGAAGTGCTGTGGGGCAGTTCCCAGGGCCGAGACGTCTGGGCCCCGGGGCTCCGGATTTCGCGGTCACCGGGGACGTTTGCAAAGGACCCCACGGTTCCCGGGGCCCTAGCCCACTCCCACCTCCCCCACCCGTACCCACAGTGTCCTCACCACTCTCAAAAACGCCCTGGAAGGCCACCTCTTCAAGCCCCGATTCCTCTAACTGTTACCGCCATTCCTCACCGGAGGCGGCCCCAAGCAATTCAAAAAGTGAGCCTCTCTCTAAAAGTCATGCCGATTGGCGCGTGATGTAAACCTCCTTCCCATAAGTTGGAGTCTCCAGAGAGGCGGTGCTTAGTCCCTGCTTTCCGCCCACTGATTGGTTGTGCGTATGTTTCAAATGCACCCAACGGCTCGGACGTAGAAACGTCAGGAGGTTGTAGAAGAGTGCCCCGTTGTGGCCAGGAGGGGGCGGTGGTTTCTCCAGGGCTTACCCTGTGAGAGTAGCAGGTGTGTCTGTGGCTACCGCTTGTTTGCTCAGTAAACATCTCGTTTCCTAGGGAAAGTTTGAACGGATTCGCCTCTCTCCCACCTTTGTTATTTTTTTAAGCGCCACCAAATCCTCTAAACAAAATCAGTGCCTCCATGATGATTTTTTCCCCCAATTGCTGAGAGCGCTAAGATTTTTCCGCCGGAACGCTTTCTGTTTTAGCCATTGGGCTTAAAGGTGTTGTAGCAGAGCCGAGGACCAGATAACTCGGGGGCTCTGCAGACAGTTTAAATCAGTAGTTCGCTTATTTAAATCTGGTATGGAAAGCACAGTACTCTGGTCTAGGGAATTTCGTGGATGATTAAAATGAGTTCTTAGTATTTCTCGGACTTTTTTTATTATTATAAGCTTGCATTTGAATAAATGTAAAAATATGTCAGGAGATTCCAGAATTTCCTGGAGACAAAGTAAATTGCTTCCGGATGTCCTCCGCCGTCCCGTTTCCCCCCCCGCCCCCCGCCCACCGCGCCTCCGCTGTGTGATCTTTTGTAACTTTCCTCTAAAGTCTAGCCAAGAGTTTATAGTCTTTCCTGTAATGACTTTTGTTATTATGATACAATCTTTCTTCTTTCTCTAAAAATAATACCCTATATAATTACAATCGCTTAAGAAAAGTACGCCTCCCCCAGGTGAGTTTGCCTACTTCCCACCTAATCGGCTGATTTGCCTGAGGGATAAAAGAGGAATCTAGCCAGAACCTTAAATCCCATTAAGAGAGGCAAAACTTGGACTTTGAAATGGAATTCCTCTGAACATCTCAGGTCGTGGGGGTTTACAATTTTTTCTAACTTTGTCCAGCCACCTTAAAATGCCTGAAAAAGTTCCTAACGCAATATGCAAAATGAGTGAAGCAGTCTGGTAATTATTGATTTCCCTGTTTGTAATTGAAGAATATTTGCAGTCAGCCATTCATTATAGTGCTGTGATAACCGTTAGGGCAAAAGAAAAGAAAGAGTGGTTGAAATCTCACTTTGGAATGTGCTTGCATACTAAACTAGGGTGTGCCTGGCATTCCAAATACTCTCCTCTCGGAAAATATATTACCCTAGTGAGGAGAGCAGCCCATTTGTCCTGTTAAACAGATTTTAAAATTGAATTATTCCTTTGGATTACTGAGATTATTCCTTTGAAGAATCAATTTATGCACCTCTGTTCTAACTGAGTGACACTCTGGGTGGTCTTCCCTGAATTCCTTTCACACTTGCTCCTCTTCCAGTTTATTCGCTTCTTTTTATTCATAGTTCCTTTCTTTCCCTTTCTCCCTCCCCATTCTATCTCCATCTTATTTTTTGAATCTGTTCTCCTTCAGAGCAGTGGAAGATGAGAAGTTGGGAAAGTTAGTTTTGGGTTATGGACTACCTTTCTCCACCCAACCTCATTCACAGGTGTGCATGCTGTCCATGCAATCACTCTTCAAATCAGCATGAACAAGATTTCTCACACTTTTCTAGTTAGTACAGATCTACTAATAAGAACTAGTATATCTGAAAAATTATTAAATTTGATGCAACAAATCAAATAGATCAGCTGGTTAGTGTCATCCAGGTAAGCCACGGTTGCAGGGTTGGTTTCCCAGTCAAGGCACACACAAGAATCAACCAATGAATACATAAATAAGTGGAGCAACAAATCAATGTTCCTCTCTCTCTCCCACTTCCTCTCTCTCTCTCTAAATTAATAAAAATAAATAAATAAATTTAAATGTCTCTTCATAGGATTAAATGTTTAACTGGAACTAAATATTAACACTATGTCACATAGATCTCAAATTATTTTTCTCTATTACCATCCTTAACCCCTCAAGGCATTTATGAGATACATTTATGAGATATATATAATGCCACATTATGCACAGTTACAAAGATTCAGTCCCTCTAAGAACTTATCACTGGAGATTTTTGTTTCAAAATGTTTAATGAATAGTCATGGAATTCTGTTCTATCTTGAAATTATTAACATGTTCCAATTAAAATGTCATATTTCCAAGTTGTTTATAACACAGCATGTTCTAACCTGTCATCTCTGCCTGAAAAACAAGTTTTAGAAATTATAACCACTTTGAGCCATAAAAAGCTACTTTATACACCCCAATAGCCAGTAATTATGATATGAGCCATTGCCTTATTCATATGAATCAAAAGGCTATAAATCACTTGACATAGATTTGCAAAGCTGTACAGATTTGTCACTTAAAATTTTTCAGAAATAGAATTAGCTTTCCTTGATGGAGCAAGAGGTTTCCAAATATGACGAGACCATTATTTCAAATTACATAATCTTATTAGTAAAATTTTAGATGTAGAAAAAGAAATCTTAGTTCATTAGTCTCATTCTTTTATTTTACAGATGAATTTTACCAAGGCTAGCAATAGAGTTATAGTCCTTTACCAAGGTCGAGTAACTAGTTAGTGAGAAAACCAAGATAAAAGTTTTATTTCCATTAATCTATTCTTTTTTATTATAGATATATTTATATTTTACATTTTACAATAACATTTATTCATAATGCTTATATTTTTTACCTTTGAAAATATTAAAATGATTTCAGTTCCATAAGAGACCTGTTGGTCTGGTTCACAAATGTATCTCCAGCACCTAGCAATAGTCCCTGGTACATAGTACGTTCTCAAAAGTTCCATGAATAACATTGCAATTAATCTGCAAGAATACATATCTCCTTCTAAGCCATTCTCCAACCTGCATTCAGAGCAACATTATGCAAATCCAAACTCATCATATCATCATCCACATGGTCTGACCTCTACCTGCATTTCCAGCTTCATCTTACACCATGCTCACTCTCTTTCTCTTGAGTTCTCTACCTGCCTTGTCAAGGATTTTTGCACCTGCTCTTCTCTCTACCAATCCCTCTGATCCCCGTTTGTTTTTTTTTAACCTAGAGTAGATAACTTCTATTCATCTTTTAGCATTTGCTCAGTCACCACTCCTGGAAATGCCTTCCCTAACCAACCACACTGTCAGAATTCCCACCCCACAGGCCCTAGCACCAGGAGTGTTCCTTTTGTAGTACTTATCAAAGGTGTGATTATTGGGTTAATGTTTGTCTACTCCACTATCTCAGCTACTTGAAAGTAGGAAAAACATCTTTTTAGCCACCATTTCATCCACAGAGCCTAGCACATAGAAAGTACTTGATTATTCACAAGTATTTGTTGGAATACAAGTGAATAAATGAATGAATGAATAAAAATTTTCATTATAATATCACTGGTGTTTTTTCCAATGACACTAAAGAAAATTTCTAATATTTTTTCTTTCTAACCCATTTATATGACTTTTTCAAGAAAAAAATGGCATATTTCCAATATATGTACAAGGATAAAATAATTCCATCTTAGACATTTGCATAAATTACCCAAAAATTGAATGATTCTTGTATCACAGCTAATCAAGCTATGAGTGAAAGAGAGTTACTGCCAATGGTACTAAACAGATTCAGTTAAAACTTGCCACTGTTTATGAACATAAGAAATTATCTATATAAAAAATTCAGTTTTTCTTACCATCTACACTTTGATACATTATTCACTGACACTTGTAGTTTGCTTCTTCCACACTATCAGCTGACTTGCAAATATCTGGGATATCCCAGAGTTACACTGTCTGCCAGTCTAGTTTTGACAGCAATTCCATCTTTGTAGAGTAGCATTTCCTACTAGAACAATTTGAATACTTTGCTGCTGTTTAAATGAATGGGAAAATGTAATCGCTAGTGCAGTTGATATAAAAATTGGAACACAGGTCACCAAAAAAATATGGATAATTGACCTCAATTGCACGCCCATTTGACAAAAGCAGATTCACTATAGGTTTAATAAGGAAGGAAAAATCACATGTAAGAAATAGCAGAAATGCATTCAGGAAGATATTTTGAAGGTGAGATGTAGTGTTGCATATGATGTTCAATTGCATAGAGCAATTCTATATAAATCATGTACATAGAAAACAATTATCTGTAAAGAAATATACAAGATGTTCCTAATGTTTCTATCTGTACAGTAATATTTGAGGAGATTATTTCTCCCTCTCCTTTATATTTTTGGAGTACTTCTCAAATTTTCTATCATGAGTGTTTTGGTGGACAATTGTTGTGTTCCTGGCTATTGAACATTTAACACTTCCTTCCTAATAATAGTGTTATTTCACTTTTGAGGAATCCATCATTGAATATGGTTTTAGTGAGAGGTAATGCTTCCATGTTACCATAGATCTGAATGGGGCCACATCTTCCTCCTATGATTAAAGCTCAGCTAATCAGTTGCTCTCTCATAGGACTTTGAATTTTTAGCATGTGCTAAAGATGTGGGAAGGGGCCAGGATCATATGCATTACCATAACAACTATAGTGTGAAGACCAGAGAGATTCTTTGGGTCCAATAATCATTGCTGGTGTTTCCACTGCCCATGCCTCTGGAGCTCTTTAGCTCCTGCCCATTTGCCAAGGCTGAGCTTCAAACCGATTCCATGAATTTGTAAAATAAATTATTTTCCTTAAAGATAGAATTGGTTTATATCGCTGATGACCAAGTGTAGGGTACGTGGAGGCAGTCTGGCTCCCTCACCTAAATGCGTGGGTAACTGGAGGGAGCAGTTCCTCACAACCTTGAAGGAGTCTGATAAAGCAGTGTTCCCACAGCTTTGAGCCTGGGTCTCATGGCCTGTACTAAACTGCCCTGTAGCCTTGAGCAGGCATGCTTGCGCAGCTCATGATAGTTACTTCACCTTTCTGGCCTGTTGTCTGCTTTGTTTGGGGCTAGTATTTAAGGGATAGGAGCTTTGGACGAGGTGGAGAGTTGGGGCACCGACTTGGACACGAGCTTGTGGCCTGTGTGACTCCCTCTACATGGGCTTGTGGCCTGTGTGATTTCCCCGGACCGAGCTTGTGCCTGTGTGGCTCTCCCGAATAAAGGCATGTCAAGCTTCTCCAAGGCTCCATGCATCTTCTTCCATCTACCCAAGCCCCAAGTGGACCTGTCCAGCCTAGAGAGGCTACAACATACCAAAAAAGCCAAGATGTGTTGCTTTTACAAATCTAAATCTTGTCGGCTCTACCTTCAAGACATATCCAGAATCAAACTAGTTCTTATCCCCTCCATCACCATTTACTAGGCTACCATTATCCCTCAACTGAATTACTGAAAGATCTCCTAACTCAATTCCCTAAAGTTATCCGTAAATCTTTATCATCTATTCTCAATTAAAAAAAATTAACTTGAGTATTCCTGTTAAAACACAAGTCAAATTGCGTCAGTCTGCTTAAAACCCTTTATTGGCTTCTCAATTCTTTCATATTAAAGCCAACGTTCTCACAGTAGTTTTCATGGCCCCACACAATCCTCACTGGCATCATCACCTGCTCCTTTCCTCTTCATACCTTTACTCACCTCTAGCCACATTGGCCTGTTTGCTGTTTCTCAAGCATGTGAGACATGCTCTTAACCCTCACTGTTTCCTTTGCCTTTATGTTCTTCCTTCATATGTGCATGACTTGGTCCTTGTTGTCAATTCTACCTCACCAAAAATTGCACCCCTTCCTCCAGCATTCCTGATCCCATTTGCCTTGCAAACATATTATATATCTATTTGTTATGTTACTGTTTATTACTAGTGCCTCTCCACACTAGAATGTGAGCTCCATGAAGGCAGTGAATTTTGTATGTTTTGTTCCCTGGTATATTTCCAATGACCAGTTCAGTACCTGCCACATAATAGGTACTCAAAATAATTTTTTTAAAAAATCAAACAAAGAAAGAAAGGGATGAAAAATAAAAAGAAGGAAGGAAAGCTTTTAGAACTGAGCTGAATAAAGGAGGAAAGATCCTGAATTGCCTTTGGAAACTCTAAAGAAATTTAAGTTCTTCTAAAACAGAGAATTTGAAAACCACTAAAAATTATTAGAATGACAAGAATTTAAAATAAAAACAATAAGTACCTAGTTTCTGGTGAGGATATAGAGCAACAGGATCTCTCAATCATTGCTAGTGTGGATATTTCTTTCAAAGTTAAATAAATATACAATCGCCTCAAGATCCAGCAATTTCATTCCTATATGAGAGACTCCTTGAGGAAATTTTATTCATAATTGCTAAAACCAGAAAGAATCCAAATGTGTATCACTAGCGAATGGATAATCAAATAGTAGTACATCCAAAACATGGAACGCTACTGAGCAATTTACATGCAGCGAAATGGATGACACTCAAAAGCATTATGTTAAATGAAAGAAACCAAAAACAAAATGCCATATTTACTACAAAATGGCACAAGAAAAATTTTGGGGATGATGAAAGTAATGTCTTGATTATGGTAGTAGTTGCACAAATGTATGCCTTTGTCAAAACTCATGACTTTTACTATATGTAAATATACCTCAGGAAACATAACTTTTAAAAGCCAGACACTGATGAAAAAAAAAATGGACAAAAGATTTGAACAGATACTTCACAAAGGAATACAAACTAATGGCCAATAAGCACATAGGAAATGCTCGGTGTCATTAGTCATAAGGGATACGTAAATTAACACCAAAATGAGATAAAAGTGTACACTTACTAGAATGGTTAAAATTAAAAAGATGGATAATACCAAATGTTGGAGAAGATGTGAGAAAATCAGAACCCTTATTGTTGGTCAATGTAAAAACCCACAAACTCTTTAGAAAAAAAGATCTGGCAGTTTCTTATAGAACTAGGTATATGCCTATCTATAACATTAATACTTACCCAAGAAAAATCAATACATATGACCACAAAAAGTTTTGTATAAGAATGTTCATAGCAGCTTTATACATAATACCCCAAAACTGGAAACAGCCTAGATTTCCGTCACCTAGAGAATGTATGAACAAACTGTGGCATATTCTTACAATAAAATAGTAAGAAAAAGGAATAGAACCACTGATTTCCACAACAATGTGAATGACTCTCACAAACATTCTGCCGTGTGGGTGGAAAAGCCCCACACAAAAGAGTAAGGCTATTTATATAAGATTCTAGAGCAGTCAAATCTAATCTATAATGGAAAAACCAGAACAGTGGCTATCTGTAGGGGGAATAGAAATAAGGAATAAATGGGAAGGCATGATAGCAATGACAATATTCTGTATCTTAATAGCAGTTTGAGTTATATAGGAATGTGCATTTGTCAGAAATGAAGATTTGTGCATTTTATTGTTTGGAAAGTTTACATCAAAAGAAAAAGTAACCAAATATTGGACTTTAGTTAATAATATGCATGTTGAGGTACTTAAAGGAAATTGTACAGATGTCTGTCATTTACTTTAAAATGTGTAAAACATTGATGAACTGATAACTAGCTCCATGATAAAACCAGAAATAGTAAAATATCCATGGTATAACCTAGGTGGTCTGTAAATAGATGTTTACTATTAAATTACTTTGACTTTGCTGTTTGAAAATTTTCATAAAATATTGAGAAAAATTCAATAAAAATTTAATTTTAGAGTATGAGAATATCAAAGAAATGTAAATGCAGCCTGAATATTTGATGATATTAAGGAATCACTATATTTATATGTATGTGTGTTAATGGTATTGTGGTTATAATCTTTAAAGAGGTCTTATTTTTTAAATAGACATTCCAAAATATAAAAACCAGACTTTTGAGACCCTTGCTAATTTTTTCTCTGTTCATTCCCAAATTTTATATCTTTTTTTTATTCATGTAGTTGACCTTATGGGCTTCTCAATTCTCTTATTTTTTCCTATGGTTATGATATTTTGACCCTAAATACAATACCTTTACTAAATCCTGGGACAGAAATAAAGCAAAGGAGTGACAGTGCAGTCACTCACAGCTCATGAGATATGAGTTCGGGGCACTGGGACCCAGGAGAAGTTTTAAATCCATATGACTGAAGTGCTGAAATTCTAGCAAGCATAAGGGACCAAATAAATAGTGTGTGAGATGATAAGGATCAGATGGGCATGGATAGGAATTTCTAGCTGGAAAAGCAATTCCTGTCTGTGCCCATCTGGTGCATTTTGAAAAATGAGGGTGAATCACAGGAAACCTAAATCCAGACAACTATAGAATTCCTAAAGTTCTTAAGCTTTGCCCTATAGTGAATGAATTAACAGGTACCCTGTCAAGTATTTTGTGAGTTCTGTGAGTATCATATGAAATAATGCTGTTGCTTAGGATAGTGACTCACAGAAAACACTCAATATTTGCCAGCTATTAGCATTATTATTTCTTTGACACACATTTATTAAGTACTTATTATACACCACACACTGTACGAGGCACTGGAGATAAAACTATGAAACAAAGTGATGTGGCCTTTGCCCTGACAGAGCTGAGTTTAGTTAGCTCTGTCTTGACTATCTCAAAGTCTCCCCTTTCCTCATGTTTTCCTTTTTGTACAACTAGAGTTCATAAAACCACATAGTAACCTAACCATCCATAATCAAGAGGTAATTTTATGTATAAAATAGAAAAATGTTTTACTAATGCATATTAACATGAAAATTGTTTTGCTTGATATAGTCACCAATGTGAAAAAAAATTAATGTTTTATCTCATTATTTGTACCTTCTCTTTCACACACAGTTGAACTTATTTTATAGAGGCTATTAAAATATTAGGCTATTTTCTCCTTCATTAAGCATAATTTCCTTTAATTTTTCATTAACATTTTGCATGCTTCTCATTTTAAATATTAAATGGAGCTGTTATGGATAATATCATAAGATTGAAATGTTTATCAATATTTTTAAATTACATTATTTTATTTCCTAATTAAAGCCCTTTTCTTGTTTTCTTTCCTTTTATTTTTTTGAATGAATATGACTGACAAAGGAATTAATGTATATTAAATCACTGCCCTTGAGAACACTAATGTGAAATTAAAAGTCAAGAATGTTATCATATAGTAGATACCTCTAGATAGCACTTCTGTGAGGCAGATTCTGGAGGTCCCTGTTTGGGCACCAGCTGAGGTAGAGGATGGACTCTGTTCCACAGAGTACGCTCTGGGTTGCTCATGGGGATGGGGAAATAAAATAAGTCATCCCAGACACTCTTCTCGGTCTGCTAGAGGAAGGGGGTGGCAATTCCCTCTAGTGGAGAAAGCCCTGAGCCCTTTCCTTGAAGTGGCTTCTATTGAGAACCATATGCACAGGGGTAAGAAGGCAAAGCTCATCAATCAATGTCAAAAAGCTATGTTTACAGAAAACAAATAGAGATCATAGATAACAATTGAAGGGACACAAGAGATTTGCCTCCGGTTGGGGTCTGTGAATAATGTAAATTTCCTTCCCAGCATTAGTCAGTTATCATAGTTTTTGAGGGAAGAACAAAGCATGCTTCAAGGAACTTACTTCTAGGCCTGATTCTCGTCCCATCCCCCACCCCCACCACCCCCACTGCCCTGGGAACCGCCCGATCCAGTTTAGGGCTGTACCTGCCTTTAGTATTGTTTCAAGCCTGAGCCACGCAGGCAGGGCAGAGCTGTCAAGAGATAAGGAGACTTCTTTCAGATAGAATGAGGACTCTGGCCATATCAAAGTCAGGGGGTGAGGGTTTTTTCCCCTCCTCTGTGTCCCCCAAGTCCTTCCCTGATGCCCATGCAGCTGTGCCTGTCTTAGGTTGCCCCTGCCATTGAGGGATCTTACCTGTCATTGACTAACCAGCCATTGTCTGGGGCCAAGCAGGGTGATGTGAGGGAGGGAGGGGCTGCACCCTGCAAGGGGGACAGGTTTTGTCTCCTCAGTGGCCTATTTTCCCAAGGCCTCCTTGCTCAGCTCCAGCCTCAGGGCTCTCTCTTCTGTTGGCGAGGCTACAGTCCCTGAAATCAAGTGCAATGGTTCCCAATACTTCTATATCATTTTATTTTTTTAATTGTGAGGCCAGTGGAACAGAATAGAAAGACCAGAAATAAGCCCAGGTCTCTATGGGCATCTAATATTTGACAAAGGGGGCAGAAGCATAAAAGGGAGCAACAATAGCCTCTTCAACAGATGGTGTTGGGAGAGCTGGATGGCTACATGCAAAAAGTTGAAATTGGATCATCAGCTGACACCATACACAAAAATAAACTCAAGATGGATAAAAGACTTAACTATAAGTCACAATACCATAAAAGTCCTAGAGGAGGACATTGGCAGGAAACTCTCAGATATCCCACGCAGCAATTTTTTCACTGATATGTCTCCTAAGGACATAAAGGAAAGAATGAGCAAGTGGGACCTCATCAAAATAAGAAGCTTCTGCGCGGCTAAAGAAAACATCAGCAAAATGAAAAGGGAGCTAACCCTATGGGAAAATATATTTGCTAATGATATATCAGATAGAGGTTTGATCTCCAAGATATATAAATAACTCACTCGACTCTACTCCAAGAAGACAAATGATCCAATCAAAAAATGGGCAAAGGACCTGGGCAGATGCTTTTCCAAGGAAGAGATACAGAGGACCCAGAGACATTTGAAAGGATGCTCAGCATCACTAGCCATCAGAGAAATGCAGATCAAAACCACCATGAGGTACCACCTCACACCGGTCAGCATGGCCATCATAAACAGATCCACAAACAACAGGTGCTGGCGAGGCTGTGGAGAAAAGGGAACCCTAGTCCACTGTGGGTGGGAATGCAGACTGGTGCAGCCACTGTGGAAATCAGTGTGGAATTTCCTCAAAAAGCTGAACATGGAACTGCCTTTGGATCCAGTGATTCCCCTGCTGGGACTATACCCTAAGAATACCAAAACGCCAATTCAAAAGAACCTATGCACTCCAATGTTCATAGCAACACAATTTACAGTAGCCAAGTGTTGGAAACAACCTAAATGCCCATCAGTAGATGATTGGATCAAAAAATTATTGTGCATTTACACAGTGGAATACTACGCAGCAGAAAGAAAAAAAGAACTACTAAACTTCGCGACAGCATAGATGGAACTGGAGAGCATTATGCTAAGCGAAATAAGCCAGGGGGCGAAAGACAAATATCATATGATCTCACCTATAAGCAAAACCTAACCAACAATACAGAGATGCAAGGAAAATAAGACCAGCAACACTGAAAGGAAAAGAAACCAACAGAGACAAGTGGGAAGGAGGGAGGGGTGGGTGGGGGAAAAGGAGGGGAAGGAAAGTCAAGGAACATACAGCAAGGTCTCATGGACAAAACCAAAGGGGAAGAGTTGAGGGACGGAAGGAGGGAGGGGGCAAGGGAAAGTGGTGGAGGGAAGGCAGAGACAAATGTATTTGAAAAAATAAATTAATTAATTTAAAAAATAAATTGTGAACACGGATTACTTTTATAACTTTATACTGTGATAATTAAGAACTGCCATAATTGTGTCATTTTCTCTGTCAAATCTTTCATTTCCAGTTAATTACTAATGATTTGCATTCAAGAACTTTCCCATGAATGTTCAAGTGTTTTACCAACTCTCCCCTTGGCAGAAAGAAAAAATATGTTTTCATGCTCTGAAAATAAAAAACAGTCCTGACTGGGTAGCTCAGTTCATTAGAGTGTCTTCCCAATACACCAAGATGGTGAATTCGATCCCTAGTAAGGGCACATACAAGAAACAACCAAAGAACATATAAATTGACATTTTTCTCTGTCCCTCTCTCTACCTCTCTCTCTAAATCAAATTAAAAATTTTCAGGGAAAAAAAGAAAATAAAGAACATAGATTAAGAGGCCCATTTTCTGAAAAGTTTTGGAGTACCTTAAGGTAGAAATCACAAATATGTTTATTTAAAATTTACAATCAGAAATTAAATCATCTACCCATAAACTTTACAAGTAATAGTGCAAATTTAAAAACAACAATAATAAACAACTTGAAGTTCCAGTCTCTTACTTTATTCCATTATCTTTTTTGAACTTTAATGAAAATATTTACTGTCGTAGGTCCCTAGAGAAAAATCAAACGTGTGTGTGACAAGCTTATTACAGGGAAAAACACTTTTTAGAAAAACAAACTTTGCATTATCTTGATGATTTCTTGAGTGTACTAAAAATTCCTTGTTACTACTTTTATTACTACTTCAGTTAAGAAGGCATTAATACTATGGATTTAAATTTCTATTTTTGTTTTTCTATACTATTCTCATTATTAGTTCTCATTTCTTTTAGGAATTGCCTTCCTAGGGTACAGGAATATTAATTACTTTGAGGGTAGAGTACCAAATTTAAAAAAACAAACAAACCAGAAAACATCAAGGTAGCCAAGGGTACAGATTCTACATTGTCAGCATATTGGGCCAGGTCGTATCTTTCAAATTTCAGCTGTTGATTTCCAGGCTATACTTTCTTTTTGTACTTTTTTTTTGTGGTAAGGACACTAATGTGAAACTTAGGATAAAGTATTTTTGGATACAGTGAAGTCCATAAGAACAGCAGAAAAATAAACCATGGAATTAGAGCTAGAGGACACCTTAAAAAGAATCTCTGTTTCTTCATTTTCTAAACAAGGAAAATGAGAAGGAAAAAGAAGCAGATACTGGTGGCAAGGAGACTATTAAATTGGCCTTTGTAACAGTTCATGACTTAAGATTCTATCGTCCTGAGCAAGCATGGTGGCAATAACAAATTAGGCAAATATGAGAGCCAGGCAAACAAAATTGAAGACTTACTAGTGACAGATTAGATGTAGGAAAACAATATAAAGTTGGGTAGAAGTGCAAGTTTTTATAATCCACACACATTATAGGGAGCTGATTTCATAACAAGATATAGTTTATTTCCAGCAGAGCTTGTCTTTTTTCTCAAGGCAGTACAATTAGTAGAGCCACTGCCCTTGAACAAGGTTATCTGATATCCCCAACAGGACTGGTTACCAAATTTGTTTTTCTTCATACTTTGCAATATCTGTAGGTATTTTAAAAACAGTGTTACACAAAGTAGGATCTGTAGATCAGAACTAGCCTATAAATTGATGTCATTACACAGTGAGATAAATATAGAAATTGCAAGTTAGCCTTTAGAAAATTTAAAAGTTTGCTGTGAGATCCAAGTGGATGATCACAGAGTAACTTAAAAAATTATCAGTCTGAAAGAACTAAAAAATAACCCTGGACCTTCATCAAGAGCAGTTTGAGAAGCTTGGTTTTCAAAGATGAGAACAAATATATATACATATAAAGTCCAGCCATTGTTAATATAACAAGAACAGTTTGCATGACATCGATGTAACCTGGCAGCCAAAAGAGTGGACTGGAATGAGCATGTGTGAACAACGATGACTTCACTGTACTAGTCAGTGGGGGTGGTAATTGCTTTTGAGTATGTGTACGGTGTGGCCTTTGCATTCAAAATGACTGAGTGAGGAGAGCAACGAATCTGCATCAAATTTTGGGCTGAGCTTGAACATTCCTCTGTGGAAACTATTCAGATGATTCAGAAGGCCGCAGCCATGGGCAACTGGTGACTGGCAGCTTCATCACAACTATTTGCCCACTCACGCATCATGTCTTGTGCAGAGATTTTTGGTGAAACATCAAATCACCCAGGTGACTCATCCCCCCTACAGCCCAGACTTGGTGCCCTGCAACTTCTGGCTTTCCCCAAAATTAAAATCACCTTTGGAAAGTAAAAGAGTTCAGACTATGGATGAAAGTCAGGAAAATATGACTGGGCAGCTGATGGCAATTGGAAAAACTGTGTGAGGTCTCAAGGTGCCTACTTTGAAGGGGACTGAGAGGTCATTGGCCTGTGCACAATGTTTCTTGCAACGTGTAGCTTCTTCAAGAAATGTCTCTTTTTCATATTACATGGCTGAATACCTTCTAGACAGACCTGTTGTATGTATATAATACATAAAGTTATAAACCAGATAATAAAACTTTATATTTTATGACAGCACTTTTATAAATATATAATTTATCTATAGTAAAAGTGAAAATATATTAACAAAAAAAGATTAAATAAAATAATGTATATAAAATACCTAGAATACTGCCTGTACATAGAAACACTAGATGTTCATGATAATGACAATGACACAGATGACAATGATGCTGGGACCTGCCGCCACTGTACTTACTAGTTTTTTGCTGCTGGTGCAGACTGCACTCCAGACATCTCTGCCTTATCACTGTGCCATTCCAAACACACAGTCATCATTAACCATGGATTCTTCCCATGGTGGCCAAGCCTCACAGCTCTTTCTCTTTCTGGGTCAGTTTCAACAGGGATTTACAGGCTATCAAACCTACTGAGAAACCTAGCACTACCTTAAATGTGACAATGTCTAGTATCACTTGGGAAAGTCAGCTTACACCACGTTCACAGTTCTTGTCTAGATTTATAAAAGAATACAAATTTATTTAGAGGGTTATAGCCGAAAGAAACACAAGAGATCACCTAATGAAGGTTCAGAATGCAGTTTAGGGAACAGCTGAGTCTGTACTCCAGCTCTGCTTTGCCTCAATGTGTGACCTGAGCAAGTTACCTAACTTTTCATAGCCCCTCTCCTAACCTGGAGTAGTAATATTACTTGACTCCTTTTCAGCAGTGACTGGCAAAGCATGTGCTAATAAATAATAACTATTATTATTAGCACAGCCCTACCATTTACAGAGGAGGAAACTAGGCTGGAGAGGCCCAGGATCACATGGTTGGTCCACGATTGAACTAGGACTAGTTGTCAATGTTTTCTCCTACTCCTCACTTTCCCAACTTTATTTTGCAATTCTGCAAGTTCCTAGAGGGGCTTGCATTGTGTTCATTTTGTCTTCTTGGAAAATATGGGCAAAATATATATATATCAGGTTCAGTATATTTGTTTATTTTGTGATTCATTAATTTAATTCTGGAAATGCAGTGGTGTAGACCAGCAAATGGATAGAAAAAGGGAGATAGAACAAATGCAACTAAGTGTAATTCCTGTGTGTCCAATGGGCGCTCCACCAATGGTTAGCCTGTGTCTTCAGGAATTCACAAATATTAATGAACTGGGTTTACAAAATATTAAAAATCACCCTAAGTGGACGTTCCTCAATGGTTATATCAGGGCTTTCCATTACAAACAGCAGAACCAACTTACTCTCTTTAGTTTTAACAGAAAAGGGCCATTGTCAGAGGCTAGTGGTGCTTGGAGCAGTACCCAAAGCCACCATGAGACCATCCACAGTGCCTCTGGGAACAATGGGCAGAGACACTAACACCAACCTTCACCTCTGAAGCCACAAAGAACTCCATGACTCTCAGCCAGACTCTGCACAATATCTTCTTCTGGATGACGCTTTTTTTTTTTTTTTTTTTTTGAGTCAAAGATTTCCACGAGTGCTGCTAATGACAGAATCTAAGACACATGGTGGGTACCTGAGATGCATAAGAGACAGGGAAGGTGACATTTCTAGCTTCCAGCTTGCAAGTCTGGGGTTCACAATGTGAGAAATTACCAACATTTAGAAAGAGTGTTCAAAGATTTCAGGAGGACACAGATATACCAAATGCCCACTATGGGACTCGTCTAAGTTTTCTTTGAAATAATGTTCCTTTCATAGGCCCCCAGACATATTAACTGTAAAGCATATGAAGAGTCAGATGATTCACCTTTTAAAAAATATAACATAAAATGAATATTTCTGGAGAGTTAAACAGTTTAAAATTTTCCTTTTTCCTTTTTCCCTACAACCCTCCCTTTTTATCATCTTCCCCATTCTGCCTCTTTTTTTCCCTTGTGTTTTTCTCTGACTCTATGGTTTCTCTAAATATATTTATCAGTCACCTGTATAAATGACAATTTTCATTAAATTTGAAAAAGGTACTGATGAATTCACCAATGCTTCATAATATTCATTCATTAAAAATATTTGTTAAGCACCTATCATGTGCCAGGCACTGTTCTAGGCATTAAGGATACAGCAGTGAATAAAACAGACAAAACCTCTTTCTCCTTAGTAGGTACAATTAGAATTTTAAATTACTTCAAGATCTTACAAAAAAATCAATAAAGTAGGATCTAATTCAATAAGAGAAAAGCAAAATTACAATCTCTAATTCAATTTTCAACAATAAAGCTCTAAAATAAGGACTTTCTAGACATATTTTAAAATGAAATAAAGCAACTAGCAGTTATTTTCCAAATGAGTCATTAATGTTATACATATAAATATAAAAACAATTACGATATGGAAATATATTTGCAAAGATATAAAGAGCAAAAACAAGGACACAGCCCTGAGTCCAGGATTTGTACGTGGTTTCCTCTTCTGTCCACTGTTTATATGTTGTTAGTCCTATGCTTGACCCTCTCTCTGTTTTTCTCATTTTTCATACTGTTAATGTTTTAAATATTTAGGTCTATATTTCCAGCTATGATCTCTCTCCTGAGACCCACAACCATGCACTGAACAGCTTACCAGACAATCCCTTTGGAAGTCTAACAGGTACTCAAACTACAATAAGCCCCGAAATGAACTCAGTGCAAAAACTAAACCACGGGCATAGCTACTAAAGTAAAAGGGGTGGGATGCTCAGCTAAAGTGCTTCCATTACTCTTTTAACATTTGGATACTGTACTGGACTGGATAGTGCCGCACACCCCTTCCAAGTCTACTTCCTTCCTAGTACCTGAGAAATTGACCTTACTTAGTATTAGTAATAGGGTCTTGCAGATATAGTTAGTTAAGATAAGGTTATAATGTATCTTAACTAGCCTATATAAGATAAGATTGGCCTTTAATTCAACACAACTAATGTCTTTATAAAAAGAAAAAAAGAGATGCAAAGACTGATACACAGAGGAGATGGCCATTGGCAACAGAGGTAGAGTGGGATGCCTCTACAATCCAATCCAGCAACTACGGAAGCTAAGATAAGGCAAAGAAGGGTCCTTTACTAGAGCCTTCAGAGACAGCATGGTCCTGCTGACACCTTCACTTCAGACTTCTAGCTTTCAGAACTGTGAGAATATATACATTTCTGTTGTTTTACACCACTTAGTTTGTGGTACTTTTTTTTTTTTTCAATAACAGCAAAAGGAAATGGATACCATTAGTGAGGGCAAGATCCAGGAAACTGGGGATTGAAGCATTGGAGTGGTCCCTGAGCTGTGTGTTTATGATTAGGAAGAGGAGGCAATATGATGCTCCCAATCAGGAAACATCATTGTCATTTTCCTGGAGCTTCCATAGGCTGGTCCATGTTGGGTTTTTTGTTGTTTATTTTTTTAATGAACTTGTAGATCTCTTAAATGATGATATAAAAAGATGGTTGCAAGGAAAAGAAAACTTCCTTTTGTTCTTTGAGCACAAGCCACGGCTTTCCTTCTTGAGTATAATGCTGTTACAATTGGTAAAATCAAGAATGGGCTTCAAACCATCATCACTAGTGGGTGTTATGCAAATTAAGTACCTATATTATAAATATAGTAATTCCCAAACTAATTTTCTTCAACGTATCATGTAGTGACTTAGACTTCAATTAAAAGCTTAACATTGCATTTAGAACATATTGCTAAGAATGTTGCTGAATACAATTCTCGGTACATAACAGGATTGACCTCACCATCTTACCCTTGATCCTGTTTTACATCCAATATTTCTGGCAGTTGATGACATTGCTCAAACCAGAAACTTTCAAGGCACTGTCAACTCTCCCCTTCCTCTCCTCTCTCTAGAATCCATTTAAGAAATGTCACCAATTTAAGTTCTAAATTATTTCTTTCACTTGGACTCTTCGTCACTACTGAGCTTCTCTAAGGCAAACAGTACTCCTTCCGGTGAACTTCTTCTCAGCCTCTTTGGTCAACTCGTCCGCCTCCTTTTTCTAAACAGTAAAGGCTAAGGCCTTCAGGCCTGTTTTTCTTCCCCCAACTCCCCACACTCTCAGCTTCTCTCCCATCCACTGCCATGGTTACAGTTAAACTAATGATTCCCATGCTTACATCTCCAGCTTGCACCTCTCCAAGAGGTTCTGAAGACTGGTATGCCTAGGAGCCTCCTCAGCATCTCTTCTTGGATGTTCCACAGACACCTCAAACCTAAATACTCCAGACTGCATTTGTCATTTTCCCTTAAGTCCTTTACTTTCCCCAATTTTTTTTAACCGGGTTGCTTCAACAAGAAAACTGGGAATTCATCTTTCCCTCCCTCACCAAGTCCTTTTAATTCTACCTTTTGATTACCAGTTATTCACTTGGATGCTAAAATTATTCCAGCTTTAACCACAGGGAGATCCTTTAAGCTGCCATTTGTATTCTTTTAACAAGTCCCCTTCATGTTTAAGTACTTCTCTATCTTCTAGCACAAAAGGCTGATCCTTACTTTATCTTCGCCAGCCCTGGAATTAGCCCTTTTTCCCCTCAAGGAGCTGGGGCAAAATCATGGTTCCTTTTATTGGAGACTGAGATTCATAAACCAAGACTTGGATGCTAGCTATACTACTGGCTGGTCACTGCTTGAATTACAAGAATTTGCCATTTTCTTCCTTCATGACATACCAGCTAAAATTTTATTCCATTGGAAGTCTGGTTCTAAAAGAAAGTGAATTTTTATCTTCCTGAACATCTCCATTTTGAGCCTACGTGCTTTAGACAGACAGAAACTCATCACACTGAAACAATTCCAGGCTTCCGCGTGAGGACCTTCACGGGGGATCCCTTGGTCACAGACTGCAATACAGACCTGTGTCCTCCAGAGTCCGCTGTGCTGCGCGCAGGCCAACCTCAGAGCTTTTTAACCTGGGATGCCTGCGACACTTCACAAGGACACCAAAGAGGGGTCACGTCAGCGTTCCGACTTCCTCCCGACGCCGCCTCGGATTGGCTCCTGGGCATTTAAGAAACCAGGGAATGAGTAGCTGGCCCTGCAGAAACTTGCTGGAGATCTTCGGGTAGCATCGCCGTTTCGTCCTCGTCAACCCGCAGACTAGCCGACCGTGGGGAGGATGAGGTCGTCCTGTGTCGTGCTCACCGCCCTGGTGGCGCTGGCCGCCTATTACATCTACATCCCCCTGCCCAGCTCCGTGTCCGATCCCTGGAAGCTGATGCTGCTGGACGCGACTTTCCGGAGTGCAGAACATGTGGTGAGACGCAGCCCAGCGCTGATTCTCTCTCACCCCTCTTAGCAGTATTTGAAGGGGGAAGCAAAATTTCCGGACCATGCCCCACGAGAATGCTATTTTTCTAACGCAGTGAGGCAATTGCTCTTTAAGGTGGTTCAGTGTGGCATTTTCGGGGTGTCGCACTCACCGCCTTGTGAGCAGCGGTCTAGGTCTGTGTCTCCTCCTCTGCGTTGGCGACGGGGAAGGTGAAGTATTTGAATAGAATTTGACAACTGTTTAACCCTTCGTCTAACCTAAATATATCCCTCCCCACCCCCACCCCCCGTTTTGGTTTGCAAAACAATCTTTCAGCATTTTATAAGCCACCTCTCCCCCATTTTCGTTCTCCGATAGGGGCCGGCAGAGAGGGAGTTAAATGTTTTTAGGACAGCTCTGGTAATAACAGGCTCTTATTTCGGGCAACGAAGCCACCTTAAAAGCAGAAGCGGGCACAGGCTGTGTCCCAATGTACCCTGGTTGTGAAGCTCTCCATTCCCGGGGTCCCAGCGGTCAGGGCTTCTCCAAGCCCTTGAGGAACCGGTCAGATCTCCGATTCATGCCTGGCTTTTTTCCAGTGTAGCCCAACACACAAGGCCAGGAAGCCTGGCTGGCTGGAAGACAGACGTGGTTGCAGCAGCCGTGTTTGCAGGATGCATTTGTTTTCTGCCTACCCTGCAGCATTTATTTGATGTCCTTGCCTGTCGAGGACATAACCTCTGCCTGATCCAGGACACCCTGGCTTACCCTGGCTTACCCTGGCGGGGGTCACATTTCTCTCTACTGAATCATGAATGTGTATTTCTTTTCCCCGATACACAGGAAAATATTATTGCCTCTGCTTTGTTCTATGGTGAGAGGCCTTATTTTTAGTGCCAGAGACTCTAAAACCTAAACTACAGTCTTCAGCCAAGGTCAAGCCCTATGATTAAACAGTATTTCTGAATAGCTTACTCTATCTAAACTCCTGAACTTCCTCCAAAATCAAGTTCTCCCCTTCCCCCAACCTTAGGCTTTAATCTCAGGTTATTTTTGTAAACTTCTTTTTTTTTTCAAGAATAACTAGAGAAACAGAGGGGAAAAAAATCATGACTTTTTTGATATTCTATTTCGCTGTCCAGCCTGTCTGTGTGTGAGATTCCATAGTCTCTGAAGCTTTGATTGAAAATCCCCTTCAGTAGGGTATTGGGGCACATTCCTCCTAAGGACCTGCTTCTCTTGAATCAGGCACTGTCTCCACTGCCCAAGTGCCCTGTCATCTCCTAGGAACTGTCTGTGAAGCTCTGAGGCCTCCTGCTCACTGTCATGTTCACACAGTGAAAAAATGACCACCCCACTCTTTAGCACTGATTTCATGAAAGGTAATCTTCATGTAGGAAGCCTTGCAATCCCTCTTTTCCTTCAGAAATTATGTAATTTGGGAGTAACATCCTTCGAGGATCCTGGGATACAATGATATTTACCTGGAAAAGAAAAATCACATCAAAGAAAATGGCCTTTAGCAAATAGGCCATTTACAAAACAGGGAAATAAAAGAATAAAACTTCTATGTTGGCAGCAGAGATTATTTTTAGTTTTCGAGTTACCAGGGAAGTCTTCCACAGCATAACTAATCTGGGAAAAGCCAGGTTGGAAGAAAAGTCTTTCTTCCCCATCTAGGCTGCCAACCCTGTAAAGGCAAGGCCTTCGGACTCTACAGTCCTTTATAGAATGTGCCCTGAGCTGGTGTCTGGGAATGATAATGTGTGTAATGCCAGGTCACAGAGATAGATGAGGCGGCAAAGTGTCCTCACCTAGCACTAGTGGCTTTGCACAGAAGTGGCTTTCATGACTTGTCATTGGAATTGTGAAATGTCAGACAAATCATTCGAATCACATGGAAGCTTATTCTGCCCAGTAAAGCAATTTGCCAGTGTTTCTTCAAATTATCCTGGCTTGACAAAAGTATGGCTTGACACAGTGTAAGTAAATGAGAGCATGACTCTTAAGAGTCATGCATTCCTGAATCATGTGCCAGACAGGCCACTTGCTGACAGTGAGGGCAGGCAATTTACTAACTTACTCCAATCCTCAGTTTTCTCTGTAAAATAGGGTAACTTTGTAAGGTTGTTGTGAGGTTTAGTAATGCATTTAAATGCCTGGAACTTGCTGCAGTTATTCTTTTAAGAATTGTCCCATAGGTCTGCTATGGATTGTGGAGATTCCCAAATCTGTAGGATTGCCCTGTTTTGCTAGAACAATAAAACAAATGTAAACTGGAAGCAATTGAAACCTGGACAGCTACCACTAAATCTCATAGCTTAAAGTTTGTTACCCAAATAATTTTAGACTTGATTGGTTCAATTACAAAGGCAGCTGAAGCTTCTTCAGAAGTGAAGGTGGGCCTACTTCCTAACACAGCAGACTGGTGCGTAGCATCAAGAAATATAAATGCTAATTTTATTCTATTGTCATTAGCAAATGCTTTGCCCCTCGAACTGTTCTTATCTCTTTTATCTTGTGCAGAAGAGTTATGCTTATTGCACTTTTCTCCCTTGGAGTCCTCCAATGTTACCTAAGGAGAAGCTACTTGTTATCTTTCTCTAAGTCATCTCAAACACAGATGCTACATTAGAATCATCTAGGGAGCTTTAAAAAAAATCCCAATGCCCAACTCACACCCTATATAACTTTATCTAGAATTTGTGGGAGGTGAGTCCCAGGCATCAGTGGTTTTAAAAGCTCCTCAGGTGATATCAATGTACAACAAAATTTGAGAACCACTGTGCTTTAAGATACCATATTTTGCCACGTATAGTGCACACCCATGTTTTTGGCCCAAACTTTCAGGGGAAAAAACCTTCCATTTTAATTTTTTATTTCAATTTTTAATTTATTTATATTTAGATACTTTTTTGTATAATAAAGGAATTTTAGCATTATTTTTTAACGTATTATGGTACAAGAAATTTTATATAACAGTTACAAAACACAAAAACAAATACAAGGTATTTCAGGTACTACCCCTGTATAGTGTGCATCCTTATTTTTCCCTCAAAAATTTGGGCACAAAAGTGCGCATTATACATGGCAAAAATGATAAAATACATTGCAGATATAGGTTATATATTTTCCTTAAACTGCTCAAGTTATGTTGCACAAATGTTGCTGGGAATGAGCCTCTTCATATTAGCGTGGATTAGTTTATCAGATTAGTTTGTTGATATTTAGGCTCTAAGAGTCTAAGGGGATAAAATACTAGCTAAGCAAATTTCAGTGTTATATCACAGCCTTCATAAGACTTGAGCAGTGGAAAACACAAACCAAAGATGATCTGAGAAGGCAGTGCGGAGAAAGGTTTAGATAAAGCTTGGGCAGAGGAAACCAGAGGGACAAAAGAATGGAGTTTGGGCAGGTTCTGACACTGATTTTAAACTGCTATGCAAGCCAGGAGCTTAAAAATGCTAATCCCAGTACAGGTGAAGATACTGAGAAGTGTACATGGCTGCGTTTGCCAATATCCATTGAAAGCCACAGAAGCATATTTTTTTCTTTGACCTAGCAATCTTTTTGGAGGGATTTATTTTCATTATGGATACAGGCAAAACTGTAGCTATAAAGAAGGAAAGAGTTTACAGGCTCAAAAACCATGTTCAAATAATCCAAGAGAACTGCTATTTATGAGAAATATGGGGGCCCATGCAACAACCTTTTTTTATCTTTCATTCCTTTTTTTTAGCGTTATTTAAAAGAATGAAAACTTAAGAGCAATAAGAGATAAAGTAAATTGTGGTAAACTTACATTTTGGGATATTGTGCAGTCAAAAAAAATAGCTTTGAAATAATGTTTAGTGGCCTACAAAGGGTTTGTACTGTACAGTAAGTGAGAAACTGCTACAAAACAACATATATACCCACTTAAAGTATCTTTTAAAACATATAGTTATGTATGTTATATATAGATATAAAAAAGGAGAAGTATGTGTTTTAAAATACAGGGATTTGGGGGTACATAAAATTATATCTTCAATTTTCAAATTTGTATAGTCTAGTGTTTCTACAATGAACATGTAATAACAAGAAATAATTTTAAAACTTTTCTTGTAATAAGTTTTTGTTGTAAGTTACCTACTTCTAAAGTGGAATTGATGTGCCCATGCATCCCAATGTGATTAATCTTTTAGTAACTTTTCTATGAAGAAATCAGGTTTCTATTTAAGGCATCCTGGATCCCCTGATACAGTGATCACAGTGACATGCTTTGTGCTCAGTCACTTAGTTGTAACACAGGTTGAAAGTCTATTGTATGAGATTTTAGGGAGAGGCTAAAATGACCTAAAAGAAACTCTGGTTTAGTAGACTGGAAAAGCCATGTTAATATTCAAGTATTTAAAAGGTACTAGAAGATATGTTTATGTGCATTTTGGGAACTAAAGATCTGGGAGGGGGCTAGGTAAGCAGTACAGTGACTTTGGAGCTGATTTTAAATAGGTAGATATCTTAATTCAATTACTGTACTGGTGAGTTCACAGGCTATATTGCAGAAAATGGACAATCTGGGAAAAGTGGAAAGCTCTTTTAGTAGTGGACTCCATTTTTCTTAGTGCCACATGACATACATCATTTACATATAAATTATAGAGTGATCATTTAATTTTTTAGTAAGTTACAATTGGGAAAATTTAAGTGAACAAACGAAATGTGTGAGCATGTGTGTGTGATTACAAGTATGTGGTAGGGTGTCCCAAATCATTAATAAAAGACTATTTGAATTGAAAAAAAAAAAAACAAAAAAAAAATAAAAGGTAGGTACTGTCAGGTATTACAGGAGAGGTATAGTTACACAAACTCATAAGATAGAAAGGTTATATACAGTTTAGAGAAGTGATAAGATAGTGCACCAAGTTAATAATGGTATCTGAAGGGAGTTCAGAGTAAGAGCTTGACTTGTCTTACCTTGATCATCTAGCTTACTAGTTCTTATACTATGTATTTTTTTGATGACATCATGCAAAAGTGAGGTTGCCGAAACTGGTATTTCTATTGAATTTTCACCCTATTTCTTATGGATGACAGTGCTTTTGGACTAGTAGAGCAAGTTTCTTTTGTTTTAATCCTGTAAAATGTCCCTGTAAAACTTGCTGAAATCTAAAGTGACCCTACCTGAATTTTCTGTGCATACATGGGCGTGGCTTAAATGTCAGTTCGCTGTGAGATGCCATGCAGAACTCCAACTTGCTAAGTTTTTCCATAATCATTCATGCATGAACTGGGTGTTTACTAATGTCAGGTATATTTAACTTGAAAACAGTAGTGTACGCTAAGTTTTGTCTACCACGTTCTAGACTTGCCATGATATGTATTTCATGTAAGTAGAGATTTCACCAACCACAAAAATTTTTAACTAATTTGATGTGATTTTTCTTGGCTGCAAATACCTGGCTGCAAAGAGGCTTTAAGAATAGCTTCAGGGCACTATTTATTCAGTATTAATTCTGACAGATCCGCAGTCTGAGCTGGTCTTTAGACTCTTGGTGAATCCAATTAAACATTAAGGTCAGATTGATTCAGCTACCAAGTGTGTTAGACAATGCCTAATTTACAGTTTCTCTTTTTCTTTTCCTTAGAACTCTACAAATATAGTCCCGTGCACAGAAATGCCATCAATATTAATTTATTTTAATGGCATGTTCTATTTCTTACATGTGGATTGCGCTTGATCCATGACATTTCTGTAAGATGTGGAAGTGCAATAATCATTCTTAAATGTTCTGTTAATGCACAATTACTTCTTTTAAAATAGTGAGTGATATTTGCTGCACTGCCCAATGAAACTATGTGGGAATTATCTATCACTTATTTTCTCCTTCATTTTTATCTTTCCATGTTTCCAAAATAAAATTAAAATCCTACCATTTAGGAGTCATCACTTAACAAATATTAACTGAACACCAATGCTAGGAAGTGGCCAAGTGAAAATGAAAAACATATGCCTGATCTTAAGACGTTTATAGTTGAGGGAAGGGGAGATAAATCTATTGACAGTTGCACAGCGGGGACTTGACTGACAGAAGAAGCCTTAAGATAGAGGTACTTGTGGGTTGCTACGGGAGCCTTAAAAAGGTCCTCTAATGTAGACCTGCACACTGGGGACTATTTCCCTTTCACATTGACATCAAATCTGAGTTATCAAGGTTAGTGCTTCCAGCAAAAGTAGCTAACATCCATTAAGCTTATAGTGAGCGTTTACTCTGTGCCTGATGCTGTGCTGCATGCTTAGCATGCCATCCATTTAGTCCACGCTGTAATTCTATGAGGTGGGTGTTTTCTGTTTTTGTTGTTTTAAATTATTTTCTGGTCCACTGGCACATCGAAATAAAATGTATGGCCTTGGAAAAGACCTGTAAAAGCATGAAGCGAAGTGAATGGTGCCTCTGTTTAGCAGCCATTAGAAGCTCTGGGTCAGAAAGGATTTTAGGTATTACCAAAATCAACCCACTTACTGCGGCTCCACCTGACCCCCTTGTCTGCTCCGAGAACCCCCGGCTCAGAGGACTGATGCCCCAGGTGAGGGTTACAATGAAGAGGCAGGTGTTTGGTTTTTGTTTTTGTTTTGTCTTACAAAGGAGGAAACTGAAATGTAAAGATGACAGTTTATAAAAGGTGAAAGTATGGTTCACCTTCAGCCCATCTTACCCTGAGCTCAAGAGCTTGATCACTGTGCCAGAGTACCTTTCCTTAGGAGCTGGCCAAGTGCAGGATGTGGGGGAAGAGAAGAGAGGGGAGAAAGACGGCTGAAAAGGGCACTCCAGCTAGAAGGGACTTTCCAATGGGAGAGGGTGATACTGCTAAGGAACTAAATGTTGTTTAGACTGACAGGAACATGAAACTCAAAAGTCAGAAGGATGTGGCAGGAAGCAAGCCACAGGTCAGATAACAAAGGGCTTTGCGGGCCGAGAAAGGAGCCACAGACAGATTTTTAGCAGGGAAGTCACTTGGTCAAATCTGGGTTTGAGTGCAGTCTTTCTCAGTAGCAGTGTAGAGGCCAGAGTTTAAGAAAGCAGGTCAAGGTGCAAAACCACTTAGGAAGCCATCCACATGAGAGGTGAGAGTATGAGCTAATTAAGTGGGCCTGGTTTGGACAGAGGTTACTAATAGAGGGAATGGTATGAGTGAAGGAAGAAAGGAGTCGAAGATGATTCCTGGGACAGGCTGTGAGGGAACAGGGTGAATGGTGGGGATGACCCTGATTTAGGAAAAGGAGCCAACCTGAGGGTGAAGACCCTGTTTGCAAGTGTCCATGGCGGTTCATAAATAGCTCGTATATACAAGACCAGAGCTGAGGAGAGAGAGAGCGCGTGCGGGAGATGATATGGCTGTGGGAGTGGTCAGTGGTGACCACTGATATGGCTGGTGGTGGAAGTAGTGGGAATGAATGGCGTATCTCCCTGCAGTGGCAAGAGGGAGAGGAGGCTAGTGCTAAGGGAAATGAGACCCTGAAGAACCTATTTCTTCAAGTTATATCTTACATTTATATAAAACTCTAGGTTTTTACAAAGGGTTTCACTTGTATCAACTCGTTTTATTTTTACAGTAAATAACTGGCTGGCAGTAGTTGTCTTGTCTGTCAAGTGAAAAAACTGAGGTTCAGAGCGGGTCAGTGACGCCCACTAAGATGACACGATTAACTTTACTGGTGAAATGGGGACTGGAGGCAAAGTTCCTGGACTCCTGGCTGGGCCAGGCTGACCTGAAAACGAAGTCCTCTGTGGCAGGTGTGCTCCTTTTCGTCCCTGGTGCTGTCTCTCTGACGGGCCCCTCGTAGCTGTGGCCATGCACACGGGAATGCTCAGGAATCACTTTGTCACTGGTGCACTGTGTCCTGTCCTTTTTTTGAGCCCCCACAGCCCACAATGAAATGAACCTACAGTAGTGTTTCCCAATCTTTTGTCGTGCCATAGACTCGATTACATTTTTAAAGTATGCCAGAGGAAACTGAAGGAAATGTGCGGGGGAATCTCTATGGGTTTGAATGGCAAGAATTCACAAGATTTATAAAGAGAATTATACAACAGTTCTCCAATAGAATGCCAACTTGGATACATTTTGAATAGTTATAAAAAACGATTTTAAGTTTTTACTTGTATAAACCAATACCTTGTGGCCCACCTGTGAACCGTGTGTGACATACCCAATAGGAACCTCTTCTCTCTATAGTTTATATTGCTATTGACCACAGATTGATAGTCCGCAAATTACATATTCCTAGGTAGCCATATAATCCATCGTCCAAACCAGGACATTTTTGAGAGCAATATGGGCTGTTATTAATGATCATACCAATACAACTGTTTTAAACCAGAATTATACCTAGACAGATCTGGACAGATGGTTGGCCTACATTTATCTGGCTTGCAAACATACAGCATAATCAAGTCTAAGTTGTAGAACGATCCTTGTGCTCCCTGTTCTGCACAAATCTGGCTGTTAACTCTCTAGTGGACCCCACCTCCTCACCCCCTGACTTCCTAGCCCCTAGGACAGTGGCAGAATAAAAGTCCTAAACTCCTTAGCTGGCATTAGGGCCCGCTACACCTTGGTAGTGCAACTCCGCTGGACCTAGCCTCCCCGCGCTCCCATGACAGACTTCGCGCTTGCACCTGACACCTTTCTTCTCCCTGTGTCACCTCTGTCTCACATGCCTTCACTCTCTTACTTGGCCAACATCCCCCTACGTCTTTCAACATCCCCCACATCTTTCCACACCCTCAAAATCATCTTTTTTGAAAACTCCCCTTTTTTCCCTAATCAGCTTTAATTTCTCTCTCCTTTTCACTCTGCTAGCTTTTTTTTTATGGTCTTTGTATGTCTCTTTCTCTTTGTTGCTATGTATCAACTTCCCACCACAGCATAAGCTTTCTCACCTATTATAGACGTAATTTCTCTCACTGTTTTGTGTGGTTTTTTTGGTTTGTTTTGGTTTCGTTTTGTTTGGTTTGAAGATTATTCACCATAGAGAATACAGGAATTCATGGTTCTACTTTCTTGCAGTCTTCAGTTACCCCATTTGCCCCAAGAGGCAGAACTAGTGCTTCATGTGCTTGTGACTCTGAACTTACCTAAAAATGGCTTTTGGTTGTCCTTTGCAGTATTTTTTTCCCCAAGCCTACTGTTTTCTAGGTTTCTGACTTCCTCATAATATATTTGCAAATTATGCCTTGTTTCAAATTTGTAATGAATTATGTGCCTGTTTGAGCTAAATGTAATTTACAATTACAGGACGCCTCCTTAAAAGATTTCTAACAAATTCCCACATTCATTTGATATCATTACATTCATTTGATATCATTTTACCCCTTCCCTTTTCCTCTTGAATGGATCCTTGATGCATGCCCTGTAAGAAATTTATCTGACCCAGCCCTCTTCTGCGCAGCCCTCTTCTTCTGCTATCCCATAATATTGTGTCTGCCCTAGGATTCAAGTTACCTTTTCTTTGACTGCTCTGGAGGCTACTTTTCTAAAGTGCAAGTTGTCTTTATTCCTCTTCCTACTTTAAGCCTCAGATACAGATGAGGTCACTCTGCCCCAAGGTGTCAGTCATTTCCATCTCAGGACACAGTTCTTCCCTATTAGTGAGAAGCAGTCTGGAGCAGCAAAAGTGCCTGCGTCCTCGACTTTATTAGTGAGGCAAGTCAATTCTTCTGCTTTTAGAAGATTATATGCTTTTAATTGAATAAGATTTCTGGCAGAAAATAATAGATCTACTGATTGAAATAATAGGTATAGCCACCTTGTGAAATAGTCTTCATGTCCTCCTGTAACAGGAAAGGCTCAAGAGAAGCCCAGCAAGGTTAAGCAACTGATTCACAGACACATTACTGGCTAGTGAGGCTGGCTGAGACCCAGGTCTGCTGGGCATCGTAGCCTTCTGAACTATATTTTACAGCTTCCTATTAAGGTTATCAGTCTCCCCTTCTCCCCTTCCCACTCCACCCCCTCCACTCTGAAATCTTCTGTAGTAGTTGTGTGATCCACATTAAGAAAGCATCATGGAAGAAAGAAGTGTATTATGTATTTACAAATTTTAGTTCGGGAGGATTTTAATATTTATTACATATTAAAAAGGATTCCATGGTTAAACAAGAAACTGGGAAATGCTGATTTAAACCATTAGTCAAGATTTTTTAAAACACTGTAAAATGTCTCAGAATTCCTATCCCACTAATATGTATTTTGAGTCTTTAAAGAGATAATGTACAGTGAGTCCCAAATTTAATTGACTATAAATCTTTATTTTACAAAAAAAAGTTTATGATGCTGATGGTATATTTATCAAATTTTGAAAACCATATTCGTAGTGGTTAAGAACATGGATTTTGGAATCAGGGAGATCTGTGTTCAAATCCAGGCTCTGAGCTGTGCTAGCTCTGTGATCTTTGAGCTGTGCTAGCTCTGTGATCTTGTAGAATATTTCACCAATGAGTTTATTCCCTGATGTAGTAATTGGTCACAAATCTTAGCCCATAAAATTATTTGAAGATTGTATGAGTAATGTGTATAAAGCTTTATAATTTGACATCATCATACAGTAGTAAGTGAGTAAAGTGCTCGGAACAGTACCTGACACATAAGACACATATTTAGTAAAGATCTGATTTTTGGCAGTTGTCTAGAGTATACTCCAATCATAATATGCTATTCTTTTATTCTTTTACTTTCACCATTAACCTTGTCAATCTGCAACTGCTCTCGGGTTTGTGGATTTCTGTAACAGGTATTGATAGATCTTCTTATCCTGGACTGCTACTTGGCTAGGCTACTGGATTTAGATCCTGGCTTTAGCACTGCATTGTTGTGAGAGTGGTTGGGCAAGTTACTTCAACTCTCCAAACTTCAATTTCCCTCTCTGTAAAAGTGGGATAATGACAGTGACTCTCTCAGGGCTTATTATATAAATTAAATGTGATCGTGTATGTAAAATTCTTAGTACAGTGCTTTGTATAGAGCAAGAACTTAAAAACCTTCCTATGGTTTTGGAGTCCTCGGGCCGATGTCATAAATGGATGTATGAGTCGGCAGCGGCAGCAGCAACATCACTAATTCATGTGTTCTAATCATTTTATATACATATTACCTTAATCTTTATAACAACCCTATGAGGTAAGTGCTATTATTAGTCCACTATTATAAATGAAGAAGTCAGGCACAAAGGGGTTGAGTAACATGCTCAAGTCACACGCAGAGCCTTAGTTCTGATGCAGGTGGTCTGGTGGAATCAGTTCTCTGAAAGCTGGGGAAATTATATGTCTCTTAGACTGTCACTGTCTTATAGTAAAGATGTCTACTGAGCTTTGTCAAGGTATTAATCTGTTTTAGAAAATTATGTGTCACCTGAAAAAGACTTCCTTAGTGTTTAGGTACCTAAGATAGAGATAGCAACATGATGTTTTGTTATATAATATAGTGCTTTATTTGACCTCTGCCCCAGGGTGGCCGTCTGGCTCTAATGTAAGGTAGTGAAGAAGTATTTGCAAAGCAGTGTTATTTTCCTCAACAAAGGGCTTTGGATTTGCCCAAATGATTCCCTGCTGGGCCCAGGGATCTATGGAAAAGATGACTCTGACTTCTAAGTTATTAAAGGCAGGTGTCTTCAGTTCACCACCATAATAGAAGAAATTCACCATGACCTTTGTCATTTGTTAATTGAGCAATGGTTGTGTGCCAGACACTGAGGTCATAGCAGTTTGTACACACACGCACGCACACACACACACACACACCCCCGCCACCCCCCCCCCCGCACCTGGCGTTCCAGGCGCTATTATCCATGCCAAAAATATGTGACAAGTAATTCCATAAAGGAAAATGTAGGGAATATGGAGAAGATTTTTTTGCAGGTCAGTGGTATTTGAAATCCCGTAAAGACATGAAATCCCCTAGGGAAACAGTGTCGAGCAAGAAGAGAGAAGTTTCAGAGTTGTGAGAAGAGGTGGAGCCAACAAAGGAGCTAGAGCAGCCAAGGAACAGAGGAGGAAAACTAGGAAAATATAGTGTCATAGGCACCACAGGAGCCCACCAAAAGGGCAGGGTCAGGTCTGCTGAGCGGCTGCGCAGCCCGAGGGTGCAGATGGGCCCAGCAGCTCTGCATCCTGCTGGTCCCCTCGGTGCATGAGACTCAGAATCTATTCCCAGGCAACAGGCTCTTTTACATTTCAGCGTCTCAACTTGTTTGTTTGGATGATTTCAAGGATTCCTGGCAAAACAAATGTTTTGACTTTGGCAATGTGGATACTGAGCTCTCATTTCTCACAGGAAATAGCCAAAATATATTTTAATAGCTTGTAGCTAGAACCTAAGATGGAGATTACTGATGGACAGTACTGATATACTAGTCATACATATACTTATGTAATTATTTAGTATATTAAAAATAAGTTTTAAAAACATAAAAAGCAAGGGATTGAAAAAGTAAAGGAACTCCCCTTCCCCGAATAACTAAATTTACATGGATTGGTTCATCTGTATGGAAATACATTTTAAAATCTGGATTCTTACCAAACTGAGAAGCTTTCCCTGTGTGCTTCAAAATGAGGTTCACATCAGATGGAATTAAACTTACTCCATTGTAAACCAATGCCTTTTTATTCTATAGTTAACAGTATGCCATTTAAATGCACTACTCTCTTTTTGTCAAGGACAGTGGGCCACTATTTCACAGGACACACCATGTGCCGGGTTTGGGTCTTAGCAGCCACAGAAGCTCCTACTGACCCAAACCAATAACTTGCCAGATTCATTTCCTTATAGAGCCAATTAAAATTGCATGCTTCTTCAACTTAAATGAAGATGTATCTTAGAAGAAAATAGAAAACATCATTATTGGTTGTCTCTCCAGGAGCAACCTGTTTAGAAGTGATTTTCAACGACTCTAAAAACATTAGCATGATTTCTTCATTCAATAAAAGCATATTTTCCAGGAAATCATAAAATTCTAACTGCTTAAAAGCTGGACTTTCCTTTGGGTGTTATCATGGTAAAATGTCTTTATGCCATTCTCTCCCCCGGGCCCCGCCCCCCCCATCTCCATCTTTTTTTCCATTTTCAGGTTTAATGAGTGGCAAAAAACTACCGGTAACATTTTAAAGTTCTGTGCAACTATGATCCTTAAAGTTGTTGCAATAAAGGTTGGTTCCTGTGGTTTTATGTGCATGTGGGAGAGCCAGGTTTACCTAGGGTCATTTTGTAAACACTAAAGTTATACTTAAGTGTATAGTGCTTTAGTCTGTTACAGCTCTTCCTGTTTCTTTTCGTGGAGGAAAATCTTGCATTATTCATTCTCTAATATACTGATATATTAACTGGTCCCCTGGAATGTGTCAGACCCTGCAGAGACCTTGAGGTGCTCATATTCTAGTTGGGAAAACCCAAGAAGAGGTCAGTTCCAACAGAACTTGCTGAGCGCTGCAGTTTGTGGTCTGCAGGGGGCCGAGGAAGCCTGGGTTAAGTCTGGAGAACTCAGGCGGAGGAATCCAGAGGAAGTGCTGGCGGAGCCGAGGCTGAAAGAGTGAGAAGAAACACAGCAGAGAGATGGGGAAAGAAGGGCATTCCAGGAAGAGGAAAGAGCAGGTGCAAAATTGTGAGGTGGGAGAACACAGCCCGTCCAAGGAACTTCTTCTATTGAGTTTCTGAAAGGTAGAAAATAAAAGTTTAAAGGACATCTTTACATAATTGATCCATGGGTGGAGCTAGTCCTGTCTTGTTAAGATATAATTCACCGTTTTAATTATGGTAACTTTTAAGTAAGCTAATGGTAGGATTATGAAAGCATACAATTATTGTTACAGACTCATAGCGTGGTATTTACATTTTGGTGGCCAAATATATAATTTGATTGAAAACAATTTGTTTTTCTACTGTTGTTTGGTTTTAGTATCTTTTGGTCTTAAAGAAAAAATTCGGTCAGTCTTTCCTTGCTGTGACCTGAATGTTCTGCTTCAGCGAGTCATTCCTTGTTTCAAGTTTGAAACAAACACTGCAGTTCTTTTTGGCTGTGGTGCCTTACTGGAGTTAAAAGGTTCTTGCATATTTGTCAAAAAGGTTGGGTTTATGGCTGGAGAAACTGACCTTTGGTTTTAACCACCCAGGCTGGTTTCCCTTTCACATTTAATTTTTCTTTCTCACTCCACCCTGTTGTTTCCCTCCCTAGAACACGCTGCCATTCCTAATCGTCTGTTTGCTTAATTACTCCTAAGTAAGGTGTCTCCCTAAGTAATCCTGTCTCCCCTGCCAGGCTGGAACGTCTGGGAGGGGAGGGAGCAGGACTGTGGACTTCACCACTGTGGACCCAGCCCCTAAAAGTACCTGGCACAAAGTAAACACCCACCTATCTGCTGAGTGAATAGGTGGCCGAGTGACTGTAAGGCCCTGGACAGCTTCTATGATAAAGAGGGGTGGTGATAGCATCCTGCCAGGAAGTTTTCCCCGGACATCCCATGTGTCACACAAAGCATTTTCTGTAGGATCAACCAGCAAAATATGCTTTCTTTTGCTCTGAATTCCTGTTCCCTCCCCGTAAAGAGCTCAAGTGAGAAAAACGGTAAAGGTAAGCTGCCTGATTTTTCAGAAAGATTGAATTTAGAAGCAACGGTAGAAGAAAACATAATCAGCACTATGTTCATTCATTGAACAATTACAATGAGCAGTAATTATGTAGGCTCATTACGATTACAAAGTATCAACGTGAGCTATTAAATTAACAGGTTTGTAAAAATCAGTCACAATGGTTCACACTGGAAAGGAGCTAGATCTAGACCCTGGTAATGTCAATACAGCAAGTCTTAGCAGAAGCTCAAACTAAGTGCTAGAGAGCAGTGAGGCAGCAAGGAGGGAGTTGGACAGAGTACCAGAGGAGGGGGTGTTTGAGAGGGAAACTGAAGGTGGAACTAGAATTTGGCCATGAGAAGAAGCAGGAGAAATTCCAGTAACAGACGACACATTCCAGTTCAGCCTCCGTGTCTCTGAGGAAAGGATGTAATGCTCGGGCGAGGCAGACGCGTTGTGCAGACCAAGGGGCGTTCATTGGGTGTGGCAGTGTGGTTAGGTTAAAGGGTGTGTGTGGGCAGGAACTGGCTATTGGAGGCTGCAGAATGTTCTTTAAATTCTAGAGTCCCTTTCTGTCACGGCTGCTTTAAAAGTTTTTTTTTCCCATAGAAGCATAATTCCTTTAGTAAATGAAAGAACTGAATGATTTTTATATACACTAAGAGGTACCTAATTATGCTATAGAAAATTTAGAAAATAGAAAACTGTACTCTTACCTTAACACAACCACCATTTATTTGCTTTTTGTTATATTTTTCCTTTCAGTCTCTCTTTTTGGATATAAGTTGTCTTAACTTTTCTCAGGTTCTGTCATACTGCACATACAATTTTGTGCACAACTTATTTTACTTATCACTATACCAGAAGGGTGTACCACATTATTACTGCTTGGTGTTCCTTTCTCTTTATAATGGAGCATGTGCCATTTTTAATATAACTATTGCTCTATTACCAGAAACTTTGACTATTTAGTTACTTGCCATTATAAATAATGTTACAGTGAACATACTTGTATATATAATTGTTGTGTCTTTATGATTTTCCCTCAAGAGATTCCTCAAAACTAGAACTCCTAAATTAGGTACAAATATTTTTGCAGGTCCTTATTTCCAAGTTTTTCTCCCATGTATATGGTTAACACAATGTGACAGAACGCCAATGGTGCTATAGTCTTTTCAGTATAAAATACTGTAATCAGTCTTTAAAAACTCGTTAATTTAATAGCTTGAATTGATATTTTGTTTAATTGTAATTTCTTTGGGAACAGTTGACGTTAGAATTCTTGTCCATTCCTTCAGTACCATTTACTGTACATTGACTTTGTATCAGTTCCATTCTGAGGAAAAGCAGCAAACAAGTGTAGTAATGCCTGTTCTCACCTCTGTTTTAACATTAAAGAAACTGTCATTTAAAAAAAAAAATACTTAAGAGGTTAAGTATTTTTGCAAAACTTATACCGCGGGTAAACAGCGAAGAAGGAATTGCAGCCTGGACTTTTATTTCAGTCCCAGGGCCTTTGCAATCGGCTGCACTGCCCTGTGAAGGGAAATGTAAGGGCTTTTTAGCAGACTGCCTATGCCCCCAAGTGTTTTCCTCTATGCTCAATCTAATCATGATGCCGTTGCTAGTCCTCAGAATGTGTCTACGACTTTTGGAAATTTCATTCCAAGCCATTTCATGAGGTCCACGTGAACATCAGTTTCACCTCACTTAATGAACAAAACACAGTCCTCAGCTTCATCATGCACCTCTTCACCTAGAGGAACTTTGGCTTTTCTAGAGATCAAATTCAACCTCATGGAAAGAGGATTTGTCCCCATTAAGGGTATACAAAGGAGTGAAGCAAATTCTCTGAAATCAGTTGGATCACACATATAAATTTCCTATTCCCTACTTCTTTGCAAGGGTTAGTGCCCTGGATGTTGCTTTGGTTGTCAGTCAGAGTGCGAACTGTCAGCTTCCACTTCTGCATGGATTGTAGGGCCCTGCGTGTCCACAGCACCTGTGGGTACCACCAAGTGTTTAACACATATGTCAACCGCAAGGAGAAGGGCCAGTGACCCTTCACACAGTATTGAACACCTATTATTATAACACCCAGTTATAAATAGCCCACTTCCTGGCATCCCTGGTGGCATAAAGGAGACAGCATTTAGACAGCATGGACTTTTTTTCATACATATATCATGTCATATAATATATCATATTATATTCTGTTTAACGTATTTTCCTTTAATCTTTTCTTCTAACACTAATCAAGTTAACAATCTCAGGAAAGTTAATCTTTGTCCTCCATTTCTTTTTTGGTTCCCCTCTCCCCAAATTATCATCTGTACCTCTGACAAGAAGACTAAACTCAAGTTAAGGAGAAAGGAAATCTGTATTGTGAAGGAAAGGGAATTTTTAAAGAAACAAGTGCATCAGCCTCTTCAGCCCTTGGGTACACCCATAAATCCCATTCAGATTCTTCCCAATCCCATATCCATTGCCATTGCTCTCTAATTAAACAGTTTCTATGCATCATCACAATTCAAAATGTAAGACAAACAAAACACAAAAAATATTAAGTATTCTGATTTTATGTCTTGGTTTTGTTTATTATTGTCCAGCTTTGGAGATAGAAGAACACTGTCAATCATGTGTAGTTTTTGTATGAAAAAAATGTGATTTGACTTTCAAACAACCAGCTTGAGAGCCAGAGTCTGACCTGTAGATTTGTTCTTTTTGGCCCACTCTGCATAGTAAACATTTTAAAATTCATTGCCAACACTTAAAATTCAGGATATTTTATATAAAAATCTGGGCTTTCTGCTTTTCTTTAAACATTTAAATCATCTGGCAACATAGGGCCAGAGTTTCTACATCAGGCAATCACCTGGGGAGAGCAGCACCTTCTTCTCATTTGGGACATGGTTCCTCCACTTTGCCACAAGCCTCCCACTCCCTGATATGTTTCACTTGTTTTATTCATTTGTTCTGGACCCTGAAGATGTGAGTTTATGACCTGTGTTCTGTACTGACACCCACTTAATGTTCCAGCTAATTAACAAATACTGATTGAACAACTTTTATTTTGCACAGGTGTTCCAAGTGATTGCTCTGCTTGAGGAGTTCCAATTCTGTTTGAAGACACAATACATAATTGCACAATAAATAAATAATACAGGACCATAAGCCTAGAGATGTCAGGAGGCAGCTAACTAAGTACACGGGTGATTTTCAGATGGGCAGTACAATTAACGATGGCTGGGAGCTTAGAGAAGGGTGAAAACTGAGCTGGAGCAACCTTGCATGGTGTTAGATTCGAGCTGTACCTTGAAGAGTGGATCAGAATAGCATTGCAGGGTGGCTGGGGAAGGGAGGACCTGTGTGGTAGGGGAGAAGGAAACAACATAAAGTATGAACAAAAGCAAACTGGTAGGAATGAGCGTGCTCAGGAACTGTGAGCAGGCCTGCTTTTCTGGATAAAGGAGCTGTTTAGAGGGAGTATGGGCTACCACTCATCAGTGAAGCTATCTGAGATCCATCCTTTCATTCTCACCATCACTGTCCATTCACTTCACAGTTATGCTGGAAATGCCCAAACAGAACGCACAAACATTAACCCACCTCTCTTTACGCAAACCATGTTTTCCACTATCTTAAAGCTCTTTGGTGTTACCAGAAGATGTTAGTCTAGGATCATCCGGGAAAATTGGAGGACATGAAAAAGAAGCATGAAGAGGATGGAAGGACAGTCTGGCATGTACCATTCAATTTTCAGAGGGGCCCAGGTTCAGCCAACCCTTTGGCCTAACTTGCAGGGGTGTCCAACCTTTTGACATCTCTGGGCCACACTGGAAGGAGAGTTGTCTTGGGCCACACATTAAATACACAAATACCAATGAAAACTGGTGAGCAAAAAAAAAGGTTTTGAGTAAATTTACGAATTTGTATTGGGCGGCATTTGTGGCCATCCTGGGCCACACGTGGCCTGTGACCCACGGGTTGGACACCCCTGGGAGACTATGACCCATTCTGCATCTCCACTGTCCTACCAGTCTTGATGTGGTTTTCTTTAATTCTGTAGTTGTAGGACTTCCATCCAACTCTATTTCTAATGGTTCTGAAGGATGGTTGTTCTATAGTTTAGTTGTAATTTGGATGGGGTTGTGTGAGAAGGAGAGCCATGCTTACCTACAGCACCATTTTAACCAGAAGTCAAAACTAAGAGCCTTTACATTAAATGTTTTCTTCCAGAAAATTCTTAACTGCTATGTATGGCTATGCTCAAGCAGTAACATTTAATTATGCACCATTTTATATTCATACCACAAAATAACAAAGGCACTACTAATGCAAGCAAACTTAAAATTAAATATTTTCTACTTCTGAGCTGTGGGTGTGGGCACACACTTGGCTTTGTGGTTTCCCTGGTTTCATTAACAGAAGTGTCCTCGTTGTCAACACAGGCTTCCTTGAACGCTTCACTCTCCTCTGAAGGGTAAAGCTGATGATCTGGGGTTATAAAAGATAGCATTTTCTTGGGTTCTGCTTTCTCTGCACTAGAGAATTTCAGGGCTAAAAGAATTGAGAAATTAAAGACTGAGACTATGTTCAGTTTTGGCTTTCATGTGTAGTATGATAGTATGATGAATGGCTTTCAAAATGGAAATCTTTACTTCATATCTACTTGACACTCATTCTAAGCCTCAATTTCCAATCCTCACAGAAGAGATCGCAAAAAAAAATTGTCTTAAGTTTAATTCTTCTTCTACATCTTTGGATATATTTCTTGTGTTTAAAATGAAAAGAAAATTCAAAACTAAGGAACTGGCTAGGATCTGTTTGCCTCCATTTAATGTATTTTAGGAATGTCAGAACACAAAGTTTCCCATTGTATTTTAATAAAAAAAAAAAAGTCCCCTTTTGTAGTCCATGAGCATTTTCAAACATTTTACTGTTTTATTTCCCCTTTGTTTTCTTTCTCTTCAATTTCTTCCCACTCTTATTTCTTCACATCATCAGGTGCTTGAGAGGGGATCCTCGTCATTAGACTCCACCTCAGCTTCGTTTTCCTCTACTTTTCCTCCTCCTTCTCTTTCTCCTACCACCTCCGCATCCTCATCAAGTCCTCAGGTTCTAAGGGCCATGTGTTTCCCTCCATTTTCCCAGTGAGCTCTGGACCTTGGCAAGAAAGGCTTTGTAGATGTCATTATACTTTTTCCCCAGAGATTTATATTCTTTATTTTTTAAATTTAGCTTCTATCTGATCATGTCATTTCTGCAGGTTTTTAAAAAGACTTTTTAAATTAAAATATAGTTGGTGTACAAGATTATATTAATTATGTTAGTTTCAGGTGCATGATACAGTAAATCAACATTTTTATACCTTACAATGTGATCAACCCACTAATTCTGGTAATCATATGTCACCATGTAAATTTATCACAATATTATTGATGATATTTCCCTTCTTCACCTTTTCACCACCTCCCCCGAGCCTTCTCCCCTCTGACAACTATCCTTTTAGTCTCTCTATCTATGAGCCTATTTTTGTTTTATTTTGCACCCTCATTTGTTTTGTTCTATTTTAGATTCCACATATAAGTGAAACCATACAGTATCTGTCTTTGACTTATTTTACTTAGCATGATACTCTCTAGGTCCATCCATGTTGTCACAAATGGAAAGATTTCATTGTTTTTTATTGAATAATATTCCATTGTATATGTGTATCACAACTTCTTTATCCATTCACCTATTGACGGACACCTAGGTCACTTCTATACCTTGGTTATTGTCAATAATGCTTCAATGAACATAGGGGTGCATCTATCTTTTCAAATTAGTGTTTTTATTTTCTTTGGATAAATACCCATAAGAGGAATTGCTGGGATTTAAATTAGGTCTATTCATAGTACTTTGAGGGATCTCTATACTATTTCCAAAGTGGGTGTATCAAATTGCAGTCCCACTAACAGTGAACAAAGATTTCCTTTTCTGCACAGCCTTGCCAGCACATGTTATTTGTTGTGTTTTTGTTAATAGCCATACTGAATGGTCTAAGAAGTAATCTCTTTGTGATTTAATTTGCATTTCCTTGATGATTAGTGAAGCTGAGCATCTTTCCATCTGTCTGTTGGCCATCTGTATGTCTTCTTTGGAGAAATGCTTTTTCATGTCTTCTGCCCATTTTTTAATTGGATTGTTTATTTTTTGTTGTTATTGAGTTGTATGAGTTCCTTACATATTTTCAACATCAACCCCTTTACAAATACATCATTTGTGAATGTATTCTCCCATTCAGCAGGTCATCTTTTTGTTTTGTTGATAGTGTCTTTCACTATGTAGAAGCTTTTTAGTTCTGTGTAGTCCTCTTTGCTTATTTTTGCTTCTGTTTTCCTTGCTTGAGGTGATATATCCAAAATAATATTACTCAGACTCATATCAAGTAGTTTACTACCTGTGTTTTCTTCTAGAAGCTTTATGGTTTTAGGCCTTACATTGAAGCCCTTATTAATCAATTTGAATTTATTGTTATATGGTATAAGAGAGTGGTCCAGTTTCATTTTTTTCCATGCATCTGTTCAGTTCTCCCAGCACCACTTGTTGAAGAGACTGTGGTTTCTCCATTGTATGTTCTTGTTTCCTTTGGTATCGATTAGTTGGCCATATAAATGAGGCTTTATTTCTGGACTCTGTATTCTATTTCATTCTGTTTCATCTATGTGTCTATTTTTGTGCTAGTACCATACTCTTTTGATTATTATAGCTTTCTAGTGTTGTTTGAAATTAAAGAGCATGATACCTCAAACTTTGTTCTTTTTTCTCAAGATTGTCTTGGCTATTCATGATCTTTTTTTGGTTTATATAAATTTTAGGATTATTCATTTCTGAGAAGAATGTCATTGGTATTTTGATAGGGATTTCGTTGAATCTGTAGGTTGCTTTGGGTAGTATTGTCATTTTAATGATATTAATCCTTCCAATCCATTAGCCCTTCATATCTTTCTAATGATTGTATCCTTTTCAATTTCTTACTTTGCTGTCTTATAGTTTTCTGAGTACAGCTCTTTCACTCCTTGGTTATAATTTATTCGTAGGTATTTTATTCATGTTGATAAAATTACAAATGGAGTTGTTTTCTTAATTTCTCCTTCTGAGTGTTTGTTATTAGTGTGTAGGAATGTGACAGATTTCTGTATATTACTTTTGCATCCTGCTACTTACTGGATTCTTTCTTTCTATTAATTTTGGTGTACTCTTTACAAATACATTATCATGTCATCTGCAAACAATGACAGTTTCACTTCTTCCTTTTCAGTTTAGATGCCCTTTGCTCCTGCAGTTTTTTAAGGACGAGGAACTCATCATTCCCCAGAGCCAGACACTTTGAGTAGTCCTGAACTGGACAATTTGTTCAGTTGTGTAATGATGACAAAAAAAGAGATAAAAAGTAGTAGTTTTCAATAAGCTTGTCTTAAAAACAGGTGAATAATGAAGACTAATAATTTACTAACCTACTTATTGTGCCAAACTCCTTTTGTCTTTTCAGTTGGGATTTATCTCTTTTAAGTGGAACCAGACTTTTGCTTCCCTGGGTTTGTTCTGGGGGTGAGGGAGTGGGTTCTTAGAAAGTATCATAAAGACCAGATTCGAAGTCATCCCATTAAGAATATTTTAACACATTGAAATACAGTGCTGACCTTATTTCTCTCAGGGCCACAGAACAATTGTTCATCCCAACTTCCCAGCAAGCCTTGCTCTTCTATATTTTTGTCAGTTACTATATTTTGTTCCCCTGTTTGGAATGTCCTCCCCTATTTTCTTCTGGCAAATTGCTATTTGGTCTTAGAGACCCAGTTCACATATCACCAATGCTGTGAACATGTTGCAGACTCTGCTGCGTACAAGTTGTAACTTCTTTCTCTGTGTATGTACCCACGATACTTTTCATACTCTTGCATTGTGGAGTACATATCCACTTTATATACTGTAAGCTTCTTAAGGATGGAGACCATCTTTTTATTTCTGTTTGTCTTTGTACCATTTTTGGCGTCTGGTAAACAGTAAACACCCAAATGTTCACTGGAAAATGTATATGGACCCTTTTCCTTTGATGGGATATCCAACTTATGAATTCACAACAAATCTACTTCTCTAACCTTTAGCTATAACCAGTATCTGTTGTGTAGATATTTTGATTTAGACTTAACATTAGACATTAAACACATTAGATCGTGTGTTGTAGTTGTGGATCTACAACTAAACATCTAAATGATTGCGAGGCACAAATTGTTTCATTTTCCTGAATCTGTTAAATTGAGAAGCCTCTCCTGGGGTAGATTGAAAACCTCCATTGTCAGGGGCCTCGAGATCCTGGTGCAACAGCCGCCCTCCATCCTGAGCCTGTGGGATGGGTGGCCCACCCTCTCTCCTAAGGCCTCAGGCCAAGGAGGGGCCCGAAGCTGCTGGTTGTAGACCTTCTAAAGGCTACAAAGCCACTGGCTTTGTACTGACACCAGTTTTCCTAGGCACTGTTGACACAAGCAACCTGGTCCTGGTAGCCAACCCAGCAGATCTGCTGGCAAGTAAGCAGCTGATAGGAAAAGGATACATTTCATGACCTACTTCCCTTCTCCACCCTGATTTTAAATCTTTTACTCTTAAGTGCTCAAGACCTGGGTGATGGGAGAGGCCCAGGGATAAATAATGGTCTGGTTAGTGGTTTTATTCTAAGCTCTGAGCAATCAGTCAGAGTGATGGGGCAGTCCCCTGGGTTCTGATGCTCACTTTGTCACTTCAAGCTTTGTGACTCTGGGCAAGACATTTAGCTTCAAACAAGCATAAAATGAGTGTAATATCTGCTCTTCCTGTTTCACAGGTTCTTTTGAGATTCATACAAAGAAAAATTCAAATGGTCATAAACTATAAAGCAGTGTACGAAAAGAGTAATTACACTTAAAATTTATTATGTATGTTACATAGAATGCATTGTTATTATAACCACATTCTGAAGGTACATGAAGGCGTCTTAATTTATTATAATCATCTGAATCTGGCTCTTCAGACATCAGTAGGCATCTATAAAAATCACTTGCCTGTGTCTTTTGAGTTTACATGCCACTTCAACCATTTTTCAAAGGCCACATCTAGTTTGCTGCTTCTTGTACTTCATATAAAGCAGAAGGTTAACCCACATTCTGGAGTATCCTGTGCAACATACTTCTGAAGCCAGGCCAAGGGAGTGAGTGGGCAAGCTCTGAATTGCCATATAGCAGAAGGAATCTTGGGAGATTTTGTTTAGATGTTTAATTCTTTTGTGCTGCCTTTAGTCAGCAGCTATTTGGAACACTCAAATGAAGACAAATGCCGCTTGTCCTGGCGATCAAGGGAGGCTTTTAGCAGCTTCAGTGGCCTCATGAAGGACATTTGTTTATGACCAGCTATGTATGAGGCACTGGAAAAAAATTGATCCCCAAAGTTCAGATCTTATCCCAAAGAGCTCGTGATCTAGTTATTGCTACTATAGGCAACAGAGGTGTGAGTAAAAAAGAACTCAAGTTAATGTTTTTAAAGTCTCATTTCACCTGCCACGTGCGTGGGTATGGAAGGCAAAGGAGAGTGAGATGGAACAGGGCCGAGAAAGGAGGTGCGAGAGGAAAGGGCCCGAGAAGGCGTGAGAGAGAAATGTGCTGAAGAGGAAGGGCTGGAAAAGAGGGGAAGACGGGGGTAGAGTCGTGCAGCTGCAGCTGCGGACCCTGGCGAGCCGTGAATTTTACCCGAGCCTCAGTTCCCCTTCGTGTAAATATCGAAGGCTAAGTGTTCATCCCAGACATAAATCTTCCAGTTTTATCGTATAGGCTTGAAAATAAATGGACACATGAGTGGCAGTAGAGGGTGGTGGTGAAGAGTTCTGAAACCAGAATTTTTCCACTCAAATCCAGCCCACCGCTTTCTGTGTGGCCTTGGGCAGTTCGCTGGACCCCCTTTGGTCTGCGTTACCTCCGCGCTGAGAACAGTGACTGGCAGACTGCAACGTCAGGACGTTTGCGCTGTTGTGCTCCTGAACATGTCTTGATGGAATACAGGAAGCTTTTGGAGCTAAGCAAATACTTTGGCCGTACAGAAATCCTTTGTCTTCTATGTGATAATAAAAACAAACAGGTTCAGGAACTGGAAAGAGAAAAGCTTATGTTTTTTGTGCTCCCCCAGATTGAATTGTAGCCCTGGGAGTGAGAGGACAAACGGAAGGCTTTTTAGGGTGAAGGGTCAGGGTGTCAGCTCCCTCTCTGAGCTCTTTCCTTTCTCTGTCCTGGGTTACCTTGTTAACTGAGCGGTGGTGACACTTCTGCCAGGTTTGCTCTGTGGCTTGCAAAGAAATGCTTGGATACAGAACTAAACAGATTTGAAATTCTGTAGTAGAGTAATCTCATCTGAGAGTCCTACTGTTACATAAATGTATTTGTGCTTCACAGGTTGGCTTAATAATTCCCTCCAGTGCTTTGCTATATGGAGTAGAGTGCAGTTGTGTACCACACAGCTCTTTTGGTCCATGCCTACTCTCCCAGTGTGGGGGAAGAAAGGTTGCTTAACAAAGATGGTACTGCATAAAAGAAATAAGTGAGAAAGGACACGTATAGGAAGGTTACCTAACCAGAAGGTTACCTAACCAGGTAGCCAAAAGCCTTGTTCCAAGGCTTTTATGGAAAAACTTATCAGTGGGTAGGCGACAGGAATGCATACATATATGTTTATATTAGCGTGTTCAGTTTCACAGAAAATAGATACCTTTAAGAAAGCAGGTGGCAGGAGTTTACTGATTTACATGGGTCCGAGAGAAGACAAGTCTAAACAAAAGAGAATTAAGACAAGGACAAGCGCCTTAATGATAAAGGGCAAGGGGTGTAAATAACGTGAAGGTCCTTCGCAGCATGAGCTGAGCAGAGTTATGAGGGAGGAACAGAGCACACTCTGAATTTACTTAAAAGGTAAAAAGAATTTACTTTTAGGCCTGATTACCCTGGCAACCATCAGATCTGATCTAGGGCTGTTTTTCCCATACTGTTAGCCAGGCAGGGGGAGGGAACCACCGAGGGCTAAGGAGACTGATTTTCAGCTGTGATGAGAACTCTGGCAGTGTCCTAGCCAAGCTGAGAGGTGTGGGAGCCTCTTTGCCTCTTTTCCATGTCCCCAATTTCTTATCTGCTGCCCCTGTTGGCCAAGGCCTGTCTTACCCGTCATTGACCATTGACCCTCACAAGGCAAAGCAGAGGAGGCCTTTCTCCAAGGCGTCCTGATTATTTTTGGCCTTGGGGCCTTCCAGCTTGTTGGCAGGGTTACAGCTCCTGAGACCAGGCAGGGCTTTTCCCAACAACAGGTAATGCGGATTTACTTCTCACATGCACTCTTTCTTCCCCCCTTTATCTGGGAAACGGGGGCCCAGAGAACTTAGGCAGCATGCCCAGGTCACGCAGCTAATAAATCATAGAGCCAGGACTTGGCCCTGGTCCATGTCCAAGGGCTGGGCTCTTCCCTTTCCATCTTATTTCCTTTACTCTTTCTAACCTTGTTCTAAGAATTTCAAAGCAGGATAATGGAAACATGATTCTTTATAACCTTTTCTTCCAAGAAAGCCTGGAAGATGAGGTTCTGCTCTCCTGAAGTCCTTGTACATGTCTCCGTTTAGGGCCACACAGCCGGTGAGGCAGCATGGCCCCAAGCTAATTCCAGGTCTACTTTGTGAGTCACCACAACTTAGCTAAAGTAATGAGACTTTATTATATGATAGTCTGAAATGTTACAGAGGCCTGACATAAACAAGTAAAAAGAGCATTATGAGCACTGATATACTAAGTTCTATAGCAGGTATCTTTTTAAAAGCACTATAAAGTAGTTATTATGATCACCCCAATTTTACGGGTGAAGAAACAGAGGCATAGAGAAGTTTGGTAACTTCCCCAGAAACATCCAACTAGCAAGTGTCAGAACCAGGGTTGAACCTTGGCCAACTGACTTCCTAGTTCACATGCCAAAATAGTGTGCAGTGCTCTATGGATGATCGGGAAAGGGTGGGGGGCGGGGGTAGAGGCAGCGAAGTGCTCTCTGATGGGGGGTAGGGTGCAGGGCAGGGAAAACCTGATTTGTATTTATTGCTAATTTCCAGATAGAAGTACTCTCATCACGGCCAGTTTCAAGCTACTGACCTGATGTCAACTGACTTGTAAATTTTAACAGTAGATTTTTGTGACCTGGCAAGAGCTAGTTCCAGCACAACATTAAAGGCCATTGCCGAAAAAACACCAGGTTCAGGATAAAATAAAGTTTTGTGAGTTATACTTGAGTGCACTTGACTCTAGAGAACTGGAAAGTACACGGGTTGGGGAGGTGAGAAATGGGGTTGGAATGTAGAGTAGCATCAGACTGGAATGTCAGGTTCGGGGTTTATTTGTTTTTTTCTGTAGGAAACTTGAAGTCAGTGGGAGCTTTTAGGCAGCAAGGTAATGTGATCAGCTTTTTAGGGTCTGATAAGCCACATACATCAGGTTAGAGAGAGAAAGCGTCTAGAATTCAAGTTAGTAGGTAAATACAGGAAATAACGAACATACAATCAAGGCAGCAGTATGAGTGAGAGGTGGCGGCTGGGCGCAGAACAGGAGTCAGACTTGTTGGCAGGTGGAGTCGACATACATTGATAATGGACTGGATATCATGTGAGGGAAAGAAGGAGCTGAAGAAAATACAGGTGTCCCCCGCAGTGCCACTTCGCTTTTACGAAAGGCCTACAGTATTAGTACCTGTTTTCACTAAACGAAAGAAAGTCGAAGAGGATTTTGTTTTTATGAAGAACAGTGAAGAACAGACACAGCATTCAGCGTTTGTTTTGCAGCAAGCCCTGATGGAGGCAGCACACAGCCGAGCAGCGAGAGTGGCGTCCCCAGGGCTTCCCCAGGAGCTGCACTCAGCACCTCAGCATCTCAGCATCTCAGCCTCAAGCCGCCAGAGCTTTGAACTGTTGTCTCTGAGCATCTGGGCTTTATGTCTGTTTATTTTGTGCGTTCATTCACAAGATGTGTTCTAGGGTATGAGAAAAGCCTAAGGGAGCTTGTAAGGGTGTTATGCTTAGCCTAAAACTGAATGTAATGAAGTGTACCCGTTATGGTTTGGTAGGTTATTTGGGCAGTCTGGAAATACTAAAAAAATTGTTTCCACATAAATGAATGGTATTGCTTCTTCACTTCATGCCATTTCAGCTTACGAAAGCTTTCATAAGAATGCTGTACTTTCAGGTAGGGGGAGAAACCTGTATCAAGGTTTGTTTCCAGCTTGGAAACTAAAGTTGGGGTCAGACCACTAATAAAGAATTTGTTGGAGTGAGTTGCCAATTTGGAGGTGGAGAAGGGATGGTAGAACCTGTTCCTATCAAAGAACTTTTAGGTTAGATCCTGGGATGTTTGGGAATATGCACCTGCAGCCTAAGAACCACTGATCAAGGCCTGGAGATAGAAATTTGGAAGTCATCAGCATATGCACAGAAGTCATAGCCATTCGATTTAATAGGCTTCTAGTTAGTAAGCACTTCCTATTTGCTAGGTGTTGTGCCATAGGAGTACTTTGGCTTACTCAGGAAAAGCAGCAGTTAGTTCTATGGTTAAATAAAATAAAAAATGGTCCCTGGCCTGTGAGGCTCAGTTGGAGTGTTTTCCTATAACTAAAAGTTTGTGGGTTTGATTCCCAGTCAGGGCACATACGTGGGTTGTGGGTTTGATCCCCAGTCCAGGCACGTGTCCCCAGTCTGGGCATGCAGGGTCCCCGTGTGGGAGGCAACCAATCCATGATGCTTCTCTCTCACTTGCTCAAATTTCGTCTTAAAAAAAAAAAAAGATTTTCTTTACTTTTTCCTTCACCCTATTGACCTACTGCCTTTCTAATCTACAAACAGTGGGAGTAATTCTCCGCATTCACTGTTTCTATTTCTTGACTCCCACTCATTTTGCAAGCCATCACAGCCTGACCTCTAGCCAGATATCTCCAACTAACTGCCACTTACTGAGTTCTCCAGTGATACCCTAACCCAGTGTCAAAACCGATGAGCTCCGTGGCCTCCCTGCAGGCATTTAACAACTTGCTCTTTCTTGAAATTCTTTCCCCTTTACTTACCCAGCCTCTTGCTTCTCTTGCCATACTATCAATTAATTCCTCCTCTTTTGGATGGGGTGGGCACTTGGGGGTAGAGAATATCCTTTAATGATTGGCTCCTTCTCTCCTGCCCACTGTCCCTTTAAATAATGGTGTCCCCAAGTTTTCATAGTTTTATTTTATTCACCTTTACAATTCCTGCTTTCTCTGAGCAAATTGGCTTCCCCTCCCTAGTGGAACTGACTGTATTGCTAAAAGCCTCCAGAAATGGTGATCGGATAGCCTGAGTGGTGTTGGATTAGAGATCCAGCCTCCAGCAAGTAAAGTAGCATTTTTATTTTTACCACCTGGGTGGGACTGGGAAAGGGGACTCTGTCATCTCCCTGTTCTTACCGAACAGGGAGAGTGGTGCTGAACACCTGTGAAGCAAAGTGAGGGCGGTGGGCGTAAGGGCAAAGTGTGGACACCTGTTCTCCACGCAGACTTCTGTGTGCCTTTCCCCACCCTGTTCTCCCTCCCCAACCTATTGACCATTCATTAAAACTCAGTCCAGCCCAGCTAATACTGTCCCCAGGCAGCCTCTTCCGATAGCCTGTCTCTCCTCTCCTAAGCTGGATCACATACTCTGTACTTTAACATATATATGTCTGTTTTTGAAGTTTCTACATCATCTCTTGTGTCTAGGATGTTCCCATTTTCAGGGCATGTGAAACTTCCCTCTTACCTCTTTTGGATGGCTGAATAATTCAATGACATACAATAGACTAATAGGAAAAAATAAAATGTTAATACATGTGCATGCAGAATTCATATAAGCATAAAAATTCCAAAGATGGACAAAATGAGGTCTATATGTCACTTTGGACTAAGGAGTGGGAGGTAGGCAATTCCTAGAGAGAGAGAAAGAGTAAACTTTTGGTAAACAGATTTTTATATGGCCACCCAGAAACAGTGAGGCACAAAGGGGAATCTAACAAGCAGACTTTTGCTTGGCTCCTCCCTGCCTGCTCCGCTTAATTAAATGTGCTGAGGTGAATATGCGAAGGTGACTCTGCTAAGGTTGCCTTCCTGAGCAGGTTTTTCTCTCTGTATCGCTTAGGAAGGAAAAGAAGAGGGTGGAAAAAACCCTCTTTTGGAGTTTGTTGGGCTTTGTTTTTAACTTACAATAATCTGCCTGGTAAGGTGGCACATTCTGCGGAGATTCCCTCCCAGCCTCCCCACAACATTGGCGTATTTCTTGAAAATAGGCCCTTGTGCTTTAAAAGTTCATCCTGTACCCCCAATACTTAGACCAGCCATGACCAAATTGGTACTTAATAAATGGTGGTTGAATGAATTAGCTGACTTGATTTACTTGGTGATTTTCAACCCTGCTAGGTACTGAAATCACAGAGAGAGCTGAAAAGATACCCTTGCCTCAGGTCATGCGCTCAGAAAGGATTATTTAAATAGGTGTGGGGTGGGACTCAGGCATTGGTAATTTTTAAAACTTCTAGATGATACTCATATGCTGCCAGCTTTGAGAACCATCAGATTCAGTGACTAAAGCAATATACCAGTGCCTGCTTTAGGTCAGATGTTTTAATATCATTTTTGCAATAACTCCATGGAAGGAGATGAAATTTGTTTTCTGTTAACACATAGAAAAAGCAGAGGCTCAGAATGATGTAATAACCTCGTGTGAACCACGCAGTTGGTAAGAGACAGGGCGAGGTCTGACTGTCACCAGCGTTGCCTTCCCAGCTTTCCTTTAGTGGGGGCGGGGGGGAGCAATCCGTTCAGCCCCATCCATTCTCTCAGAGGTGGTGCATTAGCCAATTGTACAACGTTGGGAGAAATGCGGCAGTTGCTCGATTCTACTTGCAAGAATGAGGTTTGGTGGGAATTGGCCCTGTAAGGCATATCTCTGTCACAACTAAGCTGTCTCGCCCAATTTGTTGGTCAATTATGCCTTTTTTTTAGGTCAGTAATGCAGCCTGGCCTCCAGGGCCCCTTTCTCTGGAGTGTCGTTGTTCCAGTAGCTTTTTGGCCAGTTCTTTCCACTCTTCCTCCCCTCCAGTCTCTGAAATGAGCCTATAAATTTAAATTTCATTTCCAAGTCATCTATAATTTCTTTGAGATTTTGATGCTAATCTTTGATGGTTGCAGCACTGTTCTCCTTCTGCAAGTCTCAAATGGTGTATACTTATTACAAACAGTTTTTGAAGAATTATAATATCTCAGATTCACTAGAAGATATACTGGGATCTTACAAGTTAAGTTAAGCATAAATTACAAGTTTGCTTAAAAGTTAGTTACTGATGACCAAAACCAAGTCAAGTTGGTCTAACCATTTAAGTTGTAAACGTTAACAAACTGAGCAAACAGTCCCTAAATACTGTAGTCTATTTAACTTACTAGACATAAATACTGTCATGTTTGTTCTATAGGATAAAAACTGAAGTAACAGTTTTCTTTTTAGTATCAATTATTAGTTGGCAAATCATCATAATGAACAGTTATATAGCATTTAATATGTGCCAGGCACTGTTCTAAGTGCTTTCCATATGTTAACCCACTTAATCTTCAGAAGAACTTGATGAGTTAGGTACTCTAATTCCCATTTTACAGGTGAGGAAATTAAGATGTAAGAGCATTCACTAAGATGTATACCCAGTAAGTAGCAGAAATGAGATTCAAACCCAGGCTTTTTCACGTTGATAGAGGAAGATTGAGATGGTGCTGTAATTCCTGAGTATCACGTAGCCTGAACTAACACTTCTAGCAGTTGGCCTGAGCAACCAGCAGGTTAGAATGGGAGACATGGGAAAATCTTGATGTAGCTGCTAAATCTTTTAAAGGAGCAGTAGTCAATGTGCAGAGCTGGGCTCTCTGGCACACAGTAAAGGCAATGATGATGAGGGTATTGAAATAATCGGTTTATGCCTCCATGATGCACCTCAGACTTCTTTTGGTTACTAATCATGACATCCTACTTATGCTAATGGTCATTTTTTTCAGTCCTAAGCTTCCTTAAACTGCAAAATTGTTAGCTCTTTAAAAAATTCTTTCAAATTTGCCTTCTGTACTATGATTGACTCATAGTTTTACTTTTGCCAGTCTCTAGAATTCCCCTTCTAGATTCTTCTTTTCAGCTTGTCAAAGAATGTTTTCTCAAAGGTCTGTTTCCTTGACACTGCGTTTTGTCTCTTGGCTGCTACTTCAGTGTTTCACTGTGTTTTGAGTTAACAGTTACTACTGAGCTCTTCCTCCAGGCTGGACCTCCTTGAAATCTCTGACTCTGAATTTGTGAGCTGCCTGTGGACCTGTCTACCTAGATGTTCCATTGGCTTTGCCTGGAATAATTCTAAAATGAGACTTATCTTTCCCTGGCTGTCCTTCCAGCTATGTTCTCTGTTTCTCACACCCCGGGTGAAAGTCCTGGGTTACTTTGAGTGCTTTCTCTGTGTCCCCTAGGCTGCCTACCTGATCCCAGTCCCTCCCTCCACACGGTGAGCAGTTGCCAAGGTCCATCAACGTAAAAAAAAACAAAACAAAAAACTTAATCTGAATCAATGCTTTATAATCTAAAGAATTGCTTTATATGTTAAAGTCTCAGAGAGAGCATAGGAAACTATGAAAGCTTTAGAAGAGATGGAAATTTGGGGAAAGGGAGGGAATCAAACAACTCTTAAATTCTTACCTACTTAAGTTCTCAGTCCATCTTTTACCGACCTTTGCAATAGAGTCTTTACATATTGTAGGTTACCAATAAATTTTTAACGAATACGGTTATGTGACCTTTGGTAATTTCTTGCCACAAACATTGAGGTCTGTTTCACAAGAGTTCTGCTGAGATTAGTGAATCTCAGGTGATCTGTACAGCGGCCGTAAGGGCAAGTCATATAATTTGCATGCCAATAAAGAAATTTAAATGTGCATTTAAAAGTTCCCTCCAACTTTACAGTGTTTTAAAAATATGACCATGAATTTTCAAGCAGATAAATGGTCCATGGAAATATGTTTCTCTATAATAAGTGGGAGTAAAGCAGGATTTAGAGAGTAGAAGTTGAAAAAACTGTTGACAGGGTGAAATGACCATCACTGGAAAAGGTGGAAAACCACTGACTGAGAAAACCAACCTCTGAATATAGGAAGTGAAGCAGGTAGTGAATTACAATAGATGCTTTAAGTATTTAACGTGGTTTGCTCATGTTGAAAGTTGACCTCTTACTAAGTTATTTATGTGTGTAGGTATCAGTGTACTATGGCTTTTCCCCGGCCTCCCCGTCCCTTTTGAGATAAGCATACAAATGAACTTTTTGGAGATCGTTATTTTACATCTGTTTAACCTGGAATAATTTTAGAACTTTGCCATCTTCATGATCTTAATAACAAATGCATAATGTCCCAGCTTCTTTAGAAATATTGGGCTATCTGTTTCTGGGCTGACATTTCTAGATGCAATGATAATAATAACCAACTCACATAATAACCAATGATGATAATAGTCAGCTCAGTGGCTGAAACAGTATGTGCCAGCCACTGTTCTACATGTTTCTGCCTTTTGTTTGTTTTCCATGAACGCTGGCTAACGGTTTTATAACGCAATGTTTTCTAACTCCTTTCATGGCATGGCATATGTATACAGAACTAATATTTGCATGGGACACTGGGATAAGTGCCTCAGGAGCTTGGCTGCTCAGGGCCCAAAGGCTTCTGTGTGGAGGACATCTGCACTCTCTTTGAGGCACACCAGTGTGCCTGTGCACACAGTGCTCAGAAACTGTATTACAGTGTATTGCAGACTTTATATGGCCCTGATTTCTGCTGGTAGCATTGTTTGCTTGATCTTATGATGGCATTAAATATTCACTAATCATCAGGGGTCTGTTTCGTCTTCTACGGAAGGATGCTGTCACCCCCACTATTCCCCTTCCTGAGGTTTGGAGCCACTAGGAGAAAGTCCGTGCACGTGTGCCAGCCCTGTTTCCAATCACACTGACACTTCCGAGCCTTTCTAGTTTGACTAGTCACTAGCCTCCAGATTGCTTCCAAATCTCTGCCTCTGAAACATAGCCATTCAGTCTTGCAGGGAAGTCAGTTTTGTAAGTGTCCTCAATTGAAAGAGCTTGTATGAGAGGTGAAGAGAGGGGAATACATTCCAGAAAGTCTTTGCTGAGTGGATGACTTGGGCCTCTTCTGTCCCTGCTCCTTCTCCCACCAAATAACTGGTGAACACCTAATGCGGAGTTCGATGTCCTCGAGGCTCAAAGGGCATCTGTCGGTCCTTTGCGTGTTTCTGAAAAGCGCCTGGTTACGTCTGAGCTGGTCTGCTTCTACATGCCAGGGCCACGGTTGACTCTGCTTCTTCCTTCTCCCACCCTTTCCTTTCTCCTACTCTGGAAACAGCCAGACACACTGAAATATATAAGCTTAAAAATACTTTAAAAATGCGCAACGCAAATATAAAACTTTCCTCTCTTTTAATTGTACTTAAAGTATTCTTCCTCCACTCCTACTGTGCTTTTGGAACTGTGATGTGCTGATCCAAGAAAAAAACAAAATGGACTGAATCCTGGAACTCACAAATTCTAGGGTTCAGTCCCAGAGCTGCCACATATCCAGCTAAATAGGCAAGTTTATTGCATTTCTAAGCCTTCTTGATAATATGGGCCATTTCCCCCTCAGAGCTGATCTTGAAAACCCAAGGGAATCTAATGCCTGAAAATATTCTGTAGGCTCTAAAAGCAAAAGGTAAATGCAGTTTGTCATTGTATTAAGGACGGCCAGGGAGCCCTCAAGTAGCAGTTGCTTGTAAGAATTTAAATTCCAAGAGTTGGTGAGCCCGTCTCTGGGGATGACAAAGTTGACCTGAGCTCTCCCTCTTCATTCCCTCCCTCGCCCTGCAGTGTGAGCTGATCCAGTACCTGGGCCTGAGCCATCAACTGCTTGCATTGAATTTTATCATCACTTCTGTCGGCCAGAAAAACGCCTGGTCATCTGCTCGGGTGAAGGTGACCGACACTGACTTTGACGGCGTGGAAGTCCGAGTGTTTGAAGGCTCTCCAAAGCCAGAAGAGCCACTGAAACGCAGTGTTCTTTATATCCACGGGGGAGGCTGGGCCTTGGCAAGCGCAAGTATGTCCTGGTCACCCTCAGGTTGTTTGGGGTTGCGGTTGGCCCTGGGGGAGAGGTGTATGGGATTGAGTTTGACTTTCTTATTGGGTACAGACAGGGGGGCCATTTGACTTGGCTCCTCTGGCCAGTCCCAGTCGCCCTTGCTGTCCCAGCAAAAGTGTTAGTGGTGTGTCCTTTTCATGCTTTAAAGCATCCTGACTTGCGTGATTAATTTTATGTTTATAGCCTAAAGATTTTTACCTTTGTACTGTAACATAAAAACCTATCATATGAAGGTTTTTGCCTATTTCATTGCTTATTTGTTAATTAAGGTAGTCCTGTTTTGAAAATATTTTTGTGACCTAAATCATAGACGAAGGTTGCAAATGACTAGCAATAGCTTTCTGCACCAAAACAAGGTGAGGTGTCACTGGACCAGAAGATGAGGGAATTCTTTATCATTCTTTTGCCAACTTGTGTTTTGAAGACATCTTTCTATGAAATAGAACAAGTATTTCTAAAGGCTCATGTTGACTCATCAACGTTTTATCTGCATATGAAACCAAGGGTGAAGTAATCTTACAAAGCGCAAGAATGTTTTCTGTAGTATTGGGTTACTTTCATCAGCAGAACAGGTTCACCATGGCAGGCTGCCCAGTGGAGCAGGCCAGTGGCATGCGTACTGAGGATGCATAGAGAGATGGGGTCTCATCTCTGCTGGGGATTTCCTCAGAGCTGTTTCCTCATCTTCCGCCCGGAGCTTTGGCATCCCTTGAGTTTAAAAATGATGTCAACTAGTTCTACTTTGTTGGGTTTTTTTTTTTTTCCTGAAATAGCATTTTTTATGAGGCAAATGCCAAAAGTGTAGCTTTTCCTACCAATCCCCTGCCATTTAACTCCATATTCATCATTTATTCTACTAGTCATTGATTTGTTCACGTTTTGAACAGATATTTATTCAGCACATAGGATAGCCTAAGACTGAGAAGTTTCTGGGGGTACAGGACTTCCAGTACAAAACCTCAATTGTGTGCACATCTGGACCTTTGGTGACCCTAATATGTGGTGGGTGATGGGGATATAAAGATGCATGAGGCAGAATCTTCCTAGAAAAGAGCGAGTCTGTACCATTGGACACTTGCCAGGTCAGACGTTATATTGGAGGCCAGGAAATGTAAGTATAGGGACTGGTATAGATTATGAGTCAACCTGGCCTTCTGTACATAATTTTAACTGATCACTTTTGCAAGAAAAAGAGCTCAGGCTGAGAGAAATGTGTAGATGGATATGCAGTTATTAAACTTCTGATTCTAAGACTTCCTTGGAAGGCCTATGGATAATGTGACATTTGGCTTTCTGTTGACACAATCTGCACTTAATGTTTTGAAGGAACAGCTAAGGGTTACTTTTTTACATTATAAAATTTCTTCTCTCACTACAAACCTTTGAATCCCCTTTCTAAATATTGCTAAGTGTTCTTAAAATTCTAGTTTGTGATGTGTTGGTTTAAACAAAATACCATAATCTTCAAATTGGTGACTTTCCTGAATTGAAGCAAATGAGGATGTTGAAAGAGAAAATTTTTATGGTTTTAAGAAGAAAACTGTTTATGTGCTGTGATTTTTGGAAAAGCACAGAGTCAAAGAGCTACAAAATCAGAATTAATTTGGTGCCTAACTTGTAGTTCATTATGAAATAAATGTTTAGTTAGTTTAAAACACACTCAAATGCAATCTAATATGGATTTCCTGTTATTTTATAGTAATTGTATTTTATCAGAAACTTGATTTAAAGTTTGCATTTGCACATGTAACTGTATTAAGGAGATACATTGTCCCATTTGCTTTTTATTATTAATAACTTAAGTCCAAGTCTAAAAGCAATTCACAGCAGAATTTAAGAAAAGACAGTATGAAATAATTTAATAATGATTGCCCCTTTGTTTCTCTTAGAAATCAGGTATTATGATGATCTCTGCACAGCAATGGCTGAGGAATTGAATGCTGTCATTGTCTCCATTGAGTAAGTAATTAATACTAGTCATAGAAATAATTTAAGAAGGAGCTAGTTACTCTATTTTACAAGTGATTCAGTATAGACTAAAGGTCCAGGGAGGTGAGGTGATTTTCCCAAGGTTACACAAAATGATTTTTGATAGAATTTCTTGAACTCACTTTATAATGTCTCAAATTATATTTTTATTTTAGTTTTGGAAACTTCTAGAAAAGGAATTAACTGTAGTTGAGAGAAATATACAATTAGTTACCTACAGCATATAAATTTGATTACTGCCCCTCCCTTTTTTTTTTCCTATGAATACAGTTACTGACTTATCTTCCTCTGTCAAATCCTGAGCCCACCACTTTGCCCCAGGCTGCCTGGGGCTGCGTTAGAAAGGGAACATCCGGGGAAGGCAAGACGTGGGAGAAAGAACTAGGGGAGGTGGAGACGGCTCTTTCACGTGATGAAGAAGATAAGAAAAGCCGCCGTCAGGCCAAAGAGCCCCGCGGCCTCTGAGAGGTCAACGCCCAGAATGGCGTAGGAAAAGAGTTGTTGCTTCAGAAAAGGGCTCCTGGCATCACCAAAGACAAGGCTCCCAAACACAGTCGCAGTTCCAGGCCCAGAGCCAGCCACGCCCACTGCGGCAGCCCCAGTGACCTTGACTGCTGGGTCGATGTCCCCTGAAATGCCGCTGGTTTGGAAGCTGCGGCTAGAAACCAGTGCGGTCAGAGGACGCGGGGCTGCTAAGCTGGGGAGGCTGTCATCTGTCTGCGTCTCTGGTGATTTCAGCACCACCGCAGACAGTGACCGGCTCAGCAGCTGCGAGGTGCCCGGACCAAGGCTGGGGTGGAGAGAAACGGGGCGCAGGCGCACGTTTTCAGGGGGTGAGGGGCTGTGGCAGGAGAGCTGCTCCCAGGGCAAGGGAGTCAGAGAGCCGATTCCTACGGCGTTTTCAAACACTGAAAACCAATCAGTATTTTAAGAGAATCTCTCCTATGACCAAAAGGTGTAAAAGTTACTCTTCTGGAGTCAGGTTCTGTAACTCAGACCTTGTAAGCGGGAATGAGTTCAACAAATTTTAGTATTATCATCATTATCAGTAGTATTAGTATCAATATCTTGAGTTGTTTCTACAAATTACTTATTAACAATCTTTCTGGGAAACTAAGAAGAATGTGAATACTTAAGAATTGTGGTGATAGTAATAATACAAAAACCACGGTACCTATTCCGTGGCAGACAGCGTGCATATGCTGTTGTGTATGTTGTGTCTCTTTCAGATCTGTGTTCAAATATCATCCTTTCAGCTAGGCTTTCCTTGACATTCTATTAAAAAGTGCAGCCCACTTTTCCTCTGCTTGATTTTTCTCCAGAACTGCCATGAACATTGGACAGATCGTATGTTTAACTTATTATGTATTTATTGTACTAAATGAAAGCAGACAAAATAAGTTTCATGAAGACAGAGATTTTAGAGATTTTATCCTTTTTGTTTATCGCTGGTCCCTCTGCCTGGTAACATTCTTGGCAGATAGTGGGCATTCAATAAATATTTGTGGGATGAGTGAATAGAGTCCTGCTTAGTTCTCATATAAATCATCCAAGATGAATATTTAGACCTTTTCCTCACAGATGAGGAAAACAAGGCCTGAGAAGTTAAGTGACCTGCATGAGGTCCCATAGCTAGCTGGTCACAAGGGTGGAGTGGAGAACTGAGCCAGGCCAAGTGGTTCCCGAGGCACAGTATCAAGCCACTATCAAAGGAAAGCGATAACGCTGACAGTGTGACCGTGTATGGCACCACCATCCACCTTCCATGCCCTGGGCTTATCCAGTCTCCTGTCCCTCTGCCTCTTCCCGCCAGCAGCTCCCCCATTCACGGCTCATCTTCTGCTTGCCCCCAGTCCAGACCTGGGACACAAGAGAATCCTTTCTCTGGCAGTCCCTCGCCAGGGCTGGTCTCCTGCGACATTTGGGCAGCTCTGGCCCTGTGAACAGAATCCCTAGAGTCACACAGGCGGAAGTGTGGTTGCTTCCTCAGCAGATTTTCCTTTCAGTAAGGCCTCCCAGATCACTCAAGGGCCCTCAGGGACGTTTTGTAATGCAGGAACCTTCAAGTAAATGATGATGGCAGCTGGCCTGGGCATCTGGCCAGAGGAAAGCAGGGACTGTGGGAGCAGCTGAGCCCCACTATGGAGCCAGATCTTATAGTCCGGTGCCTGGGAACCCCTCAGAGCTCCCTCAGTGGTCTCCTGTGTGGCTCCAGCTCCTGTAAGGCCTGGGGAAAGGAAAGAAGTCGGCCTTGTTTTACTTGGCACCATGAGGATGCTCCGCCCAGGCCTCACCTACCGGGACTTGCTTATAGCAACTGGCAACATGCCTAAGCTCTTCCTATATGCTCTTCGCCACCTGTCAGCACCTGTTTCAAGTAAAACAGGTGCTCTTAGGCTTATCATAAAACACAGGGATGGAAGAGATGTTTTTTAAGATTTTTTAAAAAACAACTCAAACACAGAAGGGACTACTTTCATCTTTAGCTTTCCATTGGCCCTACTCTATACAGTGTAGCCTCCAGAATTTTATCAGCTGGGAGGCATCACAGCAGCAGGCAAGTACCATTACTCATGACTGTTTGACCTCAGGCAAACCATTTAATCTCATGTGCAAAATGGGGTTAGAAATCCTTTCCGTGTGTTTAAAATGTGAGCTGCTGGGAAGAGAAATCATATCTCCTTTCACTGAGGTCCCCATCACCCAGTGCAAGGCTTAGCACATGCATGCTAGGCAAATATACCTCGAGTTGGGTTAATGACTTCAAAGAGCTATCACAAGAATCAGTTTGGGCAATTGAGATAAAAGGGCTTCTGACACCCACAGGTGCTAGGCAAGTCTAGGGGTTAGTGCTGTAGCCCACAGAAGGGAGAGGCCCAACTTACAGATTTATTTATTGACATATGTTTGAAAGTCACAGCACTTTCCTTTGCAGAAGTAATGAGCTAAGACGCTTCGGATCCTGGCCAGCCAGTTTACACAGAGCCTAGTTAAGGCACAGCCAACATCATATGATCATGATGGTTCTGTTGGAAAGTGTCTTCAGGGGTCTAACTTGGGAACATATCTCTTTTCACGTCTTGCCTCTTTCTTTTATTCCATAAATATCTATTGAATTCCTATTATGTGCCAGTTACTATGTTAAATTCTGGTTACATACAATGTGAGTGAGACAGACATCATACTTACTCTCATGGAGTTTGCAATCCAGGTGAGAAAATAAACCTTAAGCAAGTCATGTTAAGTGTGATAAGTGATGTGACGTAGAAGGTGAGTAGTAATGGAGGCATCTAATAGGTAAGATCTTACATAGTTTGAAGGGTCAGAAAAGGTGTCTTGAAGTAAATCATATTTGAACTGAGGTCCTTAGGATGAGTATTACCTAGTTAGACAAAGCGAGTTGGTCATGGAGGTCCAAAGCGGTGTAATCAGAGGGCTTGGGAGGAAGGCGAGGAGGCGGAGAGCATTAAGGGAATAAAACTTGGGAGGAGACAGAGGGAGATAGACTTCTGGCGTTGACGAATGAAAAGAAGAAATAAAGGAGGATGATCCTGAGAGTTTTCCGGAGGCGGTGGCCTTCCTGGAAGTTCTCCTTCTCCTGGCAGTTGTCCGCAGACAGTGCTTCCTTGTCTTCGAGGTCCACAGGAGCGGGTAATGGTGTCCTGGCTTTGCTTCATGTGGGGCAAGGGCTTGGGGAACGTTATAATCTGAGGAAGCTGGTGGGCAGGGGCTGGGCAGCCCCGGTCACGGAATCACCTCATGTAAAGCATGCACCAGCAGTGGGAACTCCTCAGTTCATGTTACCGGTGCTGGCTCAAGGTTCTGGGGACTGACCTGGTAGTTGAGGTATAGACAAAGGCCTCAGGGAATAAAAAACAGGCCATGCCTTCTACTCAGCTGCTTTTGCAACACTATGATATTTTACATAATAATTTCACAATAAGTATTAGTTACATAAATGAAAAAATGTATCGTATAATAGCGAACATGCATGGATGTATCCTCATTTATATAATCTAGGAAGCTCTATTTTATATTCATAAACTTATTTTCATAAAGTTCACTGTAGTTTAGCTATAACATAACATCGTGTCTTTCTATCTGTAGTTTATATAAGACACAATACTAGAACCACAAAAAATAGGTGAAAAGGAAGATTCAACTTCCTTTTTAAAAGATAAAATGTAAGCTTACAAATTTGGCATGTTGGATATTATTAAATTTTATTTAATAAATGGTATTGAATCCATAAATTCTATTAAGTTCTAAAAAGCATTTATATTGCTTTCTTGGATGTGGAAAAGAGTTTCAAGTTGTGTTTTGCTTTTCATTACATCTTTACTGCACTCAAACTCTCCATTTGACGTAGACGGAGATCTAGTCCCATTCCAGCAAATGGCAGTGGCAGTACACAGAGAGAATTTAAAATTTTACAGAGCTGTAAAGAAGAACGTTGCTAATGCGGACAGAAAAGAAGCTGGAGTGCTCACTGTAAGAGCCCGCAGCCGCCATCCCGCCCGCCCTGCGACCCCCGCTACCGCACACTCCATCCAACGCGGCTCGGTGACGCTGGGCTTCCTCTGTTCCTGAAACTCCAGCCCCGTTTACTCTCCTAGCCTGCGGCCACAGCCCTTGCTCACCCAGCCCTACCTGACCACCGAACATTCCCTGCTAAACAATAGGCTTATGAATAATCTAGCATTGTGCAGAAGCTGGCCAGCCCTAACCCTCGTCCTAGGCAGCTTACCTCATGCTTCACCCCTTAAGATTCAACCCTAAACTCATAAGAACGCCCACACTTACACCCTCGCTGCTGCAGTCTGCTCCGACTCAGTCCACTTAATAGCAGCTCACGGGTTAAACCTGATGAACTCATTGCCTGTTCTCCTGTCCTCTCTCCCCTCATCTGCCAAACCTAACACTTAACCTTAGTTTGCTGCTAATAGAATTACAAAGAGTGGGACACTTTTGCCTCTTTTTTTAATCCATAAAATTATATGATGACAAGCTGACCAAATCACAGTGCTTTTAGAAGACACAATACAACGCCCATCGTGATAAAGAGTTGTAAAATCAGACACTCTGAAAAACGCCGAGTGACAGTGACCTAGTTGTGACTTTCCCTCTGTTCCTTTACCTGCTCGGGCCCCCGAGCAGAGAAATCCCCACGCGTCAGTCCCACGTGGGCAGCGCCGGAAGGTGGGTGGACCGATTCCCTAAGGTTCGCCTCCAAGGAAGGATTTGCTCTACTTCGCCCAGGCCAACCTGAGCACATACAATTCAATACCACAGAAGGATGGTGTGGTTTTTTTAAAGAAGTAGATTCTTTTATTCTTGTCACTATCACTAGCTTAATGCATCTCCTCTTTAGACGTTTTCTACTACTTCAAATCCCCCAGTTTCTCTTGTGGTTTTGATCTTTTAGAATTTCAAGGGAGAGGAAGACCGGAGCTTTAGAGAAGGCCTGTGTGGCAGCTGCAGAGTCACCTGTGACTGCGAACTACAGGGAGGCTGTGAAGCCTGGAGTCGCTCACACCCGTGCCCTGCAGGAGCTATGTTTAGCTTCTGAAATGACACAGAGAGAGGAGGCTGGGAGGACCTGGCACTGAGCCTGCCTGGGCTTCTGTGGCCACCTGCAGAGCACTCTGGCTCTACTTACCCTCGAGGTGAAAGGCGGGGTTTGCATCTGAGTGGGAGGAGGCAGTTAGATAAATCAGGAGAGTCTGAGAAGCTCCCTGCTGCCTGCGAAGATAAGACTCCAGAAGTCTTAAATGGTCAACAGAGCCTCAGAGAAGCGCATCCTTTGACTGGGTCACACTTCTAGGCTCAAGCATTCCTAGGATGTTGGTGAAACCGGCCTGACGTGTCAGTTCTTTTGGATGTTATTCTCTCCCAATCAGCCAAGCCTTTGCTAATCTCAGCTCTCCCTTGCCGAAGGTCTGGTGGTTGAAGCTGTATCAAGGGGGCCAGTTTAGAGAGTAGAATCAGAAGGAAGGAACCTTCCTGAACCTTTATGCACAAACCACATTTTAACAACAGAAAGAGAAACAATCCTTTCACTTTTGCAATTTCATTATGTGTTCTTTTAATGGAAAGGAAGTATCTACCTGTTAGAGGAATAAATAGATTCTTCCTCTGGAGATGTCTCCCACAGAGAGCACACAATGGATGCAGTTATTGATTTGTTTCAGATAACACGCCCCCCCCCCCCCCCCCCCCCCCGCCGAAGATATGGCTCTCTATGACTGAGGAGAATATTAACCTTTTTTTATTCTCAAGACGAATCTATTGAGCTCCTCTTGGAAAATGATGGATAGGGAAAAAAAGGACAGAGGGCAAAATAAGGAATGAGATTTTATCTCCCTCCTGCTGAATCTCATGGGAGTATAATTTCATTCTAGAATATCACATATACCTTTCATCTAACTGGCACTACCTGAAGAGAACTTAGTGTCCTTGTCCACAGTACAAGATTGTCCACTGTGTTTCCAGGTTAGGTTATTTTGAGAGACGATGTCCATCCATTTCAGTGTCACCAGAACATGAGTGACATTCACGGCTTCAACTTCCACAGGCTTGGAACAACTTCCGTTTCCCCTTAGCTATGGGCCTGTGTACAGCCCCTGACTTTGACTTAACGAGCAGTTTATCAGCCTTTCTGATCATCGCTTCACCTCCGCATCACTGTTATTAAAGTGTGTGTTGACTGTTTCAGGTAGGTGCACATCAAACTCTTCAGTACCTAATTCTCACTTTCCATCTACTCCAAGAGGACGTTGAGGTGTCTGTGTTATGACTGTTGTCAGACCGTTTTTGAGGGTGTCCGGGAAGGGGAGTTACTCTTGGCTGGGCCTCTCAGGGAGGAAGTGGCATTTGAAAGGAAATGAAAAGGACGAGAACATTTGATGAAGAGTTGCAGGGGGAAGGGTCTAGGGGATGGAGACAGGGACCGCTGCATTGGGAACAGGAACAGGGAGATGTGTTCAGAGAAGAGTGACAAAGTGGCTGGACTCAGTGATATTTCTGAACCTCCGTTGCACATTAAGATTACTTGGGGAAATTCTTCTTCAAATATAGTTATGGTGGGCTCCACTGCAGAGCCAATGAGTTGGAATGTTCTGCAGCAGGGCTCAAGCCTCAGTGTGCCTGTAAGGCCCCCAGGATTCCCCTGTGGCGGGTACAGAGCTGAGAAGCTGAGCAATGCATGGGTTACAGGAAGTCGGGTCCTTGGGGCTGTGCCAGACAAGTAGGTGGGTTAAGACCGTTTCTTTTTGTTTTTAAAGCCATATGGCTTACTACTTTTCTCACCACAGGTTGTGTTATATGGCATATTTTATATGGAAAAGGCACAAAATAAATCTTCAAAATTTTGTTTGGTGGAAAGAAAAGAACGTAATTAAAGGTTGTCAACAAAAGAAATGTCCAAACCTACAGAGTTTTTCTAAGAGTTTATTTGAGCCCAAACTGAGGACCATTGCTGGAAAGCAGGATCTCAAATACCCCAGAGAATGGTAGTTTGTGGTTTTTCTTGTGCATTTGGAATTAAGGAGGAAATATAGGATGACATGGAGGTGGGAGAAAGCAAGGCAGGGGTTAGATTAGAAGACAGTTAACAAGATTATGTACTATCTTGAGGGTGGTTAGAGCTTTGAGGGGCATTTCAAAGGTGTGTTAACCTATATGCACAAGGGCAATAGTCAGGACTGACTTAAAAGCCATCCACTAAAGAAGTTATATGCCTCAGGTGTGACAACCCACCATAACCTGCCCAGTTAGGAGTTAATGATTTGTCATAATACCATTTTTTTGTCCACAAGATGTACCGTGTGCCCAGGCACTCTGCTTGGTGGTTTGTTTTGAGAATATTGTAAAACCATTGAAATCATGAGGGACATTCTGGGATGTCCAAAGTCTACAGTTTGGAGAATTCACTGCTTTGGTAGAATAATGAGAACACACACGCACACTATTAAAAGGCTGTGAGTGTCTGAGAAAGGATATTTTAAAAGGGTGGGTCCACATGGGTTTCGAAGCTCGTTGTGAATTCATGTCACAGATTTGCCGCTTACTACCTGTTGTAGACAAGTTACACACCCTCCTCGAGCCTCATGTTTTCATCCTTAAACCCAAGGGTTTGCTCTGAGATTTGAGTGAAAAATGCCTATAAAGCACTTGGTGAGGTGCTCACTTAGCAGGAATAACATTTTTTATAGAAAGTACACATGTATTCAATTGTTTAAATCTCATTCCTGAGTTTACACTAAATTTTGTATATCATGCACAGTAAAAGATAGTTAAAGCTGGATTTGCAGAGTCCCCTATCCCAGCAGTGAGTTGGTGAAATTGAGACTGTAGTTGCTAGAATTCACCAGGTGCTTTTACTCAAGACCTACAAACTTAAAACTCAAAAAACAAACAAAAAAAAAAGGCAGAATTCAGAATGCTCTTTAAGTACTTTGCAGGGACATAGCTTTGAACAAAACCAGCAGATAAGTATATTTTTACATGCTTTCTTTGGCTACGTCACTCACAGATTTCCTCCTGATTGTCAGTTTTCCATGGCTCTAAAGATTGTACAGCACTGTGGTTATATTCTTCTGGTCAATTTCAAGCTCCTTTGAAGACTCAGCTTACACTGGGTGACCTCAGAAATATCTAGTTTCACTGTAGTCTCCAGTCCGTGAAAATAGTGTCCCTTCTTATTGAATAAAATTAGAGACCGTTCCCAGCTTGAACAAAGGGAAGGATGGGGTGGAGGTCTTTAAGAGTGCCAGGAAGACTCTTGCACCCTAAACTGTTTGTTTTAAGTATCTTTACTCTGTCATCTGAACCAGTTATTGACTGGCTGATACGGTTTGAGGCAGTAGAACTTTTTTTAGATTAACAATTTTTCTTTATTCAAAGTCATGGAGACCTTTTTGGAAGCAACATCTGAAAATTTAATTCATGTGTACGTACTAATAGAATATGTTCTGACCTCCTGGGCCACCAAGAAAACAGTTTATCATGATCTATGGGATCTTGCCAAGACAAAATAGCCTTTATTTTCACAATTTGTCATAAAATGCATTCATTTTTATTTCATTGGTAAAATTAAGAATTCAGCTTAGAAATGGTGACGTTAAAAAGATTGAACCCTTGTCCCAGAAGGGAGAGTAAATGGAATCATGTGAGATGTCTCCACCTAGTGGACAAAATGGTGTAATCCTACTCCTCTCACCAATTACTACCAATGGAATACCATAGCAGCAACTTTAAGATGTGAAAATCAACTGAAGAAAAATACATTTTGGATGGTTAATTCATCACCACAGATGAAAAAATAAGGAAATTAGAAAATTTATTTTATCTCTTATAAGGCAACCACTAAGGGAATTTCTTATTGCATTTACAGTTTTTAAATATAGTAATCCCTGAATGACGAGATCTACATTATTATTTACCATAGTGTTTCACAAATATTTATCAGTTTGGCTGTATCTACACTGAATGTTGAAGCTAGCTGGTTAAATAGCTGGATTTTAGATGAAGGAAATAAATGGCCTTGTAAGAGTAACTTAGGAAAAAAATACTTTCTGAGAATAACAATGCTAATTATAAAATGGAAATCAAAAGACCTGAGTTCTTAACTATTATTAGATTTTAATAAAGAAATTTTTATCCTACCTTGTTTTGATCTGGATTAGACTTATTTATTGGGTTGGCCAAAAAGTTCATTTAGTTTTTCTGTGTGATGGTTCTAGTAGTGCTTAGTTGTCTTTAACTTCATTCAAACAATTTTGTTAGATTGTATTGTGACAGCTGTCATATCAACGTGCATTTAAAAGAAGTTTATCAACAGCGGTAAATTTTTGTGCAGCCATTTTAATATTTAAGATAGAAGAAAATACAAAACATCTTCAGTGTATTATGATTTATTATTTCAAGAAAGGTAAAAAATGCAACTGAAACACAAAAAAAGACTTGTGCAGTGTTTGGAGAAGATGCTGTGACTGATCGAATGTGTCAAAAGTGTTTTGCGAAGTTTCTTGGTGCTATTGACATTTTGGTCAAATAAGTGTTTGCTGTGGGGCTGTCTTATGCATTAGAAGATGTTTTAGCAGCATCCCAGCCTCTGCCCACTAGAAGCCAATAGCAGGAGATAGCCGACATACTCAAAATATCCAAATCAATGAAGTTATTGGTAAAAATGAAAAATGTGTCTTTTATGGAAAAAACTAAATGGACTTTTGGCCAACCCAATACAAATCAAATACTTTAACTTTTCTGTGCCTCAGTTTGTTTTTTTTTTTTTCATTTGCAAAATAAAGATATAATAATACTCATATAAGATTTACTGGATGGATGATTATGTGCCTAGCACATTGATAGATACTGGACACACAGTGATAAGTAAAACACAGACATTGATATTAAAGGACACACTCTTTATGGGAATACATAAAGAAATCATTTCAAGGTGAGACAGTAAGAGCAGTAATATACCCCAGCACATAGAAGTACCAAGGGATAGTAGCTAGCTCACTCATTTCTTCTGTGGAAAAAAGTGTAGTTATAGTCAAGGAAGGCTGCCTGGAGGAGGCCAAACCCTGGAGTACGGATTAAAAGATGAGTGAGAATAAGTCAGGAAGGAGGACGGAGACTGAGAGGACTGTCCAAGATAAGATCACCAAATATCGATTTGTAATATCACATGGGACATTTGAGAAAGCCAGGGGTATTTTTTGGACTCTTAAGGGAATATGAATCCTGCTAAATGCTCAGAGTAGGATCGCAAAGGGACTCTGATCTTGCAAAGACGGGCAGTAGAAGCCCCAGGGGGCCCCAGAGGGCCTGCGCTGGGCCCTCGGACTGATCTGGCTTCCTTTCTGCTGGTTGACAACTGGCGCCTTAGGTTCAGCCTCCCAGATAGTAAATGCCTTGCTTGGGTTGAATGTCAGACTGGCATGACCTCTTCGGTGGAGGACAGCTTTGCTACATTTAACAGTCAATCGTGAAGAATACCATATAGTTAATGTGCTGAGTCACCTTCAAACCCAGAGGTGTTATGAATGGAACACTGACTTTCAGAAATAAAATTCAAAATCTGTTGTGGTTCTATCCATCTTTTAATAATCAACCACTGCCTTTTACTTTGAGGTTTCATTTTTGCATTGGTAGTGATCGGTGTTTGTTTTTGTTTGGTTTGGTTTGGTGGCCAAGAGTAAAAAATAAAGAGGAAAAGAGGAAGAATCATTGGTAGTACAAGAAATCATTACATTTTGAAACTAAATATTTGATTTGCAAGAAAATGAAAGGTTTATTTTTATATTTATTTAAACTCCTTACTTGCTTATTTCTGGCATCAAAAAGAACCAGTGTCTCCTTAAACTTTAATGTCCTGTAAAGACTTAGGAAATCCTTAAATAAATACAACTTTTGTCTTCATAGATACAGTCTGGTTCCAAAGGTTCATTTTCCCGAGCAAATTCATGAAGTTGTGCGTGCCACCAAGTATTTCCTGCAGCCGGAAGTCTTACAGAAGTATTCGGTCGACCCAGGCAGAATCGGCATTTCTGGTGACAGTGCTGGTGGGAATCTGGCCACTGTCCTGGCCCAACAGGTAACAGAGTGCCCTGAGGTGCTGGCAGGAGGGCGCAGGATGATGTCCAAAAGCCAAGCGCACTGTCCACTACACATGGCAATGGCTTAGCCAGGCCGGTTGCTGTGTGGCTGAGCTACTCAGATGGCTGAGCTGGGAGAGCTCTCAGAGATCTTTCCACAGTAGAAGAGAGGTCACTGAGAGACACATCACCTCTGAGTCCTTGTGAAGGCTCCGAGGACAAGCAATATGAGAAGGGGCCTAGCATTTTAAGTATTAAAGTAGTAAGTATTTCCTACTACTTTTGCATGTTGGACTCCCAAAGCGGGGTATTTTTGCTGAAACTCCAATTGTTGAGATTGTTTTCTAGGAACCTTGGGCCAAATTAAAAAAATCAAGAAGTCTCCCAATTTATTTATTTTTTTAATATCAAAGAAAACATTAAATGGTCCTGCCACCTGAAATGTAATAATAAGTGTGAGCTTCACCTGGTTAAATTCTTTGAAAACAAAATTGGATGCAGCTGTATAAACTCAAAATGAGTGCCTTTTTTTTCTGTTATGGATTTGACAAGAGAAAAACTCTGAGCTGTCCTAAACTAAATGACAGCAGTCTGGAGGGTGGGCGGAAAAAGCAAGAGGTAACCGGTTAGAGAGCCTCGGGCCCAATCCAGAAAAAGACTGCTCACATTCCTGAATGGATATTAAAAATCTGAATCAACTTCCAGGTGGCTATCTTTAAAAAACAAAAAGAAAGAAAGAAAAAGCCAATCACCAGATACCACTGCATCCTATTCCTGCAAGAACTTTCCAGAATGTCGCTGCCCACAGCTTACCCAGGAGTAGGAAGTATTTCTTCCTTAGGGACTATGCATGTTTCCTGCTTCACCATTCCCACCCCCCTTATCTACAGCCAGGGTAAATTCTTTCCAACCATTTACATCTTTCTTCCTGGAGCCTGTTGTATCAAAGAGCGCTGTCATCCCCAGGACAGTGGACATGTTTGTCTTCGGCCTCCAGCCCTCCTGCCAGTGGTTCAGACTGCAGGCCCCAGGACCTGGTCCCCTTTCTGGCTAGCACATGGCTCCATAACCTTTCCTTCCAGAAAAGATTTTGGCCACAAAGCTTTTTGTTTAACATATCAATTAATTTAAGAATAGCATCTCTGTCTTCTCATCTCCATTTTTTTTTTTTTTTTTTTTTTTTTGGTATTTTCAAGTAGCACCTGCCTTTTTATTTGTGGTGTACCTTGGTTTCTTCCCCTTTACTATAATTAAAGAACTTGATTCTCCACTTCGCATTGGCAGGTTTGCTTTCCATGTGTCTAAATGCGTTAAGAAGTTAGTGCTGGTGCATTGGGGAGGCTTTAAAACCAGACCGAACTGGGAAGGAATCTAGGCTCCCTTTGGAAACTGTGGGGCTATGGGCAAGTCTTAACCCCTCTGAGCTTCAGGGAAATGAGGATAATACCATCTGATTGTGCGGCTGTTGCCAGGACTGACTTAGTGAGATGATGTATATACAATTCTTGGCACATATCAATAATACTATTTACTGATCATTTCCTCTCGCTTTTACAGAGCAGTTCCATCTTCTCGGGGGATGGGATTCTAAAGGCCAGTGGGAAACAAAATTGTACGGCTGAAGTTACCTTGAAGATAGCTTGTTGCATGGAATGAGCTAGTTAGCTGTCTTTTAAATGTTATATGAAAAATAAAGGAATCGTTTGAGAGACTAGAATTACGAAATGAGGCAATGCGTTCACATTTGGGCCGGGGGGGGCGGGGGGGATGGAGGACTGAGATCTGCTGAGATGGAGGTCCTTCCCACTCCTGTTTTGACCTCACTCTGGGGCGCGTGCTCATGAGGCAGAGTGGAGGGTACATTGCCCACACCGTGTCTGCACGGTCTCACTCTCGCCAAGCAGGAAGACTGAGTGCTCATCGCAGCAGGCACCTGGAGGCCCTACTGAAACACTCTGGAGCCCTGTCTTCTGTTCATTTTCCTACTCTTGTCCTTTGGAAGAGTCAGGCTAATTGTTTCTTTTTAGGAAGCCACTGCCTAAAAAGGTCTTGCAGGGAATGCAGAACTGCATAAGGCTCACACATCCATCCATAACACCAGTAAGGTATGCTAAGTACGAAAAGATAGATACAAGTGACCCAAGTGACGTACCTTTGAAGTGTTCACTCACAATTGTTAAGTTGTAGACATCGTATCTTTCTCAGTAAATAGGCAGCAGCTTGACGGGGTGGTGGTGGTGGTGGTGGTTGGTGATGAGGAATTATTTATTTTTTAAAACTACATTAATGCCATGCCTGTTAGAAACTTTTGACTGATTCAAAGTAACACATTAAGCTACTTTTTGAGGTGTGGTTTCTGTAAAAGGAGCCATGCAAAATAAAATAATGTTTGCTTCTTCTTCTCCAGTTTAGCCAAGATGCCAACCTGAAAAACAAGATCAAAGTGCAAGCTTTAATTTATCCAGTCCTTCAGGCTTTAGATTTTAACACACCCTCCTATCAGCAGAATGTGAACGCCCCAGTCCTGCCCCGTTCTGTCATGGTGCAGTACTGGGTGCACTACTTCAAAGGCAACTCTGACTTTGTCCAGGCAATGATAGTTAACAATCACACTTCACTCGTCGTGGTGGAGGCCACTGCCCTCAGGGCCCGCCTGAACTGGACTTCCCTCCTGCCCGCATCCATCACAAAGAACTACAAGCCTGTCGTGCAGACCACTGGCGACGCCAGGATTATCCGGGAGATCCCTCAGCTGCTGGATGCCCGTTCTGCCCCACTCATCGCAGACCAGGACGTCCTGCAGCACCTCCCAAAGACCTATATTCTCACCTGTGAACACGATGTCCTAAGAGATGATGGGATCATGTATGCAAAGCGTTTGGAGAGTGCAGGTGTGGAGGTGACCCTGGATCACTTTGCGGATGGCTTCCATGGGTGCATGATTTTCACCAGCTGGCCCACCAACTTCTCAGTAGGAATCCGGACTAGGAATAGTTACATCAAGTGGCTGGATCAAAACCTGTGAAGAAGTAAAAGATCTAGAATGCTTGTGCCCCTCTTAACCTCCTGCACCTGCTTTGGAAAGACATGCACTTCTTAGTCAACTAATTTCCCTCTTGTTATTTGTGAGTTATGGAATCTCTGTTCCCTTCTCTGTGTTAATTTAATTTTTAAAAACGCATTTGACTAAAATAGGTACAAAAAACATCTACATTTGTTTCTCCAAATGGACCAGTATCTCTCTTCTTGTTTTAGCCGAACAACTACAAATAACCATCGCTGACTGTGAAGGGCAGGACCGGGAGCTAGAAAGAGCTGTGGGTCCTGCCTTCCCCAGGAAGTTCTCTTCAGAAGAAATGCTTCTGGCTCTGGATGACCCAGTGCCCTTAAATAAGTTAAGAAAGTGTGGGCTCTTCTCCAGCTTGCTAGAGTTTGCTTTGAGTACAGAACACTGTTAGCTGTGTGCACTTTAAGTTCAGCACGGGGTACCAGGTGCCCTCTGTCCTTTGTGGATGGATGGTTTTGTTACCTATGGGAATTTTGGCAAAGATATTCTAGCAAGGACAAGTTTCTCAAATCTTCCTTTAGAGTGTTACATTTATGAGATAATGTTCTATATGTCCAGTTGGATTATGATGATACTTGAAAGTTACCTTCCACCACTATTATTAGAAAATATAAGGTTGCACGCCCTGGATAACTCATTGTTAAGTTTTTTGGTTATGCCCCCACCTTGGCGGAGAACTTTTGGGACCAAACATATTTAAATTTGGAATAAATTTTCCATTGAAAACAGGCAAACAAACCAACCTATTGTTTTCACAGTGAATACTTCTAACATAAATTACCAAGAGCAGTGTGTATATATTTGGCATAGTCAGAAAAAAAAGATATGTTGAATATTAGTTTAAAATTATGAAAAATGCCAGTAGAAGGTCTAGTTTATTCTTAAAAACTCAACTTTTTCACTTATGTGGCTTTAAAACGGGGCTATTTTGGTATTTATATAATGTATTGCTTATTTTTCATGTTAATATATGTAGATGGATTCAAGATTTTTTAGAATAATGTCTATAATGAATATTAAAAATAATATTTTTAAAAACTTACCTTAGAATTATATCCACATGTAATTTTATAGAGAAGGTAAAATAGCTATTAATACTACTGTCCATTAGGCCTAAGTATTGTGATGTTCACATGCATATACAAATTAAGATAATTAGAAACTATGACTTCCCCTAGCAAAGCCGTCTAAGTTTATAGTTTATAGTTTAGACAAGACAGGCTGCTCATCTCTGCTTTTTATGGTCAGAGGAACACTAGCTCACAGTCTTCTGGGCTGGGGCATGCCCTGGCACCTGGTGCCTACGCCCTCATCTGTCCTTCCACTAAGTCTAGAAGTTTCAATAGCCCAAGGTGAGCTTGACGTAAAGCCTTCACTGCCAGTGGGAACATCTTTGGCGTAACAAGAACCTGTCAAGAATTCTGACTTGAGTCGAGTGCCTCTGCTTTCCTTCCTGCTGTTCCTACTTCTCCCTCAATCACACTTCCTCCAGGGCCTGCAGAGAGCAGCAGTCCAGCCAAGTAATGACACAATGTAATAATACGTTTATCAGTGGGGAGAAAGGAGAACCTCTTGCTCATTTGAAAGATGGGTATTTCCCACTTCTGGCAAGGAAATAACAGATGGAAATTTGGATAGTTATTTTTTATTTATTGTGTAGGCTAGTCGCATGTTTTGTACACAACAGAAGCAAATGCAACAGTGTGTGTACATGCGTGTGTGCCTGCGTGTCTGAAATAATCATACCATTTAGCATGCTAATGTGCTCAGGTAAGTCAGTCACTCACCCTCTCTAGGTCTTTTTTCCCTTTCCTCTGAAATCAGAGAATTGATTATTTGATCTATGAGGTTTCTTCCAAATATAGATTCCAACCATTTTTGTCAGACTGACAAGTTATACGACCTCTTCTTCTATAGTGTGCGCTTTTTTTTTGTAGGTCATTTATTCCGTACACACAGACACGCGCATCATCAAAGATTATTTTCCTAAAAAATTAGGATTTTAGTTCTTATCTTCTTGTAGTTAACCTCCTCATTTACTATTATGCTTTTTGACACCCTTTTGAAGGAACTGATGTTTGGACCTTATTTTGATTTATCTACCTCTAATTAAGCAAAGAAAATATAATACATGCACAGACTTCCTTAAAATGATATCCCTTGCCCCTAGAATTATGAGCCAAATCCTGTAGCAGTTACAGACAATAAATGATTCCAGGTTTCTCAAGGGATCTTGCAGATGCAAAGGGGAGAGAAAGAAAAGGGAGTCAAGCACTGTTTCTGATGAATACTTGAGTTCCATGAAAGCTTTTATACATATGAATGATTTGTCTAATGACTTGCACTGTGTCCCACCTCAGACATTTGAATTGCCCTGGTAGTATTAACAGCTGTGAATCATGATACATAGAACCACTAATTACAAGGTAAGCTATATACCAACCCAAAATCTGAGTGCTAGGAACTTCTTTGGGAAGCCTACAGAGTATATGTTGAAGATATTTTCATTCAGGGTGAGTTCATTTTCTTTTTGTTTTACTTTTTTTTTAAGTTTATGCTCTTCAGATTGATATGTATATATTTAGTGTTACGGCTTTGTTTTGTTTTCCTACTTTGTGAAAAAATTAATAGCCTTTTTGTAATATCATTGTTTTTTGTGAAATATGAACATAAATATATGAAGAAAAAAATCTTGAAGTGCAGCAAAGCATAGTGAAGTGTCAATTAGTCTTAATGTTTTTTAATTGGTTTGTGAGGAATATAAGACTATTATATAATTATCTTGGTGGGTAGGGTATTTTATGCATGACCTTTTAACCTGTGACTTTTTGCTTATTTCCCACTGCAAAGGGAAAGGCAGATTTTATGAAAGATTTTAGCAGCAATTCTGTTTTATAAGATGAAAACCCAGTATGGATGTAGGAAAAGTCTATGTCCACTTTGATTCATGTCTGGAAATAAAACGGCTCCATCTGGAAGTGTGCTCCTTGTCTGATTTCCCAGTTCCCAGCTCACTCTCTCTCTGTATCTCAGATTCCTAGCCTCAATCCCACCCTCATCTTCTGCCCTCTGGACTCCTCCAGCTGCCTTTCAAGAGAAGTAGCTCACTGGCCTCCTTGGTGACATTCCTTTCATGTCTAGGTACAGTATATGCCGCTCATGTTGCAGAAACATGTCAAATACAGAATTTTTAAAGAAGTTATTTAGAGAACAGAAGGTGGGGCTACTGCACTTCTTCAGGCTGACGCGAGCCGGGGAGTGTTCTGCCCGAGAATGATGCCCTCCGTGGTGTGGGAGAGGAGCTCAGCTCAGGGATCTCGGGGGCTCTCCCTTCAGCTCTCTCCCCAGAGCCACAAACCCCGGCATCTCGTCACGCAGCTCTAGTCCACTCTGCTCTCCTTCTGCCAGAACATAGGCATGTCCTGGAAACCTGTACAGGGCACACCTAACCCAGACTGGAGACGTTAAAGGAAGCAGCATCTCAGCCCAGGAGGGGGTAAACCTATTTCCATCATGGCTTCAGGGCTCATTCAAAGACAAAGACATGATGGAAAAATTGCTTATCTTCCTGGTGTCAAGGAAATCTCAGATAAAGTATCCAAAGAGGAGATGGCGATACGGTTATAAATGGTTGTGAAAACTTTCATGGATATGGACCAGGACTCAGAAGGAGAAAAGGAGCTTTATTTAAACCGGGCTTTACATCTTGCTTCAGACTTTTTCCTCAAGCATCCTCATAAAGATATTTGCTTCCTGGGAGCCTGCCACCTTGCTGATTTTTTCAGGTTATGCTCCCAAAACTCCTTACACATCACCGGATAAACTAAAGGATAGATTTGTTTATAATGAGGCAGTTGAAAGGGTTAAAGGATACAAAGAGCCCACAATCGAAAAGGTATTTTTATTTACTTGAGAACTTTATTTGGGTTAAGTCACATAATATTTGCTTTGAGTTGGAAGATAGCTATGAGCTTTTTATACAGCTATACAGAATATTATTTTCAGTTACAAACAATGGCCACAATCAGAAAGTTCATATACACACAGAACCCATGAGTTCTATTATTTGTGAAGGTGATACAGTATCTCAGGAGATTTGGATTCAGTTTTGGTAAATCCGGAACCTGCCTATAAGAATTTAAAGAAGCAAGTATATGATTTGGTGAAAGTTTTACTCAGAAGGACAGCTCAAGCTATTGAACCACATACTGTATTACCACTTTTTAAAATCAGGTGCTGATGTTTGGATAAACATCTACCAGGAATTTGTCAGAGCATGTCTTTGACTTAATTTTGGAGCTCTATAATATTGAGAGTAATTTGCTGCTCTCAGTGTTATCCCAGTTTGGGTTTAAACTACAGAGCAATGATAACAAGCAATGCCTGTAAGTTGTGAAACTACTGGCAAAAATGGGGCAAAAAATTCGGAATTGGCTTCTCGAAACAAACCACTTTGGCAGTGTTACCTGGGGAGGTTTAATGATGTTCACATACCAATATGCTTGGAATGTGTGAAATTTGCTAGTTGCTGTCCTATGAACCATCTTGATTTAGCAAAGGACTTAACAGAGTATCTTAAAGTGAGGTCTCATGACCCCGAGGAAGCTATTAGACATCGTGTTATTGGGTTTATAATTACAGCCGCTAAAAAGGATATTCTTCTGATCAATGATCACTTAATTTTTGTGAGTCAGAGAACTTCAGGTAAATGGTAGAGAGTGCACAAATAAGAAATATGTATTACAATCAGCAGCTGGAAACTATGCTGCAAAACATTTCATGGATCAAAGACAAGCTGCTATGTATCAGAATTTTGCTGATGAAAGATTGCTTTTTGAATGGATCTTTGCTCAATACATTGTTCCCCATAATTTGGAAACTACAGAGTGGATGAAGTACTTAGGTTATTTGTGTGTCACACTGGGTTTAAATGCTGGGAAGTATGCTTCAAATGTTAGCCTGTTCTTTCCATCTTTTGTAGTATACTGGGTTTTATGAGGGAAAAATAACAACTGTATTTTTAAATGTTCACAATTTATGTAATATAAACATTGTTTAAATAGCCAGACAATAAAATACACAGCTATTTTTTCAGAAAGTAAAAGAAAAAGACATTATTTAAATATTTCTGAGCAAAATTAAATAATTCAAAGTATTTCAGTCAAATTTTAAAGCAAAAAATGTTTTTGAGAAAATAGGTAAAATGAAGATTTTCTTTTCGCCCTTCCACAAATCAAGTCCTTTCTTCATTTTTCTTAACAGATAATGAGGTTTTTGCTTTGTTAAATAAACCGTTGCCAACCGCCCTGAGAGAGTGATCTGCGTAACCTGTTCCACAGGTATGCCACAGAAATCTAATCAACAGCGAGAAATTTTAACCATTCAAAGCAATTCTACTACTTTTAGGATGTTGTCTTTTTCTTCTTTCTGTTGTCATTATTTTTAATAAGAAATCAAATTCTATTTTCTTTATTCTGGATAAATTCCTGAAATAAAGAAATAATACCTAGTTGCTTGGCCACAGATGAAAGTTATTTAAAGTCTTTTACTTTAAGATAAATGGTTCACTAAGCTAAATAACACACTCCTGACTTCATTTCTTCCACTCTCGTAGAATGAAGTTACTGCCTCCCATACCAAGCCAGGGCTTCAATGTGTGTCCATTCAAGGACTTGCTGAAGTACCTCCCCTCTCTCCAGGGTCTTTTAACTCTCACTCTACTCATTCCTTCTTTGCTCTATAAATACAGTCAAGTCTTTCCGGTCAAGAAGGAACTCCCTTTTGGCCGAGTTATCTTTATTTCCTCCTCCTTCTGATCCAAACACAGCAATTGTTTTGGTCATCTATTGCTGAGTAACATATTATTCTGCAACTTGAAAGTTAAAATAATAGCCATGTGTTATTGCCGGATTCTGGGTTGACTGAGCTTAGCTTGGTGGATCATTTGCTAAATGTACTGTTGGCTTGGGGCCCAGGCCTATGAGTGTTCCACGGGGCTGGACCACCCACATGGCTCATGTGTGGCTGGCTCATGTGTGGCTGACTCTTGTGGCTGCCTGTTAGCTAAGTGACTTGGTTCTCCTTCACATGGCCTTTTTTCCTGAAACAGAATTCTGAAAGCGTGGCATCTGAATTCCAAGACGGAACATGCTAAGTATGCAAACGCAGGAAGCTTTATATCTTCTAAGATGAAAGTTTTGAAATTACCCTGAATCATTTCCCCATATTCTATTGGTCAGAGCACATCACAGGACCAGCCCAGATTCAAGGAGAGGGGAAGGAGACACCACAGCTTACTGGAAGGAGGGACAATTCCTGGCAGAAGAGAACTTCCTTTGCTTACATTTTGAAAATATAGCTGATGAAGTAGAGAATCTCCCACAAATTACTTCTGGCCCCATTCATTTTCGATCTTGCTTTTGCTCCACTTTCTCTCAAACTGCTGGCGCTGGCTGCAATACAATTAGCTCGGATTTCCATCCATCTGGCCCTGCACGTTAGTGGAGTGTGGGAGAGAAGCGTCCCTGGGCCATTCCTCTGCTGGGTGAGTCAGCAATAACTGAAGTAACCGAAAAATCACACGAATATATGTATGCCACTCAGCTCAAGCTAAATGCACTCCCACTTTAATTTTCTCTTGACTGAATCCTAAAAATGCCTGCAGCCCCGCCAAGCCATCTCACACACAGAGAACTGTGATGGAGGAGATAGTGCAGTGGAAAGGGCCAGGGATAGTAACCAAGAGTAGTTAAAAGTGTGCACCTATGAATGAGGTCCGTGCACAAGATTCAGGCCATTCCTTCACCCTCCTGGATGCCTGCTCTGGGTCCTCCTACGGCCCCAGCAGTGCAGCAAACCCTGAACTAAATACACCGTCGTCTCCTCCTGCACTGGCACGGGCTTCCATAGTCCCTGCTTCACTGACTTAACCACCTCCTCTCCAGCTACCCAAGCTAAAATTATGACATTTTCTGTATCTCGTAACCCAATCCTCCAACTCTTAATCAATCACCAAGTCTAATCAATTCTACTTTCTAAATAGTTCTCAAAATCCATTCCCTTCTTTCCCATCTCTGAATACACTGCTCTGGTAGAGTTTCTCATCATCTCTTGCCCAAACAATTGCAATAACTTTCTAACTAGTTGTCTTCTCTCAAGTATTGTGGCCTCAAATCCACGCACTGCACAGCTGCAAAAGGAATGACTCAAAACTCAAACCTGACTATGTATGTCCAAGCCCCCAGTCCTCAGCCCCTTGAGAAGGTTCAGCGTGTACCCAGCACTGCATGTACCCAGCACCGCGTGCGCAGCTCTCCCTGGGGGCCTTGCCTCTGCCAGCGCCTGCAGCCATGGCTCCCCACGTGTGCTCTGGGCACTGCAGGAGCCCACAACATTAAACCTATGTTCATAATAATACTATGATGTCATTTGCCTTTGTTCCTTTTTTGTTTGATGAGTGTACAATAGTTTTTTAGCTGTTTCTTGACACACGGTGTTGTAACACGTGGGACGCCAAGACAGATATGAGAAGTCAGCTGGCTCCTGTTAAGCCAGACATGAAAAGGTTTGCAAACACATGCCACCCTTCCCATTCATTTGTGTTTAGAAAACTGAGGAGTTTTAAAAAAATAAAATATAGCTCAAAGTGACCTGTGGGTCAATATATCAACACGTATGTTCAAAATTTCTGTTTTAACTTCTAATGTAATCATCAAGAAACAAAGTCCACATGAAGAAAAGCTCATTGGGGGTCCCCAGTGACTTTTAAGAAGGTGAAGTCGTGAGGCCAAAACACCACGAGAACCGCCATTGCACGGCATCACCTCTAGGCAAGCCCTGAGTATAGTGCGGAGCCGGCCACAACATAGGCTGTTACCGGCTTCTACACAAGCTCTGCACAGGCACCATGTTTTCTCTTATCTAATACTCTTCCCTCTACCTAGAAGGCCTTTCTTTGCCCTGCCTTGTCTTGCTTTGCCAGCCTCCACCAGGAAGACTTTCCTAACTGCTCCCTGAACAGGATGACTCAGGTGTCCCTCTGGTTTCTCACAGCACTTGACACATGGCAGAGTAACTACGTGTTAGTAGGTCTGATTCCGCACAAGAACCTGAGATCCTGATGTAGGGTCATATCAGCCTGACCTTTGTGACCCCAACGCCTGACACAGGGCATCTCACAGAAGAGGCACTCAATTAATTCTTGCCGAACTGTTCTTAGGTTGTCACATTTAAAACAGTGTCCTTTTCGTGATATGTAATATTGTTCCTGACACTACTATATTTGCTTATTTATATTCTTAAGATAAAATTTTTGGCATTTCCCCCTTTTTAAATATACATTTACATTTATACATTTTTTATAATATACATTTTTTAATCCTCACCCAAGGATATTTTTAAAATTGATTTTTGAGAGAGAGAGAGAAACATTGATTGGTTGCCTCCCTAACATGCCCTGACCCAGGATTGAATCTGCATCTTTTTTTGTCAGGGATGATGTTCCAACTAACTGACCACCTGGCCAGGGCATATGCATACGTTTTTAAGCCAATGTGTTAAAAACCTCATTTGGTCAACAAATAAAATCCTGAAGCCTAATAACACCCCTTTTTTATTACAAAATCTTTTTATTACAAAATCACACTAACAATTTCACACTATCACACTAAACAGTAATATATATATAATAATATAACAATATCACACTAAAGCGTACCATATAACATTTTAGGTGAAATGTTCAAATGAAAACTATTAATTATTACACCCATATTATTGCCCTTCCAACCACACTCAAGCAGGCGTTACATCTGCCCGAACCTGTAGAACATTAATAAATGTCCAGCAGAGGGCACTCTAGACAGTAAATGGCATTAGCCATACTACACACTGTTCCTTATGTTTCAATTGAAATAAAAAGATTTCCCTAATGGCAACTGCACAGAATACTGCTTGCCAGGATGGGGTTTGCACCTCAGTACTGAGGTTAGCACTATGTTTACATGTAAAAGATTAAGGAAAAAACAAAGTGGACAGGGGTCCAAAGTTCATTTTCTGTGAGTCTTCAAAATGACAAAGGATTTGTAAACTTTGTCTGAACTTTTAACAGTTTCATCTATCACAATGATTTTGTTCTCTGCTCCAGATTGTTTTAATCCCTTAAGTATTTGATGAAACACTCTTTAATGCTATTAGAATTTTCTTAAAAGATGAGACAGTTGTCAAAAATGCACTAAAATATAAATGGAGGTTGAACATGTTTACTCTCCAGCTTATAGACAACTTTATATAGACTTGAAAATTTTTTCCAGTTGTTTAGTAAAAATGAAAGAGAAAAGGGTTTTCCTGCCACAGGATATAACTTTTTTTATACAAACAAGCATAACCGATACCATTGCTTTTGGTGGAAAAGTGCAGAATAGTAGGTACCTTTTATGAAGAAAAGTGAAATTTACAATATTCAGTGAGAATGTTACTGCTGATTTCCTTTTCCAAAGTGTAGAATATTCTTTGAATTATAGAATTCATTTTTGACCCAGATGATGGTTCTTTTACAGATCAATAAAATGGCTAAACATTTTCACAAATAAAGTGTAACTAAATCTGGATGTCTGATACCTTGTCATTTGGGGGATTTCATTCTACTTAGTTGCTTTAAAATTCAATGTAGAGAAGTTGTTGACTATAGGAAAATAGTGTTAATTCAAATTTTGTGTTAAAAAAAAAGATTCCCCACCAGTTTCCTGTTACAATGCTTTCTATGAAAGGTAAATGAAAAAAACTTTTCATCACAGGATAAAACCTAATATAGTCTTATTTATTCATTTATTTTTAATTTTTTCCCTATTACAGTTGTCCCAATTTGTCCCCCATTGCTCTCCTTTGCCCTGTCCCCCCCACCCCTCCCCTCCCGCCATGCCCACAGTTAATCCCTGCCCTGTTGTCCACGTGCGTGGTCATTTACACATGTTCACTGAGTAGACCCTCCCCTTTCTTTCCCCCCCTCCCCTCTGGTCACTGTCAGTCTGTTCCTTGTTCCCATGTCTTTGGCTCTATTTTGCTCGTTTGTCTGTTTTGTTCATTAGTTTCCTCTTGCAGGTGAGGTCATATGGTATTTGTCTTTCGCCATCTGGCTTATTTCACGTAGTGTAATGCTCTCCAGTTCCATCCGTGTCATCACAAGGGGTAGGAGCTCCTTCTTTCTTTCTGCTGCATGGTATTCCACTGTGTAAATGTACCACAGGTTTTTTGTTTTTGTTTTTTAATCTAAAGAAAAAATTTATTGAAGTTCTGAAAAACAATTCCTAAAAGATTGGCTTTTCTAGAAAACTGTAGCAACACAAGGCATTGTGTCTATCATGTTAAAATGTGTATTAGACACAAATACAAAAACCATAAACAAGCTGCCACTCCTCCACAGTCTGAGCAAAATGCCATGGATGACTTGCAAAGGATAAGCTCTTTAAGCTGAGGATAGAAAATAAAAGGAGCACAATTGAGTGAGTGTGACTAGTTACATACTCTGAGTTGAACCTTTGGCACTGGGAGTCAGAGCATTTGTCATATAGCATTAACACATACTATAAAAATGCATAGTGTCAAAGGAATAGAACCACCAGTATTCAAAAGCAGCTTTGTCAACTAAGCAATAGAACACTCTATAGTATGTCTCTCTGTTGTCCATCATACACTGGTAGCAACTTTCAAATGATAAAGAAAAAGAAAGAAAGAAAGAGAAAAGAAGCTGTAACCGCTTTTATTTTCTCTGTTTAAGATCAAACAGAAAACAAATATCGATTCTATTATACACTAATGTTTTCAAAGTACATTGTTTGTACATGCAGAGAACTAAGAACAGAAACGTACTGTAGAGATCAAAACCAAGGTGTAAGTAAGTGCCTCACACAGCTATCCAGTTGTCCCACAGTTTTTGGATCCACTCACTTACTGATGGGCACTTAGGCTGTTTCCAGCACTTGGCTATTGTAAATAATGCTG